>NC_140583.1:206424304-208824304 GCF_964204655.1 Triturus cristatus | reverse complement strand
ATATTCACTTGCAAGGTATTGTCACTGTAACAATCAGCAGATAATGGAGCAAAAAGTATGGGTGGGGGGCTGCAACAGAATCACCCTTTCCTACACAAGTCACTCCAGCCCACAAGCTAGGGGACTAAGCCAAACCTGGAAGAGTCTTCCTAATCTTTCAGGTGATGAAGAGATGATGAAGTGGTCTGAATGTTGCAGGGCCTACTCTGCCTTACATCCTTTAGTCCTGGTCAGTCCCTGTGGGGAGCTGGCCTACCTCAACAGTTTCAGGACCTAACTTACAATGCCCCTTTTCTAAATCATTAGTATCTTTACCTACTCTTTTTAGTTTGGGGTCAGAGATGTCCACCTCTGCAAATTCTAACTTAGCCTGGACAAAATCCAGCTTACCCAAAGAGGTCATCCACAACTTGAGCAACCCCACCATGACCAACAGGGTCAGGGGACCTAACTTGCTATTTGGCATGGGGTCAGGCCACCATGCCAGGAATAGTGTAGCCATGAAGGCTAACACCCAGCAGTGGCCACTGTCAGCTGCCAGTGCCCAGAACCACACCTTCACTGACAGATGAAGGGGAAAATGTACATGCTTCTTTGGTTTCAGGTTGACTGCCTGCTGTTTTAGAGTGGGGAGTCACCATTTCCAGTGGTGAGCACCCTACTTCCACTCTCTTATCTGTCAGCTGAAGAGCCACCAACTCAGGCTGGACAGGTAGGACACCACCAGTGCCAGCTTGGAGGTCTTCCCTACTGGTGTAGAATCTCCTTCGCTCAATGGAACTGTGGCTAACAGTTGCCTACCTTTACTGCACTTTCTCTTCTTTTTCTTTTGGGGCCTACCTACACTTATTGCAGATTCAGCGCTCCAGATTCCTTGCTTGAGGACCGGCACTAGAAAAGTACCTCAATTTGGCTCAGACCAACCTCTGGGTGGTCATTCCGAAGGAGACAGTCAAGGGGAAGGTCTCTACTGACTACCACCCTTCTCTAACTAAGGGACCCAGCTATTTGTAGGGGCACTACAGCCACAGGCCTAACAGTGACCTCCACTGAAATACCCCTTACTCTTCTTGTCTCCCCTGGGACATACAGGTTTGAGAGTGCCAACCTGTCATGCACCATCTAGCACAAATATCTCTCAGGGCAATGGCTGGGGTTCCATTCATCAGTAGGTGATGGAAGTGTCTACTCCCCTCTGGAATCTCCAATTCACCTTGTGGGCCCCCTTTCCAGTTGAAGTCTAGGAGGACTTCCTCATCAGAGGAACCCTCCTCAAAGACTACGCTAGCAACCCCTGAAGTGACACTAGGGGTTTAGTTTTTAGGACAGTAAGGGTCCTTGGCTAGGTGCCCTGTCCTGTTACATTTAAGGCACCAAGTCTTCCTGGGCCCCAGTTCTTACCCTGGTACCCATTTCCACTTTGTGAAGTGTCTCTGGGACCCCTCTTGGACAGGTGTTTGGTGGCCTACAGGGGACTCCATACTTTTATCTTTTTCAGAGTGCCCTACTGTCTTTTCTGGAAGGGGTCTTTTTGACCTCCACCTTTAGGTCACCCCCACCATATCTAGTTGTGGACACTGGTTCTTACCCAATGATGAGTCTTCTTCCCCAACTCCTGGGGAGATACTGGCCCTAGGTCTACTAGGTATTGATGAAACTTTTCCTGCACACAATTACTTAATAGATGTTCTTTCATTATCAAATTATAAAGCCTATCATGCACATTACTTCCAGTTAACCAGCCATCTGGTGTTTTTACTGAGTAGTCTACAAAGTCAACCCAGGACTGAGGTTTTGTGAGCCCCCCTAAACCTAATCCTATACTCTTCAGTTGTGAGTCCAAATCCGTCAATCAGGGCACCCTTCATTAGGTCATAGAAACTCAGCATCTGTCACAGTGAGTGTCAGTATTGTATCCCTGCACTTCCCAGTGAACAGTTCCCAAAGCCATGCTCCCCAGTGTGACTTCTTCAAATGTCTCCATGCACAGGCCCTCTCAAAGGCTGTTAACCATTTTGTGATGTCATCACCTTCCTCAAATTTGGGAACAATTTCTTTGGGGATTTTAGGGTCATAAATGTTCCCTCTGTCCCTATAAATTATGCTGCAGCCACCATTTATGGGTGCTAGGCCCATATCTGCTCTTTCTCTTTCTATAGCTAGGAGTTTATCCTCCAGGGCAATACTATGAGCCATCCTTGCTAAAGGGATGTCCTCATCATTGAGGCTGTCCTCAGCACTGCTTGGAGTGCCTGCCCCACCTGTGTGGGAGGTAGGGACTCTTTCACTACTCTTGAAAAGATGGATATAGGGACTATAACATCTCTGTCTAGGTGAGGAGGTTGGGAATGGTCCCCTCATCACTACTCCTTCTGGGAGGAGGTGTGTGAGTCTACTGAGGGTCCTTAGCTTGAGTTCCACAACTACATACTCTGTATCTACCAATATTTTACTAAAGTTGAGTCCTTTTTTATAAAAGGACTAAAAACTTCTAGGCACTTTTACCCTCTAACTAAAGTGGGCTTTTAACTTTTAAAATGTGAAAGGGACTTAACCAAGGCCTAACAAGAAGTTGAACATTTTGAAAAAAAAATTGTTGATTCACAAATACAGTTGAATCTAAAGGCAATTTTGGATTGTAGTCATGTGGTCACTTTTTGTCAGAGTGGTTCAGCAAATGCAAAGTCGTGGACCCCAGAGCTGATCCACCAATGTAGGAAGCTGGCTCCGTATGTACTATACCAAAGTAAGGTACAGTGTGCACAGAGTCCAGTGAATCCCTAGAGGCTTTACAGAGGCTCACGGAGATAATACTAATGTTCTCTTTTGAAGTAGGGTGGGCGAGATGTTAGGCTTATCAGAGATCGGTGTTAAGATTTTGTCGCACACACACAGGCAAGAAATGATTACACACACTCCATAACTAAATCCGAGACCAATGGTTTGTAAAAATATTACTTTTTATGTATTTATTTCTTAGAACCAAACAAACTTTGTTGCAGTGAAATACGTTTTGCAAAATCACTGTTTTTCAATGTAAAACGTGGGCACGGTGCATTTTTCAATCAATTCAGTCTTATCCTATGGGAGGCAACACAACCAGCAACATGCAGGTATGTAAACGATGTACGTTATTGAGCTTTTGGATGATGGATCAGTATCAGGTAAGGTTCAGGTTAGTGACAAAACTGCACCACCAGTGGCACTGGGGCGACTGGGTGCAGAGGTCAAACTTGGGACCTCACGGAGAAAGGGCAATCAAAGTGGTACTACGTGCAGGTGAGTAGCTCGGTTTTGGCACCCAGTCTCTGGGGGTTGAGGTAAGCACATGGGGGGACACAAAGCAGCACCAAACTAACACCCTCAGCGGCACAGGGGCGGCTGGGTGTAGAGGGCCAATACAGCGTCAGGCGCCTGATGCAATCAAATAGAAAATCTCAAAGTTGGAAAAAGGCTGCAGGCTCAGGCCAGGAGACCCATTGACAGAAACCTGCAGCTGCACAGGTAAGTTTGGTTGTGCTGGAGCTTCAGGACACCATTGTATGATCTCCCCAAAGCCCAGGGGCTCCGGGCGCATGGGTGTCATTTGGCTTCGGAAATCAGCATATCAGTGCAGGTCGCGATTGGGGGGAGTTGTGGTGCAGAGGCTGCAGGTGTTGTAGTGGAGTTCGGAAGGGGTCAACTCATGGTGGACTCTTGCTCTAAATTGCTAGAGAACCATTGCTGGATCGGTGGGCCACTGGAACTTGGGCCGTGAGCGTCGGGTGCAGAGGTAGTCGGTTTCGTTGTACCTCAGGCAGAGCACTTTGTATTCATAGTTGTTTTTCTTCTGGACAGGTCCTCTGTGCACGGGAGATTAGGAGTCTTTTTAGAAGGCAGGCAACCCTCACAGAGTTCTGGGGGTTGCTGGGCTGCGGGATGAGTCTCTCTTCTTTTGCAGGGTCTCTGAGGACTGCAGACAGGCCGGTAGGCCTGGGGCCAAGTCAGTTGTTGCCTCCAGTATTCGCTGCTGCATGGCCGTCATTAGTCCTCTTCTACATAGGTCATCAGTAATCTCAGGATTAAGGATTAAATACTAATTTTAGGGACATTACCGGGACCAGACGGTAGTAGCCAATGATCTACTCAGTTCTTAATTTGTAAAATATCAAGGGCAGGTGCTCCAATTTTTTTTGTAGGCCACACCCACTTCCCCCGGCTCTACTTACTCCATCCACCGGCTCCACCTAATTCTCAATATGCTACCCCCACACCCACATCTGGCACTGCTGAAAGCCAGATGTAATGCCTGATCTGAATTTCACCCAGCAAGCCTTTCCCAAGTAAGGTTTTGATAGGAGCTCCACTTCCCAGAGAAAAGAGAACAAAATGAAACCAAAAAGTGCATTTGAGGCACAATTTTGACATACATTTTTTAAAATTAGTAATGCCCTGAAAGGGAATACATGAAATATTCCAGTGCTCTATGTGCCGATTTGGGGAAAGGAGAATACTGGGCAATGTCCTGGTCCCTGTATCATAGCAGTCAGCCTGAACTTGTGAATTTCATCCAGTCTTGCACAACTAGATGACCACAGGTGGCTTGTTGTGCTTTAAGGCGCAATACCTACCTTGAATCTTTTAAAATGCACATGTCCGGTTCTACTAATTAGATTTTTGTCCTTTTGGTGTCAAATAATTTATAAAATTTTATTCTTTTTTCTTTTATATTCCTGCTCACAAAACAGACACTTACTAGGCCAGCGGCGTTCATAAAGCTTTGTCATAACCTGCGAGTAGCAGGTGAAAAAACCGTGGCTAATTTAGTCTAGACCAAAATCAACTTACAGCGGGGCAACGGCACTCACAAGAAATATTTAGAAAATAGCATTAGGACACTTGAACTGGGTGTCCTTTGGTCCTCTAATACCGCTAGGCAAACCTTTAAGAAACTAGTAAATAAATCAACTAAACTGCAAAACTGGGTGGCAGACAAAGAAACCCTGTCTAGACGTCACCATGGGTTGCTGTTGTTGAAATCATACTCCATTCCAAGAGAATCATCCCTGTTGGCTGCACCTTTCAACCGGAAGATCAAACAGTCATTTCTGGCCTTAAGATTCGGAGAAATACCCACACTAGATCTCATGCCAAAATGGAGGATGACTGGTCTAAGGGAAGATCGGTCCTGCCGTCTATGCCACCAGGGGAACGAAACATTGCTCGACATTGTATGCATCTGTCCTGTATTGATGGTCCAATGAAGATCTCTATTAAGACGGGAGTTTCTTGAATAGGGAATTAGGTCGTGTAGGCCTGTACTGGTGGAGTCCATGGACCCGTGCTACACAATGCTGAACATTAGACTAACCCAGTTAATGAATATTTTCAAAAAAATGACCAACTAACAGGTTACGTGATGAGTATTCTGGAGGGTGTTCCAGAGTCTAATTTAAAAAAGTGCCAAATCAGAAGCCTCACAGGCAAACTCGACATGAGCAGAGAATCATCAAGGACGGGCTGCTAGGGACTCTGATAATTATTTTATCCATTCTAGTATTTTAACAATGCAACGTTTTGCACACTTGCACTTTTACAGTGGGACTTATAGCCTATCTGCCACCGTATATATACCTGCCTCAGTCCTGCACATATGTACCATAATTACCGATATTAATTTACTTAAGGGATCTTTAGCCGCCTTTATGCCAATTTTGCACTTTATAAACTAGGGAAAAGACCACCCCCGGAATAGCCACTTTTATCCACTGTATCTATGTATTTGGCACCTCTACTAAAAGCACTAAGAATGAGAGTTGAAAGCGAAGGGCTTGTGGCGCGATGCTCAGTGGCCGTCATTGCTGTTATGATAAATCTCTTTTTAATCCTTTTTATATGTATTTTCTCTTGTCGAAGCACACGCAAATTAACCATCAACGTCTCCTGTTACAGTAACAAAACTAGATACACATTAATGTGGGCTTCTCTTCTTCCTTTTATTTTCAATTGAATCTTCAAACTTCTTTATTCATAAACATTCTTCCATTCCCAACGCGTTTCGTCGATAAGGTTGCGCGTTCTTTCCCTGACACCCATTCTTTTGTTTTTGTCCTTTTTATATGTATTGGTCCTTTGTGCAGTCTCTTTCCCGGTCATTCGTTTCCGCTATTGGTCGGTGAGAAAGGTTCCCCTGCTGCACCCTTTTGCTGCTATCTCACCGCCGCCGCAGCCCTCACGCCACTCTGCCTGCCTGCCAGCCTGCAACGCGAGGGGGAAGAAGGGACTGACCGGGCTTCGCTCGTCGGAGCCAGAGACTACAAGCCCCAGGATTCCCTGTGCTAGGGCGCCAGGTAGTGAGGTCACCACGCACCAGGAGGCGCATAAACGACGGCCTGGTGCGGAGCCCCCTGTTCCCCTGCTGCACCCTTTTGCTGCTATCTCGCCGCCGCCGCAGCCCTCACGCCACTCTGCCTGCCTGCCAGCCCGCAACGCGAGGGGGAAGAAGGGACTGACCGGGCTTCGCTCGTCGGAGCCAGAGACTACAAGCCCCAGGATTCCCTGTGCTAGGGCGCCAGGTAGTGAGGAGGCGCATAAACGGCGGCCCGGTCCCTCGCCCCGCGAGGACGCGCGCGGGACGTGCCGGGAGAAGCCCGGGACAAGGGCGGGACCGTCTGTGGCCGTCAGAGGCCAAAAGAGGCTGGGCTGGGCCACCCCCCTTATTGCCCGAGGTAGGACACCTTTTGTTTGGTGCCACTGACTTTCTGATGACTGGGGCGGTTTGTCCTGTCCAGGACTATATGTGTTAGATATTCGTGGAGCAGCACATGTGGCGCCTTGAAGGTGCTTATTGCCACGCCGGCACCTGCACGTGCTATTGAGGCGGCACGTGCTCTTGTCTTTTTTCCGCTACGTCAATCTAGGTTGTGGATGATTGGGGGGTGTTGTTTATGCTGCGAGTTTTCATCGTTTTGCAAGGTGTTAAATCTTTAAGTTTTGAGTATTGTTTTTGTTCTTGTTATGGCTAAAAATAACAGTAAGTGTTCTGTAATGGGGGGTACTGGGACATTAGATGCTTTTCTGAAAAAGGCTGAAACTGTTGTTTCTAGAGAAATTGAATTGGTGGAAAGGAGGCTATCGTTGGAGCCATTATCCCAGCTTAATTTTGTGACACGACCTGGTGATCCTATTTTAGGTTCAAGTATTTCACAGGCTGGTTGTCATTTTTCCGTGGAGTCTGCGGCTGAGCTTAGCTCGGTTATTCCTCCAGGCTCCGTGAATATTCCTAGTCCTCTTCTCTCACCCCCAGCCACACGTACTAGGCAGTCACGTGCCCTCCCTGTTGCTTCTACTACTAAAATAGTTAAGGGCAAAAGAAAAGCGAATAAGGGTCCTAAAGGCATACGTCAACAAGTTAAACAACCCAGGTTCCTAGATTCTGCTTATGGGTTGGTTTCTCAGGAAAGTTCTGCGGCCACTTTGTCCTCGGTTGACAAGAGTCATGGGATGAATGAGAATATCGACCAGGGGGAAACAACTATTACGGGAGCGAAGATGGTTGATTTAATACAGATTATGGATGAGCGATTGAGAGCAATTTTACTGCCAGTCATGGACAGACTTAATAAAATTGATGACAGACTCGCTCTCATCGAATGTCACATAGTGAACCAGGAGGTTTTACTGCCAAGGTTAAATCCATCTGAGAGGCTCCCTTCAAGTGGAGTGGAAAATAGAGTTTCTGAGCTAGTTGAGCCTACGACGACTATTGCTCCAGCTCCCACTAATTCACTACCAGCCGCTTTGGGATCTAACGGTGGTACCAATTTGAGGCATAGGGACATGATAGGGAGATCAAGTCCGCTTCCTGTGCAGCCATCCAGGGAACGATTTTTGCACTTGCCGCCGGAGGCCTGCCCGTATACTATTATTCTGGCAAATGTTCCAAAACCTAGCGATGGGAGGGAAGAGCATTGGTCTTCCTTAAAAAATAAAGCCCTCCATTTCTTGGCAGGTAAGACAGTTTTGGGGAACCGTCTTTTTGATAGTTTTAAGATGGTTAGAAGGGTCCCATGGGTTGGAAAGTCCAATAAGTCGTTGAGGGGTGACTGTGTTGTAGTGAGCTTTAGTTCTCCTGATTTAGTAGCAAACATCCTAAGACAGGCAGGGTCGTTTAGATTACACCAGGATTATGTTAATATTCTCCCGTTGGGTTTTTTTTACCCACCCCACACTCTGGGGACCATTGGAAATAGTGGACAGATCCCTCATTCCCTCATTCAGTCCCTGTGAGTAGGACTTTGGCCCTTAGCAACAGATATGAGGACATCAGCACTTTAGATGTCAATGATTGACTCAGTGTAGCCAACACACAGGCCCTCCATAATGATTCTAGTCTGGCTCTTTTTGAAGAACCTGGGACAGTGCTGACTGTGGAATATAATACGGACCTTAATGGTCTTGGTGTTAGTATTTTACCCCTAAAAGCAGTCTATGGTGAAGGAACTAGTCAGAGAACCTCCGAGGTGGTTCAAGTAGATGTGAGTGAAATAGTTCCTCCTGTTACAATTGGTAATGCGACTGTCACGGTCCTCATAAATAGTGAGGTTGGTGATTCTCAAACTCGTTTATTAAATCCAGTGAATTTTTAGCCACAAGAGAGGGGGTTGGGGGGGGAAATCTCATCAACAAATAAAATCATGACTCTGTCATTGAATATTGCCGGTCTGAGAACGAAAAGAGGTGATACAAATTGGGAGGCTTTTCTTTCTACCTATCATATAATTGCCCTGCAAGAGACGTGGGAGGCTAAAGATCCTTATTATTTGGATGGGTATCAGTCTTTCACTAAAAACGCTGTGCCTTCCTCGATACGGAGACCTCGGGGGGGTCTCCTGTTACTGTTCAGCCTCAAGTTATTGTATAGCACAGAACTATTAGTGACGAGTTCTCCAAACATACTGGCGGTTAAACTTGAAGGTGCCAATCTCCCGTCATTATTAGTGGTGAAGTTTTATAACTCATTTACTAGGTCGGATGAATTGGAGCACCTAAAAGCATTGTTTACATTTCTGGATGAGTTTGTTGCAAGTAGTGTTACACCTTATTCCTTTTTACTTTTTGGCGATTTTAACATTCATGTAGGTCATCTTAATTGTTTTGAAAATTTTAATTATGACTATTGCCCTCATGAGATAAATCACTTTGAACACTCCAAGGGTGGGATGTACCTAGAGCATATTGTATCTTCCCTTCACTTACTTGCTCCCATACAAGATTCTTTATTTCCTGTCCCTACATTCACTGGACAAGGCCATCATAGTATTATTGATTACATTTTTATTTCTTGTCTTTTGAAGGACCTCATAGGTTCCTTTTGTGTCACTCAAAATGCCTTAAGTGATCATAATCCTCTGAGTATGGAAACTAATATAAATGCTGTGTCTAGGTCAAACCCTCTGCTTGTGATTGCTAATTTAAACTTAGTCCCTACTCATCAGGGTAGACGCTTGAGATGGGACGTTATTACCCCGACTGATTTCCTCGGGAATCTGTACAATAGTAATATGGTGGATCTAAGTATATGTTTATCAACAGAGTCACAACCAGTTGAAATCCTTGGTGCTTTCGAGAGAATAACTAAACAAGTAGCGGGTAATTTAACCTACCATGGGAGACCAAGGCCTAAGAAATTTAAAAACTGGTTTGATCAAGCATGTTCTAGTGCGCATTCTGTACTTCTAGCGGCATTAAAAGAGAGTGGGAAAGATACAAGGAAGGTTGTGGAGGCAAGAAGGTCCTACAAAAAAGCAATAAAGGCAAGGAAAATTCAGTTAAAAAATATGGCTTGGGAGGAATTGTCGGAAGCAAGTGTTTTAAAAAATAGTACTCAATTTTGGAAAGTAATTAATAGCCCACTTTTTAATGAGTCAGAGAACACAATCAAAGACTGTCTGATTCCACCAGATAAATGGGTGGCTCATTTTAGTGGGCTTTATTCTGAAATTCTTCAACTAAACCCAGTGAATTATGGGGACATAAACTTGACTTCGAAAATTCATTTCAATGAAGAAGAAGTCCAGGAGGCAATTGAGTCAATGGCAAAAAGTAAAGCCCCAGGTCCGGATGGTGTTCCCGTGGACCTCTATAGGGCAGATTCAAGGTATTGGGCGAAGCTTTTAACTTCTGTTTTTAATGCAGTTTCTAAGGCGGGTGCTCCGAGTTCTTGGGGTAAAGCAGTCATAGTACCTTTATTTAAAAAAGGTTCAAGAGAGGATCCGGCATGTTATCGGCCTATCTCTCTCTTGGACTCTGCTATGAAGATAATGGGTAAAGTAGTCCTCGCGAGATTAACAAATTGGCTGGAGGATAAATCCATTATTTCAGACTTACAATATGGGTTCAGACAAGGAAAGGGCACGGTGGGTCAATGCCTCAATCTACATATTATCATTGGGAAGTACACGGTCGCTAAGCAGGGGCATTTACATTTAGCGTTTATGGATTTGTCCACTGCTTTCGATCTTGTAAATTGCCAAAAATTGTGGGCCTCCCTAGTGGTATTGGGGCTGGACCCGGTGTTGATTGCCTTTCTGGCACTTATTCACGAGGACACCACCGCTGTCGTCCGCTACAGTGATGACGGGAGCCTGTCAGAAGCTTGGCAAGTGAAGCGAGGGGTAAGACAAGGATGCATTCTTGCTCCCCTGCTCTTCTCGCTCTACATTAACAATCTGGGTGATGCTTTAATTTCGACCACCAAGGATATCCCCAGAGCCGGCACTAAATTGATCCCCGCATTATTGTATGCGGACGACACTGTTCTGCTGGCAAGCAACGCGAGAGGCCTACAAGCCCTTTTAAATGGATTTAACGATTTTATGGTTTCTTTAGACCTATTAATAAATTTAAAAAAATCTCATTCCATGTCAATCGGGTGTGGGGGGGCGAAAAAGGTCAAATTCTACTGTAATGGGCAAGAGCTCACAAAAGTGCAGACCTTCCCATATTTGGGGATCTTCTTTGATGATAGGAGAACTTGGGTCATGCAACGTGCCCAGAAAAAGAATATTCTTGCTAGGGCTACAGGAGCCCTGTTGGGCTTTGCAAAACGTTTGGGTTGTAAACCCCTGCCCGCGGTCATGAAGATATATAGCGTCAAGTGTGTTCCCATGGCCCTATATGGCAGCGAGGTATGGGGTTACAAGGCCTCGACAGAGATCCAATCAGTAGAAAGCGCCTTTTTTCGGAAATTGCTGTCACTCCCCTCATCTGCTCCCATTTTTAATATTCATGAAGACCTGGGGGTAGGTTACCTTACTGATCAAATTTCTGTGGCCCCATTATTAGGCTGGCTAAGAGTTTGGGCCCAGCAACCTCCGAATCTAAATCAACTTATTATTCAAGATTGCCTGACTCTTGATAAAGCCATGTGTATTCCTTGGCTGCGATACATCAAATCTAACTTGGAGTCACTTGGTTACCTCGACCTATTCGATAAACCAAGCGTGATGAGTAAAACAGAAATAAAGGCCATCAAGACTCAGTTTATGAGCAGAGCAATGTCACTGAGGGAAGGAGGGGAATTGGGTAAGGCCTAAAAAACAGTAAGAACCCTGAGGTCTAAACAAATCAGAAAGAATTAGGTGAGGTATATAGTACGGACTAAGCCCAATTAACTAAGTCAAAGGGCAATCCCTTTTAAGGACGTAATCCCTCATTCACCCTAGGTGACATGCTTCATCATATGGGATTATCCTCCCAGAGAAGAGTCCTATTTTCTCTGGGGGCTACAACCCCCTCTCTGAGAGGGAGGAGCTCAGGGATGTTTTGTTGGTACACTGGAGGATGGACTAAATCCACATATGATGAGCTAATTGGTATGAGTGAGGGGTGCAGTGCTGGTAGAAAGATAATACAGTGAAGAAAGTGTGTTAAAACTGGTCCAGGGACGGCAAGGGAAATATGAAGATATTAGCTGAAAAAAAGAAGAATATTTTTTCTCTTCTCACAGCCGTGCCTAAGCCAGATTAAAATAGTGCACACCACCAGTCAACGATGTAGACTATGGTGAATTAACAACAAATGATGGTCAACATGTTTCAGCCACGGCGCCTAACAAGGCTAGGCTTTCATCAGGACCACATAAGCTACTGCACAAAATGAAAGCTGTGTGACTCCTACACAGAAAAAGGATACTGCGAACACACACGGAATACTTGAAGGGTGTGCGTCAGCTTATCGTCTCAACTTCACCTAAACAAAGAAAATCAAAATCAGGTCAGCCTATTGTCAGAGGGTTTAGAAACCTTAGGTTCCAGTAAAGCCTCCTGGTTGTTGTTAGAGGCATGTTTCAAAGCTCTTCTGATCAATTTCTTAGGGTACTGCCTAGCCTGTAGTTGTTTGGATAAATTGCTCGCATGCTCTTGATATTTCTCACTCGAGGAGCAATTTCTTTTCAGGCGTAAAAATTTACCAAAAGGCAGGTTGTCCCGCAATGCTTGTGGGTGAAAGCTGTCATATTTTAAAAGGGCATTCACCGCCATGGGTTTCCTGTACAATTCAGTACTCAGACCTCCTTCATAGGGGGTTATCAAAATGTCCAAGAAGCGGTGTTCCCTTCCTGAGCGGTTGCCAGGCGGAGGTTATGGTCCCACCCAGTTTTCACGGGTAAGTGGTTAACGCAATAGATACGGGATTACACACTGTGTGTTTTTTAAGTACTTTGCATTAAGAACCACTATGTTTTCATATTCATATTTTGATTTTCTTTGTTTAGGTGAAGTTTAGACGATAAGCTGACGCACACCCTTCAAGTATTCCGTGTGTGTTCGCAGTATCCTTTTTCTGTGTAGGAGTCACACAGCTTTCATTTTGTGCAGTAGCTTATGTGGTCCTGATGAAAGCCTAGCCTTGTTAGGCGCCGTGGCTGAAACATGTTGACCATCAATTGTTGTTAATTCACCATAGTCTACATCGTTGACTGGTGGTGTGCACTATTTTAATCTGGCTTGGGCACGGCTGTGAGAAGAGAAAAAATATTCTTCTTTTTTTCAGCTAATATCTTCATATTTCCCTTGCCGTCCCTGGACCAGTTTTAACACACTTTCTTCACTGTATTATCTTTCTACCAGCACTGCACCCCTCACTCATACCAATTAGCTCATCATATGTGGATTTAGTCCATCCTCCACATCCCTGAGCTCCTCCCTCTCAGAGAGGGGGTTGTAGCCCCCAGAGAAACTAGGACTTTTCTCTGGGAGGAGAATCCCATATGATGAAGCATGTCACCTAGGGTGAGTGAGGGATTACGTCCTTAAAAGGGATTGCCCTTTGACTTAGTTAATTGGGCTTAGTCCGTACTATATACCTCACCTAATTCTTTCTGGTTTGTTTAGACCTCAGGGTTCTTACTGTTTTTTAGGTATTCTAGTTGGGGATCCAACCCTGTGTGGTCTTAAAAATGTTCCCTATGACCCTCCGGCGTTGAACCGTTTCATTGTGTGAATTGGATAGGGCTACAGTCAGGAGATTTGTCATGTTAAGTACATGCAGTGAGATTCAGCCATACCTGACATATATAAGCAAACCATTCCATCTGTTTTTGTTAATAAGGTTTAAGCATGGCATGCTTCCCTGGCTGTTAGCTTACCCGAAGGGTTTCTTCAAAGAGGGTACCCTGGGGCCCTGTCCTTGTGATGGCACCTCAGAACAAAATACGCTGCACATGGTTTTCTTTTGTAAATTTTACACTTCGCAGCGCAAGAAATTTATCTGCCCCATCCTTAAGAACTGTAATTTTGAGCAAGTGAGGCCCGCATTGGTTTATCTGCAAATGTTAGGGTCACCACTGGTATGTTTCGGGGTAGCCAGTTACATCATAGGGGCCATTAGGTGTAGAAATCGGGTGTAGTCCTTTGGGCACCTCCCTCACTATTAGTTTAGTCTGATAATTGGAGAACGTGGATTAATGAATTAGATTTGGTTTTATGGAGATGCAAAAATTATAGAACCACTGGGTTGACATACTTTTTACTGTGTTGTTTGCCAATTATACTGTATTATTCATTATTTATGAAAACTTTGTTAATTGTGTTTATTTTGGTATTGTATAAATGGATTTTTCAGATTATTGTAATTGTAACTATTTGCAATATGAAATATCGTCGTATGCTTTGATGGTTTTAACATTTTTAACCGAATAAAGCTATTGTTGACTTGACTTGATGTATTTTTAAACCCTATGTACTGTATGATCCTGTTTATGGTTTTTATTGACTAATAAACTATTATCTATCTATCGACTCTTTTTCTAAATTGGTGTGGAATTTTTCTTGTGTTGTATTTTCAAATATTACTATTTGTGTGCTGCATAAATACTTTACACATTGCCTCTAATTTAAGCCTGACTGCTTTTCTGCCAAACTATCAGAGGGTTAAGCACAGATTAAATTAAGGGTAACCCTGGCAGTGATTGTGACTGTTGCTCCTGAAAGGCTCACACCCTCCTCCCTCAGCCAACAATCCAATTTCTCACTACAGCCATATAACTTTCATCTCATTTTTTTTTGTCAAACCATTTTTGTTGCAGGACCAAATATACCGTAGAACACTCAGGACATATAACTTTCATCTCATGCATACACTGCACCACAATTTGGCTGTGACTGTGGTCAGTGTCACCAGGGAAGGTCAAACACCCTCTTATACAAAGCAGAGCAAAGCTTCAGAGCGAGGAGAAGGGACAAGATAGAAAGAAGGTACTTCTGAGAAGAAAGGGGCAAAGGAGAGGGAGGGGATAAAAGAAGGCAATACTGAGAACAAAGCAGGCAGGGGGAGTGAGAGAGCAGGTGTCGCTGAGGAGAGAGGGAGCAAAGTTAGGAAAAGGGATGATAGCAAAAGGGTTGCAGACAGGAGGTTTGGGAGAAAGAGGGAGAGCGAGAAAGAGGGAGAGCAATGACTGCTGAGGAAAGAATGGCAGAAAGGGAATGGAGGGAGTGAGGCCAAACTCTGCTGGGGAGGGACGGAGTAGAGTGTGGAAGGCTGAGAAAGCAGGCATTGCTGGGGAGAGACTGGAAATCAGTCAGGGCCTGATTCTCACACTAGGGCATGCATCGCGCCTTCCCTGCCCTTCCCCTTCTCATCCTGAGATATCAAAAGAGGGAGTCACCAAACTATTGAATATTAAACAGGGTCATTCCTGTTTCATTTCATTGTTTCATTGTCATTTATGTGTCGAAATGTGTAATTGGTCCCACCTGAAATGTACATCATCAAAACTTTTATTTGTGCTCCCAGCCATTTGAGACAATAGTTTCCACTGGACTATGGCATCATCTCTCTGATCACCTTCCCTGCCCTTCCTCGTCCACATGTCCCCTGTCTTCCTCGGTTCCTGCTGTCTCCTGCTCTGCATGCGGAGTACCCAGCAGTGTTTGCTCAAGTGAATGTTCGTCTGCATTGGCAGACAGATTATTACAAGAATACAAGTGCTACCCATAGACACCATTCAACAGCATCACACCAAGTGCCTTCTCAGCCATCATCAGTCGGCGGGGTGCCTGCAGAGTTGCAGGACAGCTGGTGAATGTCAAAGGGCATTTCACTGAGGGGTGCCCACTCACAGCATGTAGCTTGGGCAAAAGTGGGCTTTTTGTGTGCTTGAATATGTTACACATATCCTCCTGGCACAAGTTTGTATTGCCATACATATACATAGTGTAGGAACCTAGGCATCAAATAGCAATAAGATGTGAATGCACTGCTTATCAGCACACAGTGTTTAAGTCGTGTTTCTCGCACCCCTCGTTTTATGTGCTTGCTTTCTGACATGGAAGGACTTTTTTGCAAAGGCTCTCATACACAACAAAGTGATTTGAATATAAACTATAACAACAGAAAATCAAATCATTTGAGTTCTCATTAAAAAGGCCTCTTGGCACAAAACAAGCACAGTATTTTCTGAAAAGGATAAACGAAATGCAAGAAAATATAATGGAAGTCAACACTGTATGGAACTTTTTTTAAATGATAATTTTGCTTGACACTGTTCTATTTTATGCTGCATTTCATGTAACGTTTTGTATGTGCGAACATAAAGTAAACATTGCTTCAAGGGCACGCACGGAGAGAGGAGACAGGCAGTTGTCTTTCAACCATACTGTAATTATCTTCATATCACACTCAGCCTAAGCTCAACACATACCTGTTTCTTGATTTTGACCTTTCCGAACTCCCAAGGCCCAGGAGGGAACTGATAGAGCGCCATGTTGTTTTGAAAATTGTAGGGGTGCATCATAATCACTGTTAGTCCGCACCCACATATTTAGAGGAGCCATATTAACGTGTGCCTTAGAACTGTAATACTAAACCAGCATTTAGTAGAACAAACTAGAAATGTAACTATGCCATTTATGAAGAGCAATGTCGTTGCTAATTGAAAATGTATTTTAGGCAATGCATAATGATTGGGTTTCGTGTAATGTGATGCATTAGGTTTAAACGTGCACCATATTGAAATCTGCACGTGTAGTTTGCTTACCCATATATGAAGTATAATGTAACCAATGCTTAAGAGTGATTATAGAAATGTGTGTTTAAATTGTGTAAAGGTTTGATCGCATATACGCTAAGAGAAGGCCTGTTCATTTCTTATGTTAGCTAAATGTTGTAGGCCGAAAATGGTTTCCCTTGGTAAGGCTCCGAGTTTCCGAGACGTTAGAAAATCTCAGGGAAGCGAAAAGTTTCTATTTCCCATGTTTCTGTTGCAGGTGCAAGGACACCTAGCTCGTTAGAGAAACTAACCCTTTGTGTCAGGAGTTAGGATGGCATGAGAAGTCAATATGGGAGTATACTGGAATGCAGGAATGATACTTTCGGCGGAGAAGGTCCCTGGGATCCAAGGACGAGTGAACCGTCGTTTGATGGGATACAAGTTTCACTGGAAAAGTACTGGAAGAAGACCTGGCTGAAGAGGTGTGCCGGTGGGTGTGTTCTACGTTTTGGGGATTTTGAATTAGGGACAGTTGAAGTTTAGATGGGAAGCTAAAAGGATCATCTTAGAACGAGCTCTTACTAAGTGAGTGTACTTCTAAGGAAGTCTTCACTTCTGACACCTTTTTACTCTCTTGCCTGGGGAAAATGCTAAGTAGGGATGTCACCTTAGAGATAGAATAGGGACAGACTAACTGATTTTTTTTCTAGGTTAATGACTTCCAGCATTCAGATTGGAGTTGTTTTTGCCTGCCTGATGCTTCTAGAGCTGACTATTCTTCTTATTCTGAGTCGGATGAGACTCCTGGGTAGGATATTTTTTGTGCCCATTTATCTTCTTAACCTTGTGCTGAGTTGCTTGCATGTGCAACTATTTCTGGCTTTGTAATAAATCCCTAAAATTTGAGATTCGGAGTCAGTGGTCCTTTAGAGTTCAAATTCTATTTTCTCTGATTATGTGTTAATATTGGATTTCCTCCCCTCTACACTATTTAGCAGATAAAAAGATCCTGGCGACCTGAGAGGATTCTTGGTGATAGTAAGATAGATAAGAATCCGGCTTTATCAGAACAAAGTGTTTGCGCCATTTCAACTCTTATCTCTGCACACCGTGGTTTCACAGTGATTGCAGTTGGTGTACGCTGTGCAGTTTTATCAATTTTCTCAACGATTTCCTGCACTTTCCCAGCCTGCCTCCACCACGCCAGCTCAGCCATCAGCCTGCCCTCAACCACAATTTTCCAATTGAGTTTGGAAATGAGGACGGGCCTTGGTGAAAGGTAGGCGTGCACTACTGACATCACTAACGTGATGCAGTAATCGTGCCTGGACCTGGGTGGGTCGGCTCCTGCAGACATACCAGACAGGCATCGAAACCGAAGGACAACAAGAACAGGTACTTTTAATTTTCAGAATTAGTGGGTACAACTCCCAGGGAGGGAACATTCAATAGACCCGGCCCTACAAAATAAGTACTGGTGTTGAGCACAGGAAACCACCGGCAGGAATTAAGCACTGGATCTACTTACCTTTAGGGTGTATTCAACCTTTGCATGCCCACTCCCTCTGGGAAAGGGGCATATCCTTAACCCTTCTGGCTAGAGTCCTCCAAAACAACATGTTTGGATGATGGAAAGGATGGCATTTATAGAGCTGTCACTATTGCTGAATGGTTAGCAACAATGGATAAGAACAAGATTTTGAAAGAAGCCAAGAAGATGATTCACAAGGGTATATGGAAAGAGGATTCAGTGTCTGTGTCTGTCAAACAATATTGCAAGGTGGTGGAGGAGTTGACAATAAGTGGTGAAGAACTGATCATGATAGGAGAAAGTTGGGGGATTCTGAAAGGAGGGGTTTACTTCAACTCAGGACACCGTAGGGGTGGTCTTGGCTGAGAGCAGACACACCTCTCCTGCTTACTAATATTCTCACCAACATTGCCACCAAAAGGGGCCTTGGTCAGGGCGGTGGGCATCTCCACTGGCTGTAGAGTCCCTGGTCAGCATAACAAGGGGAAGGAAACCTTTGAGGCTCACTGCCTTTCTAGGCTTTTCCTGCTTGAGGGTAGGTGTGAAGCACCTCCACCCAGAGCAGACTTGATTCTCACCCACGAGAGCAATTGGCTCCCAACTTAGGGGGTCAGAAAGATGTCTAGAGGTAGCAGAGGGGAAGGACCAGTCAGGAACACACAAGCGAGTTGGTCGGATTTCAGAGGGTACCTCTGAAGTGCCCTCTGGGTGCTTTTTTTAGGTCGAGCATTCAAGACTTCTTGTATATACTTTAGTATATACTTTAGTATATATACTTTAGTATATACTTTAGTATATACTTATATGTGTATGTACTTTGTGGGCTCTGGAGATCAGCCCCAGGACTTGTCTACTTCCGCTTAGGGACTTTTTTCTGTTCAACTGCCTCTATTTAACTGTCTTTATAGAACATGACCAGCAGAAGGCAGTAAAAGACCAGAATTGCTTTCTGTTGAGGGATTTTGTAAAAAAATTTTGGCAACTGCCTCTATTTAACTTTCTTGAAATAAAACAACCCGCAGAGGTTAGTAAAATACCAGAATCACTTTAGCATTCTCTATATTCCAGTCCATAGAAATTGTCTTCCATGAGCACCCGTAGACAATAATATATTTTTCAAATCTTGTATTTTCAGTGATATGACCACTCAAGGCCCTGCTTTTATATTAAAAACAGAGCTTTGGACTATACCATTTCCTGCTGAAAGGCAATATTTCTCTCCATATATCCCCATACCTGGCGTGTCACGCGGTTTGGTGCTTACTTTCCCTCCATGTTAAAGAACAGTAGATGTTCCAGCACCCAGGCTAATGTGCTGCATAGCTAAATACATATAAGTTCCCAAAGGCAAGACCGATTGCCTTGCAAATGCTTGTTTAATAAATCCAACACTGGCATCAGTGTGGGTTTATTAAGCTGAGATGATTGATACCAAACATCTTGGAATTCAGTGAAGCCATCATGGAGCTGTGAAACCATAATGACAAGCTCCCAACCCATGTACTCAGTATGGCTTCACTGTGCACTTATAATTTCCAAGAATGGACTTAGGCACTGTATAAGGGCATATCTGCAAATGCAGTTATGCCCTCACAAGAGGTATGGTGCAGCCTGCTATAGGGCTGTAAGGTCTGCTGTAGAAGTGACTTACCTATGCCTCTTGCAGTGCTGGTAGGCCTGGCACACAGGGAGGTGTGCTAAGTCGACTCTTCACTTTTATCTGCACCAAAACATGCAGGCTGCAGTGGCACTATGTCTGTGGTTGGCGAGGAGTCTCTTAGTTTGGCACAATACACGCTGCAGCCCTTAAAGACCCTCTCTGGTCACAAGGCCCTTGGTACCATTGGTACATTTAGCAAGGGGATTATATGTGAGCCAGAGGTGTGCCAATTGTGGAAACAATACTATTGTTTTGGTGAAAGAACACTGGTACTGGGAACCTGATTAGCAGGAACCCAGTGCTCTACAGTCAAAGTTGCATCACAGGCCAGACAAAAAATGGGGTGGGGGACTACTGCAATAGAAACCCACTTCCCTACATAGTGACAAACAAAGCACAGGGGTACACTCGGTCACCTGCTCATTCATTTGAGGAATGACAGGAAAGCAATTAAGGGCACACAAAAAAGCAGCAGACTGAAATGTATGGTAGAAGAATCTTATTGTTGAAGCTAACGGACATGAAACACATCAAAGTGTAAATCGAATCTCAATTCAAAGGAACTTTCATTGGTGTGGAAGCTCATATCATGGTTCTGAATCAACAAATTTGAAAAAGAATTCAGGAAGTGTAGGAAACAATGTTACTTCACCCGTGTATGTCATGATAACAGAGGCAGAGTGGGATCAGTGAATGTGGATTCTAAAGATATTACTGCTAAAATTTAGGATGGCCAGGATGATGAAGTGCATGCTTTGGAAGAAGTTCAATACAAACATTCCAAAGAGACAGTGATAAGAAACTCTTTGCTAGGCTGAAGAAGCCAAACTTGATGCAACAAAGATCAGCTCAGATCTTTCATGGGTTTAATATAATATAATTCAAATTTTGTGCGCACTATTGCTGAAACAAATGAATGGATCTCAGGGTGAAATAAATGTGGGCAAATCACGGACTCAAACGTGAGATAGCCGAAACGGGCATGCTAACACCTTCTGACATCAACAGAGAATCCATAGTTGCCGTTGAGGATGCTTCTGGGATTGGGGCCATTCTTTCCAAAAAACACAATGGCAGAGACATGACTGTAACCTTGGCTACTAGAGTTTTGAACTCTTCAGAAAAGAACTATTCGGTCATTGAGAGAGAGGCATTGGCAGCAGTGTGGGGAATGGGACATTTCAGAATGTAGGTATGGGGAACCAATGTAGCCTTGAGGACCAATCACAAAGCTCTGTTGATAATTCTGAGGCATGCAGGCACGGACAGAAGTTCTGGTAGGTTAGCAAAATTTGCAGTCAGACTGCAGAGTTTTAACTGTGTAATTGAATACATTCTGGGGTAAAGGAAATACATGGCAGATTGTCTTTCATGACAACATAACAAGAGTGAATTGATTTGGGTTTATGAGGTTGAGGAGGTTGTAGCATGTTTGGATGATAGAAAGAATGGCATGTATAAAGCTGTCACTGATGCTGAATGGTTAGCAGTGATGGATAAGAACGAAATTTTGAAAGAAGCCAGGAAGACAATTCATAAGGGTATATGGAGAGAGGGTTCAGTGTCTGTGTCTGTCAAACCATATCACAAGGTGGTGGAGGAGTTGACAATATGTGGTGAAGAACTGATCATGAGAGGAGAAAGATCTGCACCTCCGCAGGAGGTGAGAGGGAAGCTGATTAATTGAGCACAACAAGGTCATTTGGGACAACCAATGACAAAGAAAAAGTTGAAGGAGAGGGTCTGGTGGATTGAGGTAGAGGTATCCAGACATGTGATTGAATATCTGGTATGCAGAGAGAGTGAGAAAATGTTAAAGGTAGCAGTGGGTGGAGAAGAGCAACATCTTGGTGAACCGGGTGCACCCTGGGTGATGGTATGTTTAGATTTCAATTTGTTTTCTATTCAGTGACTATAGGGTTGCTGACTTTACATGACCTCATTTTGTTTTATGACTCAAACTGACTTGCTAATTAAAAAACTTCGCTTTACGAGGATTAATGCTGGTCGTAGCTTTAGTTTAAAATAAACTAGAGAAGCAAAGTTCCCTAACAGACAGACTTGATTCATCTGTTTCTCTTCTCTAGTTCCTTTCCTGCTAAGCTCAGAAACTTTACAGCCTTGCATTCCAGTTGGACAGTCGATCCTCCAAATAATTCTATAACGATGGATCTGCAGGTTCTTATTTGTTGTTGCTTCAATGTTGACTGTAAAAGAGTTTTCTGGAGGGGTAGTAACGCCAGGCAAGTGCATAATAGATGGAGTAATGATTTGGTACTATAACCGCAGAGGTGACATTCCAGGGTTGAACAAGACCGTTTCAACTTTGGTGTTAACTCTTTAGATGGGTAGACTCCGAGCCTCAATAATATCAGATTGAACTTTTTTGATCTTGAGAAGTGGTCCAGGAAGTACAGTTGAGTTTTTAGAGTTTTATATGTTGGCATCACCCCCACGCATAGCTTTTGTTCGTTGAGGTTGCTTTGTTTATTAGCAGTGATTGCAGCCTGATGGCTTTGTTATAGTTTGTTTAAACTCGGAGTAGGCCGATACTGTGTGCCAAGCCTCTTCTTACTTTAAAGATGAAAGTGATTACAGTAGAACAAACTGAGCTGAGTTCTTTTGTGTAGATTGTTTTCTGATTTCCAAAAACAATCGATGATTTTTGATGATGGGCAAGGGAGTTTGCCTCTGCTGCCCTCATTCTCCAGTAAACGTTTATGAGGGTGCCTTGTCTTGCCGGAATCTGTTTTTTGAATCCGAACTCCAGCCTGATGAGAGCTTGTCATGTGTATCGTGGGACTGAAAATTATTTCTTGAAAAAGCTAGATTGAGCGGTGTTCAAACCTGCTTTATCATTAGTTTTAAGCAGTTCCGATCCGTACGAGATTGAGGGCAATAATTTATCTGCTACAACCTTCAGCAAATGATTTGTTTCTGAGTTTGTTTTGTAAGATTTCAAATGCAAATAGATGCTAGTTTGCTTTTACTTGCCTTGATACCAAATATTGCTTATAGTTAAGGTGTAAATTCTGTCTCATAATAACCAGAAAACTCCTTCTCCTGTTGACGAAAATCTTTTATAGTCTTATTTTTGTGCTCTGTACACATCTTCTTCTTCCGTTCTACCGGATATGGGACTCAGATTTTTAAAAAGTCTCAGAGATATATTTTTAATTGAAAAGAATTGGAGGTGGTAAAAGTAAACACATATTTAGGTGCAAACAACTCAAATAATTTGTCTGGGGTCCCATATAATACCTCTTAGGCTGTAAAATCAAAGTCAACAGGAATTGCCTTTCACAGTTTTTTAATGTACAAAGAAGGAGGGACATTTGTTTAGTGTAAAAGGTGTATATTGCTAGCGTGGTTCCTGCTGCTTTATATGGAATAGAAGAAATATTGCTTTCTTTGTTTATCTCCAATATTGAATTTGTTTTATGGAAGAGCTACCTTGGTGTAAGCTCCTCCAGCTCTGTTGAAATGATTTGTCTTGAGCTGGGCTTTATGGGTATAACCTTATGTGCCTACTGCCAAATAATTTGATATTTTCAATAATTTTTCAGGAGTCCCAAAAATGCATTCAAAAATAGAACTTGTTGGGAACTTGCTCGGGATAATAAAAAGATTTACACTTTTGGGGCTGTTTACTCCAATTGTATACCGCAGTTTTCCTTAAATAATGATGAGGTATTATTGTGTCTACATAGTAGCGCTTTAAAGTGTCACTTAAAAAAGCATGCTAGAATTGGAAGTTTCCAGGTTGTCTTGCAACATTGTTTAGAAATAAGAAGATCACAGCTGGGCTGTACATTCGTGAAAAGTGGCGGGATGGATTTGTATTTAAAGTCCATCATGTGTCCCCTTGGGCATAGATATTTCATGAAATTCAGGTTTAACAAGGTCTCTTGAAGTGATAACATGTGGATCAAGAAGGATGGGGACTCCCCACATCCATGCTGTCAATATTGTGGAGTTGTTAAACATCAATTGAATCGTGTTTTTTATTCTGTCCCTAACTTTTTTATCTGCAGATTATTTTTTCTATCCTGTGATTTTAAGGTATTCTCTAGTGACGCACAAAGAAGCACCTAACTTTTTTTAAACCCTCACACCGTGAATATTTGTTATCATTTAATTAGGTTTTTGGTTGCTTTCTTGACATAAATTGACCTATTTCTATTCACTATAATGTATTTTGCTTGCTCTAATCAAGTTTTGGATTGTTTTATTTACATGTATTTTTATTAAACTGTATTTATTTATGATTGTTGTGGTATTTAAGTTTAATCTGTAAATGCACTTTAAAGAATAAATAAAGAAAGAAAGTATAAAAAAAAAAAAAAACTTTGGATGTGGATGGCCACGTCATGTTGAAGGTGTGCATACCACAAAACGTGTTGTCAGATATTTACAGAGTTGTATCAGTAACTAAAAAGAAAAGAAAAGAAAATGCCAGGGAGGGGTGCAGAAGCAAACAAGGTACCCGATGGAGAAGTGAAATTGGGATGAGGGCATGGGAAAGTAACCTGGGAGACGGAAACAACATGGGAGGGGCTCATGATGAGACCAGGGAACATTAAGGGGAGCCAAACCAAAACCGAAGGTGTGAAGTTCCTCAGGGGGAAGGGGGGAGGAAAAGGGGGAAAAAACAGGTCTCTTATAGAATGCCCTCACACACCTAGCAAGGTGTCATGCTTCATCATAGGGCTGTGCTCCTCGTCGGGCCGGTTCTGCAATGCCCGACGGGCTCCCGCGTAGGGGCTCTTTTTCGGAGATCTTTTAAGAGACAGCCGTAGAGGTGCGTGGGGGTAAGTGCAACAAGTGTAGACCAGGGAACATTAAGGGGAGCACTGAAGCACACGGCAAGATAGAGCAACATAGACACTGATGGAGCACATAAGCTCATAGAGAGATAGACCAACTTGGAGAAAGGCGAAGAAACAAGGGGACAAAAACAACATGGGAGGGGCAGAGAAGCACATGATGAGACCAGGGAACATAGAGGGGAGCACTGAAGCACACAGCAAGATAGAGCAGCACTGACACTGAGAGAGCACAGAAGCTCATAGAGAGAAAGACCAACATGGAGACAGGGGAAGCATCAAGGGGACAGAAACAACATGGGTGGGGCAGAGAAAAACGTGGCGAGACAAAGTGTTGGAACTCCCAAACGTTTTGCATTCCTCCTCCATTTTTTCTGATCTTGTTTTGCTGGCCTCAGGATTCTGTACACTTTACACTGCTAACCAGTGCTAGAGTGCTTCTGCTCTCTCCCCAGAACATGGTAAAATTGGCTTATCTCTAACAACGTACGGTTCAAAGCCGGAGGGTCCTAGGGAAGTTTTAAGACCACACAGGATTTAATCCCCAATAACAGAACAATAAACAGTAAGAAATCCTGAGGTCTACAATAGTGCTTAAACAAGTGTGGAAAAACCACTACTGGCTGGTTTCGAAAGGAAAGGAAAAAAGTGAAACAGAACTAGTAATTAAGCCCAACAGAACTAACTATTGACATTTCCCTTTTTAGGACGAAATCCCTCACTCACCAAAGATGACATGCTTCATCATTTGGGATTCTCCTCCCAGAGGAAAAACCTAGCTCCTCTGGGGGCTACATCAGGACCTGTGATGCTGCTGCAAAATAGTATATAAGTGATGAAACATAAAAGTATACAGGGACAAGAATTTTCTTGGTATGCCTGTTTCATAAAGAACATTACCTACAATCAAAACAAAAGAACCATCATCAATGTAATGATCGTGGGTACATCAAAAAACTAGTTGTGTTTTACATATAAAAACGAAAAGAATAACTCAACCCGTAACTACTAGGTAAGTCACCACACCTCTACCTGGCAACCGCTCAGGAAAGGGAAACCGCTCTGAAAGAAACGGTAGTAAATAACAGTAAACAACAACATGTCTTATCAAAAATAAAGAGAAGTGTACCAATTGTAGCAATACCCCAGATAAGCATGTGTGTAAAAAGCCAAACTTAAAGAGGGAGACTAGAACAAGGAATGAAGCAGAGGACTTAATTAAGCCACAGTGCTCAGTAGTGCAGTCTAGACTCTAATCATTCAGTGTTAAGTCAAAATACCAAGATGTAATGTCATAGCGATGTTCAGATGAATAAATATGGAGATAATGCCCAGTAGCATCCTTCCTCGTGATCAACCAAGGTATAAATGATGGCAGATTACTACATTGACTCGTTTGCACTAGCCGGAATAGAAGCCTTTAGAAAAACAGAAAGTCAAATAAATCTGAACTAAGGCGTGCTGTATGTTTGTCGCCAAAGCCCAGACAACCTTGTCTAAAAATAGGAAGAACCTAAATGTGTAACGGGCCAAAACTAACATTACAACGAATATTGCGTGGGAGGGCAACGGAGGGCTTACCTATCCGTCGGTACGCCGGCGTTGAATTGAGCCTGTGATCGGAGGTACCGGGAAGAGAGAAACGCCTCTATTAATGCCACTCCTCACGTAACGAACTTCCAATCAGAGCAAAGACATATGCTCACGTGTTTGGATGCAGTCGGAAAAATCTATCGCGCATGTGTGTTAAACAGACACTATGTCTTCAAACACGCGCATGTCAACTGGTGCCCAGACGGTGGTTTGCACATGCGCGTAGTGTCTACTAGCGTTCTGTTAAGACGCGCTCATCCTTATAGTCTGCATCAAAAGAGCTGCACTTGAATAGAAAATATTGCGCTCGAAGATATCACGATGTAAGGAGCAAACCATGCAGAAATTGCTGAACATGAACATATGAGTGTAACTACTCTTAAGTCTGTCATTCATGAAGTAATTAGAACTAAATACTCAGATATATACAGACAAAGCAATCAAATTGTCTGTAGTAATACATAGTTATGGCCACATGTAACACAAGTAAAGGAATAATAAGTGTATGTCGATAAAGTTTCGAGGCCCGAGATTGATATTCATATCTATTAAAACAACTGTGCCTCAAAAAAGCAAACGTGTCTCAGAAAAACAAATCAAATCAAGCGTCAGCGTGATTATAGGGAGCAGCTAGATTGAAGATAGACCAGACCACGTACTTATAATAACACCCAAGGAATATCATTGTTCAAGCCTGTGGTGTCAGTCTTTAATTTATGTACCCACCACTGTTCTTGTTTAATTAGAAACTGGGTAAGATCAGTTATATGCGGTGGAATGAAAGGTCTTTCCAGCACTGTCCACTTCAGTTCACTTGGACTGTGTTTCACGTTAAGGAAATGATTGGTCAACTTTGTTGAGGACTTGCCACATCGGATAGTGCTCTTGTGTTCAAGAATACGGGTTTTCACCCGTCGTGTGGTCGTGCCAACATATCGCAAAGCGCAAGGGCAAGTAATCATGTTTATCAGGTTGTCACCATTGTAGTTGGTATGGCAATTGAGGGCCCATCGTCTTCCTGATCCAATGTCAATTTCTCTCGCTATAGAGGTGTGGGGACAAGCCGTACATGAGCCGCAAGGGAAATGTCCTGTGACACTTTGCTGTGAATGTGGGGACGGGTTATCCCCAATTGGCATATTTAATTTACTTGTAATTCCCTAGTAAAGTGATATTATATGTACCCAGGTACACTTGAGCAGTCCTTCAAACCTGTCTCAGGCCTGCAATTGCAACCTGTGTGAGTAGTTTTAAACTGCCATTTCGACCTGGTAAAATAAACTGCTTGCCAGACCCAAGCCTTCTTTTTTAATACATATAAGTGACCACTAGGGTAGACCCTGGAGACCTCAGAGGGCAAGGAGAAGTATATTTAAAATTTGGAAATGTACTTTTACATTTTACTTGTCCTGGTAGTAAAAAACTCTGCAAGGCCTACCTCTCCCATAGGATAACATTGGAGTTATCTTATTGCATTTAATTAGTTGTAACTTCCAAATGGAAACAGGTAACCAGTTCATGTTTTGTGTCTTTGGAATTGTAATAAAACATCCTCTCTTACGTTAAAGTCAGATTTCAAATTACAATTTTGAAAATGCCCCTTTTAGAAAGTTGGCATTTTCCTGCCTTAACCATTTCATTGTTGCAGCCTGTCTCTGGGTCACATGACTGGGTGTAGCTGACAGTTGGGCTTTGTGTATTCCTCTACACACAATAAAAAGCTTAAGTGTACCTGGGCGGGCCATCACTGGGAGGATGGGAGGATGGAGCTGGGCACAGCCCTACATCCACTTGAATATGCTGTGTCCTGCCTCCACACAAAGAGCTACATACCCCTGTAGCTAGAGTGCTGCCAAAGCTGGAGAGGCAGGAAGCCTGTGCGCTTCAAAGGGAAACCTCTAGAAGCTTTTTCTACTTCAAAGAAGGCACCTGGTATAAATATTGGATCTCAGACACCAACTCTTCAGTACACTTTTGGACCTGTGAACGCTCTGCCAGGAAGAAGGAATGCTGGGCTGTTGATAGAACTGCCACTCTGCTAGACTGCATCCCTGCTGGACTACTGCCTTGCCGAGCTGCTGCCTTGTTGGACTGCTGCCCTATTGCCCAGCTGCTCTCCTGTGTGAGTCAGACTGATTGGACCTGCATCTGAACTCAGGACTCCAAGAGTGACTCCAAGAACTAGTCTGCTGGCCTCCTGTTCAGAGCCACAGGGACATAACAGGCTCCCAACCACCTAAACCAGCACCCAAATCTGGCTGGAGCCAGCCCCTGACCCGCCAGTGGTGCCCTTCAAGTCCGGGACCCTTGGTGCTGACTCAGTGAAAAAGAATTGATGTTCTTGGGCTCTTCCCGACTATGAGCTGGCCCGTTAGTGCCAAAACCTTGCCACTCGCATAGCTCGCCAAAACCAACTTGTTGCACTGAATAAATTGTACCTTTTATTAATGCAAAACAGTAGAATACAGTGGACTGCTTCTGCACTGTTATGACGTCAACAAAACAATGGACGTTTAGCTCAAAGCCTTGTAATGTGGCAAATCACAAAGCTACAGCCGTGGAAGATGGAAATAAGTTACAGTTTCACATTATTAAAACGCAAAGATAGACACTGTGGTTGCAGTTGAATTTCAATGTTTTTCTGAAAGGCAATGTAAAAGATGCATATGCACAGCTCATGCACAACAAATAAACAACCAATATTCAGTAATGTGGCGCGTTGTAGCCTAGTTATGCTAACTGAACCAAACCTATGTTAAGATTTATTTTTTTTAATGAAAATTACTTTCTCACAACTTTTCAAGCACACAATGTTTTCTTTGCTATTTCATGCCTATCCTTCTTATTTGATACTTGGGTGCCTTGTGGCTCTTACTTTCCTACCTCTTCACTTGTTCAACTATGCTGCACTTTCCCAAGCTAGGAATGACTGCAGTCTCATTGGGTTGAGCCTATAGCGGCAGCGCGCATGCGCTGCTCGCTTTGCGAGGCATGATGTATTCAGTATGGAGTGGAAGCTCTGTGGAAGCTCCGCCCACTCTCCGCCAATCTTTTTCTTTGGCTTAGTTCCTAAATGAAGCCTTTCAATTGGTTTCAGGTTTGTTATTCCCTCAACTTGACGCCTATGTCCTTCCATGGCTACTGGCCCCTTTACTTCGAGTGTTGCATGGTATTTTTTTATTTAGACTGTGAGAACTATTTTCTTCCCCTGGCGGAGCGGCTGAGCTTTTGGTGGCAGGAAAGTGCTTGGCGACAGAGACTGAGCGGGTTGGCCGCTGTGGTAGCAGGGGTACTGGTAGAGCAGTGAACTGTTTCTGTGCTATGATAGCTGTAAGAGTTATAGGTCGGGATCGGGGTACTTTGCCAGAGCAGTGTACTGTCTCTTTGCTGTGATAGCTGGAAGAGCTATAGGTCGGGATTGGGGTACTTTAGCAGAGCAGTGCACTGTTTATGTGCTGTGATTGACAGCTGTAAGAGCTGCCGGTCTGGACTGTGATGTGAGGGTTAGGTTGGAATGAGTGGTTATTTTTATCATAGCAGTGCTGGTAGGAAGTGGGATGCGCGCGCTGCGGGGTGCTCGTACTGCGGGGTATTTAAGCAGCAGGAATCTTAACATGTGCTCCTGGTGTGGAATACGTGTCCTGGCGGCTACAGGGGTTCAGCGGAATGAAACCACCTGGGTGAAGAGAAGCGCAAACGCACTGCTCCGAGCCGGGGCACCTTTGTTTCAAGCACCTCGGACCTGGGTCGCAGAGTCTGTGAGTTGTACGGGACCGGCCATGGCTGCTTTAGCGCAGCTCTGCAAAGCTGCTTATGGCTGCTAGTAAACAACAATGAGGGCCAAATTCAGCACCTTAAAATAAACCTTAATATTGTTCTCGGGATCACTTTGATAATGTGTCCCCTACAGGTTCCCTAAATGAACAGCACCAGTACATTGGATTTAATGAAATATAAATGTGCTGACAGGAAGCAGCATCAGCGGTGACGTCATCTGTGCCACTGTCTGAAAAGACAAGGGGGGGAGTGACTGGTTCTGAAGTGAATCTGACCTGTCTAACTACTCAGAACAAGCAGGCAGTACTCACAGAATGGCTGTATGACGGTAATGGAAATGACGCAGAGGAAAGTTTATGTTTACAATGACACTCAAGGTGCTCAAATAACAACAGAAGCCAAACCCAAACCTTGTACTCTGAGCAAAGCATGTTTGCAATTCTAAATGAACTACTTTGATGCATATCATTGTCTCGTCTTCAATTTTAGCAACAGACGCTCATTTTTAAAAAGATTAAAATGTATTCTCGTTTCACACTTTTTTCTCAATAGTGTGCTTTTCAACTAGTGTTTATATTATATTCGATGTCCATTGCACATGGACCCTAAGACCAGGGACATCTTAAGGATTTTGGGGGGTTGGGCTGAATGTATTTTGGAGGCCCCTGTTCGGAACAGTTTTGAATTTATGGCCCAGTTTCAGCTCCTTCATGCCGTCTTTGACCAGGTCACTGGCAGTGCACAGGCACAGTCGTCTAAATTTTAAAGTTGCTACATCTATTATTCAGGGATAGTGACGTGTGTTTTCAATATTGTAACACAGCAGCAGCTCACTAATATTACTACAAATATTCCCTGTGACACCCTCCAAATTTTAGGTTGAGCCTATAGTGGCAGCGCACATGCGCTGCTCGCTTTGCGAGGCATGCAGTATTCAGTATGGAGTGGAAGCTCTGTGGAAGCTCCGCTCACTCTCCACCCATCTTTTTCATTGGCTTAGTTCCTAAATGCTGCCTTCCGATTGGTTTTAGGTTTGTTAGTCCCTCCTCTTGACGCTTATGGCGTCATTTGTATCTGCATGGCTACTGGCCCCTTTACTTTGAGTGTTGCGTGGTATTTTTTTATTTAAACGGTGAGCACTATTTTCTTCCCCTGGCAGAGCGGATAAGATTTGGTGGCGGGAAAGTGCTTGGTGACAGAGACTGAGCGGGTTGGCTGCTGTGGTCGCAGCTCTGCAGGAGCTCGGCGTTGTGCCCGGTGTGCTTCGGGGGTGTCCGCCACGGAAAAGGACGATGGGTCCCACAACTATCAAGCCAGGAAAGGAGCCCATGAAGGAGGCTGTTGCACCAGGAGGAACGACAGGGCATGGCACGACAAAACCCCACTGCGGTGTACACTCCAGTAAGACGGAGGAGGCTGATGCTCGAGTGGCCAAGGGTGAGGCTGCGGTTCAGAGTAAGCAGCGCTGGGCGACTGCAGAGGGCTATCCGAGACAACCATCTGTTGCCAAAGTTTTCCCTCTGGCCTTCATTAGAGGCTCTGCAGATGCGGCGAACACAGTGGAATCCAGGACAGAGGGAGCAGGAGAGTTGGGGTGGGGGGGCTCCTCCTCCCACGGATACAATGTTGAAGCAGCAGTCCGGACTGGGGATGGGACTGCAGGGATCGGATTCTTCCACTCAGTCTGTACAGCAGGACCTGCCAGAAACACCAGCAGACGAGGAAAGATGCACTCCTGAGCAAGCAGGATCCCTCTTAGGGATATAACTCCCAGCGAAAGGTAAAAACAAACTACCTAAACATACGCTTATACTTACTACTGTAATTGGGCTGCCTGGGGGGATGTGGGAGTCATGAAACCTCACTGCCACCTTGGTCTAGGAATTTTTGTCTGAATAGTGTTCTTAAGCTGTGCCATGTTTGCTATTAGAAGCATTACTTTTCCATTATAAATCTGGGACTGTAAGCACTCGGACGAGATTTAAAAAAACAGCGATCGTTGATCCGCAGACCTTTGTCTCAATTGTATAACTCCTGCTTAAATTGACCTGTTTACGGCGTTGCCTGCATTTGCTCACAGTAATTATTCACGTTAACACTTTCTATTTTTTTTCTTCCTCTGAGCCCCAGAGCTTTCAGATGCAGATTTGCTCGCTTCTGTCCCAGTCCCTAAAGCAGCAACAGCCAAACTTCTGTGACCTTTTTTCCACCTCAGTGTCTGTCTTTGTAGGTCGAGCCTATAGCGGCAGCGCTCGTTCGCTGCTCGCTTTGCGAGGCATGCAGTATTCAATATGGAGTGGAAGCTACGCACACTCTCCGCCCAACTTTTTCATTGGCTTTTATCTTAATGCTGCCGTCCGATTGGTTTTAGGCTTGTTAGTCCCTCCTTATGACGGCCATGTTGTCATTTGTGTCCTTCCATAGCTACTGGCCCCTTTACTTCGACTGTTGCACAGCATTACTTTCTTCCCGTGCTCCCCCTCCCGCAGTCCGTGCCTTCTCGCCCACCCCCCATTGTCCATGCCTTCTGTTCCCGTTTGCAATGCATTAGGTCTCGCGTAAATGCAAGTCCTATTGCATTGCAAATGCTTGTCATTTTTGAGCAGTGCTTTCTTTTGAACAGGCTGCTCACTCGCTGTCATTTTAAGAAGGTCTTTCATAAATGGCTTCAAATATATTGACTAGGTTGTGACACGCTGTAGGAGTAAAATTATCTTTACTTTAATAGGGGAGATATGGCCAGGGACACTTTCACAGGCAAGTGTGGCTGCGCACTGCTGTGTTAGGGCTGAGGCCTGCTTGGGGTGGGTTGGAGGCAGGGCTGTCGCTGTTTAGCGGGCCGCGCTGCACGAGTAAGCCGCGTCTCTCAGGCAGGCAGACCCTGCGGCTCTAGACCAGCAGCGTCAATGTCCTCCTCTGACTGCTGCCCGCTCTCTACCCTGGAGCAGCCTGCCTGGGAGCTGCTGCACCAAAGGCTACGCGCTATGCAAAGCTTCCTGTCTGTGGCTCTGCCCATCGCCAACATGCACACGGGGGACTTCTACACCTGTAGGGTGTGGGACGAGTTGGTGTGTTGCTCCTCCGAGGCCGTGCTAGCAGCTTTCACTCGGCACCACCCACCAGAGCAGCTGAGTCACCCATAGCCCACCAGGACCTGGGGTAAGTGCTACTGGGGAGAATAAAACTGTTTGAAATGGGTGCGAGGGACGTAGAAAAGTCCCACCTCTGCATACAGACACACAGCCTACACCATTCTCTTCCGGGCACACTGTGCCTCGTCATATCACTTCCTGTAACCCGGTCATAACAACTTCGAGCCTTAATGGGTGGCAGTCCTGGCATAGCTGCTGTGTGGCCCAATGGCAGCTGTGATACGTTTAGTTGATGCTAGGATTTTTTCACTGGCAGTCTGATCGCTTCATTGCTCACGTTTCTTTGGGAATGCCTGCAGTGCATTAAGTGAAACTACGAGATCCAGCAAGCAGATGATGTTTATTAAAAAGCCAAGGATGAGGCTGTTAAATTTTTTTCACAATGTGCAATTGTAAGAATTAATGCATGTGAGATATTCATTTTCATAATGTGTATGATCACAACCGATGAACTAATGATTTAGTAATGTTTCGAAGTGTGATTAAAAATGTAGTTTAGTACTGACATATTTTCGTTGACACCATGTTATTAAAAAGAATGCAATTTCTGTTGTTTTGCTTATTTTGCTGCTGCTAATTCTCCCTCTGCGGAGCCCAGAGCCACGTGACAAAATTGGAAGATTCTTGATTATTGTTAAAAGTGGGCTGGTGTTATAGCCTTTATTTGTGACAATACAATTTCTGATTTGCCTATGTGCTGTCTATTATCATGCTATGCTATATCTTCAATTTTTCCTCATAGTTTATGTGTAATATATATATAAAAACCCAGGTTTTGTGTGGTTGGGGACGATTTTTATTTTTTCTCATGGAACTCTGTCCTTTTGGGAGAGACTTTCATTTTTCTCACAAAATCTGTTTGATTATTGAGAGACTTCCTTCTCAATTAAAAATGCTGCTCGTGTTCTTTAAGAACACGACAAAATCGAAACTGATTTTAATCTTCGTATCTGTGCCTTCATGGCGAGCAGCATTCATTATTCTGTATTGCATATTCTAATTTTTGCAATAAAACTCTAACTTTTTATTGATCTAGAATTTAGTTCTTGAGTGGTCTCGGTCACTATTTGGTTTACTTTACTGCTACTTGGTTGGGCCTGATGTTGGGTAAGGTGGTGTCTCTTAATGCTGAATCAATCAAGGGTGTTGGAGCTGAATCGACAGAGGTACATTTTGGGGTGGACAAAATATTGGTATTCATTAAATTATGGGGATCAGGCTTCCACAAATTTAGTAGCAGAGGATGGTTGCATAAGAGTGCCTCCTTATTCTTGGGGATCCTTAGAGTTGCCCAAATGTTTTTCCCCATGAGTTGTGAGGTTTTAATGCCTGTACCAAGGGAAAAAGGAGTTTTTGGAACTCTGCCAAAAGTTCGGTGTCATGGAGATTCTTACGAAGTGACAAGCTGTTGTTCTTGTACAATATGGTGTGTGAGTATGAATAGGGAAAATTGTTTTTTTGTAATACTTTTTAAGTCGCGCATTCGAGACCTCTTGTATATCCTTTAGTATATACTTATATGTGTATGTACTTTGTGGGCTCTGGAGATCAGTCGTAGGACTTGTCTGCTTCCGCTTAGGGACTTTCTACTGTTCAACTGCCTCTATTTAACTGTCCTGATAGAAAACGACCAGTAGTGGTCAGTAAAATACCAGAATCACTTTAGCATTCTCTAGATTCCAGTCCATAGAAATTGTCTTCCACGAGCACCATTTTGTTCAAATCTTGTATTTTCAGTGATATGACCACCAAAGGCCCTGATTTTATATGAAAAACAGAGCTTTGGACTATACCATTTTCCACTGAAAGGCAATATTTCTCTCCATGTGTTCCCGCACCTGGTGTGCCACGCAGTTTGGTGCTTACTTTCCCTCCATGTTGCGGAACAGTAGATGTTTCAGCATCCAGGCTAATGTGCTGCACAGCTAAATACATATAAGGTCTGAAAGGCGAACCCGATTGCATTGCATATGCTTGTTTTTGTAGATGACAGCAGGACACCGGTAGACAGACAGGTGGTATTATTACTATTAGTACCACGTCCTGCTGATGTTCTTCATTGCTTGAGGAAACAAAGAACAGAAGCCCCGATGCTCCCCTTCTCCTGGGGTGTGGCTGTTGTGTTTCACAGACCCACCAGGCACTTAATGACCTGAGGTTGGTAACTAGCAGGTCTGAAACCAATTGGCAACCACTGTGAGATGGGCTGTGGAGGGGCAGAATTGCAAATGATCCTATGTGAATACTAGGATCTAAGCCGACAAAGCCCCACAGTCTGTCAGGGACTTTGACAAGATCACAGATTGAAACTAGGTGGCATGTGAGACAACACACCGGTGCCTTTCCTGGGAGTATTGTGCCAATACCTAGGGTACTTATGTCCCGTTCGCTTGTTCAGAGTGGGATTGAGTGAAACTGCTCACCACTGGATTCTACTGAGTCATTGAAGTTGGCTTTTCCTGCTTGGGGTAAAATCCTAATTTGCTTTTTTTAATTATTATTTTCTTGAAGTTTTATATAGTGCAAACTTGGCCCGGGGGGATTAGTGTGCTTTACATGAGCAGCAGATTAAGAAGTCAAGCTCTTGCAGTGCTACCGGGCAGCTGCACAATAGTTAAAAAATATATCAGGAACTTCATTGAATGAAGCATAAATCCGCATGTGCTTAGTTGTGAATGAAAAGAAGCCCTTTCAAAATGTAGGGATTTCTTCTTCTTGGGTATGTCTCTATGACAGCCGCGGTGTACAGTGTTATATATGAAAAGTGATTATTACATCTTCTGTGGGTGTATTGGTTGGACACTTGGGGCCTCATTTGTGAGGCCCCAGTGGCACTTGTGAACCGCTGCAGCATCACTTTTTTGACGCTGCGGTGGCACAAAGTGCCACAGCATATTTACATGGCCATGCAAAGCCACCGAACGTGGCTTTTCATGGCCTTGTAAATATGTGACCCTTTCATGCAGGACACTGCGTTAAAGGTGAGTTCCATGTGTGTTGCTGTGGGTGTTCCCACACAACACCCATGGAATCTGAAACATTCCCATATTTACGAGGAATCGCAAACCTGGGAATGCGCAACAAGGAGAAATACTTTTACTCCTCCTAGTTTTTTCCACTTTCTATGCTTGATGCATTCTGCAGCACACATAGAAAGAGGAAAATGCCATGAATTATTGTTTTTTGCAGGAAGGTGTCCCTTCATGCACAAAAACAATCATACCCGCAATGAAGGCAACCTTGCAACATGACGCAGGAGTGTCTGTGTTGGCGCTCGACTGCTGTTTGTGCACTGGTGCAGGGGAGAAGGACGGGAATGCGCTGCATCTTGTAGATACGGCACATTCCTACCATTTTCTTTTGATGCACGGCAGTGCTGCAGAAAGGCCTGCAGCGCTGCCGTGCATCAAAAGCTTGTAAATAAGACCCTTAGAATCTCTTTGTTTTTATCCACTAGTCTTCCTTTTATTAAATTATTTTTAATTTGATATTAACAAGTGCCAGAGGCACTTATTTAAGATATATTCTAAATGTAATTGAGAAGTGGACAGTGATTTATAAAATGACAACAAATATGAAAAGAAATTCTATCTAATAGTTCATTAGAAATAGGTGAACTTTCTTGTACCAGTGCTCCCTTGTTGCCATGGCATTAGGGAACCTGCACTGCTAGCCTGTAGCTCTGTGAAGTTTGGTGATGTCATAGTGTGAATGATGCGTTCCTCATTGTGACCTATTCAGCATAAGCAGTAACAATACCTGTTGATGTGATTCAAGTTACCAGTGTCTCGCTGCTTTTCATAGAGCAAGGTCGCAGGCTGCTGATTTCTTCTGAAACACTTTACAAATTTGATTGGTAAGTTTTACATCAATTTTATTGATCAGGAGTTTGACCCAGCACAAGATGAGATAGAAGTTAAAAGGGCTGTTATATTCACCTAACGGAAAATTGCATGTTTTAGAAGATTTTAATCAGGCCTGATAAAAAATGACTTTCTGATGTTACACTACTTACCTGAACTTTTTTAAATAGCTAGAAAGTTTACTTTTGTTAAAATGTGCTGCGCGTTTTAATGCTAATCGTTGCTGGGAAGTAATTTTTTACTTGTGAAAGGCCACTGTATTTGTTGTCTGATTCTAGAGAGATGATGCAATGTCTGGCACATTTCTATGTTGGCAGATTCCTCTGTATGTGGGATATGGGATGTAATTTTATGAGACTGGGATATTTTCGTATAGTTATTGCAGTTACATATGTCCGTTGCATGTATGAAATTCTGTCTCTCAGGTTTGACCACCTTTGCTGAGATTGATTGCATTCACCTGAATCCATTGCAGGGACGAAGTTATTTGTTTTGGGTCTTTTTTTTGCTGGTGGCTGATCAGCAATTGCATTCCTATCAGGAATGGCCCCCTGTCACACCTAACCATAACTATTTCTTAACAAACAACATCCCCCTGGATTGGACAGTTAGCTCTGATGTGTTGACAGTGATAGAGGGCAGCGTGTCTCAGCTATACACATGTAGGTGGTCTGCATAATAACAGTTACGATAACCTGGTGTTCCACCCTGCCTTAGTCATTTGCTGCAAAATTCAACAGGCATATTTGCAAAGAATTGGTGTAGGGCAGCACCCAACTCATGTTGCTGCTCTGCGCCAATTTGAAAGGACAGAAATGCACTGCATTTACAAGATACAGTGCATGCCTATCCTTTCCAAATCATAAATTGCAGACGTGCGCCAACGCAAGCACCTTTGCACCCTGGTGCAAGGTGTCTGTGTTGTTGGCATGATTATATTTGTGCAGGAAGGGACACCTTCCTGCATAAAACAATCCCAAGAGATGTTTTCCTCTTTCTATGTGTGCTGCTCAATGTAAACATTTCTTCTTGCTATGTCGCCTCTGGGGGGGGCATACGTTTTCTGGCACTGCCCCAGATTTATGCTATGTTGTAAATCTGGGGCAGTGTCAAAATCCATGGGTGTTGCATGAGAACACCCACAGCAACACCCATGGCACGCCTCCCTTCCGTAATATAAGGCAACACAGAGACATTTGCTGTGTGGTCTTTCCCCTTATCTACAAGGCCAAGCAAAGCCATGCAGAGTGGCTTTACGGGGCCTTGTAGATAGGGGCCTGTGCTGTGCGCCACCGGAGCATCAAAAAAAGTGATACTCCAGTGGCGCAAGAGGCTTGTAAATAGGCCCCAAGTATTTAATCTCAAATCACATCTGTGCTGCGCTGAGCTTTGTGTGGGTAGCTGGCTCTAACTTTATTGTCTTCTGTACTAAGCACAAGTTTGCTGTTCTGAACTGAGTTGCTGAGTTTTTCAGTTGTCTCTGATGGTTGGGTTATCAGTACGGGAGTTGGGAGAAAAGGAGTTTGGTTGTATTTGCAATACTGGTTTGGCGCATTCGCTGAGGAGCGAGCTGACTGGAACTGATGGATATTTGCATCATGTTGTTTAATGTGTGCTATGTTTCTCTTTTTCAAGGGTGGCACATATAATTATGTGTACGACATGGAATGTACAGGAACTTGGTAACCCTAAACATGTAGATTGATACTCGTATATTTAGAAAGAAACAGGGCAGAGGTGGCTTTTCTTCAAGCAATGCCCCTGATATCTAAGGACAGGGCTAGCTTTGTGCATCACTGGGGAACCACAAATTACTTTGCTCCCTATAACTCATGCATGGCTAGAGTTGTAATCCTAATCCATAAAACATTATCCTTCTCATTTAATTATTTTCATTGAGGCTCCTTTGGCAGATTCATTTATGTAGCTGGCAGGGCTGGACTGGGAACCACAACCGGCCCTGGTAAAGTGCCCGGCCACCCCACCCCCCGTGGGTTGGGGGTGCCGCCGAGCTCTTTGCCAGGGCCGGTTTTCGGCCGATTTTGTTACAGGGCCGATTTTGCAACTATGCTGCAAAAACGGCCCTGTAACAAAAACGGCCCCCAGGGACCCAAAACCACCCCCCACCCATGTGGCCCACCGGGGGATTGCCTGGTGCACGCTACGGCCAGTCCAGCCCTGGTAGCTGGCTTACTTTGTGACTTTGTCATCATAGTCATAAACTCCTACACGCCTAAATTCGACTTCTAAACTTTTTCGAGGACATTATGCAGCATTATCGTAGACATGGTGACATATGTTATTTGGGGGTTAATTCTTTAACCTAGTTCTTTATTCAGATGACTAGCGCCCCCAGTGCAGCGTATGCCTTACAATAAATCCTTTAGTATGATGGTTTAGTGGATGTATGGTGTGAGCTGCGGTGGGAAGATAAAGGCTTACTCATAGTGCTCCGCTGCCCACAACACATATTTGAGGACTGATTTCTTGTTTCAATTCCCCAAAGAGGTCCCCTGGGTCCAGTCTCCTGAGTACTAACCCTGCACATTTTCTGACCACACATCCGTTGTACTTGCCATATGTTACCCGACTTACTATAAAGACATGAACCGTGGGTGTTTCCATAAGCAGCATTAAGGCACAAGGTATTCAGAGCAAAAGGGACGGGCCATAGATGAATATTTTGGAGAGAATGTAGGGTCAGTTGCCTCCTACAAACAATCTCGGAAGCTTTTAAAGTTTACATATGAGGGACAGCAATCTCAGAGCGTACGAAGTCCTTAAATCTATGTGGACCTGACTTCGGAGTCTCAAGAGAGAGTTAAATGTAGCTTAACAATGATATCTCTCCCAGTACCTCCGCACTTGCTCAATTGATTTCCTGTTACCAGAATTTAGAGAAATGGCCTACCTTGGGAAACAAACCTGGGCTGGGACGTATGTGGAGGGGGGAGTGTCCTCTTGCTGATACTGAAAGGGGTGCAACCAAGAATGGTGGTTCAAACCCTGTGTACAGCCAACAGAGAACCCATAATGGGAAATGCTTTGATAGTACAGGCATTCCATTAATTTAACCAAACATTATATACCTACGCGATAACACTACCCCAGGACCACCAAGATGAGTTTATGGATGACATAACCCCACCATGGGTGGAGGGAGGCAAGCAGGAATTTTTACTCACCCCATCATATTGCAGAAGGTACTGACAGCTGTAGATAGTCTGGCAGGTGGCAGGTTCCTCACCTCTAACGGGTTAAGACACATGTATTAAAGGTTTGTCCTAAATTAATTTGAGTAGTGCACAGTGATTTATAAATTGATAACAGATATGAAGAGAAAATCTGTCTAATTATTGATTAGAAATTGGTGAACATTCTTTTGCCAGTCTTCCCTCGTTGTCATGAGATTAGCGCACATGCACTGCTAGTCTGAAGCTTGAGTGATGTTTGGTGATGTCATAGTGTGAATGATGCCTTTCTTACAGTGACAGTAACCTATTCAGCATAAGCAGTAACAACAATTGTGGATGTGATTTAAGATACCTGAATCTTGCTGCTTTTCATAGCGCAAGATTGCAAGTTGCTGGTTTCTTCTGATTCAATGTACTAATTTGATCTGTAGATTTTTTGTTGATTTTAATGCATATGATAAGATAAAAGTTTAATGGGCTGTTGTGTTTACATAATGAAAAATATGATGTTATAGGAGATTTTAATTAGCCCTAATATAAGATGACTTTTTAATGTTACACTACTTGCTAGACATTTATCAAATAGTTATAAAGTTAACTTATGAGTCAATGTACAGCAAGGGGGGCGTGGCTTAGCAGCCGACGGGCATGGACGCGTGAGCGAAGAGCTCCGCATCCCGCCCGGCTACAATCCTGTAGAGAGTGGTGCCCCCGGCGCTCCGGAGCTCCTGGAGGGCTTCCCCCACCTGGCCTGTGCATCTGGAGCGGACCGATCCCCAGGTTCGCGGCGCCGAAGGCGGGCACCGCGACTACGAACGCGGTGGAGGCGGGTGGCTGCCGGCCATCTTGGGCGGCCTGTGAGGCGACGGGCGGCCGCGGCCCACAGTACATCGGTGGCCGACCGGAAGTGCGGGGACCCCGGCGGGCGCAGCAGGAAGTGCCGGTTGCCTGCGGGTGGAGGACAGAGTGAAGCGGTGGACGCCCACGGCGGGAGGCTCGCAGTTGTGGGTCACTAACTGGCGCTGCCACTGAGGGTTGCACCGAGGTGAAACGGCGTGCAAGAGAGAGGAGCTGGACCTGCGGCGCAGACGCGGTTTTCTAACGCAGGAGCGGAGGTGGAGGACGGCGGACCCTGTGCGGCTGATAAGCGGGCGAGGCCACGGGAGTAGCGACTGGCCCTGCAAGTAACATTGAGGCGCAGGGCTCTCTGACCCGGGGCTGTGGACCTCGGACCCAGCGGAGTACGCGACCGCTGGTGTGCGGTGGGGGCTTGGAGTATCGTGGTGCCCCGGGGAGGACGGCAGGGACGCCCCGGTGAGGGACTTGACCGGCAGCGGAACAGAGAGGGTCCCCGCAGCGGACGTAGGGCACGCGGGGCCTGGGTGCTGCCAGCTGCCCCGTGAACGAGGCCTCGTGCCGGCCTGCAGGTGTCAAGTGCGGGATCATGGGCAAGCCGCGTCCCAAGTTGGGAGGTGCCCCGGCGGACCCCACGGGGGACACTGTGGCGGGCCGGGAGGGCGGACTGAGTGCAGACGCGGCGGTGGGCCTTCAGCAGCGGCAGCTGGACCAAATCCTCCAGGCCATAGCGGACACGAAGTCGCTGTTGCAGGCGGACATTGCCCAAGTGTCCACAGATCTGGGGCTGCTTCGGGCGGATCACAGGAAGCTCGTGGATAGGGTCAAGAGTACGGAGGACAGGTTGGACTCGCTGGCCCCAGCCCAGAAGATGACGGAGAACCAGACGGCGGACCTCCTGCGGAGGGTAGTGGTCATGGAAAAAAGGGCCGAGGACGCTGAAGGGCGTAACCGCCGCAACAACATTCGAGTGGTGGGTCTGCCAGAGAAGATTGAAGGGGGTGACATGCTGGCCTTCCTAGAGACCTGGCTGCAGGAGGTGGTGGTGCCGGAGGGGCTCACACAGTTCTACACCTTGGCAGGGGCGTAACAAACACCCCCGCAGCCCCCGCGGTGCGGGGGGGCCCCCACTCTTCAGTAAATGAAGGGGGCCCCCTCAGCTCTTCGGTAGAGAGCTGTGAGAGAGAGGCTTGCTCTAAATCAAGCCTCTCTCTCTAACTAAAGCAGCCTGCACGGAGCTCCTGCGCTGACCCAGGACTGAAGAGAAACAATGTAACAAGTTACATTGTTTCTCTTCAGTCAGAGCCACCAGCCAGTCCCGGAACAAGGATGGGGGTGGGGGCCCCAGAGAAAGCAGGAGGCAGCACAGGATTCCCCACAGGGCACTGCCTCTGAGAAGGGAGAGGACAAGGATGGTGGTGGGGGCCCCAGAGACAGCAGGCAGGAGGCAGCACAGAGGAGAGCTGACAGGGGAATGGATGGGGGTGGGGGCCCCAGAGACAGCATTCACCACAGGGCACTGCTCCTCTGAGGCAGCACAGGGCTGACTTCAGCCAGCAAGTTTGCAGCTCCAGAAACAGGATCTGCTGGGACACATCAGAAGGTGAGAGTTAGAGCTATTGATGTTGTAATGGACAATGTATTTTACCTATGTGTTTTCTGTTTGGAGTGGAGGGAATGTGTGTGGTGTCAATTGGACATATATGGTTTGGATTGGAATTGTTGGTTGTGGAATTGTGTTGCGTGGATTGGATCTGTGTAGTGAAATAATGTGGCATGGTGTGCAGTGCAATTATGTGGTATTGAGTGGAGTGGGATTGTGTGTCTTGGAGTGGGATTATCTGGAATGGTATTTTGTGTTGTGGAGTGGTATGTAGTGGAGTTTCCTTATGTGGTGTGCTGTTAAATATTATAGCATGATGTGGAATTTGTGGTGTAGATTGGATGTATGTGGTGTGTTGTGCATTTGTGGTGTTAGTCTGAATTATGTAGTTTGTTGTGAATTATGTGGTGTGGAATGGAAATGTGTAGAGTTGAATTGTGTGACGTGGAAGTTGCGGTGTTGAGTGAAATTATGTTGAGTGGTATTATGAGGCATGGTGTGAAGTGTAGCTATGTGGAGTGTTGCTACGTGGCATAGACTGGATTTATGTGGAGTGTATGTATGCAGTATGGAGTAGAGCATAATTATGTGGAGGTTAATTATGTGGAGCTGAGTGGTATTATGTGGAGTGTTATTATGCTGTGTGATAAATTGTGTGGGGATGAATTGTGGAATTGTGTGACGTGTGGAATTATGTGGCATGGTGTGGTGTATAATTTTGCGCAGTGGAATTATGCAACATGTTGCAGAGTTGTATTTTGTGGAGGGTAATTATGTGTTTTAGAGTTGAGTGTAAATATGTTGTGTGGAGTGTAATTATGTGGTTGGGAGTGGTATTAAGTTGTGTGGAATGTGATTCTGTGATGTGGAATTATGTGGTATGGAGTGAAGTGGAAATATGTGTATTTTTTGGATTGTAATTATGTGGTATGGAATGTTGTAGGGTTAAATTATTTATAGTTGAATTGTGCAGTGTGTAACACAGGCCCCAGGGGCGTAACACAGGCACCCACAGCTCCCGTGTTGTGGGGGGGCCCCAGGGCTCCAGAGGCCCCCTCAGCGGTGCCAGCAAGCACCACAAATCCGTGACTGTCTGGGATAGGTAATTAATTAATTAATATAGGTAGGTTATGTAACTTACGCTTGCTCTAGACTTTTCTTTATAAATTAAATGGTAACATTTAAAAAATGGTAATGGTGCACACTGCGCAGCGTGCAGATGTCTCCGTCTTACTCTTCACCCTTAGGGTGGGGCTGGTGACCAATTGTCATGCGCATTGCTGACTGGTGAAGCGAGGAGGCATCCCAGAGGCCAAAGTAGAGACAATTGAGAGGTAACGTGCGGCGGCGACTACCTGCCATAATTTAATTATTTCTCTGGCTAGCCTTGTTTGCCCTGTCTTCTGCGGCTCGCGCAGGTGAGTCTGTCTGTTCGCCCAGTCTATGCCACCCCCCCCGCAGACAAGTGCACCCACACCCAAAATTAATTGCGACAACCACTTGTGTGTGTGTAAGGTCTCCAGTTTAGAGTGAAGGCATTTAGTACAAGAAAGGCGCCTTTGGTACATGAAGGTTGTTTGGAAAATATGGGGGAGGGGTTAATGTTACACATTAAAGATTAAAAGTGCGTGTCATCAGTTTCACCTGCGATTTATATTGATTTGCGGATTTTACAGAAAACACAAAAATCGTCATTGAAGTTTGTGGGCGCAAGAAAATATATCCTTCACCTATGAATTTACACCTTAGTCTGTGACTTTGGGAGAAGTTTCCCGGTTTCGCCCGACTTTGTCAAGGCAAAGTGGTACCCACTTCCCCCCAAAACTGACCGGATTTCTTGTCGCTGATTTCTAGTTGTCAATTGATGTTGGTTCTGAAGGGGCAGGTCCAGCTGAACTGGACATCAGGGTGTGAGTGGGGCAGAGAGGGGGAGGATTGGGGCGGTGGTGGCAGTGGTGCTACATACATTGCAGCTTGCAGATAAAATGGTTTCTAGCTGAAACAGTTAAAAGTTACTAAAATACAGCAACATGCCTTGCTGCACAGTCGAATGCCCTTCGCTAAAATTGACAGGCCACCTTTCAGTTACTCTTTGCTGAGACTGAGGTGAAACAGAACAGTCTCAAAAGGTGCAAAAATTACAAAAAATTAAGTAGAAGTATCACAAAATGTGCGGCATTAGACCGCATAATTTGCCTTTTCCTGCTGCATAATTCAGTACCTGCAGCATAATTCTCATGGGACTGCATACCATGTAATTCCCCTCTGTTTACTGCTCTCGCAAAGAGCCACCAATCCTACCCCATTGATATGAAAGGAAAAAAATAACATTTACAGCCTTTCTATGTTACGAAGCATGTTCTACCAGAGGTTGCACGTGACTTTCGTGGAAACAGGCACCAGCACTCTTTCTGGACTTTTTTTTTTAACACCAGCACAACCTACCTCACTTGCGACCTTTGAACTGTGGGGCGCTCCATGTACTTTCCCACCCTGAAGCCGTCGTACTCCACTCAGTAGCAGTAAAAGGATCAATGTTTCTGGTCCATAAATGGCTCCAAATCCCTGACTCTGTGGGTGTGACAAGATCACCCAGCATCCTGCCCCAAACAACTGCCAGCCCCACAGACCTCTCCAGGCAGAGAAACCTGCCAGCCCCAGAGACCTCTACGGCCACAGAAACTTGCCAGCCCCACAGACCTCTCCGGGCACAGAAACCTGCCAGCCCCACAGACCTCTCCGGGCACAGAAACCTGCCAGACTCACAGACCTCCCCAAGCAGAGCAACCAGCCAGCCCCACAGACCTCCCCAGGCACAGAGACCTGCCAGTCCCACAGACCTCCCCAGGCAGAGAAACCTGCCAGTGCCATAGACCTCCCCATGCACAAAAACCAGCCAGTCCCACAGACCTCCCCAGGCACAGAAACCTGTTAGTCCCACAGACCTCCCAGGGTACAGAAACCTGCCAGTCCCACAGACCTCCCCGGGCACAGAAACCTGCCAGCCCCAGAGACCTCCCCGAGCACAGAAACCTGCCAGTTCCACAGACCTCCACAGGCACAGAATCTGCCATCTCCACAGACCACTCCAGGCAGAGAAACCTGCCAGCCCGACAGACCTCCCCAAGCACAGAATCTTGCCATCCCCACAGACCTCCCCAGGCAGAGAAACCTGCCAGTCCCACAGACCTCCACAGGCAGAGAAACTTGCCAGCCACACAGACCTCCCCAGGCACAGAATCCTGCCAGTCCCACAGACCTCCCCAAGCACAGAAACCTGCCAGTTCCATTGACCTCCCTGGGCACAGAAACCTGCCAGCCCCACAGACCTCCCCGGGCACAGAAACCTGCCAGCCCCACAGACCTCCCCAAGCACAGAAACCTGCCAGTCCCACAGACCTCCCCAGGCAGAGAAACCTGCCAGCCCCACAGACCTCCCCAGGCAGAGAAACCTGCTAGACCCACAGACCTCCCCAGGCAGAGAAACTTGCCAGTCCCACAGACCTCTCCGGGCACAGAAACCTGCCAGTCTCACAGACCTCTCTGGGCACAGATACCTACCAGTCCCACAAACCTCCCCGGGCACAGAAACCTGGCAGTCCCCACAGACCTCCCCGGGCACAGAAACCAGCCAGTCCCGCTGACCTCCCCAAGCACAGAATCCTGCCAGTCCCACTGACCTCTCCAGGCAGAGAAACCTGTTAGCCCCACAGACCTCCCAGGGCACAGACACCTGCCAGTCCCACAGACCTCCCCGGGCACAGAAACCTACCAGCCCCACAGACCACACCAAGCAGAAAAACCTGCCAGCCGACAGACATCCCCAAGCACAGACACCTGCCAGTCCCACAGACCTCCACAGGCACAGAATCTGCCAGCCCCACAGACCTCCCCCAGCACAGAAACCTGGCAGTCCCACAGACCTCCACAGGCACAGAATCTGACAGCCCCACAGACCTCACCAAGCATAGAAACCTGCCAGCCCCACAGACCTCCCCAGGCACAGAAACCTGCAGCCCCACAGACCTCACCTAGCACAGAATCCTGCCAGCCCCACAGACCTTTCCAGGCAGAGAAACCTGCCAGCCCCACAGACCTCCCCAAGCACAGAATCCTGCCAGCCCCACAGACCTCCCCAGGCAGAGAAACCTGCCAGTCCCACAGACCCCAGGCAGAGAAACCTGCCAGTGCCATAAACCTCCCCAGGCACAAAAACCAGCCAGTCCCACAGACCTCCCCAGGCACAGAAACCTGTTAGCCCCACAGACCTCCCCGAGCACAGAAACCTGCCAGTCCCACAGACCTCCACAGGCACAGAATCTGCCATCTCCACAGACCACTCCAGGCAGAGAAACATGCCAGCCCCACAGACCTCCCCAAGCACAGAATCTTGCCAGCCCCACAGACCTCCCCAGGCAGAGAAACCTGCCAGTCCCACAGACCTCCACAGGCAGAGAAACCTGCCAGCCACACAGACCTCCCCAGGCACAGAATCCTGCCAGTCCCACAGACCTCCCCAGGCACAGAATCCTGCCAGTCCCACAGACCTCCCCGGGCACAGAAACCTGCCAGCCCCACAGACCTCCCCAGGCAGAGAAACCTGCCAGCCCCACAAACCTCCCCAGGCAGAGAAACCTGCTAGACACACAGACCTCTCCGGGCACAGAAACCTGCCAGTCCCACAGACCTCTCTGGGCACAGATACCTGCCAGTCCCACAAACCTCCCCGGGCACAGAAACATGCCAGTCTCACAGACCTCTCTGGGCACAGAAACCTGCCAGTCCCAAAGACCTCCCCAGGCAGAGAAACCTCCCAGTCTCCACAGACCTCCCCGGGCACAGAAACCTGCTAGTCCCACAGACCTCACTGCCGGGGCATATGAGAACGTTTTTCTATTTTTGGGCTGTGGCCAAAATAGAGTAATCTTACTATGGGCTAATTATTGTTGCTATGTCAGTGCAAAATGATTTGTTCTGTTTTTTACCTGGTGTTAAAGTGGATGTCTTATGGCCCGAAGTTGTAGGTCTGTTGTTTTTCTAACGAGATAGGTCAATAACTGAAATAAGAGGCATGTCTGGCATCTTCACAGTGGCGTAAGATAAGCACCCGCAGCCCCCTCGGTGCAGGGTGGGCCCTCAAGCTCCAGGGGACCTCCTCTGCAAAAGTGGTAGGTGGTGGCCCGGGGAGGGGGCCCCCTCCGTGTACTTTGCAGGGGGGCCCCCTCAACTTTCGTTACGCCACTGCACCTTGGAGAGGGCGCATAGGGTGCCTGCTCGGCCCCCGGACCCGGGCCGTCCGCCCCGGCCGGTGGTGGCCCGCCTGCTGCACTACAGAGACCGAGACATCATTCTACAGAGGGCTCGGATGCAGGGCCCCTTCCAGGTGCAGAATGTCCCGGTTTCCATTTACCCGGATTACCCCATGGAGGTCCAGCGCAGACGCTCCTCCTTTCAGGCGGTGAAGAAGGCACTGCGGGACGAGGGGCTGCAGTACGCCTTGTTGTTCCCGGCATGACTCCGAGTGCTGCTGGATGGAGCGACATCGTTCTTCACTGACCCCGCGGCGGCCTGGAGCTGGCTGGAGGCGACCAGGACCCGGGCTGCGGCGCACTCGGATGGAGGGAGGCCGTTGGGGGCACTGGCAAAGCCCCGTCGTAGCAGACGCAACAAAGCACGTCAGGCGGGGGTCCGGTCGCCTGGTGCCTCCCAGACGGTGCTGGAGCGGCGGGCTGCTCTGCAGGCGGTCTCTGAGATCTCCGGGGCGGTGGCCCCCCAGCTCAGCGAAGCGTCAGGCTCCCGGAGGGGCACTGAGGACTCCCAATCGGATGGTGCTGAAGAGGAGGCGGATGAGTTACCTGATGTTACCCCTGGGACTGCTGATGAGTTGCTGGACGCTTGAAGGTTTGGAGAGCTATCGGACCTCGGCTGGGAGGGCACAGACAGTGGAGAGCTGCGGCGCATTGAGAGAGTGGCCTGGCGGGGTCATGTGGGGTTGTGGGGCAGACTGCTCTGGGATGGAGCTTTATGGCTGGTCGTGAGGGGCTTAGGGGAGGACTTTGTCCGTTGCACCGCCTTGTTGTATAGCGGGGCCACGGCCCGGGTGAAAACGGGGACTACTATCTCGGCTTCCTACCATGTGCGGAGGGGGACGAGGCAGGGCTGTTCCCTATCCCCCTTGTTGTTCGCGCTGGCTGTTGAACCGCTGGCCGCTCACGCCCGACAGGGGGGTGCTTATTCCGGAGTCTCCCTGAGGGGGGACGCCCACTACATCTCCCTATATGCAGACGACCTGCTGTTGTTCTTGAGGGACGCGAATGATGCGTTAAGGGGCGCAATCGCCCTGTTGAAGGAGTTCGGTCGCATGTCCGGCCTGAAGGTCAATTGGGGTAAGACGTGTCTGTTCCCATTGTCGCAGGGCGGTGGGACACCGCGGACGGCGGGAAATATCCGATGGGAGGGCAGCTGCTTGCGCTACCTGGGGGTTAACATTTATCATACCCAGGCAGATTTGTTGGAGGGGAATGTCGGCAGGGCGCTTCGGGGTCTGCGGGGTAGTATGGGATTTTGGAGTACACTCCCGCTCTCATGTGCCGGGAGGGTGGCGTTGCTGAAAATGGTGGTGCTGTCACGCCTCCTTTATTTTTTCTGCACACTTCCTATATGGATCCCGGCGTCGTATTTTGCGCGATTACGGGCTCTGTCGACGGGGTTCATTTGGGGGTCGGGATAGCGACGGGTGGCGCTGGCCACGTTGCGGCGGCCACGAGCGGAGGGGGGCCTGGCAGCCCCCGACTTTGAATGGTACTATCTGGCGGCACAGCTTCAGTGGCTCACACAGGCGGTGGCCCGGGAGTATCGAGGCCCGGAGGGCCCACAGGACAGGTTGATCCCACGGCATGTGCTGGCCTTCATTGTTCTCCAGCAGCGACTGGATCTGACTCAGCTGACCCTGGAGGAGCGCACCCTCCGGCAGTGCTGGAATAGGTGCCAGAGGCGGGCAGCTATAGTCCGCCCGTACGCTCCGGAAATCCCCCTTGGGATGTGTACAGCGCTCCCGCATGGGGGAGATTGGTCGGGGCTAGCGCTTTGGGTGGAGCTGGGGGTACAGATGGTAGGGGACCTATTCCGAGACGGTGTGTTATTGTCCTTCCAGGAATTGCTGGATGCCCACGGGCTCCCGCAGGGGGATTTTCTGCTCCATGCGGCTTTGGTGGCGAGCATTCAGAAGCATTGGAATATGGGGCTGTCGGAACCCCCGACCGCGGCGGGTTGTCAGTATGTCGTGATGGCAGCAGGGACCGCCAAAGCCATCACATGCTTATACCGTAGATTGTCGACGGAGGGCTTGCAACCTCTGGCCGCACTGCGGGAAAAGTGGGAAATGGACCTCGGGAAAACGATACCAGAGACCACATGGTCCACGCTAGTGCGGAGGGCCTGGAAGGGGACTCGGAACGCACGTTTCCAGCTAGTGCAGTTTTTCACATTACATAGGGCGTATATGACGCCGGCCAAGATCTTGCAATACTTTGGTGGAACGCAATCTCCATGCCCTCGGTGTGGGGGAGAGGGGGCAGATTTTCGCCACATGTTTTGGGCCTGTCCGCAGTTGGGCGCTTACTGGGCTGAGATAGTGGACTGCCTGAATCAGGTGACAGACCGCTCTCTCACTCCAGAGATGGGGACTTGCTTGTTGCTATGGTTTCCCCACACCCGCCGCACGAAGGTCACTAGCAGGTTCTATGATCTGGGTTTGATATTAGCTAAGAGAGAATTGACTCTGCACTGGAAATCCAGGGGGGGACCTAGCTACGTGCGGTGGAGGGCAGCGCTAGTGAGATGGGCGGGGGCGGAGGGTACGCTCAGGGTGCAGATGGCTCTGAGGAGAGACGATGAGAAAGCGTTAGCGGCGGCAAGGGCATGGGAAGCGTTGGTAGTGGAGCTCCAGGGGCTGATATCTGAGGTGGAGGAAGGAGGGAGCACTTCGGATCGGCAGGAGGCGAGGGGAACTGGGGATTGAGATGGGAAAGGGAAGAAGGCGGCCCCTAGACATATGCCAGAGGCCTGGATACGAGAGACGATTTGCTTATGCAGAGAGGGGGTGAGCAACTGCAACTGAACTCCTGGGACGGGGGGGCACATCGGGGGTGAAACGGGGGACAGGGGCGCACTGACATGGGGGTGGGGGGGGGACGAGTTGGGAATGGGAGGGGTGATGCTCTTACTGCACGCGGGGAACCGTGATGTAATGCACAGTTATTGTTGATTTGGAAACTAATAAAAATGTTTCAACAAAAAAAAAAATGAGTCAATGTACAGCAAGTTGTAATGCTACTCGATGTTGGAAAGTAAATTCTTACTTATGAGAGTCCACTGTATTTGTTGAATGATGTGGGAGAGACGATGCAATATGACGATTTAATATGTGACACATTTCTCTATTGACAGATTGCACTGTATGTGGGATAAGGGATTTTATTTTAGTGAGACTGGGAGACATGTAGTTGTTGCAGTTACACGTGTCCATTACAGGTATGGAGTTCTGTCTCTCAGGTTTGACCACATTAGCTGAGATTGGTTGGGTTCACGAGAATCCGCAGGGGAATTCAGTTATTCATGCTGGTGGTATTTTTATTGCTGGTGCCTGATCCTACCAGGGGGTAAGCCCTGTGGGCCTAAACAAAGGTAAGCTTACACGTTTATGTAAGTTTAGGCTTTTTCAGTATTTACAAAACTGCAGTTTAATGGTAAGTTTACGAGTGCAGAGACTTTGTAATCGGGACGGAGAACCTCGCACATAAAAAGATTGCCCTGTCTTATCTTTTTATGTGCGGAGTACTCAGCCCTGATTTCGGAGTCTCCGCACTTGTAAACTTACTACTAAAATACAGTTTTCTAAATACTGAAAAAGCATAAACTTACACAAAGTGTAACTTTACATTTGTTACTCAGGCCCTGTATTTTTAAAAGTGACTTTCTGTAGTGCTCCCACTGCTAAAAAATCTTCAGAGAATGAAGACAATAAAGTGCATTTTTAAACAATTCAACCACTTTTTTCATTGACTTAACTGTTGTATATTATTTATGAGGTGAAGTGTGTCATTCGCTGTGGTCACCCCCAACATTTACAGGACACTGGGGTAAGCTATCTTGTCTGATTTTCTATTTCAAATTAATTCTGAAGGTTACAGCTGGGCACTAGATGGCTTTACACTGTGCAATTGGACAATGTGATTACTGAAGCACCATGCACAGCGGAGGGTGTATTCACTTCCATTAGGGTCTAAGGCAGTGGTTCCCAAACTTTGTTTACCGGCGGCTCCCTTGACCCATTGGCTATTGCCCATGTCTCCCCACTGTTGTTTTTTTGGGGAGGGTGGGGTGGTGTAAGCCCGGCCTCGGGAGTACTTGCATTTTTCTCCCTGAAAATGAAGCTGATTAAGGTATTATAATCATATACACAGGGTGTTTCGTATTACTAAGGCGGCGCCTCTAATAAAATATTCCTAGTTACACTTCTTTGCCCATGCCTTTTTAGAGTACCCTCTCAAACTTATCCCACTTACAGTGCTAGATAGCACCCCATATGCATGTAGGCCCCACTGCCAAAGTGTTTCTGCGCTTGAAGAATATTTGCATATACTTCCATTTCTACCCATGTTATATGTGCCAAAACACCTATCTCAGCAGGGTGACTCACGATTTGGTAAATCACATACAGCTTTATTTTTGCTGTCTCCTCCCTAAAATTGCCTCCAAATCAATGCAAGTAAAATCAATTCTTCTTGTTTCTTTTCTAAAGTCCCTCTTTCTTGCTTCCAAATGTTGACATTATGCCATATATGGTGTTTTACTTCCCTGTGCTCCAGGAGAGAGCAGGCCTGTCTAGAAAGTTGTTTGTACTGAAAGAAATGTGTACTGGAAGTCCCTATGATTCAAGTACAAATGTGAATACTTAATAATACTTAGTGCGTTTAATTGACAGGCACACTGTACTTTCCTGATAACTTGCATTGGTGTAAAATGTATTTAGAAAAGAAGGAAACTATTAACAAATCTAACAAATTAAATCAGGCATCTTCTGCTTACTTTGGGATTGTTGGAACCTACTTATCCAGTGAAATATGGAGGTCATCTCCCTCGACATGCCATCAATTAAGGACTATGTTTACAGCTTTAGGCATGTCACTAACAAATCATCAACATCATACATTTAAGTCTAATTAGTTTAACTGAAGCCAACAGACCCTCCAACATTAAATGCATTAAAGTGTTTGGTGCACGGCTCCCCTGGCTAGGTTTTGCGGCTCCCCAGGGAGCCACGGCACACAGTTTGGGAACCACTGGTCTAAGGCAAAATATAACAGGATGATACCTTTAAGGGGTGCCAGTGGAGAGTCACAAGGCCCGATTCACAAAGGTAAACTTAGACCTGAAGTCTAATTTAGGCCTGGAGTCTAAATTTAGACCTAAAGTCTAAGTTGAGACCTAAAGTCTAAGTTTAGACCTGAAGCTTAAACTTAGACTTTAGGTCCATAGGAGGTCACAGAACTGGCTATTGTCAAGATCCATATGTGATAGCACAAGAGCGTGAACTGCAGTTCTGAAGTTGCTTTCTGGAAGCATCGGGTTCACTTTCTTTAGTAGTGAGTGCTGGTACCAAGCAATGTGTACAGTGAGGGAAAGCTTGGTATCAAGATTTATTTGAGAGCAGTTACCAAGCAGTTTTTCTTGGCAATGTGTTAGTTGAGGGAGAGCTTGGTGTCAAGGGTACTTCGAGCTCTGGTACCAGTCTTTGTTTTTCTTGGCAGTGTATTCCTTGATTGAGAGCTTTGTGTCAAGGGTGATGCCAAGTGACTTGACTCTGTAAAAAAGTTGCTCTTTGAATCTAGCCAGGACCATGTCATTGTGCCAGGTTTGGTCTAGTTGTTGCTTGTTGTTTTGGGAAATAGGAAAAATGTGCTTTTGTGTGGTTAAAACCTTGTAACTCCACCAGCCAAGGCTTGTAAATGTCAGGCTGGTGAGGTTCCATGTGGTGCTATGCATCAGTTTCGATAAAATATGTCAGCAGCTGTTTTCAATTAATTGAAAATAGAAAATGAAGATGTGCAAAACCAACTTTTGCAGTCTTAAACATGAATTTATAGCAACACCAGCACCTCATTTGAGTCTTGAAACTGTTATAGGAATTCCAGGGCTCAGCATCAGAGGGGGTGGGTTTGTTGAAGGTATGGAAGGCATATTTTGAGCCTGTATAATACCAAAAGAAATGGTTTTTCTAAACAAAACTATCCAGCAGGCTACTTGTCTAGGATTCCAAACAATTAAGGATTTAAAGAAACCTTCCAAAAGTCAATCTGACTATGTTTAATAATTGGCAGGAATACACCATATTTACAAGATAGGGTGCATTTCCAATCCTTTCAGCCAGCGCACAATTTGTAGCTTAGTGCCAGCGCATGCACACTTGCACTATAGTGCAAGGGTGTCTACATCGGTGGCACAATTCTTTTTGTGCAGGAAGACGTAAGAGGAAAAAACTAAGAGAAAAGAAAATATTTCACCTCATGTCAAAATCCATGGGAGTTGTTTGGGAACACCCTCTACAACACCCAATGGACTCCTCCTTGAGGCAGACTAAGGCAAGGCAGCACACTCCAAATCTATGAGGGCATGTAAAGCCACACAGGATGGCTTTGTGTTGCCTCATACATTTGATTCAGAGGCCTGCACCCCAGAAGCCTAAAAAAAGTGACACTCCAGTGGTGCAGGCCTCTTAAAAATAAGCCCTTAAGTACACAGACACGGCTGGCACATTTGCAGATCATAGCAAATTACAAAAAGTGCTTCCAATTCCTGTGACTGAAGATGACCACTCCATACTATGAGACACCCTGGACTTGCCCATTTCTGATGCAGAGATTTACACAGCGATTAATGCCATGCCATTCGGGGGGCAGATGATCAACCCAAGAAACCACTGGATGAACATATTCACCCCTGAATTTTAGGAGCGATATGCCAGTGTATTAGTAGAACCACTAAATACGATTTACAAAGAATCACTCCAAATGGGGAAATGACCTGAGTTAGGTGACAATTGCCATTATTCACAAACCAGGAAAACCCAATAAACTGCACTTCTTATTGTCCCATTTCTCCTATCAATCTTATCAAATGATTGACCATGCAGGAAATGCTACTAAAGAACTCTTTAAGACACCAAATGATTTCATGGAGCCTCAAGCCTGTAATCACACCACCCTGGCCTTGCAAGCATTATGCAACTCTCTGGCTGATTTTTTTGTGGATAAAATAGATACTATATTTCTTAATTTTTCAGTCAACCATGACCAGCAGGAAGATGTAGCTGATTTTAACCAACCTCCACCTAATGCCGCCAATACTTTGGAACATTTTGAACCATTCTCTTTGGAACAGTTTCAGAAATCCAGAACTCCTGTGGAGTTATGTCCTCCCAGGATTATTTTGTGCCTTGCCCACACTATTGCCCCTTCAGTGATGACTCTTTATAATTTATCATTTGCCTCAGCCAAATTTCCAGCAGAATGGAAGCCCACTCAAGTGTCTCCTATCCTTAAGAAACCTGCAGCATCCTTTCTAATCACCTTCCTATTTCTTTGCTTTCTGCACTAGGAAAAGCTGTCTTAGTACTTACTGTTGGGAGGGTCTGGGAGGGAGACATAGGGTAAATGACAGAATAAAGTGCATCCATCAAGTTGGAGCCTGAGAGAGGGCAGAAAGAGGAAATCAAGTGGGGACATCAGAGGATCGGGGGGTTTACATGCTGCAAGTGATAAATCAAAGTTCAGACTAGAATGATATACGTTTAGGCCCCTGAATAGGCTGCAACTGCTAGGGGATGCCACTTGCTACCAAAGGTTGATGTTAGAAAAGGGGGTTTCTTGTTGTCAGAGTATACACCGTGTGCAAGCAGGAACCACCACTCTAGTCAGGGTAAGTGGAGTACACACTAAACGTTTATCTATTCTCACTCTCTATTTGTTTGGCACCGAGCAGTCAGGGTAAATTAAGAGGCAATTTGTAAAGTATTTGTGAATACACACACACAGTAACACAGTCAAAACACCAGCGGGCATATCAGCAAGAACCGGAGATAATTATCTCTCAGCGCGCTTAGCGCGAGGATAATTATCGCCGGCTAACGCTGATTTTTATCGCTGAGATAGCCTATCAGCAACGCTCATCTGAACAGCGATAAAAATCAAGGCGCAAACTGCCAAATGTGCGATTATCGCTGGAAATCCAGCGATAATCGCACAACGTATGGCGAATGCTTGCTGATAGGGCAGGGACAGACTTAGCCATGATATCCACCTTCCACAGGTTATCATGGCAAAGTCAGATGAAATGCAGTCGTAAGGAAAGTAGCGATAACTGAGGTTAGCGCTACTTTTCTTATCGCTCTGCAGTTTAGCGTGAGGCTTGATAATAGGAGAAATGTCGCTTAGCGACATTTCTCCCGTTATTCTGGGGAAGAACGCCCACTTTGCATCTCTTTAGAGATGCAAAGCTGGGCATTAGGAAAAGGGCGCTGAGGCAAGGGTTCACGCGATAGCGTGACCTTGCTAATAGGGCGATACAATTATCGCCGTTTTCCGGCCGAAAATGGCCGCTAAAGCGGCGATAATTGTCTTGCTGATATGCCCCGACAAAAGTACTCCACATCAGTTTAGAAAAATAGTCAAGCTTTATCTGATTAAAACAAGATCAAAACTACAAATATCCAACATACACAAGTCAAGATAGGAATTTTGCAAGCTTAAATAAAATTGTAGAGCCCGATTCACAAAAGTAATCTGAGACAAAATCCAAACTTTATGACTTTCTGTATTCACAAAAGACATTTAGGAGTAGTAAAGTTAGGATTCCTAACTTTACTACTCCTAAATGCCTTTTGTGAATTCCAAAAGTTGTAAAGTTAGGATTTTGTCTCAGTTTAGGAGTAGTAAAGTCAAGAATCCTAACTTTACTACTTCTAAATGCCTTTTGTGAATACCAAAAGTCGTAAAGTTAGGATTTTGTCTCAGATTACTTTTGTGAATCAGACCCATAGTGTTTGGAAAACTATAGCTCCAACTGGGACTACCTGGTTGCATCTGACCGGGACAAATCCACAAGTTCAGTTCGACCACGATGTAGTGCGGGCCGGATACAGGAGTCAAGCAGACCCCGGTCACAGTACCTTGGGTGCAAGGTGCAGAGGAGGTGACTCAGCAAAGGCAGATGATGTGTTAGTTCCTGAAGGCGGGGCAGGGTTGTTGGAATGCTGGTGTTCGGGATGATGTATTGCACAAAGGAGGTGATGCGTCACTGTAACAAGTGAAGCGTTGGTTCCTGGAGGTGGTGCAGAATCATTGAGCCGCTAATGCCAGAGGACGCTGCGTTGCGCAGAAGAGGTGATGTCTCAGTTACAGGTGTGAGACCTCAGTTCCAGAAGTCATTGTGGTGTCGATGATGCGTCAATTTCACAGTGCGATGCGTTGATCCCACGGCATCGATGTCAAACCACTGGGCCACAGGCACTGCATCGGAATCGGAGTGGTGCATCACGGACTTCGGTGCAGTGGTTCTTGAGACTCACACAGTAGTGATTCTTCTGAGGTGCTGCGGCAAAGTCGGGGTTTGCGTTGTAAGTCACGTTTGTTGCGTCGCACACTCAGTGCGCGGGGACCACGTCTTAGATGCAGGCAGCGGTGATGCATCGATTTCACAGATATGCACAGATTCCGAAGTGAAACTTGGAGTTGATGCGTTGATTTCTTTTTGCAGTACAAAAACTCACCTGCAAGTACCCGGAACTGGATTTCAATCAATCAATTTGAATTTGAATTTGAATTTAAAATTTCTTATAAAGCGCACGTATACCTGCGGTTTCTTGGCGCTGATACTAACCGGATCCTAAATTAAAAAGCTGGGGGGACAGGCAAGTTTATTAATCGAAATATTTTGTGAACAGGTAGGTTTTAAGTTGGTTGCGGAATTGTGGGTAGAGAGAAATGGTACGGAGTTCAAGGGGAAGGGAGTTCCAGAGGGTGGGGGCGAGGGTAGCGAATTTGGAGCCTCCCCACTTCTTTCTCCGGAAGCGTGGGATGGTGAGGAGGGACTGGGAGGATGAACGAAGTACCCTGGTGGGGACATAGGAAACAATCTCGGAGGAGATAAACGCAGGTGCGAGTCCGTGTCGGGCCCGGAAGGTGATGGAGGCAAGCTTGAACTGAATTCTGGCTCGCACAGGGAGCCAGTGAAGTGATTTTAGGAGCGGGGTAGAGTGGTGAAATTTGGGGAGTTTGAAAACCAGGCGGGCCGCCTGGTTTTGGACCTGTTGTAGGCGATGCAAGCTGTAGGCGGGGATACCGGCATACAGGGCGTTGCCATAATCCAGGCGGGAAACCACCATGGCCAAGATGATGAGTTTTAGAGCAGAGACAGTGAAGAAACGGGACACCCTGCGTATAGTGCGCAGTGAAAGAAAAGAAGAGGACACCACAGAGCTCACCTGGGAGTGCAGAGTGAGTTGAGAATTGAGTTTTATACCAAGTGTCTTGACTGAGGAAGCGGGGGTAGGAGGGGGGCCAAGAGAAGGGGGCCAGAAGAGAGGGGACCAGGGGCTGGATGAACCACCCGTCAACACCAACTCGGTTTTGTCTGGGTTGAGTTTAAGGTGATTGTGGTTCATCCAGTCCCTGATGTGAAGCATAACAGATTGAAAGTTTAGAACAGAGGAAGGAGAGGATAGATTGAAGACAAGCTGGAGGTCGTCCGCATAATTGAATACGCCGACCTCCATCTGTTGAAGCGAGAAGATTAAGGGGGCAATATACAGATTAAACAAGAGGGGAGAAAGAGAGGAACCCTGGGGAACCCCGCACTGAACTTTCCGGACGTCCGCCGTGAAGTCACCCAGGCGAACAGCCTGGGTGCGGTCACTCAGGAAGGAGGACAACCAGACCAGGGCAGTCCCCCCGATCCCCGCCGCTCCGACACGGGAGAGAAGGATGGTGTGATCCACCGTATCGAAGGCGGCTGAGAGATCGAGGAGTACAAGGGCCTGGTGCTGATTAGTGTCCATGCCCTCCCTAAGGGTGTCCAAGACCGACAGGACAACGGACTCCGTAGAGTGTGCAGGGCGGAAACCGGCTTGACGGGGGGCAAGAGCACCATGATTCTCCACAAAAGAGCTCAGAGCACAGGTGACGTGGCGCTCGAGCAACTTGGCCAGGAATGGTAGGAGGGAAATAGGACGGAAATTGGCGGGGACAGAGGGGTCTGCCCCGGGTTTTTTTAGGATGGGCACAATTACCGCCGATTTCAAGGGTTTAGGAACGATGCCTTGGGCAAGAGAGCTGTTAAGAAGGTGAAGGGGAGGGTCAGGGCAGGAAACAAAGATATGGCGGAGAATGTGAGCGGGACAGGGGTCTAAAGGAGAGCCGGATTTGACCAGGGGAACCAAGGTGATCAGGCTCTCTCGAGTGATAGGGGGAAGTGAGGTAAGCACACCTTTAGGGGGGGGACATTGAGGGTCGACAAAAGAGGGGGAGGGTGGCGGGATATTAGCCTTGATAGTGATGATTTTGTGAATGAAATAGTTGTTGAGAGAGAGACAGAGTTCTTCGGACGGGGCTGGCTTAAGAGTGGATCTGTCCGAGAACGCTAGGTTGTGGATGATGGTGAATATCTCCTTGGACTGGTTTTCCGCGGCTAAAATTTTGGAGGAGAAGTAGGATGTTTTTGCCTCCAAGATGTCTTTTTTATACTGGCTTAGGATGTTAGTGTAATCCAGTTTTAGAGTGGGGCAGTAATTTCTTCTCCACAATGATTTGTAAAGCGCACAACATACCCGTGAGGGTTTCAAGGCGCTGGGGGGGGGGGATGCTGCTGCTATTGGTCGAAGAGCCATGTCTTGAGTTGTCTCCTGAAGGTCAGCAGGTCTTCGGTTTGTCGCAGGTAGAGGGGGAGGGTGTTCCAGGTCCTGGCGGCTTGATGGGAGAAGGATCTGCCTCCGGAAGTAGTTCTCCGGATGTTTGGGACCGTGGCCAGGGCGTGGTCAGCGGAGCGGAGTTTCCTGTTGAGTACGTTGAGGGATAGTTAACTGTTGAGATAGGCTGGGCCGGTTTTGTGGAGTGCCTTGTGTGCGGGGATCAGGAGCTTGAAGGAGATTCTTTTGTCGACAGGAAGACAGTGCAGGTTCCTCAGGTGAGGGGTGATGTGGTCGCGGCGTGGCACGTCGAGGATCAGGCGTGCCGAGGCGTTCTGGATTCTCTGTAGTCTGTTGATGAGCTTGGACGAGGCTCCAGCGTAGAGCGCGTTTCCGTAGTCGAGTCTGCTGCTGACTAGGGCCTGGGGGACTGTTTTCCTCGTGTTTGTCGGGATCCATCTGTAGATCTTGCGGAGCATGCGGAGGGTGTTCAAACAGGTGGAGGAGACTGCGTTGACTTGTTTGGTCATGGAGAGTTTCGAGTCGAGGATGACTCACACGTTCCCTGCGTGATCGGTGGGGGCCGGGGGGAACCCCAGTGACGTGGGTCACCAGAAGTCCTCCCATGCTGAGGGGTTGGACCCGAAGATGAGGATTTTCGTTTTGTCTGTATTCAGTTTGAGGTGGCTGTCCTCCATCCAGTCTGCGATGGCCTTCATTCCCTGGTGGAGGTTGGATTTGGCGGTGAGAGGGTCCTTGGTGAGGGAGAGGATCAGCTGAGTGTCGTCGGCATAGGAGATTATGTTGAGGTCGTGCTGTCGGGCGATGCGTGCTAGTGGCGTCATGTAGACGTTGAACAGCGTCGGGCTGAGGGAAGATCCTTGAGGGACGCCGCAGATGATCTCGAAGGCCTCGGACCGGAATGGGGGAGGTGGACTCTCTGGGTTCTGCCGGAGAGGAAGGAGGTGGTCCAGTCCAGGGCCTTGTCTCGGATCCCTGCGCCGTGGAGGCGCGTGCGTAGTGCGTGGTGGCAGACGGTGTCGAAGGCGGCGGAGATGTCCTGGAGGATGAGGGCCGCCGTTTCGGCATTGTCTAGTAGGATCCTGATGCCGTCTGTGGCGGCGATGAGGGCGGTCTCGGTGCTGTGGTTGCTGCGGAATCCTGATTGGGACGGGTCCAGGATGTTGTTGTCTTCGAGGTGACAGGAGAGCTGGGTGTTTACTATCTTCTCGATGACCTTTGCTGGGAACGGAAGCAGGGAGATGGGTCGGAAGTTCTTGAGGTCGCTCGGGGCCGCCTTGGGTTTCTTCAGTAGGGCGTTGTTCTCTGTGTGCTTCCAGTTCTCAGGGAATGTGGCAGTCTCGAAGGAGAGGTTGATGATTTTGTGCAGGTGGGGTGCGATGGAATTGATGGCTTTGTTGAAGATGGTGGTGCGGGAGAGGGTCGGATGGGGATCCAGAGTGGATTGTTCCCATGGTCTTGATTGTGTCCTCGATGCTCACTTTGGCCCAGGTTGTCAGGGTACGTGGGCGGAGGGGTGCGGTGGGGTCGGTGCAGTGCAGTCGGCATGGGTCGTTCGGGGTCTGAAGTTGTTGTGGATGTCGGTGATTTTTCGATGAAAGAAGGCGGCGAGGGAGTCGCACAGGGCTTGCGATGGTGGGATGTCGTTGGCGTTGGAGCTGGGGTTGGAGAGTTCCTTCACGATGTCTGGCGTCTTGTCGCTGTGCCATATGTTTTCCAGTGTCCGGTAGGTGTGTTTTGAGTCGAGGAGTTCCGGGGTGAACCAGCTGACTCTTCTGCTGGTGTCTCTGCTGACGGGGTTTTTCAGCGGGGCGACGGTGTTGGCGCAGTCATTCATCCAGCGTTCGAGGGTGAGTGCACCTTCATCGGGGTTGGTGGGGTTCGTCGGAGGGTTGAGTGCGAGGCTTGTCTGTAGTTGTTCTTCAGTGACTTTGCCCCAGCAGCGGTGGGGGGTCTGTAGTGTGCGGTAGTGTGTGAGTGGTTTTCGGAAGGAGAAGTGGATACAGTGGTGGTCTGTCCATGTGAGTTTGGAGGCGTGGTTGAAGTTGACGTGGGGGCTTGAGGAGAAGATGGCATCTAGCGTGTTGCCGGCGATGTGGGTCGGCGTCGTGATGAGCTGTTTCAGTCCGAGGTTGGCGAGGTTGTCGATCAGGGTGGAGGAGTTGCTGTTGTTGTTGTTCTCCAGGTGATAGTTTAGGTCTCCGAGGAGGATGTAGTGGGTGGAGGTCAGCACGTGCAAGCTGATGAGGTCGGCGATGGAGTCGCAGAATTGAGGCCGGGGTCCTGGTGGTCTGTAGACGAGGGTGCCTCTTAGGGTGGTCTTGGGGTCCATGTGGATCTGGAAGTGCATGTGTTCGGCGGTGCTGAGGGTGTCGTTGGTGTTTGTCCTGATGGTGTGTTTGTGGATGATGGCGATTCCTCCTCCGGCCCTGTTGGTGCGGTCTCTGCGGGTGATCTTGTACCCGTTGGGGATGGCTATGGCGATGTCTGGCGAGGAGGCTTCGTTTATCCAGGTCTCGGTCAGGAAGGCGACGTCCGGTGATGTGGTGTTGAGTAGGTCCCAGAGTTCGACGGCGTGTTTGTGTGCGGAGCAGGTGTTGATCAGGATGCATCTAAGCTGGTTGGGTTCTGTCGTGGTATGTGTCTTGGCGCTTTCGCGGCAGGAGAAGCTGCAGTTCCGGCAGGCGAAGGGGCCATGGGTGTGCCTTGGGGAGGCCTTGAAGCAGGTGTGGGTCCTTCCTGGGTTGAGAGCGACGAGGGTTTTGGCGTCGTAGCGGAGGCGGTCTTCGTGGCTGGTGCGGGGGCCAGGGGTTCTGGCGCTGGGCGTGCTCCAGGTGCTGACGGGCTTGCCTTAGGCGCGCCAGCGGCACGCCTGCTGCGCGGCCACGCAGAAACCGCCATATATGGGGAGGTGGGGAGGGAGGAGCAGCTGGGAGGCAGGAGGCGAGGGACGGGTGTAATGAATGGGCGCGGAGGGGGGCGGGGCCGCAGGGGAGGCAGCGGCGGGGACGGGGGATAGGAGACCAGCGCGGGGCACAGAAGAGCAAAAGGGGTACAAAATCAAAGGGACACAGAGGCACAAAAGTCAGCACGGGGGTACAGAAGTTGGCGAGGGGTACAGAATAAAAGGGGACACAAAAGCAAAGCAGCGAGCGGGGGGCAGGGGGCACAGACAGTTACGGGCACAAAGCAACAGGCAGCAAGCGAAAAACGAACCTAAGGCCACCACTGGCCACCAGGGATGAGACGCAGGTGGAAGCCTGCGGGTGGTGGAGGGCTTCGATTCACCGGCGGCAGCAGCAGAGACAGCGGGGGCGCAAGTGGAGCTGCAGCGTGGGGAGGAGCGACCTACCAGGAAGGTCAAGGGTGGGATTTGGCACCACTTGGCAGAGTAGGGCTCTCAGCAGAAGCGCCCAGGGACTGCAAATGAAATCTTTGATAGCCTTGAGACTTCCAAGAGGAGGCAAGCCTAAATCAAGCCCTTGTAGAAACTTTAGAAAGCAGGATGTTCAGAACAAAGTCCAGTCCTCTCACTCCCAGGACAGAAGCAGCTGGGCCAACACAGAAAAGCAGGCATCAAAGTGGCATGCCCTCCTAGCAGCACAACAGCTCGTCTTCCTCGTAGAAGTCCTCATTGCAGAAGTGTTCTGAGTGTATGGTGTCAGAGGTCCAGTACTTATACCCATTTTAGCCTTTGAAATAGAGAGACTTTAATGAAAGGTCTTTAACGTGCACATGACCCTGCCCTTCCTGGCCCTGCCTCCAGATATTCTACAGGGGGGTAGGCAGCTCTTTGTGTGGAGACAGGCGCAGCCCTATTCAGGTGCAGGTGTCAGCTCCTCCCACCACTCTAGCTCAGGAAGACACATCAGCCTGGTTATGGGCCATCGGGATATGCAGGGCACACCTCAGCTCCCTTTGTGTGATTATCTAGAGTGAATGCACAAAGCCCAGCTGTCATCCTGACAAAGACATGTATTCATGGACAGGCAGATGCACAGAATCATCAAAGTAAGAACATGCCAACTTTCTAAAACCAGCATTTTCAGACCTTCAATTTAAAAACCACCTTTACCAAAAGATGTGTTCTTAAATTGTGAATCCAGAGACACCGAGCTCCAATTTTCTACCTGACCCCAATGGGAAATTACACTTAAAAGATATTTCAACCTCCCCCATGTTAACCTATTAGGGAGATAGATTGCTTCATAATTTGGTATTGGTGTATCTGTAAGATCAATGCTGGGCTTTGTTATCGGTGGTTGCCACAAGACAATCATAAAGCTCTCCCTCATCACCAGTCAGCAGTAAGGATAAAGAGTTCAGAGTTGGACAGCAGACTAGGGTGATTTATAGGTCAAAATAATCTCATATCGGAACAATGTGGCAGTGGAACGATGTTGGGTTTAGGTAGTGAGGAAAAGAGCAACAACAGATTCAGGAACAGCCACAGTCAAGGTGGAACTCAATATAAAGGTTTCAGAGACTTCAACAAGGTGGGAAGCAGTTGCTACGAAGCAGAGACACGGAGGGGGTCCTGCCACTATGGGGTCTAAAGAAGAGGAATAGTATGCTGTAGGCTTTTTCTGATCCCTATGATCCTTTGCCAGAACTCCAGGGGAAAATCCATCTTGTTCACTGCAGCACAGTGTAAAGAGTTTTGCATAATCCAGAAGTCCCAAACTGGCCCACAGGGAAGCTGTTGGTTTAGCTTCGTTGGACCATTGCAAAGGTTCAGGGAGTCCTTTTCAACATCATTTTTCAACGTTTTTTCCATAGTGGTGTACCCAAGAATCTAACGTTTACAGTAGAAAGTCACATCCCAGACAGTTTGCATGTGGGAGATGGTTATCTGACGTGGTATCTTGAGATAGTCATGATTGTTCTTGCATTGGTTTAATGTAACAGAGACAAACAGAATGTCATCAATGTACTAAACCAAACTAGAGTTCACTAGAAAAGCTAAGGTGTCCACAGTTTTCTTTAAAGCTTGGCAAAACATCGAAGAAGACTCCGTAAAGCCATGAAAGAGCCTCCACCACAGCAGCTGAGATCTGCCAAATGAGAGCATGGAGATAAACTGACTGTTTTCACTGATGGATATGAAAAAGAAGGCGGAACACAAATCTACCACTGTAAACCACTTGTCATGTGCCAAGATACAGGAAACGATGGTAGTAGAGGTTGGGGAAGCTGCGAATATTGAACACACACAAGAGTACATCTGGTTAACAGAGGGGTATTATTGTACATGAGAAAATGCTTTCTTCAGGACAAGAACCTTTACCCACCCGAGGGTGGTATGCTTCATCTTTGGGTTCCCTCTGCATAACAGAACCAAATGGTACCTGGTATGGGCTACAACTCTCCAACGGAGAGGAGCCGAGTTCTTTTCAGTTTTCGAAGAGTGCTATGTATGGGTTAGAGGCAGGGTGATATGTATAAAGTGGTAAGTCTAAGGGCCTCATGTAGGTAGCCAAATACCGGTCGGTAACGGCCGATTTTCGGTAAATATGCCGTTACCGACCGGTATTCAGACAAGTGAGATGTAGGAGTCCAAAAACCACTTTTCGGTAAATATGAGGCGGTAAATACCGATTCATAGTTACCGAATTCTAAAATACCTATTCATATTTACCGAATACATTATTAACGAATCGGTAAATATGAAGTGGTAAATATGAAGTGGTAAAAATTGAAAATGACATGTAGGAGCAGTCGGTAATTAAGAAATCCAGGAAAATCGGTAAATAAGAGTCGGTAATTAACACGGATGGAAAGCAGGTGGTAACCATCAACAGTGCAGCTAAGCAATCCCAAAATGCAACAGCGTGGACACCCTGGCAGCTATGTACGTCATTGCAATGCGCCTACGTCTAGAGGCAGCAGGACTGAGGGTTTGGCGACGGAAGGAACGCATCCACAGACAGCGCATCACACTATTCCAGCTGACTGATGCAGAGATACATGAGAGGTACAGGCTACACCCCGAAACCATCATGGACTCAATCAGGGACCCGCACCCACTCCTGGACCAGCCAATGAGAAGGGCGCACGCCATACCCCCACATGTGCAGGTGCTCTGCAGCCCACATCTGCTGGCATCCGGCATTTCTCAGGTGGTGACAGCTGCGGTGGGTGGTGTATCCCAGAGTTGCCTGTCCCGTTCCTCTAGGAATTACTTCCCCCATTATATTGGCTGCATTGATGGGACACACATCCCACTCTGTCCACCAGCTGACACAGAGCACATCTACAGGATCAGGAAGTCCACCCACTCCATCAATGTGCATACCGAATGGAATGATATTGTGAATGGTCCCGTGGGTGGCAGAACCAAAAGGTGCGCGTATGCTATTTACAACGAGGTCTGCAAGTTGTCGCACAGTGAGGCGGCTTCCAGACTGAGAGCTATTGACCAAGCAAACATGGAGAAGGCCTAAGCCGTTATAGATATTAGCTCTAGCACTCTCACTTCTAGGATTCATACATGAGACAATAGGCACATGCAAGTACACGGCGCATGCAATGTACAAGCCCCGATTTTGGCGTGCGTCCTACGAGGTATCCCAGTGCCTGTGATTACACCTTCATTCACTGTGCTTGCAAACGGTATTCATTTAATAATGATTAATGAAGTTTGCTGCGGGATGTGAGTGGTAATCCCGTACATAACTGTCTCGCATGAAGTTGTCTGCTGCAATACTGTTCTTTTTCCACCCCCGCATGGGCGGCGGGATGTTTCCATCTGGCCTTCGATTCCAACCTTGAAAGCAGAGTCCAACAAGTTGAGCAGAATAGAGCGCCATTGTCCCACAAAGAGGTGCCTTTGACTTCCTCTCGTTAAAATATTTGTCCTTCACGTTGCTACTACGCGCACTGAGGAACAGGCGCCTCTGAATACTGACCTCCCCCTGCATTTCGGCTCTTTGATCCAAAGTATTATCAATGCCTCGTCCACAACGGGCCTGGCTCAATTTTTTCTAACATGTGGGGCTCGGGTCTCGTGACCTCTTTCCAAACAATTTGTGGTGTAATTCCGGCATTTGTTCATTCACTGTTCTCGAGCATCTTTGGAGGTGTTCCGCTGCTTCTGGCGCTGGTGGCAGGTGTGCTGCTTTTACTTTTCATACTACGGAATGGCTGCTCCTTCTGTGCCACACGAGCACCTGTCCCGTCTGCATCTTCTTCGTGATAGGATGCTTGACTTCTATGGTACTTTGCCATTGGCGACTTTGAGCCTGGCTTATGGATTATCCTTCAGGTATTCCTACTTCACCTGCGTACAACCTGTATTACACTGCCTGGATTGTCCCTTTGAATGGCCTCTGGATTTGTGCTTGACCAACATGGTGTCTCCGGTGCCGGATTTCGATCGACTGATGAGGCCCTTAGTGTCTCACGAGTTGTCCTGTTCTGGTGTCCGGATCATGGCGTGTGGAGCGGCGCATGGTATCCTGGGTAATTGGGACATCTCAGCGGCAGCCTACGACTTCTTGTCCATGAGCTATTTGGAGGAACATTCCGGGTGCCCTCTGATTGTGCTAGAGGCTCCGTTGGTTGGAGAACACGTATGTTCCTTTTCTTTACTCAATTGGATGGCTGAGACTTTTAGTGGCCCTGAAAACGATTGCTTGTTGGAAGCCGTGGCCACATATGCCGCCTATACATTCATGGATTAACTGGATTGTCGTCCATTGCGCCTGTGCTACTGGACAGCACCCTGGCGCAACATTTATTTCTTTTAGTTCTCGTTTTTCTCTTCCTGATGGTCTGCTTGAGTTTTTTACTATACTTGCATTGTGTTTTTGGAATTGTATGCTGCAATTAATTGGACTGTAGGACTTTGGCGCTGCATTGGTTACGCCCTGTTCTGCTCTGACGAAACTGAACTCTGCGTTCTCTCTTTTCTTGCCTATTACATATTGCTTCGCTCAAGGGGGCGTGTAGTGAGTTCTCCCTGAATACGTACATGCATTGTTCAGTTGGCATTACCACGTTGAATGTTTTGTAGCCATATTTGTGTCTTTGCACACGACACTGCGTTTACATGTTCTTTCTTGAATAAACTGCTGACTCGAGACTTCCTTCAGACGAGTGCATTCTGTTGTTCCCATCCCAAGCTCTGCGCAGCGACCTTGGTCTGTACATGCTGTGACACACAGTCTGGAATTTTACACAATGCATGTTTTCCACTCTAGGTTGTTCGACCCACGATTTAGCCATGGCACACGCGCAGCTGCACATACCTGACAGTTGGTGCTTTTCATATCTCAGACGTCATGTTTATTATTCAGACCGAAGACGAGCCTTCCTGCGAGGAGACTCCTGATGCTCCTGTGATGTGATTTCACTAAGCTGATCTTTGAGGTATGGGGTCCCCTATTCAAGCCTGAGAGACCTTCTATAATGACATGATTGTGATATTGGCTACTTAGTTAAGGGAAGGTGGTAGTGTCCTCGGTATTTTCCGATTCGCTAGATACCACCTCGGTATTTTCCGATTCGCTAAATACCACCTCGGTATTTACCGATTCGGTGGATACCACCTCGGTATTTACCGATTCGGTGACTTCCGATTCGTATTTACCGAATGTTACCGAATCGGTAACTGTTACGAATTTTTACCTACATATAACTTACCGGTTCTAATTTACCGATTCGGTACGGCTCGGTATTTATGAACCGGTAAAATTTATTTACCTACATGAGGCCCTAAATCATCTCCTGGTAGGCTGAATGTAAGTTTTATTCTGGTGCACCCAGTGAATAGGATTAAAAGAATCTGCCCCCTTCACAATAACGGCAGCACGTTTCTCAACCTAAATGAGCAAAACTGCCCAAACCAAGATGGCTGCCGTGATCTTGCGGGATCACGGCAAACCAATCATTGGCTTCCTTTACTCAGACGCCGATCTCGTGCTTTTTTCTCATTAAACTGCCACGCTGCTAACATCGGACTGCAGCACGAGTCCTGAATAGAGCTCCTCTCTTCCAGGCTCGCGCTGAATCACGTGCTCAGCCAACGGTAAGCCCAATTTACACAGAATGCACTAAAAAACCCTTGAACAAATGTTTTCCTTACTCCCAAATGCTGTGTAATTTAACAATTACTTTATCTGAACATTTCTCATACAAAAACTATTTCTCACAAAACCACAAACACGACGCACGGATATCCTTGCTTACCAACTGATACTCTGAAGACCAAATAATCATTATTCAACTGAAAAACACAATGCTTCTGAAAATTAGAAGCCTCCAATCATTCCCAAATACTCTCTCACTATGAAAGTACCAAAGATGTACATAACAAAAGGAACTTATACTTATCTGAACAGGAGCAGCATTTAAAAGAGGAGAAGAGTTCTAAGCTAGAGACTTTTAGGGTTTATTAAGATTCCAGTTCTGGATTTATTTTCTTGGTTGGAAAGTTCTTTGAAGGTGCAGCTGGCTGGAGTAGCAAATAAAAGATTATGCATAATGGTATCTTCCGGTCTTGTAATGAAATTTGGAAAAAATACTCCCATTAAAAGGTCGACATGTGTTTGCTCTATAGTGGCTTATCTCAGCTTGAGAGTGAGCGGAAATCCCATTTTGAGGGTAAGATATTCATCTCTCCGCTTCTATCATTAGTGTGTACATTGCTGGTGGGCACTTTGTCCCTCAGGTCTACGCACTTTACTTTGGTAGTGGACTTGTGTTTATTGATATGTTTTTTGAATGGTTTCAAATGTTGTCTTTTGTCTTTACAATATAGTATGATTGTGGACCCCAATGACAAATAAATTGTGGGCCATTTCTGTATCACCTGGCTTACTATCAATAGGCCAGCACCAGGTTTTATATTTATGTTTGTTATCACAGAGTGACTTACCAACTGGTCCTGATGAATGCCCCTGAACCCCTGAGTCGGGTCACTGTAAGGCAGAAACATGTTGACCCTTTTTAAGGGGAGCATTTTTTCCAAATTCCCCTTCATGTTTCTTTTATTCATATCTACTGGGGCACCAAAATAAAACTTACATTCAGTCTCCCAGGAGGTAGTTAAATTTACAATATTATATACATAGCACTTTGCCTCTCACCCATATGAGGCACTCATCTAAAACTGAAAACACCTCAGCTCCTCGCCGTTGGAGATTATAGCCTACACCAGGTACCATTTGGCCCTGGTGTAAGGAGCAACAAAAAACAATGTCTCAACTGGAGAATATTTTGGAGGGGGAACCAATTTTGACCAAGTGAGATAAATCACATAAGAACCAAGGGGCAAGAAGGGAGACCACAGTATAGATAGAGTAAAAAAGGTATTTATACAATTGTGCAAGTAGTTAGGGAAGCACTACAATACATTCACTTGTAAAATGACCTAAGCAAACAACGTAACAAACTGAACGTGCTGGTGAATAGTGAGCGACGCAGTGATACAGAAGTGTGAAAAACAGCATGAACGGCGCAAATGAAAAAAGGGGTACAAGGGTCAACAAACAAGATAAATATATACAGTAAAGTACAAGAAATTAATTGGGATGTTTTAGTTGACCACAGGAGGGCCTTAGTTCTAAGCTGTGTCGTCGACGGCGTTTCGACCTGGATGATTTCAGGTCATCATCAGGACTGAGGTCATAGATTTAAAGAGTAATGCAGGATCCAAGAGGGACAGAGCGAAGGATGATCGTCCGACCTGAGCGCAGGGAGGATCGGTGGGGCACAAGGGCGGTTGCTTGTGAAGGTAGTCGTGTTCTCAATAGAAGGATGGTAGGACCAGGGTTGAGCCGAGTGGCCAGTTTTGTTTCAATTTCAGAACGACTGGTCCACGACGAGGGAGTGAGACTGGTTAGGGTAGTCCTATTATCAATTGAAGGATGGTAGGGCCCATGTCGATCAGAATGGCCAATATTCTTACGAGGTCCAAACCGACTGGTACACGACGAGGGAGTAAATCCAAGGCCAGGGAACAAACCGCAAAGCCGTCGGAGAAAAACTTCCGAAGTTTTTCTCCGACGGCTTTGCGGTTTGTTCCCTGGCCTTGGATTTACTCCCTCGTCGTGTACCAGTCGGTTTGGACCTCGTAAGAATATTGGCCATTCTGATCGACATGGGCCCTACCATCCTTCAATTGGACCTTGGATTTCGACTTTCACTTGCAAGTTAGAATTCACATTAATGGTTCACAAAATTGAAATTTAGACTAACAAATAGATGTATTTACATTTAAATTATGTTGGTAATGCGTGACTTTAAGTTTGATGAAATCTTATCATAGGTATGTTGCTGATGTTCCAGGTAAGGGACACCAGCAAATGATGGCAACACCCAGGTAATGGGCATTTACAAACCATCTGCAGATAGTTTCCTCCCTTGAAGATAGTCACAATAAATCCATCTCCATCGAAGGAAAAAAGTGGGAGCACTTCAAAGGTTGCTGGCTTTGTTGGAGGAGTGGTTTCTCCATGGGACAAGCTGCCTCCCCATGGAGTAACAAAAAGGATATGTAGTGATAGATCACATTTTTACATAAACAAATAAATAGGTGTTACATTTCTGGAATTCTTGGGAATTTCATGAAAGCCAAAAAAAAAGTCTGAGCTTTTATTGTGAATTATACCTTTACTGGTATTTATTGTAGGACTGTGTGAAAGTGCATCATCTTACAGCTCACAACTCTGTATAGTATTTTTTTAATAATGGGAGCTATACAGAATTTGTAGTTATAAAAAGCACCTGCAAAGCCAATAGGCATGCATCTCTGTGAGAGCTATTACCTTTGCCAGTGTCTTTTACCCACGTGCTACTGTGCAGCATGGCTAAATGTTTGAAAAAAGTACTATGATGTAGCCAGCGCTGGCCATGTCAAATCGCTTTTTTTTCTTATGGTGGGAGGGGATGTGCCATGATGCACAATGAGAAGGAGGATGTTGGAGAGCAGGTAACACAATCAACGGGGCCAAGGGTAGCAGACAACAGGATTGTAAATAAGAGCACTTCTAGTGCTTTTTTCACATGGCTGGTGGGAGGATGGGAGGGTTTAAAAACAACATGGACAAGAGGGATGGTTGGGGGTAAAAGCAACACAGACAAAGGGGAAGGGGAGGGATTACATGCAACACAGAGAAGGGTATGTAATGCGTTAAAACCAACCTAGACAATGAGGAAAGAGGGGGTTTAAAAGCAAAATGGACAATGGCGGGAAGGGAGGGCATTTAAAGGCAATACAGACTGGGGAAGAAGGGCGTTTAAAAGCAAACCGGACACAAGCGGGGAAGAGGGGGAAGGGCATTAAAAGCTGTCATAGGCCAGACCTCTAAATGAGGAGCATCTCTGGGTATCTCGGGAATGGAGCTCCTTAATTAATCTCCTACCTTCTTGGAGAGTCAAAGCAGCCCCCCGCACCCACACAACCAACCAAAGCATGTGTACCCCTCCTCATAGTGCAGTCTAGCCCAGCATGTCCAACCACCATCGGCCTTTTCTCCCCGCTTCACTCTGCTCTTCTACCATCCATTGTATTTCCCCAGCAGCTTATCCTGGCACCTACCAGTATTCCTAGGGAAGGTGCAGCCTGCTTGCCAGCATCTCCTGCTTGCTGACGTCTACTACTTGGAACAGAAAAAGGTGGATTTGAGAGGTCCCACCACCCCATCAACTATTTCCTGTTCTTGGTTGTCAAAAAGCAGGAAATGCCAGTGGGCAGGCTGTGCCTTCTATGGAACACCTGTGTACGAAATTAGGTTACTGGTTGAGGGGAATAAAATGCTACTCAAGCGGCAATCACAATTCTTGCCAGGGTGAAACACAAGCAAACTCCAAAGTAACCTGTGCTTTACCTTCTGGTAGCTTGGCACAAGAGCAGACAGGCAATGTGTGAAGTACTTAGGCAGCACGTCAAACAATTAGAATGTGAAAACACAACACAAGAAAAATCCCACATCAATTTAGAAATATAGAGTAAAATTTAATAAATAGCTTGAGACCAAAACAGAAAAAATCCAATCAGTAGAAGGTGCCAACTGTGGCTATCTGGTTGGGCCGGACTGGGACAAAGTCGCAAATTCAGGCCAACCGTGATGGAGCATGGACAAGATACAGGGACCAATTTACGCCTGCTGAACAAATTACTTTCAATCATGGTTGCATTGGATTGTGAGATCTCCTTCAGAGCAGCAGTCCAGCAGAGTGGCAGTAATTGTAGCAGCACAGCAGTACTACTTCATGGCATATTATCCACAGGTCTAGGAGTGTATTGTAGTGGTGGTGTGTGACATATAGTATTTATACCCAGTTGTGCCATTGACGTAGAAAGAAGCTTCTAGAGGCATGCCATTGAAGTACACAGATGCCCTGCCTTCCTGGTTTTGACTCCAGACTAACGACAGGGGGTATGCAGCCCTTTGTGTGGATGCAGGGCACAGCCTGTTCAAGAGTAAGTGGGGATTTTCACATGTCCTTCTACCCATCCTGCCGGTGATGGCCCATCCAGTCTCACCTAAGTTCCCCTATTGTGTGTGGCTGTCCAGGAGGAATACACAAAGCCCAACAGTCACCCACACCCAGTCATGTGATCCATGCCTCAAATGGCTAAGGCAAGAAAAAATACCAACTTTCTAAAAGTTCCATTTTCTTCATAAGCTAGGATTTTAAATTGTGATGCTGGAGACAACAAACATTGATGGCTTACCTATTCCCATTTACAAATTACACCCATAAAATGTAATAAGGTAAGTCCAATAGTATCCTGTGGGAGTGGTAAGCCTTGCAGTAGTGAAAAGTGAATTTAAGAGCTTTTCACTACCAGGACATGTAAAACCTTAAAGGTACATGTCCTATTGTTTAAATAAATTGCACCCTGCTCTATGGGCCGTCCAGAACCTACCCTAGTGGTGACATATGTATCAAAAAGGACGGGTTGGGCCAGGCAAAAGTTTTATTTTGCCAGGTCGAAATGGCAGTCTAAAACTGCATCTATAGGCAGTGGCACGTCTCAGACCTTGTTCAAAAAACTACATAAGTGGGTGTCACACTCTGTGCTGCCGGCCCATTAGTAGCATTTAATTTACAGGCCCTGGGCATAGGAAGCGCGACTAAACTAGGAACATAGAAGTAAATTAAATATGCCAATTGGGTGTAAGCCAGTCCTGCCACATTTTAAGGAGAGAGCACAATCACATTAGCACTGGTTAGCAGTAATAAAGTGGGTAAATTCCTAAAAGCCAACAAAAACGGGTTCAGAAAACAGGAGGGTGAAGGCAAACAGTTTGGGAATGACACTGCAGAAAGGGCCAAGTCCATCTACCAGCATTACATAGTCATAGAAAAATAGGAAAAATGCACTTACTATCCGTAGGCTAGAATTTCCCAATTTTCCCAACTGTGGATTCATAAGGACAACTTTGCAGACCTCTACTTCATTGTCAACAGGTGTTTTTACTTCATGTCGTTAACATAATTCTTCTTCAAGTTTTGTTAATAATACCAGTTCTGTCTACATCTCCAGCTATTTGCTTCTCCTACAACCAAGTATGACAACTGATAAAAATTTGAGCAAGTAAATACTGTCCAAGAAACATTAATTTGTTCACTAGACAAGACCCAATAACAATAACACTAGCTGTGTAAGAGACCAAAAATACCTGTTATCTCAAAGTGAAAGAATTCAGACGTGTATAATGTATGCAAAAGGTAACATAGAAAGAAGTTCTCTATGGATAGTACAAATCAATAACTTAAATCAGCAAATAAAATGATCTACTTGTAGCTTTCATGATCAAACATCAACTCTTGAAGCTACATGTGAATGAGTCAAAGAAACAATTGCGTACTACGTTACTTCAACAAGTCCTGTGTAAAATAGTTGATAAGAAACACTTAGGGCTTATAACGGAGACACAGGTTTCACATTGTACTCTAGTTCCTGTTGGTGATTCACAAAATGTAATATGCCCTCACAAACCGATTTCCTCACACCGAAAAGGATGCCACTATTGCACACCTTTAATCGGGAGAGGTGTGGTGGATCGGCCAGGGCGGCTGACTCCAGAGCACGGGCCTCATGGTTCGATTCCAAGTCCTGGCGGCAGCTCAGCCCAGCACCATGTGACTCTATGCAATAGCTCACATAATGTCCCCGATGGCCCCCAGAGCCTTGAGACCCTTAGGGGTGATTAGTTCACGTTTACAAAATATCAGGTTATGGTATTCCACGTTAAGTACACCATCAAAATGTGAAGACCAATCACATACAAGCAAGTTAATAGATTTCTCTAAGGATAACGTATCTTCCCTGCGAGAAACAAAAACGTTATTTAGTGCCATACATTACATTTAAACATTAACGAAGAAATGCATGATTAATTAATAAGTGTGTAAATGTGTATCTTTAATTGTAGCTTCCGAGGTGTACTCTTGGAATTCTTGTTAATTCCAAGAAAGTAAGAAGCTTTCTCAAAATGTAGAAGTAAACTTAAGGACCAAATATTCAAGCCTTTTTGAGAATCACACCCTGAAAAACATGTGTTATGTATGTTAAAATGTTTCTAAAGCGTTCGAATACCCAAGGGTGTCTTGGTGCTGGTTGGGATATCAGTAAAGGTACGAGCAGTGGGAAACTAGAGGTTAAAAACCAGGTTTTTATTAGTTTCCTAAAACTCAATAATGTGGGAGCTGCTATAATATGTATAGGCAGACCGTTCCAGAGGCCTGGGGCTTCACAGGAAAAGTAACTGCCTCACCATTTGAGTCTCCTAAAACTGGGACGGGGGACCGTCAGGGAGTTTTTCGATCGTAGGTCTCTATTAGGTATGTACCAGGAGAGGGACTGTTTGAGGTAGCTAGAACCAAAATCATGCAAGGCTTTATAGGTAAGGCATAGAGCCTTAAATTTAATGTGGTTATTCACTGAGAGCCAGTGAAGTTCCTTAATGAAGGCTGAAACTGGATGGAATTTGGGGAGATAAAAAATAAGCCTGGCCGCTGCTTTCCGCACGCTTTGGAGTTTTTGAAGCTTAAGAAAAAGTCTATTACAGTAATCCAGCTTTATCAGTATTAATAAGGAAATTACAGTTTTTCTGGAGTGGGTGGTACATACCGCAGAATCATCCTGATGATTCTCAAAGTGTTAAAGCATGATGAGACAATTGAACTGATATGCTTATTAAAGTTCAGTTTGTCATCTATGGTTATGCCTACGTTTTTTGGTTTTTTAGCTGGGGTTGGGAGAGCCCGCAGCTCTGCTGGCCAGCATGCTGGGCTCAAAAACTGAGGGTTATTACCAAAAAGTAACACCTCCGTTTTCTCCGAGTTTAATTTAAGGCAATGCTTTCCCATCCAGTCACTAACAGCTCTCATGTAGTTGTGAAACTGAGGGATAGTGGGTTCTGTATTATTAGAAGCCGACACCACGATTTGAGTATCGTCTGCATAAGATGTAGGGGAAAATCCAAAAGATCTAATCAGGGAGGCCAATTCTGAAACATAAACATTGAAGAGCAGAGGGTTTAGGGAGGATCCCTGAGTGACCCGACATGGAAGAGAGAAGGAGTTGGATGAAAATTTCTTGAAACTGGATGACTTCTGTCTGTTAGGAATGATTGGAGTAGGGCAAGAGCTTTATCAGCTATGCCCAATTTTTCGAGACGGCCGACAAGGGTGACATGATCGAACGTGTCGAAGGCCGCCGACAAGTCAAGGAGAATTAGTGCTGCGGAGCCTCCTTTGTCCAAGATAGTTCTTAATTCATCTGTGTTTTTTATTAAGGCCATCTCAGTACTATGTTCGGCCCTAAAGCAGAATTGAGAAGGATCCAACAGATGATTTTCCTGAATAAACTGTGTTAATTGTCTGTTAATCAGTTTTTCCACTATTTTGGCTGGTAATGGTAACCTAGTAATCGGACAGTAATTTGCTGGATTATCTGGGTCTAAGTTGGGTTTCCTAAGGAGTGGCAAGATAGAGGCTATTTTCCACAGATCAGGAAAGGTACCGGTGCTGAACATCCTGTTAAAGATTTTGGCTAGAAATGAGGCAATTAGAGCCGGAATCGGTTTTAATATGGAGGGGGGGGGCAAGGGTCGTAAGGTGATCCTGACTTTGTAGAATTAGCTCATTTAACAGCTGCAGTAGTGGTAGATGAAAATCGGTTGAAGAAGTTAGATGGGGGACTTAAACTGGTCGAAGCTTGGGCTGTCGTGGGACTAACGCTAAGGTCGATGTCACTGGAGGCAGAGAACTGGTTGTAGATTTGTTCAACTTTATTACGAAAATGAGAAGCTATTTCCTCACAAAAAGATTGACTGATTTTGCTACCTTTAGTCTTAAGGACTTTAGTAAGTTTGTTTATAACCTGAAAGAGTTCTCTGGCGGAGTTCTTGAATGCTTCTATTTGCTGCGTAAAAAAGGCCGACTTTTCCTTGGTGATGGCAACTATATAGTTGGCTAAGGAATGGTTATATATTTATTTGTCAGAAAGATTGTAGTTTGATCCCCATATTCTTTCCAGTTTTTTACAGTTCTGTTTTTGAAGACGAAGAGCGTCTGTATACCAAGATGCGGATTGTTTAAGTTTGTGTATGCTACCGCATTTTTTTGGGGACTGCTTTAGAGATGTGGGTGGTACTTTGAAATTGTGTTTCTATTTTATGATTGTGACATTCTCCCGCCTTGTGTTGCCAATAATCCGAAGTCCGAATACATGCCCTGCTATTTGGATCTACTACTACAAAGACTGAGAACTAAGAGAAACCCTAATAAATAAATACTTCCCTAGAAAAGTATCTACTTTCACCAAACTGCAATCACTAAGATCATCCATGAAAGCCACAACTAATATATTACCTAAAGATGGTAGTGTTCAGCTTTGTGTATGGTGCTAGCTAGGCATTATATCAATACATTATACATACAAATAACAAAAAATATCTTAATTAGGGTAATGAAATCATTTATTTGCCTGCTTTGCAATCATCTCACTTCTTGGAGCTGCTTGTGAATGAGGCTATGAAAGGATCACACCCTATGTCTCAACAAGTGTTGTCAGATAATACATTGATATTTCTACTGCATATGTCCTATTGTAAGTAGGTGCATATTTGAATATGAAGAGGAAGGAAATTGCACCTGACAGTGGGGATCTAAGTTCCAGATGTAGATTGTGTATAGTTTGTGATTACCAAATAGTGAATTTATCCTATTCTCTAATTGGTAATCGCAAACACCAATATACAAACGTGTCTTAGACACATTTAGCAATTCCCAGTGGGTCGCAAGTAGACCTGCCTCATTAATATTCATGAGGTAGGTCTCGGTTTACGACCAATTGGGAATTGCAAAAATCACTGGGATGGTGGCCAGCAGACCACCATGTCTGAGATTGCTTTCCAATAAACCAACGTTTTTTTTTAATGCAGCCCTTTTTCCTTAAATGAAAATGGGATGTGTTCCCAAAAGAAAAATTTGTAAATGGGTTACCACTTACTTGAAGTAAGCGGAAAAATGTGAATGTTTTGCAAAGTCATTTCAGTTGCAAAACATTCACACATACCACTGCGATTCGGAATTAGGAATGGACGCACTAGACACGCCCCTTACTAATACCGAATCACAAACACAATTTGCAATTCAGTGCTAAATTACTGAATTTCAAATTGGGCCTTTGTACATTAAAATTGTTATTTGGAGATCACAAATGACCTTATTCTGAAACTCGAGACGTTTGCGACCTCACAAAAGCTCTGGCCCTAAGTGGTTAAACAATTAGCTCTTCTGTTTAAAGGTACATTGTAATACACAAGGTTAACTTGAAAAGAATGTAAGATCGTATGTGAGAGACTGATACAAAACTGACATGGCCATTCCTGTCCTACACAAAGAATGAGCATGCATTTGCCCTTCTGGGGAAAGTGGCCACCTCCGGCATATAATTGCTCGGATGGCAGCAGTTACTATTGGTGATCCAAAGGCCAGCACATTGCAGGATCTATAACTGGACCAGTGTTCTTCTTTGGCTTAGAGTGCATTGTCTGAATTATTGTGTATTTTTGAGTGAAAAAACTGACGCTGTGAGTCCACACTATGAGAAACTTATACAGTTAAATCAGGGCAGGTGTTGTATTTTCTCCTGTTAAATGTTGTATTTCTTGTTAATGTGACTAACTAAAGTCAACTTACAGTATTTACCTTTCTCCTGTCATTATAGTTCTCTAGAGTTCTGCCGGAGTCCAGACATCTAATTGTTTGAAAGGCAACTAACCACTGCATTAAGGGCAGAACATTCTGCAAAATCTAGACTCCTTAATAATTTAGCCGCAAGATAAGACCAACCAGTGTCCATGGGCAGGTCCCTGCCCCCCAATACTTAACACATTGGGAATGTTCCATCAATATTCCAATCAGTAATGGGCACATTTTAACTGAATCTCCCACACAGCCAGCCAAATTCGACTCCTACAATTGACTTTAAATTGGTAAAACTGCAGCATTACGCTGATACAAAATTGACAAAACCAGAGCAAACTAGAGAAGTTGAAGGCTCTGCTGAGACCACTAACATTTTGCGCAAAGGCAAGATTTGAGTGACATTGGTGTGCAACAGTAACAAACAGGATAGAGATACCAAGCTACGGTTCACCTAACATAACCCTCTGCAGACCAATTTTCACAAGTTTTGCGATGAGCCACTGTCCTAAACTGCCTACAGCATGTGACAAAAAAAAAACAATCAAACCCCATGAAAAAGTCTGAGCTTGTAGGGGAAGATTCATCAACCACCTCAACAATGAAGCTATTGCCTTTGGCAAACGAGTCTGCAAATACAATGCAACATGTAACAGACTAAAAAAGAGGGGGACTTTGCAGCAGCAGAAAGTCAAGGACACTAGCTGCACATTGATAAAATAAAAAATAAAATTTAAGCAATACAGTTAAAAAACAATCACATTCATATACTAATCATGATGTGATCCAACAACTTCAGAGGAGCATGTTATTGGATCACCCCAATCCTCACCCACCTCCATCAAGATCTACTTGTTGAGTTGGAAAAAGCATTTATTTTCATGACCACAACCAACAAGACCCCATAATAAGGAGTAAGAGCCAAATCAACAGAAAAAAGAGTGACAGGAACTCCTGTAACTAAATCCATGCCAATCTGTCAGGTACTGCAATGCATCCTTTTTATAAGACACAAGAAAACTACAAAAACAGTGCAAAAAATCTCCATCAAAACACCTCAGCTCTACTCCCACTCAATTTTGGATAGGCCTCTCTTGTGCATGTCATCAAGCTTCTTGATGGAAGGATTACCTCAAGGACCCGGCAAGATTAGCACTCCAAACCTTTTTGCTCCTGCAACTCCAAATTGTCGATTCCATTCCCCACTATCCTGTCAGTGGTTTCCTCTTTTGCCTTAGACAAGGGCCAGACCACTATTGTCCCTAGCCCATTTTTCATTGCTGCCATATGTTTTCCCACTTATAGGGGCAGCCCCTCCACTCATAAACCTGCTTTTTCACCAACATGCACCAATCCATGTCTTTTTACCCAGAGGTCAAATTTTGAAGCATATCAGATCCTTATTTCTTGCCCACATTCCATTCTGCTATTATCAGCCCCATGGTGGTTAGGGTTCTGTGTGTGGGTGGTGTGTTCAATCTCTCCAAATATTGAGTACTTCTAGCCTGGGCGACAGTTTTGCCTGGGATCCAGTGACATAGCTCTGGCACGCCGAAGCAGCCTTCACTAGCCAGTTAGCATTGGGCAGCCCCATTGTGTGTGAAGAAATGTTCCCAATCAGCTGCATCCTCTGGCACAGAGATCTGACCCTATTTTCCCCCATCTTACACAACATAGATTTTTTTTAGTAGGATGTATGTAGAAAGAGCAACTGGACCAGGCAAAAGCTAACCCAGATCACTATTTCTCGAGGGCGCTAAGTGCCTACTCCCCCCCCCCTCTTCAGCTTCTCTAGGGCATTCAGTAATTGTTGAGCAGCTATAAGTAAGTGAGATGGCTTTCTTGGTAAGGGGTTCTGACAGCAGGGTGGTCTTTCAGCGGGCGCCTTTGCAACCTATGCTCCCACCATTATGTGAGTCGACATAGCATGGAGTGTCTGGAACTAGAAAAAGACCTCCGTCTCAGCCATCTGGCAGTCCTCCCAAAGGACAACCCCAGTTTATCAGCCTCCCATCTTGGCACAAGCTCCCAATTTTCTGATTCATATCTAGTCCCATCCCTCAGATCTCTGTGCCACACTGTCCCATAACAGGATTTGATTCACTAATGCCTTCTCCCATACAATTATCTAGTGGCCTCCTTCCGTGTTCAAATCAAGGACTTAGTATGTACCTTTAGTTCTGCCATTGTCTCAGGTCCATGCAAAGCTGTTGGGTAGCCCCTATTTCCCAGAATCACTGTATCTACTTTTAGGAGTGGCTCATTGTGATGCAGAGTAGTATTTTCAACTATCCAGTAGCACAATTCCACTGTCATAGACTCCCATCGTGAGTTTGGCAAGGCTGTCTGCACCTCCCCTCCATCACACAATAGCATTGGGATTTCTGCCTCCAGTTTTCTTTGTATTCATAGAATAGGATAAAACAGTGTGGACCATCAGTCAAAGTGAATACAAAACACTTCCAACATCAATTTCTGTCCGCACTCCCCTGACCCTCCCCCACGCTCCGACTCTCCCGTTCCCACTAGGTGGAACTGCATGGATATGACTTTACTATCTTGCCTAGCATTGAAGGTCAAACAAATAGTCTCACATCTGGCACGTAATAAATTGAACAAAAAATCAACAATAGGTGACACAGTAGCTGTTCTTTTACGATGTCAGGTGCAGGGATCTCAGCCACTTGAGACAACCATACACAAACTCTTTCTTGCAAGCAATGTACCAGGGGAGTCCCCATCTTTTCATATTTATGCTCCATTTTAAGAATGCCCCAGATAAATGTTTCCATTGCCAACAATATCCAGAGTTTTACCGCCCATTCTTGCTTTGCCGGAATAAGAGGAGAGTTCCATTTAAGTGCCAGACTCATGGCGAGAGTCCGTCTCCGGTCCTGTTTCGATGTATGCATTTAATCTCAGGTGGCCTCAAATTAAGTACTATCGTCGCCGTGATCGTTTGTAAGGGATATGCAACAACTATTCTAGATGACTTAGGACTTCCTTTCAAAAGAGCATACAGCAAGTGTACGCCCACCGCATATAGCGTATCCCCACATTCTCACATCCCACCCAGTCGAGCTGGCACATCACACATATGTTTCAATTTCATTGGTGTGGCATGCCATCCCATCATTATCGTATACAGTCATTCTCTATTCTGCAAACTCTTGCATAACGACAGGATAGCCACCCATAGTTATTGCCATTGAGACAAGAGTTGCATTCCCAAGGACTTGTGCCAGTGCTTCATATAAGACCACTCCAGTGCTTCTCCCACCTCTATCAAAATAGCATATATATTGGACATTAGCCCGGTAGTACCATCTTATGTAGCATAACGTGTTTCCCAGGAAGTCAGTGGTCTAAATGCTGTAGCTGTGTTCTCATGGTTAAGAGCCCAATGTTGCAACTTGAATTAGTGGTTGCGGTCTGTTTCTTTGAGTTTGTATTCTTGCTGACATGTAAGGGTTTAATATCAGACCCATGAAACAAATCTCATTGCACCCAGCACTCCCTTCCATCCAGTGTTTAAAGTCTCTCTTACCAATACCTAGAGTGAAATCTATGTTACCCACCAATGGTGTATAGGGAGATGGAAAGGAAGCCAGAATTTTACCATCACACTATCATGGCTGGTTTCCAAAGTTCGGAGTAATAGCAGACTGGTGGTCTATCATTCTTGGGCAACCATAACACAGCTAATGGGGCATCATTCATCACTGTGGCATCCATATGGATTCAGTGACGTTTAGTTTCGTAAAGGACCGTTCAAAAAAGAATTGTACACTGAGATGCCTAATAGTATTTATTAGTGTCTGGTAGCCCCAATCCACCTGAACGTTTGTGCTCTTTCAATATTTTCCTCAAGCCCCTTGCCTTTTTGCACACCCTTATAAAGGAATTGATCACTTTTTTCCTAGTCCCTATGTCAGACTTGGGGAGAATCACTCCGAGTGATAGAAAAAGGTAAAGGAATCTCTGCAATACATTCTTTTCCATTACTGCCACCCTGTCCATTCACAAGAGAAAGAGATTGCTCCACTTGTGCAAATCGTTAGTGATTGCATTAAGCAGGCAAGTGTAGTTTGCTGCACACATTAAGTGGTGTTTTGGAGTAATATAGACCTCTAAATATTCACATTTCTTTGCAGTCCACTTCAGTGGTGTGACCTCTATGAGTCTAGTTTTGACCTCTGGCAGTATACCTAGATGAGCATTTCAGATTTATCTAGATTGACCTTGAATTCCGATAATTTCCCATAGGATTCCAAAACGTCCATAACTTTAGGGATCAAGCATTCAGGGTCTGCCAGCGTTAATAAGAGATTGTCGTGAACAAGTGTATTTTATGTTGGTCATCTCCCGCATGCATCCCCAAGATATCCTGAAGCTGCTGCGCAATGGCAGCTAAGGTCTCTATTACCAATACAAATATTAAAGGCAAGGGGGGGCACCCCTGTTTCATCCTTCTTGATAGGGGAGTAGTCCAGTATGCTACATTGACCAGTACATTTGTGTAGTTTGCTTTTGGCTAGCCGCTATCCATGGTAGAATTTTGGGGCCCAACTCAATCGCCTCTAGCATCTGAAAAAGAAATGTTCAGCTGACCATATCAAAGGGTAGGGGATCTTCCTGAACTTAGCCTTTTCAGCCTCAGCCAGATGAAGAACTCGCTAAATATTATCAGCAGCTTGTCTCCAAAAACCTGATCAGAGTCAATAAGGTAGGGCTAATGAGGTATGAATCTATTGTCCAGCACGTTGGTGAAAATCTTGATATCCGAATTCATAGGAGCTATTGGACTTGTATTTATCAGCTGGTTTGCCAGGCTTATGAATGAGAGAAATAGTTACTATCAACATTGAGGGCATAAACATTTGTGATCACAGAAAGTATGGAATAGTATTACTAAGTGGGGATTAGTTCAAGCACAAAATGTTTGTTAAAGCGATTAGTGAGACCATTTGGTCCCCAGGTTTTGTCAGGGATCATGGTCGATATTGCATTTAAGTCCTCTTTCCAGGTGAATTTTCTCTAAGATAGCTGCATTAACCTTGGTCAGTCACATATAAGTGTCCTCTTTGAGCAGGGGCGGCTCCTCCACTAAGGCGGAGGAGCGTTGCCCCACTGCTCTGAGAGCAGGAGAAAGGGGAAAAAAATGATAATAACCCTGTTACTATAGTTTTATTTTTCACTATAGGGCTAGGTTAGGGCGGCACGGGGCTGGGAGTCACAGGGGGAGGAGTGGTTTGCACTCCCAAATTTGCATGTTGCCCACCAGGCTGCAATACACAGCATGGTGAGAAACATGCCGAGGCTCACATTCCCCGTCTGAGTGCCAAAATACAGTGCTCAGATCAATCACAGCCCTGCAGAGTTGTGATTGGCTTAGGGGAGAGAGCCTGTGTGCTTCCGCCGTAGCTGAGGAGAAGGTGGCGTGCAGAGGAGAGAAGGTGACCGGCAAAAGGTGTGTTTTCTTGTCTACCCCCTCGCCACCCATGTTCACTGCAAACTGCCACTGTCTTTGAGACAAGACTTTATGTCATCTACCAAGACAGGGTTCGCACACTAGAGGGCTGTGTATTAATCCCTAAAAGCTTCAGTTTTATCAGCATTTGCACTAATAATTTGACACTTGATGCCCTCGAGAGTCACAATTGTATCAATCGCCTTCTGTTAGCTAAGCCACCTTGCCAATAAGTAGTCTTTTTTATTTGCAGGTTCATAAAATCTTCCTAGTAAATATAATTTAGAACTTTTCTCACTCTGTCTGGCCAATACGTCAATCAGAACTTTCAGCAAGATGATCTTTACTGAGCCTTTAGGGAACCTATGTGTATATGTTGTTCAGTCGCCGCTTTAAGCTCAGCTTCCAACCAGCTTTTGTGAGACTTTCCTGTCTCACTCTGCTGGGCCCTTTTCCCCTATACAGTTGCCCCTACAGACAACTTTACATGTATTCCATAGCATATTGGGGAAGACATTGCTCCAGTTGTTCTCCTCAAAGTACCTATTATTTGGCGTAGTCAATCTTTAAGAAAAGTTTCCAACTATTTGTTCTACATTTCTCTTGCTGACTTTCTCACTCCCAAACAATCATTGTGCGGTCCGAGACCACTATGTTACCATGCACAATGGAGGTTGTGTTGTCAACCAATGTCTGGCTGCACCATTAAGTCTATCCATGAATATGACTAATGGACATGTGGGAAGACACTATATTCCTTCTCATCTGTTTTTTTAATGTTCCAAAGATCGATGAGGTCTATGTCAGTAAGTATCTGCTTTGTCTCCTGGGAGGGCACTCGCTTAGTTTACCTGTCATGCTGGTGTGTATACAGGAAAGCATCTGGCGTAATTTGGAAGCACTTGACCCACAAAAGGTTTTCTGGTTCCCGGTTTTTGATCATACGTATGAGGCTAACAATATATTGTTGTTCAGCTTGATCTGGGATATAGAGATTGAGTGTATATAGCGTGAGTCCCTGTTGTCTACCCGCAAATGATTCAAGCGACCTTCCGCTGAGTCACGTTGGACCCACAGTACTTTGTAATGAAAGTGTTCATGTATCCCAATCGTTGCCCCCCCCCTTTCTTACTAGCCGTAGCCGAATAGTACTGTGTGGGGTTTAAGCGGTGTTTCATAAAGTTAATGTCAGAGGTGGTTTCTATAAATGGGTCGCTTAAAGACACACAACCTCTGGGAGATCCTCCAGTATTTCTCTCCAAATCTTGTGTCACTTAACCAGGGTATTTAATCCCTTTAAGTTCATATCTGACTACTTTAACCATGAAATAATAGAAGGGTTCAGATATCATGTGCCTGTTGCTCTATTCAAATCTAACTGGAAGGTCTACTGGATGGTAATGGATGTCACCTTTAATACAACACCATATTTCAAAACATACTCATATTCCGTCACCTGGGGACCTTTCCCTCTCCCAAAACCCCACGCCCGCCACACCCTCCCTCAAAAACTCCCAGCTTGGTGGGAAAAGGAACCAGACCATCCTTGTCACAGTGATGAGCCACACTGTACCCTGCCATCTACATCCCCAAGGTAACCCCCATCTGCCTCCAGCCAGGGCAGACCCACCATCTCTCATTTTCATACAAAAGCACACCAGGTTGGACGGGTGTGGCAGGTCAACGATTTGGTCCACCGCACTCGGACTGTCCCTCATATAGGCACATGTAGAGTTCAGATCTTGGGCCTCGCGCTTTTGTAGTTAGATCCTGACATTGAACGTAAGATGGGTGAGCCTTTCTTGATCCAGAGGACGGAGGGAGAAACAGCATGTCCAGTGAGAGCCAACCTGTTGCCTCCCTATCAAAACCCCATTCCCTGTTTGTCAAGTTTTCAAACAGTCCTGCGGGTAGTACCAAGTTTCTTCCACTTGTCTCTCAATTTCCAGGGTTCATTCGCTTTGTCCCTCATTGTGGATTGAGGGCTATCTCTTTGCTCCCTTGGGGACTTGAGCTGCTTCTTGACATCCCAAGACTTCCCATGCCTCCTCTAGAGTGCGGACTTAGAGTCTAGCTGAAACCACAATATAAAGGTAAACATCCACCTATAGCATATTCGTCTTCTACACAGCTCAGCATTCACTGAAGATAGCATTTATCCTTTGTTCAAAGTCACCTGTGAAAGATTCTGGAAGAGATCCTGGAAGATTTGCTGGTCTAATTTTCTGGCTTCTCACATAATACTGTCCTTTAGGTGGGAGGACCCTATATTGACTATAATATCACATGGGCGGACGCCAGTTACTTCCTCGGTGGTCCTACTCTATGTACACAGATTATGGGAATCTCATTAATTGAGCCCTCCTTAATTACAAATTTTGAAAGGGACTTAAACTACAGAATGATGCCATCACCTTCCTCTGGTTCCAGAACTTTCCGGATCCGCACATTATCTTGCCATGATAGGTCTTCCAAGTCTTTCAACTTATCCCAGAGCACCTTCATTTCTTCCTCCATCTTAGGTTGGGAATCCAGTATGTTCTCAACCTCTTTGCTAATAGTGACAATGTCACATTCATTAGTTGCAACTCAGTTACCCAGTGCCTAGATTTTTGTAGTCATGTCCGAGAGACTGGAAGCTAAGTTTGCTTTCAGGCCTACATTTGTGTTGTCACCATTTTTTTTTTGTTGAAACATTTTTTATTGTTTTCCAAATCAACAAGTCAACAAACATCTCACCCCCCCACCCATCCAGGAAGCACCACACCCGTAGCAACAACCCGACTCTCCAGGATACGGAACAACCTGCCCACCCGGTCCCCTACCCCCCCCTCCCCCACCCCATGTCAGTGTGCCCCAGCCCCCTACCCCTCCGTCGATGCGCCCCCCCTCCCTCGACAATAAGATACAGGAGCCCAACCTCTCCCTAAGCAAGCTTGTGTTGTCACCATATGGAAAAGTTTATCATGCAGGTCACCAAGCCAGGTCTTTAGATCGCCCTTCGCTATGGGGCTCCCCAACTCTCCTTTCTTGATAGCCATTGTGGGTTGTGTGTTTAGTGCAGACAATCTATTGGCCAGCACGTTTGAGAAAATCAGATCTGAATTCAAAAGAGTAATTGGCTTGTAGGACCTGTATTTATCAGCTGGTTTGCCAGGCTAATGAATGGGAGTAATATTTGCTATCAACATTGAGGGCATAAACATACGTGATCACAGAAAGTATGGAATAGTATTACTTAGTGGGGATTTGTTCAGGTGCAAAATATTTGTTAAAGCGATTAGTGAGACCATTCGGTCCCCGGTCTTTGTCAGGGATCATGTTCAATGTTGCATTTAAGTCTTCTTTCCTGCTGAATTTTCTCTTAGATAGCTGCATCAACCTTGGATAGTCACATATAAGTGGCCTATTTGAGAAGGGACAGCTCCTCCGCTAAGGTGGAGGAGCGTCGCCCCACTGCTCTGAGAGCAGGAGAAAGGAAAAATAAAATGATAATAACCCGGTTATTATCATTTTATTTTTCACTACAGGGCATGGTTAGGGCGGGGCAGAGGGTCACAGATGGAGGAGTGGTTTGCACTCCCTAAGTGTGCATGAATGTTTGTTCTGCCCTCTTGGGCCGGGCAAACAGTCATGCACAATTTGCATGTTTCCCACTAGGCTGCAATTCACAGCCTGGTGAGGAATATACCGAGGCTCCCATTCCCCGTCTGAGTGCCGAACCACAGCGCTCAGACTAATCACAACACTGCAGCGTTGTGATTGATCTAAGTAAGAGAGCCTGTGTGCTTTCTGCTTTCGTCAAAGCTGAGGAGAAGGCGGCATGGGAAGGGACCGAAGTAGAGGTGAGATGTGGCCGACAAAAGGTACGTTTTTGGTTTTTGTTTGTCGCCCCATCACCCCCGTTCCCTGCCAGCTTCCACTGTCTTTGATACAGGACTTTATGTCATCCACTGAGACTGGGTTCGCACACTAGAGGGCTCTACATTAGTCCCTAAAATCTTCAGCTTTAGCTGCATTTGCACTAATAATTTGACAGGTGATACCCTTGAGAGTCAGATTTGTACCTGCCGCCATCCGTTAGCTAAGTCACCTTTAAAAATAAGGAGTCTCTTTTATTGGCATGTTCGTAAAATCTTTCTTGTAGGTATAATTTAGAACTTTTCTCACTCTCTGTGTGGCCAATAGGTCAACCAGAACTTTCAGCAAGATGATCTTCCGCTGAGCATTTCGGGAACCTATGTGTATATGTTGTTCAGTCACCACTTTAAGCTCAGCTTCCAACGATCTTTTGTAAGACTTTCCTGTCTCAGTCTGCTGGGCCCTGTTCACTATACAGTTGCCCCTACAGACAGCTTTACATGTGTCCCATAACATAAGGGAAGACATTGCTCAGGTCATTCTCCTCAAAGTACCTATTAATTGCATTCCTCAATGTCTGCTGACTTAGTCAATCTTTATGGAATGTTCAACTATTCGTTCTACATTCCTCTTGCTAACTTTCTCACTCCAAAACAATCATTGTGTGGTCAGAGACCGGTATGGTACCGTGCACAATGGAGGGTGTGTTGTCCACCAATCCCTGGCTGCCCCATTAAGTCTGTCCAGGAAAAGGATCTATGGACATGAGGGAAGACACTATATTCCTTCTCATCTGGTTTTTCAGCTTTCCAAAATTTGATGAGGCCTGTGTCTGTCAGTACCTGCTTTGTCTGCTGGGAGAGCACGCCCTAAGTTTACCTGTCATGGTGGTGTGTAAACAGGAAAGCATTTGGCGCAATGTTGAAGTACCCTACCCACAAAAGTTTTTCTAGTGCCCACTTTTTGATCTTAGGTGTGAGGCTAACAATATATTGTTGTTGACCTTGATTGTGGATATAAAGGTTGAGTATATACAGTGTGCGTCCCTGTTGTCTACCCCCAAATGAATAAAGCGACCTTCTGCTGAGTCACATTGGACCCACAGTACTTTGTAATGAAAATGTTTATGTGTCCTAATCATTACCCCCCCCCTTTCTTACTAGCTGTAGCTGCATAGTACTGTGTGGGGTATAAGTGGTGTTTCATAAAGTTAATGTCAGAGGTTTCTTAAATGGGTCTTTTGAAGACACACAACCTCTGGGAGATGCTCCTGTTTTACCTTCCAATTTTTGTGTCACTTAACCAGGGAATTTAATCCCTTTAAGTTTGATGTGATCACTTTAACCATGAAATAATAGAAGGGTTGAGATATCATGTGTCTGTTGCACTATTCAAACTTAACTGGATGTCGCATTTAATACAACACCATATTTAAAAACATACTTGTTAGGAATGGGGTTTCTGGTTGGCTCGGGTATGTACCTAAGCCAGGCAGAACCCCCCACTCTAGTCAGGGTAAGGGAGTTACACACACAAGTTAACCTCTGCTCACCCCCTTGGTAACTTGGCAGAGTAGACAGGCTTATTGCAGAGGCAATGTGTAAAGCATTTGCGAAACACACACACACAACAGTGACACACTAAGCACACCACAAAAAGAGACTCCTCACACGGTTATATAAAAATATCACTTTGTATTATAGGTAAAACACATTAGACCACAATCACATAATTCACAATGCCTCTAAGCGCTTGTCATGACATCACATAGATAAGTTACATAAACCACAAATCACCTTTCCAACTAGGCAATTGTCATAACAATAAATTTAGTGCAATAAGGTGAATACTTATAAATTGCACATGTCAGGGACCTCCATCAATGTTAGTTGCAGATAGGAGGGCCGTCCTGCGCTCACCCCGCATTGAGTACACGTGTAAGGATTGGGTGCCCCCACAGGTAAGTTCAGACAGGAAGGGGAGGGGCATAGACCACATCTGCGGGGACACTCAGCCAGGCCCCCGCGCTTGTGAGTCGATCCACAGGCAGGTGCCGGCAAGTGCAGTGCAGCTGTACAATGAACATAGGCAAATGGGGCAGCCCGCTAGCCTTTGTCATCCGATGCCAGTTGGCCAGCAGCACCTATCGCTTCTGGGGTGGTAAAATCGGAGGCCTCCTCGGGTCCTGCCGTGGCCTCAAGATTCCTCCCTTGTACTTCACCAGCGGCGCCACTACCCGTTGGCAGCAGCGGCGCTCAAACTCCTCAGTGGTACAGGAGAAACTCGGGCAAGCCCCAAGGTACTCCTTGACTTGGTGCAGGCAGTGGCAGATTTCTCCTCTGCTGGAGACAGCACAATCTCCCTCTGGGTCTCTGGGCATGGACTCTGGCTGCTACGGCAAACCACCGGCCGCAGCAAAGCTTTCCTGAGGACGGGTTCCCACAAGAGGGGGCTTCGACCGTGTGACCCGCACTTCTCAGATGCAGCAATCCTCAAGAGCCTGGGCCACGAAGGCAGTGCCCCGGCTGTAGACCTTAAGGAAAGATGGCATGGCAGAGCGCTGGGCCCAGGTTAGGATGAACACAAACAAAAAGAAATACGAGGAAAGAGAAGCACTCACCAACTGCTCCTTAAGGCCCTTTCGTTTAAGCCTTCCTCAGCCTTTAGTGAAAAGCAAAGCGCTCCACATACAGGCAGAAAGCACTTTGGCCAGATTTCCTTCTCTTTGGCCCAAAATAAACGAGGAGTGAAGCGCTCTTCAGGCAAATTCACAGCACTCTCCATGCACTTGATGATAACAGGTGAAGAACAATCCAGTCGTACCCCCAACTCCAAACAGGAGCAGCCAGTGTCTTCCTTGAAGTCGTTTCTATCCCTGAGACTTCCAATAGGTGGCCAGAACACAGAAGCCGGATACCACAGCAGGGCAAAAAGAGGGAATCCTTTCCATCCACCACAGACAGAAGCAGCAACTGCAGGCCAACCCACCCCTCACTCAGAAAAGCAAGCGCTCCTCATACATTCCTTCAGCTCTCGTCTTGGCAGAGTCCTCTTGTTCCTTGAAGAGATCCAGAGTCCTGGGGTTTAAGGTGTAATACTTATACCCCAAAATGTCTTTGTTCTCTTTGTATAGGGTAAAAGTGCCTACAAGGGATTTTTTCAAAAAACAATAATATTAATGATTCAAAACAAATTATGAGAACTCAGACTAATGGTCTCTTACAAATGAACTGCAAAATTAATCAAAATAATTCCTAAAGAACCTATCAAAAGAAAGAAGAGGGCAAACATTACAAATACAAAAAACAAATACAGAAAGGGTGTATACTTTTTAAATACGAATTTATGTAAAAATTGATACAGGGCTATCTCTTTGCTTTCTTGCGGGGCTATCAAAGGTCCTTTCAAGGGGACTTGAGCTGCTTCTTGACGGATCCAAGACTTCCAATACCTCCTCTACAGTGCAGATCATATCGGACTTAGAGTCTAGCTTAGAGTCTAGCTGAAAACATAATATAAAGGGAAATACCCACCTAAAGCATATTTGTCTTCTAAGCAGCTCTGCAGTCACTGATGGTATCTTGCATTGTCTGTTCAAGGTCAAGGTCTTGGAAAATTAGCTGATTTTCTGTCGTCTCGCATAATATTGTCCTTTAGTTGGGAGGACCCTAGATTGACTGTTATGTCACACCTGGTGCTTCCCGTGGTGGTCCCACTTATGTCATAAGTTTCCTCTGGTTCCAGATCTTTCCAGACCCGCAAATTGGTCTTCTGAATCTGTAAACTTATCCCAGCATGCCTTCATTTCTTCCTCCATCTTAGTTTAAGAATCCAGTATGTTCTCGACCTCTTTACTCATATCGACAATGTCACCATGCCACCCAGTGCCTGGATTTTCCCTAGTCATGTCTGAGAGACTGGAAGCTAAGTTTGATGTCAGGGCACCATTTGTGTTGTTATCATATGGGAAGGATTATCATGCAGGTCACCGAGACAGCTATGTAGATCGTCCTTCATTATGGGAGTCCAAACTCTCTATTCTTGCAAGCCATTGTGGGGCATTTGTTTAATGCAGTCAAATCGTCACATTAGGTATCCCTCTGTGCCCCGGGCCCTGGGGATAACCAGTAATCACCAATCCATGTCTATCTCCAGCACATATGAGGCATTCAGCAGATCAACAGTCTTGCGTTCAGCTACAATATAAACCCATGGAACGACTCCTGGTGGCCAACAGATGTAGGACTCTGCACCCACACCCGCCAATCACACCAGAAACTTCAGAATCATCATTGACAACAAGTTCACCATGAAATCACAGATCAACGCCATCTCCTCCAACTGCTTCCTCACTCTGTGCTTGCTGCATAAGATCTTCAAGTGTCTACCCCTATACCCGAGATGCATCAGGCCCTCATCACCAGCCGACTAGAACACGGCAAAGCCTTCAACATAGGAATTGCCGCACACCTCTTACAGAGACTTTAGACCATACAGAACACCGCAGTCAAACTCAAATTCGACCTTCCCCAGATGAACTTACACTACACCCCAACTCAGGCAACTTCACTGGCTCCCCTTACAGAAGAGATGCCAATTCAAGCTGCTGACCCACACACACAAGGCTCTTCACAACCAAGGAAGTGCCTACATTAACCACAGTCTGAAACTCCCCCAACTGTCGAGATGATTGCGCTCCACCTCCCTATTACTGGTCCGCACTCCACCATTACCGCACTTCCAGAATTCAGAAAGACCCTCAAGATAGCCAGGAGAACCAGTTTGAGCCTTCCAGGACCTGCAAGTCCCTGGATACCCAATTGGGTAGTAGCAACGATATATAAATCCTGGTTGTAGGAGGCTGGCTTAGTATATGGTGCTCACTTAGGTAAGTGTAGCACCCTGCACTAATCTAGACAACCCACATGGTCATTTTAGTGGTTTTAGACAACCATAGAAAGCTCTCTAAGTAGTAGCTGTGGAGATCAGCCTTCAGGATTAGTCCAGAAGGAATGTAAAGCTGCTTGTTTTATCAGTACTTAATCTTATGGTATAAGTTAAGTGAAAAAGAACCACACAGTGTAGTTATAAAAATATGTATTTATTATAAACATTCACTAACACATCGCAATATCTCCTGCCCGGAGACATACCCACAATACACACAATACTTTGATAATAGAACACTTAACTAGCACAAATGCACAGTGGTGTCCAGGGGAAGACCAAACTATATACTAAAATAGTGGGATGCGAACTATGACTTAAGTCAAAGTCTAAAGGAACCCCATGGAGTCACCCCACCCGTGAATACCCCAGGAACCAGGATACCTACACCAGAAAAGCCGGGTGCATAGGTGCGAAGTGATGTTTTAAACCGCCGAAGACCACCATGAAAGACTTCAATGAAGATGCTGCTAGCGAAGAAGGCAAAAGAGTCCGGTGGAGCCCAAAGGTGAATTCAAGATGAGAGGTACACTTATAACCGAGCACCCTGCCTTCAGGATTGAAAGGCCTGCCTTAGGGGTTACTTATAGGTTTTAAAGTGTAGTGACCTCAGACTGTCGTGAGTGGTGCTTACACCAGCTTACACAGGCTTCAATGGCAGGCCTGCAGCCTCAATTTGAATGGCCTCCCATGGGTGGCATAATACATGCTTCAGCCCATGAGGGACCCCTGGTGTATCTATGCCTTGGGTACCTTAATACCATATCCTAGGGACTTACAAGGGTACATCAGTAGCCAATCTGAGGGGTACCTAAGTACTCACCATGACCAATTCGGGTAAGAAGTTCAGAGACTGGGGTCCTGATTAGCAGGATCCCAGTCAGACTAGTCTGTAAACCATAATGACACCAGTAAAATGTGAAGGTGACCATGAAAGCAGATCCTACTTTCCTACACTGATTGATTGATTAAAAGTTAGGAGGTAACAGTATAAGGGAAACAGTCCCCACAAATCTCCTCATATTATGTTATTAGCAGTCATGCAGCTTATTTAGCTGAATACACCTCTGTCGTGTCTGTGGGCAAAAGGTCTACATGATGTCAGCCTCTTATTCAGTTCAGCAATCCCAAAGTAGGCTGCAATATGGCCGCAGACATTATGTGCTTGGGGAACCAGTCTAGGGGACGAAAGGCCGTTCAGTAAGCCACCATGGAGGGTTATATTATACACTGCGTGCTGTCTGAAACATTCAGCCTGCCATGTCTGGCGGGTGCTGCCTCAGGGAGGGTTTAGATTCACCTCAGGCAGATCACATGGGGAGCCCATGTCCGGAGCTCATCCATCAAACACTTTTCATGTCCAAGCGTAGGCCGCCTGCCTAAAGCTTTCAAAGGAATTCTGGTAAGTTCCTGTTAAGGATATTTTGGAACGTGTAAAAGAGTTTGGACAGGGTGATCCTTCTGAACATTTCGGCCTGGCCTAGTATAGCTGGTGTAGGACCCGCCAATGCCGATCATAATTCCTAATGCTGTTCATAAATGGGGTACAGATTTTTTGATAGGAAGACTTCATTTTTATCCATCACATATATCCCTAAATAATTAAATCCCTCTAGCACTATTTTTTTTTAAAATAATGTTTTTATTAAAGATTGGCATATATCAACTTACATGAAGTATAATATGAAGCAGTTAGAGGCACACATCGGTGAGAATATAAGTTTGTGCAAGTCTGGCATGACCCCTCTAGCACTATTGATATGGTTCTTCTATATACCGTACCTTTCTGGGACAACCTGCTGCTGGATAGAATAGGGATTTTTTCCAGTTGAAAGTAGATCCTGACTATGTGCCGACATTTTTTATGAGTCTGGTCATTACGGCATGACACGTACAAAAGGATATCATCAGTGTATAGAGAGATTCTGTCCTCACAGTCTTTGACCCCTCCCAGTCCCAAAACAATTGCTGGTCTTCCCAGATCCAGCAGGCCAGGGGTTCCAGTGAAAGAGCAAATAGCATTAGGGATGGATGCCATTCTTGCCTCGTACACCTCTGCAACCCGAAGACGGCACAATATAATACCCTTTGCTTTTACCCTCGCCATTGGTTGACTGTAGAAGAAATGTGTCCACTGTCGCAGGCAGGGGCCTATTCATACTCCTTCCAATACTCAATGCAGGTATGTGCACTTCAGAGTGGTGGAGACTCTCGTGGAGTTAAGGGATAGTACAGCTGTGTGATCTCTCAAGCCCCTCCGGCAGCTGTAGAGGAGAGCAATGTTCAGCGTAGTTCTCATATGAGGCATGAAGCCCAACTGCTCAGGATGGCACAGTTTAGAGAGTTTTTTAAACAGAATTTTATTGGTTCTTAACATTCGTACATATATATAAAGCCATACTTTCAATATGTTGGTTTCGTTACTTACAAATCAATAACGCTCCCAGTGCCCAATTTTCTCTCCCTGAACTGCCCTCCCCTCCTCCCCGAGCAGCATCATACACTATCTGTGCCCCATCAACTACAGCATATCTTGGTCTGCAAGACTAGTCTCACCTACATTCATAGTCCCACCTTGTTACGTAGCATATTTCTACATTTTGTGTTAAGCAGTCATAAGCGTTATCCTTCGATTAGTTCTCATCCCATTACTGCTTCCTCACATTTCCCAGTGATGCCACTGTCGATGATGGGTCCTGATCCTTTGTACAGTCCACCAAAGCCTCCAATGCTTGTGCTAGCTCAAGGGAGCTATGGTTTTGTTTGGCCTCTCAAAACAGCACTCCACTTTCATATCCATCCCATCTCTCGAGCTCACTGCGCCAGCCCTCTACTCTGGGCTCTGTAGCTAACTTCTACTTCTGGATAATTTCCCATTTTGTTAGTTTCAGAGGCTGGCTTATTATATAGTGCTCAAGTATGTAAGTATAGGACCCTGCACTAATACAGCCAACCCTTAAGGTGATTTTAGTGGTCTTAAACAACATTAGAAAGCTCTCTAAGTGGTAGCTGTGGGGAGCGACCTTCAGGCTTATTCCAGAAGGAGTGTAAAGCAGCTTGATTTACCAGAACAGAATCTTATTGGTATAGATTAAGTGAAAAAAAAACACACAGTGTATTTATAAAAATATGTATTTATTGTAAGACACTCACTAACACATATATATAGCTCCTATCCGGAGATAGAACATAATGCACACAATCCTTTCCAAATAAGACAGGTAAGTAGCACAAATACACAGAGGTAGTCAGGGGGAGACCATATACTAAAAGAGTGAGATGCGTGCCACAACGCAAGTCAAAATATACCCAGAAGACATAGAAGTGCAAAGGGACCCAAGGAACCACCCTAGGTAAGCACCCAGGAATCCCACGGAGGCCGTTTGCAGAGTGGGAACACGACCTTTTGCTCAATTTAAGTCAATGAGTAGGTTGCCGTTGAAATTTAAAGGAAGAATGACACTTCCCAGTGGACCCTGAAGACATCCTGTGGAAGGCAGTAGGTTGGAAATCTACCCCACGTGTGTATACACTAGGAATCAGGATACCTACACCAAGGAATTCAGGGTAATGTCCCGCTTTGCTAGTGTAGGAGGCTGGCTTAGTATGTGGTGCTCACTTATGTAAGTGTAGTACCCTGCACTGATCCAGACAACACTTAAGGTGCTTTTAGTAGTCTTATACAACATTAGAAAGCTCTCTAAGTGGTAGCTGTGGGGACCAACCTTCAGGCTTAGTCCAGAAGGATTGTAAATCAGCTTGTTTTACCAGAACAGAATCTTATTGGTATAGATTAAGTGAAAAAGAACCACACGATTTATTTATAAAAATATGGATTTATTATAAGAAACTCACTAACATATATATACATCTCCTATCCGGAGATATAACACAATGCACAAAATACTTTGTAAACAAAACAGGTAAGTAGCACAAATTCACAGTGGTCGCCAACGGGAGACAAAACCATTTACTAAAATTGTGGGATGCGTACCATAACTCAATTCAAGACTATACCCAGATGACGTAGAAGTGCAAGGGGACCGAAGCATCCACCCGAGGTGAGTACCCAGTAACCCCACGATGCTGTTTGCAGAATTGGAAAACAATCGCGTGATCAATTCAAGTCAATGGGTAAGTCGCAGTTACAATTCTACTGAAGAATGACCCTTCCCAGTGGATCTGGAAGAAATCCTATGGAAGACAGAAGGTTGGTGAGCCACCCCTCCAATGGATACCCTAGGAACCAGGATACCTACACCAGAGAATTCTTGTTAAATTCCCGCTTAGTTTGTGTAGGAGGCTGATTTAGTATATGATGCTCACTTTTGGAAGTGTCGCACCCTGCACTAATCCAGACAACCCTTAATGTGATTTGCGTGGTCTTAGACAACCTTAGAAAGCTCTCTGAGTGGTAGCTGTGGAGAGCAGCCGTAAGGATTAGTCCAGAAGGAGTGTAAATCAGCTTATTTTACCAGTACGAAATCTTATCGGTATAGATTAAGTGAAAAAGAACCACACAGTGTATTTATAAAAAACTATGTATTTATCAAAAAGACACTCAGTAACGCATATACATAGCTCCTATCCGGAGATAGAACGCAATGAACACAATACTTTGCAAATAAAACAGGTAAGTAGCACAAATGCACAGAGATCGCAAGGGAGAGACCAACCCATATACCAAAATAGGGGGATGCATACCAAAACTCAAGTCAAAACTATACCCAGAAGACGAAGAAGTGCTTGGGGACCCAGGGAACCACCCTAGGTAAGTACCCAGGAACCCCACGGAGGCCATTTGCAGAGTGGGAACACAACCTTGTGCTCTAGTCAAGTCAATGAGTGAGTCGCAGTTGCAATTTTAAGGAAGAATGACACTTCCCAGTGGACCCTGAAGACATCCTCTGGAAGGCAAAACGTTGGAGAGCTACCCCACCTGTGTATACCCTCGGAACCAGGATACCTACACCAGGGAATTTCCTGCTTTATTAGTGTAGGAGGCTGGCTTAGTGTGTGGTGCTCATTTATGTAACTTTAGCACCCTGCACTGATCCTGACAACACTTAAGGTGATTTTAGGGGTCTTAGACAACCTTAGAAAGCTGTCTAAGTGGTAGCTGTGGAGAGCAACCTTCGGGCTTAGTTTAGAGGTAGTGTAAATCAGCTTGTTTTACCAGAACGGAATCTTATTAGTATAGATTAAGTGAAAAAGAACCACACTATGTATTTATAAAAATATGGATTTATTATAAGACACTCAGAAACATATATATATATATAAATCTCCTATCGAGAGATATAACACAATGCACAAAATACTTTGCACATAAAACAGGTAAGTAGCAAAAATACAGAGTGGTCGCCAGGGGAAAACCAAACGATTTACTAAAATAGTGGGATGCGCACCACAACTCAAGTCAAGAGTATACCCAGAAGACGTAGTCGCGCATGTGGACCGAAGTAACGTCCCGAGGTAAGTACCTAGGAACCCCACGGATGCTGTTTGCAAAATGGGAACACAACTGCGTACTCAATTCAAGTCAATGGGTAAGTCGCAGTTACAATTTTAAAGAAGTTATACCCTTCCCAGTGGACCCTGAAGAAATCCCATTGAAGACAGAAGATCGGCGAGCCACCCCACCTATACATACCCTAGGAACCAGGATACCTACACCAGAGAATTCTTGGTAATTTCTTGCTTTGTTAGTGTAGGAGGCTGGCTTAGTATATGGTGCTCATTTATGCAAGTGTCGCACCCTGCACTGATCCAGACAACCCTTAAGATGATTTGATGGTATCAGACAACCTTAGAAAGCTCTCTAATTGGTAGCTGTGGAGGACAGCCTTCAGGCTTAGTCCTGAAGGAGAGTAAATCAGCTTGTATTACGAGAACGAAATCTTATTGGTATAGATAACCCTTTCCGCGCTGCTTGAATTTTCGCGCTGTGCAGGCGTTGTATTGAGTGGGCAGAGTTCGGACAGCCCCCTGCCGTCCTCCGCACATGCCCACCGTGATGTTGGACGGCCGGGGCCGTCCGAAGCACACAAGGTGTTAAGTGAAAAAAAAACACACAGTGTATTTATAGCAACTATGTATTTATTAAAAAGACACTAACGCATACATATAGCTCCTATCCGGAAATAGAACACAATGCAGACAAATCTTTGCAAATAAAACAGGATAAGTAGCACAAATACACAGAGGTTTTCTGGGGGAGACCAAACCATATACTAAAATAGTGGGATGCAAATCAAAACTATACCCAGAAGACATAGAATTGCTTGGGGACCCAAGGAAACACCATAGGTAAGTACCCAGGAACACCTCGGAGGCCGTTTGCAGAGTGGGGACACGACCTTATGCTCAATTGAAGTCAATGAGTAGGTTGCAGTTGAAATTTAAAGGAAGAATGACACTTCCCAGTGGACCCTGAAGACATCCTGTGGAAGGCAGTAGGTTGGAGATTTACCCCATGTGTGTATACCCTAGGAATCAGGATAACTACACCAGGGAATTCAGGGTAATGTCCCGCTATGCTAGTGTAGGAGGCTGGCTTAGTATGTGGTGCTCACTTATGTAAGTGTAGCACCCTGCACTGATCCAGACAACACTTAAGGTGCTTTTAGTAGTCTTATACAACATTAGAAAGCTTTCTAAGTGGTAGCTGTGGAGAGCAACCTTCAGGCTTAGTCCAGAAGGATTGTAAATCAGCTTGTTTTACCAGAACGGAATCTTATTGGTATAGATTAAGTGAAAAAGAACCACACAATTTATTTATAAAAATATGGATTTATTATAAGACACTCACTAACATATATATACACCTCCTATCCGGAGATATAACACAATGCCCAAAATACTTTGTAAATAAAACAGGTAAGTAGCACAAATTCACAGTGGTCGCCAACGGGAGACAAAACCATTTACTAAAATTGTGGGATGCGTACCATAACTCAATTCAAGACTATACCCAGATGAGGTAGAAGTGCAAGGGGACCGAAGCATCCACCCGAGGTGAGTACCCAGTAACCCCACAATGCTGTTTGCAGAATTGGAAAACAAACGCGTGGTCAATTCAAGTCAATGGGTAAGTCGCAGTTACAATTTTACAGAAGAATGACCCTTCCCAGTGGATCTGGATGAAATCCTATGGAAGACAGAAGGTTGGAGAGCCACCCCACCAATGGATACCCTAGGAGCCAGGATACCTACACCAGAGAATTCTTGGTAAATTCCCGCTTAGTTTGTGTAGGAGGCTGGTTTAGTATATGATGCTCACTTTTGGAAGTGTTGCACCCTGCACTGATCCAGACAACCCTTAATGTGATTTGCGTGGTCTTAGACAGCCTTAGAAAGCTCTCTGAGTGGTAGCTGTGGAGAGCAGCCGTCTGGATTAGTCCAGAAGGAGTGTAAATCAGCTTATTTTACCAGTACGAAATCTAATCGGTATAGATTAAGTGAAAAAGAACCACACAGTATATTTATAAAAAACTATGTATTTATCAAAAAGACACTCAGTAACGCATATACATAGCTTCTATCCGGAGATAGAACGCAATGCACACAATACTTTGCAAATAAAACAGGTAAGTAGCACAAATGCACAGAGATCGCCAGGGAGAGACCAAACCATATACTAAAATAGTGGGATGCATACCAAAACTCAAGTCAAAACTATACCCAGAAGACGTAGAAGTGCTTGGGGACCCAGGAAACCACCCTAGGTAAGTACCCAGGAACCCCACGGAGGCTATTTGCGGAGTGGGCACACGACCTTGTGCTCAATTCAAGTCAATGAGTGAGTCGCAGTTGCAATTTTAAGGAAGAATGACACTTCCCAGTGGACCCTGAAGACATCCTCTGGAAGGCAAAACGTTGGAGAGCTACCCCACCTGTGTATACCCTCGGAACCAGGATACCTACACCAGGGAATTCCGGGTAATTTCCTGCTTTGTTAGTGTAGGAGGCTGGCTTAGTGTGTGGTGCTCATTTATGTAAGTTTAGCACCCTGCACTGATCCTGACAACAGTTAAGGTGATTTTAGGGGTCTTAGACAACCTTAGAAAGCTGTGTAAGTGGTAGCTGTGGAGAGCAACCTTCGGGCTTAGTCTAGAGGGAGTGTAAATCAGCTTGTTTTACCAGAACGGAATCTTATTAGTATAGATTAAGTGAAAAAGAACCACACTATGTATTTATAAAAAATATGGATTTATTATAAGACACTGACAAACATATATATATATATAAATCTCCTATCGAGTGATATAACACAATGCACAAAATACTTTGCACATAAAACAGGTAAGTAGCAAAAATACAGAGTGGTTGCCAGGGGAACACCAAACCATTTACTACAATAGTGGGATGCGCACCACAACTCAAGTCAAGAGTATACCCAGAAGACGTAGTCGCGCATGTGGACCGAAGTAACGACCCGAGGTAAGAACCCAGGAACCCAACGGATGCTGTTTGCAAAATGGGAACACAACTGCGTACTCAATTCAAGTCAATGGGTAAGTCGCAGTTACAATTTTAAAGAAGAAATACCCTTCACAGTGGACCCTGAAGAAATCCCATTGAAGACAGAAGATCGGAGAGCCACCCCACCTATGCATACCCTAGGAACCAGGATACCTACACCAGAGAATTCTTGGTAATTTCTGGCTTTGTTAGTGTAGGAGGCTGGCTTAGTATATGGGGCTCATTTATGCAAGTGTCGCACCCTGCACTGATCCAGACAACCCTTAAGATGATTTTAGTGGTATCAGACAACCTTAGAAAGCTCTCTAAGTGGTAGCTGTGGAGGACAGCCTTCAGGCTTAGTCCTGAAGGAGAGTAAATCAGCTTGTGTTATGAGAACGAAATCTTATTGGTATGGATAACCCTTTCCGCGCTGCGTGAATTTTCACGCTGTGCAGGCGTAGTATTGAGAGGGCAGAGTTCGGACAGCCCCCGGCCGTCCTCCGCACATGCCCACCGTGATGTTGGATGGCCGGGGCCGTCCGAAGCACACAAGGTGTTAAGTGAAAAAAACAACACACAGTGTATTTTAACAACTATATATTTATTAAAAAGACACTAACGCATATATATAGCTCCTATCCGGAGATAGAACACAATGCAGACAATACTTTGCAAATAAAACAGGATAACAAGCACAAATACGCAGAGGTTTTCAGGGGGAGACCAAACCATATACTAAAATAGTGGGATGCAAATGAAAACTCAAGTCAAATCTATACCCAGAAGACGTAGAATTGCTTGGGGACCCAAGGAATCACCCTAGGTAAGTACCCAGGAACCCCTCGGAGGCCGTTTGCAGAGTGGGAACACAACCTTATGCTCAATTGAAGTCAATGAGTAGGTTGCAGTTGAAATTTAAAGGAAGAATCACACTTCCCAGTGGACCCTGAAGACATCCTGTGGAAGGCAGTAGGTTGGAGATCTACCCCATGTGTGTATACCCTAGGAATCAGGATAACTACACCAGGGAATTCAGGGTAATGTCCCGCTTTGCTAGTGTAGGAGGCTGCTTAGTTTGTGGTGCTCACTAATGTAAGTGTAGTACCCTGCACTGATCCAGACAACACTTAAGGTGCTTTTAGTAGTCTTATACAACATTAGAATGCTCTCTAAGTGGTAGCTGTGGAAAGCAACCTTCAGGCTTAGTCCAGAAGGATTGTAAATCAGCTTGTTTTACCAGAACGGAATCTTATTGGTATAGATTAAGTGAAAAAGAACCACACGATTTATTTATAAAAATATGGATTTATTATAACACACTCACTAACATATATATACATCTCCTATCCGGAGATATAACACAATGCAAAAAATACTTGGTAAATAAAACAGGTAAGTAGCACAAATTCACAGTGGTTGCCAACGGGAGACAAAACCATTTACTAAAATTGTGGGATGCGTACCATAACTCAATTCAAGACTATACCCAGATGACGTAGCAGTGCAAGGGAACCGAAGCATCCACCCGAGGTGAATAACCAGTAACCCCACGATGCTGTTTGCAGAATTGGAAAACAAACGCGTGGTCAATTCAAGTCAATGGGTAAGTCACAGTTACAATTTTACAGAAGAATGACCCTTCCGAGTGGATCTGGAAGAAATCCTATGGAAGACAGAAGGTTGGAGAGCCACCCCACCAATGGATACCCTAGGAACCAGGATTCCTACACCAGAGAATTCTTGGTAAATTCCCGCTTAGTTTGTGTAGGAGGCTGGTTTAGTATATGATACTCACTTTTGGAAGTGTCGCACCCTGCACTGATCCAGACAACCCTTAAGGTGATTTGTGTGGTCTTAGACAACCTTAGAAAGCTCTCTGAGTGGTAGCTGTGGAGAGCAGCCGTCAGGATTAGTCCAGAAAGAGTGTAAATCAGCTTCTTTTACCAGTACGAAATCTTATCGGTATAGATTAAGTGAAAAAGAACCACACAGTGTATTTATAAAAAACTATGTATTTATCAAAAAGACACTCAGTAACACATATACATAGCTCCTATCCAGAGATAGAACGCAATGCACACAATACTTTGCAAATAAAACAGGTAAGTAGCAAAAATGCACAGAGATCGCCAGGGAGAGACCAAACCATATACTAAAATAGTGGGATGCAAGCCAAAATTCAAGTCAAAACTATACCCAGAAGATGTAGAAGTGCTTGGGGACCCAAGGAACCACCCTAGGTAAGTACCCAGGAACCCCACGGAGGCTATTTGCAGAGTGGGAACACGACCTTGTGCTCAATTCAAGTCAATGAGTGAGTCGCAGTTGCAATTTTAAGGAAGAAAGACACTTCCCAGTGGACCCTGAAGACATCCTCTGGAAGGCAAAACGTTGGAGAGCTACCCCACCTGTGTATACCCTCGGAACCAGGATACCTACACCAGGGAATTCTGGGTAATTTCCTGCTTTGTTAGTGTAGGAGGCTGGCTTAGTGTGTGGTGCTCATTTATGTGAGTTTAGCACCCTGCACTGATACTGACAACCCTTAAGGTAATTTTAGGGGTCTTAGACAACCTTAGAAAGCTCTCTAAGTGGTAGCTGTGGAGAGCAACCTTCGGGCTTAGTCTAGAGGGAGTGTAAATCAGCTTGTTTTACCAGAACGGAATCTTATTAGTATAGATTAAGTGAAAAAGAACCACACTATGTATTTATAAAAATATGGATTTATTATAAGACACTCACAAATATATATATATATATATATATATATATATATATATATATATATATATATATATAAATCTCCTATCGAGAGATAGAACACAATGCACAAAATACTTTGCACATAAAACAGGTAAGTAGCAAAAATATAGAGTGGTCGCCAGGGGAAATCCAATCGATTTACTAAAATAGTGGGATGCGCACCACAACTCAAGTCAAGACTATACCCAGAAGACGTAGTCGCGCAGGTGGACCGAAGTAACGACCCGAGGTAAGTGCCCAGGAACCCCACGGATGCTGTTTGCAAAATGGGAACACAACTGCGTACTCAATTCAAGTCAATGGGTAAGTCGCAGTTACAATTTTAAATAAGAAATACCCTTCCCAGTGAATCCTGAAGAAATCCCATTGAAGACAGAAGATCGGAGAGCCACCCCACCTATGCATACCCTAGGAACCAGGATACCTACACCAGAGAATTCTCGGTAATATCCTGATTTGTTAGTGTAGGAGGCTGGCGTAGTATATGGTGCTCATTTATGCAAGTGTCGCACCCTACACTGATCCAGACAACCCTTAAGATGATTTTAGTGGTATCAGACAACCTTAGAAAGCTCTCTAAGTGGTAGCTGTGGAGGGCAGCCTTCAGACTTAGTCCTGAAGGAGAGTAAATCAGCTTGTTTTACGAGAACGAAATCTTATTGGTATAGATTAACCCTTTCCGCGCTGCGTGAATGTTCACGCTGTGCAGGCGTTGTATTGAGTGGGCAGAGTTCGGACGGCCCCTCGGCCGCACTCCGCAGATGTCCACCGTGAAGTTGGACGGCTGGGGCCATCCGAAGCATACAAGGTGTTAAGTGAAAAAAAAACACACAGTGTATTTATAGAAACTATGTATTTGTTAAAAAGACACTCACTAACGCATATATATAGCTCATATCCGGAGATAGAAAACAATGCACCCAATACTTTGCAAATAAAACAGGTAAGTAGCACAAATACACAAAGGTCTCAAGGGGAAGACCAAACAATATACTAAAATAGTGGGATGCAAGAGAAAACTATACCCAGAAGACGTAGAAGTGCTTGGGGACCTAAGGAACCACCCTAGGTAAGTACCCAGGAATCCCACGGAGGCCGTTTGCAGAGTGGGAACACGACCTTGTGCTCAATTCAAGTCAATGAGTAGGTTGCAGTTGAAATTTAAAGGAAGAATGACACCTCCCAGTGGACCCTGAAGACATCCTGTGGAAGGCAGTAGGTTGGAAATCTACCCCACGTGTGTATACCCTAGGAATCAGGATACCTACACCAGGGAATTCAGGGTAATGTCCCGCTTTGCTAGTGTAGGAGGCTGGCTTAGTATGTGGTGCTCACTTATGTAAGTGTAGCACCCTGTACTGATCCAGACAACAGTTAAGGTGCTTTTAGTGGTCTTAGACAACATTAGAAAGCTCTCTAAGTGGTAGCTGTGGAGAGCAACCTTCAGGCATAGTCCAGAAGGATTGTAAATCAGCTTGTTTTACCAGAACGGAATCTTATTGGTATAGATTAAGTGAAAAAGAATCACACAGTGTATTTATAAAAAACTATGTATTTATCAAAAAGACACTCACACATATATATAGCCCCTAAGCTGAGATAGAACACAATGCACACAATACTTTGCAAATAAAACAGGATGAGTAGCACAAATACACAGAGGTCTTCTGGGGGAGACCAAACCATATACTAAAATAGTGGGATGCAAATCAAAACTCAAGTCAAAACCATACCCAGAAGACGTAGAATTTCTTGGGGACCCAAGGAACCACCCTAGGTAAGTACCCAGGAACCCCACGGAGGCCGTTTGCAGAGTGGGAACACGACCTTGTGCTCAATTGAAGTCAATGAGTAGGTTGCAGTAGAAATTTAAAGAAAAAATGACACTTCCCAGTGGACCCTGAAGACATCCTGTGGAAGGCAGTAGGTTGGAGATCTACCCCATGTGTGTATACCCTAGGAATCAGGATAACTACACCAGGGAATTCAGGGTAATGTCCCGCTTTGCTAGTTTAGGAGGCTGGCTTAGTATGTGGTGCTCCCTTATGTAAGTGTAGCACCCTGCACTGATCCAGAGAACACTTAAGGTGCTTTTAGTAGTCTTAGACAACATTAGAAAGCTCTCAAAGTCGTAGCTGTGGAGAGCAGCCTTCAGGATTAGTGCAGAAGGAGTGTAAATCAGCTTGTTTTACCAGTACGAAATCTTATCGGTTTAGATTAGGTGAAAAAGAATCACACAGTGTATTTATAAAAAGCTATGTATTTATCAAAAAGACACTCACGCATATATATAGCCCCTAAGCCGAGATAGAACACAATGCACACAATACTTTGGAAATAAAACAGGTAAGTAGCAAAAATGCACAGAGATCGCCAGGGAGAGACCAAACCATATACTAAAATAGTGGGATGCAAGCCAAAATTCAAGTCAAAACTATACCCAGAAGATGTAGAAGTGCTTGGGGACCCAAGGAACCACCCTAGGTAAGTACCCAGGAACCCCACGGAGGCTATTTGCAGAGTGGGAACACGACCTTGTGCTCAATTCAAGTCAATGAGTGAGTCGCAGTTGCAATTTTAAGGAAGAAAGACACTTCCCAGTGGACCCTGAAGACATCCTCTGGAAGGCAAAACGTTGGAGAGCTACCCCACCTGTGTATACCCTCGGAACCAGGATACCTACACCAGGGATTTCCGGGTAATTTCCTGCTTTGTTAGTGTAGGAGGCTGGCTTAGTGTGTGGTGCTCATTTATGTGAGTTTAGCACCCTGCACTGATACTGACAACACTTAAGGTAATTTTAGGGGTCTTAGACAACCTTAGAAAGCTCTCTAAGTGGTAGCTGTGGAGAGCAACCTTCGGGCTTAGTCTAGAGGGAGTGTAAATCAGCTTGTTTTACCAGAACGGAATCTTATTAGTATAGATTAAGTGAAAAAGAACCACACTATGTATTTATAAAAATATGGATTTATTATAAGACACTCACAAATATATATATATATATATATATAAATCTCCTATCGAGAGATAGAACACAATGCACAAAATACTTTGCACATAAAACAGGTAAGTAGCAAAAATATAGAGTGGTCGCCAGGGGAAATCCAATCGATTTACTAAAATAGTGGGATGCGCACCACAACTCAAGTCAAGACTATACCCAGAAGACGTAGTCGCGCATGTGGACCGAAGTAACGACCCGAGGTAAGTACCCAGGAACCCCACGGATGCTGTTTGCAAAATGGGAACACAACTGCGTACTCAATTCAAGTCAATGGGTAAGTCGCAGGTACAATTTTAAATAAGAAATACCCTTCCCAGTGAATCCTGAAGAAATCCCATTGAAGACAGAAGATCGGAGAGCCACCCCACCTATGCATACCCTAGGAACCAGGATACCTACAGCAGAGAATTCTCGGTAATATCCTGATTTGTTAGTGTAGGAGGCTGGCGTAGTATATGGTGCTCATTTATGCAAGTGTCGCACCCTACACTGATCCAGACAACCCTTAAGATGATTTTAGTGGTATCAGACAACCTTAGAAAGCTCTCTAAGTGGTAGCTGTGGAGGGCAGCCTTCAGACTTAGTCCTGAAGGAGAGTAAATCAGCTTGTTTTACGAGAACGAAATCTTATTGGTATAGATTAACCCTTTCCGCGCTGCGTGAATGTTCACGCTGTGCAGGCGTTGTATTGAGTGGGCAGAGTTCGGACGGCCCCCGGCCGTACTCCGCAGATGCCCACCGTGACGTAGAAGTGCAAGGGGACCGAAGTATCCACCCGAGGTGAGTACCCAGTAACCCCACGATGCTGTTTGCAGAATTGGAACACAACCTTGTGCTCAATTCAAGTCAATGAGTAGGTTGCAGTTGAAATTTAAAGGAAGAATGACACCTCCCAGTGGACCCTGAAGACATCCTGTGGAAGGCAGTAGGTTGGAAATCTACCCCACGTGTGTATACCCTAGGAATCAGGATACCTGCACCAGGGAATTCAGGGTAATGTCCCGCTTTGCTAGTGTAGGAGGCTGGCTTAGTATGTGGTGCTCACTTATGTAAGTGTAGCACCCTGTACTGATCCAGACAACAGTTAAGGTGCTTTTAGTGGTCTTAGACAACATTAGAAAGCTCTCTAAGTGGTAGCTGTGGAGAGCAACCTTCAGGCATAGTCCAGAAGGATTGTAAATCAGCTTGTTTTACCAGAACGGAATCTTATTGGTATAGATTAAGTGAAAAAGAATCACACAGTGTATTTATAAAAAACTATGTATTTATCAAAAAGACACTCACACATATATATAGCCCCTAAGCCGAGATAGAACACAATGCACACAATACTTTGCAAATAAAACAGGATGAGTAGCACAAATACACAGAGGTCTTCTGGGGGAGACCAAACCATATACTAAAATAGTGGGATGCAAATCAAAACTCAAGTCAAAACCATACCCAGAAGACGTAGAATTTCTTGGGGACCCAAGGAACCACCCTAGGTAAGTACCCAGGAACCCCACGGAGGCCGTTTGCAGAGTGGGAACACGACCTTGTGCTCAATTGAAGTCAATGAGTAGGTTGCAGTAGAAATTTAAAGTAAGAATCACACTTCCCAGTGGACCCTGAAGACATCCTGTGGAAGGCAGTAGGTTGGAGTTCTACCCCATCTGTGTATACCCTAGGAATCAGGATAACTACACCAGGGAATTCAGGGTAATGTCCCGCTTTGCTAGTTTAGGAGGCTGGCTTAATATGTGGTGTTCACTTATGTAAGTGTAGCACCCTGCACTGATCCAGAGAACACTTAAGGTGCTTTTAGTAGTCTTAGACAACATTAGAAAGCTCTCGAAGTCGTAGCTGTGGACAGCAACCTTCAGGCTTCATCCAGAAGGATTGTAAATCAGCTTGTTTTACCAGAACGGAATCTTATTGGTATAGATTAAGTGAAAAAGAACCACACGATTTATTTATAAAAATATATATTTTTTATAAGACTTTCACTAACACATATATATACATCTCCTATCCGGAGATATAACACAATGCACAAAATACTTTGTAAATAAAACAGGTAAGTAGAACAAATTCACAGTGGTTGCCAACAGGAGACAAAACCATTTACTAAAATAGTGGGATGCGTACCATAACTCAATTCAAGACTATACCCAGATGACGTAGAAGTGCAAGGGGACCGAAGTATCCACCCGAGGTGAGTACCCAGTAACCCCACGATGCTGTTTGCAGAATTGGAAAACAACCGCGTGTTCAATTCAAGTCAATGGGTAAGTCGCAGTTAAAATTTTACAGAAGAAAGACCCTTCCCAGTAGATCTGGAAGAAATCCTATGGAAGACAGAAGGTTGGAGAGCCACCCCACCAATGGATCCCATAGGAACCAGGATACCTACACCAGATAATTCTTGGTAATTTTCCACTTAGTTTGTGTAGGAGGCTGGTTTAGAATATGATGCTCACTTTTGGAAGTGTCGCACCCTGCACTGATCCAGACAACCCTTAAGGTGATTTGCGTGGTCTTAGACAACCTTAGAAAGCTCTCTGAGTGGTAGCTGCGGAGAGCAGCCTTCAGGATTAGTCCAGAAGGAGTGTAAATCAGCTTATTTTACCAGTACGAAATCTTATCGGTATAGATTAAGTGAAAAAGAACCACACAGTGTATTTATAAAAAACTATGTATTTATCAAAAAGACACTCAGTAACGCATGTACATAGCTCCTATCCGGAGATAGAACGCAATGCACACAATACTTTGCACATAAAACAGGTAAGAAGCACAAATGCACAGAGATCGCCAGGGAGAGACCAATCCATATACTAAAATAGTGGGATGCAAGCCAAAATTCAAGTCAAAACTATACCCAGAAGATGTAGAAGTGCTTGGGGACCCAAGGAACCACCCTAGGTAAGTACCCAGGAGCCCCAGGAAGGCCGTTTGCAGAGTGGGAACACGACCTTGTGCGCAATTCAAGTCAATGAGTGAGTCGCAAATGCAATTTTAAGGAAGAAAGACACTTCCCAGTGGACCCTGAAGACATCCTGTGGAAGGCAAAACGTTGGAGAGCTACCCCACCTGTGTATACCCTAGGAACCAGGATACCTACACCAGGGAATTCCGGGTAATTTCCCACTTTGTTAGTGTAGGAAGCTGGCTTAGTATGTGGTGCTAATTTATGTATGTTTAGCACCCTGCACTGATCCCGACAACACTTAAGGTGATTTTAGGGGTCTTAGACAACCTTAGAAAGTTCTCTAAGTGGTAGCTGTGGAGAGCAAACTTTAGGCTTAGTCCAGAGGGAGTGTAAATCAGCTTGTTTCACCAGAACGGAATCCTATTAGTATAGATTAAGTGAAAAAGAACCACACTATGTATTTATAAAAATATGGATTTATTATAAGACACTCACAAACATATATATATATATATATATATATATATATATATATATATATATATATATATATATATATATATATATATATATATATATATATATATATATATATATAAATCTATTATCGAGAGATAAAACACAATGCACAAAAAGCTTTGCAAATTAAACAGGTAAGTATCAAAAATACAGAGTTGTCACCAGGGGGAAACCAAACGATTTACTAAAATAGTGGGATGCGTACCACAACTCAAGTCAAGACTATACCCAGAAGACGTAGTCGTGCATGTGGACCGAAGTAACGACCCGAGGTAAGTACCCAGGAACCCCACGGATGCTGTTTGCAAAATGGGAACACAACTGCGTACTCAATTCAAGTCAATGGGTAAGTCGCAGTTACAATTTTAAATAAGAAATACCATTCCCAGTGAATCCTGAAGAAATCCCATTGAAGACAGAAGATCGGAGAGCCACCCCACCTATGCATACCCTAGGAACCAGGATACCTACACCAGAGAATTCTTGGTAATTTCTGGCTTTGTTAGTGTAGGAGGCTGGCATAGTATATGGTGCTCATTTATGCAAGTATCGCACCCTGCACTGATCCAGACAACCCTTAAGTTGATTTTAGTGGTATCAGACAACCTTAGAAAGATCTCTAAGTGGTAGCTGTGGAGGGCAGCCTTCAGACTTAGTCCTGAAGGAGAGTAAATCAGCTTGTTTTACGAGAACAAAATCGTATTGGTATAGATTAACCCTTTCCGCGCTGCGTGAATTTTCGCGCTGTGCAGGCGTTGTATTGAGTGGGCAAAGTTCGGACAGCACCCGGCCGTCCTCCGCAGATGCCCACCGTGATTTTGGATGGCCGGGGACGTCCGAAGCATACAAGGTGTTAAGTGAAAAAAAAACACACAGTGTATTTATAGAAACTATGTATTTGTTAAAAAGACACTCACTAACGCATATATATAGCTCATATCCGGATATAGAACACAATGCACCCAATACTTTGCAAATAGAACAGGTAAGTAGCACAAATACACAGAGGTCTCCAGGGGAAGACCAAACAATATACTAAAATAGTGGGATGCAATTGAAAACTATACCCAGAAGACGTAGAAGTGCTTGGGGACCCAAGGAACCACCCTAGGTAAGTACCCAGGAACCCCAGGAAGGCCGTTTGCAGAGTGGGAACACGACCATGTGCTCAATTCAAGTCAATGAGTGAGTCGCAGTTGCCATTTTAAGGAAGAACGACACTTCCCAGTGGACCCTGAAGACATCCTGTGGAAGGCAAAATGTTGGAGAGCTACCCCACCTGTGTATACGCTAGGAACCAGGATGCCTACACCAGGGAATTCCGGTTAATTTCCCGCTTTGTTAGTGTAGGAGGCTGGCTTAGTATGTGGTGCTCTTTTATGTAAGTTTAGCACCCTGCACTGATCCCGACAACACTTAAGGTGATTTTAGGGGTCTTAGACAACCTTAGAAAGCTCTTTAAGTGGTAGCTGTGGAGAGCAACCTTCAGGCTTAGTCCAGAGGGAGTGTAAATCAGCTTGTTTTACTAGAACGGAATCTTATTAGTATAGATTAAGTGAAAAAGAACCACATTATGTATTTATAAAAATATGGATTTATTATAAGACACTCACAAACATATATATATATATATATATATATAAATCTCCTATCGAGAGATATAACACAATGCACAAAATACTTTGCAAATAAAACAGGTAAGTAGCAAAAATACAGAGTGGTCGCCAGGGGGATACCAAACGATTTACTAAAATAGTGGGATGCGTACCACAACTCAAGTCAAGACTATACACAGAAGACGTAGTCGCGCATGTGGACCGAAGTAACGACCCGAGGTAAGTACCCAGGAACCCCATGGATGCTGTTTGCAAAATGGGAACCCAACTGCGTACTCAATTCAAGTCAATGGGTAAGTCGCAGTTATAATTTTAAAGAAGAAACTCTCTTCCCAGTGAACCCTGAAGAAATCCCATTGAATACAGAAGATCGGAGAGACACCCCACCTATGCATACCTTAGGTACCAGGATACCTACACCAGAGAATTCTTGGTAATGTCTAGCTTTGTTAGTGTAGGAGGCTGGCTTAGTATATGGTGCTCATTTATGCAAGGGTCGCACCCTGCACTGATCCAGACAACCCTTAAGATGATTTTAGTGGTATCAGACAACCTTAGAAAGCTGTCTAAGTGGCAGCTGTGGAGGGCAGCCTTCAGGCTTAGTCCTGAAGGAGAGTAAATCAACTTGTTTTACGAGAACTAAATCTTATTGGTATAGATTAACACTTTCGCGCTGGTGAATATTCGCGCTGTGCAGGCGTTTTATTGAGTGTGCAGAGTTTGGACGGCCCCTGGCCGTCCGCCGCAGATGGCCACCTTGACGTTTGACGGCCGGGGCCGTCCGAAGCACACAAGGTGTTAAGTGAAAAAAAAACACACAGTGTATTTATAGAAACTATGTATTTGTTAAAAAGTCACTCACTAACGCATATATATAGCTCATATCCGGAGATAGAACACAATGCACCCAATACTTTGCAAATAAAACAGGTAAGTAGCACAAGTACACAGAGGTCTCCAGGGGGAGACCAAACAATATACTAAAATAGTGGGATGCAAGTCAAAACTATACCCAGAAGACGTAAAAGTGCTTGGGGACCCAAGGAACCACCCTAGGTAAGTATCCAGGAATCGCACGGAGGCCGTTTGCAGAGTGGGAACACGACCTTCTGCTCAATTCAAGTCAATGAGTGAGTCGCTGTTGCAATTTTAAGGAAGAAAGACACTTCCCAGTGGACCCTGAAGACATCCAGGAATCAGGGTACCTACACCAGGGAATTCAGGGTAATGTCCCGCTTTGCTAGTGTAGGAGGCTAGCTTAGTATGTGGTGCTCACTTATGTAAGTGTAGCACCCTGCACTGATCCAGACAACACTTAAGGTGCTTTTAGTGGTCTTAGACAACATTAGAAAGCTCTCTAAGTGGTAGCTGTGTAGAGCAACCTTCAGGCGTAGTCCAGAAGGATTGTAAATCAGATTGTTTTACCAGAACGGAATCTTATTGGTATAGATTAAGTGAAAAAGAACCACACGATTTATTTATAAAAATATGTATTTATTATAAGACACTTACTAACATATATATACACCTCCTATCCGGAGATATAACGCAATGCACAAAATACTTTGTAAATAAAACAGATAAGTAGCACCAATTCACAGTGGTCGCCAGCGGGAGACCAAACCATTTACTAAAATTGTGGGATGCGTACCAAAACTGAAGTCAAGAGTATACCCAGATGACGTAGAAGTGCAAGGGGACCGAAGAATCGACCCGAGGTGAGTAACCAGTAACCCCACGATGATGTTTGCAGAATTGGAAAACAACCGCGTGCTCTATTGAAGTCAATGGGTAAGTCGCAGTTACAATTTTACAGAAGAAAGACCCTTCCCAGTGGATCTGGAAGAAATCCTATGGAAGGCAGATGGTTGGAGAGCCACCACTCCAATGGATCCCATAGGAATCAGGATACCTACACCAGATAATTCTTGGTAATTTCACGCTTAGTTAGTGTAGGAGGCTGGTTTAGTATATGATGCTCACTTTTGCGAGTGTAGCACCCTGCACTGATCCAGACAACCCTTAAGGTGATTTGCGTGGTCTTAGACAACCTTAGAAAGCTCTCTGAGTGGTAGCTGTGGAGAGCAGCCTTCAGGATTAGTCCAGAAGGAGTGTAAATCAGCTTTTTTTACTAGTACGAAATCTTATCGGTATAGATTAGGTGAAAAAGAATCACACAGTGTATTTATAAAAAACGATGTATTTCTCAAAAAGACACTCACTAACGCATATATATAGCTCCTATGCGGAGATAGAACACAATGCACACAATACTCTGCAAATAAAACAGGTAAGTAGCACAAATACACATAGGTCGCCAGGGAGAGACCAAACCATATACTAAAATAGTGACTTGCAAACCAAAATTCAAGTCAAAACTATACCCAGAAGACGTAGACGTGCTTGGGGACCCAAGGAACCACCCTAGGTAAGTACCCAGAAACCCCAGGAAGGCCGTTTGCAGAGTGGGAACACGACCATGTGCTCAATTCAAGTCAATGAGTGAGTCGCAGTTGCAATTTTAAGGAAGAACAACACTTCCCAGTGGACCCTGAAGACATCCTGTGGAAGGCAAAATGTTGGAGAGCTACCCCACCTGTGTATACGCTAGGAACCAGGATGCCTACACCAGGGAATTCCGGTTAATTTCCCGCTTTGTTAGTGTAGGAGGCTGGCTTAGTATGTGATGCTCTTTTATGTAAGTTTAGCACCCTGCACTGATCCCGACAACACTTAAGGTGATTTTAGGGGTCTTAGACAACCTTAGAAAGCTCTTTAAGTGGTAGCTGTGGAGAGCAACCTTCAGGCTTAGTCCAGAGGGAGTGTAAGTCAGCTTGTTTTACTAGAACGGAATCTTATTAGTATAGATTAAGTGAAAAAGAACCACATTATGTATTTATAAAAATATGGATTTATTATAAGACACTCACAAACATATATATATATATATAAATCTCCTATCGAGAGATATAACACAATGCACAAAATACTTTGCAAATAAAACAGGTAAGTAGCAAAAATACAGAGTGGTCGCCAGGGGGATACCAAACGATTTACTAAAATAGTGGGATGCGTACCACAACTCAAGTCAAGACTATACACAGAAGACGTAGTCGCGCATGTGGACCGAAGTAACGACCCAAGGTAAGTACCCAGGAACCCCATGGATGCTGTTTGCAAAATGGGAACCCAACTGCGTACTCAATTCAAGTCAATGGGTAAGTCTCAGTTACAATTTTAAAGAAGAAACTCTCTTCCCAGTGAACCCTGAAGAAATCCCATTGAATACAGAAGATCGGAGAGACACCCCACCTATGCATACCCTAGGTACCAGGATACCTACACCAGAGAACTCTTGGTAATGTCTAGCTTTGTTAGTGTAGGAGGCTGGCTTAGTTTATGGTGCTCATTTATGCAAGGGTCGCACCCTGCACTGATCCAGACAACCCTTAAGATGATTTTAGTGGTATCAGACAACCTTAGAAAGCTGTCTAAGTGGCAGCTGTGGAGGGCAGCCTTCAGGCTTAGTCCTGAAGGAGAGTAAATCAGCTTTTTTTACGAGAACTAAATCTTATTGGTATAGATTAACACTTTCGCGCTGGTGAATTTTCGCGCTGTGCAGGCGTTTTATTGAGTGTGCAGAGTTCGGACGGCCCCCGGCCGTCCGCCGCAGATGCCCACCTTGACGTTTGACGGCCGGGGCCGTCCGAAGCACACAAGGTGTTAAGTGAAAAAAAAACACACAGTGTATTTATAGAAACTATGTATTTGTTAAAAAGTCACTCACTAATGCATATATATAGCTCATATCCGGAGATAGAACACAATGCACCCAATACTTTGCAAATAAAACAGGTAAGTAGCACAAGTACACAGAGGTCTCCAGGGGGAGACCAAACAATATACTAAAATAGTGGGATGCAAGTCAAAACTATACCCAGAAGACGTAAAAGTGCTTGGGGACCCAAGGAACCACCCTAGGTAAGTATCCAGGAATCGCACGGAGGCCATTTGCAGAGTGGGAACACGACCTTCTGCTCAATTCAAGTCAATGAGTGAGTCGTAGTTGCAATTTTAAGGAAGAAAGACACTTCCCAGTGGACCCTGAAGGCACCCAGGAATCAGGGTACCTACACCAGGGAATTCAGGGTAATGTCCCGCTCTGCTAGTGTAGGAGGCTAGCTTAGTATGTGGTGCTCACTTATGTAAGTGTAGCACCCTGCACTGATCCAGACAACACTTAAGGTGCTTTTAGTGGTCTTAGACAACATTAGAAAGCTCTCTAAGTGGTAGCTGTGGAGAGCAACCTTCAGGCGTAGTCCAGAAGGATAAATCAGATTGTTTTACCAGAACGGAATCTTATTGGTATAGATTAAGTGAAAAAGAACCACACGATTCATTTATAAAAATATGTATTTATTATAAGACACTTACTAACATATATATACATCTCCTATCCGGAGATATAACACAATGCACAAAATACTATGTAAATAAAACAGATAAGTAGCACAAATTCACAGTGGTCGCCAGCGGGAGACCAGGCCATTTACTAAAATGGTGGGATGCGTACCAAAACTCAAGTCAAGAGTATACCCAGATGACGTAGAAGTGCAAGGGGACCGAAGAATCGACCAGAGGTGAGTAACCAGTAACCCCACGATGATGTTTGCAGAATTGGAAAACCGCGTGCTCTATTGAAGTCAATGGGTAAGTCGCAGTTACAATTTTACAGAAGAAAGACATTTCCCAGTGGATCTGGAAGAAATCCTATGGAAGACAGACTGTTGGAGAGCCACCCCACCAATGGATCCCATAGGAACCAGAATACCTACACCAGATAATTCTTGGTAATTTCCCGCTTAGTTAGTGTAGGAGGCTGGTTTAGTATATGATGCTCTCTTTTGCGAGTGTAGCACCCTGCACGGATCCAGACAACCCTTAAGGTGATTTGCGTGTTCTTAGACAACCTTAGAAAGCTCTCTGAGTGGTAGCTGTGGAGAGCAGCCTTCAGGATTAGTCCAGAAGGAGTGTAAATCAGCTTGTTTTACCAGTACGAAACCCTATCGGTATAGATTAGGTGAAAAAGAATCACACAGTGTATTTATAAAAAACTATGTATTTATCAAAAAGACACTCATTAACGCATATATATAGCTCCTATGCGGAGATAGAATACAATGCACACAATACTTTGCAAATAAAACAGGTAAGTAGCTCAAACACACAGAGGTCGCCAGGGAGAGACCAAACCATATACTGAAATAGTGGGATGCAAACCAAAATTCAAGTCAAAACTATACCCAGAAGACGTAGAAGTGCTTGGGGACCCAAGGAACCACCCTAGGTAAGTACCCAGGAACCCCAGGAAGGCCGTTTGCAGAGTGGGAACACGACCTTCTGCTCAATTCAAGTCAATGAGTGAGTCACAGTTGCAATTTTAAGGAAGAAAGACACTTCCCAGTGGACCGTGAAGACATCCTGTGGAAGGCAAAACGTTGGAGAGCTACCCCACCTGTGTATACCCTAGAAACCAGGATACCTACACCAGGGAATTCCGGGTAATTTCCCGCTTTGTTAGTGTAGGAGGCTGGCTTAGTGTGTGGTGCTCATTTATGTAAGTTTAGCACCCTGCACTGACCCCGACAACACTTAAGGTGATTTTAGGGGTCTTAGACAACCTTAGAAAGCTCTCTAAGTGTTAGCTGTGGAGAGCAACCTTCAGGCTTAGTCCAGAGGGAGAGTAAATGAGCTTGTTTTACCAGAACGGAATCTTATTAGTATAGATTAAGTGAAAAAGAACCACACTATGTATTTATAAAAATATGGATTTATTATAAGACACTCACAAACATATATATATATAAATCTCCTATCGAGAGATATAACACAGTGCACAAAATACTTTGCAAATAAAACATGTAAGTAGCAAAAATACAGAGTGGTCGCCAGAGGGAAACCAAACGATTTACTAAAATAGTGGGATGCATTCCACAACTCAAGTAAAGACTATACCCAGAAGACGTAGTTGCACATGTAGGCCGAAGTGAGGACCCGAGGTAAGTACCCAAGAACCCCACGGATGCTGTTTGCAAAATGGGAACCCAACTGCGTACTCAATTCAAGTCAATGGGTAAGTCGCAGTTACAATTTTAAAGAAGAAATACCCTTTCCAGTGAACCCTGAAGAAATCCCATTGAAGACAGAAGATCGGAGAGCCACCCCACCTATGCATACCCTAGGAACCAGGATACCTACACCAGAGAATTCTTGGTAATGTCTTGCTTTGTTAGTGTAGGAGGCTGGCTTAGTATATGGTGCTCATTTATGCAAGTGTGCAAGGCAAAACGTTGGAGAGCTACCCCACCTGTGTATACCCTAGAAACCAGGATACCTACACCAGGGAATTCCGGGTAATTTCCTGCTTTGTTAGTGTAGGAGGCTGGCTTAGTATGTGGTGCTCATTTATGTAAGTTTAGCACCCTGCACTGACCCAGACAACACTTAAGGTGATTTTAGGGGTCTTAGAAAACCGTAGAAAGCTCTTTAAGTGGTAGCTGTGGAGAGCAACCTTCAGGCATAGTCCAGAAGGATTGTAAATCAGATTGTTTTACCAGAACGGAATCTTATTGATATAGATTAAGTGAAAAAGAACCACACGATTTATTTATAAAAATATGTATTTATTATAAGACACTTACTAACATATATATACATCTCCTATCCGGAGATATAACACAATGCACAAAATACTTTGTAAATAAAACAGGTAGGTAGCAAAAATACAGAGTGGTCGCCAGGGGGAAATAAAACGATTTACTAAAATGGTGGGATGCGTACCACAACTCAAGTAAAGACTATACCCAGAAGACGTAGTCGCGCATGTAGGCCGAAGTAACGACCCGAGGTAAGAACCCAGGAACCCCACGAATGCTGTTTGCAAAATGGGAACACATCCGCGTACTCAATTCAAGTCAATGGGTAAGTCGCAGTTACAATTTTAAAGAAGAAATAACCTTTCCAGTGAACCCTGAAGAAATCCCATTGAAGACAGAAGATCGGAGAGCCACCCCACCTATGCATACCCTAGGAACCAGGATACCTACACCAGAGAATTCTTGGTAATGTCTTGCTTTGTTAGTGTAGGAGGCTGGCTTAGTATATGGTGCTCATTTATGCAAGTGTGCAAGGCAAAACGTTGGAGAGCTACCCCACCTGTGTATACCCTAGAAACCAGGATACCTACACCAGGGAATTCCGGGTAATTTCCTGCTTTGTTAGTGTAGGAGGCTGGCTTAGTATGTGGTGCTCATTTATGTAAGTTTAGCACCCTGCACTGACCCAGACAACACTTAAGGTGATTTTAGGGGTCTTAGAAAACCGTAGAAAGCTCTTTAAGTGGTAGCTGTGGAGAGCAACCTTCAGGCATAGTCCAGAAGGATTGTAAATCAGATTGTTTTACCAGAACGGAATCTTATTGATATAGATTAAGTGAAAAAGAACCACACGATTTATTTATAAAAATATGTATTTATTATAAGACACTTACTAACATATATATACATCTCCTATCCGGAGATATAACACAATGCACAAAATACTTTGTAAATAAAACAGGTAGGTAGCAAAAATACAGAGTGGTCGCCAGGGGGAAATAAAACGATTTACTAAAATGGTGGGATGCGTACCACAACTCAAGTAAAGACTATACCCAGAAGACGTAGTCGCGCATGTAGGCCGAAGTAACGACCCGAGGTAAGAACCCAGGAACCCCACGGATGCTGTTTGCAAAATGGGAACACATCCGCGTACTCAATTCAAGTCAATGGGTAAGTCGCAGTTACAATTTTAAAGAAGAAATAACCTTTCCAGTGAACCCTGAAGAAATCCCATTGAAGACAGAAGATCGGAGAGCCACCCCACCTATGCATACCCTAGATACCAGGATACCAACACCAGAGAATGCTTGGTAATGTCTTGCTTTGTTAGTGTAGGAGGCTGGCTTACTATATGGTGCTCATTTATGCAAGTGTCGCACCCTGCACTGATCCAGACAACCCTTAAGATGATTTTAGTGGTATCAGACAACCTTAGAAAGCTGTCTAAGTGGTAGCTGTGGAGGGCAGCCTTCAGGCTTAGTCCTGGAGGAGAGTAAATCAGCTTTTTTTAAGAGAACGAAATCTTATTGGTATAGATTAACCCTTTCGCGCTGGTGAATTCTCGCGCTGTGCAGGCGTTGTATTGAGTGTGCAGAGTTCGGACGGCCCCCGGCCGTCCGCCGCAGATGCCCACCTTGACGTTTGACGGCCGGGGCCGTCCGAAGCACACAAGGTGTTAAGTGAAAAAAAAAACACACAGTGTATTTATAGAAACTATGTATTTGTTAAAAAGACACTCACTAACGCATATATATAGCTCATATCCGGAGATAGAACACAATGCGCCCAATACTTTGCAAATAAAACCGGTAAGTAGCACAAATACACAGAGTCTCCAGGGGGAGACCAAACAATATACTAAAATAGTTGGATGCAAGTCAAAACTATACCCAGAAGACGTAGAAGTGCTTGGGGACCCAAGGAACCACCCTAGGTAAGTACCCAGGAATCGCACGGAGGCCGTTTGCAGAGTGGGAACACGACCTTGTGCTCAATTGAAGTCAATGCGTAGGTTGCAGTTGAAATTTAAAGGAAGAATGACACTTCCCAGTGGACCCTGAAGACAACCTGTGGAAGGCAGTAGGTTTGACATTTACCCCACGTGTGTATACCCTAGGAATCAGGGTACCTACACCAGGGAATTCAGGGTAATGTCCTGCTTTGCTAGTGTAGGAGGCTAGCTTAGTATGTGGTGCTCACTTATGTAAGTGTAGCACCCTGTACTGATCCAGACAACACTTAAGGTGCTTTTAGTGGTCTTAGACAACATTAGAAAGCTCTCTAAGTGGTAGCTGTGGAGAGCAACCTTCAGGCGTAGTCCAGAAGGATTGTAAATCAGATTGTTTTACCGGAACGGAATCTTATTGGTATAGATTAACTGAAAAAGAACCACATGATTTATTTATAAAAATATGTATTTATTATAAGACACTTACTAACATATATATACATCTCCTATCCGGAGATATAACACAATGCACAAAATACTTTGTAAATAAAACATATAAGTAGCAGAAATTCACAGTGGTCGCCAGCGGGAGGCCAAACCATTTACTAAAATTGTGGGATGCGTAGCAAAACTCAAGTCAAGAGTATACCCAGATGACGTAGAAGTGCAAGGGGACCGAAGAATCGACCCGAGGTGAGTAACCAGTAACCCCACGATGATGTTTGCAGAATTGGAAAACAACCGCGTGCTCTATTGAAGTCAATGGGTAAGTCGCAGTTGCAATTTTACAGAAGAAAGACCCTTCCCAGTGGATCTGGAAGAAATCCTATGGAAGACAGACGGTTGGAGAGCCACCCCACCAATGGATCCCATAGGAACCAGGATACCTACACCAGATAATTCTTGGTAATTTCCCGCTTAGTTAGTGTAGGAGGCTGGTTTAGTATATGATGCTCTCTTTTGTGAGTGTAGCACCGTGCACTGATCCAGACAACCCTTAAGGTGATTTGCGTGTTCTTAGACAACCTTAGAAAGCTCTCTGAGTGGTAGCTGTGGAGAGCAGCCTTCAGGATTAGTCCAGAAGGCATGTAAATCAGCTTGTTTTACCAGTACGAAATCTTATCGGTATAGATTAGGTGAAAAAGAATCACACAGTGTATTTATAAAAAACGATGTATTTATCAACAAGACACTCACTAACGCATATATATAGCTCCTATGCGGAGATAGAATACAATGCACACAATACTTTGCAAATAAAACAGGTAAGTAGCACAAATACACAGAGGTCGCCAGGGAGAGACCAAACCATATACTGAAATAGTGGGATGCAAACCGAAATTCAAGTAAAAAATATACCCAGAAGACGTAGAAGTGCTTGGGGACCCAAGGAACCACCCTGGGTAAGTACCCAGGAACCCCAGGAAGGCCGTTTGCAGAGTGGGAACACGACCTTCTGCTCAATTCAAGTCAATGAGTGAGTCACAGTTGCAATTTTAAGGAAGAAAGACACTTCCCAGTGGACCCTGAAGACATCCTGTGGAAGGCAAAACGTTGATGAGCTACCCTACCTATACCCTAGAAACCAGGATACCTACACCAGGGAAGTCCGGGTAATTTCCCGCTTTGTTAGTGTAGGAGGCTGGCTTTGTATGTGGTGCTCATTTATGTAAGTTTAGCACCCTGCACTCACCCCGACAACACTTAAGGTGATTTTAGGGGTCTTAGACAACCTTAGAAAGCTCTCTAAGTGGTAGCTGTGGAGAGCTACCTTCAGGCTTAGTCCAGAGGGAGTGTAAATGAGCTTGTTTTACCAGAACGGAGTCTTATTAGTATAGATTAAGTGAAAAAGAACCACACTATGTATTTATAAAAATATGGATTTATTATTAGACACTCACAAACATATATATATATAAATCTCCTATCGAGAGATATAACACAGTGCACAAAATACTTTGCAAATAAAACAGGTAAGTAGCAAAAATACAGAGTGGTCGCCAGGGGGAAACCAAACGATTTACTAAAATAGTGGGAGGCGTACCACAACTCAAATAAAGACTATACCCAGAAGACGTAGTCGCGCATGTAGGCCGAAGTAAGGACTCGAGGTAAGTACCCAGGAACCCCACGGATGCTGTTTGCAAAATGGGAGCACAACCGCGTACTCAATTCAAGTCAATGGGTAAGTCACAGTTACAATTTTAAAGAAGAAATACCCTTTCGAGTGAACCCTGAAGAAATCCCATTGAAGACAGAAGATCGGAGAGCCACCCCACCTATGCATACCCTAGGAACCAGGATACCTACACCAGAGAATTCTTGGTAATGTCTTGCTTTGTTAGTGTAGGAGGCTGGCTAAGTATATGGTGCTCATTTATGCAAGTGTGCAAGGCAAAACGTTGGAGAGCTACCCCACCTGTGTATACCCTAGAAACCAGGATACCTACACCAGGGAATTCCGGGTAATTTCCCGCTTTGTTAGTGTAGGAGGCTGGCTAAGTACGTGGTGCTCATTTATGTAAGTTTAGCACCCTGCACTAACCCCGACAACACTTAAGGTGATTTTAGGGGTCTTAGACAACCTTAGGAAGCTCTCTAAGTGGTAGCTGTGGAGAGCAACCTTCAGGCTTACTCCAGAGGGAGTGTAAATGAGTTAGTTTTACCAGAACGGAATCTTATTAGTATAGATTAAGTGAAAAAGAACCACACTATGTATTTATAAAAATATGGATTTATTATAAGACACTCACAAACATATATATATATAAATCTCCTATTGAGAGATATAACACAGTGCACAAAATACTTTGCAAATAAAACAGGTAGGTAGCAAAAATACAGAGTGGCCACCAGGGGGAAACCAAACGATTTACTAAAATAGTGGGATGCGTACCACACCTCAAGTAAAGACTATACCCAGAAGAAATAGTCGGGCATGTAGGCCGAAGTAACGACCCGAGGTAAGTACCCAGGAACCCCACGGATGCTGTTTGCAAAATGGGAACACAACCGCGTACTCAATTCAAGTCAATGGGTAAGTCGCAGTTACAATTTTAAAGAAGAAATACCCTTTCCAGTGAACCCTGAAGAAATCCCATTGAAGACAGAAGATCGGAGAGCCACCCCACCTATGCATACCCTAGGAACCAGGATACCTACACCAGAGAATTCTTGGTAATGTCTTGCTTTGTTAGTGTAGGAGGCTGGCTTAGTATATGATGCTCATTTATGCAAGTGTCGCACCCTGCACTGATCCAGACAACCCTTATGATGATTTTAGTGGTATCAGACAACCTTAGAAAGCTGTCTAAGTGGCAGCTGTGGAGGGCAGCCTTCAGGCTTAGTCCTGAAGGAGAGTAAATCAGCTTTTTTTACGAGAACGAAATCTTATTGGTATAGATTAACACTTTCGCGCTGGTGAATTTTCGCGCTGTGCAGGCGTTTTATTGAGTGTGCAGAGTTCGGACGGCCCCCGGCCGTCCGCCGCAGATGCCCACCTTGACGTTTGACGGCCGGGGCCGTCCGAAGCACACAAGGTGTTAAGTGAAAAAAAAAACACACAGTGTATTGATAGAAACCATGTATTTGTTAAAAAGACACTCACTAACGCATAGATATAGCTCATATCCGGAGATAGAACACAATGCACCCAATACTTTGCAAATAAAACAGGTAAGTAGCACAAATACACTGAGGTCTCCAGGTGGAGACCAAACAATATACTAAAATAGTGGGATGCAAGTCAAAACTATACCCAGAAGACGTAGAAGTGCTTGGGGACCCAAGGAACCACCCTAGGTAAGTACCCAGGAATCGCACGGAGGCCGTTTGCAGAGTGGGAACACGACCTTGTGCTCAATTGAAGTCAATGCGTAGGTTGCAGTTGAAATTTAAAGGAAGAATGACACTTCCCAGTGGACCCTGAAGAAAACCTGTGGAAGGCAGTAGGTTTGACATCTACCCCACGTGTGTATACCTTAGGAATCAGGGTACCTACACTAGGGAATTCAGGGTAATGTCCCGCTTTGCTAGTGTAGGAGGCTAGCTTAGTATGTGGTGCTCACTTATGTAAGTGTAGCACCCTGTACTGATCCAGACAACACTTCAGGTGCTATTAGTGGTCTTAGACAACATTAGAAAGCTCTCTAAGTGGTAGCTGTGGAGAGCAACCTTCAGGCGTAGTCCAGAAGGATTGTAAATCAGATTGTATTACCAGAACGGAATCTTATTGGTATAGATTAAGTGAAAAAGAACCACACGATTTATTTATAAAAATATGTATTTATTATAAGACACTTACTAACATATATATACACCTCCTATCCGGAGATATAACACAATGCACAAAATACTTTGTAAATAAAACAGATAAGTCGCACAAATTCACAGTGGTCGCCAGCGGGAGACCAAACAATTTACTAAAATTGTGGGATGCGTACCAAAACTCAAGTCAAGAGTATACCCAGATGACGTAGAAGTGCAAGGGGACCGAAGAATCGACCCGAGGTGAGTAACCAGTAACCCCACGATGATGTTTGCAGAATTGGAAAACAACCGCGTGCTCTATTGAAGTCAATGGGTAAGTCGCAGTTACAATTTTACAGAAGAAAGACCCTTCCCAGTGGATCTGGATGAAATCCTATGGAAGACAGACGGTTGGAGAGCCACCCCACCAATGGATCCCATAGGAACCAGGATACCTACAACAGATAATTCTTGGTAATTTCCCACTTAGTTAGTGTAGGAGGCTGGTTTAGTATATGATGCTCTCTTTTGCGAGTGTAGCACCCTGCACTGATCCAGACAACCCTTAAGGTGTTTTGCGTGTTCTTAGACAACCTTAGAAAGCTCTCCGAGTGGTGGCTGTGGAGAGCAGCCTTCAGGATTAGTCCAGAAGGAGTGTAAATCAGCTTGTTTTACCAGTACAAAATCTTATCGGTATAGATTAGGTGAAAATGTATCACACAGTGTATTTATAAAAAACTATGTATTTATCAAAAAGACACTCACTAACGCATATATAGAGCTCCTATGCGGAGATAGAATACAATACACACAATCCTTTTCAAATAAAACAGGTAAGTAGCAAAAATACAGAGTGGTCGCCAGGGGGGAAACCAAACGATTTACTAAAATAGTGGGATGCATTCCACAACTCAAGTAAAGACTATACACAGAAGACGTAGTTGCACATGTAGGCCGAAGTAAGGACCCGAGGTAATTACCCAGGAACCCCACGGATGCTGTTTGCAAAATGGGAACACAACCGCGTTCTCAATTCAAGTCAATGGGTAAGTCGCAGTTACAATTTTAAAGAAGAAATACCTTTTCCAGTGAACCCTGAAGAAATCCCATTGAAGACAGAAGATCGGAGAGCCACCCCACCTATGCATACCCTAGGTACCAGGATACCTACACCAGAGAATTCTTGGTAATGTCTTGCTTTGTTAGTGTAGGAGGCTGTCTTAGTATATGGTGCTCATTTATGCAAGTGTGGAAGGCAAAACGTTGGAGAGCTACCCCACCTGTGTATACCCTAGAAACCAGGATACCTACACCAGGGAATTCCGGGTAATTTCCCGCTTTGTTAGTGTAGGAGGCTGGCTTAGTATGTGGTGCTCATTTATGTAAGTTTGGCACCCTGCACTGACCCCGACAACACTTAAGGTGATTTTAGGGGTCTTAGACAACCTTAGAAAGCTCTCTAAGTGGTAGCTGTGGAGAGCAACCTTCAGGCTTAGTCCAGAGGGAGTGTAAATGAGCTTGTTTTACCAGAACGGAATCTTATTAGTATAGATTAAGTGAAAAAGAACCACACTATGTATTTATAAAAATATGGATTCATTATAAGACACTCACAAACATATATATATATAAATCTCCTATCGAGAGATATAACACAGTGCACAAAATACTTTGCAAATAAAACAGGTAGGTAGCAAAAATACAGAGTGGTCGCCAGGGGGAAACCAAACGATTTACTAAAATAGTGGGATGCTTACCACAACTCAAGTAAAGACTATACCCAGAAGACGTAGTCGCCCATGTAGGCCGAAGTAACGACCCGAGGTAAGTACCCAGGAACCCCACGGATGCTGTTTGCAAAATGGGAACACATCCGCATACTCAATTCAAGTCAATGGGTAAGTCGCAGTTACAATTTTAAAGAAGAAATAACCTTTCCAGTCAACCCTGAAGAATTCCCATTGAAGACAGAAGATCGGAGAGCCACCCCACCTATGCATACCCTAGGAACCAGGATTACCTACACCAGAGAATTCTTGATAATGTCTTGCTTTGTTAGTGTAGGAGGCTGGCTTAGTATATGGTGCTCATTTATGCAAGTGTCGCACCCTGCACTGATCCAGACAACCCTTAAGATGATTTTAGTGGTATCAGACAACCTTAGAAAGCTGTCTAAGTGGTAGCTGTGGAGGACAGCCTTCAGGCTTAGTCCTGAAGGAGAGTAAATCAGCTTTTTTTACGAGAAAGAAATTTTATTGGTATAGATTAACCCTTTCGCGCTGGTGAATTTTCGCGCTGTGCAGGCGTTGTATTGTGTGTGCAGAGTTCGGACTGCCCCCGGCCGTTCGCCGCAGATGCCCACCGTGACGTTTGACGGCCGGGGCCGTCCGAAGCACACAAGGTGTTAAGTGAAAAAAAACACCACACAGTGTATTTATAGAAACTATGTATTTGTGAAAAAGACACTCACTAATGGATATATATAGCTCATATCCGGAGATAGAACACAATGCACCCAATACTTTACAAATGAAACAGGTAAGTAGCACAAATACACAGAGGTCTCCAGGAGGAGACCAAACAATATACTAAAATAGTGGGATGCAATTCAAAAGTATACCCAGAAGACGTAGAAGTGCTTGGGGACCCAAGGAACCACCCTAGGTAAGTACCCAGGAATCGCACGGAGGCCGTTTGCAGAGTAGGAACACAACCTTGTGCTCAATTGAAGTCAATGCGTAGGTTGCAGTTGAAATTTAAAGGAAGAATGACACTTCCCAGTGGACCCTGAAGACAACCTGTGGAAGGCAGTAGGTTTGACATCTACCCCACGTGTTTATACCCTAGGAATCAGGGTACCTACACCAGGGAATTCAGGGTAATGTCCCGCTTTGCTAGTGTTGAGGCTAGCTTAGTATGTGGTGCTCACTTATGTAAGTGTAGCACCCTGTACTGATCCAGACAACACTTAAGGTGCTTTTAGTGGTCTTAGACAACATCAGAAAGCTCTCTAAGTGGTAGCTGTGGAGAGCAACCTTCAGGCGTAGTCCAGAAGGATTGTAAATCAGATTGTTTTACCAGAACGGAATCTTATTGGTATAGATTAAGTGAAAAAGAACCACACGATTTATTTATAAAAATATGTATTTATTATAAGACACTTACTAACATATATATACATCTCCTATCCGGAGATGTAACACAATGCACAAAATACTTTGTAAATAAAACAGATAAGTAGCACAAATTCACAGTGGTCGCCAGCGGGAGACCAAATCATTTACTAAAATTGTGGGATGCGTACCAAAACTCAAGTCAAGAGTATACCCAGATGACGTAGAAGAGCAAGGGGACCGAAGAATCGACCCGAGGTGAGTAACCAGTAACCCCACGATGATGTTTGCAGAATTGGAAAACAACCGCGTGCTCTATTGAAGTCAATGGGTAAGTCGCAGTTACAATTTTACAGAAGAAAGACCCTTCCCAGTGGATCTGGAAGAAATCCTATGGAAGACAGACGGTTGGAGAGCCACCCCACCAACGGATCCCATAGGAACCAGGATACCTACACCAGATTATTCTTGGTAATTTCCCGCTTAGTTAGTGTAGGAGGCTGGTTTAGTATATGATGCTCTCTTTTGCGAGTGTAGCACCCTGCACTGATCCAGACAACCCTTAAGGTGATTTGCGTGTTCTTAGACAACCTTAGAAAGCTCTCTGAGTGGTAGCTGTGGAGAGCAGCCTTCAGGATTAGTCAAGAAGGCGTGTAAATCAGTTTGTTTTACCAGTACAAAATCTTATCGGTATAGATTAGGTGAAAAAGAATCACACAGTGTATTTATAAAAAACGATGTATTTATCAAAAAGACACTCACTAACGCATATATATAGCTCCTATGCGGAGATAGAATACAATGCACACAATACTTTGCAAATAAAACAGGTAAGTAGCACAAATACACAGAGGTCGCCAGGGAGAGACCAAACCATATACTGAAATAGTGGGATTCAAACCGAAATTCAAATCAAAACTATACCCAGAAGATGTAGAAGTGCTTGGGGACCCAAGGAACCACCCTAGGTAAGTACCCAGGAACCCCAGGAAGGCCGTTTGCAGAGTGGGATCACGACCCTCTGCTCAATTCAAGTCAATGAGTGAGTCACAGTTGCAATTTTAAGGAAGAAAGACACTTCCCAGTGGACCCTGAAGACATCCTGTGGAAGGCAAAACGTTGGAGAGCTACCCCACCTGTGTATACCCTAGAAACCAGGATACCTACACCAGGGAAGTCCGGGTAATTTCCCGCTTTGTTAGTGTAGGAGGCTGGCTTAGTATGTGATGCTCATTTATGTAAGTTTAGCACCCTGCACTGACCCCAACAACCCTTAAGGTGATTTTAGGGGTCTTAGACAACCTTAGAAAGCTCTCTAAGTGTTAGCTGTGGAGAGCAACCTTCAGGCTTAGTCCAGAGGGAGAGTAAATGAGCTTGTTTTTCCAGAACGGAATCTTATTAGTATAGATTAAGTGAAAAAGAACCACACTATGTATTTATAAAAATATGGATTCATTATAAGACACTCACAAACATATATATATATATATAAATCTCCTATCGAGAGATATAACACAGTGCACAAAATACTTTGCAAATAAAACAGGTAGGTAGCAAAAATACAGAGTGGTCGCCAGGGGGAAACCAAACGATTTACTAAAATAGTGGGATGCGTACCACAACTCAAGTAAAGACTATACCCAGAAGACGTAGTCGCTCATGTAGGCCGAAGTAACGACCCGAGGTAAGTACCCAGGAACCCCACGGATGCTGTTTGCAAAATGGGAACACATCCGCATACTCAATTCAAATCAATGGGTAAGTCGCAGTTACAATTTCAAAGAAGAAATAACCTTTCCAGTCAACCCTGAAGAAATCCCATTGAAGACAGAAGATCGGAGAGCCACCCCACCTATGCATACCCTAGGAACCAGGATTACCTACACCAGAGAATTCTTGGTAATGTCTTGCTTTGTTAGTGTAGGAGGCTGGCTTAGTACATGGTGCTCATTTATGCAAGTGTCGCACCCTGCACTGATCCAGGCAACCCTTAAGATGATTTTAGTGGTATCAGACAACCTTAGAAAGCTGTCTAAGTGGTAGCTGTGGAGGGCAGCCTTCAGGCTTAGTCCTGAAGGAGAGTAAATCAGCTTTTTTTACGAGAAAGAAATTTTATTGGTATAGATTAACCCTTTCGCGCTGGTGAATTTTCGCGCTGTGCAGGCGTTGTATTGTGTGTGCAGAGTTCGGACTGCCCCCGGCCGTTCGCCGCAGATGCCCACCGTGACGTTTGACAGCCGGGGCCGTCCGAAGCACACAAGGTGTTAAGTGAAAAAAAACACCACACAGTGTATTTATAGAAACTATGTATTTGTTAAAACGACACTCACTAATGGATATATATAGCTCATATCCGGAGATAGAACACAATGCACCCAATACTTTGCAAATAAAACAGGTAAGTAGCACAAATACACAGAGGTCTCCAGGAGGAGACCAAACAATATACTAAAATAGTGGGATGCAATTCAAAAGTATACCCAGAAGACGTAGAAGTGCTTGGGGACCCAAGGAACCACCCTAGGTAAGTACCCAGGAATCGCACGGAGGCCGTTTGCAGAGTAGGAACACAACCTTGTGCTCAATTGAAGTCAATGCGTAGGTTGCAGTTGAAATTTAAAGGAAGAATGACACTTCCCAGTGGACCCTGAAGACAACCTGTGGAAGGTTTGATATCTACCCCACGTGTGTATACCCTAGGAATCAGGGTACCTACACCAGGGAATTTAGGGTAATGTCCCGCTTTGCTAGTGTTGAGGCTAGCTTAGTATGTGGTGCTCACTTATGTAAGTGTAGCACCCTGTACTGATCCAGACAACACTTAAGGTGCTTTTAGTGGTCTTAGACAACATTAGAAAGCTCTCTAAGTGGTAGCTGTGGAGAGCAACCTTCAGGCGTAGTCCAGAAGGATTGTAAATCAGATTGTTTTACCAGAACGGAATCTTATTGGTATAGATTAAGTGAAAAAGAACCACACGATTTATTTATAAAAATATGTATTTATTATAAGACACTTACTAACATATATATACATCTCCTATCCGGAGATGTAACACAATGCACAAAATACTTTGTAAATAGAACAGATAAGTAGCACAAATTCACAGTGGTCGCCATCGGGAGACCAAACCATTTACTAAAATTGTGGGATGCGTACCAAAACTCAAGTCAAGAGTATACCCAGATGACGTAGAAGAGCAAGGGGACCGAAGAATCGACCCGAGGTGAGTAACCAGTAACCCCACGATGATGTTTGCAGAATTGGAAAACAACCGCGTGCTCTATTGAAGTCAATGGGTAAGTCGCAGTTACAATTTTACAGAAGAAATACCCTTCCCAGTGGATCTGGAAGAAATCCTATGGAAGATAGACGGTTGGAGAGCCACCCCACCAACGGATCCCATAGGAACCAGGATACCTACACCAGATAATTCTTGGTAATTTCCCGCTTAGTTAGTGTAGGAGGCTGGTTTAGTATATGATGCTCTCTTTTGTGAGTGTAGCACCGTGCACTGATCCAGACAACCCTTAAGGTGATTTGCGTGTTCTTAGACAACCTTAGAAAGCTCTCTGAGTGGTAGCTGTGGAGAGCAGCCTTCAGGATTAGTCCAGAAGGCATGTAAATCAGCTTGTTTTACCAGTACGAAATCTTATCGGTATAGATTAGGTGAAAAAGAATCACACAGTGTATTTATAAAAAACGATGTATTTATCAACAAGACACTCACTAACGCATATATATAGCTCCTATGCGGAGATAGAATACAATGCACACAATACTTTGCAAATAAAACAGGTAAGTAGCACAAATACACAGAGGTCGCCAGGGAGAGACCAAACCATATACTGAAATAGTGGGATGCAAACCGAAATTCAAGTAAAAAATATACCCAGAAGACGTAGAAGTGCTTGGGGACCCAAGGAACCACCCTGGGTAAGTACCCAGGAACCCCAGGAAGGCCGTTTGCAGAGTGGGAACACGACCTTCTGCTCAATTCAAGTCAATGAGTGAGTCACAGTTGCAATTTTAAGGAAGAAAGACACTTCCCAGTGGACCCTGAAGACATCCTGTGGAAGGCAAAACGTTGATGAGCTACCCTACCTATACCCTAGAAACCAGGATACCTACACCAGGGAAGTCCGGGTAATTTCCCGCTTTGTTAGTGTAGGAGGCTGGCTTTGTATGTGGTGCTCATTTATGTAAGTTTAGCACCCTGCACTCACCCCGACAACACTTAAGGTGATTTTAGGGGTCTTAGACAACCTTAGAAAGCTCTCTAAGTGGTAGCTGTGGAGAGCTACCTTCAGGCTTAGTCCAGAGGGAGTGTAAATGAGCTTGTTTTACCAGAACGGAGTCTTATTAGTATAGATTAAGTGAAAAAGAACCACACTATGTATTTATAAAAATATGGATTTATTATTAGACACTCACAAACATATATATATATAAATCTCCTATCGAGAGATATAACACAGTGCACAAAATACTTTGCAAATAAAACAGGTAAGTAGCAAAAATACAGAGTGGTCGCCAGGGGGAAACCAAACGATTTACTAAAATAGTGGGAGGCGTACCACAACTCAAGTAAAGACTATACCCAGAAGACGTAGTCGCGCATGTAGGCCGAAGTAAGGACTCGAGGTAAGTACCCAGGAACCCCACGGATGCTGTTTGCAAAATGGGAGCACAACCGCGTACTCAATTCAAGTCAATGGGTAAGTCACAGTTACAATTTTAAAGAAGAAATACCCTTTCGAGTGAACCCTGAAGAAATCCCATTGAAGACAGAAGATCGGAGAGCCACCCCACCTATGCATACCCTAGGAACCAGGATACCTACACCAGAGAATTCTTGGTAATGTCTTGCTTTGTTAGTGTAGGAGGCTGGCTAAGTATATGGTGCTCATTTATGCAAGTGTGCAAGGCAAAACGTTGGAGAGCTACCCCACCTGTGTATACCCTAGAAACCAGGATACCTACACCAGGGAATTCCGGGTAATTTCCCGCTTTGTTAGTGTAGGAGGCTGGCTAAGTACGTGGTGCTCATTTATGTAAGTTTAGCACCCTGCACTGACCCCGACAACACTTAAGGTGATTTTAGGGGTCTTAGACAACCTTAGGAAGCTCTCTAAGTGGTAGCTGTGGAGAGCAACCTTCAGGCTTACTCCAGAGGGAGTGTAAATGAGTTAGTTTTACCAGAACGGAATCTTATTAGTATAGATTAAGTGAAAAAGAACCACACTATGTATTTATAAAAATATGGATTTATTATAAGACACTCACAAACATATATATATATAAATCTCCTATTGAGAGATATAACACAGTGCACAAAATACTTTGCAAATAAAACAGGTAGGTAGCAAAAATACAGAGTGGCCACCAGGGGGAAACCAAACGATTTACTAAAATAGTGGGATGCGTACCACACCTCAAGTAAAGACTATACCCAGAAGAAATAGTCGGGTATGTAGGCCGAAGTAACGACCCGAGGTAAGTACCCAGGAACCCCACGGATGCTGTTTGCAAAATGGGAACACAACCGCGTACTCAATTCAAGTCAATGGGTAAGTCGCAGTTACAATTTTAAAGAAGAAATACCCTTTCCAGTGAACCCTGAAGAAATCCCATTGAAGACAGAAGATCGGAGAGCCACCCCACCTATGCATACCCTAGGAACCAGGATACCTACACCAGAGAATTCTTGGTAATGTCTTGCTTTGTTAGTGTAGGAGGCTGGCTTAGTATATGATGCTCATTTATGCAAGTGTCGCACCCTGCACTGATCCAGACAACCCTTAAGATGATTTTAGTGGTATCAGACAACCTTAGAAAGCTGTCTAAGTGGCAGCTGTGGAGGGCAGCCTTCTTCAGGCTTAGTCCTGAAGGAGAGTAAATCAGCTTTTTTTACGAGAACGAAATCTTATTGGTATAGATTAACACTTTCGCGCTGGTGAATTTTCGCGCTGTGCAGGCGTTTTATTGAGTGTGCAGAGTTCGGACGGCCCCCGGCCGTCCGCCGCAGATGCCCACCTTGACGTTTGACGGCCGGGGCCGTCCGAAGCACACAAGGTGTTAAGTGAAAAAAAAAACACACAGTGTATTGATAGAAACCATGTATTTGTTAAAAAGACACTCACTAACGCATAGATATAGCTCATATCCGGAGATAGAACACAATGCACCCAATACTTTGCAAATAAAACAGGTAAGTAGCACAAATACACTGAGGTCTCCAGGTGGAGACCAAACAATATACTAAAATAGTGGGATGCAAGTCAAAACTATACCCAGAAGACGTACAAGTGCTTGGGGACCCAAGGAACCACCCTAGGTAAGTACCCAGGAATCGCACGGAGGCCGTTTGCAGAGTGGGAACACGACCTTGTGCTCAATTGAAGTCAATGCGTAGGTTGCAGTTGAAATTTAAAGGAAGAATGACACTTCCCAGTGGACCCTGAAGAAAACCTGTGGAAGGCAGTAGGTTTGACATCTACCCCACGTGTGTATACCTTAGGAATCAGGGTACCTACACTAGGGAATTCAGGGTAATGTCCCGCTTTGCTAGTGTAGGAGGCTAGCTTAGTATGTGGTGCTCACTTATGTAAGTGTAGCACCCTGTACTGATCCAGACAACACTTCAGGTGCTATTAGTGGTCTTAGACAACATTAGAAAGCTCTCTAAGTGGTAGCTGTGGAGAGCAACCTTCAGGCGTAGTCCAGAAGGATTGTAAATCAGATTGTTTTACCAGAACGGAATCTTATTGGTATAGATTAAGTGAAAAAGAACCACACGATTTATTTATAAAAATATGTATTTATTATAAGACACTTACTAACATATATATACACCTCCTATCCGGAGATATAACACAATGCACAAAATACTTTGTAAATAAAACAGATAAGTCGCACAAATTCACAGTGGTCGCCAGCGGGAGACCAAACAATTTACTAAAATTGTGGGATGCGTACCAAAACTCAAGTCAAGAGTATACCCAGATGACGTAGAAGTGCAAGGGGACCGAAGAATCGACCCGAGGTGAGTAACCAGTAACCCCACGATGATGTTTGCAGAATTGGAAAACAACCGCGTGCTCTATTGAAGTCAATGGGTAAGTCGCAGTTACAATTTTACAGAAGAAAGACCCTTCCCAGTGGATCTGGATGAAATCCTATGGAAGACAGACGGTTGGAGAGCCACCCCACCAATGGATCCCATAGGAACCAGGATACCTACAACAGATAATTCTTGGTAATTTCCCACTTAGTTAGTGTAGGAGGCTGGTTTAGTATATGATGCTCTCTTTTGCGAGTGTAGCACCCTGCACTGATCCAGACAACCCTTAAGGTGTTTTGCGTGTTCTTAGACAACCTTAGAAAGCTCTCCGAGTGGTGGCTGTGGAGAGCAGCCTTCAGGATTAGTCCAGAAGGAGTGTAAATCAGCTTGTTTTACCAGTACAAAATCTTATCGGTATAGATTAGGTGAAAATGTATCACACAGTGTATTTATAAAAAACTATGTATTTATCAAAAAGACACTCACTAACGCATATATAGAGCTCCTATGCGGAGATAGAATACAATACACACAATCCTTTTCAAATAAAACAGGTAAGTAGCAAAAATACAGAGTGGTCGCCAGGGGGGAAACCAAACGATTTACTAAAATAGTGGGATGCATTCCACAACTCAAGTAAAGACTATACACAGAAGACGTAGTTGCACATGTAGGCCGAAGTAAGGACCCGAGGTAATTACCCAGGAACCCCACGGATGCTGTTTGCAAAATGGGAACACAACCGCGTTCTCAATTCAAGTCAATGGGTAAGTCGCAGTTACAATTTTAAAGAAGAAATACCTTTTCCAGTGAACCCTGAAGAAATCCCATTGAAGACAGAAGATCGGAGAGCCACCCCACCTATGCATACCCTAGGTACCAGGATACCTACACCAGAGAATTCTTGGTAATGTCTTGCTTTGTTAGTGTAGGAGGCTGTCTTAGTATATGGTGCTCATTTATGCAAGTGTGGAAGGCAAAACGTTGGAGAGCTACCCCACCTGTGTATACCCTAGAAACCAGGATACCTACACCAGGGAATTCCGGGTAATTTCCCGCTTTGTTAGTGTAGGAGGCTGGCTTAGTATGTGGTGCTCATTTATGTAAGTTTGGCACCCTGCACTGACCCCGACAACACTTAAGGTGATTTTAGGGGTCTTAGACAACCTTAGAAAGCTCTCTAAGTGGTAGCTGTGGAGAGCAACCTTCAGGCTTAGTCCAGAGGGAGTGTAAATGAGCTTGTTTTACCAGAACGGAATCTTATTAGTATAGATTAAGTGAAAAAGAACCACACTATGTATTTATAAAAATATGGATTCATTATAAGACACTCACAAACATATATATATATAAATCTCCTATCGAGAGATATAACACAGTGCACAAAATACTTTGCAAATAAAACAGGTAGGTAGCAAAAATACAGAGTGGTCGCCAGGGGGAAACCAAACGATTTACTAAAATAGTGGGATGCTTACCACAACTCAAGTAAAGACTATACCCAGAAGACGTAGTCGCTCATGTAGGCCGAAGTAACGACCCGAGGTAAGTACCCAGGAACCCCACGGATGCTGTTTGCAAAATGGGAACACATCCGCATACTCAATTCAAATCAATGGGTAAGTCGCAGTTACAATTTCAAAGAAGAAATAACCTTTCAAGTCAACCCTGAAGAAATCCCATTGAAGACAGAAGATCGGAGAGCCACCCCACCTATGCATACCCTAGGAACCAGGATTACCTACACCAGAGAATTCTTGGTAATGTCTTGCTTTGTTAGTGTAGGAGGCTGGCTTAGTACATGGTGCTCATTTATGCAAGTGTCGCACCCTGCACTGATCCAGACAACCCTTAAGATGATTTTAGTGGTATCAGACAACCTTAGAAAGCTGTCTAAGTGGTAGCTGTGGAGGGCAGCCTTCAGGCTTAGTCCTGAAGGAGAGTAAATCAGCTTTTTTTACGAGAAAGAAATTTTATTGGTATAGATTAACCCTTTCGCGCTGGTGAATTTTCGCGCTGTGCAGGCGTTGTATTGTGTGTGCAGAGTTCGGACTGCCCCCGGCCGTTCGCCGCAGATGCCCACCGTGACGTTTGACGGCCGGGGCCGTCCGAAGCACACAAGGTGTTAAGTGAAAAAAAACACCACACAGTGTATTTATAGAAACTATGTATTTGTTAAAAAGACACTCACTAATGGATATATATAGCTCATATCCGGAGATAGAACACAATGCACCCAATACTTTGCAAATAAAACAGGTAAGTAGCACAAATACACAGAGGTCTCCAGGAGGAGACCAAACAATATACTAAAATAGTGGGATGCAATTCAAAAGTATACCCAGAAGACGTAGAAGTGCTTGGGGACCCAAGGAACCACCCTAGGTAAGTACCCAGGAATCGCACGGAGGCCGTTTGCAGAGTAGGAACACAACCTTGTGCTCAATTGAAGTCAATGCGTAGGTTGCAGTTGAAATTTAAAGGAAGAATGACACTTCCCAGTGGACCCTGAAGACAACCTGTGGAAGGTTTGACATCTACCCCACGTGTGTATACCCTAGGAATCAGGGTACCTACACCAGGGAATTTAGGGTAATGTCCCGCTTTGCTAGTGTTGAGGCTAGCTTAGTATGTGGTGCTCACTTATGTAAGTGTAGCACCCTGTACTGATCCAGACAACACTTAAGGTGCTTTTAGTGGTCTTAGACAACATTAGAAAGCTCTCTAAGTGGTAGCTGTGGAGAGCAACCTTCAGGCGTAGTCCAGAAGGATTGTAAATCAGATTGTTTTACCAGAACGGAATCTTATTGGTATAGATTAAGTGAAAAAGAACCACACGATTTATTTATAAAAATATGTATTTATTATAAGACACTTACTAACATATATATACATCTCCTATCCGGAGATGTAACACAATGCACAAAATACTTTGTAAATAAAACAGATAAGTAGCACAAATTCACAGTGGTCGCCATCGGGAGACCAAACCATTTACTAAAATTGTGGGATGCGTACCAAAACTCAAGTCAAGAGTATACCCAGATGACGTAGAAGAGCAAGGGGACCGAAGAATCGACCCGAGGTGAGTAACCAGTAACCCCACGATGATGTTTGCAGAATTGGAAAACAACCGCGTGCTCTATTGAAGTCAATGGGTAAGTCGCAGTTACAATTTTACAGAAGAAATACCCTTCCCAGTGGATCTGGAAGAAATCCTATGGAAGATAGACGGTTGGAGAGCCACCCCACCAACGGATCCCATAGGAACCAGGATACCTACACCAGATAATTCTTGGTAATTTCCCGCTTAGTTAGTGTAGGAGGCTGGTTTAGTATATGATGCTCTCTTTTGCAAGTGTAGCACCCTGCACTGATCCAGACAACCCTTAAGGTGATTTGCGTGTGCTTAGACAACCTTAGAAAGCTCTCTGAGTGGTAGCTGTGGAGAGCAGCCTTCAGGATTAGTCCAGAAGGCGTGTAAACCAGCTTGTTTTACCAGTACAAAATCTTATCGGTATAGATTAGGTGAAAAAGAATCACACAGTGTATTTATAAAAAACGATGTATTTATCAACAAGACACTCACTAACGCATATATATAGCTCCTATGCGGAGATAGAATACAATGCACACAATACTTTGCAAATAAAACAGGTAAGTAGCACAAATACACAGAGGTCGCCAGGGAGAGACCAAACCATATACTGAAATAGTGGGATGCAAACCGAAATTCAAATCAAAACTATACTCTGAAGACGTAGAAGTGCTTGGGGACCCAAGGAACCACCCTAGGTAAGTACCCAGGAACCCCAGGAAGGCCGTTTGCAGAGTGGGATCACGACCCTCTGCTCAATTCAAGTCAATGAGTGAGTCACAGTTGCAATTTTAAGGAAGAAAGACACTTCCCAGTGGACCCTGAAGACATCCTGTGGAAGGCAAAACGTTGCAGAGCTACCCCACCTGTGTATACCCTAGAAACCAGGATACCTACACCAGGGAATTCCGGGTAATTTCCCGCTTTGTTAGTGTAGGAGGCTGGCTTAGTAAGTGGTGCTCATTTATGTAAGTTTAGCACCCTGCACTGACCCCGACAACACTTAAGGTGATTTTAGGGGGCTTAGACAACCTTAGAAAGCTCTCTAAGTGTTAGCTGTGGAGAGCAACCTTCAGGCTTAGTCCAGAGGGAGAGTAAATGAGCTTGTTTTTCCAGAACGGAATCTTATTAGTATGGATTAAGTGAAAAAGAACCACACTATGTATTTATAAAAATACGGATTCATTATAAGACACTCACAAACATATATATATATAAATCTCCTATCGAGAGATATAACACAGTGCACAAAATACTTTGCAAATAAAACAGGTAGGTAGCAAAAATACAGAGTGGTCGCCAGGGGGAAACCAAACGATTTACTAAAATAGTGGGATGCGTACCACAACTCAAGTAAAGACTATACCCAGAAGACGTAGTCGCTCATGTAGGCCGAAGTAACGACCCGAGGTAAGTACCCAGGAACCCCACGGATGCTGTTTGCAAAATGGGAACACATCCGCATACTCAATTCAAATCAATGGGTAAGTCGCAGTTACAATTTCAAAGAAGAAATAACCTTTCCAGTCAACCCTGAAGAAATCCCATTGAAGACAGAAGATCGGAGAGCATCCCCACCTATGCATACCCTAGGAACCAGGATTACCTACACCAGAGAATTCTTGGTAATGTCTTGCTTTGTTAGTGTAGGAGGCTGGCTTAGTACATGGTGCTCATTTACGCAAGTGTCGCACCCTGCACTGATCCAGACAACCCTTAAGATGATTTTAGTGGTATCAGACAACCTTAGAAAGCTGTCTAAGTGGTAGCTGTGGAGGGCAGCCTTCAGGCTTAGTCCTGAAGGAGAGTAAATCAGCTTTTTTTACGAGAAAGAAATCTTATTGGTATAGATTAACCCTTTCGCGCTGGTGAATTTTCGCGCTGTGCAGGCGTTGTATTGTGTGTGCAGAGTTCGGACTGCCCCCGGCCGTTCGCTGCAGATGCCCACCATGACGTTTGACGGCCGGGGCCGTCCGAAGCACACAAGGTGTTAAGTGAAAAAAAACACCACACAGTGTATTTATAGAAACTATGTATTTGTTAAAAAGACACTCACTAATGGATATATATAGCTCATATCCGGAGATAGAACACAATGCACCCAATACTTTGCAAATAAAACAGGTAAGTAGCACAAATACACAGAGGTCTCCAGGAGGAGACCAAACAATATACTAAAATAGTGGGACGCAATTCAAAAGTATACCCAGAAGACGTAGAAGTGCTTGGGGACCCAAGGAACCACCCTAGGTAAGTACCCAGGAATCGCACGGAGGCCGTTTGCAGAGTAGGAACACAACCTTGTGCTCAATTGAAGTCAATGCGTAGGTTGCAGTTGAAATTTAAAGGAAGAATGACACTTCCCAGTGGACCCTGAAGACAACCTGTGGAAGGTTTGACATCTACCCCACGTGTGTATACCCTAGGAATCAGGGTACCTACACCAGGGAATTTAGGGTAATGTCCCGCTTTGCTAGTGTTGAGGCTAGCTTAGTATGTGGTGCTCACTTATGTAAGTGTAGCACCCTGTACTGATCCAGACAACACTTAAGGTGCTTTTAGTGGTCTTAGACAACATTAGAAAGCTCTCTAAGTGGTAGCTGTGGAGAGCAACCTTCAGGCGTAGTCCAGAAGGATTGTAAATCAGATTGTTTTACCAGAACGGAATCTTATTGGTATAGATTAAGTGAAAAAGAACCACACGATTTATTTATAAAAATATGTATTTATTATAAGACACTTACTAACATATATATACATCTCCTATCCGGAGATGTAACACAATGCACAAAATACTTTGTAAATAAAACAGATAAGTAGCACAAATTCACAGTGGTCGCCATCGGGAGACCAAACCATTTACTAAAATTGTGGGATGCGTACCAAAACTCAAGTCAAGAGTATACCCTGATGACGTAGAAGAGCAAGGGGACCGAAGAATCGACCCGAGGTGAGTAACCAGTAACCCCACGATGATGTTTGCAGAATTGGAAAACAACCGCGTGCTCTATTGAAGTCAATGGGTAAGTCGCAGTTACAATTTTACAGAAGAAATACCCTTCCCAGTGGATCTGGAAGAAATCCTATGGAAGATAGACGGTTGGAGAGCCACCCCACCAACGGATCCCATAGGAACCAGGATACCTACACCAGATAATTCTTGGTAATTTCCCGCTTAGTTAGTGTAGGAGGCTGGTTTAGTATGTGATGCTCTCTTTTGCGAGTGTAGCACCCTGCACTGATCCAGACAACCCTTAAGGTGATTTGCGTGTGCTTAGACAACCTTAGAAAGCTCTCTGAGTGGTAGCTGTGGAGAGCAGCCTTCAGGATTAGTCCAGAAGGCGTGTAAACCAGCTTGTTTTACCAGTACAAAATCTTATCGGTATAGATTAGGTGAAAAAGAATCACACAGTGTATTTATAAAAAACGATGTATTTATCAAAAAGACACTCACTAACGCATATATATAGCTCCTATGCGGAGATAGAATACAATGCACACAATACTTTGCAAATAAAACAGGTAAGTAGCACAAATACACAGAGGTCGCCAGGGAGAGACCAAACCATATACTGAAATAGTGGGATGCAAATCGAAATTCAAGTCAAAACTATACCCAGAAGACGTAGAAGTGCTTGGGGACCCAAGGAACCACCCTAGGTAAGTACCCAGGAACCCCATGAAGGCCGTTTGCAGAGTGGGATCACGACCTTCTGCTCAATTCAAGTCAATGAGTGAGTCACAGTTGCAATTTTAAGGAAGAAAGACACTTCCCAGTGGACCCAGAAGACATCCTGTGGAAGGCAAAACGTTGGAGAGCTACCCCACCTGTGTATACCCTAGAAACCAGGATACCTACACCAGGGAAGTCCGGGTAATTTCCCGCTTTGTTAGTGCAGGAGGCTGGCTTAGTATGTGATGCTCATTTATGTAAGTTTAGCACCCTGCACTGACCCCAACAACCCTTAACGTGATTTTAGGGGTCTTAGACAACCTTAGAAAGCTCTCTAAGTGTTAGCTGTGGAGAGCAACCTTCAGGCTTAGTCCAGAGGGAGTGTAAATGAGCTTGTTTTACCAGAACGGAATCTTATTAGTATAGATTAAGTGAAAAAGAACCACACTATGTATTTATGAAAATATGGATTTATTATAAGACACTCACAAACATATATATATATATATAAATCTCCTATCGAGAGATATAACACAGTGCACAAAATACTTCGCAAATAAAACAGGTAGGTAGCAAAAATACAGAGTGGTCGCCAGGGGGAAACCAAACGATTTACTAAAATAGTGGGATGCGTATCACAACTCAAGTAAAGACTATACCCAGAAGATGTAGTCGCGCATGTAGGCCGAAGTAACGACCCGAGGTAAGTACCCAGGAACCCCACGGATGCTGTTTGCAAAATGGGAACACATCCGCATACTCAATTCAAGTCAATGGGTAAGTCGCAGTTACAATTTTAAAGAAGAAATACCCTTTCCAGTGAACCCTGAAGAAATCCCATTGAAGACAGAAGATCGGAGAGCCACCCCACCTATGCATACCCTAGGTACCAGGATACCTACACCAGAGAATTCTTGGTAATGTCTTGCTTTGTTAGTGTAGGAGGCTGTCTTAGTATATGGTGCTCATTTATGCAAGTGTGGAAGGCAAAACGTTGGAGAGCTACCCCACCTGTGTATACCCTAGAAACCAGGATACCTACACCAGGGAATTCCGGGTAATTTCCCGCTTTGTTAGTGTAGGAGGCTGGCTTAGTATGTGGTGCTCATTTATGTAAGTTTGGCACCCTGCACTGACCCCGACAACACTTAAGGTGATTTTAGGGGTCTTAGACAACCTTAGAAAGCTCTCTAAGTGGTAGCTGTGGAGAGCAACCTTCAGGCTTAGTCCAGAGGGAGTGTAAATGAGCTTGTTTTACCAGAACGGAATCTTATTAGTATAGATTAAGTGAAAAAGAACCACACTATGTATTTATAAAAATATGGATTCATTATAAGACACTCACAAACATATATATATATAAATCTCCTATCGAGAGATATAACACAGTGCACAAAATACTTTGCAAATAAAACAGGTAGGTAGCAAAAATACAGAGTGGTCGCCAGGGGGAAACCAAACGATTTACTAAAATAGTGGGATGCTTACCACAACTCAAGTAAAGACTATACCCAGAAGACGTAGTCGCTCATGTAGGCCGAAGTAACGACCCGAGGTAAGTACCCAGGAACCCCACGGATGCTGTTTGCAAAATGGGAACACATCCGCATACTCAATTCAAATCAATGGGTAAGTCGCAGTTACAATTTCAAAGAAGAAATAACCTTTCCAGTCAACCCTGAAGAAATCCCATTGAAGACAGAAGATCGGAGAGCCACCCCACCTATGCATACCCTAGGAACCAGGATTACCTACACCAGAGAATTCTTGGTAATGTCTTGCTTTGTTAGTGTAGGAGGCTGGCTTAGTACATGGTGCTCATTTATGCAAGTGTCGCACCCTGCACTGATCCAGACAACCCTTAAGATGATTTTAGTGGTATCAGACAACCTTAGAAAGCTGTCTAAGTGGTAGCTGTGGAGGGCAGCCTTCAGGCTTAGTCCTGAAGGAGAGTAAATCAGCTTTTTTTACGAGAAAGAAATTTTATTGGTATAGATTAACCCTTTCGCGCTGGTGAATTTTCGCGCTGTGCAGGCGTTGTATTGTGTGTGCAGAGTTCGGACTGCCCCCGGCCGTTCGCCGCAGATGCCCACCGTGACGTTTGACGGCCGGGGCCGTCCGAAGCACACAAGGTGTTAAGTGAAAAAAAACACCACACAGTGTATTTATAGAAACTATGTATTTGTTAAAAAGACACTCACTAATGGATATATATAGCTCATATCCGGAGATAGAACACAATGCACCCAATACTTTGCAAATAAAACAGGTAAGTAGCACAAATACACAGAGGTCTCCAGGAGGAGACCAAACAATATACTAAAATAGTGGGATGCAATTCAAAAGTATACCCAGAAGACGTAGAAGTGCTTGGGGACCCAAGGAACCACCCTAGGTAAGTACCCAGGAATCGCACGGAGGCCGTTTGCAGAGTAGGAACACAACCTTGTGCTCAATTGAAGTCAATGCGTAGGTTGCAGTTGAAATTTAAAGGAAGAATGACACTTCCCAGTGGACCCTGAAGACAACCTGTGGAAGGTTTGACATCTACCCCACGTGTGTATACCCTAGGAATCAGGGTACCTACACCAGGGAATTTAGGGTAATGTCCCGCTTTGCTAGTGTTGAGGCTAGCTTAGTATGTGGTGCTCACTTATGTAAGTGTAGCACCCTGTACTGATCCAGACAACACTTAAGGTGCTTTTAGTGGTCTTAGACAACATTAGAAAGCTCTCTAAGTGGTAGCTGTGGAGAGCAACCTTCAGGCGTAGTCCAGAAGGATTGTAAATCAGATTGTTTTACCAGAACGGAATCTTATTGGTATAGATTAAGTGAAAAAGAACCACACGATTTATTTATAAAAATATGTATTTATTATAAGACACTTACTAACATATATATACATCTCCTATCCGGAGATGTAACACAATGCACAAAATACTTTGTAAATAAAACAGATAAGTAGCACAAATTCACAGTGGTCGCCATCGGGAGACCAAACCATTTACTAAAATTGTGGGATGCGTACCAAAACTCAAGTCAAGAGTATACCCAGATGACGTAGAAGAGCAAGGGGACCGAAGAATCGACCCGAGGTGAGTAACCAGTAACCCCACGATGATGTTTGCAGAATTGGAAAACAACCGCGTGCTCTATTGAAGTCAATGGGTAAGTCGCAGTTACAATTTTACAGAAGAAATACCCTTCCCAGTGGATCTGGAAGAAATCCTATGGAAGATAGACGGTTGGAGAGCCACCCCACCAACGGATCCCATAGGAACCAGGATACCTACACCAGATAATTCTTGGTAATTTCCCGCTTAGTTAGTGTAGGAGGCTGGTTTAGTATATGATGCTCTCTTTTGCAAGTGTAGCACCCTGCACTGATCCAGACAACCCTTAAGGTGATTTGCGTGTGCTTAGACAACCTTAGAAAGCTCTCTGAGTGGTAGCTGTGGAGAGCAGCCTTCAGGATTAGTCCAGAAGGCGTGTAAACCAGCTTGTTTTACCAGTACAAAATCTTATCGGTATAGATTAGGTGAAAAAGAATCACACAGTGTATTTATAAAAAACGATGTATTTATCAACAAGACACTCACTAACGCATATATATAGCTCCTATGCGGAGATAGAATACAATGCACACAATACTTTGCAAATAAAACAGGTAAGTAGCACAAATACACAGAGGTCGCCAGGGAGAGACCAAACCATATACTGAAATAGTGGGATGCAAACCGAAATTCAAATCAAAACTATACTCTGAAGACGTAGAAGTGCTTGGGGACCCAAGGAACCACCCTAGGTAAGTACCCAGGAACCCCAGGAAGGCCGTTTGCAGAGTGGGATCACGACCCTCTGCTCAATTCAAGTCAATGAGTGAGTCACAGTTGCAATTTTAAGGAAGAAAGACACTTCCCAGTGGACCCTGAAGACATCCTGTGGAAGGCAAAACGTTGCAGAGCTACCCCACCTGTGTATACCCTAGAAACCAGGATACCTACACCAGGGAATTCCGGGTAATTTCCCGCTTTGTTAGTGTAGGAGGCTGGCTTAGTAAGTGGTGCTCATTTATGTAAGTTTAGCACCCTGCACTGACCCCGACAACACTTAAGGTGATTTTAGGGGGCTTAGACAACCTTAGAAAGCTCTCTAAGTGTTAGCTGTGGAGAGCAACCTTCAGGCTTAGTCCAGAGGGAGAGTAAATGAGCTTGTTTTTCCAGAACGGAATCTTATTAGTATGGATTAAGTGAAAAAGAACCACACTATGTATTTATAAAAATACGGATTCATTATAAGACACTCACAAACATATATATATATAAATCTCCTATCGAGAGATATAACACAGTGCACAAAATACTTTGCAAATAAAACAGGTAGGTAGCAAAAATACAGAGTGGTCGCCAGGGGGAAACCAAACGATTTACTAAAATAGTGGGATGCGTACCACAACTCAAGTAAAGACTATACCCAGAAGACGTAGTCGCTCATGTAGGCCGAAGTAACGACCCGAGGTAAGTACCCAGGAACCCCACGGATGCTGTTTGCGAAATGGGAACACATCCGCATACTCAATTCAAATCAATGGGTAAGTCGCAGTTACAATTTCAAAGAAGAAATAACCTTTCCAGTCAACCCTGAAGAAATCCCATTGAAGACAGAAGATCGGAGAGCATCCCCACCTATGCATACCCTAGGAACCAGGATTACCTACACCAGAGAATTCTTGGTAATGTCTTGCTTTGTTAGTGTAGGAGGCTGGCTTAGTACATGGTGCTCATTTACGCAAGTGTCGCACCCTGCACTGATCCAGACAACCCTTAAGATGATTTTAGTGGTATCAGACAACCTTAGAAAGCTGTCTAAGTGGTAGCTGTGGAGGGCAGCCTTCAGGCTTAGTCCTGAAGGAGAGTAAATCAGCTTTTTTTACGAGAAAGAAATCTTATTGGTATAGATGAACCCTTTCGCGCTGGTGAATTTTCGCGCTGTGCAGGCGTTGTATTGTGTGTGCAGAGTTCGGACTGCCCCCGGCCGTTCGCTGCAGATGCCCACCATGACGTTTGACGGCCGGGGCCGTCCGAAGCACACAAGGTGTTAAGTGAAAAAAAACACCACACAGTGTATTTATAGAAACTATGTATTTGTTAAAAAGACACTCACTAATGGATATATATAGCTCATATCCGGAGATAGAACACAATGCACCCAATACTTTGCAAATAAAACAGGTAAGTAGCACAAATACACAGAGGTCTCCAGGAGGAGACCAAACAATATACTAAAATAGTGGGACGCAATTCAAAAGTATACCCAGAAGACGTAGAAGTGCTTGGGGACCCAAGGAACCACCCTAGGTAAGTACCCAGGAATCGCACGGAGGCCGTTTGCAGAGTAGGAACACAACCTTGTGCTCAATTGAAGTCAATGCGTAGGTTGCAGTTGAAATTTAAAGGAAGAATGACACTTCCCAGTGGACCCTGAAGACAACCTGTGGAAGGTTTGACATCTACCCCACGTGTGTATACCCTAGGAATCAGGGTACCTACACCAGGGAATTTAGGGTAATGTCCCGCTTTGCTAGTGTTGAGGCTAGCTTAGTATGTGGTGCTCACTTATGTAAGTGTAGCACCCTGTACTGATCCAGACAACACTTAAGGTGCTTTTAGTGGTCTTAGACAACATTAGAAAGCTCTCTAAGTGGTAGCTGTGGAGAGCAACCTTCAGGCGTAGTCCAGAAGGATTGTAAATCAGATTGTTTTACCAGAACGGAATCTTATTGGTATAGATTAAGTGAAAAAGAACCACACGATTTATTTATAAAAATATGTATTTATTATAAGACACTTACTAACATATATATACATCTCCTATCCGGAGATGTAACACAATGCACAAAATACTTTGTAAATAAAACAGATAAGTAGCACAAATTCACAGTGGTCGCCATCGGGAGACCAAACCATTTACTAAAATTGTGGGATGCGTACCAAAACTCAAGTCAAGAGTATACCCTGATGACGTAGAAGAGCAAGGGGACCGAAGAATCGACCCGAGGTGAGTAACCAGTAACCCCACGATGATGTTTGCAGAATTGGAAAACAACCGCGTGCTCTATTGAAGTCAATGGGTAAGTCGCAGTTACAATTTTACAGAAGAAATACCCTTCCCAGTGGATCTGGAAGAAATCCTATGGAAGATAGACGGTTGGAGAGCCACCCCACCAACGGATCCCATAGGAACCAGGATACCTACACCAGATAATTCTTGGTAATTTCCCGCTTAGTTAGTGTAGGAGGCTGGTTTAGTATGTGATGCTCTCTTTTGCGAGTGTAGCACCCTGCACTGATCCAGACAACCCTTAAGGTGATTTGCGTGTGCTTAGACAACCTTAGAAAGCTCTCTGAGTGGTAGCTGTGGAGAGCAGCCTTCAGGATTAGTCCAGAAGGCGTGTAAACCAGCTTGTTTTACCAGTACAAAATCTTATCGGTATAGATTAGGTGAAAAAGAATCACACAGTGTATTTATAAAAAACGATGTATTTATCAAAAAGACACTCACTAACGCATATATATAGCTCCTATGCGGAGATAGAATACAATGCACACAATACTTTGCAAATAAAACAGGTAAGTAGCACAAATACACAGAGGTCGCCAGGGAGAGACCAAACCATATACTGAAATAGTGGGATGCAAATCGAAATTCAAGTCAAAACTATACCCAGAAGACGTAGAAGTGCTTGGGGACCCAAGGAACCACCCTAGGTAAGTACCCAGGAACCCCATGAAGGCCGTTTGCAGAGTGGGATCACGACCTTCTGCTCAATTCAAGTCAATGAGTGAGTCACAGTTGCAATTTTAAGGAAGAAAGACACTTCCCAGTGGACCCAGAAGACATCCTGTGGAAGGCAAAACGTTGGAGAGCTACCCCACCTGTGTATACCCTAGAAACCAGGATACCTACACCAGGGAAGTCCGGGTAATTTCCCGCTTTGTTAGTGCAGGAGGCTGGCTTAGTATGTGATGCTCATTTATGTAAGTTTAGCACCCTGCACTGACCCCAACAACCCTTAACGTGATTTTAGGGGTCTTAGACAACCTTAGAAAGCTCTCTAAGTGTTAGCTGTGGAGAGCAACCTTCAGGCTTAGTCCAGAGGGAGTGTAAATGAGCTTGTTTTACCAGAACGGAATCTTATTAGTATAGATTAAGTGAAAAAGAACCACACTATGTATTTATGAAAATATGGATTTATTATAAGACACTCACAAACATATATATATATATATAAATCTCCTATCGAGAGATATAACACAGTGCACAAAATACTTCGCAAATAAAACAGGTAGGTAGCAAAAATACAGAGTGGTCGCCAGGGGGAAACCAAACGATTTACTAAAATAGTGGGATGCGTATCACAACTCAAGTAAAGACTATACCCAGAAGATGTAGTCGCGCATGTAGGCCGAAGTAACGACCCGAGGTAAGTACCCAGGAACCCCACGGATGCTGTTTGCAAAATGGGAACACATCCGCATACTCAATTCAAGTCAATGGGTAAGTCGCAGTTACAATTTTAAAGAAGAAATACCCTTTCCAGTGAACCCTGAAGAAATCCCATGGAAGACAGAAGATCGGAGAGCCACCCCACCTATGCATACCCTAGGTACCAGGATACCTACACCAGAGAATTCTTGGTAATGTCTTGCTTTGTTAGTGTAGGAGGCTGTCTTAGTATATGGTGCTCATTTATGCAAGTGTGGAAGGCAAAACGTTGGAGAGCTACCCCACCTGTGTATACCCTAGAAACCAGGATACCTACACCAGGGAATTCCGGGTAATTTCCCGCTTTGTTAGTGTAGGAGGCTGGCTTAGTATGTGGTGCTCATTTATGTAAGTTTGGCACCCTGCACTGACCCCGACAACACTTAAGGTGATTTTAGGGGTCTTAGACAACCTTAGAAAGCTCTCTAAGTGGTAGCTGTGGAGAGCAACCTTCAGGCTTAGTCCAGAGGGAGTGTAAATGAGCTTGTTTTACCAGAACGGAATCTTATTAGTATAGATTAAGTGAAAAAGAACCACACTATGTATTTATAAAAATATGGATTCATTATAAGACACTCACAAACATATATATATATAAATCTCCTATCGAGAGATATAACACAGTGCACAAAATACTTTGCAAATAAAACAGGTAGGTAGCAAAAATACAGAGTGGTCGCCAGGGGGAAACCAAACGATTTACTAAAATAGTGGGATGCTTACCACAACTCAAGTAAAGACTATACCCAGAAGACGTAGTCGCTCATGTAGGCCGAAGTAACGACCCGAGGTAAGTACCCAGGAACCCTACGGATGCTGTTTGCAAAATGGGAACACATCCGCATACTCAATTCAAATCAATGGGTAAGTCGCAGTTACAATTTCAAAGAAGAAATAACCTTTCCAGTCAACCCTGAAGAAATCCCATTGAAGACAGAAGATCGGAGAGCCACCCCACCTATGCATACCCTAGGAACCAGGATTACCTACACCAGAGAATTCTTGGTAATGTCTTGCTTTGTTAGTGTAGGAGGCTGGCTTAGTACATGGTGCTCATTTATGCAAGTGTCGCACCCTGCACTGATCCAGACAACCCTTAAGATGATTTTAGTGGTATCAGACAACCTTAGAAAGCTGTCTAAGTGGTAGCTGTGGAGGGCAGCCTTCAGGCTTAGTCCTGAAGGAGAGTAAATCAGCTTTTTTTACGAGAAAGAAATTTTATTGGTATAGATTAACCCTTTCGCGCTGGTGAATTTTCGCGCTGTGCAGGCGTTGTATTGTGTGTGCAGAGTTCGGACTGCCCCCGGCCGTTCGCCGCAGATGCCCACCGTGACGTTTGACGGCCGGGGCCGTCCGAAGCACACAAGGTGTTAAGTGAAAAAAAACACCACACAGTGTATTTATAGAAACTATGTATTTGTTAAAAAGACACTCACTAATGGATATATATAGCTCATATCCGGAGATAGAACACAATGCACCCAATACTTTGCAAATAAAACAGGTAAGTAGCACAAATACACAGAGGTCTCCAGGAGGAGACCAAACAATATACTAAAATAGTGGGATGCAATTCAAAAGTATACCCAGAAGACGTAGAAGTGCTTGGGGACCCAAGGAACCACCCTAGGTAAGTACCCAGGAATCGCACGGAGGCCGTTTGCAGAGTAGGAACACAACCTTGTGCTCAATTGAAGTCAATGCGTAGGTTGCAGTTGAAATTTAAAGGAAGAATGACACTTCCCAGTGGACCCTGAAGACAACCTGTGGAAGGTTTGACATCTACCCCACGTGTGTATACCCTAGGAATCAGGGTACCTACACCAGGGAATTTAGGGTAATGTCCCGCTTTGCTAGTGTTGAGGCTAGCTTAGTATGTGGTGCTCACTTATGTAAGTGTAGCACCCTGTACTGATCCAGACAACACTTAAGGTGCTTTTAGTGGTCTTAGACAACATTAGAAAGCTCTCTAAGTGGTAGCTGTGGAGAGCAACCTTCAGGCGTAGTCCAGAAGGATTGTAAATCAGATTGTTTTACCAGAACGGAATCTTATTGGTATAGATTAAGTGAAAAAGAACCACACGATTTATTTATAAAAATATGTATTTATTATAAGACACTTACTAACATATATATACATCTCCTATCCGGAGATGTAACACAATGCACAAAATACTTTGTAAATAAAACAGATAAGTAGCACAAATTCACAGTGGTCGCCATCGGGAGACCAAACCATTTACTAAAATTGTGGGATGCGTACCAAAACTCAAGTCAAGAGTATACCCAGATGACGTAGAAGAGCAAGGGGACCGAAGAATCGACCCGAGGTGAGTAACCAGTAACCCCACGATGATGTTTGCAGAATTGGAAAACAACCGCGTGCTCTATTGAAGTCAATGGGTAAGTCGCAGTTACAATTTTACAGAAGAAATACCCTTCCCAGTGGATCTGGAAGAAATCCTATGGAAGATAGACGGTTGGAGAGCCACCCCACCAACGGATCCCATAGGAACCAGGATACCTACACCAGATAATTCTTGGTAATTTCCCGCTTAGTTAGTGTAGGAGGCTGGTTTAGTATATGATGCTCTCTTTTGCGAGTGTAGCACCCTGCACTGATCCAGACAACCCTTAAGGTGATTTGCGTGTGCTTAGACAACCTTAGAAAGCTCTCTGAGTGGTAGCTGTGGAGAGCAGCCTTCAGGATTAGTCCAGAAGGCGTGTAAACCAGCTTGTTTTACCAGTACAAAATCTTATCGGTATAGATTAGGTGAAAAAGAATCACACAGTGTATTTATAAAAAACGATGTATTTATCAACAAGACACTCACTAACGCATATATATAGCTCCTATGCGGAGATAGAATACAATGCACACAATACTTTGCAAATAAAACAGGTAAGTAGCACAAATACACAGAGGTCGCCAGGGAGAGACCAAACCATATACTGAAATAGTGGGATGCAAACCGAAATTCAAATCAAAACTATACTCTGAAGACGTAGAAGTGCTTGGGGACCCAAGGAACCACCCTAGGTAAGTACCCAGGAACCCCAGGAAGGCCGTTTGCAGAGTGGGATCACGACCCTCTGCTCAATTCAAGTCAATGAGTGAGTCACAGTTGCAATTTTAAGGAAGAAAGACACTTCCCAGTGGACCCTGAAGACATCCTGTGGAAGGCAAAACGTTGGAGAGCTACCCCACCTGTGTATACCCTAGAAACCAGGATACCTACACCAGGGAATTCCGGGTAATTTCCCGCTTTGTTAGTGTAGGAGGCTGGCTTAGTAAGTGGTGCTCATTTATGTAAGTTTAGCACCCTGCACTGACCCCGACAACACTTAAGGTGATTTTAGGGGGCTTAGACAACCTTAGAAAGCTCTCTAAGTGTTAGCTGTGGAGAGCAACCTTCAGGCTTAGTCCAGAGGGAGAGTAAATGAGCTTGTTTTTCCAGAACGGAATCTTATTAGTATGGATTAAGTGAAAAAGAACCACACTATGTATTTATAAAAATACGGATTCATTATAAGACACTCACAAACATATATATATATAAATCTCCTATCGAGAGATATAACACAGTGCACAAAATACTTTGCAAATAAAACAGGTAGGTAGCAAAAATACAGAGTGGTCGCCAGGGGGAAACCAAACGATTTACTAAAATAGTGGGATGCGTACCACAACTCAAGTAAAGACTATACCCAGAAGACGTAGTCGCTCATGTAGGCCGAAGTAACGACCCGAGGTAAGTACCCAGGAACCCCACGGATGCTGTTTGCAAAATGGGAACACATCCGCATACTCAATTCAAATCAATGGGTAAGTCGCAGTTACAATTTCAAAGAAGAAATAACCTTTCCAGTCAACCCTGAAGAAATCCCATTGAAGACAGAAGATCGGAGAGCATCCCCACCTATGCATACCCTAGGAACCAGGATTACCTACACCAGAGAATTCTTGGTAATGTCTTGCTTTGTTAGTGTAGGAGGCTGGCTTAGTACATGGTGCTCATTTACGCAAGTGTCGCACCCTGCACTGATCCAGACAACCCTTAAGATGATTTTAGTGGTATCAGACAACCTTAGAAAGCTGTCTAAGTGGTAGCTGTGGAGGGCAGCCTTCAGGCTTAGTCCTGAAGGAGAGTAAATCAGCTTTTTTTACGAGAAAGAAATCTTATTGGTATAGATTAACCCTTTCGCGCTGGTGAATTTTCGCGCTGTGCAGGCGTTGTATTGTGTGTGCAGAGTTCGGACTGCCCCCGGCCGTTCGCTGCAGATGCCCACCATGACGTTTGACGGCCGGGGCCGTCCGAAGCACACAAGGTGTTAAGTGAAAAAAAACACCACACAGTGTATTTATAGAAACTATGTATTTGTTAAAAAGACACTCACTAATGGATATATATAGCTCATATCCGGAGATAGAACACAATGCACCCAATACTTTGCAAATAAAACAGGTAAGTAGCACAAATACACAGAGGTCTCCAGGAGGAGACCAAACAATATACTAAAATAGTGGGACGCAATTCAAAAGTATACCCAGAAGACGTAGAAGTGCTTGGGGACCCAAGGAACCACCCTAGGTAAGTACCCAGGAATCGCACGGAGGCCGTTTGCAGAGTAGGAACACAACCTTGTGCTCAATTGAAGTCAATGCGTAGGTTGCAGTTGAAATTTAAAGGAAGAATGACACTTCCCAGTGGACCCTGAAGACAACCTGTGGAAGGTTTGACATCTACCCCACGTGTGTATACCCTAGGAATCAGGGTACCTACACCAGGGAATTTAGGGTAATGTCCCGCTTTGCTAGTGTTGAGGCTAGCTTAGTATGTGGTGCTCACTTATGTAAGTGTAGCACCCTGTACTGATCCAGACAACACTTAAGGTGCTTTTAGTGGTCTTAGACAACATTAGAAAGCTCTCTAAGTGGTAGCTGTGGAGAGCAACCTTCAGGCGTAGTCCAGAAGGATTGTAAATCAGATTGTTTTACCAGAACGGAATCTTATTGGTATAGATTAAGTGAAAAAGAACCACACGATTTATTTATAAAAATATGTATTTATTATAAGACACTTACTAACATATATATACATCTCCTATCCGGAGATGTAACACAATGCACAAAATACTTTGTAAATAAAACAGATAAGTAGCACAAATTCACAGTGGTCGCCATCGGGAGACCAAACCATTTACTAAAATTGTGGGATGCGTACCAAAACTCAAGTCAAGAGTATACCCTGATGACGTAGAAGAGCAAGGGGACCGAAGAATCGACCCGAGGTGAGTAACCAGTAACCCCACGATGATGTTTGCAGAATTGGAAAACAACCGCGTGCTCTATTGAAGTCAATGGGTAAGTCGCAGTTACAATTTTACAGAAGAAATACCCTTCCCAGTGGATCTGGAAGAAATCCTATGGAAGATAGACGGTTGGAGAGCCACCCCACCAACGGATCCCATAGGAACCAGGATACCTACACCAGATAATTCTTGGTAATTTCCCGCTTAGTTAGTGTAGGAGGCTGGTTTAGTATGTGATGCTCTCTTTTGCGAGTGTAGCACCCTGCACTGATCCAGACAACCCTTAAGGTGATTTGCGTGTGCTTAGACAACCTTAGAAAGCTCTCTGAGTGGTAGCTGTGGAGAGCAGCCTTCAGGATTAGTCCAGAAGGCGTGTAAACCAGCTTGTTTTACCAGTACAAAATCTTATCGGTATAGATTAGGTGAAAAAGAATCACACAGTGTATTTATAAAAAACTATGTATTTATCAAAAAGACACTCACTAACGCATATATATAGCTCCTATGCGGAGATAGAATACAATGCACACAATACTTTGCAAATAAAACAGGTAAGTAGCACAAATACACAGAGGTCGCCAGGGAGAGACCAAACCATATACTGAAATAGTGGGATGCAAATCGAAATTCAAGTCAAAACTATACCCAGAAGACGTAGAAGTGCTTGGGGACCCAAGGAACCACCCTAGGTAAGTACCCAGGAACCCCATGAAGGCCGTTTGCAGAGTGGGATCACGACCTTCTGCTCAATTCAAGTCAATGAGTGAGTCACAGTTGCAATTTTAAGGAAGAAAGACACTTCCCAGTGGACCCAGAAGACATCCTGTGGAAGGCAAAACGTTGGAGAGCTACCCCACCTGTGTATACCCTAGAAACCAGGATACCTACACCAGGGAAGTCCGGGTAATTTCCCGCTTTGTTAGTGCAGGAGGCTGGCTTAGTATGTGATGCTCATTTATGTAAGTTTAGCACCCTGCACTGACCCCAACAACCCTTAACGTGATTTTAGGGGTCTTAGACAACCTTAGAAAGCTCTCTAAGTGTTAGCTGTGGAGAGCAACCTTCAGGCTTAGTCCAGAGGGAGTGTAAATGAGCTTGTTTTACCAGAACGGAATCTTATTAGTATAGATTAAGTGAAAAAGAACCACACTATGTATTTATGAAAATATGGATTTATTATAAGACACTCACAAACATATATATATATATATAAATCTCCTATCGAGAGATATAACACAGTGCACAAAATACTTCGCAAATAAAACAGGTAGGTAGCAAAAATACAGAGTGGTCGCCAGGGGGAAACCAAACGATTTACTAAAATAGTGGGATGCGTATCACAACTCAAGTAAAGACTATACCCAGAAGATGTAGTCGCGCATGTAGGCCGAAGTAACGACCCGAGGTAAGTACCCAGGAACCCCACGGATGCTGTTTGCAAAATGGGAACACATCCGCATACTCAATTCAAGTCAATGGGTAAGTCGCAGTTACAATTTTAAAGAAGAAATACCCTTTCCAGTGAACCCTGAAGAAATCCCATTGAAGACAGAAGATCAGAGAGCCACCCTACCTATGCATACCCTAGGAACCAGGATACCTACACCAGAGAAGTCTTGGTAATGTCTTGCTTTGTTAGTGTAGGAGGCTGGCTTAGTATATGGTGCTCATTTATGCAAGTGTCGCACCCTGCACTGATCCAGACAACCCTTAAGATGATTTTAGTGGTATCAGACAACCTTAGAAAGCTGTCTAAGTGGTAGCTGTGGAGGGCAGCCTTCAGGCTTAGTCCTGAAGGAGAGTAAATCAGCTTTTTTTACGAGAACAAAATCTTATTGGTATAGATTAACCCTTTCGTGCTGGTGAATTTTTGCGCTGTGCAGGCGTTGTATTGAGTGTGCAGATGTCGGACGGCCCCCAGCCGTCCGCCGCAGATGCCCACCTTGACGTTTGACGGCCGGGGCCGTCCGAAGCACACAAGGTGTTAAGTGAAAAAAAAAACACAGTGTATTTATAGAAACCATGTATTTGTGAAAAAGACACTCACTAACGCATATATATAGCTCATATCCGGAGATAGAACATAATGCACCCAATACTTTGCAAATAAAACAGGTAAGTAGCACAAATACACAGAGGTCTCCAGTGGGAGACCAAGCAATATACTAAAATAGTGGGATGCAAGTCAAAACTATACCCAGAACACGTAGAAGTGCTTGGGGACCCAAGGAACCACCCTAGGTAAGTACCCAGGAATCGCACGGAGGCCGTTTGCAGAGTGGGAACACGACCTTGTGCTCAATTGAAGTCAATGCGTAGGATGCAGTTGAAATTTAAAGGAAGAATGACACTTCCCAGTGGACCCTGAAGACAACCTGTGGAAGGCAGTAGGTTTGACATCTACCCCACGTGTGTATACCCTAGGAATCAGGGTACCTACACCAGGGAATTCAGGGTAATGTCCCGCTTTGCTAGTGTAGGAGGCTAGCTTAGTATGTGGTGCTCACTTATGTAAGTGTAGCACCCTGTACTGATCCAGACAACACTTAAGGAGCTTTTAGTGGTCTTCGACAACATTAGAAAGCTCTCTCAGTGGTAGCTGTGGAGAGCAACCTTCAGGCGTAGTCCAGAAGGATTGTAAATCAGATTGTTTTACCAGAACGGAATCTTATTGGTATAGATTAAGTGAAAAAGAACCACACGATTTATTTATAAAAATATGTATTTATTATAAGACACTTACTAACATATATATACACCTCCTATCCGGAGATATAACGCAATGCGCAAAATACTTTGTAAATAAAACAGATAAGTAGCACCAATTCACAGTGGTCACCAGCGGGAGACCAAACCATTTACTAAAATTGTGGGATGCGAACCAAAACTCAAGTCAAGAGTATACCCAGATGACGTAGAAGTGCAAGGGGACCAAAGAATCGACCCGAGGTGAGTAACCAGTAACCCCACTATGATGTTTGCAGAATTGGAAAACAACCGCGTGCTCTATTGAAGTCAATGGGTAAGTCACAGTTACAATTTTACAGAAGAAAGACCCTTCCCAGTGGATCTGGAAGAAATCCTATGGAAAACAGACGGTTGGAGAGCCACCCCACCAATGGATCCCATAGGAACCAGGATACCTACACCAGATAATTCTTGGTAATTTCCTGCTTAGTTAGTGTAGGAGGCTGGTTTAGTATATGATGCTCACTTTTGCGAGTGTAGCACCCTGCACTGATCCAGACAACCATTAAGGTGATTTGCGTGTTCTTAGACAACCTTAGAAAGCTCTCTGAGTGGTAGCTGTGGAGAGCAGCCTTCAGGATTAGTCCAGAAGGAGTGTAAATCAGCTTTTTTTACCATTACAAAATCTTATCGGTATAGATTAGGTGAAAAAGAATCACACAGTGTATTTATAAAAAACTATGTATTTATCAAAAAGACACTCACTAACGCATATATATATAGCTCCTATGCGGAGATAGAATACAATGCACACAATACTTTGCAAATTAAACAGGTAAGTAGCACAAATACACAGAGGTCGCCAGGGAGAGACCAAACTTTATACTGAAATAGTGGGATGCAACCAAAATTCAAGTCAAAACTATACCCAGAAGACGTAGAAGGGCTTGGGGACCCAAGGAACCACCCTAGGTAAGTACCCAGGAACCCCAGGAAGGCCGTTTGCAGAGTGGGAACACAACCTTCTGCTCAATTCAAGTCAATGAGTGAGTCACAGTTGCCATTTTAAGGAAGAAAGACACTTCCTAGTGGACCCTGAAGACATCCTGCGGAAGGAAAAAAGTTGGAGAGGTACCCCACCTGTGTATACCCTAGAAACCAGGATACCTACACCAGGGAATTCCGGGTAATTTCCCGCTTTGTTAGTGTAGGAGGCTGGCTTAGTATGTGGTGCTCATTTATGTAAGTTTAGCACCCTGCACTGACCCCGACAACACTTAAGGTGATTTTAGGGGGCTTAGAAAACCTTAGAAAGCTCTCTAAGTGGTAGCTGTGGAGAGCAACCTTCAGGCTTAGTCCAGAGGGAGTGTAAATGAGCTTGTTTTACCAGAACGGAATCTTATTAGTATAGATTAAGTGAAAAAGAACCACACTATGTATTTATGAAAATATGGATTTATTATAAGACACTCACAAACATATATATATATATATATAAATCTCCTATCGAGAGATATAACACAGTGCACAAAATACTTTGCAAATAAAACAGGTAGGTAGCAAAAATACAGAGTGGTCGCCAGGGGGAAACCAAACGATTTACTAAAATAGTGGGATGCGTACCACAACTCAAGTAAAGACTATACCCAGAAGACGTAGTCGCGCATGTAGGCCGAAGTAACGACCCGAGGTAAGTACCCAGGAACCCCACGGATGCTGTTTGCAAAATGGGAACACAACCGCATACTCAATTCAAGTCAATGGGTAAGTCGCAGTTACAATTTTAAAGAAGAAATACCCTTTCCAGTGAACCCTGAAGAAATCCCATTGAAGACAGAAGATCAGAGAGCCACCCTACCTATGCATAGCCTAGGAACCAGGATACCTACACTAGAGAATTCTTGGTAATGTCTTGCTTTGTTAGTGTAGGAGGCTGGCTTAGTATATGGTGCTCATTTATGCAAGTGTCGCACCCTGCACTGATCCAGACAACCCTTAAGATGATTTTAGTGGTATCAGACAACCTTAGAAAGCTGTCTAAGTGGTAGCTGTGGAGGGCAGCCTTCAGGCTTAGTCCTGAAGGAGAGTAAATCAGCATTTTTTACGAGAACGAAATCTTATTGGTATAGATTAACCCTTTCGCGCTGGTGAATTTTCGCGCTGTGCAGGTGTTTTATTGGGTGTGCAGAGTTCGAACGGCCCCTGGCCGTCCGCCGCAGATGCCCACCTTGACGTTGGACGGCCGGGGCCGTCCGAACCACACAAGGTGTTAAGAGAAAAAAAAAACACAGAGTGTATTTATAGAAACTATGTATTTGTTAAAAAGACACTCACTAACGCATATATATAGCTCATATCCGGAGATAGAACACAATGCACCCAATACTTTGCAAATAAAACAGGTAAGTAGCACAAATACACAGAGGTCTCCAGGGGGAGACCAAACAATATACTAAAATAGTGGGATGCAAGTCAAAACTATACCCAGGAGACGTAGAAGTGCTTGGGGACCCAAGGAACCACCCTAGGTAAGTACCCAGGAATCGCACGGAGGCCGTTTGCAGAGTGGGAACACGACCTTGTGCTCAATTGAAGTCAATGCGTAGGTTGCAGTTGAAATTTAAAGGAAGAATGACACTTCCCAGTGGACCCTGAAGACAACCTGTGGAAGGCAGTAGGTTTGACATCTTCCCCACGTGTGTATGCCCTAGGAATCAGGGTACCTACACCAGGGAATTCAGGGTAATGTCCCGCTTTGCTAGTGTAGGAGGATAGCTTAGTATGTGGTGCTCACTTATGTAAGTGTAGCACCCTGTACTGATCCAGACAACACTTAAGGAGCTTTTAGTGGTCTTCGACAACATTAGAAAGCTCTCTCAGTGGTAGCTGTGGAGATCAACCTTCACGCGTAGTCCAGAAGGATTGTAAATCAGATTGTTTTACCAGAACGGAATCTTATTGGTATAGATTAAGTGAAAAAGAACCACACAATTTATTTATAAAAATATGTATTTATTATAAGACACTTACTAACATATATATACACCTCCTATCCGGAGATATAACGCAATGCACAAAATACTTTGTAAATAAAACAGATAAGTAGCACCAACTCACAGTGGTCGCCAGCGGGAGACCAAACCATTTACTAAAATTGTGGGATGCGTACCAAAACTCAAGTCAAGAGTATACCCAGATGACGTAGAAGTGCAAGGGGACCGAAGAATCGACCCGAGGTGAGTAACCAGTAACCCCACGATGATGTTTGCAGAATTGGAAAACAACCGCGTGCTCTATTGAAGTCAATGGGTAAGTCACAGTTACAATTTTACAGAAGAAAGACCCTTCCCAGTGGATCTGGAAGAAATCCTATGGAAGACAGACGGTTGGAGAGACACCCCACCAATGGATCCCATAGGAACCAGGATACCTACACCAGATAATTCTTGGTAATTTCCCGCTTAGTTAGTGTAGGAGGCTGGTTTAGTATATGATGCTCTCTTTTGCGAGTGTAGCACCCTGCACTGATCCAGACAACCCTTAAGGTGATTTGCGTGTTCTTAGACAACCTTAGAAAGCTCTCTGAGTGGTAGCTGTGGAGAGCAGCCTTCAGGATTAGTCCAGAAGGAGTGTAAACCAGCTTGTTTTACCAGTACAAAATCTTATCGGTATAGATTAGGTGAAAAAGAACCACACAGTGTATTTATAAAAAACTATGTATTTATCAAAAAGACACTCACTAACGCATATATATATAGCTCCTATGCGGAGATAGAATACAATGCACACAATACTTTGCAAATTAAACAGGTAAGTTGCACAAATACACAGAGGTCGCCAGGGAGAGACCAAACCTTATACTGAAATAGTGGGATGCAAACCAAAATTCAAGTCAAAACTATACCCAGAAGACGTAGAAGGGTTTGGGGACCCAAGGAACCACCCTAGGTAAGTACCCAGGAACCCCAGGAAGGCCGTTTGCAGAGTGGGAACACAACCTTCTGCTCAATTCAAGTTAATGAGTGAGTCACAGTTGCAATTTTAAGGAAGAAAGACACTTCCCAGTGGACCCTGAAGACATCCTGCGGAAGGAAAGACGTTGGAGAGGTACCCCACCTGTGTATACCCTAGAAACCAGGATACCTACACCAGGGAATTCCGGGTAATTTCCCGCTTTGTTAGTGTAGGAGGCTGGCTTAGTAAGTGGTGCTCATTTATGTAAGTTTAGCACCCTGCACTGACCCCGACAACACTTAAGGTGATTTTAGGGGGCTTAGAAAACCTTAGAAAGCTCTCTAAGTGGTAGCTGTGGAGAGCAACCTTCAGGCTTAGTCCAGAGGGAGTGTAAATGAGCTTGTTTTACCAGAACGGAATCTTATTAGTATAGATTAAGTGAAAAAGAACCACACTATGTATTTATAAAAATATGGATTTATTATAAGACACTCACAAACATATATATATATATAAATCTCCTATCGAGAGATATAACACAGTGCACAAAATACTTTGCAAATAAAACAGGGAAGTAGCAAAAATACAGAGTGGTCGCCAGGGGGAAACCAAACGATTTACTAAAATAGTGGGATGCGTACCACCACTCAAGTAAAGACTATACCCAGAAGACGTAGTCGCGCATGTAGGCCGAAGTAACGACCCGAGGTAAGTACCCAGGAACCCCACGGATGCTGTTTGCAAAATGGGAACACAACCGCGTACTCAATTCAAGTCAATGGGTAAGTCGCAGTTACAATTTTAAAGAAGAAATGCCCTCTCCAGTGAACCCTGAAGAAATCCCATTGAAGACAGAAGATCGGAGAGCCACCCCACCTATGCATACCCTAGGAACCAGCATACCTACACCAGAGAATTCTTGGTAATGTCTTGCTTTGTTAGTGTAGGAGGCTGGCTTAGTATATGGTGCTCATTTATGCAAGTGTCTCACCCTGCACTGATCCAGACAACCCTTAAGATGATTTTAGTGGTATCAGACAACCTTAGAAAGCTGTCTAAGTGGTAGCTGTGGAGGGCAGCATTCAGGCTTAGTCCTGAAGGAGAGTAAATCAGCTTTTTTTCCGAGAACGAAATCTTATTGGTATAGATTAACCCTTTCGTGCTGGTGAATTTTTGCGCTGTGCAGGCGTTGTATTGAGTGTGCAGATGTCGGACGGCCCCCAGCCGTCCGCCGCAGATGCCCACCTTGACGTTTGACGGCCGGGGCCGTCCGAAGCACACAAGGTGTTAAGTGAAAAAAAAAGCACAGTGTATTTATAGAAACCATGTATTTGTTAAAAAGACACTCACTAACGCATATATATAGCTCATATCCGGAGATAGAACACAATGCACCCAATACTTTGCAAATAAAACAGGTAAGTAGCACAAATACACAGAGGTCTCCAGTGGGAGACCAAGCAATATACTAAAATAGTGGGATGCAAGTCAAAACTATACCCAGAAGACGTAGAAGTGCTTGGGGACCCAAGGAACCATCCTAGGTAAGTACCCAGGAATCGCACAGAGGCCGTTTGCAGAGTGGGAACACGAACTTGTGCTCAATTGAAGTAAATGCGTAGGTTGCAGTTGAAATTTAAAGGAAGAATGACACTTCCCAGTGGAACCTGAAGACAACCTGTGGAAGGCAGTAGGTTTGACATCTACCCCACGTGTTTATACCCTAGAAATCAGGGTACCTACATCAGGGAATTCAGGGTAATGTCCCGCTTTGCTAGTGTAGGAGGCTGGCTTAGTATGTGGTGCTCACTTATGTAAGTGTAGCACCCTGTACTGATCCAGACAACACTTAAGGTGCTTTTAGTGGTCTTAGACAACATTAGAAAGCTCTCTAAGTGGTAGCTGTGGAGAGCAACCTTCAGGCGTAGTCCAGAAGGATTGTAAATCAGATTGTTTTACCAGAAACTGAATCTTATTGGTATAGATTAAGTGAAAAAGAACCACACAATTTATTTATAAAAATATGTATTTATTATAAGACACTTACTAACATATATATACATCTCCTATCCGGAGATATAACACAATGCACAAAATACTTTGTAAATAAAACAGATAAGTAGCACAAATTCACAGTGGTCGCCAGCGGGAGACCAAACCATTTACTAAAATTGTGGGATGCGTACCAAAACTCAAGTCAAGAGTATACCCAGATGACGTAGAAGTGCAAGGGGACCGAAGAATCGACCCGAGGTGAGTAACCAGTAACCCCACGATGTTGTTTGCAGAATTGGAAAACAACAGCGTGCTCTATTGAAGTCAATGGGTAAGTCGCAGTTACAATTTTACAGAAGAAAGACCCTTCCCAGTGGATCTGGAAGAAATCCTATGGAAGTCAGACGGTTGGAGAGCCACCCCACGAATGGATCCCCTAGGGACCAGGATACCTACACCAGATAATTCTTGGTAATTTCCTGCTTAGTTAGTGTAGGAGGCTGGTTTAGTATATGATGCTCTCTTTTGCGAGTGTAGCACCCTGCACTGATCCAGACAACCCTTAAGGTGATTTGCGTGGTCTTAGACAACCTTACAAAGTTCTCTGAGTGATAGCTGTGGAGAGCAGCCTTCAGGATTAGTCCAGAAGGAGTGTAAATCAGCTTGTATTACCAGTACGAAATCTTATTGGTATAGATTAGGTGAAAAAGAATCACACAGTGTATTTATAAAAAACGATGTATTTATCAAAAAGACACTCACTAACGCATATATATAGCTCCTATGCGGAGATAGAACACAATGCACACAATACTTTGCAAATAAAACAGGTAAGTAGCACAAATACACAGAGGTCGCCCGGGAGAGACCAAACCATATACTAAAATAGTGGGATGCAAACCAAAATTCAAGTCAAAACTATACCCAGAAGACGTAGAAGTACTTGGGGACCCAAGGTACCCAGGAACCCCAGGAAGGCCGTTTGTAGAGTGGGAACACGACCTTGTGCTCAATTCAAGTCAATGAGTGAGTCGCAGTTGCAATTTTAAGGAAGAAAGATACTTCCCAGTAGACCCTGAAGACATCCTGTGGAAGGCAAAACGTTGGAGAGCTACCCCACCTGTGTTTACCCTACGAACCAGGATACCTACAGCAGGGAGTTCCAAGTAATTTCCCGCTTTGTTAGTGTAGGAGGCTGGCTTAGTATATGGTGCTCATTTATGTAAGTTTAGCACCCTGCACTGATCCCGACAACGCTTAAGGTGATTTGAGGGGTCTTAGACAACCTTAGAAAGCTCTTTAAGTGGTAGCTGTGGAGAGCAACCTTCAGGCTTAGTCCAGAGGGAGTGTTAATCAGCTTGTTTTACCAGAACAGAATCTTATTAGTATAGATTAAGTGAAAAAGAACCACACTATGTATTTATAAAAATAAGGATTTATTATAAGACACTCACAAACATATATATATATCCTGATATTACTTTCCGTAAATCTAAATCATTAAAGGATCGAATTGTGAACAGTGAATACATTGAAAGTAAGAAATTGGGACCGCCTACATGGTTGACACGTAAAATGGGTTTTAGGAAATGTTTTAAATGTAAGGCGTGCCAGCATGGAGTGAATCGGACGCATTTTAAAACATCTTTTAATAAAACTATTAAAATTAGAGGCTTCTTAACGTGTAGATCCAGTTTTGTGGTCTATGCCTTACAATGCCCCTGCCAAAAAATGTACATAGGGAGCACCACCTTACCAGTGTTCCAACGAGTATTGCAACACAGAAGAGCGATTGTAAATAAGGATAGAACGTATCCAATCGCAAGACATTTTGAAAGGTTCCATCAAAGTGATCCAACAGGTCTACAATACAGCTGTATTGCGGAGATCACTAAGAAAAAACGAGGAGGTGATCGAGAGAAGGAACTCCGTAAATTAGAAACTTATTATATTTTGGAGTTCGATTGTAGGGAACCACAGGGATTGAATGTGGATGAAGATCTACACACTTGTCTATATTAAGAAATGTTATAGTTGCTTAAAATAATATGAATAGTCAAAGTAATTTAAAAAGAAGTTCAATGAAGATTAAAAGAGAAACTCCCACTTGAATTAACATTAAAGTAAGAGATGCCGTTTATTCAATGAATTATTCGTTTTAAGAGGAAGCTATACAAATTTTATGGTAGTCAGGTTGGGGATTATATATGCATCAAAAAAACCTTTTAACCTTTTTAATGTTAGATAGTTTACACTGATCTACTTGAAGCACTAGCACTTTATTAAAATAGATTAATAAAGACAATTTGTTTACATTTAAAGCACTAGCACTTTGTAAACAGAGGATATATATGCACTAGCACTTTATTTGAGATCAAGTGTAAATGTTTACATCAATAAGCACTAGCACTTTATAAACGAAAAAAGATAATCGTCAGCACTTGCGGTTTATCTTTTAGAAAGGTTGAGAAATCAGAATGTTTTAAGGTTTTGATTTTTGTATATATAAATTTATATGTGATCAAGAAATTGCATGTGAAAATAATTGCAAGCAATGTATGCCAATGAAAATATTGTGTTGGAACAACTGTTCATAATACCAATGTAGTTAATGTGTATAAGGCATTGAAATGAAAACACATTTCAAAATGGCGGGAGCTTTTGACCTACCGTTTACCATGTTGATGAAATAATTTGATAGTCCCTTATTTATGTTTTGTACGTCACATGTCTGTTTTAAAAAGAGGAACGAATGGTTTTTCATTATCGTGAACAAGGTGGCGAGAGGCCACCGAAACGCGTTGATGTGAACTCATCAATTAAAAAAAGCCGAATGAAACAATCCCCTGGGAGTGCAGTGTGGTTTCTGTTGGAATCGACTTTAACCGTATGCTGAATATATATATATATATATATTCACTGAAAAAACCATAGGTTTAAGACATGTTATAGTTAGCGGAAATTTTACTGATAAAAAACCAATGAAATTCCCCCGTTATAGTTAGTGCAGGCAACTATAACTCACGCGACCGCAATCCTCTGCTGATGCTAATACTGTATTTAGACACTTATTTGCCCATGTCTTCTTCCATAAATTTTTAGCTATACATATATTAGAAATATTTTTTTTTCATAAAGACACATATGTCATCAGCAGAAGATTGCGGTCGCGTGAGTTATAGTTGCCTGCACTAACTATAACGGGGGAATTTCATTGGTTTTTTATCAGTAAAATTTCCGCTAACTATAACATGTCTTAAACCTATGGTTTTTTCAGTGAATTTGCAAGGTTTTTTAAATGCTAATTCCTAACTATAACGTGTGTGAAACCTATGGTTTTTTCAGTGAATTTGTATGGTTTTTTAAATGCTAAGTTACTTTACGCCATTCGTGGCGTGCACGCCCACTTAACGCAGTTTGTTCCGTGCGCGCACGGTGCGCTTCACGCACCGTGCGCACACGGTGAGCACGCGGTGCGCTTCGCGCACCGCGCGCCCACTTTACGCAGTTAGTGCCGTACACGCAAGGTGCCCACGTTACGCACCGTGCGCACACGGAGGACATATTATGCGCTTCCTTGTGATAGGTAATCAGTTAAATTTAATTTGTAAGTGATGACAATAATATGCCATGCACAGAGATTTTTTTTTTTTTATTAAAATTTTTAGCGTAAGCGCACCGTACGCGTACGGTAAGCGTAATCGGCGAAATTTTCAAAAAATAAAAATTTACCGTTTTTGGCCTTTGAGGACTCAACTAACATGGCTATGTGCATGGGCGCTGTCTAAACAGCCCCTTTATATGTTTTTTGCCTTTATTTACTGCCCCCCCCTCAGAGTGCGAGAGAGAAAATGGCGGCCGCCGCTTCCTGGTTTCGACCGATTCGAATGTTTACTTAGATGTAACAGCCAATCAGAATCGCGCTCGCGCACGCCACCGTACGCGTACGGTAAGCTTACGGTAAGCGTACCGTAAGCTGGCTCAGATATATATATTGATTTAAAGGCTATTTTCTCAGAATCTACTGAACAGATTTACACCAAACCTACAAAAGGCACTTCCTTGACCTGAGGACTTCCTCTCTGCCAAATTTCTAGTAATTCTGTTCAGCCGTTCGGGCTGTAGCCCTGTCTAAAGGTCCTATGGAAAAATGCATGGGAAAAACGCGTTTTGGGACCCCCCTTTTATCTCAGCCCCCGCTTGACGAATCCCCCCGAGACTTTCAGGGTAGGAGCGGAGCGTAGCGCCCCACCTATTTTGAGAAATTCGCGAGGATTCGTCGACCGGCGCCAAAGTTATTCAAAATAGAATGTTGCAGATTTCCTATGGAAAAGGGGTCCTAACTATAACTACCTACTGGCGACCGCCAGTAGGTAATATATATATAAATATATATATATATATATATATATATATATATATATATATAAATCTCCTATCCAGAGATATAACACAATGCACAAAATACTTTGCAAATAAAACAGGTAGGTAGCAAGAATACAGAGTGGTCATCAGGGGGAAACAAACCATTTACTAAAATAGTGGGATGCGTACCACAACTCAAGTCAAGACTATACCCAGAAGACGTAGTCACGCATGTGGACCGATGTAACGACCCGAGGTAAGTACCCAGGAACCCCACGGATGCTGTTTGCAAAATGGGAACACAACTGCGTACTCAATTCAAGTCAATGGGTAAGTCGCAGTTACATTTTTATAGAAGAAAGCCCCTTCCCAGTGGACCTTGAAGAAATCGCATGGAAGACAGAAGGTTGGAGGTACGTTGGAGGTAAGTAGCACAAATTTACAGATGTCGCCAGGGGGAGACCAAACCATATACTAAAATAGTGGGATTCAAATCAAAACTCAAGTCAAAACTATACCCAGAAGACATAGAAGTGCTTGGGGACTCAAGAAATCACCCTAGGTAAGTACCCTAAACCCCACGGAGGCCGTTTGCAGAGTGGGAACAAGACCTTGTGCTCAATTCAAGTCAACGGGTGTTTTACAATTTTAAGGAAGAAAGACACTTCCCAGTGGACCCTGAAGACATCCTGTGGAATGCAAAAGGTTGGAGAGCTACCCCACCTGTGTATACCCTAGGAACCAGGATACCTACTCCAGGGAATTCCGGGTAATGGCCCGCTTTGTTAGTGCAGGAGGCTGGCTTAGTATGTGGTGCTCACTTTTGCAAGTTTAGCACCCTGCACTGAGCCAGACAACCCTTAAGGTGATTTTTTAGTGTCTTAGACAACTTTAGAAAGCTCTCTGAGTGGTGGAGCTGTGGAGTGTAAATCAGCTTGTTTTACCAGAACAGAATCTGATTGGTATAAATTAAGTGAAAAAGAACCACACAGTGTATTTATAAAACTATGTATTTATTATAAGACACTCATGAACACATATATATATATAGCTACTATTCGGAGATAGAAAAGAATGCACTCAATACCATGCAAATAAAACAGGTAAGTACACAAATACATAGAGGTTGCCTGGGGAGACCAAACCATATACTAAAATAGTGGGATGCGAACCACGACTCAAGTCAAAACTATCCCCAGAAGACCTAGAAGGGCATGGGACCCGAGGAACCACCTAAGGTAAGTTACCAGGAACCCCACGGAGGCTGTTTGCAGTGAGGGAACACGATCGCTTGCTCAATTCAAGTCAATGGGTAAGTCGCAGTTGCAATTTTAAAGAAGAGAGAACCTTCACAGTGGACCCTGAAGAAAATGCCATGGAAGACAGAAGGCTGGAGAGCCACTCCACCCGTGGATACACCAGTAACCAGGATACCTACACCAGGGAAGTATAGTTGCGAAGTGGTGTCAGAAACCGCCGTCGGATTCAATGGAGGACTTCAGGAAGATGCTGCTGGCGAAGAAGGTGAAAGTGTCCGGTGGAACCCAAAGGTGGATTCAAGATGAGGAAAACCTACAAGCAGAGGGGACAGATTCTATGCCACTCAGGAGTGACCAGGAGGCATGGAAGGTTAATGCCAACCAATGTAGAGTGTTGCAGGAGAATTGAGGGTGACCTTGGAGATGCAGCTGTGTGGACCAGGCGACGCTGCGGAAGACCAGGAGCTGTTCACAAGCTGTCCCATGTCAGATGTCAAGAGTTGAGCGGGTCGTTGTCTGCTGGCATCACCAACAAGCTTTGGCAACTGCAAACAATGTGGCAAGCGACAAAGGTGCAGTGTTGGGACCAGAAAGGTCCAAGTGACTCACAGAAACAGGGGAGTCAGAGTAGGCCCCAAGTAATCAGAGGAGCCCACTGAAGTCAAAGAAGACCCTCGAGAGGACCCACTGGCAGAGGCACAGGAGTCGCTAAAGGACCTTGAGCAGCTCAACAAAGATGCAGACCCACGGTGTAAGGGTTGTGGTGAGGGCAAAGATCTTGGCTGCAGGAGATGTTTGAGGTTGAAGCTTCTGGAAGTCCGAAGATCTCTGAGGGAGAGAGTCAACAAGTCCTTGCAAAGACAATTCGATGCGGTGCACAGGGGTTCTGTTCCAGGGGTTACGACAAGGGATACTGGCCTCCATCTTAAGAATAAGACAGTGCAGGCCTCAAGAGAGTTGTAGAACCACCTGTGTTGCTGAACTTTTCGGAGTCAGTGGGAGCCCAGGATCAGCAGACCTTTTAGCAGCATTGCCGTGCCTGCTAAGGCGGGGAAGTGACTACTTCAAGGGAGATTCCTTCAGGTGTCTTGGATGTAAACAGGCTTTGTTAGGATCCTGTATGGAGCACTTTCACATACGTTGCAGCAGACTTGCAGGACAATGAGAACAGGAGCAGCAGGAGTCTTCCCAGTTGCAGTCTCGGAGCCCAGAGCAAATTCCAGCGAATTCCAGAGTGCCCAGATGGGTGAAGATGAAGTGGTGTCTTGATCTGAATCTTGTCTCGTGAAGAATCTAGGGACCCACCCAGAGGTAAGTCCTTGTGTACCCTAAGGAAAGGGTTGGGACAATTCAGGGGTCCCTCCCAGAGGAGTGGCTAGACAGTGGGGAGGTTACTGCCAGGTCCTTCGTCCAGTTTTGAGCCAGAGCAGGAGCCAATGGCTCCCTTTAGTGGTCTGAACTGGAGTATGCAAGGAGGGCACCAAGTGTGCCCTTCATTCAGTCTAAGTTGCGCTGGTAAGCACTCCCACCCTGCCCCAATACACTAAACCCTGTCTGGGAGGTGGTCACACCTCGCTGTGACAGGATATCTATTGTTCTGGCTTCCCCTGCTCGAGCTTAGCTCAGCAGGAGAGCGAAACATGTCTCTGGTCGGCAGCAGCCCTAACTTGCTGTCTTGTTCTGGAAGACTCGTATCGTGAGCACTGAGGGCCTCCTGGAGAAGCTTTACTGTGCATGGAATCATTCCTCCCACACCGTTTATGATGTGGGTGTATGATTCCAACATGTTTGATAACAAACATGTCAGGGTTTGTTACAGCCAGTTTGGAAATGGTCATCGCATACTGATGCATGGCCATTCTATGTATCGGAATGGCTGATACAGTTACAACCCCAGAGAATGGACTGCGTGGATTGTAGGAGTCTCCTGCTCATGCAGGGGCACACTCACACATTTATAACTGAGCACCCTGCCTTCAGGATTGAAAGGCCTGCCTTAGGCGTAACTTATAGGTTTTAAGTGCAGCAACCTCAGATATACACCAGCTTACACAGGCTGCAATGGCAGGCCTGTAGCCTCAATTTGTATGGTCTCTCATGCATGGCACAATACATGCTTCTGCCCAGGGGAGACCACTGGTGTACCTATGCCCTGAGTACCTTAGTACCATATACTAGGGACTTATGAGGGTACATCAGTAGCCAATCTGGGGGGTGCCTAAGTACTCACCATGTCCGAATTAGGGAAAAAGTAGAGAGACTGGGGTCCTGATTAGTAGGATCCCAGTCAGACTAGTCAGTAAACTATAATGACACAAGCAAAAAAGTGGGGGTTACCATGAAAGCAGATCCTAATTTCCTACACATATGGATTGATTGAAAGTTAGGAGGTAACAGTATAAAGGAAACAGTCCCCACAGATCTTATATTATATATTTAGCAATCATGCAGCTTATTTAGCTGAATACATATCTGTTGTGTCTCAGGACAAAAGGTCTACATGATGTCAGCCTCTCGCTCAATTCAGCAATACCAAAGTAGGCTGTAATATGGCCCCAGTCATTATGTGCTTGGGGAACGAGTGCTGGGGGAAAGGTTGTTCAGAAAGCAACCCTAGTGGGTCAAACTGTACATTGGGTGCTGTCTGAGACATTCAGCCTGCCATGTCTCGTGGGGGCTGCCTCAGGGAGGGTTTCAGTTCCCCTCAGGCAGATCACATGGAGAGCCAAAGTCCGGAGCTCATCCATCAAGACATCTTTCATGTCCGAGAGCAGGTTGCCTGCCTGCAGCTTTCGAATGAATTCCTTGTAGGGTCCTATAAGGGATATTTTGATACTTGTAAAAGAGTTTGGACAGGGTGATTGTTTTGAACATTTCGGCCTGGCCTAGTATAGCCGGTGCAGGATCCTCCAATGCCTTTCCTCATTCCTGAAGCTGTTCGTAAATGTGGTACAGATTGTTTAATAGGAAGACTTCATTTTTATTAATTATATGTATCTCTAAATATTTAAACCCCTAAATAAATACTGGTATGGTTTCTCTGTACCTTACCTCCCAGGGTCAAACTGTTGATGGATAGAATAGTCATTTTTCTCAGTTGAAAGTAGATCCTGAGTATGTGTCGAAAATCTGTATGAGTCTGGTCATTAGGGCATGACACATATAAAAGGATATCATCAGTCTATAGAGAGATTCTGCCCTCACAGTCTTCCTCCCCTCTTAGTCCCAGAACCTGCTGGTCTTCCCGAATCCAGCAGGCCAGGGGTTCCAGCGAAAGCGCAAATATCATTGGGGATAGGTGCCATCCCTGCCTCGTTCCCATCTCCAATCTGAAGAGGGCACTATATGATACCATTTACTTTTACCATTGCCATTGGTTGACTGTAGAAGTGCTTTGTCCACTGTCCACAGCAGGGGCCTATGCATACTCTTTCCAATACTCAATGCAGGTATGTGCACTTCAGAGTGGTGGAGACTTTCGTGGAGTCAAGGGATGGTACAGCTGTGTGATCTCTGTCAATCTACTCTGGCAGCTGTAGAGGCGTGTGACGCTCAGCGTAGTTCTCCTATGAGGCATTAAGCACAACTGGTCGGGATGACCTAGTTTAGAGATTGTTTTAAACAGACTTTTATTGGTTCCTAACATTCATACATATATATCAAGCCATACTTTCAATATGTTGGTTTCATTACTTCCATATCAATATCTCTCCCAGTGCCCAACTTTCTCTCCCTCAACTGTCCCACCCTCCTCCCCGAGCAGCATCATACAATATATGTGCCCCTTCAACCACAGCAGATCCTGGTATGCAAGACTTGTCCCACCTACATTCATGGTCCCACATCTTTAGGTAGCTTCTTTTTACAATTTGTGTTAAGCAGTCATAAGCGTTATCCTTCATTTAGATCCCATGCCCTTCCTGCTATCTCATATTACCCTGTGATGCCACTGTCGATGGAGGGTCCGGTTCCTTCATACAGCCCACCAAACCCTTCTATGTTCTTGCTACCTCAAGGGAGCTATCTCAAGCTGTCTGAAGCTCACTGCGCCAGCCCTCTACTCTGGGACCCCTAGCTGGCTTCTAATTCTGGATAATTTTCCGCTTTGTTGGTGTAGGAGGCTGGCTTAGTATACGGTGCTCAAGTATGTAAGTGTAGCACCCTGCACTAATCTAGACAAGCCTTAAGGTGATTTGGGTGGTGTTAGACAACCTTAGAAAGCTCTGTAAGTGGTAGCTGTGCAGAGCAGCCTTCAGGCTTAGTCCGGAAGGAGTGTGAAGCAGCTTGTTTCACCAGAAAGGAATCTTTTTGGTATAGATTAAGTGAAAAAGAACCACACAGTGTTTTTATAAAAATATGTATTTATTATAAGACATTCACTAACACATGTATATAGCTCCTATCCGGAGATAGAACACAATGCACAAAATACTTTGAAAAAAAACAGGTAAGTAGCACAAATACACAGTGGTCACCAGGGGGGGACCAAATCATTTACTAAAATAGTGGGATGCGAACCACGACTCAAGTCAAGACTATATCCAGAAGATGTGGAAGTGCATGGGGACCCATGGAACTACCAGAGGTAAGTAACCAGGAACCCCATTGAAGTCATTTGCAGTGTGAGAACACAACCGCGTTCTGAATTCAAGTCAATAGGTAAGTTGCGGTTGCAATTTTAAAGAGGAAAGAACCATCCCAGTAGATCCTGAAGAAATCCCATGGAAGAAAGAAGGTTGAAGAGCTACCCCACTTGTGGATCCCCTAGGAACCAGGACACCTACACTAGGCAATAGGGTGCATAGGTGCGAAGTGGCGTCAGAAACCGTCCTTGGATTCAATGGAGGACTTCAGGAAGATGCTGCTGGCGAAGAGGGGGAAAGTGTCCGGTGAAACCCAAAAGTTGGATTCAAGATGAGAAAAACCTGCAAGCAGAGGGGACAGAGTCTATCCCACTCAGGAGTGACCAGGAGGCACAGAAGAGGAATGCCGATGTTGGGTGTGCATTAGAATTGATGTGAACTTGTAGCTGCAGCTGTGTGGACCAGGTGACACTGTACCATGTCAGATGTCAAGAGGTGAGGGGTCGTTGTTCACTGGGAGCACCAACAAGCCTTGGCAACTGCAAACAAAGTGACAAGCGAGAAATGTGCAGTGCCGGGATCAGCAAGGTCTAAGTGACTCACCACAATCAGGGGAGTCAGAGTAGGCTTCAAGAAATCAGAGGAGCCCACTGGAGTCAAAGAAGACCCTCGAGAGGACTCACTGGCCAGAGGCAGAGGAATCGCAAAAGGACCTTGAGCAGCTCAACAAAGATGCAGGCCCACGGTGTAAGGGTTGCAGTGAGGACAAAGATCTTGGCTGCAGGAGATGCTTGAGGTGGGAGCTTCTTGAAGCCCTTAGATCTCTGAGGAAAAGAGTCAACAAGCCTTTGCAACAACAATTCAATACAGTGCACAGGGATTCTGTTCCAGGGGTTAAGACAAGGGATACTGGCCTCAATCTCAGGAATAAGACAGTGCAGGTCTTGAGGGAGTCCCAGAACCACCAAGTGTGTAGCTGAGCTTTTTGTAGTCTGTGGGAGCCCAGGCTACTTCACTTCAAGGGAGATTCCTTCAGGTGTCTTGGTTGTCAACTGATCTTGTTAGGATCCTATATGGAGCACATTCACATACATTGCAGCAGACTTGCAGGACGATGAGACCAGCAACAGCAGGAGTCTTACCAGTTGCAGTCTCTGGGCCCAGAGCAAATTCCAGCGAATTTCAGAGTGCCTAGATTGCTGTAGATGAATACTCTATGCAGGTATGTGCACTTCAGCGTGGTCAGGACTTTCCTGGAGTTAAGGAATAGTACAGCTGTGTGATCACTCAATCTACTCCGGCAGCTGTAGAGGCATGTGATTTTCAGCGTAGTTCTCCTCTGAGGCATCTAGCCCAACTGGTCAGGATGGTCCAGTTTAGAGATGTTTTTAAACAGAATTCTACTGGTTCTTAACATTTATACATATATATCAAGCCATACTTTCAATATGTTTCAGAACTTTCATATCAATAACTCTCCCAGTGCCCAACTTTCTCTCCCTCAACTGTATGACCCTCCTCCCCGAGCAGCATCATACAATATTTGTGTCCCTTCAACCACAGCAGATCCTGGTCTGCAGGACTTGTTTCACCTGCAGACCAGGATCTGCAGGTGCATAATTAGATAGCTTTTGTTTACATTTTGTGTTAAGCCGTCATAAGCAATATCCTTCGTTTATGTCCCATTCCTTTCCTGCTATCGCATATTCCCCTGTGATGCCTCTGCCGATGGTGGGTCCGGTTCCCTCATACAGCCCACCAAAGCTTCCCAAGCTTGTGCTACCTCAAGGGAGATATGGCTTTGTTTGGCCTCTCAAAACAGCAGTCCACTTACATATCCTTCCTATGTCTCAAGCTCACTGCGCCAGCCCTCTATTTTGGGCCCCCTAGCTGGCTTCTAATTCTAGGTAATTTCCCGCTTTGTTACTATAGGTGTCTGGCTTAGTGTATGGTGTTCACTTATGTAAGTGTAGCACCCTGCACTAATCCAGACAACGTTTTAGGGGATTTTAGTTGTCTTAGACAACCTTAGAAAGCTCTATACGTTGTAGCTGTGGAGATCAGCCTTCAGGCTTAGTCCAGAAGAAGTGTAAAGCAGCTTGTTTTCCCAGAACGGAATGTTATTGGGATGGATTAAGTTAAAAAGAAACCCACAATGTTTTTATAAAAATATGTATTTATTATAAGACACCCACTAACACATATATATCTCCTATCCAGTGATATAACACAATGCACACAATACTTCGCAAATAAAACCGGTAAGTAGAACAAATAAACAGTGGTCTCCAGGAGGAGACCAAACCATATCCTAAAATAGTGAGATACCAACCACAACTCAAGTCAAGACTGTACCCAGAAGACGTAGAAGTGCTGGCGACCCAAGAAACCACCGGAGGTAAGTAACCTGGAACCCCATGGAGGACGTGTGAAGACTGGGAACACGAACACGTGCTCAACTCAATTCAATGGGTAAGTCACGGTTGCAATTTTAAAGAAGAAAAACCCTTCCCACTGCACCCTGTAAAAATCCTGTGGAAGACAGAAGGTTGGAGAGCCACCCCACCCGTGGATACCCTAGGAACCAGAATACCTACACCATGGAAGCCGGTTGCATAGATCCGAAGTGGCATGGGCAGCCGCTGTCGGACTCAATGGAGGACATCAGGAAGATGCCGCTGATGAAGAAGGTGAAACCCAAGGTGGATACAAGATGAGAAGTACCTGCAAGCAGAGGGGACAGAGTCTATGCAACTCAGGAGTGACCAGGAGGCGCGGAAGATGAATTCCCACTGATGCGGGTGTTGTAGGAGAATTGACGGTGACCCTGGAGCTGCATCTCTGTGGACCAAGTGACTCTGTGGAAGACCAAGAGCCATTCACGAGCTGTCCCACGTCGGATGTCAAGAGTTGAGGGGTCATTTTCCGCTGGGAGCACCAACAACCCTTGGCAACTGTAAACAATGTGGCAAGCAAAAAAGGTGCAGTGTTGGGACCATCAAGGTCCAAGTGCCTCACCACAAGCAGGGGAGTCAAAGTAGACCCCAAGCAATCAGGGGAGCCCACTGGAGTCAAAGAAGGCTCTCGAGAGGACCCACAGGCTGGAGGCACAGGAGTCGTAAAAAGACATCAAGCAGCTCACAAAAGATGCAGACCCACGTTGCAAAGGTTGCGGTGAGGACAAAGATCTTGGCTGCAGAAATGCTTGGGGTTGGAACCTTTTTGGAGCCCAAAGATCTCTGACGAAGAGATCCAACAAGCCTTTGCAACGATAATTCGGTGCAGTGCACAGGGGTTCTGTCCACCAGTTCCGATGAGGGATACTGGCCTCAAACTCAGTGAGAAGACAGTGCATGTCTCTGGTCAGCAGCAGCCCTAGCTTGCTGTCCAGATCTGGAAGACTGGTACCGGGAGCACTGAGGGCCTCCCGGAGGAGCTTTACAGTGCATGGAATCATACCTTCCACACTGTTTATGGTGTGGGGATATGATTCCAAAATGTTTGATACTAAACATTTCTGGATTCGTTACAGCCAGTTTAGAGATGGTCATCGTGTAATGACGCATGGCCACTCTATATATCGTAATGGCGAATGCACTTACAACCTGGCAGAAGGTTGAAGGGGTGTTCCTCTCCATTAGGGATACACTCTCACTTAGAACCAAGCACCCTGCCTTCAGGATTGAAAGGCCTGCCTTAGGTGTGGACTTACAGGTTTTAAGTGCAGCGACCTCAGATATAAGGAAACGTATATCTGTCATAAGTTGTGCTAGCACCAGCTCACACATGCTCCAATGACAGGCCTGTAGGCACAATTTGAATGGTCTCCCATGGGTGGCATAATACATGCTTCAGCCCATGGAGGACCCCTGGTGCACCTATGCCCTGGATACCTCAGTCCCACATACTAGGGACTTACAAGGGTACACTAGTAGCCTATCTGGAATGTACCTAAGTACTCACCATCCACTTTAGGGATGAAGGCACAGAGACTTGGATCTTGATTAGCAGGATCCCAGTCAGAGTAGTCAGAATCCGCATAACACCAGGCAAAAAGTGGGGGTAACCATAAAAGCAGATCCTATTTTCCTACAGCTAGTATTAGAGCCAGGTCTAGGAACCTACTCGTAACCTTAGTTTTAGCTGTGTGAATAAACCAGCTTAAAAAGCAGACACCTGATGAACAAGGGACCTCCATCAGTGTAATATCTGCCATAGTAGTCATAACCTCTACCCAGTATTCCTTTAGGGCTAGACAGGGCCACACCATATAATATATCTTTGCTCCCACTATTCCACATCTGGGGCATGTGGCACCCACTGCCTGAAAGCATCTGTTCATCTTGCCTGGGGTAAGTAGGTCCTGTGTAGGACACAGACGTTTAAATCAGGCATTTCTGTACACTTTCAGGATTAGCTTTAGTATTTTTTGCCCAGCAGCCCTCAGGGGAGAGGATGTGGCCTAACGGCTAGGGCGGTCCACCTAGAAGCTGGGGAACCGGGTTCTGTATCGGCAGGAATGTTCAACATTCTGTGATTCTCGGCAAATCACTTAATCTCTCATGCCTAACAAAAGGTGAATGTGTGATGCTCATGGAAAGCATTCTGATACCTTCGGGTCTAGTTTGTGCTATATAAAACTCCTCCCCAAACAATAAGTGTTTGATAACCCTCCCCCCCACCCCCTCCAGGTCGACCTCCCGTTGTTCCTGGAGGCAATCCAGGGATTTCAACATATCTGCCCTGATCGTACTATAAAAGCAGGAGACAACTTTGAAGGTGCCTGAGGGCATGCATATTATTTGGCAACTACGATTTGTTGGAGGCTCCGCAATTCCCCACCCCCCAATTTTCCTTAATCGCTGCTGACATTGCTCTATGGAGCAAAAAGTGCCCCTTCTGGAGGTCAAATTCTACTCTTAAGTCTTCAGATGGGAGTAACTCATCTGCACAAAACAAATTACCTATTTAAGCTATGGCAGCAGCCGTTCACTGTGACAATTACCGCCAGTATACCCCATGGGGTAGTTCCTCTAGTATGTGTAAGTGTATATCAGGTGAGTACTGGAACTGTGTGCATGCTTTTTATAAGAATGTTAGCCAACGTTTCATTACCTGGAGCTCGGAAGAGCACCCCCTTGAGTGGTCGTCAGACGGCAAGAAGCAGCTGGAATAGCTGCTGGAGCACGGGAAAGAATGGGCACATTTCTCACCCAGGAGTCATTCTGTTGTACAGCCATTGTGTCAACCACTGCATCTGCATGGCAGGTAGTAAGTCTCAAAGTCTGGGACTGCCAGCCCACCTTCTAAACAGGGCATTGCGACTTAGCCAGTACCAATTTCTGGTGCCTCGTACCTATATGAAGGCAATAAGGAGCGAGTCTAGTTTCCAAAATATAGTGCAGGATATCAATGTAGGCAAAACCACGTAGAAGTATAGGAGTCTAGGAAGTGCCACCATCTTAATGACGGCCACTCGTCTGGAAACTGGGAGCATTTTCCCAAAATCAGCACTAGCCTGCAAGGATCTGCAAGCTGGCCCTACATTCCCATTCTATCAAGTCTCCAGTGTCATGGAATATCTGTACTCCCAAATATTGCAGGCAAGTAGGCTCCCATATCAATGGCCTCGAGGTCACAGGAGGACGTGGACCTGGTCTCTCCAGGGCAAAGAAGCGGGAGAGCCTATCTTCTGCCACATCGTCCAAGAAAAGCCACATGTCAGGCACCTCAGCACGTTCATGCAGGCCAATCATGCAAATATTATTTTTCTGGGTCCTATTTTCAGCGTCATCTGTTCTGTATTCCAAGGTCTTGACCCTTCTCTCCATGCAAGCAAGGCATTCTCTCAGGGTCTCCATCTCCGTGGGTCGATCCGTCGGTGTTTGTTCTGTGTTTGTGACATATATAGCTAGACCCCTGTGGCAATTCCTGAGGATCCCCATGTCCACCACTATTGGGTCTATTTTATACTCCAACACTTCCCAGGAGTCCGTTTTTGCCTGCAAATTATCATTTAGTACCTGGATGGGTGGCTGCTGGTCTGCCCTCCCCTTTTGGCCTCTAACGAGGGTGGCATTCTGTGGTCCATTTTTTTTTTTAGGGATCTTATGCATGGTAGTTCTCGCTGGGTAGTGCAGTAGGTCAGGAGCATGATGGTGCCCCAAATTGCCATATCTTTATTTTTTTTTATTTTTTTTTACAGAGCTTTATATAGTGCTAACTTGACCCAAATCGGGTATCAGTGCGCTTTACATAGCACCAGTTGCGTTAGATGAGGACACATTCACCTCTATATGGGCCTAAGGTTCCCAACCAGTCCAGTGCCGGCCAGCAGGTGCCCCCGCTGGGAGTAGGCCGCAAGGCACTCCTCCTCTGTTTGGTCCCTCTCCAGAGTCCACACTGCGGTGTCAGAGGAAATCAGAGCAGATCAGGGCTTTCAGGATTCCTGGTTGGGTCTGCCTTCCATTGTCTCAGCTAAGTCCAAATAGTGTGGTATGCCTTCACCCCTCACAGTTCACCAGCAGAGTCAGTGCTTTATTTCCTTTATTTATGTCCCGGCTTCCTATCCCTCATGGGGCCTCCTTGCTCCCTGTCCGATGCGCTGTCCAAACCCAATGCCCTGCTCAACTCGCTCTAGGGGGTCGATGTTCCGCCCATTGCAGCTCCAGATCAGTAATCGATCTATTAGGGCCCTGCGGGCGGTCTTCCACTCCCATTCGTCAACAGCACCCTATCCACAGACGTCCCAGTGGAGGTGCTGGGCCACACATTCCTGTCCCTTGAGAGGGGACCTCCTGGTGCAGATAAGGTTCCCCTGGGGCCCAAGTCCCTCTTGTTGTCCCTGTGACTCACCACAGGCGACTCACTGTATATTTGAGCTGTCCACCAACCCATGCTGCTCTTTTCCATTTTTCTGATGCCCAGGGGTGTCACCCCTTCAACTCTGTCAGTGGGTCACCGTGTCCCCCGCCACTGCTCGAGACCAGCAGTCAATCTATTGGGGTCCCATGTGTGGCCGTCCATCCCCACTCACCAGCAGCACTTCACTCTCAGGTGTCTCGTTGAGGGTGCTGGGCCAAACGCATATGTCTGTTTGCAGGGGGAGTCTTTTCGGTGCAGGTAAGGCTCCCTCGGTCCCCGGTCTCTCCTGTTGCCCTAGTGTCTCACCGGCAGTGTTTCTCTGTGTTTTCGGCTGTCCACCTGTCCTAACCGCCCTTTTTGGGTTTTCACTGCCCAGGGGTGCCATGCCCACAGCTTGTTTAAGGGGCAGCTAGTTCCCCATTGCTGCTTGAGTTCAGCAGCCAATCATTCTGGACCTGTGTGTGGACTCACACCTCCAATCGTCAGCAGTACCCTGCTCTTAGGTGTCTTGGGGTGGGTTCTTGGCCACACGCATGTATCTGTTCATAGGTGAGTGGACTCTTCAGTGCAGGTAAAGTTCCTCCAGGTCCCCAGTCACTCTTTTGTTGACCCTGCATTTCACCGTGATTATGCCGATGCTGTTTTTCCGGAGTCATCTATCTTATGGAGGCTTCTTCAGCTCAAGCTCGATGCAGGATACTTCTGGATTGAGCTGGTGAGCCGGGAGCTCTGATTTTCTCACCTTACTTCATTGGCACGTGATGAACCAGTTTAAAGATGATCTGCCTTAGGTGAGTGACCAGTACTTTCGTTAGGATCTTCCGCATTCGGCAGTAACATCTTCTATAGGAGGCACAGCTACCTGGCAATTTGACGTCTTTTAGGACTGTCACTATGGTGTCTAAATGTTGGTCATAGGGTAACTGGCCTATTTCATTGGCTTCAAGTTACATACGGCGCCTAGAATCCAAGTCATTCTTTTATATAGTTCTTTTGAAAGTTTGTTCAGCCCTACAGCTTTTCCAGATTTTATTTCCATGATGGCCACAACTATATCATCTTCTCCTATGTCTTAATCTAGTTATTTTGCTTCCTCTGGCATGAGGACTGGTAGGTGCATATTTTTGAGGAAGTCTCTTATCTTGATGACTTGATTTGATAGGGCTTGATGACTTGATATATAGGGCTTGATAGGATATTGCAAATACATCCTTCCACTATTTCTCTGTACCCCTTGAGTGGTGGCTTTTTCTCCCTCCATATTTTGTATACCCAAATTCTATCCCTCTCTCTCTTGCTCATCCATGCAAGGAGCTTCTATGCTTTGCTAACTATCTTGTTTACTCAATACTGCAAGGCCAGGGCAGCAGTTCTCGCTTTATTCTCAGAAAGTTCCCTGTTACTCTTGTTGTAGTCTCAGTCGATGGCCTACTCCCTTATCTCCCAACATTTGAAGCTCAGCTCCTGCTTGAGTTGTACAATATTACCCTATAGCTTATAGGCTTGTTTCCTCACCTTCCTTATTAGGGAGATAGCCTGACCCATCTGCACTGCGTTGTAGGCTTCCTACAATATGAGCTCCAAGGTTAGGGTACCCACATTTTGTTCAAAGTAGCGGACAGTGCCTGATCTCATCTCCGCAGTGAAGCTTCTATCTTTAGGTTTAAAGCCTAGGCCTGTCCCTATCCGCATACTGGCCCTGGAGCTTATACCACATCGACAACAGATCTGAGATCCCTCTCGCCATCCATCGGTCTAGAGTTAGGCAATCTCCCGACCTGGCCATTTTAAGTAATGAAATAATCTATACCTGATAAACTGTTGTGTGATATGGAGTGGAAAGTGTGTGGTCGTGTTCTGGGGTGCTGTTGGCAAGATGTCAGAAATGTTGGTTGCCCTAAGGATTCCCACCAAAGGAGTTTCCCCCATTTTTCCCTATTGGGGTGGGTATCTGTCCTACACCCAAACTGACCACTGGATTAAAGTCCCCACCTAACATTAGTACCCCCCTCAGGTAGTCAAAATAGGAGGTTGTCAAGCAACTCCAAGGTCTCTGCATGGAGTTAAGGTGGGACATATAAGGAGCAAAGGTTGATTTCCATGCCGCACCGACTGTGCAACATATCTGCCTTAGGTATTGTCCATCATAGGGTGAGGAATGTATAAGCGTTGACTTCTTAATTAGCAGTCCTACTCACTGTGATTCTGATCTGTATCCTCAATGGGCAAGCTCCCCTTTCCATTGCTTCACAATTGTTTTCCTTCATGCTGTTACATCCCTATATGGGGTCTGTGGTATTTTAAATACTGGGCCACTATGTCTCTCTTAAGTTTGCTTCCTAGTTCATTAACCTTCCAGGATAAGCCGGTGTTCAGCCCACCCCCTCCCCACACAGAATGATATGTGCAGATACGTAGTGAGATGTCTTGCTTTATTCTTGACACACCTGATTGTCTGGCTTCCCATGTCTCCTGGGATACCTGAGACACAGGAGTGGACTCTGTCAGCTGTGGCCAATAACAGTGAATATATGAATAACACCCCTCTCTCGAACCTCCACAACTCTACCCTCCCTCACTGCTACCCTTCTTCCTGGGCCTAAAAGTACTTGCCCTCTCCAAGTCACGGAGCGCCTGTCACTCCCCATACAACGTTCTGTAACTTCATCAACTTTCCGCAGCTCAAAGAGCACTGGGAGCCAGTGTGTCCCCTCTAACCACAGAAGCCGTACTGGGATATCTTTCCTGCTTTGGCCCTCCCAAAACCATTCAATGCAATATCACCATTCATCGCTCCACCGATTCCCCCAGCAGGGCACATCCATGTATCTAAGTAACGTCCCTTACAGTATTCAGTGGGTAGCCTAATCTTTGTCAGCTTTCTGCCTTCGCATTTCCAGTTTCCTTCTTTACCACATATCAGGGAATTCCCTCTGTTTCCACCGGTACTGCTGTCAAATTTATTTAATGTGCCAGTCGTTCTTACTGCCCACCTGAGCAAGGAATCATACCACATTAGGGGCTCCTCCATCTGTCGGCATTCCTAGGTCATGGTGTGGTCTTGGACTAGTGCTTTTCTGCCAGTTTTCAGCCCTTGGACAATCTCCATCCTTTGATCCTATACCAGACCTCCTCTGGTGTAGCAAAACACCAGTACTTCCCTTCTGCCATAATGCTCAACTTAGCTAGATACATCATCATCATACAGTTTATGATTTTTTACCCTGAAGACTTGCTTAACCTTGTTGAAATTTCTCCAGAGTTTCTGCACCTGCAGAGTGACTTCCAGGAATGTGACATCTACATTCTCATAGATATGTTTCTCCCAACACCTGGAAGCCTGTAATATAGAATCCCTGTCTCAGTGGTTGAAGATCCTTGCAATGTTTGTCTGCAGTGGAGCGCCTGTTGCCTGGCTGGGGAGGCAGGTCCTAGACTCTATGGGCTCTTTCAATTGTAAAATATTTGAATAAACCCATTGGTTGCAATGTTTTGAGCCTGAGGTGTTCCTAGAACAGCTCCAATCCAGGTCCATTGGCTCATTTGGCACCCCACTACTCTAATATTGTTTTGAGGCGATGTCCACTGGGACACACAACAGAATCAGCCTCCCCTTGCATCACAAGTGTCCCAATATGCTGATTCTTATCCAATTCCATCTCCTTTATCTCTGCATTCTACCCACTTCAGCCAGTACGACACTGTCCCAGGTATCTAGTGACCTCCTTCCTTGCTATTATCACAGACTTGGTATGTGCCCGCAGGTCTGCCCTTATCTTGTGTTCATACAGAGCTTCTGTGTAGCCCCTCTCTCCCATTACAACTCTATCTGCATTTGGGGATAGCTCAATTTGTGGTGCAAAAGCCCAGTCATTAATGGCCAATAACTGTGATGCACAGTAGTATTTCTGTCTATCTCGTAGTGTGATTCTACCATTATAGACTCCCTCCATGAATTTAGGAATTGCTCTGTGCACCACTCCTCCATCCTACCGCATCAGTTTGATTTCTGCTTCCAGCTTTCATGTATTCCAATGTAGTTTTATTGGCTTTCACAGTATAGGATAAAATAGTGTGGACCATCTGCTAAAGCATATACTATATACTTACAATATCTGTTTCTGGCTGCACTACCGCCACCGTTCCCCATTCTCCCACCCTAATGTGTAGGGATCTCAGCAACTTCAGACAACCATACACAAAATCTTTCTCGTAAGTAGTATACTGGGGGAGCCCACATCTCTTTATATTTGTCCCCAATTTCAAGAAGGCGCCAGGTCAATTTCTTTATTGCCAACAACATCTAGAGTTTTCTCACCTGTGCTTGCATTATCGGAATAAGATGAGATTTTCATTTAAGTTCTATGAGTTACTTTACTGCCAGAGTAATGGTCAAAATCAGCCACCGGCCCGATATCGATATGCCTTTTATCTCAAGTGGTCTTAAATGTAGTACTATTATCGCCGGGTTAGGTTGCGATGGATATCCAGTCACTCCAGTAATATGACTAAGGACTTCCTTATAAAGAGGGAAAGCTAGGGTAAGCTCACCACACATTAGATGTATCCGCCACCTCCTGACATCCCTGCTTGCAGAGCCCATCAGCATTATCATACTCATGTTTCAGTTTCACCAGGGTGGGATTGCATCCCATTATTATCCTTTACAATATTTCTACACGCTCTTGCATAATTACGGGATATCCACCCACAGTTTTGCCATTTAGATGAGGAGATTAGCATTTCCAAGGTCTGGTGTCAGGGATTCATATACAACCACTTTGGTGCTTCTCCCACGTCTACCAAAATAGCATAAATATTAGACATGAGCCCCATAGGACAATCTCACGTAGTGAAACGCTTTTCCCAGGCACACTCTTCTATCCAGCATTCAAAGTCTCCCTTGACCAGACATGGAGTAAAATCTGCGTTAACCACCAATGGTGTATAGGGAGATGGAAAGGAATTCAGAGTTATACTATCATATTCTCATGACTGAAGTTCGGGGTAATAGCAGACTGGTAGTCTCGCTTTCTTGGGCAACCATTGAATGGCTCATTGGGCCCGATTAATTACTGTGGCACCCACATGAATTCCGTGGTGTACAATTTAGTAAAGAGACCACTCAAAAAAAGTCAAAGCTGAGGGGAATCAAAGTATTTCTCGTAGGCCCAATCCACCAGAATGTTTGTGCCCTTTACATTTTTACTCAAAATGCTTGCTATTTTACATGCCCACATAATGCCATTGATTGCTCTTCGTCTATTCCCTGTATCAGATTCGGGGAGAGTCAGTGGGAGTGCTTGAAAGTGGTAAAGCAATCTCCCAAAAATATTTTGTTTTATCACTGCCACCTTGAGAAGTGCGCCACATACAATAGGTGGTGTGTTGGAATAATATAGACCCCTACATATTTAAATATTTTGCAGCCCACTTCAAGGGCGTGAGTTCTAGAAGTCTAGTTTTGACCTCTGGCGAAATACTTACAATGGGCGTTTTAGATTTGCCTAGCTTGACCTTGAATCCTAGTAGTTTCGCCTTGGATTCCAAAACTTTCATAACTTCATGTATTGAGCATTTAGGCTCTACCAGTGTTAGTAAGACATTGTCCGTGAACAAGTGTCTTTTATCTTTGTCATCTCTAATGGGCATCCCCAAGATGTACTGATGCTGCCGAACAATGGCAGCTAAGATCTCCATTGCCAATACATATACTGAGATGAGAGGGCATCGCTGTCTTGCCCAACTTGATAGGTGATGTTCATTAAACAGGACAATTGCTGTAGATTGATTACAACTACCCCATATCCTGGTGGCAATGTTGGGGCCAAACCAGATTACGTCTAGCACCTACAAAAATAATATCTAGCTGACCCTATGAAATGCTTTTTCATTGTCTAAAGAGATGATCGCTAGGGGGATCTTCCTGAACTTAGCCTTTCCAATCAGATGAAGAACTCAGCAAACATTATCAGCAGCTTGTCTCCATGGGACAAGACTTGACTGGCCAAACTCCAGAAAGTAGGGCCAATGAAGTATTAAGGCACCAGACAGCATGTTTGTGAAAATCTTGATATCTGAATTCAAAAGAGCTATTGGCTTGTATTTATCAGCACGTATGCCGCCAGGCTTAGGGATGAGAGTGATAATTGCTATCAACATTGAGAGTGTAACCATTCAGGATCACAGAAATGATTGAATAGTATTACTGAGTAGGGATCAGTTCGGGTGCAAAATGTTTGCAAAAGCGATTGGTGAGACCATTTTCGGCGGCCGGGTTACTCCATCACTAAGTGATAGATATCCCGTTCGCCAAAATATAAATCCAATAGGATATAATGGGATTTATATTTCGGCGGATAGATATCCGTCACCATTGTGACAGAGAAATACATCCTTGAGGTCTAAATCGGACCCTTTGTTTATAAATACTTCAGTTTTATCAGGATTTGCACTAAGAGATTGACCCTTGTTGCACACTGGAGACAGAATTGTGCCAGCCACCTTCCGTTGTCTAAGCCTCGTTGCTAATAAGGAGCCAGTTTTATTGGTATGTTCATCAAATCCTTTTTGTAGATATAATAGAACTTTTCCCGCTTTCTCCATAGCCAATAGGTCAATCTAACTTGTCTGCAAGCTCATCTTCCGTTGAGCTTTTGGGTAACCTGTCTGTCTTATTGTTTAGTCGCAGCTTTAAGCTCTGACCCCAATGAGTTTTTGTAAGAGTTTCCTATCGCATGTTGCTGTTGCCCTATCCACTAAGCAGTTACCCCTAAAGACTGCCATAGCATGTTAGAGGAGGCATTTTCCAGGTCATTTTCCTCAAACTACCCTTAATTGCTTCCCTCAAAGCCTGATGCATCAGTCGATCCTTAAGGAGGGGTTTTGTCAAATTTTCAACTATTCGTTCTACATTTCTCTTGCTGACTATCCCACTCCCAAACTATCATTCTGTGGTCCAAGACCACTTTGCTACCATGCTCAGTGGAGGTTGTAATGCCGACCAATGCTGAGTGCCCCACACTAAAGGCCTGATTTAGATCATATGGGATTTATATTTTGGCAGGCGGAATATCAGTCCAGTTGTGATAGAACAACAGATATCTGCCAATATCTAAATCAGGCCCAAAGTCTATTTGTGTATAGGACCTATAGACATATGAGAAGAAAGTGTACTTCTGCACATCCGCAAATTTAGCTCTCCTACGATGAACGAGGCCAATGTCTGTCAGTATCTGCTTTGTCTCCTGGGAGAGCACTCCTTGAGTATACCTGTCATGGGGGTGTCTATTCAGCAAAGCATCTGGCACAATGTTGAAGTTCCCCACTCACAAAAGGTTTTCTGGAGCTAGGGTTTGATCTTAGTTACATGGCTAAAAATATATTGTTTTGAACTTGATTTGGAATATAGACATTGAGTATATCCAGACCATGCCCTTGATGTCTACCTTCCAAATAAATATAGCTACCTTCTGTTGAGTCATGTTGGACCTGTAGTGCTTCTTAATGAAAGTGTTACTGTATCTGAATCATTACACCCACTTTCTTACAAGCCATAGCCGCATATTAATGTGTGGGGCATAAGTGCCATTTCATAGGGTGAGTATCAGACGTTCTCAAATGGGCCTCTTGAAGACATACCACCTTTAGGAGAACCGCCTGTATTTCCCTCAAAATTTTCTGTTGCTTAACCATTAAATAATAGAAAGGTTGAGATCGCTTAAACTGCAGGGTTCCTCAGGGCTCTTCGCTGTGCCCAACCTTATCACTAATGGAAATCAAAAAGGACTATCATTTTTCTTCCATATCTTACGTGGATACATCAATTATCATCTCCCTTTCTACACAAACAGGCAAGACCTCTTCTTAACTTAATCATTGCCTCAGACATGGGAGATTGGATGGCAGCAAGCAGCCTAGATGGTGACAAAACTAAGGTGATTGTAGTATGCAGTAACCCAAACTGATGGATGGAAACGGACTGGCCAGAATGCCTTGGCGCTCAACCTATGTCAAAACCAGAAGTCAAGAGTTTCCTTGACAATCCAAGCAAACAAATTAGTGGCAACTTGCTTTGTGCCACTTAGAACATTGGGAAAGCTCCTAAGATGGCCACCTGGACCATTGTGCAGAATCGTGATGCATAAATAAGTTTGACACTGCATAAAGGGGTTATAGACACAATTATTTAAAAAGATTGTAATTTATGACCAAATGGTGTTTAAGGGTTCCCCCAGGCATCAGTGGTTAAAATGAGCCATGGGCTGTCCCTTGTTACCTTCTAGCCCACAAACACGATGAGTACAATATTTACAAATGATACAATTAAAGTCTCCGAACCATAAAATTCATAAGGGCTGACTATTGACGGAGACTTGGCGATTTCCACTGGCAAAGCCTCTGTTACTTGGCAGTTGCCCTTGTCAAAAATGTTATAGTACAGGTTCACCAATAATAGGTCAACCTGTGCCTGGCCAGAAATCACTAGTAGTTGATACCACGGTGATAAACAGATGCATTTAACTTTAACAGAAGCATATTTTACTGCAATAACCACTGCGATACCATCCTTGACCCTTCTTGATGTGGATTGAATCGCTGGTACATTCCCAGTGAGAGCCAGTTCTGCTCTCTATACACCCATAGCACACCTGTGGCCCTCCTCAAAGTACCTTTCCTTGTGTTTCCAATTTTTGAGCTGTCTGTTGGGTAGCATAAATATTCTCCAACCTGTCTTACGATTTCCAGAGGCGATTCACTCCCCCCCGTCATACGGTATTGTGGGCTCTCTCTTTGCTCCATTGAAGGGCTATCATTGGTCCTTTCAACTGTACTTGGGCTGCTTCTCGATAGACCCAGCAATTTCTGTACCTCCTCTTCTTTGCAGATGATATGGGATTTAGAGTGTAGCTGAAATCACAATGCAAAGAGAAACACCTGCCTATCGAATATTTCTCTTCTATGAAGCTCAGGAGTCACTAAGGATAGCATGCATCATTTGTTCATGGTCACACGTGAAACATCCTAGAAAAGGTCAAGAGTATATTCTCGAAAAATTAGCAGATCTAATTTTTTGACTTCTCGCATTACCAATGTCCCCCGCCTCACTATTATATTGCAGGTGCTTCCCGTGGTGCTCTTACTCGATGTGCCTGGATTATGGGAATCTCATGTGGTTGGCCCTCTTTTAGTACAATTTTGAAAAGAGACTGATAGTACAGGATGATGTAATCAAAAACCTCTGTTCTGAAACGTTCTGGTTCAGCACATTATCTCACCGTGATCTGTCTTCCAAATCTGTACTATTTTCTCAGAGCGCCTTGATTTCTTCAGCCTTATTAGGTTGGGAATCTAGTATGCCTCTATTTCGTCAGTCGCTTACGAGAGATCGAAGCCATCCTTTAGGACTTATGCATTTATGTCATCATATTGAAAAGTTTATCTTGCAGGTCTCATAGGCAAATGTTTAGATTCTTATTTGTTAAGAAGATTCCCAACTCTCCTTTGTTGCTAGCCTTCATGGGACCTTGGTTTAATGCAGCTGGATTGCCATTTTGGGGTGCTGGTCTGCCTCAGGACCAGAGGATCCTCAATACTCACCAAGCCACTTCTGTCTGCCGGACTTACTTGGCATTCAACAGATCAGTAGTCTTGCCTTGAATGGATCATCCAGGTCGACCCCCCAAATGATCTAGCCAAATCTCAGGGGCAGTAGCAATCAAAGGTATGAAGCCCACAGGAAGTCATAGGGAAGCAAAAGGATGCATCCGTGCTACTCAGGCCCAATCTGGGAAAATGCACCTGAGCAACTGCTTGCATCTAATTTGGTAAGTCCTATAGTTTAAATGTGGGAGATAAGAATATTTGGCTGTATTCACCTTTGTTGCGTCTTTGGACAAAATGTCTACTCGAAGTCCTCTCAGTTTAGCAATCACTCAGTAGGCTGTAAGATGGCCGTCGTCATCATGTGTTCAGGGAATGAGCGCTAAGGAGGAACAGGCTGTCAGGAGGCCTCCCCTGTGGGTTCAACTACACATCGGGTGCTGTATCTGGCTGGCTGTTGCCTCAGGGATGGTTTAAATTCACCTCTGCCAGGCAGCATGGGGAGCCTGTGGCTCAATGATCAGACATCTTTCCCATCTGAGTGCAGGCTTCTTGTCTGCAGCTTTCTAAAGAATTCTGGCAGGATCCTGTAGAGGGGGTTTTGGATCGCATTACGGAGTTCAGACGGGATGACAATTTTGAACATTGTGGCCCGGCTTAGTATAAATGTTACACATATCCTTAAATATTTAAATCCCTCCATAACTATTGGTATGCTTTCTCTGTACCTCACCTCCCAAGGACAACCTGTTAATGGATAGAATTGGGATTTCTCTCAGTTGATGGTATATTCCAAGTATGAGTGGAACATGTGTAGGAGCCTGGGGATGATGTCATTAGGGTGCGACATGTACAAGAGGATATTGTAAGCGTAGAGTGAGATTCTCTCCTCCCAATCCCCAAACCAGCAGGTCTTCCCAGATCGAGTAGGCCAGGGGTTTCAGCTAAAGCAATGGGGATAGCAGACATCTGTGCCTCGTACCCCTCTCCAATCAAAAAGGGGTACAATATAGTAACATTTACTCATACCCTTGCCATTGCTTGACGATAGAGGTGCTTTAACCACTGCTGATAGATTGGCCTTTTACCCACTCTTTCCAACACTTCAGGTAGGTATGTCCTCTCCAGAGTGTTGAGGACTTTCGCGGTGTAAAGGTATTGCACGGCTGAGTCTTTTCAGTGATCCCTCAATCTGGTAAGGTTGCCATATAGGTGTTTGAGGTTTAGCCTAGTGCCCCTATGAGGCATGAAGCCCAACTGGTCCAGATGCACCAGTTTAAAGATGACCTGCCTTATCCAAGTGGCCAGTACTTTCTCTAGAATTAAGCAGTGGTATAGGAAGGCACAACTATTTGCTGGTTTCCTGTCTTTCAGGACTGCCACTATCATGGAAAACTGCTGGTCATAGGGTATCTGGCTTATTTCATTGGCTTCAAGGAACATCTGTCTCTTGTACAGCGCTAAGCCATGCTTTTATATAGTTCTATTGGAAATGTGTTCAGCCCTGGAGCTTTCCCGGATGAATGTCTTTGATGGTCCTAACTATCTTACTTTATACTTGGTTTTCATGTAGTTAATTTGTTTCCTCTGGCATGAGGACCAGGAGGCGTATATGTTTGAGGAATCCTCCTGTGTCACTTGATAACATGCTTGTGATTGACCGATATAGGCCTTGATAGCAACTTGCGATTTCTGCCACTCCTTCCCCCTGTATTTCCTATACCAAATTTCTATCCCTCTATTGCTCATCCATACAGGAACCTCCCTGGTTTATTGCCTACCTCGTTTAGCTGGTACTGCAAGGCCAAGGCAGTGGTTCTCTCTAATTATCAGCGAGGTCCCCTTACTCTTGCAGTCGTAGCCTGAGTAATGGCCTACTTTCTTATTTACATACTTTTGAAACCCCTGTTCAAGGAGTAGAATTGCACACCCTAGTTTAATGGCTTGTTTCGTCTTCCATTTCCTCAACCTGCTTAATAGGCAGATAGCCTCCCCCCTCAGGACCACCATGTAGACTTCCCATGTTATGAGCTCTGAGGTTACTGTGCCCACGTTTTTTTCAAAGTAGTGGACAGTACCTTTTCTCAACTCCTAAGTGATGCTTCTACCTTTGAGGTACCATAGGTCATAAGTCTAGACTCTGTCTCTAGCCACAAATGGGTCCTGCAGCTAGGCCCACATCTATGAGTGATTTGAGATCCCATTCGCAATCAGTCTAGTGTAGTGAATCTCCCAATATAATAATCTATATTTGATAAACTGTTGCATGCTCTGGAGTGGAAAGTCTTTTGTCATGCCCTGGGGAGCTGGTTGTCTAGATGTCAGATAGACCTTTGGCCCAAAGGAATCCCACCAAAGAAATCTCCCCTGCCTTTCCCTGTCATTGTGGGTATCTATCCTCCCCATCATTCACCACAAGATTGAAGTTGCCTAAAATTACTACCCCGTCAGGTGGGCGCTATAGGAGGGTGCCCAGTGTTTCCAAGGTCTATGCAAGGAGTTTAGGTGGGACATATAGGGAGCAAAGGTTGATTCGCATGCCGTCCTAGCAGCCCGACTCTTCAACTTATCACCCTTGGATATCGACCCATGTATGATGAATGTTGACTTCATAATTAGCAGTCCTACTCCCTTTGAGTCAGATGTGTTACCCAAATGCGCTAGCACTTTATATCCCCATTTTCAGTGCCTCACAATTGTTTCCCTGCAGGTCTGTTTCATGTAACATTGCCACTTCAGGTCCCTAGTGTTTTAGATACTGAACCACTATGCATCTCTTTGTTTTGTCTCCAAGTCCATTTACATTCCAGGTCAAAGCTGTTAATTTGCCCCCTCCGCTGCATGCTTTGTGTAGATATGTAGCGAGAAGCTTTGCTTTGCTCTTTATCTGCCTAATTGGCTTCCCATGTCTTCTGGAGTGACTGAGACACTGGAGTGGACGCTGTCAGTTGAGACCAATGACAGCAGCTATGTGAATAACTCCCCTCTCAACCACCCCATCGCCTTGCCCCTCCCTGCTACCTTGTTGTCTGTGCTTAAAACTACTTGGCCTCCCTAACTCGCCTGTTGTGACTTTTCCAATCACAGAAGCTGTACTGGGAACCTTCTCAGCTTTGTCCTCCCTCCCCAATTCCCTGCAGTCACCATTTGTCCCTCCATCATTTGGCCCAGCGGAACAGATGCCGGTATCTAACTAATAGTCCTCATCGTGTTCAGGTGCATTTAGCATAATGATGAACCTCAACAAACTATGCCAACACTGTCCTCAGTCCTCACCAGTCCATCAAATAATGCAAGCTAAATCAGGAGAAGAGCCCTCTCTTCATCCCTCACACATGGATGTGCCTGACTTGTACATGTCTCCGAGCTCTTTGAGATGAGGAGTATCCCAAAACCACCAGCAAGATTAGCACACAGACAGCACATGACAGGGAAGGTATCTGTGCGAGCACCAAGATCAGCATCTACAGGATGATTTGGAAAAAGTAAGAAATGTATTAACATTTGAGTAAGACTTTCCACATGAACACAAGCAACATGACCCCAAAATAGGAAGGAAAAGACAGCTCAAACAAAATAAAAAGAGTCAAGTGGATCTCCTGTAACTATGTCCATAAAAACTATGAGGCTCAGCAGAGCATCCCTCATATAAAGCAGAAGAAATGAGTGCAAAAAACCGTCATCAATATATGCCAGCACTGCCTGTAGTCTTCATCATTATATCAAATAATGCTACAGAAATCCGGAGACGAGCCTGCTCTTCCTCCCCCGCACATGGATAGGCCTCACTTGTACAAGTCTCCAAGCTCTTTGACGTAGGGAGTATCCTAAACCACCAGCAAGTTTAGCACACTGACAGCGCAAGACAGGGAACCAATCTATGCCAGCACTCAGGCCCATCAGCACCCAATAGATGGAATGGAAGATAAATCAACACCCTTTCAGCAAGTCCACCAGTTGTAACCCAGAGCTTGGGAGTTTTGTTATTCTATTAGAACAACAATGCAACTTTAAAGGTCACATGATTACTTGAACCAAGGCAAAATTCTCAAACTCCTGAGGTAGCTCCAGAATGTCCCAAAACGTTTCTGGACAATCAATAAAAACATTACCTTTTTTTTGCACAGAAAAGAGAAAGTAGAAAAAAACAAAACTATGGTGTTAAAAAACAAAGATGAGGTTGACTGTATTATGATACAAAACTCAACTTTTGCCAAGTGCGACATACTAATTTGGCAACTCATACCTGATCATTCTCTAACAATATGTCTATAGTGCAACACAAAAAAAAAACTCAATGAAAATGTCTAGACTTTTAGTGGAAGATCCATCACCCATCACAAAAATGTACTTATTGCCATTGCCAAACAAGTCTGCAAATACAACCACAACAAGCAGCTCTGAACAGACAAAAGAAGATCAAGATTTTGCTGCAACAGAAAATGAAGGAATCCAGTGGCACAATGATAAAATAAAAGAAGACTTTGAACCCTGCATTAAAAAAAAATGGCATAATAGACAAGTGACTCAAAAGCAAAGACATGCAATGTTGATATGAAATCAAAAGGCACTCAACTTTTAGCCAAAAAGAGAATGGTACTCCCTTTCTTCCATAGGAAAAAAAAAAAAAAACTGAGCCACAACCTCCTTCATATATTAATCACACTGAAAGCTGCGATCTGACACTTCAGAAGAGCATGATGTTGAAGGGACACTTTCCTCATCCAATCTCTAACAGCATCTACAGGATGATTTTGAAAAAGTAAAAAAGTATTCACATTTGAAACAGACTTTTCTCATGAACACAAGCAACAAGACGCAAAATAGGAAGGAAGAGACAAATCAACCTTACAATCAAAGAGTCAAGTGGACTCCTGTAACTATTTCCACCGGAAATTATGAGGCTCCACAGGGCATCCCTATTATAAAACACAAGCAAACTACATAAATTAGTGCAAAAAACCTTCATCAAAATATGCCAGCACTGCCCTCAGTCCTCATCAGTCCATCAAATAAGGCAAGCTACATCTGGAGAAGAGCCCTCTATTCATGCCCTGCACATGGATAGGCCTAACTTGTACAAGTCTCTGCGTTCTTTGAGGGAAGGAGTACCCAAAACCTCCAGCAACATTAGCACACTGACAGCACAAGACATGGGTAGCAATCTGAGCGAGCACTCAGTCCAGGAGCATCCAATAGGTGAAATGGAAGAAAAATGATCACCCTTTCAGCAAGTCCACCAACTTTAACCCAGAACTTGAGAGTTGTCGTTCTATTCGAAGCACAAAACAACTTTAGAGAGCAAATGATCACATGAACCAAAGCAACATTCTCAAACTACTGCCAAATCTCTGAAATGTCTAAAAACATATTCTGAAGAATCATTAAAAAATAGCTTTTCTTTCTCCACAGAAAGGAGAAAATAGAAAAATCAAAACAATAGCATTAAAATAGAAAGATGAGTTTGCCTGCATTAGGTTTTAAAAATCAACATTTGCCAAGTAGGGCATTCTAATTTCTTGCTGGAGCCTAATCACCATCCAACAATATGCCTACAGTGCAACACAAAAAATAACCTATTGAAACCCATTAAAATGTCTGGACTTTTAGAGGAAGATCCATCCCCCACCTCAACAATGGACTTATTGCCTTTGGCCAATGAGTCTGCAAATATGACAAAAAGCAGCTATAAACAAAATAAGAAGCTGAATATTTTGCTGCTGAAGAGAATAAGAAACCAGCCTCAAAAGGATACCATAAAAGAAAACATTAAGCCCTGCTTAAAAAAAAAGAATTGCATAAGAGACAAATAACTCAAAAGCAAAGGAATTTATTTTTTATATGAAATCCAACCGCACCCAGCTCTAAGCCTAAAGCGAATTGTTATTCCCTCCCTTGCATAGTCAATAAATATTAGGAACTGAGCCACAACCCCCTTCATATACTGTTCACATTGAAAGTTGTGATCTAACAATTTCAGGGGAGCATGATATTGAACTGACACATTCCTCTCCAATCTCCACCAGCATCTGCAGGATGATTTGGAAAATGTAAAAAAGTATTGCCATTTGAACAAGACTTTCCACATGAGTACAAGCAACATGATCCCAAAATAGGTAGGAAGAGAAAAATCAACCATTAAACAAAACAGTCAAGTGGACCTCCTGTAAGTAAGTCCATCACAAACTATGAGGCTCCGCAGGGCATTCCTATTATAAAGCACAAGGAAACCAAAGAAATAAGTGCAAAAAACCTCCATCAAAATACACCAGCAGTACTCTCAGTCCTCGTCAGTCCATCAAGAAATGCTAGCTAAATCTGGAGAAGAGCCCTCACCCTTTCAACAAGTCCACCAACTGTAAGCCCAGAGCTTGAGACTTTTGTTAGATTATTCAAACCGTAATAGAACTTTAGAGGTCACATGATCACTTGAACTAAAGCAACATTCTAAGTCTCCTGACTTATTGCCCGAATGTTCCCAAAAGAAATCTTGAAGAATCAATTAAATACAGATTTTCTATCTGCACAGACATGTCTAAAAATCAAAACAATTGTATTAAAATACAAATATGAGTTTGACTACATTATGTTACGAAAATCAACATTTGCCAAGGGGGATATTCTCATTTCGTGCCTGGAGCCTGATCGCTATCCAACAGTATGCCTACAGTGCACACCAAAGACAAAAAAAAAGCCTAGCCCCCATGCAAATGCCTGGACCTTTGAGGGAAGATCCATCACCCACCTTAACAATGGACTTTATTGCCTTTGGCAAATGATTCTGCATATATAACAACAACAAGCAGCTGTGAACAGAGCAACGGACTAATAACGATGGGGATTTTGCTGCAGTAAAAAATCAAGGAAATCAGCCACACAATGTTACATTAAAAAGAGGAGTATAAGCCCTGCATTTACAAAAGAATTGCATAAGACACAAATGAAGATGGATATCTTCTGGGTAAATTAGCTTTAAGTATTTAATAATTTTTTTATGGCAAATATATCTAGAGTATGATGTGCTAATATGTACATTGATGTTGTAGGTAATAGTGGTTATGGCTAAAGCCACTGGATAATGACTGCTATCTCAACTCTCCTACACGGATTGAGCGTCGGCACAATGCTGCACATAGAAGGACAAGAGAACCTTTGGACTTTTAAAAAGTAAAGTCTGATGTCGTAAAATGGTGTCAACTTGTGCAATTCTACACAATAAAGTCACTCAGAAAGAATTGGAAGATTGGATGTCTGAGTCCGAGTCTGATGAAGAGGACGAAAAGCCATCAGCACCTCAATATGATGATGACTCAAGAACAGCCCAAGGCCGCGTATGCCTTGCTAATGTAACAAATAATTATTTTACAGGGTAAGTTATAAATGTACAACATGATTTTAGCATAATAATACAAATGCTTTGTAGTTGGTAAAAAATAGTCTCGCTTTACTTTCAGAGATGGTAATGTATGTAAGCAAAGTAATATAACATTAATCTATGTCACAAAATGTAAATTATAAGGTACAAAAGGTATAATATGTGTGTTATATAATAATATATCACAAGTATCAGGTTTGGAAAACCAATCCCTGGTGGATGGGTGCACCTTATCTTTGAAACTGGTTAGTTTCTCCTCAATAATGTTATATGACCCTCTAATGACAAATGATACTTTAGTGCAGTTTTCTTCTGATTAGATCCAGAATTTATTATGCTTTTTTTGCAATATATCTTTCTTTGTTTATTAAATGAAATCCAAACACTTTCATCAAGCCCAATGCATTTCGGGTCGAAGCTGACCTGTTTCCGGGATTCTGCACATACACAGAACTACGCACAGGAAATCAGGACTTCGATGTATTGTGGTGTACCAAAAACACGCCTCAGTGCCCAGAACCCCTATCCGGCTAGCTATAGTATCCCATTTGTTCTCCGTACTACAGCGGAGCTACCAATGATTGTATATCCTAGAACATGTGACTCAGGGCCTCTCAGAATTCGTGGGGACAAGACATTCTTTCGCTTAGACACTCATACCTGTTCACAATGTGAGTAACCAGAGACACTGTATAGTTTAAAATGTTTATTTCAACTAACGTGCTCTGTAATGCAGTACACGTGCTAACACTAGCAAGGAAATGCATAAAAACAATATAATCAGCATGGTTACAATTTCATATAATACGAACGGAGATAGCATATTATAATGACAGTGGATGAAGCCATATAGCGCTTTACCACCCTCCCCGTGCTAAAAGCTATGTTTATTATATCAGTGGAAGGCCTCTGGGCTTGGACAGCGGAACCCCCTACCTCAAGTCTTAGATGATAGGATTTACATCTCCGGACAAGCAAAGCTCTTCCTCTGGAAAGGTTTTCTCCAAGTGTTGATAACTTGCATCCCGTGCAATATTAAAAACACCCGAAAAGTCAGAAGCACAACTGTGTTCCATGTTATGTTTATATGTGTGTGGGATGGACCAAAGCCGATTGACCAGTGGAATTGTTTTCTGGCCTTGAACACGATGTACAGATGAGAACTCAGAGCATAACAGAAATAGTGAAAGGCAGACAGTTCCCATGTGAAGCAGCACGAGCAAAAGTGTTTACGGGAACCAAGGCATGTAGTGTTGTGTACATAAGCGGCAAGATGGCGGTGATCCAAAGCACGGACTAATGCTAAATTAGCAACTTCCGCTGGCACCCTTAAACCCTCATGACAGACACTTCATCAGGGGTCTCTGGAAATGACATAAACCAAGAGCTAATTCAGCCCTGAAAAAATACTCACATGGTTTTACGCACCACCATTACGTGCACCAAACAAGACCTATCTATGGAAGTTTAACTTGGCACCTAAAACTAAAAAAAACGGTTCTACAAACGTGCCTGTGTTAGCAACTACAATTACAAAATTACAAAAAGCATAATAAATTCTGGATACAATCAGAAGAAAACTGCACTAAAGTGTCATTTGTGATTAGAGGGTCATCTAACATTATTGAGGAGAAACTAACCAGTTTCAAAGATAAGGTGCACCCATCCACTAGGTGTTGGTTTTCCAAACCTGATACTTGTGATATAATACAGTTTTTTAGCACTGACAGACACCGTGCCAATGATGGAGTAGCACAAACCTTAACATAGGAGAAAGATAAGAGAAAAATGTAATAAGAGTGCACAGCGATAATACATTCACTGTTTATGTAATCATATAAAATAAAAGCTATGACATGTGTGTTGTTACCCTAAATACACCAAAAATAACAAATGACAAATAAAATGTCTACATTTTGAATTTGCCACAAGCAGATATTGTATCTCCTACATTGCCCTCAATAGCAGTACGATTCCAGGTTTCACAAAGAATCATGGTATCTGTGGCAACATGCCGACACTGGACTGATCCTCACTTTCTGCTGCTACTACTTGTGTACCACTTTCACTCTGTAACCTTTGCACTGTTTCTACATTTGTATTTGGATGAGGCCTCATGCTTCTTCCCTGCTGTAGTGGCCCATTTCAACTTGTAGGCTGACAGTACGTCATGACAATGTAGATGTGGAATGTACAATGAAATTAATTGACCTACTTACGAAATCAATACGTACAGAGTGTTGATGTTTCCTACGCTTTTGACTCATAATATCAATGCGTAATTTGAGCCGGTGGTTTCCACTTCTTGGGACCAGCATGTAATTGTGAAAATCAGCAATTATGGCAGTCTGTACAATTTACAGTTGAGCGCAAGAAAAGTTGATTATTAACTGAATTATACATTAAAAATAGTAATACCTGCTGCCTAAGCCATTCTTATGGCTTTGGGGGACTGGAATAGTTCAAATTGTCACTCTTGTAGGAGTGTGACGATTAGTAGTTGTCTTGGTACTGTCACTTCCTGCGCGGACATGGGCAATGGGTGATGCAAGCTTCAGTGGCCTCCTGACAAGGACCCAGTGTTTATTCTTTTATAAATTGAGCATGTCATAATATCCTGATTTAATTCAATACATAGAGTCGTCTTCATTGCATCTGTCAAACTGTCTAGCTTTTCCTTCATGGAAATCTGGGTACAAGCAAGTGTATGTCAAATTTTTGTAAAACCGAATGCAATGATTTTCTTCATGTTTGTCTTTTCATTCAAGGTACTGAACCTTAAGCATTGATGCGTTCAAACCTCCAAAGAGATGCACATTTTCGTCACTATGAGCAGTTCGCAGAATTTGTTAGGACTGTGTGTTGGCAACATGGAAAATGCGAGCTCCACATCAACTGGAGTTGTCTAAGCTACACTACAGGTTCCTGGGTGACACTTTGTGTGTCTCTTCCACACACTTCTTGTACTAAATGTGTATGTTCCGTGACTCTGTCATTCATATATTCCGCTTAGGGTGCTGTGCCTTGGCTATGAAGATTAATTGGTCTGTGGTATTCCTCATGTCCCTCGGCTTCTGACACATCACTTCTATGAGCCTGGATATCTGTCAGAAATGGAATCATGATTAATAAATGTGTTGAACTCAAGCTAATGTGTTAATGTGTTTTTACTACATCTACCATGATACATTATGGAAATTCACTGCTTTTTTAATGTATACTAATATGCTCATTCCATTCCCTATTTATATAAACACAATAGTTGAAAATGTTGTATAATGTATAAGCGTTTTGACACTGCCTAACCACATATATTTTTTTCTATGCAACAATGCTATCTTATTTTCCTTGAGAGGTTTCTGGAATGCCAGATGTATCAGTTGCACTGAATCTATTGACTGATTCTGATTTCAGAGTAGTTGTTACCAGTTCTTCTATTGCAGTTGGTTTGGGGCAGTGGGGGACCTCCTCCAGGAGCTCTTGCCTCAATTTTTGCAACCTTCTCTTTTGTACGTGATCTGAGATCTTGCCATAATTTTCTGATTTCCCTCAATGGATCTCTACATCACACCAACAGAGTTGATTTTTATCTGTATCGCTTTCCATATTTAATTCTTTTGTGATAAAGGCACTGTGAGGGATGATTTCCCAAAAGGATTGTTATGATGCCCAACACACTGCTCTGTCAATATTTCCAGTTCTTTTCTTGAATATTTTATTTTGCATTTCCAGGCCCCAGCCTCTATGTCCTTTCTTAACATTTGATGTATTTATGGGTGGATGCCACACACACACAGGTCAATGTTGTTTGGATACTGTCCACAATCTCCAGCATGACCACTCTGCTATTTCCAATTGAGCAGCACTTTTCGTTGGGAGGTCATCAGGGTATGCCAAAATACGACGGCTGCTTATTGAGACACAATTCGCAATTTAGGAAATTTCATAATGCAATTACCTAAGTAGCGCACCAAACAAATACTGATTCGTAAATTGTTGATGCACGTACTATCGTGCATTCCGAATAGAAAATTGTGAGGCGCTATTTGTCGCAATTAGGAAATCACTAATCAGATGCTTCATACATCTGGCCCAATAGTCATAGAACCCTCACACTCGAAGCTAAATCCTCTGGAGACCGACAAATCTAATAAAACCTCTATCAATACCCCTGCTGCAGCAGACCCGAAGAAAAATGTAATACCTTTCAGGCCCCATGATACACAGTGACATGGAGCCACTCAAAAAGTCACGACAAATTGAAAGCCACTAGGACTAACAGATAAATAGATCTCTATACTTCCTTTTCAGTATTATTAGCTTATACAAATGTTACAAGGCAATGGATTCCTTTACATGGTCCATCAGAAACCAGGATGCCCACCCAAACTGTAAATGAAAACGAGCAACAGTCCAAGTAGACTTAAATAGTATGGTGCTACAAAACATCCCCTGTCACTCAACCGGACCACTATGCCAATTGTTTATTAAATAACAGATGAAGATCTGCTTGAATCAAGTGCATTAGATTTTTTACAAACCTCAGAGGAAATCATCTCCCCAGAAGAAGACCAAATTAAAAATAACCAAACAAATTGGTAAGAACTATAAGCTGCATTGAACGTGATTATCCCATCTCTTTTGCAACAAACACACATCCTTGCAAAGCAATTAACTGATGTATTAAAGGCCGAATGTTCTTTGGCAATGATCAATACTAAACTGCAAAATCTGAACTTCTTAATAATCAGGCCAACCAGCGCCCACAGGCATGTCCCTCCTGCTTCCCAATAGTAAATCAATGTTAGCGGCTATTTACCCTGCCTCCAGGTAAATAGTGATTTTTTTCTGCTATTTACTCAACCAAGGGCTAAATTGTAGAAATTATTTACTATTTGGCCGACGGCCTTGCAAATAGCAAAGAAACTTCACCATTTACCCGGCCATTGGCTAACGAATAGTCTGACTGTTTGGCAAACTGCTGTGCAAATAGAAGAGAAACTTCACCATTTACCTGGCCACATGCTAAACAGTTGAGATTCACAATTGAACCGGCAACTGGTTAAAGATTAGAGCCTCTACACTATCCCCTTTCATGAACCCTCCTATTTGAAATTTAGAACAATCTCAAACATCCCTGTACTAGTCTAAAAAAAGAATTTCCAACCCATAAAAAGTAAGTATTTTTGTGGTCATAAACCATCTGATTTTGCAACACGAGGCTCTTAGTACTAAAACTGGCTAAGATGTAGGCACTACTTAAGTCTGAAAGTCCCAAACATTTCAATGTTTACAAGTTATATTGACAGACAGGTAACAGAATGCCACTCCATTACACCGTGGCCCATGACATGGCAACATGGCAAGCCCTTCATAGAGATGTCTAGTGTTCCAAACACGTTCTTACTTATTTATATTTATCAGTGCAGTCCAAGCGCTAGTAATCTCCAGATTGGAGTATGGCTGTTCTACGCTCTCAGGTCTACCCAAAATCTCCCTGGCACCCTTAAAAGCCTGCCTTAATGCTGCCACCGGACTTCTTAGAAGCTCCAAAAAATTTGACCATATCTCTCCACACCTGAAAGATTTGAACTGGCTTCTCTTCGAGGCCAGAATACAACTAACACTGGCTTGCATCACACACAATGCTTTATACTCAAACTCCCCTGCTTATCTCGCACAGAAACTTGTGGTATCCGGTGGAATCAGAAATTCCCGGTCCGCCAGAGACCTCTTACTTCAACCTGCACGGTTCCGGAAAAAAAAACCTTCAATCGGGCCTTCTCTGGAGCCGCTCCAAGAATATGGTACTCTCTCCCGCCCGCCATCAGAAGAATCCCTTCTCTGGCACGTTTCAAAAAGGAGGCCAAAACCTTTCTTATGGGTAAATTCCTCTCGAAATGTTACCTCCTACCAACACAGAGACCCTGACCAACTACAGACTAGCTCCTTCCTTCGGAGTACCGAGCTACCTCATCAATAAGCCTGGGGCCTTATCTTGAGTAACCTAAATGTAAACTGTACTTATGTGTCTGCCACCCATTATGTATCCAGCACCCCCTCCCCCTCTTTACCTTTGTATACTTTGTGATTCCATGCCTATTGAACACTGCTATGATTCCCTGTAAAGCGCTCTGATACCCTAACGGGTCAAGTTTGCTCTCTATAAAACAATAAAAAAAATCCCCCAAAAAATCTGCCGATGCGACTAAAAATTAAGATTATTAGAAGCTTTACAAGACAAGTTAACGCTGTTTACTCTTCTACAGCTATATACTCGCTCTTACTCACAAAGCCTTGGGAATGTACAAGAGCCAGATATAGGTTTAACAAAAGACACCATGTTATGAGAACATCTCTTTTTCTGAAGCACATCTGTGCCTACTGGAATTATTAATTCTGGTTCAGTTCAAGTCAGCAAATCAGAATAAAACACCTGAAAACAATGAATTGTAAAAGTAAAAACCAAAAATGGAAAAGTGGTATCGCGGCAACATAGGGCCATCCAATATTTAGGGCGATTTTATCAAAATGGAAACAATTGCAAAGGGCTCCTTATGAAGTGACCTACATAGTATATTTAAGAGGCTTCATTCCAATCTCATGACATAGGTAAAAAAAATATGGGCTGGATTCAGAGTTTTGACGATGGAGTAAACCCAGTCAGGATGGATGAGGACAATACCACTGACATTCAGAGAGACCTCTGCCCACAAAAATGTGGAGTTGTCCGCTGGCCTGTGGACAGCACTCTAGATTGACAGGAACTGCTAACATGGCAGTTCCTGTCTATGAAGAAATTATTTCAAGGACAGTAGAGTCAGATATGATGGCCGGGTAGCAAACTTTTAAAAATCGTTTTGTTTTTGTTGGAAAGGGGTTTTATTATAGTGATAAGTAGTGACTTATCACTAGTAATAGGCCCACCAACAAAATAACAGGTTCAGATTGGGTCTCAATAAATTAATCCCTTGCTCAACCCTTGGTAGCTGGCAATGAGCAGGCAGGATATAGGTGTGTAACACATTTAAACACCAATAGATTGTACAAGTAGGACACAACACATAATAAAAATCCAAACCAATTTATAAACATAGATTGTAGTTTTTAGGAAGGAATTGACACCAAAACTCCAATTTAGGGAACTGGAGATATGAATTTTTAAAGAATAAACACTTTGTAGTGCTCAAAAACAATAGCGCCAAATTAGGACATCTGCTCGCTCTTGGCCGGGACAAAGTCAGAGTTTGAGGCCGACCACGATAGATCCCCACGCCGATACACTAAGCGGGAGGTCTCAGTCAACGTTTTACCTTCTCACTTAGTCGTTTTTCTGGAACGTTTTCTCTCGACGCCAAGCAAGGCTCCTCTTCAAGCTAGATTCAAGTCAATGTCAGCTCGGTGTTATGTGATGCCCCTGTAGAATCCTGGAAGTCTGCAGCTCCGGAGCTTTCAGCGGGAGAAATCTGAAATTCAGGCTGGGTAGCAGTTGAGGGTCGCTGGCTTGACTCTCTGTCACCTTATGGAGCTTTTTACAAAAACGTTCTCAAACTTCACCAAACTTCTGGATCTTCTTCCAGACGGCCCTTTTGAGGGTTCAAAGTGTCCACAACAACATTCCAGTGGTTTTTGAGTCTCTGAGATGGTCCTTGGGATGTTGGTACTACAAATCCCATAATGCACCTGGCCAAATCCTTAAAAGTTCACTGGACGCACTCCAGGCTAGCGACATCTTGGTGAAGAGGATGCAGGTGGGCTTAGTTATCCTGTAGTTTGCAGAGGGTTCGCTCCTTAATCCTTTTTGAAGGAAGACATTGTACATAGAGTGCAGACCTTTGTAATTTCTTCTCCCAAAAATTTCTTTCAGTCAGCAGATCAGAGTTGACCTGCAGCTCTTCCATATTTATGCAGTGGTCCTGGGCGTCAAGCAGGGGGGGAACCCCTGAACTATGGGATGATTGGTGCCAGACAGGCGTATGACCACTTCCTCCAAAGTGTGGCATATTTGTGTCTCAGAAAGCACTATTCTTCCAACATCCTAAATTGAGAAAGTCTCTCTATGGAGGTTAGACCAGGCTAAGCCAACCCACTGGTGTGGCTAAGAATCCTTAACACTCCTCTTCCATCCCATTTCCTAATCTAATCATAGGAGCTCATGTGCGGCTGGGATTGCAGGATGTGGGGTTGAAGCTGTACAGACCCAAAGTGTCTTCTCCCTTTGGTGACCAGTCTGGCTACTCCACCAGATTCTGTCTGTTGCTTCTGCCACTGCAGTTCTCCACCCACAGGAAATCCTCTGGCTACTTCACACCTCTGTAAGATAGCTTGGCTCAGCCTAGCAAGACTAGCTAATCAGGAGAGGGCAGCTGGAAGCCTGGATTTCAACTTACAAAAAATAAAGTGTAATAACTTATTTTCTGTGATAGTTGTTATAAATCTAACAGTGGTAATTTAGTGGATTTATCATAACTATTATTTTAAGTCCTTGAATAACATTTTGAGCTCCTGCCTATCAATATATATGCTTAAATAACATATTTCAATGTTAGCCTATGGAACTAGTTATCCACAATGGGGATAAACACATTTTGCATTTTTTCTCACACTAGAGCTTATAAAACATCTTTTATAATGTCCCTGCTTATAGTTACATGGCACCCTACCCCTGCGGCACCTAAATCTTAGGGGTGACTTACATGTGAAAATAAGGTAGAACACTACTTTGGAAGTACCTTTAATTCCTAAGTCGAAGTTGCATATAATTTACCTATAAAGTCAGTCTGCAAAGCAGGGCTGCCTTTAAAATGGCAGCAGGCCACTCCAGTGTGGGAAATCTACTGGACCTCTAAACCTCTCTGCTCTATTGTAAGCTAGGGACTTATAGGTAGTTTGAATACCCCTTACTTTATTATATACAAGAGACTTACAATTGCCAATCGCAATAATACGCAATTACCATGCACTTATAATCAGAGAAGATGCCCTGGGTCTGATTAGCAGAGCCCAGGGCGCAGTCAGAGTCAGAAAACCAGCACTTAGTAAACAAAATGGGGGCAAAACGTGGGGGAACACTGCAAACAGGTCCTGATTTCTCACAGTGCACAATTGCATGCATATTTGCCTCTGTCACTGTATTTGTAATACAGCGTAGGTGCAATGTCGAAAGGTTGCCTCATTTCAATGGGACCATGCCACAAAGAGAATGCCTTCTTATGATTAGGGTAGGGCGTAACTCATGGAATGTTGCAGAGTTACATAAAGCGGCAATAGGCAAATCACGCTGCTCGCTCTGTAATTTAACGCAGAGAGTGCGTTCCATGCTGAAAAATCAGCACAAACTGCATCACGTGGCGCGCCTGTGGGGGCAGCTACACCAGTTAATTTTGTGGACGCTAGGGTAGATTTTCTACTCAGGTGGCAGCCTTCGGACAATTAAGGGTTGCTATAGCCTGTGTTGAAAACATCTCATTGGATACTCTCCAAGTGACCGTGAAGTGCACCAGTGGGACATCAAATCGCACACACACTGTATAGGAACTCTGAAGCCGTGCACAAGAAAAATATCTGCCACACAGCGATTGTCAGAATTTGACCGGAACTCCGCGTGACAAGAGTAACACAGAGTCACCATAATTCCACCAATTCCAAAATGTTTTACCCACACCTACTTATGATCACACTGGTTCATATTTTGTGCCGGTGTGATCCATATTACTCAAGAAGCTTAGCAAGTATCTATGGCCCCTTCCTTAATACAAAGTGCCCCTGGCAGCTCAAACAACTATTGTACATTCAGTTGCCTCCTATGCACTTTCTGTAATATGGAACCTGGAGGCTGAGCTTATCCTCACACTATGCTCCACAGGTGCCAGTGTGGCACAAAGCATGAGGGTGAGGCATTCAAAAGATCTTAGTTTTAGTGACTCAAGTCCAGGGTGGGTTGAAGGTTCTGAGGTCCAATAATCTGCCTGTGAATCTGTCTGAATCTCATTTAAAACTGCCAAGGCCCAGGGGTCCTTCTGTCCCAGGGGCTGCATCCTTCTTGCAGAGCAGTTTTCATAGAAGCGTAGCACAGCATTAGTCCCAGCGCCTCTGAAATATATGATGCTCCTGACCTGTAGCCTCTGCTAAGAGAAGACATATCTAAGAGTGCCTGCATTATCAATCAAGCAATTTGGCAATTGCTTAAAGGGAGAACATGAGGCCTCTAAGTAATGGCATTGATTGATGGGGGGGTGTCTGTTGGTAGCAGGCATGCTGCAGAGCTCTGATCAGTGTGTTCTGGTCAGCACTCAGTCAAGTTTGGATTCCTTCAGCTGCTCTGTACAGGTGCCTGTGCAAATATGTTGTGACTACTGCTGAAGACCTGCATTTCTGCAAATACAGGATACTTGCAGGTAGACTAGGAAAATATCAAAATAGAAGCTGGCGCCCTAGAGAGAGGGTAAAACCTTGGAAATCCTGCGTTGGAAACCACCCAACTTCACTACTGGTGCAGGAGCATGGGCGTGCCAGTAGTTGGCTGGAAGCTGCAGGCACTGTTCAGCATCATCCTCTTGGGGAAATGCATAATCTCTCTTAACAATCCTGCTTCCCACGTGCCTGTGTTGGCCATGGTCAATAAGACTAGAATTAGGGGCAGCTGCCACTTTCCTGCAACAGGGACTACTCTTGTTTGCCTCATTGCCATTATCAAATTCATATTCCTGCACGTGCAAAGTTATGTTAGTAATGTTGTGTTATGTTATGTTATGTTACGTTATGTTAGGCTAAGTGAAGAGGCAGGTCTTCAGTTTTTGGAGAATTCAAGAACTGAGGAGGAGCCTCTGTTGTGCAAGGGCAGATTGTTCCAGGCTTTAGGAACGAGATGGGATGTAAAATGTAAAATGTAAATTGATACTTGTATAGCACACTACTCACCCGCAAGAGTCTCAAGGCACTTGTACGAACACCGCTGTGGAACCCATCCTGGCTTTCCCTGTGAGGCATCCACTCCTGGGCACCCCCAAGGTGGAGGCCAGGCATCCTTAGCGTTGTGGGGGCCGTTGTGGAGATTAAGCAAGCTATTGCCCAGAGTAGGACTCCATGATTGGAATGGCACCGAGGCGAGAATTATCAGGCCCGTGGAATTTTTTTTTTTTTAGCCCAAGACCCACCGAGGCGGGGAATTGAACCCTGGTCCCGGGCTAGACCTCTGTATCAGGGTCTGCCGCTCTAATCATTGAGCCACACTTCTCCAGGCACAACCTCTGGATCTGGTTCTGTGTATAAGGTGGAGGGGTGCAAGTAGGAGTCTGGCTTATCAGAGATGTCTGGTAGGTGTGTGGAAGTGCATGCTGTTATTGAAGTACATAAGGCTAATGCTTATTTGCGGAGCGGGAGTCAGTGGAGCAGTTGAGGTGCAATGTGTTAAGCATGCAGGGTGGTAGGGTGAGGGTGAGCCTGGCCACTGAGTTTTGTAAGGACTGAAGTCTTCTGGTCAGTTGAGTGTTGATTCCACCGTGGAGTGCATTGCTGTAGTACACCTTGCTGGTGATGAGGGCTTGAGTGACAGGTTTATGATTGTTGGTGAGGAGCCATTTGAAGATTGGTTTCCCCATTTTTGAATGTGTGGTGAATCAGGAGATGGAAGGGCATTCACTTGGCCGGTCATGGTGAGTTGGTTGCCAATTATTATTCTGTGGTGCTTTTCATGGATTCGGCAGTGCACCAGGCGAGGTCCCAGAGTGAAGTTTCTTTGTAGAAAATTAGTCTTTGCTGTTGACTGGCCATTAATATTCCGGCACATGCAGAGTCCCAATGACATATATTCAATGACACTGCACAGGTAAAACCAAGCTGACTTCTATCACTTAATAATCCTGCATTAGTGAATCATGCTACCATGTGTTTATTCATATTCAAGCATGTCCAGAACCCTGCTACTACATATCCATTCGTATTTTTCTACGTGAGAGCCCTGCTCCTACCTAATCCAAGCATATTCCTGCATACGAGAGCCCTGCTGCTCACTACCCATTCATATTCTGGCATACAAGAGCGCTGTTGCTCCCTATCCATGCAAATCCCTGCATACGAGAGCCCTGCTACTCCCTATCCATGCATATTCCTGCCAGCGAAAACCCTGATACTACCTATCCATGCACACTCCTGTAATCGAAAGCATTGCTGCCACCTTTCCATTTATATTACCATACATAGAACCCTGCTGATGCTATCTCTTCAGTGATATTACTGTATGTAAGATGCCCTTCTGCCACCTATCTGTCATATTCCTACATGTGATTCCCTCCTGCCACCCATCAGTGCATATTCAGGCATGCAAGAGCCCTGATGCCACCTATCCATTCATATTGCTTCATGCAAGTGCCTTGCTGCTACCTATCTGATCATATTCAGGCACGAGAGATGTTGCTGCCACCTATCCATTCATATTGCTTCATGCAAGTGCCTTGCTGCTACCTATCTGATCATATTCCCTGCTGCTACCTTTTCGAGCGTATTCAGGCACGTGAGATGTTGCTGCCACCTATACATTCATATTGCTGCGTGCAAGAATCCTGTTGCTCCCTATCCATGCATATTCATGCATGTGAGAGCCCGGCTGCTCCTTATACTTGCACATCCCTTCATGCCAAAGCCCTGTTGCTACCTATCTGTGCATATTCTTGCATGTGAGAGCCCTGCTGCTACCTATCTGTTCATATTCCTGCATGCGTGAGCCCTGCTGCTCTCTATCCACGCATATTGCTGCATGCAAGAACCCTACTGCTACCTTTCTATTCACATTCCTGGATGCGAGAGCCCTGCTGCCACCTATCCATTCACATTACCACACATAGAACTTTTGCAGCTACATATTCAGTGATATTCCTGCATGTAAGATGCCCTGCTACCACCTATACATTCATATTCAAACATATGAAACCCAGCTGCTATCTATCCATGCATATTCCTGCATTCAAGAGCCCTGCTGTCACCTATTCATTCATATTCAAGCATGCGAGAGCCCTGCTGCCCCCTATCCGTTCATTTCTAAACATGTGAGACCCTGCTGCTACCTTTCCATGCATATTCCTTCACGCGTAGCCCTGATGTTACCTATCCATTCATATTCCTGCATACAAGAGCTCTGCTGCCAAGTTTTGAGCTGGAAAAATAAACATTTTGCCAGGCATAAACCTTCTTTTTTAATACCTACAAACCAATCCTGAGGAAGGCCTTTAAAGCTAATAGATTAGGGTGCATGACATTTAACAAATATGATAAGTGTATTTAAGTTTTACATGTCCTCAGAGTGAAAAAGTCCTAAAATTGTTTTTCACAGTTTTAAGGTCAATATCATCCACAGGCTGACACTGGGTTACCTTATTTCAATTAATGAGAGCTAAATTCACATTGGGGCGTAGATAGAAAAATACTGTTTGCACTCAAATTAATTGTAATTTAAATTCCTCTTTAATTATAAAGTCGGTTCTCCCATCAAGAATGTGTACTGCGGGGGCGTGGCTAGTGGCTGTCAGGAATGGTCGCTTACTGAAGCGGCTCCGCGACCCTCGCCGGATCATCTGCTAAACATCTCTGTTTTTCGCTTCTGAGACTTCCCCACCACATCGGGGAACTCTCCCCAATCTAGTCCAGCATTACGGAGCGGCCCATGAAGGTTGATCGTCCCACTTTTAGCCAGTGAGAGCGCCCATACTGAAGCACCCCGAGAGACCCAAAATGGCGGCCGGGAATAAGCGGAGCTACTAGCCCCGATCGAGAACCGCAGACCACAACTACACGGCCCCGGTTGAAGGGGTGAATACTGCAGGGTGCCGCTGCACCCCCTGGGGGCCTCCGAGAAGCGGCATTGACAAAACGGTGACCGGTTGCAGCAGCGGGTGAGAGGAGTGAGGCGACGCGGCTGTGACCCGGCAGAGACGGAGCTCGGATTGGGGGGACAGCCTAATCGAGATCCCCGGTTCTGGGGCCTGCCCGCGGGGCCTCCGAGTCCTACAAGATCCTACACAACTGCATCCCCCGGAGGCCGTCGGGAGATCTAGGCGAGGAGGCGCTGCTTGGGTGGCGCGAGGGGTGGATGAGCGCTCAGAGACCCGCTGCCTGTCAAGCAGAGTGAAGGGCGCGAGAGGCAGCTACCGTTAACTTGAGGCCCCTTGACACGCGGCCTACCCCTTGGGGCGGCTGACTGGCGACCACTCCCCAGGAGTCTGGCTCCACTGGTAGCTATTGGAGGTACTTCATCATGGCCATGTGGGCAGCGGACACCATCACCCACATTTGCCCGCGAAATCCCTGAATGAGATGCACGCTGTGGCGGGCCTAGGTGAGAGCTGAACAGCCCGGCCCATACGATGCCTAACTGGAGAGGCCTCTAACAGGCGTTCACACCACGGTGGAGCGCAGTGCGCCCTAACCCGCCGCAGGGGCAGCAGGGGCAGTTGGGCCCTCAATTTTTGTTTGCGGACGCACCGGGGAGTGCTGCTGGGAAAGGCAATCTTCGATATCCTGTGGCCTCATCTGGACCCCTGCGGCAACGAACACTGAGGTGCCTTGGTGTTGGGAACGTCAGGGTCCCTATCCACGATTGTTGCATTGTTGGTCCCAGACTCCGGGGGCTCTGACCTGCCGGAGAAGCAGACTCACTTTCTCTGGCCCAGCGAAACCATCTGGAACACCGACAGGCCGGCGGGGGATAGTCCTTTTCGCCGTACAGGCGGCAGCAATTACAGGTGCGTTTCTCCACACAACTGTTTATTATTGATGGCTACCAACAAAGGACTCAAATCTCATGCCCAAAAACAATTGCCAAAGTTTGCCTGGAATAAGCAGGGAAAAGATAACGAGATGGCGTCCAGCGGAGATCCCAAATCCTCACAACCTCGCCCCCCGGCTAAAACTCTCACCCTGGAGGACGTTATGGAGGCCATAGCTGGTGCAAGGACATCCTTAGAAACACGTATAGACTCAGTAAATACTGAGGTAACCCTCCTACGAGCAGACCTGAGGAAGATGGACTCTAGGGTCAAAGAAGTTGAAACCACGACGTCGGCCCTCATGTCCGACACCTCTACCCTTCAACAACAAGTTGCTCAGCTCCAGAACCAGCAGAAGAGAATGGAAGAGCTCCTGGATGATTATGAAGGGAGGGCGAGATGGAACAACATCCGTTTTCGTAGGGTGCCTGAACGAATGGAAGGACCGGCAGTTGACCTCTTTGTGGAGGACTTGGTACTCAATAAACTCCAGCCGAAACGTCTGTCCAGCTACTTCTCCATTGAACGGTCCCACAGAGTCTCCAGGGGATGCCCAAAAACTGGGGCTCCTCCGAGGCCCATAATCGCAAGAGTTTTTAATTTTCGAGACAAAGACGTTATCTTACAGATTGCACGGGCCGGAGCCCCGATGAAAATCGACAACGCAAACATCACATTTTTCCGGACTTCACTGTCAAAGTTCAGGCACAGCGACGCAGTTTTACAGAGGTTAAAAAAGCCCTCCGGGATAAAAATATTAAATACTCCATGCTATTCCCGGCCAGACTACGGGTGGATTCCGATGGTAAGACTTGGTTTTTCCTGTCCCCGGAGGAGGCCTGAGACTGGATAGAAGGGTGGCGCCGAGTAGGGAAGCAATCGGAAGGCCGCAACAATGGAGGCCCGCACAACAGCCAGCAGGCCCCTACGGTAACAAAAGAGCAGCGCTCAAGGGGAGACTCAGATGGGGCACATTGACTTTTGCCATCGGTTACTGGGGCTCTACTTCACATATCTTAATGTAATGTGACTCTGCCAGCTCCTGGACTTATGTCCTCTATGCAGCGACTCTCTGGGCGGCTGCAAGCAACGTATCTGATGTGCGCCTGACAGACCGAGCATATACACCAAAGCCTCGAACCTACCGTGGCGCCTACAGGAGGACTGGACTACAATGAACAGGGTTTAACTATGTTATGAAAATACTACGTTGGTAAGGCGAGGGAAGGAGGTAGTTAGCCAGGCACCCCGCAAATGGATGGGTGGGCGACAGGCACTCTGCCTTGTTGGGGAGTGGATAGTTCAGAATCCACTGGCAGGGAGGCAGGGAGTGGGGTTTTGAGGGGGGAAGGGGGGGTGGGTAGTTGGGGTTTCGAAAGTTAGAATTTTCTTTGCACAGAACATCCCGGTGAGCAGAATTCTGCCAATCCCAAGGGCTACAACATGGTGTTTGCCAACTACTGGGGGAGATGGGTCGGGAGAGATCTCACTAACATTGTCGACAAATACCACTCTTCAACAAGGGGCCCCCGCACATGTGCCATCAATACTGGCACGGCTATCCACAATTGCTTCTTCTAATTCCCAATTTGACAGACTCTACAGAGAGGAACCTGTCCACAATTACGTGGAATGTGAATGGCTTAGGTAGCAAAATAAAGAGAGGGGTGGTCCTGCAGTACCTTAAAAGACACTCGTCAGACCTGATCCTATTGCAAGAAACTCACCTGGTGGGTAACAGCTGTAAAGCTCTTCACCGATGGGGCTATAAACTTGTGGTCCATGCTGAGTTCACATCTAGGGGTACGGGTATTCTCATTCGTAAGAATCTAGCCCTTACACCCACTCATACCTGGGCCGACCCCCAGGGAAGATTTGCTGTTTTGGAGGCGACCTGGGAGGGCAAGCCTTTGAATGTAATTTCGGCCTATCTCCCACCAGCGTTGGGAAAGACAGCATTACAAGACCTGGGCAAGATACTAATTGATCTCCCCCTGGGCACTCTTATACTGGGTGGTGACTTCAACATGACGATGGACGATAGGCTTGACAGACACCCTCAAAGACCGTTTCCCTGTCATAATACCTGTATGGCTGAATTTGCCCAAGCGATGGGATTTATCGACATATGGCGTATGTTGAATCCTGGCATAACTCATTTCACACACTATTCTAATGCACATAAAAGTATGTCCGGCATTGACTATTTCCTTACATCCCTCACAGACATAGGTCACTTTCAACATCTCCAGGGACTTCCAAGAGGTATCTCTGACCATTCTCCACTGAGGCTTGAACTCACCTTTCACCGACAATTCACCCGAGGCCCCATAGTCATCAACCCCTGGCTTCTTACAATTCCAGACATCAAAGAAGACCTGGCAGAGCACACAGACTATTACTTCACCGAAAATGTTTCATCCGTTGACTCGGCCAGCACTATATGGGAGGCTTATAAGGTGGTAATCAAGGGAAGGGCCCTTGCTTTAAAGGTTGGATACCTCCGAAATCACAATGAACAGCTGACTTGGATGGAGAGTGATTTGCCCCTCCTGGAGTCGGAACATAACACCTCTCCCACTGAAGCCACAGCCCATAAACACCAAAATAAACAACTAGAGTACAAAGCCCTGGCATGACAAAAGGCCCAACCAAGATTGCTTCAGACACGCCATAGAGTTTACGAACTTGGGGAACAGGCCGGCAAGATGCTAGCATGGCTGGAAAGACGAGATCGGGAGGCTAGATGGGTCCCTGAGCTCTCACTTGCAGATGGTAGGCGGGTAACAGACCCCCGGGAGGTAGCGGAAACATTTGCAGATCACCTGGAGGCTGTATATACCTCTAGGACTAACTTCACCCCTAAAGACTCCCGTCAGCTCCTGGAGGAAATGACTCTGCCCACACTCTCAGATTCTGACAAAGCCGCCCTAGACGCAGATATAACAGCAGAAGAAATCTGTAAAGCTATATTTGCCATTAACTCGGGGAAGGCCATGGGACCTAATGGGATCCTCATTGAATTCCTTAAGGGGATGGCCCTTAAAGTGGCTCTTCACCTAAAAAATATGTTCGACGAGAGTCAGGAGTGAGGTATTCTTCTCTTGGACCAAAGGCTGGCCTCGATATTAGTCATCCACAAACCGTGTAAAGCAGCGACTGACTGTGGCTTATATAGACCTATCTCTTTGATCAGTGCGGAGGCCAAGGTATTGGCCAAACTTCTTGCAACCCGGTTAATTGCAGTCCTCCCATCTTTGGTCCATGAAGATGAATCAGGTTTTGTACCGGGTCGAAATACCGCCCCGAATATTCGTTGTGTCCACAATGCCCTCGGCAGACAGCCCTATTTGCGAGAAGATGCAGTTGTATTGTCCCTAGACGCCACCGTGGCGTTCGACTCGATAGCGTGGCCCTCTCTTTTCGAAGTGTGGCGAGGTTTGGATTTGGCCCTCGATTTCGACAATGGTTTGTTGGGACAGGTCAGATCAAATAATCATACATCACGCACGTTCGCTCTACAGAGAGGGACCAGGCAAGGCTGTCCCCCTAACTATTTGGGTTGACCCTCGAACCGCTGGCCCTCTGGATACCGCGCAATGTCTTTATAAGGGGAATGCGGTGGAGCGAAGACACAGAGGACAAGATATCTTGATATGCCGACGACAACCTTATATATTTAGCGTCCCCCCGAGCCTCCATCAACAGTTTGCTTAACGTTATTATTAACTTTGGTAAATATGCAGGGAACTCTATTAATTGGTCCAAATCTGTATTGTACGTATTGCACGGCCCCCCACCTTGCCTACCCCGCGGCTACACAATTGAATTGGCATCTGACGGCTTTAAGTATCTAGGCATTTACATCACAGCCGACCCCAAATTGTTTTATGAGTACAATCTTATGGGCCCCCTTAAGCGGCTACAGGAAGATGTTAAACACTGGAGGTTGCTGCCCCTATCCCTCCTGGGAAGGGCGACCTTATTTAAAATGCTTGCGCTCCCCAGATTTTTAGGTCTCGCCTGACCCAGCGCATGCGCTGGTCTGGCGAGACTTATTGAGAGGGCTCCAAAAAGTGCTACCAGGCCAGCCTGGAGCTACAGTGCATGTGCGTGGGCGCGCGCGCCCTTTACCGCAATTACTTTCACTTTCGCGGCCGCTTTGATGTTTGATCGTGATCCCGATCGCAATCACTTTAACTTTCGCTTTGCATAGCCAATAGGTCTCGCTTTTGGGACCTTATAAGTATTTAGTTATGCAACTGTTGCATGGCTAAACACTTATAAGGTCCCAAAGGCGAGACCTATTGGCTATGCCAAGGCTTGTTATATGTGCTTCAAAACTGCCCATTCCCTATAGCTGACACCTATTTCAACACAATAGAGGAGGAGCTCCGTATCTTGCTATGGAATTGGAGGGCGCCTCGTATCGCCCTTCAGAAGCTTACAAAGGGATGGTACGTCGGGGGAATTGCTCTTCCAGATCTAGGCCTCTACTACTGGGCCATTAATCAATGGATATATGGATACCCTACGAACCCGTCCTTTCACCTAGAATACTACCAAACAGGGCGAGAGGGGTATTTGGGTGCTCTCTACAGCAAGGCCCGAAAAGACTGCTACTTTGGCCTATGGCACAAACTGTGGCCGTTTGGCACAAAGCCAACAAACGCCTGGGGTGGGGAGATAAATTTACTAAAGCCACACCGTTGTGGTCATCTCAGCGGTTAGGTTCACTTTGCTTCCACACAGGGTTCGACAAGTGGGACACCAATGGCATCACCAATCTCGGGGATTTGGTCAGCAAGGGAAAACTTCTCACCCTTAAGGACTTACAAAATAAATATGCCCTCGCACATGGAGAGGTCTTCCGATACCTACAGATCTGACACGCTCTTCTCACACAAGTTCCGGACCTTCCTTCCTTGCCAGACTCTTCCCCCCTAGAGGACCGCTTGCTTACTGAGCCACTTTTGACAAAGGCTATCTCATGCACCTATCGTAAACTTTGCAATAACTTACCAGATTCTTTTCAGACTCTACAAGAGTATTGGCAAACTGACGTAGGACTACTGGAAGACGAAGACTGGCAGACCGCACTGATGTCCCCCTGGGAAACAGCGATAAATCATCGCTTCCGCCTGATACAATTAAAAATACTCCATAGATCCTATTTCTCCGGCGTGCTCCTGGCCAAAATCGGTAGACGTGCAGATGCGTTGTGCCTTTGAAGCTGCAGCCACAACAGTACTTTTTACCATGTCTTGTGGGACTGCCCCCATATACGGCCCTTATGGGACAAGGCAACCCAAAATATGACAGACACATTGGGTAAACACATTCAATTATCGCCACGGTTGGGGATCCTGAACATATGGGAGGCCAAGGATCTGACAGAAATAGAGCAGCAATGGGTGGCCTTAGGATACTTGCTAGTGAAGCAGGCTATTGCGATGCATTGGGGATCCAGCACGCGGCCATTAACAATTGGGTGGGTGGCAGAGATGGACAAATGCATGATCGCAGAGAAGGAGGTCTATAAACAAAGAGGCTGCCCCAAGAAGCGGGACAAGAAATGGGGAGGGTGGAATGCCTTTAGAGGCGAAATTTGTACTTCTCTGACAGAGGATATGGCGATGAAGAGAACTTGGCTCATTGACCCTTTAAATCATTAATACTTACAGTATGCTAACACCAATGTACTGTAATATATGAACCTTGCCCGGATGGTGAAGAACGAGACCTGGTTGTTGCTGGCAGATTGTCTTCCTATTAGGATGGCTAGGAGGAGCTGTACCCTGCCCTGATTACATTTCAAGGAACGGGCCCACAGCACACACAAAGGAACCTGACACCAGGCTTGCCATTGCCTGTGTTCCTTTAGACAGTTTGGAGCAAGAATCAGGGGAAGAACTGACCAAAACCAATTTTGGTGGGTAGGCCAGGGAATTCCCACACAGACTGCCACCAGGTATAACAAAAAGAGCCTCCAGAAGCAAGCACTCATCAGAACCTGGACCTGTGCAAATTCAGAGGAAGGACTATCTTCTGCCAGAAGGACGGCCATGCTGCTTAACCCCTTCCATGCTCATGACGGAACGGTTCCGTCATGAGCATCGGTTGAGCTGTGCTCATGACGGAACCGTTCCGTCATGGCCCCGCCCGCGCTCGAACCCTTCAGCACCGCGGAGGAATCCGCGCAGCGCTGAAGGGGTTAAAGGTCTGCCTTGCTGTCTAAAGAAGGAGGACTGGACCTGCTTGCATTGATTCCAGGCTACCCAGAGTGGCTCCACAGATCAACTGGTTGACCTCCTGTATGGGCTACAGGGAGACATAAAGCTTCTGGAGGCCTCCCTGCAACTGCCCAGCTGACCAGCTGCAACTGGATCTGTCTGGACAGGCCTGAACCTTCCTGCTGGCCTCTGATGGAGTGGCTTCGATCCCTAAAAATGAGTACCATTGAGTTGGGTAACAATAAACATCTGTTATTTAGCGCCAGGACACCTATGGGTAATCATGTGCTTTACAAATACACCTGTTATGTTATGTTAAGAGGTGCCCTCGGGTTGGCATTAAGGATACCTCCTCTTGAAGTAAAAGGTGAGGAACCTAAAGTTAGGCCTTGTCACGGCCGCACACTGGCTAGCTTATGCCAAAACTCACCCACTGCAACGATCACCAACTCGAAGCACCAGTGAGTTCCTCTCTTGCACTGATATTATGTATACTAAAATGCTAATGCCAATGGAATTTTTTTAATGTTTTTAATATAATATACGGTAATGATGGATTATTAAATTAACGATCATCTGCTACCATGTTAATGTAATGTTAATCTTAATCTGCTGAAACATTTTATTGTAATGCTTATAGGTTAATAATAAGCATTTAAATGTAATTTACATTTGTGTCATTCATTAAAATAGTTTAATATTTTTTCAATATATAATAAAGTTTATTAATTTTCACTATACTTTGCAATAGGGAAAATTCCACTTTTGTGGTGGAGATCTCTAAGAGTGCAAAGTGCCATTCAGCCTTTGATGTCTCCAATCCCTGGTTTCAGGGGTAGAGTCATGTAAGACATGTGAGTCTACACTTAGGCGTAAATCTACACTCGGAAATGGTGAACAGTAAAAAAGTGTCGATTTACCAGTTTTTTAGTCATGTAAATGATTATTGTATATTTTACCATCACATAGTATCAAAGCACTGCTCAGAATAACCAACTCTACTATGAAAAGGACTCTAATATGCAATGTGATAACGAGGACAAAAATGAGTTATCTTGCAGGTATCGTCCTGGAGGACATGATTTTATAGAATAGAGTGTAATGAGCACAACTTTAGAGGTACAATGAGCAACAGTTAGAGGAAGTATAACCGATCAAAACTGCCAGACTGGTCAGAGAACTCAGGAGGTAATGTTGAGAGAAAGATTGCTTATGACAGGGGTGCATACAACCAGTTGAAGCAAAAAGGGTAGGCAAGCAAGAATGGAGGTTGAGTGAGGAGAAAGAAGTAGTTTATGAAGCAAACAAATTGTAAAAAATTGTTACAAAGCTGAGATAAGATATACAAGAAAACCAAGGAAAGAGAGAGAGTTTAGAAGAACTGGATCAAGATGAGGCGTATCGTTGCAAAGAATTTCAAGATCTGGGTGGGTATTATGATAGTGAGATCACATTAGGAGGTGTTTGCTCAACAGCAGAGGTGTCTGGCATCTATGGGTGCACGCGTAAAGTAAAATAAAAATAAATAAATCTTACGGAACGCGATGAACTTCGCTCTGGTCCTCTTCTTTCCACAGGCAAGCCAGCTTGTTTAGAGACACACACGCCAGAATGCATAGATAAAGGCTGGAGTGTATGAGTTACTAATGCATAAAACTAAGAAACTTTAGCATTCTGGATTCAATCAGTGCCTGATATCTAGCTGAACTATCCATTATAAACAATTTATTGTACAGGACATTAAATGATCCTAGCGATAATCAGACATGGAATGATGGGGGATCCTTGCGGTTTGTTTGTAATGTTTTCCTGATGACTACAAGCATTTACAAATGGAGTTCATGGGTGAATGCTACGACTAGAACAGGTGAGTTTGGGAAGCAACCAGTTGCCTAGAATTATACAATGACGTGCTGTATTGTGGGCTAGTATCTGGGCCTCACAGGGCCAGACACTTAAGACACTGACACACATTTCCAAAACATATAGGTTCCCTACTGGAGTTTCAATTAATAAATTCAATGTGCTGCTGGATTGAAAAAGCAGGCTAACTGAGACTTAAATCATGACATGTTGCTTATCTGAACGCTCTACCCAGCGATTCTGCAACCATTTCCGCACTCCTCCCAGGCAATTGACCAGTGTTTAACATGTCCAGGTTGGGAGAAACACATCCAAATTCAATTATAAGGAACTGTGAACCTCTTTGTGTCCTGGAGTAAAGCCTAGATAGGCACTCATTGAACTTATTGTGGAAACATTGGAGCATAAAAATGTATGGTTGAAACATGGATTACTGATGGAATAAACTGGACTACAAATTGAAGACATTGTTTGAACGTTATTTGATTGTTAATACTTACTTGTTAGCTGTGCATCCTGGGTTGGGGGAAGCTGACCTGACGAGGATCCATCTTCTATATTGGTATATTCACATGCACTGATAGAGCATGTTTCAGGGTGGCATGCCCTATATACTGCCTTGAGCATTGTTAAACCTTTGGAAGACCTTTACATTTTGGTGTGCATTGTACCTCTTTAGACATGTAAGTACAATTTTGGCACCAGAATGCATTTGTAGGGGCACAGACACCTTTTCCATCAATAGTGTTTGACCCAAAGCAAGAGAGAGAAAGGCCAAAAAGGGAGAACAAAGGAGGACAATTAAGACAGGAAAACAGTGACAAAGGAAAAAAGTAAGGACAAAACAGAACCTACAAGGGTTACGAAAAGAGGACGTGTAGGGTGGTGGAAGAGAGAGGTATGTGGTGGACTCAAGACTAGGCAGCAGTGCGCTCCCACAAAAACATTTGCATGCTTGGACTTATTCTTTTGCCAGTTAAAATTTGTTTGCAAAGGAGCACATGATCAGCAACTGTTTCCAGAGCTTTGCCAACACCTAATTAATAGCAAGGTGTATGACCCCAGGCAGCTTGCTAAGGAGGCAGACGTCCTTGGCTCAGCCCTAGGGCCCATAAGAAGGTACCTAGGAGAGGATTCAGTTTCCCTTGTAGAGTGAAGGGGACCTCAAGGAAGACACAGAAAGGTCCCAGGCCAAGGTGACGGAAAGGGTCCCCATGCTTTATTTGAGAAACATGGGGGGAGGTTCTGGTGGGATGTAGCCCAGGACTTCCCATGTTTAACTCAATTGCTTTGAGTGTTGCCAGTTAGGGCACAAGCAAGGAGCTCAGTCTGCCCTAAGGAACCATCCACTTGTGGGACCTCTACAGGGGTGGCTAATGTGGCCTCAGGGTTAAGTAGAACATGCCCTAATCTCCCTTAGTTGGGAGATAGACTCAGAGGGTGAGCTGATGATCCTTGAGGGTGGGATTCAACACTTACACTAGGTGAAAGTGAATGACATCTGTGTCACTGCTCTGTGGGACACCAGGCCTGCCAGACCATGGTAGGAGAAAGACTGGTTTACTCAGAGCAGTACACCAGACAGGCATGTAAGATAACACAGGGACAGGACATTTTACTCCCCATGGCGCTGGTATCCCTGGAGTTTGGTGGGGAGGTGACTTAGAGGAGAGTCATAGTCAGTCCCCAGATGCCCATCGACTGCATGTTGGGAAATGAGTTATCACCGGTGTCAGGTGAGCTGGGAGGGGCGGCCACCCAGGAAACCATGGAAGCTCAGTTTTCAGGAGCTACCACTCCCAAGCAGAGGGTGCATAGGCCCAGGTGGAAGGCCAGGGATAGGAAAGGCACATCCCTAGCACCTGTTCAGCCTCAGGATACAGACCCTGGGCAGAGTGGCTAGTCTCAGGCTACCACCCCTGGGCTGGTGGTAAGGAGAGTGGAAAAAAGGTCCCTAACACTTGGGGCTGTTGCCTCCCGCTCTGATAAACCTCAAAAGTCAGTGAACCTTGGCTAGCCTAGGCCCTGGATTTTGACACTGATGGTTGTTAGTGGCCTCTGTTGGTTGCTGTCCTTCTGGGCAGAATTTTTTTAGGGTTGGGGACAGAGGTCTGATTCAAGGAGTGGAATGGGCCACATCACATGTTTGGCCATGGTGGTACTGTCTGCCTACTGGGATGGATCTATAAGCAAGATATGGTTATGTGTTTCACAGATGTGCTCCACAGATGAGGAGGACAGTTCCCCATGGGTCAGTCAACTGGCTCTGGAGAGTGTAGAAAGAGAGATCCAAATGAGTTCAGAAGGGCATAAAACTGTCCAGTGCCTCTGCAGTAGAGGGTCATTGTCTATGTTTTAGCGCCTTAGCAGGGTAGCCCATCAAGTTCTCCCGTGGCTTTTGACTGGAACGTGGTCATGTTAGACTCCGCTAAGGTCCTTAGAGTTCCTGTAGGTCCTCTCTGCAGGGTCACCCTCATATGTTTTGTTTTGTGTCATGCTCCTATTTTTCTAGATTTGTTTTGTTGACCTTAGGACACTGTGCACTTTACCACTGTCAACCAGTGTTAACATGCTTGTGCTCACTCCCTAAAAAATGGTTTAATTGGCTTACACCTGATTGGGATATTTAATTTATTTATACGTCCCTAGGAAAGTGGGACCATTTACCCAGGGTCTGTAAATTAAATGCTACTAGTGGGCCTGCAGCACTTATTGTGTCATCCACACAAGTAGCCACCCTGTAAGACATGTTTCAGGCCTGCCACTGCAGTCTGCTAGCAGCTAGAAACTGCCAACTTGTCTTGGCAAAATGACTCCTCTGCCAAGCCTACAACTCCCTTTTTCACACATAAAGACCCCATAATTAAGGCCATAAACAGCCCATAGAGCAGGCCGCATTGCAATTTGAAGTTGGACATGTAAGTTTTATATGTCCTGGGAGTGAAAAAGTCCTACATAAATTTGTCATTACTGTGGAGCCTACCTCTCCCATAGGATAACATTGGGCTGCTTTATGACATTTAGTACATGGTAACTTTTGATTGGGAGCAGGTAGGAAGGTCATGTTTGGTGTCTGAGGAAGTGTAATTTAAAATCCTTTTTTAATGAGAAAGTGGGATTGTAGATCACAGTTCTAAAAATGCCACTTATTGAAAGTTGCAAAAAGAACAATTGTTGGATGGAATGCTGAAGAATGTCAAACATTCACTCCTACTACAGAGATCTGGGCCTAAATCCATTGTTTTTATGCTCACCATGCCATTCCTTTTTTAACCCAGCCATACGCAAATCAGTCTTGACCCTGCTTCCCATGGGAACAGTCCAGCCCGAACTGCCAGTCTGGGTCCTCTCTGGAACTGAAACAAGCATCCTGGGACCGGTTTGTATTATCCCTCATCAGCCAGGCTAGCTTGACTCCAGTGGCATGGTGAGCATGGGACCCACATATGGGTATGCCCGCTCAGAGTGACAAATGCAAAAAGAAAAATTGATGGACGGAATGCTGAACAACGTCAAACATTCACCCCTGTACAGAGATCTGGGCCTAAATCCAATGTTTTTTTGCTCATCATGCCATTCCAGTTTGGACTCAGGCATATGTAAATCAGTCTGTTTCCTGCTCGCCATGGAAACAGTCCAGCCCGAACTGCGAGCCCAGGTCCTCCCTTGGGACTGGTTTTGGGGTATCACCCCTCATCATCTATTTGCTCACTATAAGAAAGTTGGTATTCATGTGCCCTAATCCCTTGGTGCCTTGAGCCTGTTCCTGGTTCACATGACAAGCAGTAGTTGGCCTTTGTGTTTTCCTCCCTGACAGTTTGACAATAGAGGGTCTGGGCGTTGGCAGGATGGGCTATCTTTGACTTGATGTGAGTGGAGCTGTCCCCTCCCATACTTTTACTTCAAAGGCAGTGGCACAGCTCACACACAAACAATTTCATACTAGTCTATTGTGCCCCAAGACCAACTGGGACCAGGGTAGTGAGCCAGGAAATTCCGACACCACTATTGGGATAAACTCCAGAAGCGTCTCCCACTTAAAAGTCGACACCAGGTATAACAAGCATTGGCATAGCCAATAGGTCTCGTCTTTGGGACCTTATAAGTGTTTAGCCATGCAACACTTGATGTTGTTGCACCAAGGATATTGTGCTGGATAAATAAACACTTATAAGGTCCCAAAGGCGAGACCTATTGCTTGTTTTGAGAATCTGGTCACCCTAAGCGTGGGTCTTCTGTATAAGCTCACACACAAATCCATTTTGAGACACCAGGAAAAGATCTTTCCCAGATACCATCGATTTGCGAATAGGGAGATATGGGCTCTAATAAACCTTAAATGTTACTACTTAGGGGAAAAGTAGTTTGATTGCCATATAGGGCGGAGATTATAACTCCCGAGTTTGCTTCAAAATCGTTCCTTTATTGTTGAAATAATCGATACCAAAATGGATCTCGGATGTTACATAGTCAAGGGCAATAGGGTGTGAAAAATCTAAACCAGTGTTTGCCAATTACTGTCCGATCTCTGCAGGGCTAGCTTCTGGCAGCCGATTCTGGCAGGATTCAACTACCTCCACCATTGGCTTTCCTATTGATGTTTAGTCCCTGGGTGACCTAGCCCATTTTGAGATGCTTTAAAGCACTCTCTGATGCACAATGCGATGTTCTGCTAATTCGTATTAAGAATTGGGCGCCAATACCCTCATGGCCTCAGCTGTGACTTCTTAAAGCTTTTCAGATGCTATCACAGGGTTGCAGAAGAAGGAAAGTATATAAAGATCTAAGTTTTACTACATGTGACCCAATGAAATCATGTCAATCTATAACATAGTCATGTTTCCTCATCATGTTATTCACATGTAACACGGTTTTACAGCTTGCCATGTTGATGTATCTGCATGTAGCCATTCCCACCTACCCACGTGAAAAATGTGTTGTGACGAGAATCTTTTGTTTAAAGCCCGATGACTCATGGACCTTCCTTGAATGCTATTTTTTACATTCTTAAACACTCTTTGTGCAGGGTGCCACCTAGTGGCTAGTGATGAAAAAACATACAAGCTGGAAGTTTTATAACAAGCTGCGTACAGGAAGCGGCATTTTCGTTGCTATGACAACGAAACGAAAGCATCGCAAGATGGCGTTGGGCTGTCCACAGTCCGACGGACACACGCATGCTGTCTGCTATGGACAGATGGCAAGAGCAGCCATGTTTGTCCATGCAGACGCATGCATGCAAGCCCTCCGCAGAATCGATTCCAAAAGGTACTCGCAATAGCGAGAGCAACGCATGCGCTGCTTTCGCTAAGCGAGACCTAAAAAGGGAACACTCAGACCCACACTTCAGATCACTTCTGGGCCTGTGGATGACTCAGAAGAAGAACTGCTCTGTTGCAAAAAGGACTGCTCTGCTGACCTGCTTCTCTGCCACCCTGCTGCCTGAGTAAGAAGAACTTGTACCTTGACCCCAGGTCCAACCCAGGTCCACCAGAGTAACTCCAACTGCTACTTGGCTGGCCTGCTGATAAGGGATAGAAAAGGCTCCAAACATCTTGAACCCTGCACCTGAACTCTGCCTTCTGTCAGCCCTAACTCCCTCAAGTAGTGCCTCCCTAGCCCTGTGTCCTTGGAAGTGTAGCTAAAGGTGCTCTACCAGCCCAGCTGTGGTCTCCATCAAAGCCAAGGTGAAGCAATGTGAAGTGATGTGAAGCCCCGCAAAGCTGAGCAATACAAAGAGACGCAAAGCATCACTGCACAGCTGCCAGCTTCATCGTAACCCACGCAGATTGAAGAATGGCCTGCAAAGCCTCGCCACACAGCTCCTCTGAACCAATGCAGAGCGACGTAAACTTCTGCTACGCCCTCACCCCACAGCTTTATTGGAACTGATGCCGGATGACGAGAAGCCTTGTACAGCAGCGCTGTGCTGACAGCGCACTAAGGACATAAGGTACAATCATCAGTGAGCCAACCTCAGTATGGTGCTCAGCCAGCACCTCATCGGATTCAGCCTGGATTTGTGACTCTGTCCCAATCCAGAATGACCAGATAACTGTAGATGACGTTTTGCACCTTCTGGTGCTACTTTTATCTAAATCTTTAAAATTGCATAGTTCCAATTCTACTAATTGGATTTTTATCATTTTGGCGTCAAATAATTTATTACATTTTCCTCTTTCTATAAATTGTTGTGGTATTTTTCTTGTGCTGTGTTAAATTTATTACTGTTTAAATGCTGGAAAAATACTTGAAACATTGCCTCTAGGCTAAGCCTGACAGCTTTTGTGCCAACCTACCAGAAAGTTAAGCACAGGTTAATTTAGTGACTTTTTGTGGTTCACCCTGACAAGGATTGTGGCTGTTGGTTAAGTAGAGTTTCACCCCCCTCAACCAACAACAAAGTTTCTCATTATATATCTATACACACAAGGGTCTGAAAGGGATATGTGAATGTGGAGGGCACTGGTGAGTCTAGTATCTGCCCTCTTATTGGTGGTGGTATTAGTGATATTTTGTGGCCTTGCTGGAGTGTGGTGGTGGTATTATTGGCTGTGATTTTCTTGGTGGTGGTATTAGTTATATTGATATGGCCTTGGTGGAGTGTGATGATGCTAGTATTGGCATTGATGTTGATATTGGTAATGGACTGTTGGTGTTGGTTTTGGTCTGATTGGTAGTAGTATTAGTCAAATTGTTGTGGCCTTCGTGTAATGTGGTGGTGGTATATTTGGCATTGGTGGTGGGATTGATGGGAATATTGCAGGTGGTATTGTAATTGCATTTATAAACCTCTGACAAACCATTGAAACACTTTACAATAGTAGCATGGTACTCCGGAACCGATAGTTAGTGGCTAAAATGAAGTGATTAGTTGGTTATTATGTTAGTGTTGTGCTCTCCGTACATGTTTTCCATGCATTTACTTCAGTTTCTTTTGGGGTTGGTTAAATAAATATGAGTCAGATTACATTATTAATAGGAGATTTCTGACATAGGGACTTATTGGTAGAATGAATATTATTGCAAATAGCAATTTACAAAAGCTTTCCCGAAGTACTTTTTTCATTTTTTTTAATAAATATTTTTATTGAAAATTTCAAAGACAAATGATAAGACCACATCCCCCCACTTCTCAGAGTCATAGGCCTGCTACCTATATATCACAAGCAGATATCGCAATAGATTTTAATCCCTTTTCTGCGGAAACCTCCACCACCCCCCACCCCAAGACTCACATCTCCCAAATCTATATATCAAAACAAAACCCTTGTCCCCAACAGGGATACCGAAGAAAAAAAGCACAGGAAAACAAATATATGTCACCTATCACATCAAACTTCAGACGTGCAGGGATAGCGAAGATGAAAAACATAGGAAAACACATCAAATATACTTCACATATCACATTGTGCTTTAGACAGGCAGGTACCACACAGTTCACCATCCGGCTGTTCTTGACTGTCCTTTCCTAAGGACCAAAAGAACTTCTACTCACTCATTCTGGCACATAGTCTTTGTATGTTTGTGACGGCGCTCGGTTGATTCTCAAAAGGTATCTCTGGGGCCCACCCCTGTGCACTAGAGGTGTGACAGTCTTGGCCTCGATCTCCCTCATGTCCTCTAGGGGTGGTGGGCTTGCAAAACTATCTTCATGCTCTTCAATTTCTGAATACACTGCCTCGCTCTCCTCCTTCAGGCTTATGTCATCCCCTTCCTCAGGCTGTTCTTCTTTTAGAAAACACTTGATGTGTGATATATTTCTTGAGACACTGCCTCTTCCTTGTTGAGTTGTCTCCCTGGCTTCCTTTACCACAGTTACTGTCCACGGTTGGGGCTCGAAAGGCAGCTGGAATTTTCTTCCAGGGTGTGGGTATTTGAGTAGGACTTTGTCTCCTGACTCATACCTTCTACTGGGATAGTCATTATGGGGTTGCTCCTGGCTGAATAACTGTTGCTGTGGCTCATGACTCTGAACCGACTGGCAACGATGGGGAATAGTGTCTGGGACTGTTCACCCCTTGTCGGTGGTGGAGTGTGGTGTAGCTCTGTACTCTCGCAGAAACATGTATATTGCATTCTCTATGCCTTCGTGTCTGCCTCTACTATGGTATCACTTTCTTTAGGGTCCTCACAAACTGTTCTGCCTCCACATTGGCTTGGGGCCATCATAGCATGATGAGTCGGTGTTACGTGTTCCTGGACTGGAGGTACTCTTCCGATCCAGTGCTGTTGAATGGGGGTCCATTATCAGTCCGGATTTCGCCTTTTAGTATATGCGCCACTATGATCTTTGGAATAACATCCCGCGCGGATGTGGAAGGTATCAGATTGGCTTTCGGATATTTGCCATTAGGGAGGCTGCCGAAGTCGGCAGTAAATTTTTTCCACGGGACAATTGGGCCTTCCTAAGTGAGCACTGAGGCTAATGGGTCTGTCAGTCTGGTTGCTTGGTGCTCTGTACACTTCTGCACCATTGTCTTGAGAGGATGTCGGCCAGGTTGTGTACGCTCAGTCTGTACTCGACACTGAAGATATACTCTTGGAACTGCAAGATCCATATCTTGTTTCACAGTGGGATTTAGATGCAGATCCTTTAAAGAGAGGAATCAGTGGATTATGGTCGGTGTTGACCATAAAAGGGTGCCCATATAGGTACAAATGGAAATGGCAGCATCCCCAGTCCACTATAGCGGCCTCTTTCTCTATCTGCATGTACCTTTGTTCAGTATCACGCCTTGATTATGCTACTGGGTCCTATTGTCCTACATCTTGGCATTGTGACAGCACGGCTCCTAACCCTGTGTCAACGGTATCCACCTCCAGTTCTGATGTTCTCTGGGGACCAAAGTATTCAAGCGTGCTTTTCGCAGACAGCGCTGATTTGGTTTTCTGGAATTCTAGCTCTTTAAATTCACCCCAGCCCCAGGAGTTTTAGCCCTTGGTGAGCTCTCAGAGCAGAGTAGTAAGGTCAGCGAGGTTCTGTATGAAAAGGCTACAATAAGTGACCATCCCCAGAAATCTTTGGTCTCATTACACTGCTGTGGAGGCTGACGCCTCTCGTATGTCGCATACTTTTTCTGGGTCATTAGCAACTCTGTTTTTCGTAAAGTGGTAGCCAAAGAAAATTATGTCTTCCCGGAAGAATTCACACTTCTCCTTGTAGAGAGTGAGACCATGATCGTGTAACCAGAGGAAGACTGACCGCAGCTGCGTCAGATGGTTCTCGATGGTATGGGCATGTACCAGGACAATGTCTCTAATGTTCAGCACAGCAGGGAGTCTCAAGAGAATTTCTTTTATGATATTCTAAAAAATGTCAGTGTGCTGGAGATATCAAACGTAGTGTCTTGTATGGCCATAACTCCACGTGCGTTCACAAAGTAGTTATGTGTAGTGGGTCGGGTGCAGGGGTATCCAGGTGGTACCCTACCCGCAGGTCCATCTTAGAGAACCATTTTAAACCAGCTAGTTCCTCAATGAGATAAACGATAGTGGGGGTCAAATGTCTATCTTGTTTGGTTGCCAGGTTGGGTATCCTCATTTTGACACATATTTTTCCAGCCTCAGGTTTTTTAGTTTTTTGCAACCATAATGGGGGAGACCCAGGGGGTGGTGCTGTGACTTTCTCAATAATTCCTTCCTCTTCAAGTTGTTTTAACTCCTGTTCGACTTTAAAGGCAGTTGTAATGCCACCCGTCGGTGATGGAGGACGAAGGCTAGATTGATTTGTCTATGTGAAGGCACACAGATTTGTTCTTTAGGCACCCAATTCATTGAAACAGCAGTGAGAACTCTTGCAGCAACACGTCTATCTTAGCTGCATGGACGAAGAAGGCAAATTGGAAAAGCCCCAGATCCTGAGCAGTTTGGCAGCCGAGTAGGAAACCCGTCCCTTCTTGTGAGACGTACACTTTAGCTCTTGTGTTGGAGTCACAATGGCTGAGGTTAGCATGGAACACTCCTGATATTTGCAGATATATTGCGTTTCCAAATGCGTGGACCCTTATTCTCGTGGGCCGGAGAGCTGATGGTGTTGGCAGTGATTCATCTTTTTCAGGTTGATGGATCCCCCCATATCTATGAGGGCCATTACTGGGGCACACTGGAGTCAGAGCTGGCATCTGGATGTGGCACCTGGGGTGCTCCGAGCCTGGTTTGACTGCATGAATAATGCACACTGTTCCTTGGTCATCATCATTCATATCACTGTCTTCTGAGACTTCTGGTGCTGCGCTGACTGCTCGCACCTGCTTCTGGCAAGGTTTTGCTGACTTCTGTCTTCAGCAGCACACATTCACAAAATGATTTAGCGTGCCACATGCCATGCATCTCTTTCCAGCCGCTGGGCATTTCCATGGGTGTAGTTATGTACCTCCGCACTGCTAACATGAATGTGCAGTCGCTGGTGTCTTGCTAGGGCTGTGCTTGGGTTTTTGGGGCATCTTTATGGATTGTATTAACTGACCCGGTTTATACAGACCATTGTAAGACCATTTCCCTGGCCTTGGACAGCTCTTTTAATCAACCCACTGCAAGTATATCCTTCACTGGCATGTTGGGCGTTTGAAGGATCTGCTCTCGGAGCTTGGACGGAACACAACCCTGTATGAATTGCATCCAGATCTCGTCGTCTTCATCTAGCAGAATGCAGGTCCTGACTAATTCTTTGCTGTTGGCGAAGAAAACATCAACAGCCTTCTCTGGATGTTGGCGTGCCTGGCAGAGGAGGAGCCACTCGTAGTCAGGATTTACGAATGGTTCATAGTAGGCTGTAATGGAGTTCTTGAGGGTGCCATATGTATGGGGTGGTCCTGCCTCTGCGACACCCTTTGCGATCTTGTGTATGTCATCTAGAGCCAAATGTAAATGGAGAGATCTTTTCCTCTCATCAGAGATGTCAAGGGCAACAAATTATTTCTACAGCCAGATAACCCAGTCTTTCCATTTGGCCACTTAGAGGGCAGGGTTCTAGTGACTGCAAAATTCTCCAGTGCCAAGTTGGATGCCATTAGGGCTGTGTAGCCGATGCGCATGCGGATAGTGGTGGCGGGGTTGATAGTGCAGTCACTGGTGCCTAGGCATGGGTGCCCATGCAGTTGGGCATCTTGGCTTGGTAGTACTGCCTGTGATGCATGCTGGCAAGGTCAGATGGTCATGTGGTGGATGTGGCCTGGTTTTGGTAGCACATGTGCCCTTGCAAGGGCATGAGGCTGCAGTTGCTCTGAATGCCTTGACAGGAGCTAGCAAATGCCCCCACTTCAGGCCTAGCTGCAAAATTGGGCGTTGCCACTGATCCAAAAGTGGGGGCCGGCAGTAGGTGTGCTTTGACAGGCTGCCATCATTGGAGGAGAGGCCTACGAGGTGTTGCAGCCATTGTCTACCACCTCTTTGCCATATGGTATGGCTGGGCCATTGTTTTGTCATGGTGAGATGAGGCCGTTTGGGTGGGCAGAGGACAGGCCACATGAGAGCGAGTGCAGGCACCAGCACTTGCTTGAGATGCAGAAGGCTGTCAGCCATCTGGAACGAGCTGTTAACTTCAGATTTGCAGCCCCGTGGGCACCAATGCGGGCATCGTGGACCATGGAAATAGCGGATAGCATCGAGCACAGGAGGAGTGTGGCCAGGCCTCCTTGTCACCAGTGTAGACTTTGGCTTGGACGGCAGGTGCGCAAACAAACCAAATTCTTCACTCCGGTGTGCTGTTTTAACCTGCCCCATCTTGTGCCTGGGGAATTTTTATTAACATCTTCAGTCTGCGCGTCTGGCCAAACCATAGCCCTGATGTTTTAGGGTGGGGTCATCCAATCCCCCCTGTTGATGGCACACAAAAGGGAGGGACATCTCACGTCTCCCAAGTCTACACGCCTGTCTACAAAGGTGGGTGCCAGATTGCAAGGTGAGAGTCTTTGCGTTTCTGTTGCCTGGCCATGCATTTGGCCTGCTGTCTAACTATGCCTCCCTCTAGGGACTGGCTATAGTCAGGACCGCATTCTATACTAAATGCTGTGCTGGTGGCACTTTGGAGTCATGCAGCCCAGCATGCATAGATATATGTGTGTCCTAAACAGTGCTGAGAAGTTCTTGACTTCACCCTACGTCGCTTACAATAAAAACAATCCCTCTAGACTTCATAAAGACTGCAAACCAATTGCAGGAAGGACATCGGTTTATGTGGTATCCCAGACAAAAATATCTGGTGGTTGGTTTCGTCCTCTACCTCCCGTCCAGCCGCCAAGGCTCCACTCACCTTTAACCACAGAACCCTATCCCTTGCTAAGAAACAAACTGTGTAGTAAAGCTAAATTGGTATGGGTTGCACAATATTTATTACACTATCTCCTTTATTCTCTAGTCATTGCTGCCACACCTGAATGACTCTTAATTTTCTTAAGTTGTGAGTTCATTTGATGACACTGACTGATGGATTGGTATATTCTCCACTTTTTCATACTGTTAATTGCACAATACTGTCACAATGTAGAACCAATGGCAAACAAATGTGTTGCTCCGGGCCCATAAGAAGTTTCTTTTTTTGATTCCACTGCATTCTCGGAAAGCAGTGGTTCATGCACTCTAGGTTGGACCAGGCCAATGCTCTTTATCTTGGGCTTCCGGAAGGCTTCATCAGCAGGTTGCAAGATGTCCAGAACACCGCAGCTTGTCTAATTGTGAACAATTCCTTGGTGGGCTTCAGTTTCTGGTTTTCCTAGATCTCTCCACTGGCTCCCAAATTAAGAAGATGATTCTTTTTAAGTCTTTTGTTCTGGTTCATATGGCCCTTTTTCTTCTATCTCTTTGCAATATTTGAGTTGTATCACCTTGTCAGAACACTTCAGTCAGCCACGACTGTCCTGGCAGTAGTGCCATGGGCTAGGTGGTCAAGATAGGGAATTGTCTATCTCTTTTTTGGTTGCTAAGGCTTGGAATCAGCTATCTCTGGAACCTCTGTCCCCTCGGTCCAAATTGTTATACAAGAAATAGCTCAAGACATGGCTTTTCTCACTGTGCTAAAGCTGAGGCAGAGGATGATTGAACTTCATATTCTTTAGCACGGGCCACTCTTTGGAGGAACTGCTTGCTCTGCAAAACACCTTCATTCATTCATTCATTTATTCATTCATACCAATAAGTGCCATAAACAAAAACACATAAGATAACATAAAAGTTGGTCTCTGAAAGTTTGACTACAAATTCCAGCTCTGAATTGCACCAAGCAAAGGATCCAGATGTCCTCTGTGAGGTTTGGGAGTTCCCCCTTATACGTTTTGATAACATGGTGCCAAACAGGGTGTGAGAAGCTGGCCTGGTATATGATGTACACTTATGTAAGTGGACACCCTGCATCAGTCCAGACAACCCTCACGGTGATTTAAGAAATCTTAGACAACTTTAGAAAACTCTATAAGTGGTAGCTGTGGACAGCAGCCTTCAGGCTTAGTCCAGAAGGAGTGTAAAGCAGCTTGTTTTACCAGAATGCAATCTTATAGTATAGATTAAGTGAAAAGAACCACACCAAATATTTATAAAAATATGAATTTATTATATAATACTCTCTAGAATGTTCAAGTATCTCCAATATGGAAATAAACACAATGAATACAATACTTTAGCAAAGAAACACAATAAATAGCATGAAATACACAGTGGAACCAAACCATATACTAAGAAAGTGGTATAAGAACCATGACTCGGATCAAGACAAGGTCAAGAGGACGTAGAAGTGCTGGGGACCCAAGGAACAACCCATGGTGAGTAAGTAGGGACCCCACGGAGAGCGTGTGCAGTGTGAGAACACGACCGCGTGGGCCGTACAACTCTATGTGTAAGTCGCGGTTGGATTTTTAAAGATTAGGGACCCTTCCCAGTGGGCCCAAAAGAATCCCCGTGGAAGACAGAAGATTGGAGAGCCATCCCACCCTTGGATACGCTAGTAACCATGTTACCTACATCAGGGAAGCCGGGTGCATATGTGTGAAGTGGTGGCAGAAACCGCAGTCGTTTCCAATGGAGGACTTTAGGAAAGCGCCGCTGCTGGAAGAGGGGAAAGTGTCTAGTGGAATCCGAAGGTGGATTCTTGATGAGAGGTACCTGCAAGCAATGGGGACAGAGTCTATGACACTCAGGAGGGACCTTGAGACTTGGAAGACGAATGCCCTCCGATTTCGGGTGTTGCAGGATGGATGACGAGGACCTTGACTCTGCAGCTGTGAGGACCAGGCGATGCTGAGGAGGGCCAGGAGCCGTGCACAAGCAGCCCCATGAAGGATGTCGAGTGCTGAGGGGTCGATGTCTGGTGGGAGCACCAACAAGCCATGGAAAAGGCAAGCAACGCAGGAATCAAAGAAGGTGCAATGTCGATACCAGCAATGTCCAGGGGACTCACCAAAGGCAGGGGAGTCAGGGCAGGCCCAGAGCAATCAGGGGACCCCAAAAAAACACAAGTGTGACCCTCAAGTGGACCCACAGGCCGGAGGCACTGGAGTCACGAGAAGACCTCATGCAGCTCACCAAAAGTTGCAGGCCATGATGTACACGATGCAGTGTGGCTGAAGATTCTGGTCACAGGAAGTGCTCGAGGCTGGGGCTACTTGGAGCCCGAAGATCTTCTTGGAAGAAAGCCAACAAGTCTTTGCAACTGCAAGTTGGATGCAGTGCACAGGGGTTTGGTTATAGCAACCCCCATGAGGAATACCGGCCTCAAATTTGGTGAGAGGGCAGAGCAGGCTTCGGGAGCTGTGGAAAACCACCACCTGTGTTGCAGAGCCTGGAGGAGCCCAGGATCTGCAGACCAGTCAGCTTAGTTGCGGTGCCTGCGAATGCAGGGTGGTGACTCCCTCACTCCAAGGGAGATTTCTTCAGGTGTCTGTGATGCTTCACAGGACTTGGAAGGGTCCTGTATAATGCACAGGCACAGACGATGTATCAGACTGGAAAGGAGACGAAATCACACCCAATTGAAGTCCAGCGAAGTTCAGAGTTCCCAGACGGTAGATGTAAAAGTGGTGTCTGATCTGAATCTTATCCCACGATGCATCTAGGGACCTACACCCAGGAAAGCCCTTAGCGAAAGGGTTTGGAAGATTCAGGGGACATTCCCAGGGGAGGGTCTGGACAGAGGGGAGGTTACTACCATGTCCTTTGTCCACTTTCACACCAGAGTTGGAGACTAAGGCTCCCAGGACTGTTTTTTACTGGACTATGCACTGGGACACCAAATGTGCCCAGATACAGACTGAGTGGCGCTGGCAAGCGCACCCTCCCTACCACAATACACTAAATTCCTTCTGGGAGGTGTTCACAGGATGCCTATTGTTCTGCCTTCCCCTGCTCGGGCCTGGCTCAGCAGCAGGAGGGCAGAATTGTGTCTCTGGTCGACAGCAAACTTTTTGTGTTGTCCATGTCTGGAAGACTGGTACCGGGGACATGGAGAGCCTAACGGAGGGCTCTTTCAGTGCTTGGAATCATACGTCCCACACTGTTTACAGTGTGGGCATATGATTCTAACATGTTTGATGCCAAACATGATAGGATTCATTGCATCCAGTTTCGAGATGGTCATCGGGTAATTACACGGTGCCCCTCTTTATGGTTGCTTCACTGACAACCCGGAAGAATGGACTACGTAGGCTGCAGGAGTGTCCTGCTCATGCAGGGACACTCTCTCATTTAGAACCAAGCACCCTGCCTTCAGGATTGCAAAGGCCTGCTAGAGGGGTGACCTGTAGGTTTTAGGTGCAGAGACCCTACATATAGTAAACCTATATCTTTAGTAAGTGGTGGTAGCACCAGCTTAAACATGCTGCAATGGAAGGCCTGTAGTTCCATTTTGAATGGTCTCTCGTGGGTGGCATAATACATGCTTCAGCCCATGAGAGACCTCTGAGGTACCTATGCCCTAGGTACCTTAGTACCATATAGTAGGGACTTACAAGAGTACCCCCGTATCCAATCTGGGACGCACCTAAGTACTGAACACAACAATTTAGGGGGAAAGTAGATAGACTGGGGTCCTGATTAGAAGGATCCCAGTCAGACTAGTCAAAACACTGCTTAGCACCAGGCTGAAAGTGGGGGTGACCATAGTAGAAGATCTACTTTCCTACACAGGGCAATTCACACCACTATTTTCACATAAATCTCATATAAAGCCGTAGGTTTTGAAAGGGCATTTTGTGAAATATTCCTTTACTTTCACTGTCTGACAAATAAGCCTGGCCATGATGATTCCCAGGCAATTTGTGAAAAAAAGGTGGTAATAATAGAAGATAAAAACAGTTTGACAATCTGATATTTGTAATTCTTAAAAGAAAAATGCAATTTTATTACATTTGTAGTAAAATCTTCATAAACATGGAGGGATCTGCTGGTCTCAAGATCAAATCCCAGCGAGGTCAGCTCATTCTTCCATCCTTCCGAGGTTGGTAAACAAAGTACCATTACATTCGGTAACTGGAACACCTGTTAAATATGGTGCTAAGAAGCCACAGTTTGTGGGGTGACTTTTTTTAGAAAGTTTGATCCACCATCTTCTGGGATCTGACCCTGGGTGTAGGAAGCTGTTATTGCTTCAGCATTTTTTCTTTGATAACGTTTACTTCAAACTAATTGCTTTTAGGTGCACAATCTTGTGGCAGATAGGTGACAGAATATAATTTGTCCAAGATCACAATATTCGTCCAGATGTGAACCTAGTTCTTCTTGCTCCGAGGTTACAGTGTAGAAGCTTGATAACTACCATCCGAAGATATTCCCTCCTTGACCCTTACATGCTGGACATTTTGATAGACACAAAAAGGGCTACAATAAGTGAATTGTACCTTTTTATATGCTTTCCTCTTGATAGCAAAGTTTTGTAATTCACAACAATTGTAAAATATGATATTTCAACATTGCTCAGCAATGCCTGTATGTTCTTGAAGCTAACAGTAGCTATAACGTATTTGGTAAAACTCACACATGTAGAAGTGCACCATATTGTTCAAGAACACTTAGTGCTTTCATTTTTTCTTGATGGACATAATCTCTACAAGTGCAGATCAATCATGGAAGAATGTCTGGCAGACCAGCCCTGCAAATCCTGCTGAGGGTTTCCAGGCTTTTTAAAAAATATATATATATATATTAAGATCTGTACTGTACAAAGATACAGGAAGTACTCATTGAAAAGCGTGGTTTCAAATCTTCCAAAATCATAAATCAATAGTCATAAATTCAACTCAAACCATAACATCCGGTACCGAGTGTTTATCTAACATCCACAATAAGCGTCACTGCAGCCGAGCTGGTTCCATCAGCTCGTTTCACAGTTCTCTATGTGTTACAATATGTTCTCTATCGGAGCAGTATTATTCACCGTAATACAATGTATACAGCAGTTGGTCATGCCCCACGCATGCTGACCCGTGACCGTCATACAGTCAGTCACAGCGCGAGCCTGAAATAGGCCTAATGCTATTTATATGCGGCATATTTCCTATTTATATGCGGCATATTTCCTCTTTCCCCCCGGGTAGTAACATCAGCAAGGGAGGGCCTTGCTCCGCATATCACCCTCTCTTAGTTGTGCCGCCTGGGATGTCTAAATCGGTGTCTAAATGAGGACTTCACTCCTCGTCTGGGGGGGGGGCGGGGGGGGGGGGGGGGTGCCTGCAAATAGGTTTTCAGTGTTTGCCAAATATCCCGTGGTCGCGAGGTTGGGGTCTGTAGTGTGTGGTATGTGTTTCGCTTGCAGTGTCGCTGTATACCAGGCCCCTGATCCAGGCCTTCACTGTTGGGGCGTGTGCTCTACCCCAGTATAAGGAAACCGGTTGTTTTGCTATCAATAATAGGGCTATGGCGGTAAATCGCTGTATACTCTTCTTTAGGGGCTGTACATACTCCGGCAATGCCTTCAATGGTGTTGGGTGTCGCGTATGTTCTATCCTTAAGGATAAATGTCGAAAAACCTCCCCCCAATATCCCAGAACAGGTCTAGAACCCCAAGCCAAGTGTGCGAAATCAGCACGGTCAGCAGCGCATCTGGCGCACACATGCTGGGCATGGGCGTCCGCAGGAGGAGGCAAGGGGGGGCGCTTGCCCCCCCCCCCCCCCCTGAATCGTCGGGCCGTTCGGTGCTGGCCCAGTGACAATGTGGTATTGTCACTCAGGCAGCGCACGTTGCAGTAGCGGACGCCCATGTGTTCTGAGCAGGCAGCCACCCACCTCCCTCCACCTAGGGTCTTTGGTCCGTAATTATCACGATTACAGCAGGCTGTGCTGTTCCCCTGCGAGAGGCCCCAGGAGTTCTCACTTGAGGCCTCTCGCACTTCTCTTTGAACTCTAGAGAGTGCAGCAGCCCTTCCCCGACCTCCAGCAGACTGTGGACTGGCCCATTGTCATTCTGTCTGCTGCTGATCATCACATAAAGAATGACAATGGGCCGTCTGCCTTTAACGTGCCTTGAAGGCGAGTGACTCGCTTGGAGCCAGTAGATTATACCACACACATCTGATTAAAAAAATCTACTATTACTATTAGATCAGTTTGCTTTTTTTTAGCCTTAACTGTTTAGCTCGAATTTATTTTTTATTGGTAAATATTAAACATGACTTCTGAACCGAGTTTCCCAGCCTCATGCAGTTTTGCACAACTAGACTACTGTAATGCAATATGTGAGAACATTTACATATACATGTACATGTTCTCACATATTGCATTGCAGTAGTCTAGTGCAAAACTGCATGAGGCTGGGAAACTCGGTTCAGAAGTCATGTTTAATATTTTAGCAAAATAAAAATACGAGTTTAAACAGTTAAAAAAAAAGCAAACGGAAATTAGATCCTCAAACACTGCAACCAGGTATTAATTCCAGGGTTTCAATTTGGTCTGAACAATACTCTCTACACATGACCACCAACGTACAAGAAAGAACAAAGAAAACCGTTTGTACTCGAAGATCAATGCCAATATTTTTTAATATATATTTTCAATGGACCACGAACTTTACCAACAATCTAGTTGTACAAAAATCACAGGAAAATAACATGCATTGACAAAGCCAAAAGGCTAGACACCAGCGCATATTTTTCCCCCCACTTTACCCAACAAAAAACATGTAGCTAAAGTGATGCGCAAAATGTTTTGAGTTATGTTTTTATTGTTCTCTACCCAAAATGGTGATTGTACAGGGGATGCCTATCTTCTGTGTGAGATTTTAAAACATGACGACGTGAATGGTTGCAAAGGCCCTTTGGAAAGGTTGACTGGTCACCTGTCTTATGCATATTGCTATATTTGGGTGTTATACGGGTACCAATGAGGTCCAAACTATGCCCAGAAAGTATTAAAAAGTGCAAACATGAGAAAATAATGTAGTTTTACTGTCACAAAATTTGCAGCTGCAGAATTTCCCTTTTCTTGCCAAATAATTTAGTCAAGCCTGCAGCATAATTTGGCCCTCCCCTGCTGCATAATTCCAGTGGCCCTGCAAATAGTACCTACCAGTATGGATGACATGTGACTCCTACACCTTGGAGCCTCCATTGTCATAATTAACATTTCCTATACATTGATTTACATACATATATGAGTTATTCTCTCTGAACAATGTGTGTGAGCTAAAGTGCTCAACACCCTACATTGGGCTGACTAGCACTATAAAAGAAATGAAATACACTGAAGATAGAGTCTATATGCAGATGAGGGGCACCATTGGAGGTTGACAGTGAGGGACTCTGAGAGAGAGGTCTTTGGTGAAGGGGTGTAATGAACGCTGAAGGCCTCTGTATCCCCTGCAGTGCGGGGGAGGTGGCAACCCTTCAAGGGAACCCCAAACCTTCAGGAGGCCTCGTACAGCCTAAAGCCAATGTTCATATGTGAGATATGGGAGACTCAGCAGGCCCACATTTAATTCTACAGGGGCCCCTCATAGTTTTGCGATATGCCACTTTTTTCAGAGGAGGGTGTGTCAACAAAGATTGTCGCACCGGGAGCCACAAGCACTAAAGCTGGCCCTGCCAGGGTCATAGCTATCATTTCTGCCGCCAGACTGTGCCCCAGGCCATGAGGTAAAAGCACTTCAAGAGTTGAATGTAGGATGGACTAGTAGGAAGGCATAACCTATGAATGGAGGGATTTTATTTTAATATAACCTATGTTTCTGTACAGTTTTATTTCACCATGATGACACCCAACTGCTGATCTCCTTCTCTAAGAACTGTGATGTCAGCCTGGGGAAATTTAAGGAGGATCTTCTAGCAGTGGCGGACTGGATGGCGGGTAACTTTCTGCAGCTCAATGCCAGCAAATCAGAGATCTTACTGTTTGGGAAGGATCGGGAACTATGGTCCGAACAGTGTTGGCCTGAGCGTCTTAAACATGCGCCCTCTCCCAAAAAGGTGGTAAAGAACCTTGGGATATGGTTTGATCAGGGTTTGACGTTTGAAGCGCAATCCAAAACTGTGGCTGGGGTGTGTTTTGGGCTTCTACGTGGCCTAAGACCCGTGATTGGCTTTTTTCCCCCCCCAAAGTGCGCCAAACCATAGTCCAGGCCCTAATTTTGTCTAGGCTGGACTATGGTAACGTACTTTATCTGGGCGCTAATATGGCCAGTATTAAGCGTCTGCAGCGGGTCCAGAATGCCGCTGCGCGGCTGCTGGTAGGACTTCCTAAGTCGAGCTCAGTGACCGCTTTGCTTCCTAAATTGCACTGGCTTCCTGTGGAAAAGCGCATCCAGTTTAAGGCTCTATGTGTGGCGCATAAAATCCTATCTGGTCAGGCACCTATGGGCTTGGCCAATCTACTTAAGCCTTACACCCCACGACGCCTATTAAGATCGGCTGGCTGCGCCCTGGTTTGTACCCCCCGCGTCTTCAAAGCCAGAGCAGGTGGCCGCTCCTTTCGGAATTTAGCCGCCAAACTCTGGAACTCATTACTGGTCTCTATCAGAATTATTCAGAAGCACTTGGCCTTTCGCAAAGCTATGAAAACCTGGCTCTTCTCTGGCCCTGCTAAATCTTTATATGTTTAGCTGTCATCTTGCGTCTGTCTCCTGGTTGTTGGTCTTGATCAGGGCCACGCTGGGACGCCCCTTTGCTGGGGCAGCTATGCGCGCTACAAATCGGTCTAATAATAATAACTAATTTCCCGTTAATGAAGAACAAAGAGCACAATTAGAAATGTCTAACATAGCAAAACCGGTGTGCACTAATCCCTAAACCTTGTAGTGCCCCACTGTAACCTGCCAGACAAATGCTCCGAGCTTGAGCCCTGGATGCATTTCTCCACCATTCTTTGAAAAATAGCCTTTTTTTTCCCAACAACCTTTGATTTTCGATCTGTATGTATGTACATGTTATTTCTGTAGTGTGACCCTAGCCAAAAAGACAGCGGAGCGCTGTACAATGCCCAAGACAAAATTTACGTGTGAAAACCTGTGCCAAATTTATGATGGGTATATATTTACTAACTTTTCATGCAACACAGCTCAGCAAGTGAAGTTCTGCGCTGTGTTGCTTCAATGGAAAGAGCACAATAGCAACCTATTTTCAAATATATGGTGCAGTTCTGCTCTCTTCTAGTACTGGGGCCCTTGTGGCTGCCTAGTGCCAAAACAGTGTCGTCAAGTAAGTTTTTTGTGCCGGAAGGGAAAGCTATCCTTTGCGGCTATTTCCTCTTTGCATGTGTGCTGCAGAATACAAGTAACGAGGAAGAATAAAGATATTTCTTCTCCTTACACCTACCTCAGATAGGCACACGATTTTGGCATAAACCAGTCTTTATAAATCTGGATTTACATTGCAATGCAAGGGAACGCCCATGCACCACCCTTGTAACGCCTACTTGACCGCTCTCTAACTTTGCGGTCAAAGACAGAATAGTAAAGTGGACTACTTGACAGTCTTGTTGTGGTCGTAAAGAGCGTGTGAATCCAAAGACTGTGAGCTGTCAGCTTTTTTTGTAACACAGAACAACTGTTAAATACCTGCAAATGAACTGTGCAAATATTTAAAAAAATCAGCAGTTAGGAAACCACAAATGGACCACTTGTTTGTAATTCAGAAGTGTGCTGGAAACAGAGTTTTAATAGCTTCAAAACAATCAAGACAATTTACTTGGTGATGTTCAAATGATACATATTTGCCGAAACCAACTTTCCACACATTATTGTTTGTGCGCTATAGAGTTTTATCAGTAAAACTGCATCTTGGTATTTTGTTGCCATTTCAATGGAAACTGTTCTGTATGTAAAAGATGGTGCCTCCTTCTGACCTACAATAATGCCTTAACAACTTCTAGTCTGTAGCACACTTCTGTGCATCATTGAGAATCTGCAAGTAGAGCTCGCAGAAAGGAAACAGCCCAAGCAGTATACAATCTTCAATATACAGGTAAAGTAAGGAGGATTGAAATATATAGCAATGTCAACTTCTATCTTACTGTTCTGGCTTGCAATAATACTATAACGCTCAGCAGTGTGCAGCCAATTATAGCTCATGGAGGGTGGTTAGGAACTCCCTTTTCGTGCTTAATGCTCTTACCCTCACACAAGACCTGTCCACTATGGGTCTTGTCCATCACTCAGTTCTGCACCAGCCACTAAATCAGTCATCACCAGCTGAACAGTCATGGAATACCTAAAGTGATCTGACACATAAAGCTGGTCACTCGGAGGACTGCACTCTAGTCCAGCACTGCAGGTCCCAATTAACTACATCCTATGCGTGCCGCTTTATGGCACTCATATAAGAGATGCTGGTAACAAAGTCCATCTCAGAAAATCTTCCTGACCACTTTTGTCACCAAACATGCCTGCTCAGAACCATGAACTGTAAACAAAACATCAGGCTGGGCAACCCAGAGCAGTAACCACATAAATAGATTGTGATGATATGGAATAGCACAAAAAGACCTGCACAGTTGCTCAAAGCTGCACGCGTACCAAAACACGTGATTGTCTTAACCCAACAAACTTATTTTAACTTGTACTTACATTGGTTGTCTATTTACTTACTTATATACTGTTGCGCGGCCTCCTCTGATGTGTCTACGTGCCTTTTGTATCACATTTTTGTCCTGAATTTTGACCGTCTGTCCTGAATTTTTGTCCTGAATTTTGAGCCTTTGTCCTGAATTTTTACACTCACTGTCCTGAATTTGCACCCATTCTTGTTGGTCACCCTACCTCCATCTGGGACGAACCCTACCCCAAGCTCCATCACCCTCATCTCCGAAGGGTCATCGTGTCCTCTGAGTCACCAGCGCCCCACCTCACTTTCAATTCAACATATTTTAGCCTAAATAAAAACACCTAAACATAACGTTAGTGAAACATTTATAATACACACACATAGAACATACAACATACAGAGTACTTACTATCAACGTCGAAAGCTCCCTGCTGCTAGAATACCAACATGCATTTTAATTTATCCTTTAGCAGCCTTGATCCATGTATGTGTCACAACTTTATAGTAAGTAGGCCGTGCCACCAGTTTCTCTGCTTTTCCCTGCTTAGATTAAGTGCGTGGTGCTAGTGCAAACATTTGAAGGCAGGGAGTTAAACTGTTTCCACAGCGCCTGAAAAACACGAATCATGCTTGCATGGTCCGAACATGGAATCTTCCAGAATCAATCAGCACTGAGTGGCTTCATTAACCCTTGGATGAGTGTGAGGCTGTGTGCTGAGCTTTGGAATTTAATTTAATTTAATTTTGATATTCGAATGGAGCCGGCTAAGAACAGTAAGGGCTGAGATATGGTGGTCAAACTTTCAGCTGCCTGTCAGAAGTTAAAAGTGCTTGAGCAGTACAGCTTTTTTTAACTAGTTTTTTTTATCAGACACCATACCTCACATGCAGACAAATATAAAGGTTATTTTTAAAAATCCTGTCCGTTCAAGTGGGGCCTGCTTCAGCTTTCATACTCTCCATCTAATAGTTTCTGAACGGGCCCCATCGTTTGGTCCGGCTATAATCTGTTGCAATATTGCGTGTTTTGCTGCCATTTCACTGCAAGTGGTTGCGTGTCTCAGCCCTTCTTGAACTTTTGGGGCTGAACCCTACATCTATATTTTACCTGGCCTACACTTCAGTCATAATATTAGCTGCACAACACATCCACCACATACCCTAACGTTTCGCTCTTTTCTGTGTGTGCTTTGGGGGTTATTTCTGAGGAGCGCCTCTTCGGGGAGTTGCAGCTAAACCCACTTGTGTTGGCTACGTCTCTGGGAGTACTGTGCTGGTATTAAGTACTCCATGTTGAGGCATTTTTATTTTACCGGGGGTCGATATTAATGTTGTTTGGAAGAAAGAAGTATTGGTGTGAGGCTCACCCTTTATGTGGGTCTTTGTTTGCGTGAAATGCAGAGCTTTGGTGACGTTGTGGTGGTTGGGCACTGTCTGCAAATATACATTTTTCGGGGCAGGGTCAGTCATATGTATAGGGTGACCAGATGACTCTCACCAGGGCACAACTTTTCCAGTTTTGATTTGCCATACCAGTGCATTCTGGGAGCTGTAGTCTAGGTTAATTTTAGTTCAACCAATTGGTCAAACACACTAGCTAATAATGTAAAAGCAAAGCCTAGGTCTGGAAAGGTCATTCTCCCCGTAAGTTGCAGGCATCTTGTCGCCTTACATATGTAGCACCAACAGGCAGTGTCTCAGAAAGGAAGAAGTCTTCCTTGGTGTATTTGAGAGATGCAGTTATTTTGAAGAAGTATCTGCAAAGCGCTATGCTTCTGTTGGGATCTGTGTGAGGTGTCACTATTTTGAACAAAATGTAACCTGCAGCTCCATAGGGGCCTTGTCGGTGTGAAGTGCAGCTGTTTAGGCAGGAATGGGTGTGGAGACTACGTATGTGTGTGTATGCAATGGTGTCAACATGGGGTGTGCATATTTGAAGCCACTTCTCTTGGGCTAGCACCTGGAGAAGTATCTCTTTGGGATCAAACTAATTGGCTTGTCATTGAAGGACGAAAAGGAGCAATGAAATCAGTCCAGACAAACTATAAAGTTGAATAAAGTTTGTGTTATTATTGAGACAAGAAAAAACTAAAAATAATTCCCCACCCCTTTAGTTTATGAATTAATAGAATGGTCAGCAGCAAAAACGAATACATCATACCATTACCTTCTACTATGCAATAACCTAGCCTGTATGTGACTCTCAGCTATCTCTCTCACCACACCACTTTACCTAGTTCTTTGGGTTCTAGACCCTGTCCACTTTGCATTGGCATATTGGTCTCCTCTTAGGCCTACCAGACACCTTCTTCACACTGATCTTTTAGTCCTTTCTCAAACTTACCGGTGTCAGGCCAGCACTGCCATATCTCAGTGATTCCAGGGATTATGTCTGACCCGGACCCTCAAGACAAATTAAGAGGTAGAATGTTCACTTGACTGGCTACTCCACCCCCTTTTTGTTAAAACTAGAAGCAACTGTATTTGTCCATCTCCACCTTTTCATCATCCCTCATCAATCCCCAGCAAGTCTTACTTGATATGATTTATTGCTTCCGGCCCTGCCTCTTTAGCAGATTACTTTTCTCCTAAATGTATCTGTTTGCGCTGGGCATCTGTGTCCTTGCTTTGCAACACCAGAAAGAGCTGGGGCTACCTCATAACCCCCCTCCTCCCCTGCTCCATCCACAGTACTTTTTTTCTCTCACCACATCACCTTTTTATTAAGTGACCTCAAAACACGGTTTCTTCCCTAGAATGGGCAAGGCTCAAGAATAACGTAAAATATGGTATCAAGCGCGTCCTCCATTTTCTTGCCCCCTACTCCTGGCTGCATGTAACTCCCAAGTCGCTCAGAACTCCATCTCACCAAACCCATGAACTCCATTCTGTCCATCCTTATTGTTTGCCTTTTGGTCTCTGCCTCTGTTCTAAAGAGGTGTGCGTTGGAGGACATGTAGCCCTGCCACTTCCATGTTCAATGACTTGCAGAGTACTCCTAAAACCTACCCATTTATCAGTCCCCTGCTTTCCTTGTTTCAGTTTTCCTGCACCCGGCCTTTACTTCTGCACTGAGATCTCCCTCTCTTGCTTTTCCACAGACTCTAAAGAGGAGGTAGGCATTTTTCTGTACATGTTGAAACCTGGCTTTCCCATTGATTCGTGCTGTGTCAGAATATTACAAGGAACTTCTACTGCCAGTGTCTAGGAAATTGCCAATATTCACCAATGCATTGTTCACAGCTGGACTTGTCCCCAAAGTTTGGAAAGCCAGTGTTGTTAGCCCTCTGCCTTCAAAAGATGGTTTGGATGTTCCAAATGTTTATATCTCTGATCTCATGGTGCTGTTACCCACTTTGGAAAAAATAGACAAAGCAAATAATGTCTGAACAACTTCCCGACCATCTTGAAGAATCCAATGCTCTGGACACTCCTCTGTGAGTTTCTGTCCAAGTAGATCGATGGAACCAGTCATGGATTTGGTACTTAATGAGTTGCTTCATTAATATTGTTTGAGACGATGTGGCTCAGCGAGGCTGATCCTACTAGCTCTTGAATTTTACACAATCGTCCACTGTATCATCATTGAAAGGTTTGAGGATGTGGATCTCTCTAGAACCACATCAACCTGATTTAGAACTTTTTTGTTTTTTTCCAGCCATTTTTAGTTTTTCCCTCTGTTTCATTGTAGTTGCCAGGTCGTCTGCTGTGGCACCTCACAAGATTTTTCTCTCCCCCCCCCCCCATGGGTTTCTTTGTTTATTTAAGCTCTTTGTCTTATTAGATTTTAAAAAAATGTATTTAATACTTGTGCTCAATCATGTAGGAGGATGGTGATGAAGTTAAAATGTTGCCCCCCCCCTGAAAACATTTCTGCGGACGCCCATGATGCTGGGTACTAGGGTGAATTTTAGCTAATAAGTGTGGTGTAATATAAGCACGGTGCAAGTACTTAAAGTGTAGCAAGTTATGGCAGTGGTTGCTTGACACATAGCATGTTTGCTCGCAGCAGTACAACCACATTCTATCTGTTAACGGCAGCCATAGATCGTGTTCCCAGGCTGAGCGCGCCTTTGCACCGACTGCGGGTCGAAGTTTCAGGGATGAATGATATAGCGCGACACCAGATGTGTCCTGTCCGGCGAAGGTATAATTAATGTACGTGGGGGAAGGCCTGGGGGTTCAGTCATCGCGTCTGGGAGCACCCCAGCCAAAAGAACATCGAACACTGTGCAAAAGAAATCTGTCCGTGTAGGATGCGTCTCCCCAGAGGGGCACTTCTCCGGCGGTGCGTAATTGCGAGTCGCCCCAAAAATCTCCCACAGTGCGTAACCCGTGCCTGCTCAGAGTCTGCTTAGTAAGGGTCTCCATTGTAGGGGGTATGCTGGGATTATCGGCGAGGGGCATATGCGCAGAATATAAAACATCAGTGTGTAAATAACGTCGCAGTTTAGACCATGCCCAGCAGGCTGTGGCTAGTGTCTGAATTTCAGTGGGATTTCGAGGTATACCCTGCGGTAGTATAGTTGAGAGCTGATTAGGAAATACCTGAGATCGCTCTGGTTTTAAAAATTGGAGGCGGGCATCTGGATGATACCAATAGTACATGAAGTGTACTTGTGCAATGTGGTAGTATAAGTAAAAATCGGGGACCCCGAATCCCCCTCGTTTGGATGTCCCAGCCTATGCGTGGCTGTTTTCCAGCCCACATGAGCCGTAGCAGCAAGGACCGTAGTGTGTCGAAAAATTTCATGGTAAGTGCGATAGGAATGTTTAGGAAGAGGTAGAGCAAACGCGGCAGTACTGCCATTTTCATACTAGCAATTCTGCCCGCCAAAGAAAGGGGGAGTTTAATCCACCGCTCGATTTGAGTTGTACGTTTATTGATCGCCTGACTGTAGTTGAGGCGAATCACTTCCGGCGCACTGCAATGTAGGTAAATACCAAGATATTTTGGAGGATCTGTAAACCAGCTAAGTGGGAATTCGACATCGACTTGGATAGTGGCCGGTGTTAATGCAAAGACCTCTGACTTAGTCCAATTGATTGTTATTCTGGACTATATTCCGAATCGGACCACCTCCCTTGACAATGGGCACAAGTTAGTGCCTGGTTCGCGTACAAAGAGCACCTCATCTGCGTAGAATGAGGCTACAAGAGGGCCTGCATGAAACTGCAATCCGCGATGGAGATGTCTCTTCTGTATGTGCCTAGCCAGAGGATCCATGGCAATAATATGTAACAGGGATCAGAGAGGACATCCCTGCCTGGTGCCCCGCGTCAGGTTAAACTGAAGGGTAATTTTGCCATTTAATTTCAGGCGAGCAACCGGGGCGGGGTACAGGAGCCGAATTCGATTAATAAACCCGGCCAGGACCCTTAGCTTCTGCAGCACAGCGTACAGAAAGGACCACTCTAAGCAGTCAAATTCTTTTTCAGCATCAAGCAGAACTGCCGACCCTGGCAGAGTGGGTTCCAGCTGGTTAATAATAGCAAATATAGCACCTAAGTTCACTGCTGTAGAGCGGTCAGGGACAAACCCCGCCTGAAAGGGGCATATGATTTTATCTACTAATAGTGAAAGGCGGGTAGCTAGGACTTTGGCTAAGATCTTGTAGTACTGGTTAAGCAGCAATAGTGGTCTGTAGGATGTACAGCTTCAAGGAGTTTCACCGGGTTTGAGCAGAAGCGTGACTATTGCCTCCCGTACAGTCAGGGAGAGAACTCCCTTCTGTAAGGCCTCGTCAAATACCTCCAGCAATCGAGGAGCCAATATGTGCTGATAGGCTTTATAAAATTCCCCCGTCAGGCCATCCGAGCCGGGGGCCCGGCAGTTGACAAGGTCCCCAATTGCCTGTTTGATTCCGAGGGAAGAAGGACAACTGATTTGTCCGGGGGAGTGCCCAAGAATACCTACTATCGTGGGAGGTCATCCACCTCAGCCACCCCAGCCACTTCAACTAGATCATCACCATAAGACAAAGTCGAGTACTTTTGTTACCTCTCTCGCCCTGCTTGGGCAAAGCACTATAGCACACGGCACTGGCCAATCCTCTAATCTTAGGGAACCTCTACCTACTCCCCATTTCCCCCTCAGAAATGCCTCAGATCGGCCATTAAGTTACTTACAGGCATATAGAACACCGGGCGCACATACGGGCATGTCTAAAAAGGGGAAAAACCTAGAGAAGCAGGCCCACAATAGGTCCCAATCGTTGCACCTACCACCCCCAGCAGCACCACTCGTAGTGGTTTTTGGAAACGTTCCTACCCTAAGGAAGGGCTAGTTTGAAACCGCGATCCAACTAATTGATAAATACCTCCACTGGTTGACTGCCCATACTACAGGTCTGGCTAGGGGGGATCACGGTTAGCTACCCAAATTATTATGGCTAGGAGGGTAGGGTGGGTGGGCCCTGGGTGGGCCCGACCCCAAAAATCTTGGAAGATGACTGTGTGGTACTAAATTTTAACAATCCAACAGCATCAAGATCCCTTTTGTTTCAACTTCATAGAATACCACCTAACGCACCCAGATCATAGCACTCCATCTTGGACACTTTTACATACCTCCTCGTCATATGGGTTTAGAACCAACACTATACCCTAGGGAAGATGAAGCAAACTCTACCCTTCTGGGTAACCCAGATTTACACCTTGCGAATAGATTCACTCCTCTTTCAGGCATGGATCTCAGTGACTGGCTACCTTTACGGTCACCTGAGAGGCCTATCTCATTGGGCGTCTTACCGTCTGATACCCAAGAACCTACTAGGACTGATGAATGGGGGACGGGGAATGCCAGCACACTAGTCTTAGCATCTTGGAATGTGGCGGGCATAACTAACAAACTGGGCGATGAACAATGGGTAAAAATTTGGCAGGAATATGACAATCTCCTTGCAGGAAACCTGGGCAACGGATCCCATGTTTTTAAACGGTTACTGTCTTTTCAAACTAGGGCAATTCTGTCACTCTCAGGGAGGTCTAAGGGGGGTCTGTTAACACTAATCCCAAATACGTCGCCCCTGAAACCAAAGAAGTTCGTAGAAAGGAGTCCTCTTTTTCACATTCTTACTCTCAAGTTGGCTACCCAAGGTTCTTGGCTTTTAATAAACTTCTCCAATAATAACTTTGGGCTTAATATGCATCTGGCATATGAGGTAAACAGGGAACTGGAGGAGGTATTAAAGAAAAAAAATATATAAGAACCCATACACATCATCTGGTTGGGAGATTTTAATATCAACCCTAGAGAGTGTATGCGGCCTGGAGGACCTTATGGGAAATCCGATAAATCACTTTTCCCAATCTATTTATGGTAACAGGCTTAATAGGACTCTCTCGGACAGGAACATGGTGATTGTACCTGTAATACTGTGTTTTTATCTCACTTACCTGCATCACTTGGCTTTCTCAAACAGCGCTACTCGCTGCAACGATCCCCGCCATTCCCGAGGGAGAGGCGAGACACGCCCCCTCGGCTGGACACGCCCCTCCAACCTCCTGACCCGCCAACATAAAGCATGTGTCTTGCCAGGAAGCGCAGCGGACGTGCGCAGCGGGCGCGACTTTTGCGCGCCGAAGGCGCGCCTAAGGCAAGCCCGTCTGCGCCCGTCCGCGACCGACCGGGACCAGGGGCTATATCCCCTGTAGGTTCCTGCGCACCTGAGGTAGCCACCATTCGCTACAACCGTAGCGATTTACTTGCCCTGCATAAACCTATCGAAACAACAAACTGCATCCAAACCGGCCCAGGCATATCCTACGGACCCATCTCATGCCGTTCATGTCAATGGACCAGCTTGGGTCAACTCTCAACGGATCCTCACATAATCCCTACTAACCCCCAGCATGAATTAAAATGTCTATATTTTAATGCCAGATCACTACCCAAGCATGCATTAGACATATGGGACATTTTATCCTCAAAAACGCCAGATTTAGTTTTTGTCACAGAAACGTGGCTATCCGATGTCAGTGCTCCAGACCTAGCCAACGCCCTCCCCCCCAACTATATAATAATAACACAAAACAGACAAAGTAAGAAGAAAGGAGGCGGAGTCGCCGTAATTTTCAGGGACCACCTAACTTGTCTAACGGATACAACTAATGCGGATCCTGAACATGAGCTATTACCATTTAAAATTCTCGCCGAGAATTATGTTATGTTAGCGGGCGCAGTTGTCTATAATCCACCAGGACAACAAATCAAACTCAGCGCTAAACTCCTGAATCAAGTACTCCCTTTGTGCTTAAAGCACAAAAACTACCTGATTATTGGAGACTTCAATGTCCACTACGAAAACCCTAATGCTCCTGGAGTCGCACAGCTCAAATATGACATGGAAATCCTCCAACTGAAACAATTAGTCGATGGCCCTACGCACATAGCTGGGCACACCCTGGATCTCTTTTTTACGAACATCGAATCAACCACCCTTAAGGAAACTCTCCCTCTGTCATGGACCGACCATTTCATGCTTTCATTTTCATTTGAACTTCCTGGCAAACCCGTTAAGACCAGATCCACCCCCCTCACCTCTAAGAGAGCTTGGAAATTAATCAATAACTCCAACTTCCAAAATCATTTTCACGAGACAGACGTCTCCCTACCAGACAATGAACCTATCGGTAATAATGTCATCCGGATAGAAACCAGAATTCATCAAATATTGGACAAAATAGCACCCTTACGAGAAGTTAGAAAAAAAACAACCATTAACGAAAAATGGTACACCCCCGCCCTCAAGAGTCTTAAAAGGGAATGCCAAAAAACAGAACATCAATGGAGACAAGCGAAAGACCCTCTAACCAGAGCCAACTATACTGCCAAAAGGAAACAATATATCCTTGCCATCCGAGAGGCAAAAAAGGCATTTTTTGTGCAACGAATCAACGAAAACCATAACTCTGCAAAAGAGTTATTTAAAATCGTGAAAGAGCTCAGCAACCCATCCTGCACCTCGCAAACTCTCACCCCTTCCACAGAAGCATGCGAACGGATTAGCACCTTCTTCTCCGATAAAATTAATAAAATTTATTCAACCTTCACCCCTTCCCATCCCGTCCCCCCTTGTGATGACGTATGCCCATCTGCATCCGACTATGACAACGATCGCCTAGACTTGGGCAACTCCCCTCGTCTATCCAACTTCCAACCACTCTCTGAAGAAGAAGTGTTAACAGTCCTTAGAGCAATAAAATCTGGCTCTCCCGCAGATCCCTGCCCGCACTTTGTATTCTCTGAAATCGCACCGACTCTATGCCCACTCATCACCAAATTATTCAATCAGTCCCTCGCCTCCGCGTCCTTTCCAGACTGCTGGAAGCACGCATCTGTAACCCCCCTTTTGAAGAAAGCTGGTTCCGATATTCTCAACCCTGAGAACTATAGGCCTATTTCACAACTCCCCTACCTCTCCAAAGCATTGGAAAAAATGGTTAACTCACAGTTATCCAAATATCTGGAGGACAACTCGCTCTTGGACCCCACCCAAACCGGATTCAGATCCAACAACAGCACCGAGGCCACGCTGCTGGCAGTGTCGGACAGTGTCAGATGCATCACCGACCAAGGGGGCTCGGTGGCTCTGATACTGCTAGACCTGTCGGCAGCGTTCGACACGGTGTCGCACAAATGCCTACTGAACATTCTTCGGAGCAAAGGAATACAAGACACTGCGTTGCAATGGATTGAATCCTTCCTGAGCAACCGCACCCAAGCAGTGCACATGGGCCAATTCCATTCAGAACCCCGTCCCATTGGCTGTGGAGTCCCACAGGGGGCCTCCCTAAGCCCCACTCTCTTTAATGCCTACGTATCATCTCTGGCCGACATCGGAAGAAAGTGGGGCATCGGCATCTGCTCATATGCCGACGATACGCAGCTGATGGTGACCATGGATGAAAGATCGGAAGGATCAGAAACAACCAAAAATAAACTCCACAGTTGCCTCTCCGAAATGGCAGATTGGATGCGCAACCACTGCCTCAAGCTCAATGCCGGAAAATCTGAGATCCTGCTGTTCGGAGGAGCCAAACTATCGTGGAACGATTCATGGTGGCCACCGTCACTGGGAACAGCCCGACCCCGAAACAATACGCCAGAAATCTAGGCATTATGATGGATGACGCACTATCTATGAAAGATCATGTGCGCACACTGTGGGGTAAGGGATTTGCAATCCTGAAACTCCTCGCTAAGATTTTCACCTGGATCCCACTCGACTGTCGTCGTACGATTACCCAGGCCCTCCTAGTCAGCCGCCTGGACTATGGCAATGCTCTATTCGAAGGAATGAAAGAGCAGCTATTCTCCCGCCTACAGGTTCTGCAAAACCAGGCTGCTAAACTGGTATGCAACAAAGGCAAACGTGACTCGGCATCAGCATGCCTAAAACAACTCCATTGGCTTCCGATACGCCAGCGTGCCACATTCAAACTACTTTGTCATGCGCACAAAGCCCTCCACAAAACAGGCCCTACAATCTTGCAAGGGAAAATTGAATTTTATACTCCAAACAGGAACTTGCGATCCATTAACTCAGCCCTAGCAAAACCTAAGCGCATCTATAGAACAAGGACAGGAGGACGGGCCTTCTCCCACCTGGCGGCCAAACGATGGAATGAACTACCGATTGACCTGAGACATACCGTAAACCTTCTTTCATTCCGAAAAAAACTCAAAACACACCTCTTTCCCAAATACTAACCCCTCCTGCATAAACCTCAGCAGCCTTATCTTTTTTAGCGCCTTGATATCCCTTGGGATGAATGCTGCGCTCTACAAATACCAGAAATAAATAAATAAATAAATAAATTGTGAATAAGCACTTCTCCTCCTCGGATTCCCTAATAAAAACCTTCCGACTAAATGATCATGAAACAACTATAGATTTTATCCTGGTGTCAAATCCCCTTATTAATAGCTGTATCCGTGTTGATGCCCAATTTACGACCTTCAGTGATCATGCTATTTTATCTTGTCAGTTATGGTCCACCCACAGAGAAGTGGTCACCCAATGGGAAATAGGTCCTCCAGTAGTAGCAAGTGCCCCCATCCTTTTAAGATCTTAAGAGGAGAAAGGCAAGGTTGTGTCCTTGCACCATTTCTTTTTCAATCCATACAAATGTTGTGGAGGAGGCCCTGGTGGGCGCAACCTTGGATGTCCCTGAATTTGACTCTCATCGGCTTCACATTTTGGCATACGACGATGATGCCGTATTGATTTCTAGAATGGGTTTGGGTCTCCAACGTCTCATAACAGCATATGCAGCCTTCATGTATATGTTAGACCTAAAAGTCAACCAGGCAAAGTCTTTTATAATAATTGCAGGGGCTGGGAAAAAAGACAAAATACCATACTTCCATGTGGACTCACAAAATATTGAGGTGGTCAACTCCTTCCCATATCTGGGGGTACTTTTCGATAAAGATCAAACATGGACACAGCTGGTTGAAGGAAGGGTCATGGCCATGGAGAGGAGTTTGGCTTCCTTAAAATCTTTTTCTAGCAGATTGGGTGCACGTCCATTTGGCCCTATAAAAAAGATCTATCACGCCAAGACAGTATCAGCTGTAACGTATGGGGCAGGTGTATGGGGTATGGCGCTCATTGAACCACTTCAAATAATTGAAAATAACTTTTTCAAATCACTAACCTCTCTTCCGCAATCTTATTCAAATTATGTTTCGCATTTAGAATTGGCCCTTCTGTATATTACTGATTCAATCCGCTTGGCCCCGCTCCTGCTGAGGCTATCGATCTGGCATAGGGATTCTGTCCCCCTAAACCAGAAGATTACAAGGGACATCCTAAATTGGAGAACCACAGCAAGATCAGATGGATAAATTACATCGAGCGGGAACTTACCGCCTTAGGCTTGATAGACCTTTTCAAGGACCCAACGACATGTAAAACGACATGTAAAAAGTTTACAAGGCAGAGCCTGGTTGAGACCTTTAAGCTGAGGGCCCAATACAATCGCAAAGAGAAGAACTATGGCTTGCAGATGGTTCAGATGTACCAAATAACACTCCCGATGGTAGAGGGAGACTTCTTCTATTTAGCTGAGGTCCCTTTCTCACAACATAAGTTTATCCAGCTGAGATTTCGTTTGAAGCTGATACTGTTGATGCTAGGGTACCCGGGACGAAGAGTCAAGCACTCCGACCTGTCCTTGTGCCCACGTGATCCTAAATCACCTCAAAATGACTTACATTTGGTATTTTTCTGTAGTTTGTATACTCAGGAAAGAAAGAAATTCGTCATACCGATTCTAAAGAGGCACAACTTTCGACTATGCTGGGTTGCACTATACTTTCTAAAATCTTTGCCCAACCCATTTGTTTGTTTTTCTGAAGCATCTTTCTTATGGGCATGCATGTGGAAAAGGATATACGCTGATTGGTAATGAATTGAGAGGATGTTTTTCTTTTTCACCTTTTTTAATTATTTCATAACTTCTACTTTTAACGCTTATTTGGGGCGTGTTCTATGAATTTGACTGGGTTAGGGTTTTTTACAATTTGAATTATGATTGGATGTGTTTTCTGTATTGCTGTTTTTTTATGTACTTTTATTATCTGAATTAATAAAGGTTGAATAAAGTTTTATGAATGAATGAATGCCTGTTTGATTTTTTTCTCGTCTATTGGGGAGGCCAGAAAATCGCAGTACCCTTATCCACACCATGGATATCTCATTCAGATAATCTATAAGGGCCTGTCCCTCAGGGGGCTTACATATAAGTGCGAATAATAAGACAGAAAAGCATCCGTTATACCACTGCCCCGTGTTCACATGACATCATTGTCCGCCTCTAGGTGTGTGATATAGATTGACTGGTACTGAGGGCGAAGTAGTCTAGCGAGTGTTCAACGAGGTCTTTCGCCTTCACAGTATGCACGGGCTCCCACGTGCTTACCCAGATATTTGACCTCGTGGTCCGCTAGCTCAGCACACTCTATCAATAATGCCTCTCGGTCAAGTAATGTCAAGGGGGAAGCTGTCTCCAGCGTAGCCACATCAACGTCCTTAAGTTTGTTCTCCCGTGCCTCCAAAACCCCTTGTAAGGTGCGCAGCACTCCTGCGTGTTTGGATATGCACACCCCTCTTACATATGCCTTAAATGCGTCCCATAGTGTGGATTGCAAATCTACTGTGCCTTTGTTTAACTGAAAATATTCCTGAACAGCTTCTCCCACTTCGGTATGGAAAACCGGGTCAAGAAGGGCCTCGGCGGGGAACCTCCCTTGTTAGTGTGGTCTCGGTATCATGGACAGCTTTAATGTGAGGAGGACTGGAGAATGATCTGACAGCGTTCGGGGCAAATAGTCAATCTTCTGGAGTGCCAGTAGGAAGCGGGCGTAAAATACCAGTGATCTATTCGCAACCATGTGCCATGTGGAGCTGAATAAAAGGAGTATGCCTGATCAGAGGGGTGTCTTGTCTTCCAGCGGTCCGACAATAGTGTGAACTCTAGAATCGAAATGTGGCCCTGTGTTGCATGCGGTTTAGTGACACAGCCTGGCCCCGTAGTATCTATAGTGGGGTCTAGAGTGAGGTTAAAGTATTTTCCCATTAAAATGCTACCTATATTTAATCATGTGATTTGTGTAGCGATCTTAGGGAAGAAGTCTTTAGTGTCTACGTTTGGTGCATATATATTAATCAGCAGAAGCGGTTCCCCACCCAGTGTGCCCGATACTAAGAGGTATCTGCCTTCTTCATCTGCCACCACCTTGGGTTTCCTTGCTTTTATGATCTGTAACCTTGTTAACTATGTAGGTGTGTGTGTGTGTGTGTGTGCAATTCTGACCATTCTGTGTCCAAGTTACACCAATGAAGCCAATCCCAGCCGTAAACCTCAATGTGCACGTGGACCAAACACCCATAGGCACTGATTACTCTCTGTGGGCCACCATAAAGAAGACCACACCTTCCAGGTATGCAATTATATGAATCCCGACAAAGGAAAACACATGTACGATATTATATACATTATGGAAAGCCTCAGAATACCAAGCTATCTCATCAAAGAACCTCATCCAAGCCTTCAAGTGCGTGCCATTGATATGTATTAAACATGCACCACAATCATGAGGAGCTCCTGCTGCCAGTGACCAGGTCACCTCCAACTTGACAACACCATTAAGCCAGGTGGAGCCAACAAATGTGCAATAATGCTCTATTACCTCAAAGCGCACCTGAAGTCAGCCCAGAGAAAGCAACCTATTGTGTAAAAGTGTCTGAGCAAATCAAAGACCCGATCCAGCATTGATCAAGAGATGGAAGTGAGCGCTAAAGATAAGTAACCAACAGGGGGACAATAGTAACCTGAATGGCAGTAACAATAGCAAGGGCAGTGACACCCACTCATATTCTGTAAGTCCACTCACTGGACTTGTTGTCAAAAGAGCTACACATAGCAAAGGACACATGAAAGAACAGGCACACTTTCAGCAGCTCTGTCCTTCAGTGCCAGAGACCCAATACAGGTGCAAGAGAAGATGGATAACAAAACAATAGAAGGTTTTTAATAGAAACACAATGTTGGTCCAAATTCTTTGTTTCTACATGTCATTAATCCATTCTCCATCAGTCATACATGTTATCAGATAGCTGGGAAAATATGTGGGAGTAAATTGTAGCCAAATGTAATTAGGCCATACATATATAAGTTAAATAAAGCATGCCAAAAGCTCTACTGCTTAGGTCTATTTCAGATATAGCATTAGAAAAAAGGCTATAAAAATCATTTTTATTTCCAAAGTATATCTGTTTTGAATAACATCATTGGAATGTTTATTCTTTTGCTAGCAAACAATGGTCTGCATACCAACCTCATGTATTATACATTTAGAATCAATCTAGGTCTTTTTTTATTCCAAAGAGAAGCCAATAAGCGTGTTTCCCACTGCAATTGCAAATAATTACCAGTCAAGTGCAGAAACATTTTCTAATCAGAAAGTAAAATGCAATACGATTGATCAAAGTTAGAATACTAGCACATTCATGACGTCCTTTTTCTATATGTACCATTCCTATATTGTGATTCTTTCCCTTCATGGTTATATCACCCACACCATCTCGCTAACACCACAGACAATAGTATGATTTATCACATTTTGTTCTGTGATTACAGTCTCAATCTAGGTACATATGAACTTTTCATATAAAGTTTCTCAACAAAGTTTGGCCTTTACTTTACTAGGAGACTTCTTCAGGACAATAATACTTTAGAATTTCAGAAAGTAAACTTGAACCGTGTTGGGAGGGAAGGATGGAATTGAAAAGTGAGGAATGTAGGGAGAAGGAATTGCGATGTGGGTAAACAATAGGGGGATATGAATAATTTGGAATAAGGTGAACGGGGAAAAGCCTAATGTGCTATTTAATCTCTGTTCTTTTGGTGCAATACTAGCCAAAAGGTATCGGGACCTCATAGGACCCTGTTTTTTTACATTTGATACTTATGGATTCCGTCACTGAATTGTACAATAATTTCACTATTAATGACAAAATCAAAATGTTAGTGTGAGTGTTCCATTTATTGATTGAACATTTTTCATTTCAATGCAACCACTTTCTATACATACTTCTCCACACATACATTTTAAAGTTTTCAGAGGGGACTTGGGTCCCACATCATACCCTGAGTCTGATTCAAGTTCAAACCTGAAAACCTGCTACAGTGAAAAACAAACAAAACACATATACCTTGTTTAAAAAAACCTTTCTTGGTTAATCTATTCCTGCTATTTAAACTAACTTCAGTCAATCAATATCATCTTTATTCGATCTTAAAAAGACCATAAAAACACAAGGTAAAACCAGACAAATAAAAACACAAGATCATTATTTCCTTTCTTAGTTCTTTAAATATAGCTAAAAATCAGTATGCATAACCCCAGGACAGCTGAACTACCCTATTATTTCCCCTCCATTGATTTACTGCTGTGGATGGCCATCTTAAGAAAACAACATACATTAAAACAAATTTCAAGGCAATTTAACATTTGGAGATAAGTTAAGGCCGCCCTACAAATCTGGAAAGCTAGCTTTTTCAGTAAGAGTTTAAGACACAACTGGAAGAACTTACAACTAAAACCACAAAAAACATAAAATGTAGCAGAGATTGTTCTGCCCTGCCATCGCAGGGGGCAGTGCCTTACCCCACTCATTAGCCACGTCATAAAAACATGCTACACGCAAGACCATCTCCGACCTAAATCGAAAAAGAAGGGACCGATCCCAGTGAGTTAAGTTTAATGTAAGATACATGGCAATGTCACCAGACGCAAAAGTGGAATAGTAGTGGCGAACAGTGTGTTTGCCCAAAGCCTCCTGAATCCTAGTAACTTATTTATTAGGTAATAAGGAAGGGAAAGCAATTGACCTTAATGTATGCTCTAATTGAAGGCACTCGGCTATTTCATGTATGCCTATTATATCCACCTTCGAGTACAGGTGTGTCTAGTTATCATTTATCTAGAGCGTTCCTGAAATGCACCAAAAAGAATTATTGGGAATCCTTGGGGGGAGGAGGGGATACAACCCTGTCTGGTCTCCTGATACAATGAAAACCTCACTGACAGAGTTCCATTGATAAAGAGACACACACTCATGTTTTCATACAAAGTTCCAGCAAAATATATAAACAGAAAAGCAACACCACACTTGAACAAGCTTTTGCTCTGAGGTCCCACTCACCCAATCAAATGCCTTTTCTCTATCTAAAGAGCAACCACTGGTCAAGCACCATTAATTTTATAAATATCAGTCAGATCTCGAAAAGTCTTAATGGTGGAGGTCACCATATCTCCTTGTATAAACCCAGTTTATTATCAGTAACTCTCAAGTGATGGGAAAGACCAATGTCAACATTTGAAGGCGGAGCTATGAGGGTAGTGCATGTGCTTCATTACCTCTAAGATTAAAGGGATCACTGCTAATACTATTTAGTGGGGTTTATATTTTCCATATAAAATATTGGGAAAGCTTGAGTAACAGTGGAGCTTTTAAGGACCTTCTTTCTCTAAGGTCATCCTTCTTTTCTGTAAAGGTTAATATAGAATGCTGATGTCAACGTTTGATTTTAACAGACAATTCTGTAGTCTTTAATAGAGGTGATTACTCAGAAAGCTGCCATTTCTAAACTCTTCTGTATGACAATTCAGGCTATTCCAGGGCCCTTAAGCTATACCAATGGCTTGGGCGGGGATTATTTGGCCTTTTAATGTATATTGAATGAATGAAAAGCTGTTGTTTTCTTCATCCCTTAATTAGATAGACAGTGCCACCATGTGGCAGACTGTCATAAGTGCTGGTGTTGACAATTGAATGTTGATGTCGAGCACCGGAAATCACTAGCTCAAATTAAGCACTGGTTATCATCACCAATAAATATCCTCCATAGTTTGTGTCTATGGTTATAGTTTCATTAGTCAGATATAGAAAGCCCTCTTGCAATTTTGTGATTGAATCTGTTACCTGTTCCTTAATTGTATGCATGTCCTGTAATGTGAGTTTTCTCCGGTATGTAAATATTTTATAGGTTGGTGTAACAATAGTCTTAGCCTGTGCATCATTTGACATGTGGAGGTGAGAGGGGACAGCGTTATGAAGGAGACGCAGCGCCTGACAGCGGGGCAGTAAGCAGCAGCAGTATGCGAGTGGACTACAAGCCCCAGGAGCCTAAGGGGACTCACCTGCAATTCCGGTCCCGCCTCTTACCTGTTGGGGGCTATTTGAAGACCTCGCGCCTCCCGCTTCGCGGGAGACGCAGCGCCTGACAGCGGGGCAGTAAGCAGCAGCAGTACGCAAGTGGACTACAAGCCCTAGGAGCCTAAGGGGACTCACCTGCAATTCCGCTCCCGCCTCTCACGTGCCGAGGCCTTGATAAACAGCAGCCCCTTTACGCCACGAGGAACGCGCGCGGACGGCGCCGGACGAAGCCCGGACAAAGGGCGGGCCGTCTGTGGCCGTCCGGGGCCGAGGGAGGCCGGGCTGGGCCATGGACTTTGGTTCTGTGAGTTAAACGATCTGAGACTCCTTACGTGTTGTGCAATTGAGACACTTCGTGGGATTATTGCTTGTCCTCCTGTTGGAGTGATTATACTAGGTTTAATTTGATAATATTTTTGGGTGATATTCCTTTAGTTTGTTGTTATTAGCACCTGGTATATTCTTTACTGCTAGTCCTTATATGCCAAATCCGATTATGCCTATTAGCAAACAAGATAAAATTATAGCTGGTTCGGGTCCAATTGACAACTATTTGGTTAAAATTGTTAGTAAAATTAATAATGATCGGAGAGCCTCACTTGGTAAAGGGAGTCCTCCCGCCCCTCTTGACTCCACATTTAGTCCCTCGACTGAAAGCCTAAGAGCTGATATAATAGGTCAGAGAAATAGGGTGGATACAATGGTGGAAGTGCAGGTTCACTCTGAGCCTCTAGAGGAACTTTTTGACACCTCCACTATTGATGTAGAGGAGGCCCTACCTATTTCTAGACCAGTAAGAGCTTGTAGGAAACATCAATATAAGCGGGGGGGTAAGCACACTAAAAAAAGAGGGGAAACTAACCACCAAGTTCTAAACAGTTCTGTCTCTGGATCTGTTTTGCAGGAAGAGAATAGCACAGCCAGTTTTAACTTATCACCGGAGCAGTTTGCCCTTTTGGTATGTACTTTAGAAGCCAAATTTGAGACCAAGTTAGTTGAGCATACCCAATCTTTAGTACTCCAATTAGATTCTGTTAAATCAGAAGTTAAGAGGCTTGGAGATTTGCTAGAGAATCATTTGGCCACGATTGAAAGGGATAAGGTATTGGCTATGGGCTCTACTGGTGCCCCACGGGACGCAGCTCACGCTACTAAGCAGTATCCCACCCAGCTTCCTATTGTAACAGAAATAGTCCCCCCCCGACCCTACACCATTAAATGGTTTACATAAACAATCTTCTTCGGGCCAAGAGGAATTACTAAGTTTTAGACAGGAAAGAAATAATTGCTCTACTAATCTTCCCCCTGAATGTGCGCCATACGTGGTTGTGCTAACTAATGTGCCTATCCTTGATAGTCATACTGCACAGCCCCACGAGGAGTCGCACGAGTCCTTAAAAAATAAAACAGTGTCTTGGCTGAATAGAAAATGCAGCTTCCCGATAAGATTTTCAGATCAAATCTTATCCACTAGAAGGACTAACTGGGTTGGCCCGTCCCGTAAGACCTGTAATGGGGACTGTATAATTGTAAATTTCAAATATCCGCAACATGCGGCTACAGTTCTGCTACGTGCAGCTTCACTTGTCCACGAAGCAAATAATGTCTGTGTGCGCCCGCTGGGTTATTTTTATTCACAGCTAATTAAACCCCCTCTGAATCACGTGAGACTCAGACCTTTCACCTTTAGTGAGTACCAGATCCCTGTAGCCCCTGGAGTCTATAATATTAATAACTATAGTGGGTTTGGTTCAAAGATCTCCACCCATAACAGATTTGGGGCACTTTCGGGCCTGGAGGCCTGTGACTGACGCGAAGACACTGTGGGGCAGGAAAGTGATAGCTTGGTTGAACAGGGTCCCAGAGAACTAGCACCGGCAACATTGAGTATTGGTACCCCACAACCCATCTTTATCTGTTCTCCCAATAGCACAGGGGAAAAGGTAAGGATGTTAAGCTGGAATATTGCGGGCTTGCGGACCAAAAAGAATGATAGTGGATGGTTAAATTTTGTGAAGCAATACGATATAGTAGCCTTGCAAGAGACTTGGGACAAGGTCTGTGATTTTTGGCTTGACGGATATACATCCTACTTTGTTCCAGCCCTGAGATCGACAGCAGGGAGAGACAGAGGTGGTCTCATGTTTCTGATCTCAGTAAACATTACAGGAAGGATTAACAAGGTTGCTTGTACTTCCCAGAACTGTCTTATACTGGAAGCTTGTTTGACAAATAATACCAAATTAATTCTTGTCAATTGCTATAATTCACCGCAGGGGGAGTCCCCAAATGAGCATATCTTTTGGTTATCTAATTTTTTAGAATCTTATAAGGCAAATCAATCCACTTTTTGCTATTATATTTTGATGGGTGATTTTAATGTGCATCTATGTAATCTTAATTGTCAATATAAAGATACTGATGGACCGGATTTCACAACCCCCCAACACTTTGAACATAATTCTAAGGGTGAAGCTCTGGAGACTCTGCTAGCCAATAATGAATTGTATGAAACTGGGTTTTTTTATAAGAGCAGCCGTGTTCCCACTTATCAAGCTAGGGATTGTGAATCCATTATAGATTATATATTCTTATCCCCAGGACTTTTAAGATATGTGTTTTCTTACAATGCTATTCGTTCCTCTTTTAGTGATCATAATCCGGTGGCAATAGTGCTTGATAACGAATTTTCTCTTAAGGGAAAAACTGTTCTGCCTCTTGCTCTAATGGATGTTAAAGTTAAAGACCAGGGAAGGAGGCTGAGTTGGAGTAAGGTTACCCCTGGAGATTTTTATAATACACTTATTGCAAAGGTTGGTTCAGATTTAAACATATGTACAGACCCGCCACACTTGGGTGGAGAAGTAATTACGTCATTTGTAGCTATATGCCTCCAAGTGGCAAAAGAACTTACTATTAAGGGTCGAACTGTTAAAAATAATCCTGCACTTGGTTGGTTTGACCATAACTGTACCAAAGCCCATAAATTACTTAAAAAGGCTCTTAATGATAGTCCCAGGAATAAAGGGTTAGTTACTCAACTAAGGAAAGAGTATGCACAAGCAGTGCAGGTGCGGAAAAGGGAAATTAAGCAAGAAGCCTGGGCTGCTTTGATGGATAAGGCTACTCTGAAAGATAGCTCCAAATTCTGGAAAATCATTAATACTCCTCTGTTATCTGGCTCGCAGAATTCTGTTTTAGAACTTAACATATCAGAAGAGGATTGGTTAAGCCATTTTGAAAAAATCTATGGGAGTAATCTTGAGCTGGATACCTTTGAGGTATCTACTTCTAATCCTCCGTTGTCCCCTGTTATTTTTAATATTGAGGAGGTGAGAAAAGCGATTGAGGGAACGGCTGGCCGCAAGGCGCCAGGTCCAGATGGGGTGCCCTCGGACCTGTTTAAAGCCAACCCTGAGTACTGGGCAAAAATTTTGATGAATGTTTTTAATACTGTGGCTGTAACTGCTCCCCCAGAGTCATGGTCCCGTTCGATCATAATCCCCGTGTTTAAGAAGGGCCAAAGGGGAGACCCCAGATGCTACAGACCCATATCCCTGTTGGATTCTTCCATTAAAATCCTAGGGAAGGTTATCTTAGGCAGGCTGACGAGCTGGACATCTGAGAAAAATATAATAACTGACGTCCAGTACGGATTTAGAGCGGGGCGGGGCACAGAGGATCAATGCCTTAATTTACATTTGATTGTCTCTAAATATACAAAAGCCACAGGGGGCTCGATTTATCTAGGCTTCATGGACCTGTCTACGGCTTTTGACCTGGTCAACAGGTCAAAGCTATGGTCCTTGTTACTGGATTTGAACTTGACAGGCCCCTTGTGTAATTCCTGGCTGATTTACACAAAGACTTGAGTGCCTCTATAAGGATGACTCAGGCGGGAAAATGTACAGCTAGTTTTAAGTCTGGCAGAGGAGTGAGCCAAGGTTGTATTCTTGCACCTATGTTGTTTACATTGTATATAAATGCCTTGGAAGGAAAATTGTTATCTGCCACACCTGATATCCCGCGTATGGGAGGTATTCCTATACCTGTACTCCTCTACGCGGATGATGCAGTTTTACTGGCCCGGACACCGCTTGGGTTACAAAGATTACTGGATTCTTTTGGGGATTTTATTAATTCCATGGACCTCGTGGTTAATAATGGCAAATCACACATTATGTCATTGGGTAAGGGGAAAAAGCACCTTAAAACCTTCCATTGTAACGGTGAAGTAATTTCGAGGGTGAAAGTGTTCACATATTTGGGAGTTGTTTTTGATGATAAAGGTAGTTGGGGCCCGCAACTCTCTATTAAGGTGAATGCTGTCCGCAGTTCTTCAGCTGCAATATTGGGTTTCGCGAAAAGATTAGGAGGAAAACCATACGCAGCCATTTTAGCCATACATCAGGCTAAAACTGTTTCAATTGCAAGATATGGGGCTGCAATATGGGGACATATTAAATCTGACCCCATACAAAGAGAAGAAAATACATTTTGCGTGCTCTTCTCTGCCTCCCTCAATCCACTGCGACCTTTTCGATCCATCTTGAGTTAGGGACAGGCTATATCTCAGATATTATAAAAATAGCGCCTATCCTGCTGTGGATCAGAATTTGGACAAACCCGAATCTTAAGTTGAATCATAGGATCCTGAAGGACTGTATCAATTTGGACAATATGAAGGAAATCGAGTGGCTGTACTATATTAAAATGTCAACTAAGAAAATTGGGCGGCCAGAGATTTTCACCAATCCTGAAGGTCTAAGTAAAGCCGACCTAAAATGGGTTAAAACAAATTTTAATAAGCACTGCGAAGTTGAGCATGAATCCCAGGAGTTAAGTAAACCTACTGTAAGGGCTCACTTCTTGCTTATTATGTCTCTGACCATGCATCCCTATTTGTCTATAGTTATGAATCCTTATCACAGATGGCTATTGACAAAATTTAGTTTTAACCAGATTCACTTAGTATTAAGTGATTTACAGGGTTGGTTTAGACCGGAAGATGAGGCCCCTTGTAAATGTGATGATTTTTCTCCCCAAGACACCACGCATTTTATGCTTTTTTTGCCCTTTTTACCACGAAGCTAGGAAAAAGTTCATTCTCCCTATTTTGAAAGAGAAAGCTTTTGTTCAAACTAAACCTGCTTTATTGTTTCTTCAACTAATGGAATCCCCTGTAACCATGTTTTGTGTTGCTAGCTTTCTAGTGGCATCAATTAGGTCTATGAAGAAACGACAGGTGGCCTCACGGGAGGAACTAAATTAGCTTTTATTATTGTTGACTGTGATATATTATTTTTAATAATGGAAACGTTTTAATGTTTTTAAATTGTTTTTATATGTTTTGTATACTTTTTTGATTTTAAGTAATCGAATAAAGTGGATTTGATGATGATGACATGTTAGTTTTATAACCTTGTTGGAAGATAGATCATGTTCCAAGATTGTTTTCCTGTGATCCAGCATCCCTCAGCAACCAGTAGCACTATACGCATCTTCCAACTTTCTTCTGCCTATTAAGATATAGATGAGCAATGTTGTACTAGTCTCTAAATTTAATTACTTTTCCTGCATTTTTAATTTTCCTTATAAAGAGTGTCTCTTCGGAGCTCTCTGTATTTTATGGGCATGTAGAAATAAAGGGGATAAGCTCCATGTATATCATTATAACTAATGTTACACCAAACCTGAACCTCTCCTACCTCATCTGGAGTTGGGGGGAACAGTTTGTTTCCAACTACAAGGCTTTAGCCGACTCTGCTAGTGGAAAACATTTGCCACTGGCTCATGTTTCATAGGACCTGTGGGGTGACAGCAATCGCATCCAAGTTAGGATGGAATTCTGATGCTAATTATATAGTCGAACCTGAAAATCCTGGGCAGGAAAAATCATGAATTGCCTCATACGCTGTCAAGGTGTGTCTCCAGCCATCTCTGTCTAGGGCATTTCTTTCAATCTGTCTCCAGGTGTAACACATCTCCATGCAGTCAGCCTCAAGGCCTCATTGCCAGCTTTTTCTTGACCCTCCTTTTTCCTTTTCCCTTGATGTTTCTAGGTCAGGGCTTGCCTGGTGGTGTTTTATATGGGCATGCGGAGGATGTGACCTATCCAGCCCCAGCAACTTTTCAAGATTTCTAGGTTGTTGTTGCTGATGGTGTTTGGCCAGTGGATTTGGAGGATTTTCCACAGACGTGTTGATGAAGGTCTGGACTTTGTTGGTGGTGATCACTTTTGTCCTCCCATTTTCTGCCCTATACAGAAGGACCGATTTTATGGTTTGCCGCCTTTGGTCCTTAGAGTTTAACATATTTTATTGCTGAATGATTGCAGCCCTGATGTTCACAGAACTAACTTAAGACAAAATCCTAAACTTACTACTTTTGGAATTCACAGAAGTTAGGATTTTGTCTTAAGACAAATTTAAGACAGACTTAAGACAGACTTAAGACAGACTTAAGACAGACTTAAGACAAAATCCTAACTTAAGTCTGTCTTAAGTCTGTCTTAAGTCTGTCTTAAGTTTGTCTTAAGTTTGTCTTAATTCTGTCTTAAGTCTGTCTTAAGTTTGTCTTAAGACAAACTTAAGACAAAATCCTAACTTCTGTGAATACCAAAAGTAGTACGTTTGGGATTTTGTCTTAAGTTAGTTCTGTGAATCGGGCCCTACTTGTCTATGATACTGTACAGGTAGGGTAAGGCCTCAACCTCTTCCACTGCATTGCCTGCAAGCGTGACTGCAACTGTGTCGACCATATAAGCCTTGAGAACTTAGGGCCCGATTCACAGAACTAACTTAAGACAAAATCCTAAACTTACTACCATTTTGGTATTCACAGAAGGCACTTACTCATTTTGGTATTCACAGAAGCCACTTACTCATTTCGGTATTCAGAGAAAAGTTAGGAGTCCTAACTTTAATACCGAAATTCTTAAAGTTAGGATTTTTCTCAGTTTAGGAGTAGTAAAGTTAAGACTCCTATATTTAGGACTCCTAAATGCCTTCTGTGAATACCGAAAGTCTTAAAGTTAGGATTCTTTTCAGTTTAGCAGTAGTAAAGGTAGGACCCCTAACTTTAGGACTCCTAAATGCCTTCTGTGAATACCAAAAGTATTTCTCAGTTTAGGAGTCCTAAAGTTAGGAGTCCTAACTTTACTACTCCAAAACTGAGAAAAATCCTAACTTTAAGACTTTCGGTATTCACAGAAGGCATTTAGGAGTCCTAAAGTTAGGACTCCATACTTCTGTGAATACCGAAATCAGTAAGTGCCTTCTGTGAATACCAAAATCAGTAAGTGCCTTCTGTGAATACCAAAATGGTAGTAAGTTTAGGATTTTGTCTTAAGTTAGTTCTGTGAATCGGGCCCTCAGTTTTTACCCTGTTGATGTTGTGATCAAGTTGTGCTGATATGGCTGCTACATTGTCGGTCTTTTTTGCATCTGCTGATGGGTATGGGAGAGTACGGCCAGGCAACCTGTAAAGTCCAGGTCGTTGAGCTGTGTCCAAAGTGTCCACTGGATCCCATTTTGTCTCGCTGCTGTGGATGTCTTCATGATCCAGTCTGTGGCCAGCAAGAAGAGGAAAGGCAACCTTGGAGGACTTGGTCCTCACTTGGAAGGCTTCCAGAGTTATCCTCCATGGACTATCCTGCAGGTCATTCCCTCGTAAGAGTTCCTGATGATTCTTATGAGTTTATCTGGCACACTGTGAAGAAGGAGTTTCCAAAGGTTCTCTCTGCCCACGATGTTGATATAGAGGGTGATGTAACAATAGTCTTGGCCATTCCATCGACTGCTCAATGACGATGGGCAGTGTTGCAATCTAGTCTGTGAATGATCTATCTTTCCTGCAACCAGCTTGCTGGTCTTGCAACTGGACATCGACTTCTTCCTTTATTCTGTTCAATATGATTCTGTTTAACACTTTTCTTGGCGTTGATAGACAAGTTATCCCTTTGTAGTTTGTGCAGTTTCTTTGGTCACCTTTCTTGGGGATCTTGATGAGCAATCCCTCCTCACAGTCTGATGGCACCTTTTCCTCTTCCCAGGTCCTTCCAAACATGGGCTAGAGCATGCCTACTGATGTTTCAATGTCTGACTTCAGTGTCTCTGCAGGAATATTATCAGGTGCCTTCCCGTTTCTCAGATGTTTGATGGCTTGCCGTGTTTCTTCTTTAGTTATTCTACTGCAGTCGATTGGCAAGTCCTTCTTGGCTTCCTCTGTGTCTGGTGAAGAATGCAGCATGGGCTGGTTCAGCAGTTCTTCAAAGTGCTTCTCTCAATTTTTATTGTTGTACTTCGTTACCCATGATTATCTTCCCAGCTTTGTCTTGAAACTTGTTGCTGAGGGTATTCAATCCTTTTCTGTGAATCTTTGTGGAGGGTTGTGTTTTATTGCTGGCGTTGTTTTGTCAGTTCCATCATACTTTCTCAGCTTAAGCTTCAGCCTAGCCATGACAAGGTGGTGGTCTGATGCCACTGTTGAATGGTCTAGTAACATCCAAGTTGTCTTTTGTATTCTTTTTTGTGGGAATACACTGTCACCTATCACCAGAGGATACAGGGTGCAGAGATCTGTGAGCCCTTCACTATTCTCATTCATTTCGCCAAGGACATGGTTACCAATGACTTCTTCGGATCCAGTGTTTTTGCTTCCAATCTTGGCATCGAGGTCCCCATCAGTATGGTGATGTCTTACTCTGGGCTTTTCTCCGGGATGGACTGGAGTCTGTTGTAAAACTCTTTTTTTTCTCTTCTTTGCTGATATTTGAAGGTTCATGGCAATGGATAACATTCATGTTGATTTTTTTCTTTGTGCGGAAGGTTGCTGTGATGATTCAAGGACAGTGGGATTCCCATCCAATCAGAGCTTTGTTGTCTGCAGGCAATAGCATCAGTGCTATTCCCCGTGTATGGGAGGCATTCTCTTCCTCATGTCCAGAATACACATTCATTCTGGATCCAGTTTTTCTGTCTGGACTGTGTCCATCTCGTCTCACTGATGCCAATTAAGGCAAGGTTGTAGTTTTTCATATTCGCTGCCACTTGGGCTGTCTTGCCTGTTTTGGTCATGGTCCTCGTGTTCCATGTTGCAATTGTGGTGGTTTTGGTTGGAAGCAGGTGGATTGGCTTTGTGGCTTCAAGGAACATCTGGTTTTCACCACACAGCGTCCTAGATGTCTGTGAAGGAGATTCCACTCTCCCCAAGGCTGGGAAGTCTTTTGCTTGACGTTTCTGTAGCTTGGATTTTTTACATGGGGGGGTAGCTAGCCTCATGCATAATACTCCTCTTTTTGCGGCCAGGCTTGGGACCGGCCATGTCAGAGTTTCTTATTACAGAATAAAACTAATGCCATGTGGATTGCCATACATGGTGGCCAACTCTGCTTTACACTTTTGACGAAAGTGCTTGTGTGATGTCAGTGGAATCACTTTTGTCAAAAGATGTTTGCAAGAAAGGAATGGAGCTGTGAATAGGGCAATCTTTTAATGATTACATAGTATTTTGGCACTAGTGCAATCTAAGTACTAGAAAACAAGACACAGTTTCTCATGTTGGCCTTCTGGATGTATCTTGGTCTCATGAGGCAACTTCTGCATCACTATGTTTCCCTGCCGGTCTCTCTTTGCAAGACCTGGTTGCCAGGAAAAGTCCCTTCATTCTACTTCCATCAGATGTGGAAGGGGGTACAGATTACCTTGAATTAACGTCCGAGCAGCAGAGAGAGTGTAGAGAGGTGTTGGGATGTTTTGACAACCTCTTCTTGCTGACTCCTGGGTTGACAGGTGTCTGTGTGCATGACATAGACACAAGTCAGTTTGCCAGTCAAGGGCAGAATGTACAAATTTGTCTGACTGGGTTCAGAGCTAAATTAAGGCATAAGTTGTCAAAATATTGGAGCTGTGGGTCATTGAGAGATCTCGTCCGTGGTCTTGTCTTGAGGTTCTAGTACCAAAGAAAGGGTCTACTGAATTGCGGTTCTATGTGGACTACTGAGCCCCCAATGAGGTAACCAAAACTGATGTCCATCCAATCCCAAGAGCACCTTGGATCTAACCAGTCGATACTGACAGATCTCTTTGGCACCAAATGCCAAGGAGAGGAAAGCATTTTCTATGCCACAGAGACTCCAATCAATCAATCATGGGTTTGTTAAGGGCGGTTACTCACCCGTAAGGGTCTCAAGGCGCTGGGGGGGGCAGAGGGAGGCGCAGGGTTCTGTCCATCAAGTAGGAGGTCTATCGAAGAGCCATGTTTTGAGGCCCCTCGTTAAGTTGGGGAGTGATGTCTCTCCAGAGAGTCTGTCTGAGGTGGAGCGGGAGGGCGTTCCAGGCTCTGGCCGCGAGGAGGGAGAAGGAGCGGCCACCTGATCTGGACTTCCTGGTGCGAGGGACCACGGCGTGGGAGAGCTGGGCTGATCGTAGGGTCCTTTGGGGTGCGTGGAATGTGAGTCGGCTATTCAGGTATGCTGGTCCGGTGTTGTGGAGGGCATTGTGTGCATGGGTGAGAATCTTGAAGGTGATTCTTGCCTCGATGGGGAGCCAGTGGAGTGTGCGCAGGTGCTGGGTGATGTGGCAGTGTCGTGGCAGGTTGAGGATTAGTCTGGCGGCGGCATTCTGGATGTTTTTAAGTTTGAGGGTGAGGTTTTTGTTGATTCCGGCGTAGAGTGCATTGCCATAGTCAAGTCTGCTGGTGACAAGGGCGTGTGTGACGGTCTTTCTGTGTTCGAGGGGGATCCATTTGAAGGTCTTGTGTAGGAGGCGGAGGGTGTGGACGCAGGAGGATGCAACGGAGTTGATCTGGGGGCCCATTTTGAGTTCGGAGTCCAGGATGATTCCGAGGTTGCGTGTGTGGTCTGTGGCGGTGGGTGGGCTTCCGAGGGCAGGGGGCCACCAGGTGTCGTTCAAGGCATTGGGGTGTGGGCCTATGATGAGTACTTCTGTTTTGTCCATGTTGAGTTGTAGGCAGCTGCTTTTCATCCATTTGGCGACTGCTTCCATGCTCTCTTGAAAGTTGTGTTTGGCTGCGTTGGGTTCATTGGATAGGGAGAGGATGAGATGGGTGTCATCTGCGTATGAAACAATGTTGAGTCCGTGGGTTCTGACGATGAGGGTGAGCGTAGCCATGTAGATGTTGAACAACGTGGGGCTGAGGGAGGATCCTTGGGGGACTCCACAGGTGGTCGGTGTGCGTTCCGAGAGGAAGGGAGGGTTCTGTGTGTTGACTGTCTTCATCGAAATTGTTGTAAATGTTCTTGATTTTGTGGTGGAAGAAGGTGCTGAGTTTGTCGCAGAGATTCCAAAAAATTGGGGGTATACCCATCAATCACCCTCCTATACCTGGGTAAGGCAAACACAATATAGATAAAGCTGTATGGAGGAACAAATAGACCAAAATTATTCGCAAAAGGATACCTTTAATTATCCTTTCATGTGTATATAAATTCACATCTCATTTTTCATTTTTTTGCTGAGCATGTATAACGGACATATATTTACAACCTATATACAAAAGACGCAAGTACGCTACTATCCAAAACTGAGTATTCATTTCGGGATCCACCTTTCAATAGTGTGGATATCCATGAGAGCATATACATTGCATAGGAAAAAACATTGTCTCCAGAAATTCAAAAGCAATGTAAAACTCATAAGTCCCAACACATTCCAATTTTTTGGAGCCCTCTGTGAAAACAAAATGTCGACGCGTCGCGTTTCAGCCAGTCGATTCCTTTTGGTCTCTTCAGGACAAGGAAAGCAGCAGCAATCTACATAAAACAAAAGCACACTACAATAACGTATACATTCTGCAAATCCTTCTAAGCTCGCCTTATACTATACAGGTCCATCACCTCTAACGTGAAACTCAGATGTGAAAGTCCCACCACACATGAAAAAACGAGATACAGTGAGGAGGAGCAGAAAACAAGCCGATATTTTTGTGACACAAAGTATCTATAATAATACTCCCAAAGGTTTAATGGGTGTAATGATGGACTAAGGGGCCACAGAAATACTCGTTCTATCAATAAAGGAAAGGATTCTTAAAAGAAAGTGATTCTCAATCCCATCACCATTCAAAACAACAGAACAACGGGTCTATATTGCAGAGCCAACTAGTCTAGGAGAATTTATAAGAAACTAGTATCTAGACAGGCCTGTCTGCGGGAGGGCACAACTGACCTCCAGTCGATAGAGCAGCTCAGTAAACCAACAATACTGGCAAGAGTGTGAGTCCAGTCCGTCCGTTGAACATTTCTACGGAAAGAAGGAAATAGTTGCTGAAGCCATGTTCTATTAACTAACGAAGCTACGTTCCTGTGCACTATAAATATAAATACAAATACCTGGATCTGGTGGTGATAGAGCCCCCCTGGTCGTGTGCAAAATTCTTCAAAGGGGAGCAGTCCGGCGTGGTGACTAACTAGATAAAACAACACGCAAAGACAACTAAATAAGAAACCATTTTGTATTACCGTGTAGCTGGAGTATATCTACAACAACCGAAGGCCTCAGCAACACGGATGCTTACCTAAATATTCTGCCGATTCTCAAGCGAATACTCTCTCTTTCTTCCTCTCACCTCTCCCGTGTCTCGAGTGGAGTGGCTTGGGAAGAGGAGTCAGAGCCTTATTTCCTGGCTACAAACAGAGACAAAGGACTACTTTCCTTTCACGGAACGTAAGGCAGCGAGTCAGCCATATTGGAGGAGAGCTATACTCAAGCTAAAGTCATTAAATCAACACTCCTCTTAATATTTCTGAAAAAGTGGCTTCTATGTAAGTGGTATTATCGGGACTAATCAAACTGTACTATAGACCACGGTATTAAGTAGCTTCTTCTATTGTATTTCTGGAAAGTAAGCCACGATATATCTATTATTCTGAGACCTTATCGGGCGTGGGATGGTATACAGGTACTTCCTGAGAAAATGGAGGGCAATGAACCTCACAGAATCTGAAAAGGAAAATAAATCTGAAGAAAAAGCAGATAGTGTGCGAAAAATATAAAAATAAAAATAAAAATAAAATAAAGTACAGCACCCAAAATTTTTTGTGCGAACAGAAAAATAAAAATAAATAAAGAGACCTGTAAATATAGCTTTATCTATATTGAGTTTGTCGCAGAGGTCTTGTGAGGTAAGGATGTCTGTAGACTCGCTGATGGGTTGGGCGAACTCCTTGATGATGCTGAAGAGTTCTTTGCTGTTGTGCGCGTGTGTGAAGACTCTGTCTTTGATCGCTTTCTTTCTTGTATTTCTGATGAGTTGGTGGTCGGCGTTGGTGACAGCTCTGAAGTTGTTGTGGGCTTCTATACATTTGGAGTTCCTCCAGGCCTTTTCGAGGCGGCGGCATGTGCGTCTGGACTCTTGGAGTTCGGTGGTGAACCAGCTGGCTTTCCTGGTGTATGTGTAGTTGTTCTTCTTGAGGGGGGCATTGGTGTTGGCGCAGTCAGAGAACCATCTGTGCAAGGTTCAAGCTGCGGTGTTGGGGTCATCGTTGTCTGCGATGGTTGGGGCAGAGTTGCCGAGTGAGGTGGTGAGCTGGTCGTCAGTGATTTTCGTCCAATTTCTAGCGTGGGAGCAGGTGCTGGGTTCTGTGGATGGTGGTTGTTCTGAAGGTGAAATGGATGCAGCGATGGTCTGTTCACGGGAGTTCGGTGGTGTGGCTGAAAGTGATGGAGTTTCCTGTGGTGAAGATGGGGTCGAGGGTGTGTCCTGATGAGTGTGTGGGCTCAGTCACGTTCTGGCAGAGTCCTATGTTTTGGAGGTTGTCCAGGAGGGATGTGGTGTTGGGGTCTTGATGGTTGTCAAGGTAGAAGTTGAGGTCTTCCAGCAAGGTGTAGTTGGTGGACGTGATGGCCTGCGGGGTGATGCTGTCCGTGATGGAGTTGGTGAATGGTCCACGGGGTCCGGAGATGAGGGTTAACCGGAGGGTGGTGGTAGGGCTGGCCTGAATCTTGAAGTGTAGGTGTTCCATCAGGTCTGTGGGCTCGTTGGAAAGTGTGCTCAGTCAGAGGGTGCATTTGTGGACTATGGCAATTCCCCCCTCTAGGCGGGTTAGGCAGTCCTTCCGGGAGATCTTGTATCCTTGGGGAAAGGCGATGGCAATGTCAGGTCTTGAGGTGGTGTTGGTCCAGGTATCAGTGAAGAATGCGACGTCTGGGGTGGTGCTGTCGAGGAGGTCCCAGATTACGGTGGCATGTTTGTGGAGGGATCGGACGTTGAGGAGGATGCATTGCAGGGTCTTTGGTGCGATCGCATTGTTGCAGGCGGGTTGTGCTGCATCCGTGGTCTTGGTGGTGCTGTAGGAGTTGTGGCAGTGGTGACAGCTGAAGGGTCCGTGGGTGTCGGCTGGTGATGCTAGCTTGCAGTTGTTGTTGCAACCTGGGTTGAGTGCGTACAGTGCCGCTGGGTTGTAGCATTGGCGGTTCAGAGGTCCAAGGTTCCTGGCGCCGGTTGAGTTCGGGTCACGGAATGGCGCAGATTGACTTGCCTTTGGCGCACCTTCGGCGTGCCCGCGCTGCGGCCGACATTAAGTAGGGGCCGGGGAGGGCTGGACAGCTGGGAGGCAGGAGCGGGGAGGGGAAACTGTCTTGGGCTGGTCGCGCTGGAGGGGAGGGACCGCGGGGGCAGCAGCGGCGAGAAAAAAAAACGGGAGAGAGGTGCACAGAATAAAGAGTAGAGTGAAAGAAAAGTGAAAAGGAGGATGGAAAGTGATAGAAAGAGAGTGACAGTAAACGGGTGAAAAACGAGTGTGAAAGGAAATAGGTGAAAGGAAAAAACAAGCAGAAAAACAGAGCAAGAGAAAGAGTGAGAGGTCCACTGGACCACCAGGGATGAGGCGCAGGTATAGCCTGCGTGTGAAGGAGGACCTCGAACACCAACACTCGAGAGTGCAGGGGCTCAAGAGGGCCTCATTTGATAGTGGAGCTGCAAGGGTGGGAGAGCAATTTCACTGACAATAAGTCAGTGGTCTTGCTGTATCAGTTTAAGGTGATGGTCTTTGGGCTGAAAAACACTCATGCCACTTTTTAACACCTAGTGAACCATCTTAAAGCAGGGTTAGGAGAACACTGTGAAGCCTACTTGGATAATATTGTAGTGTTCAGCAATTCAGGGAAGGACCACCTGAGGCACCTTGATACAGGAGGCAAAACTGACCATCAAGACAACTAAGTGTCAGGTGGGGCAGTCCTCTGTAATCTAACTTGGGCATGAGGCTACGAACAAGAAGATTTCTCTATTGGATGCCAAAATTCAGTCTGTGGTGGAGTGGGAGGTACCTACTACCCAGACTGAAGTGGGGGCCTTTTTAGGACTCACTGGGTATTACAGGAACTTTGTGGCTAACTATGGAATTATAGTTGCCTCTTTGACTGCTTTGACCTTCAGGAAGCACTCCAGGAAAATGATATGGACTGAAAAGTGCCAGAGAGAATTTGAGGAACTGAAGAAAGCATTATACACTGCACCTGACTACAGTCAGCCTTTCATGGTACAGATGAATGCTTCTGACAAGGGAGCTGGAGCGGTGTTGGTTCAACTGGATGACAAAGGTAAAGAGCATACAGTAGCATTTATTAGTAGGAGATTACTACCAAGAAAGCACAACTTAGTGGATATTGAGAAGGTGTGCTATGCCATAGTGTAGCCCTTGTGTATGTTCCGCTCATGTTAGTTTGCCATTAGGTTTGTGGTGCAAACAGATCATGAGCCACTGAAATGGTTGATGGCTATGAAGGAGAGAAAATTCCAATTTGTTGAGATGGTCTATTTCTTTTCAAGATTTTGTGGTGGTGCACACAGCTGGATTGAGCCACCTGAATGCTGACGGACTTTCCCACTGGTGTTACTGATCTGACCACCCAACCTCTCCAGGTTAGGAGTTGGTCTGATCTAGGAGGGGCGTCTTTTGGGACAGAAATGTCCTTTGCATGGCAAAGGATGTGTACCCCTGTGGTGGGTATGCTTTTTTCCCATCATCAATATAAGCAATACATCAACAAATCCCTTATCCTTGTGTACTTCGCTTCCTGAAGCTGTTGGGACTGAAAATACCTTGGCATGGTGAAAGAAATATACCCCTTCCCTGAGTGCCCTAATGTACTGTTGACTGGATCCATGATGCTGATTTATCTTGTCATAAGCAAACATGGATCATGCGTGTGCACCAGGAGATAGGCTTGTCTCATTGATTGTGGTCTTGTTGGACCACGAGGGGCACCCAAAGTGCTACCCTCATAGTGGTGGAAGGCTACTGCCTTCACCAGGAGTTAAGCAGCACGAGCACGGTGGTGACAGCATACTGTGTAGCGATCAGTAGGAGTGAAAAGTACATTTTTACCCTGTGTCACTCAAGAGAGGCCTACTGGGTCACTAAACTTTTCAAAAGTTCCACTTGTGTGTGCTTAACTCACCCTTGGCCTACATCAGTTAGGTGTAAAGTGCGGCGCGGCGCAACGCAGGAGTGGTGACTCTGCGCTGAATGTATGTCTGTCTAGGAGGGGTACTGTACAGGGATATAGCAGTGCTGTGCAGTACATGGATGTATGTATACCTGGTAAGGATACATTATATGAGAGATGTAGTGCTGTGCAGTGCGTGCCCGGTGGAAGCATTTGCTGGGTTTATGTGTGCTTGCGAGAAGCACAATGCATGAAGGATAAAGTGTGGTGCAGTGTGTGCATGGTGATTGTGTGTGCTAGCAGAGTGTGCGTTTGCAAGTAGCAGACCATGGCACAATACAGAAAAGCTACAGTACTGAGCAGTGTGCATAACATGAATGTGTGGGCTGAATGTCTATGTGTCTGTGATGGCACGATACATGGAGGTAACAGTACTGGATAAGCGCATGTGCTATGGCCATCAACAAAATGTAACTGTGCCTGTAATGGCACAATAAATGGAGGACCCTCTGCTTCATTTTGGGAACCCCCGGTCTAATTAGTGAAGACATAAGGAGTAGAGGAATCCCCCTGATAGATTTGGGTGTTGCTACATTCCTGTGAGCTGAGTGGGACACAATAGAGAAGGGAGAGAGCGACTCCCCCTGTTCACTTCCAAAGGTGCTCTTTGATTAATTGATAGATTGTAATGAAGGGGCCTGGACACATCTCAGGAAGGAGATAGAGATGATAAGGTAATCATAAAGAGTATGGCTGGTAGCCCGGGATTAACCTTTTGATGCACATACCACTGCGGTTGACATCCAGGTGTGAACTCCAGTCACTCACCGGACCGGTGAAGTGGGACTATCAGCTTCTGAGTTTCTCCTGCTGTGACAAACGACCTTTCAAGAGGAAGAAAAGAGAGAAAAGCGTACACTTCAAAAAAAGCAGAACCCCAACTGAAACTTCAAAGACCAAGGGGCCGATTCACAGAACTAATCTGAGATAAAATACTAAACTTACTACTTTTGGTATTCACAGAAGACATTTAGTAGTAGTAAAGTTAGGACTCCTAACTGTACTACTACTAAACTGAGACAAAATCCAAACTTTATGACTTTCGGTATTCACAAAAGGCATTTAGCAGGAGTCCTAACTTTACCACTACTAAATGCCTTCTGTGAATACCAAAAGTAGTACCAAAAGTAGTACGTTTAGGATTTTATCTCAGATTAGTTCTGTGAATCGGCCCCAAAGAGGCTAAATCACATTTGGTGTCTGGAAATGGACTATAAGAAAGGAAGGTCGAGACCCCAAACTGTGTCCTCTGCCAAGCAGCCAGATGGGCTTTGTGAGGAGGGGAAGCTCTGCAAGACTTCTGCCTGTGACCAGGACTGGGGCAAAGGGTTGCCAGTCTCTCTGATGCGTGAGGGGACATCACTCAGGGAAACCAAGACCTACTGCTCTGGAGCCTGGAGCACCACAGCCTGCCTGCTTGCCAACACCACTGTACCCTGTGATGAAGAGGAGCGCATTGGCGGAAGTGAGGTTAGTGGGAGCCTAACCGGGTGGACTCCTGAGGTGAGTTATGAGGAGGCAGCGGCTGCACCGATCGGGTCATTGCCAGAGTCTAGATTCCAGTCGGTAACTCCTGTATGCCAGGAGAGGGCTGCTGTGAAGATGGCTGTGACTGGAGTACTAGGTGGGACAAGGGAAGTGGTGAGTCACTTATGAGTCATGTTCACTGACCTGTATTCAATCTCGCCATCCCCACCCCCCCCCCCCCTACCAAGTACCAAGGAACCTAGGACTGCTCGACCATAGCTACCACTGAGAAAGAAGCACAGAAGGGGTATTGGGCCCAGTTGATCAGGAGCCATATTAGTCGGGCCCCTGGAGAGAGTCATTGCCAAATTAAACCCTGTGGAGGCTCCTAGGCAGTCGAAATTTCAGGCCCCCCCCTGCTTATTATCTTCTAATACCCAATGCAGCGGATTTATTTACAAACTGACAGCTGCCAGAAGGTGAGCTTTTAAGAGACAAACTTTTAAGTGAATCTGATGTCTCTGGTTTCTGTACCTTAAGTTGTATTTTGATCCGTTGTTGCGGGCCCCTAAAAGGAGTGGGGGCCATAGGCCGGTGCCTACTTTGCCTATTTGGTCATCCGGAATTGGATAGAGTAAAAGGCCCCAAGCCCTACGGTAGGGTCCAGCAACCCTAGCATGTTCTGTGGCCCTCTGACTCTGAAAGGGGTTCTGACAGCAGTATTCACACATAATTGTTTTTAAACTGTTGGCTTTGGGCAACAGTGCAGTTTCAGGTTTTTTAAGGAAAATAGCGCAATCCTGCAGCAATGATACCTTGAGTCAGTAACTCAGATTTTGGCGGCTAGCCTTTAAGAGTACTTAGCTCTCTTCCCCGCGTTTATGGTGCAGATGGAACAGCCTTCTCTTTTCATTCCAGCCATGCTCACTATTCCTTGTCACTGGAAACTTAAGCGATTTATTTAATTATTTTATCTTATTTATTTAAATGTTTTATATAGTGCGAACATGACCCGAGAGGGTATCAGAGCGCTTCTCAAAGATTGCTGAGCACACGTGAAAGAGACAAGTAAGGCAAGACAGCAAAATGGTCATAGTATACAGACACGTGCCACTGAATTAATGGAGAAGAGCAATAGAACGTAAATACCAAATAACATAAGTAAGCAAAAGAACATGGGTGAAGACACTGGTTTGAAGGAGAGACATACATCCGCTGACCGCCATGGGAGTCTTGAGGTGACCTGCCAACACTGCACAGTAAACACACTATTCCTATCAGTCGATGCATCAGAGGACACCAAACAGGAGTGTGTTTATCTAAATATCCTGGAGCACGTGCAGCTTGTGTGACAGGGCTTGCTGGAGACGTTGTCAGACGGGGTCAATCTGAGTTTAATATTGAACTCATTGACTCCTGTAATATTTTCCAAATAATAATTTTCTAGGAGATTCACAGAAAGGTCCTTTATTGGGCAGCCATTCTTTTCTGTTTCTTGCACATGTTGCTATTTGTGGATGGCAGCGAACACCAGGCCAATCATAGACGTCAATTCACCAAAATGCCTGGGGTAGCGGAAGTGACTTCAGATGCCCCTTGAACTTCACTTTGACTCACTAATACATATGCTTATACATACATACGCATTAACACACACACTCACACACATACTCTGCCAACACATGCACACAAAATGACACATACACACACAATCCTACATAAACACACTCAAAACTGCAAGCACTCACACAACGTACATACATTTAAAAGCATTTTTTTTTGCTTACATCAGCTGCTACGGAAAGTCATATTCCAGCTATTTGTACGCCATTTTTTATTAAGCTAATAGCGAATAATGTAATATTATTTACTATTAGTGTAATAGAACATTGACAAAACACGAGGTGAGTGACGCCCCACTGACGTCCATAAAGACGAGCTGCTTCTGTTCCGGCAACTGATTTTGCCACTGGTGAAGCTAGGGATCGCAAAGGCAGTGCCAGGGTTCACAAGGGGAATGCCAGGGGTCGCAGCAGCAACCCCTGGTGACCTCTAAACGATGTCCATGAGGTTGCGCTGAGAACTGTTCCAGTAAAAGTTGAATATATGTGACCTGGGCCAGCTCTAGGGAGGTGCAATTGGTGCCACCACACCTGGTGGTGACTTTGACGGGGCGCTGTGTTTTCAAGTACAGTATGGTTTTTAAAGCACCTATCGCTCGTGTTCCTAGCCTTCAGCAATTTGCAGACAGTTACAAAAATGACAAGTAACTCTGATGATTGATGGGCCTGATGCAAAGAGACTGGAGTTTTGTCTAGTGGAAGTTTTGATTCATCATAAAGTAGCCGAGGAGGTTAAAATGCCTGCTGCAATGCACGTGTCCCATGCAGATCACAAAGTGCATACAATGTAAATAGGTCAGTGTGTTACTGCTTCAGTCAGAGAGCCCCTTTTGTTACATGCAGTTCATAAGTTTAAATCCTAATATAGAACGGTGAGGTATTAACTATCATCAGAGAGCTGCATGCAGACTGTAGGATATAGATTAGAGAGTTATGATTCCCCTCCCCCAATCTTTCATTATTCTGCTGTTACAAAAAGGGTTCACATGGGTAGAAATCAATTCTTATTAGTGAAGCCAACACCAACCATGGTGTTATGTTTTAAATTCTGAGTTTGTTCTTCTCCAGACCAAGCACTCTTTTTTTGTTGTTTTGATAAACACATTTTTATTGGTTTCCAGACAAACGATACCAGCCAAACATCACAATGCAATGAGAGTAAAGGGTCATATTCAATTGCACGACACTGCCTCATCTAGCCGGAAGGACACAAAGTAAATAAATTAACTTTCCCCTCAAGGCTATACCATCCCCCCAACCACCTCCCCCACACCCTACGGTACTTTTTAGGACATCCACGTGCCTCAATACATGGTTTTCTCTTGTCTGTCGCATCAATCAACCCCCTTCCGCCACTGCCCAACGCACGGGGGATCAGGGCTTTTCCAAGATGCAGCAATGTCCCTCTTGGCCACCACCATCGTCGTAGTAAGAAACAGTTTTTCATTTATGGACCCATCCAGCCCATCTGTAATACCCAAGAGTGCGTGCCATAGGTCGTGAGGGACTTCCCACTCCAATATATCCGTGAGTTCTTCCTCAATGTCAACCCAGAACCATGTCAAATGGGGGCATGCCCACACCATGTGAAAGAAATAAGCTGGTTCATGGGCGCACCTGGTGCAGGCTGGGGTCGGGCAAAAACCTACCCGGTGAAGATGTGACGGGGTCAAGTAGGCTGCATGTAAGTAGTAAAGCTGGACTATACGGAGCCTGGCTGAAGCGGTGACCGTCCTGGGGGCCATAAGAGCGTCACGCCAGTCTTCTTCCTCCATTATGCCCACCCACTCCTCCCATTGGTGCCGGAGCCGATCCAGCGTGGTCGGGGTGTTATTGATCAGTGACCGGTAGATGCGGGAGACGCCCCCCCTCCCCAGGTCCCCCAGCATAATCTGCGCCTCGGGCGGGCTGTATTCAGGGATCCGCGTGTCCTCCGGGAGGTGTGCGTGGAGGGCATGGCGCAGCTGAAGATATTTGTAAAACTGTGTCTGATGAAGGGAGTATCCGGGTTCGGAGGTCCTCGAAGGAGCACATGTGGCCGTCTGCTCATACATCACCCAACTGAGATCCCTATAAGGTCCCAGGATATAAAGTCCTGCAGCCCACTAACCTCCCTGAGCCAGGTGCCCTGCCAGAGGGGCGTGCACTGGGTCAATTTTTGCGACACAGTGTGTCGCAGCGCAGCCCGCCAGGCCAACAGCGCCAAGCGCGTCACCTCCGGTAGTTGTGTTGTAAATTGAAACGTCGATGTAATTAAGCATTCACTAAAGACATGAATTCCCCTTTAGGACCAAGTCTCTTTCGTTATGTTGACTAAAGTCTGGACTCCATTTTGTATTGTCATGTCTCCACGTGCTCAACACGAGAAGAGTCCTATCTTCGTGTTAGTTGCTCTTGCAATCTGCCTAGTAACAGTCTATAAATAGCTCCTTTGTCCGTCTGGCGCATGCCCAGACTTGACCACATCTGTTTCAGTTAGTCCTTTCTTGACCATGTTTTCGCGGGCTCAAGGAGTGTGTCAGCTCCGCCCATATATCGATTCTGTATCGAAAGTGACCATAAAAGGTAATATTCTTTGCCTCATGTTGTATCCACCCACTTATGAGCCCCTCTGTTGTGTATAAAAGGGGACTGTGTACGCAAGTTCTTTGTGCTACTCTATGCAATACTGAAGGGTGTTGTATGGATCGTAGGACCACCCTTAAGGGTTAATAAACTTTGTCTTTGTACTTTGCAGTTTCCGTGCCAACTTCCTTGTAGATTCCATTTGCAGGAGAGCGAACCCTTGTGTCCTGCGGGCCTAGCTGGGGCCTGTACTCATCAATTGGCGCCCGTCACGTGGGGCTCATCGGCGACTCGGATGCTCGAAGGATTGGTCGTGACGAAGGCGAGGAATTTGGCCAGGGATGTGATCACTGCCAGAGGCGCTTTAGTCCTGGCATCCCGAGGTTTTCTTCCTTCCCTTCCGAGCTGACCATCTGGGTGGCACCGGTCCTCGACTGAGACCTCTTCTGTCGGTCCTGCCGTGACAGCCGTTTGGGCGAATTTTGGAGCTTGGCAGTTGGAATCTGGACTCTTGATTGGTAAGAACCGTTGTACGGTACTTGCTCCGAGTTTTGGAAGCCTGGTTTGGCTATTTGAGTTTGACTTGTGATGACCGGTCATATCTTGTATTGATTATTGTGAGAATATATGCGTTGCAACACATATAGGCAGGTAATGTGGAGATATTTCTCCAGAGCTGTGTAACTTTGAACGGCACAACGTTTAAGTGCCATTTTTTTGATAATACTGCATATTTTGCATTATTCTTGAACATGCCTGCTTTTAGCGCACTCCGTAAGTGGTGCTGCTGCTTTGGAAACCGGTTAAACCTCGATGAATCTGCTCCAGCTCCCCCAGAGGGGACTCCTAATAGGGATATGTATGTGAAGCATGGTCTTTCTTCCATAATGTACAGCACAGTATGGAGGAAATACACCAGAAAGGATCCTGAGTTGCGATGGCCTTTGTATGGGTCGTTTGATATGCGTAAGATTGAGTACGTGGAACAGTGTATGTGTAAACGGCGTGCTCGTCAAGACATGTTTGAATGTGTGCGGTTATGGGTGAAAGAAGTGCGTGAGCGAGAGAAACGTGAGAAAGCGCTGTTTGATAAAGAGCAACGGAAGAATGATCATGTGCGAGCACAGGAAGCGAAGCGTCGGGAGGAAAGAGAACAGGCGGAGAGACAAGAGAAGGAGCGTAGGTTACAAGTGTCGGGTCAATATGCTGTTCGGCAGCCTCTTTATCCTGTCCTTACTAATCTCGATGATGATTTTTTCCTATTAGATCGTTCCCCGCCACCTTATGTAGGTGCGTCTGCTCCGACAGTTCAGGATTCTGGATCGAGTAAAGATAAGAAAGACACGCGATCCATGTTATCTCTTGAGCGCTCGGGTGAGCTTCGGAAACTTTCTTATCGTGCAGTTTCAAATAAGCTGTCGTTTTCAGAGCTGTTACCGGATCTGGAAGGATGGCAGGATAGGGAGAAAGTGTATTTTGCTGCCATTTTCTCTGATGAAGTGGTTGCTGCCTTTCGAAAATATTCTGATGTTTTTGAGCCGCAGGAGATAGTGTCGGATTCTAGAGCGCTGCGTAATGGTACTTTCTCTCCCTCCCAGGTGCCTGATGCGGTCCGACGTCTGTTTGCGCTACGGGATGAAATGCTTCGACTGCGGGAAAAAGCGCGCCGGAACAAGGAAGAAGAGAGCTTGACCTTGCAGGCAGACGACCAGCAGCCGTCTCCCCCCCAGTCAGATAAGAGCGACCTAGTGCATGTTAAACCAATGCGAGAGGCGGCACCTTTGTATGTTCCTCCTAAAGGAGCGGGGACTAGTTCGGATATTACCTCTGCCGATGCTAAGGGATATTTTGTGTACAATTGGGTTTATACTCCTTGGCATAGGGCTGATGTCATGGCATTAAAAAATGCATTGCCTGATCCCCGCAAGAATCCAGCGGCCTTCTACGAAGAAGTTGAGGGGGCCCTGAATTCTTGTACTATGACCTTAGCAGATATAGATATGTTTTTTGGACTTATTTTACCACCAGATATGTGGCGATCTGTGCGGAAGGTGGACGATGTTGCCGCTTTTAAGGCTCGGTGGTCTGAGCTTGAGGATGAGGATAGGGAGAGGAAACCCGCGCAGAAACCACCTCAGATTATCTTAGATCTCCCCGCTGCTATTCTGACTAAGTTGAAGACAATCATCCCCCCTAAAAAGATTGACTGGAATATGTTAGCCTCGTGTAAGCAGAAAGTTGATGAATCAGTTGCAGATTTCTTTACGCGCTTTGAGGAGACGTTTCATGATTTTAGTGGTCAGTCACTTACGGACGATACGGGTCGACACCTCTTTGCTGATAAATATGTGGCGAATTTACTACCGGCGATCGCAGCCCGCCTAAAAGCGAGTGAAAGTTCTTGGTCCACCGCGACCCCGACAGCCCTCCTGACTATAGCTCAGTATTATGAGCGTCAGGAGCAAGAAGCGAAGGGACAGGAGGAGAAGAAATCGAAAGATTTAAAAACAAAGGTGATGTTAGCGCAAGTATATGGTCCGCCCCGTCGGGGTGTCAATAGAGGAAGGGGAGGATTTTATGGTCCTCCCTCGGGCCGATCTGATTTGAATAGGAATCAATGTGCGTATTGTAAGCAATCGGGACACTGGGCCAGAGATTGCCCGGCGTTGCATGCTTCGCGTCAGGGACATAATCAGGGTGGCCCGAGAGGTAGAGGGGGTTTCTCGAATTTTAGAGGGACTTCTAACGATCACACTCGTTTTGATCCCGCCGGACAGCAACGAGACAGACCTAATGTCTTTGATCGGCACAACCAGTATCAAGTGTCAGGGATTGATCGCTCTGGGTACCATGATTCTCAGCATGCATAGGAATGCGTTGGATGGGGGTTAGAATCAGTTGAGGTGCCGGTTGATCAGAAGGGTCCTTATGTATCAGCTGAGGTTTTGGGTTCTACTGATCAGTTCCTAGTAGATACAGGAGCGACTCGTAGTGCGCTGTCTAAACAATTGGTTCCGAGGGCTCCCCCATCTGGCTTAATGGTTACATCGGTAGGGTTTGATGGTACACTCTCCCGAAGCCCTCTTTCGCGGCCCCTCACATTTCAGGTTGATTCGTTTTCTGCACCCTGTCCGTTTTTGCTTGCCCCGAACACGCCGGACAACATTATGGGTCTTGATATGCTAAAGCACTTCAGAGCTACGATCCGCTGCTCCCCCGCTGGTGTGCGTGTGATATTAAATGATAATCACCCTCGGTCTGAACGGATGTGTGTGGTTGTAGAGGATGCTGTGTTAGCGACCCTCCCTCGTACTTTGTGGGCCACTTCGGATACTGATGTAGGACAGATGGTGATTCCGCCTGTTCACATTAGTGTCCAGGAGGGGGCGATGTTACCACGCCTCCCACAGTATCGTATTTCCCAGGAGGGGGAGGAAGCTCTTACACAGATTGTGCAGGATTTGATCAAGGTGGGAGTAGTGGAGGAGGTTCCCTACAACGTCTGTAATAGCCCGATTCTACCCATTTTGAAAAAGGATACGGATGCCAAGGTTTATCGGTTTATAATTGATTTGAGAGAAGTAAACAAGATCGTGATACCTCAGTATCCAGTGGTTTCTGATATCACGACGTTGCTTACTTTGGTCCCGCCTACGGCGACTACGTTTTCAGTTATTGATTTGAAAAATGCTTTCTTTTCGATTCCTATTCATCCCGATAGCCGATACCTTTTTGGTTTCACTCTGAATAATAGGTCTTATCGATTTTGTAGAGTTCCTCAGGGCTACACAGAAAGCCCTAGCATTTACAGTCAAGCTTTGAAAAGACAATTGGACTCCTTTGTTTTGCCCGAGGGTGTCGCCCTCATTCAATATGTCGATGACATCTTGTTGGCGGCTGACACTCCGGAGCTGTGTGAGAAGAGTACGTTGTCCTTGCTTTCCTTTTTGGCATCCCACAATCACAAAGTATCTCGGAAGAAATTGCAGTTCTGTAGACCAAAGGTGACTTATTTGGGTCACCTTTTGTCTAAGGAGGGGCGTGCACTTACACCAGATCGTATCCAAGTAATTTTGGACACGCCAGTACCTTCCACGCAGAAGGACGTGCGTGCATTTTTGGGTCTTGTTTCTTTTTGTAGGCAATGGATATTAGGGTTCTCACACATAGTCAAACCATTATTAGCCCTTTTGACAAAAGACACACCTATTCCGCTTCCTTGGTCAAATGAGTGTGACGCTGCTTTTCAGCAATTACGACAGGCCCTTTGTTCAACACCAGTGTTAGGGACCCCTGATTATACCAAACCTTTTTCGCTGTATGTGCATGAGAAAGATGGAGGTGCATTATCAGTTTTAGTGCAGATGCACGGCGATAAGCAGCGCCCTTGTGCATATTTTTCGGCTGTACTTGATCCTGTTGCCCGAGCATTGCCTGGTTGTTTTCGCTCGGTTGCGGCGACAGCTGTGTCAATACGCCAAAGCGAGGGAATTGTGTTATCTCATAAGCTGTTGGTATTAGTCCCCCATGCTGTTGATGCCCTGCTTAATCAGACAAAGACGCAGCATTTGACCAGTGCCCGTTTAACGGGATATGAGCTGACGCTTTTGGCTCCTCATATTACGTTAAAGAGGTGTGTAACGTTAAATCCGGCCACATTGTTGCCATACCCCGAGACTCAGACTGAAGCACGGAAAGCACATGATTGTATTCTTGTGACTGAGGAACAAACAAAGGGTCGTATTGATCTCCAGGATACGCCCTTTCCAGATGTAGATGGAGAACTGTGGGTGGATGGATCATGCCTGAAGCTACCAGATGGTACGACTTCAGCAGCGTATGCAATTACCACACTGCAAACAATAGTGGAGACAGCACGCATACCACAGAAATCAGCTCAAGCAGCGGAACTGATAGCATTAACACGAGCATGTGAGCTCAGTACAGGATTGTGTGTGAATGTTTATACAGATAGCCGGTATGCCTTCGGAGTAGCGCACGATTTCGGCCTGCTCTGGAAGGAGAGAGGGTTTTTAACGTCGCATGGAGTACAAATAATGCATGGAGAGTTAGTTCACAACCTTTTGACTGCATTGACATATCCGAGGAAAATTGCTATCATTAAATGTAGTGCCCATAAGAAAGTAGTTGATAAAGTTGGAGAAGGGAATGCGTTAGCAGACCGGGTGGCACGGGAGACTGCGATGCAGCCCGGTGCTACTGTCATGTATGTAGTGAAGTCGCAGGTAGAAAGATGGCACGATGCGAAGGAAGAAGTGCGAGAAATACAGAGGACCGCTTCTGATAAAGAACGGGAGCAATGGTCCAGTGAGGGAGAATTGGATGATGAGGGTTGCTGGAGAAATAAGCAGATGGATAGATGGAAGTTACCCACGGCTTTTGTACAACCTATGGTTCAGATGGCACATGGGCTAGCACATGTTGGAGCTTCCGCAATTGTAAAATTGCTTACCCAAGTCTGGGAGCATCCAGAGATTGCTAGCACGGCAAAGAGGGTGGTGCAGACCTGTATGATCTGCCTGAGGTACAACCCAGGAAAGGGTACTCGAACTCCAGCAGGAGGATTTGTGACACCTACTGCACCCTTTGAGGTTTTGCAGATGGATTATATCCAGCTTGAGCGCTGTAACAAGTTGAAGTATGTTCTAGTAGTGGTTTGTGCCTTTAGCAAATGGGTTGAGGCATACCCTACGAAAGACAATACTGCAATGACTACCGCCAAGATGCTGTTGAAGGAGTTCTTCCCTCGGTATGGCGTTTGTAGACTTCTGTGGAGTGATAACGGACCCCACTTTATAGCGGATGTTATAAAGCATGTCCTGAAGGGTCTGGGCATCACCCAGAAGTTCCACGTAGTGTTTCACCCTCAGTCTGCAGGACTAGTCGAGAAGTATAATGGTACACTGAAGCTCAAGATCGCTAAAATCCAAGCTTCGACATCTTTGACTTGGCCAGATGCTTTACCACTGGCATTATTGTCAATTAGATCGATACCGCACTCTCGAACCGGTCTTACCCCGTATGAGATTATTTTCGGACGCCCAATGAATATTTGGGGTCTACCAAGACCTAAGGCTGTGTATGATGTACCTTGTGTAATGATGAATGATTATCTGGCACAGTTAACGGATAATTTGGTTTCTATTCATCAACAGGTCCGGGAGGCGCTCCCTGATCGGTCCACCGGCGAAGGACATAGTCTCCGGCCTGGAGACTATGTTATGGTGAAGATTTTCGAAAGGACGAACAGCTTGGAGCCGAGATGGGTTGGTCCTGAGCAGGTCTTACTTGCAACGAGGACGGCTGTGCGGGTTTCCAACAGAAAGAATTGGATCCATTCCCTGCACTGTCGCAAAGTACCGCCCGGATTGGTGGACCCTGCTGTATTGACCGATCAACGAGAGATTCTGACCACAGAGAAAGGCCGTGCTGTGGAACCGAACGACACTGAGGAGCTCTTTCCGGATCACGCGACTCCTGGAGGAAAGCGATATCATCTGAGACCAAGGAAGTGAATTCTTCAGTATCAGGACATGTTGTCAGAACGGCCCTTGGGTTAGTGAAACGGAGAGCCAATGAGGCAAGGGGGGGGGATCAGCCCTGCATTAGTGTAGTGACACCCGTCTTGGCCCGCTGGTGAAGAAATCAACCGCTGCCCAAGGGGAAGAGTTCTGACAAACCTTTTAGTTTCAGGAAGATATTGATTCTTTATTTTGACATGGAGAAAAAGAAAATCCTTTGTGCAACAGGTTTTATGCTCACAGTAGCTATTGTTGGGATAACCACATGGTTTGTGGAGGATGTGACTCCTGCTCGAAAGTTACTTGTGTTGACCACTCCAGTGCCTGAGGAGCACTACTTTTATACCCTTCCGTATCAAGAATTGAAGCATCGTCAGTCTTATTTGAATAACACTTTCATCCAGATGTTGCATCATACCCACGTTGCCACGAATGCTACGAACTGTTGGATATGCGGTATGATGCCAGCTCATCAGAAGAAAGGAGGAACGCCATTCATACCTCTTCCTTTCTCTCATAATGGCTCTTGTAGAGCATGGTACACTTTGCTTTTCGCCACCCGGAAACCTACAGTGGGACGATTACTCTTCAGACTTAATAGGGAATGTCATCAGGATAAAGATGGATACCCGCAAGCGAATGGGACAATTTGGGAATGGGAAGAGTATCGACCAGACAATGAATCGATTCCTTATATTTTCACGAACACCAGAGACACTGTGGGGAAAGACCGATTTGTGATTCAAGTGGCACAAGCTCAAGCGGACCTGTGTGTCCAGAGTGTGGGTTATATTCCTGTTGGTGTTAGTGATTGCATCACTATTCTAAATATCGACGGATTGAATAACAGTACCTTCTTAGCATCCCCTAATACATATTTCGTATGTGGAAATAAAGGTTATTACCGTTTGCCAGCCGGTTGGTCCGGAGTATGTTATGTAGCATTCCTATTGCCCCCTGTATTCTTAGCACCTGCATCTTATCATAAGGATTTGAAGTTGTTAAATAATGTGACTGTAAATAGGTATAAACGTACTCTATCAATTGATGATGTGGATCAGACTGACACTAGTCTGCAGCAGTATATTGATTTTAATTTAGGATTGTTTTTCTTCGTTGGAGCTGCCCTAAATAGTAGGAAAGTTCGAAGGTAAACAAGAGTGGTAGAGGCTGTGACAAACCAGACCGCTGCTGCTCTTGGGAATCTTACGGAAGAATTACAGATTACTAGAATTGTTGCAGAATCGCATGGTGTTAGATGTTATGTTAGCTGACCGAGGTGGAGCTTGTAAAATTATCGGAAGTAGTTGTTGTGTGTTTATCCCTGACCACACGCCGTCAGTTTATAATGCTATTAACAGGTTGCACAAAATTGCAGCTGAAATCCATACAGAAAACGGCACTTGGACCTTTTCTGGATGGTTTTGGGCATTGATCACTGCTTGGGGGTGGAAGGTCTTAACTGGTCTCTGTGTTATTGTAGCAGTTCTGTTTTCTTGTTGCATTTGTGTCCAATGTGGTCCTTTGCTTTGTTCCTTATGTGTATCATTCTGTATTCCTGATAAGAAAGCTATTGCCAATGTCACTTATCAGAAACATTTAGCTAAAGAAGTAGAGGAAATGATGATAATTGACATATACGATGATTATCCTAACAAACCGGATGTCTTCAGTAAATGCTGAAAGGGTCGTCTGTTGTAAATTGAAACGTCGATGTAATTAAGCATTCACTAAAGACATGAATTCCCCTTTAGGACCAAGTCTCTTTCGTTATGTTGACTAAAGTCTGGACTCCATTTTGTATTGTCATGTCTCCATGTGCTCAACACGAGAAGAGTCCTATCTTCGTGTTAGTTGCTCTTGCAATCTGCCTAGTAACAGTCTATAAATAGCTCCTTTGTCCGTCTGGCGCATGCCCAGACTTGACCACATCTGTTATCAGTTAGTCCTTTCTTGACCATGTTTTCGCGGGCTCAAGGAGTGTGTCAGCTCCGCCCATATATCGATTCTGTATCGAAAGTGACCATAAAAGGTAATATTCTTTGCCTCATGTTGTATCCACCCACTTATGAGCCGCTCTGTTGTGTATAAAAGGGGACTGTGTACGCAAGTTCTTTGTGCTACTCTATGCAATACTGAAGGGTGTTGTATGGATCGTAGGACCACCCTTAAGGGTTAATAAACTTTGTCTTTGTACTTTGCAGTTTCCGTGCCAACTTCCTTGTAGATTCCATTTGCAGGAGAGCGAACCCTTGTGTCCTGCGGGCCTAGCTGGGGCCTGTACTCATCAGTTGGGACGGAATGGGTTCGCCATACAACATAGATTGGACTTTGGCCAGGCCCAGCTCGCCTAGCTCAAGCTTGTAGGCCGGATCGGACCAGCTCCCGTTAAACCAGTCATGTATGGATAGCAGTCGTGTGGCCAGGTAATACAGATATAAATGGGTCATCCCCAGACCACCATCAAATGAAGGAATCCTACAGACGCTCAGGGCCAAACAAATCCTTCCCCTACCCCAGAGAAACAGAGGCCATGCTGTTTAACTACCTAAACCAGGCCCTCGGAAAGCAGAAGGGGCTGTTTCGAAGAACATAGAGGAACCTGGAGAGAATCATCATTCATACAGTGCGACTCTCCCCATGGGGTTCATGTGTGCCATTTCTGGAGATCTGCCTTAGCTTTCTTCACCAGAGGATTGACTTTGAGGGCCCAGCCTAGCTCAGGGAGCGTAGTCACCCATATCCCCAAGTATTTAAACGTTTGGCGTCGGAGCGGTATGCTGGACTCCCAGTCGTAGACAGATGGGGAGGGACCAAGACCGACTTGTCGGGATTCAGCCAGAGGCCAGAAGCCCGCCCAAAGGAGTTTAGAATCCGGAGGCAGTGGGGGCTGGACCGGGCAGGATCCGCTAGGTAAATAAGAACGTCGTCCACGTAAAGGGCGATCTTGTCGGCCTCTGCATTGGGCCATTCCCATCCCTGCGCCCATCTTTTGGACCGTATCAGGGCCGCCAGGGTGTCAGGTTTCACCAGAGAAAACACTGAAGAGGCATAAGGTACTGCAAATAGGCCTCGGAAGTGATCCGGACTACAATATCCATGATTCTATGCGGGAACCGCGTTGTTGATGACATCATCGCGTACCCGGAAGGAAGGTATTTCATCTTCTTGGCGGAAGCAGCAGGTGCCGGTTACTCTTGCCGCTGAAACTCCGAAGTCCGTAGAGGTCTGGTAAGGGTGCAATTTGCACCGCATTTCCTTGTTCTATTTCCGTGTTGCTCAGCGGATGCGGCAACTCTTGACGATCTGATATTAATCTGCTGCTGTCCCGTTGGCTGAACCTAGTACCGGGTTCTTGCGGGAGAGCAGGACAAACCCAGCTTGCTTCATCATAGTTTACAAGCTGGGTGTTGGGCTTCTTGTGATACGGTAGGGAGGCGGCTGCCTTCCTTAAACTCTTGAGGCGTTCTCTCCTGTTTGGCGAGTCTGATACTTTTGCAGAGAGAACACGTGAATGTAAAGGAACAAGCCGCATTTCTAAATACTTTTTTTTTCCTGGTCAAAACATTGATGAGTGCACTGTTGTGGATCTTCCTTTGAAATTCCCATGCAAGGAGGACATTGAGAGTGCGTTATTACATGCTATGAAGGATCTTCGTGTTTTTTCACCATATGTTTATGTGCCTATGCATTGGGCCTTCTTTGTGTTATTTCACTACAGGGGAACCTGAATTCACTCAAGTCAGCACTGCACCCCTGTTAAGCCACGCTCTGCATATCCTTGGGTAGGTGTTAGCACCTGAGAAAAGAGAGAGGTTGGTGAGTTAGTGCGCACTTGGTGTTAACGTGTTGTTTCATTCATTGATGTGTATGGAGCCTTAATAACTACTATATGCTGACTAGACTACGGAGGATTGTTTCTTTACAGGTACTTAGACAGAGTAATATGTATCTGTAGTCTTATCGTAGGTTCCTGTTTGTGTGTATTCACTGTGCCTTACCTGGTTGTTATTCTTTACTGGTCTCCCTCCCCGCTGTTCCCATCCTTCCCTTCCCCTGCTTGATCCCTCCATTGAGTCTGTAATACTAAAGCAGACCACGGTGGTATCAAGAGGTGGACCATAAAGAGCAACATACGACCGTGAGGATCCAAGACTGCGACACAGGGGTTCCATCGCCAAGGCGAAGAGCAGGGGGGAAAGGGGGCACCCCTGTTTTGTTCCCCTGTGGATAGAGAAGGGCTCCACCAGCACTCCATTGACGAGAACGTGTGCCCTCGGACGGACATAAAGGACGCGGACCAGAACCCGAAAGTGGGGGCTAAAGCCCATTGCGGCAAGGACAGCATCTAAAAACCCCCAGTCCACCGAGTCAAACGCTTTTTCAAAGTCCACAAAGAGGACCGCCAAATAGGGGGTGAGCAAGAGACGGTGGGCCAGGGCCAGGTGCAACCTTCGGAGACAATGCCGGGTGCCGCGTGATGGCATGTACCCGCACTGGTCCGGGTGAACCAGCACGGATAGGTATGGTTTGAGCCGCTGGGCAAGAATCGTGGCGAAATGTTTCAGTTCGGTGTTAATAAGGGAGATGGGATGGTAGTCCGCACACCGTGGGAAGGGTGGCTGAGATTCGGGAATAACCATGATAGTGGCTATGTCTGTCTCAGGAGGAAAGGAACCCTTTTCCACCACCTCACCAAACAGATTAGCGAGGTGTGGAACGAGGGTCTCGCGATACAGAGTATAGTATTCTTGTGGGAGGCTATCCTGCCCGAGGAGGTAAGGGTTATTGCTTCCCCAATCTCTGCGTGGGATATAGGGCGGTCCAGGTCTGCTTGGACAGTGGGGTCCAGGTGGGGAAGACGAGTGCCCCCCGCACCCAGCAAGCCCAAGAGCGAAAGTGTTGGGGCTGTGGCCATATATAGCTGGCGCTAGTAGGAGGCGAATGCGTGAGCCATCTCCAATGGGGAGCGGCATACCATTTCGTTTTGGTCCACTATTTTGGGGATGATGCGGTTCGCCCTGGGATAGGTAACTAGTCTGTGGAGAATTGAGCCGTTCTTGTCGCCCCAGCCATATACTCTGGCTACCGATGAACGCCAGAGGACCTTATCTGCCTCCAAGAAGAGCTGTCTAATCTTGGCGCAGAGATGAGCAAGGAGCAAGGAGTCTCTCTTTGGAAGCGTCAGCAACTGCAGATGAGGACTGTTCGAGGCGCAGCGCTTGCGCCTCTCGTGTGATAATCTACTGCAGCAGCGCTCGCCGCTGGCGCTTGAGCTGGCCTTTGGCGACCCCCCGGATCATGCCCTTGCTTGCTTTACATAAGGTGCCCGGAGAGGACACCGACCCCATAATTTGGCCAGGAAGTACTGCTTGAGTTCTTTACCCACAACCTTCCGCAACTCACTATCCTGGAGGAACCACGCGTTCAGCCTCCATGTCTGGCGTACTGAGGGGGGGGGCCCTTTGCTAAGTAGCACAGGAGAGTGATCTGATATACCCCTAGGGAGGATACAGACAGCCTGGATAGCGGTGCAGTCCGTCGAGGGGACAAAGATCGCAACAATGCGCGCCTGCGTATGATGGGCCACGGAGGTATGAGTGAATTGTTTGGTGTGCGGTTGTAAGTGCGCCATGCATCGCAGAGGCCCAGGGACTCGGACCAGTTCGTTAACTGTTTCACCTGCGCAAGTCTACTGTGGGATGGAGGCCCCGTCGTATCCAGGTCTGGGGAGGAAACCGCGTTAAAGTCACCCCCAAGGAAAGTGGAACCCAAGGGCAGGGAGGTCAAGAGCTCGGTGGATTTTGCCAGGGTCGCCGTGAGCATAGATGGGGGAGAGTATATGGAAATGAAGTTAAGTGGGTTGCTGTTCAGCGAACCACTGAGGGCCACTGAAGTGCCTTGGGAGTCGTGGATGACCCGCGTAGTCACAAAGGGAAGAGAGCGTTTCATCAGGATCACCACCCCGCGGGAGACCCGGGTGAAGCCCAAATGCCATACCCTGTCATACCCATAGCATGCCAGAAAGGGGCAGTGATTACCCAGCAAGTGTGTCTCCTGAAGGAGGAGAACCTCCACCCCGAGGGTTTGTGCATATCTCAGGACAGCCATGCGTTTGAAACGGTCCTGGAGGCCGTTAACGTTCCAAGATAGCATGTAAAGGGAAGCTCCTGGTATATGCATGTCAGTCATGGTGGCAGGTGGTCGTAGTGGCAGAACAAATCCCTACAGAGAGTCATGGCCGTGAGAGGGATCACCGGAGTGCATGACAAGGTGCCCGAGTGAGGCCTGACGTATCCCACAAGGAAGTGAGACGGAGTGCCGTGTGAGTGCTGGTGTAACAAAACAATAAAAAACAGCCACAAACCCTAGGACAGAACAATCCCAAGCCCCCACCAGCCCCTCCTCCCACCCTTTACTCCGAGAACAGAAGCATCTGTCGGCCCCCCTAATAGAACCAAAAACTGAACTAAAACACTTGGGTTGAGTTGCGTGGGGACCCCTCCATGTGGACGGATATGCATCGTCTTGGCAGAAAGACTGAGAATCAGAGCAAGAAGTCTGCCAAAGCTCCGGGGTCCCATGGGGTGGAGCATGCTCTCAGAGTGTTCACATTGTCGTCAGCCATCCACCAAAGTGTCAGAGGGCTGGGGTGCGGGAGAGATTGGTGTCTGCCCCCGGGGAGTCAGGTTGAGTCGACAGTGGAGGGGCCACATGCGGGTCGCCAGATGACTGGTGCCTGAGGCGGGGAAGGGAGTTTGAAGGGCTCGAAGAGTCTTGGAGTCTCTGGGCCGCTAGGTTTGAGAATCTTTGGGATGCTGCCTGGGATCAGCGCCTCCTGCGGGATTGTGTGCGCCGCCTGTGTTGGCGCCCTGGCGATCGAGGTTTTATGGACTGGCCGCCCGTCGGCCCAGGTGACAGGTTATGTTGTTGTTTGAGGAGCCGATCTTCTGTTAGCCAGGTCCAGGATGCTTGAGGAGAATCAAAGAAGTGTGTGGGGTTTTGAAAGATGACTGCAGGTGCGCTGGGAATTGAAGATGGTATTGAAGGCCCAGCGAGCACAGTTTCTTCTTGACTTCGGTGTACAAGCGGCATTGGTCTTGCACTTACCTGGTATAGTCCGGGAACACCATGATAATGTGGTTTTTGAATTTGAGGGGTCCCTGAGAGTGCGCCTCATGCAGGATGGCGTCCCTGTCTTTGAAATGTAGAATTTTCAGGATGATGGTGCGAGGTCCGGCCCCAACAGGTGGTTTTGGTGCGAGGGACCGGTGCGCCCTCTCCACCACGAACCAGGAGGAGAGGGAATCTTTTGGCATCAATGAGGTGAACCAAGCCTCTACAAAGGCGGTTGCCTGGGTCTTTTCGGTCCCTTCAGGGAACCCCACCAGTCGGAGGTTGTTGCCACGTGCGTGGTTTTCCGCGTCTTCAGCACGCCGGTGGAGCTCCTTGGTGCGTGATCGTAGGTTGGCCACCTGTTCTTTTAGTTTATGGCTATCATCCTCTGCTGTTGAAATTCAGGATCCGGCCTCTGTTATACGGGCTGTAGCATCAGGATCGCTGACAAAATTTCGAAGGTCAGAAAATCGACCTACAAAAATATCGCAACACAAATATCGATGTCAAGAATATCGACATCCTATCTACAACATGGTAAGTGCAAAAATATCGTTTTTAAAAATATCGTTTTTTTTGGTTACAATAAATATGTTAAATAAACATAATAATACTTATAAATAAAATAAACATAATTAAATATATTTAATAATGTTAAAAATTAATAATTAATCAATATAATTTAATAAAAAATGAATTAAACATATACATATAATATATAATATATATACTTACTTAATAATGTTTTTATAATTATTGTAATAAATTATAAATTATTTAAAAATATTAAAAATTGCAAACACATTACACACATAAAACAATAACATAAATAAAAATTAAATAATTATGTATAACAAATTTACAAAATTACATTTAATTTAAAGATTGTTAAAATTAATTATATACTACATTAGCTAAAATAATAAAAATAAATATTAAATAGCAGAGACAATAAAACTACTACTCCAGCTCCCAAAAAAACAACATAAAGGAAATTTTTGGATAGCGCAGGGCTAAAAATTACTATATCCACTCCAGATAGTGTAACAGTAGGGAAAGTGTTGGATAACGTAGAGGTATAAATTACTATTACGACTCCAGGGAGTGCAACAGTAAGGAAAGTGTTGGATAGCGAAGGGGTAAAAATAACTATTCCAAATCCAGAGAGTGCAACAGTAGAAAAAGTGTTGGATAGCGTAGGGATAAAAATTACTATTCCAACTCCAGAGAATGCGACAGTAGGGAAAGTGTTGGATAGCGTAGGGTTAAAAATTACTATTCCAACTCCAGAGAGTGCAACAGTAGGAAAAGTGTTGGATAGCGTAGGGGTACAAATTACTATTCCAACTCCAGAGAGTGCAACAGTAGTGAAAGTGTTGGATAGCGTAGGGGTAAAAATTAATACTCCAACTCCAAAGAGTGCAACAGTAGGGAAAGTGTTGGATAGCGTAGGGGTAAAAATTAAGATTCCCATTCCAGACAGTGCAACAGTAGAAAAAGTGTTGGATAGCGTAGGGGTAAAAATTACTATTCCAACTCCAGAGAGTGCAACAGTAGGGAAAGTGTTGGATAGCGTAGGGTTAAAAATTACTATTCCAACTCCAGAGAGTGCAACAGTAGAAAAAGTGTTGGATAGCATAGGGGTAAAAATTACTATTCCAAATCCAGAGAGTGCAACAGTAGGGAAAGTGTTGGATAGCGTAGGGGTAAAAATTAGTACTCCAACTCCAGAGAGTGCAACAGTAGGGAAAGTGTTGGATAGCGTAGGGGTAAAAATTAAGATTCCCACTCCAAAAGGTGCAACAGTAGGGAAAGTGCTGGATAGCGTAGGGGTAAAAATTACTATTCCAAATCCAGAGAGTGCAACAGTAGGGAAATGGTTGGATAGCGTAGGGGTAACAATTACTATTCCAACTCCAGAGAGTGCAACAGTAGGGAAAGTGTTGGATAGCGTAGGGGTAAAAATTACTATTCCAAATCCAGAGAGTGCAACAGTAGGGAAAGTGTTGGATAGCGTAGGGGTAAAAATTAGTACTCCAACTCCAGAGAGTGCAACAGTAGGGAAAGTGTTGGATAGCGTAGGGGTAAAAATTACTATTCCAACTCCAGAGAGTGCAACAGTAGGGAAAGTGTTGGATGGCGTAGGGGTAAAAATTAAAATTCCCACTCCAGACAGTGCAACAGTAGGGAAAGTGTTGGATAGCGTAGGGGTAAAAATTAATATTCCAACTCCAGAGACTACAACAGTAGGGAAAGTGTTGGATAGCGTAGGGGTAACAATTACTATTCCAACTTCAAAGAGTGCAACAGTAGGGAAATTGTTGGATAGCGTAGGGGTAACAATTACTATTCCAACTCCACAGAGTGCAACAGTAGGGAAAGTGTTGGATAGCGTAGGGGTAAAAATCACTATTCCAACTCCAGAGAGTCCAACAGTAGGGAAAGTGTTGGATAGCGTAGGTGTAAAAATTACTATTCCAACTCCAGAGAGTGCAACAGTAGGGAAAGTGTTGGAAAGCGTAGGGGTAAAAATTAAAATTCCCACTCCAGACAGTGCAACAGTAGGGAAAGTGTTGGATAGCGTAGGGGTAAAAATTAATATTCCAACTCCAGAGACTGCAACAGTAGGGAAAGTGTTGGATAGCGTAGGGGTAACAATTACTATTCCAACTCCAAAGAGTGCAACAGTAGGGAAAGTGTTGGATAGCGTAGGGCTAAAAATTACTATTCCAACTCCAGAGAATGCAACAGTAGGGAAAGTGTTGGATAGCGTAGGGTTAAAAATTACTATTCCAACTCCAGAGAGTGCAACAGTAGGAAAAGTGTTGGATTGCGTAGGGGTACAAATTACTATTCCAACTCCAGAGAGTGCAACAGTAGGGAAAGTGTTGGATAGCGTAGGGGTAAAAATTAGTACTCCAACTCCAAAGAGTGCAACAGTAGGGAAAGTGTTGGATAGCGTAGGACTAACAATTACTATTCCAACTCCAGAGAGTGCAACAGTAGGGAAAGTGTTGGATAGCGTAGGGGTAACAATTACTATTCCAACTCCAGAGAGTGCAGCTGTAGGGAAAGTGTTGGATAGCGTAGGGGTACAAATTACTACTCCAACTCCAGAGAGTGCAACAGTAGGGAAAGTGTTGGATTGCGTAGGGGTAAAAATTACTATTCTAACTCCAGAGAGTGCAACAGTAGAGAAAGTGTTGGATAGCTTAGAAGTTAAAAATAACATACTTTTAAATAAAATAATTATTTAAAATAATTAATAATTTAATTATTAAATAACTCAAAATTACTTACAAATACCAATACATATTTATTAAAAACATAACTACCAATAAATAATTAATTAGCAAAAAATTCTTAATAAATACCAATAAATAATAATTAAGGAATATTAATTACCAATTTAAAAATTATTGAACAATTAAATTTTGTATACCAAAAATTAATTATCAAACATTAATTACCAATTAAAAAATCTTAAACAATTACATATTTTTTAACACAAAATAATAATTATTATACATTAATTACCAATTAATAATATCTTATTAATATATTAATTAGAAATATCACTAAATAATATTTAAACATATTTAATTACCAATTGATTATTAATCAACAATAAATTATTTTTCATAACCAAAAAAGTATTATTTTAAATATTTACCAATTAATAATTAATCTACAATTAATTAATTATCAATACCCAACTACAAATTTAATAATTACTTAATTAGATTTCAATTACTTCCAACACTATTCCCCTATAAACGCACGAAACACTCAAATAATAAAATAATACAGTTAACATAATTATCAATTAATCAATTATTCAAAACTAATTACCAATTAATAAAAACGTAATTACCAATTAATACTTAATTAACAATAATATAATTAACAATTAATCAATTATTCAAAACTAATTACCAATTAATACTTAATTAACAATAATATAATTATCAATACCAATAAATAAATATAAATATTACTTAATTACAATTAAATTACTTCCCACCCTCTTCCCCTATAAACCCACAACCCGCTACAGAATTTAAACGCAAAAATTATTTTAAAAAAATTTATAATTCCTAAAAATGTATAATTAATTTCATATTATTAAATTACTTCCCACCCTATTCCCCTATAAACCCACAACCCGCTACGGTACTAAAACACAAAATTAACTTAAAAAAAACCATTATTAACATATAAATTGTATACATATATTTTAAAAACAGTAGAACACTTAACAAAAGCGGGGCGAGGCAAGATGGCGTCTGCGCGAGTCTTCGCGCCGGCTGTGTGAGCTGATTCTCCTCTGTCCCGCAGCTCTGCTCTGCTGTGCCTCGCTCACGATGAGATGAGAACGGGTGTGCGTTGCTGAAGAGAACACTTCTCACAGAAAAGCCGTTTTATTTTTCCTCCGAGCCCGGACTTACAGAAATATTAAAAGCTTGCTAAAAAAACGCTGGTATCTTCTGAGGCGTGGATGCTGGAGGCAGTCACCGCTGTTGCCGCGCTGGGGAGGCTGCGAAGAGCGTGGTGGGCGGCGACCAGCACAGGTGTATCGGCTTGGCTTCGTGGCGAGTACTCCGCTTGCAAGGAGACGGTTTTGTCGAAGACGGGAGAAATGGCTCCAAAACAGGTTCGCAAGGGTCGCGGACAGGACTTAAAGACTTCCATTCCCGCAACTAAAAAAGGTGAGAGAGACTCCGGCGTTCACCCAGGGAAAGTTAAGCATACAATTATGACTTTGTTCTCTAACACTAATATTGAGCAAAACCGCTCAGCGATGCCGACTAATGAATCTTCATTGCTTAACAACTGTTCTATACCACAGCTTGATGTTTCTGCTACAAATGAAGTTTTGAACGACGGGGGAGATAGCAACATAGTAACAGTTGCGAGCAATAATGTAACTGCAGAGAAAGAATCTAACTGTTTAATTCCTCTCGAAGTCGTATCTGTAACGGATAATTTAACCCTTGAAGAGCCTGTTAGACCTATGCCAATAGAGGCTGAATCCGGAGATTTCTACTCTGTCTCAGAGAATTCAGCGTCATCGTGTGAGGATTTGGTAATACAAGGTATGAGTCAGATGTCTTTTGAAGGGGAACGTGAGTCTTTTGAAGACGAGGTGAATGCCAGTGGCGAGCCTGGGGAAGAAGACACCCCCATTACAGTAAGAGGCCGTGATACACCTTCAGTGGCTGGTATTCTCGGTGTTGCCGATTTTCAAGCAGCCCAAACGGCTGATATCACTCTTACTACAATTTATCAAACAATTTTGAGCCACATGGACAAGACTGCATTAGATAGCCAGAAGATACAAAATTCATGTCGGAAACTACAAGGCTCAATCAGGCGGCTCGTGAAGGCTCAATCTGACTTTGGTGAACGATTCACTGAAGTTGAAACACGTATATCTAATATAGAAGATGAAATGTCCAAACAAAAAAAAACTACCAAGCTCCTGGGTAGTAACAGAGACGATGTCCTTTGGCGAATGGCCGATTTGGAAAACCGATCACGACGCAATAACCTAAGGATAATGCAGATCGCGGAAGGTGATGAAGGGCAAGATCCACGGAAGTTTGTGGTGGATTTGTTTCAGAAGGCTTTCCCTGGTCTAAATAAATGGGATTGGGATAGAGAAATTGAAAGGGCCCACCGATTCCCTTTTAATGTTCAGTCTCGACCCGGGCAAAGCACAAGATCCAGACCGAGGCCGATCCTTGTTGCCTTCAATAGCTTTCGAGCAAGAGAAGATATTTACTTACAAACTCGATTGAATAGTAAATCTATGGCAGACGGGTATACTTTTTTTGCGGTACCTGACTATTCGAAGTACACCATGGATATTCGTTGGCAACTGCGACAATTGGTGGATTCATTCCAAAAGGAGGGTGCGCAGGCTTACATTATGAATCCCGCAAAACTTAAAGTGACTTATAAAGAGAGATCAAGATTTTTCACCAATGTCGCTTTAGCAAAAGAGTATTTACATTCTTTGAAGAATCCTTAAAATATACAAGTTATATTCTGATTATAATTTGTGAATGTATGGGGTTTACCAGATCTATTGTGGTGTGTTTGATGTATTAGATAACTATATTTTGTGATGTTTAGTATGTTTAGCAATGTCTCGGGTGGTTAAGCACTTGCCAAGAAAGGCGGGCAAGACTAGATTAGACAAGATTGCGGGGGGGCATAGAAGGTAGGGGGTTGATTCCCCAGAGTTGATTTTCTTTCTTTTTCACAATAGAGCAGGTAGAGCTGTGGGGGCTAACAGAGGGGCTGACACTCACTCCCATCCTTAGGACTGGGTCCTTTAGCCTCGATTAAGGGAGAGGGGCAGGGGTCACCGGGGTTGGGGAGGAGCAGAGGGTGGGGGGGGGTAGGGGATGGTGGTGGGGGTGGTTGGGGAATAAGGGGAAAAAAGTCCTTGGCGGTTTCAAATGATAGCTTAGTAGCGGATAGTCTGGAAAGATTTACATGTATTAAGAGCTTATGTTTGTTTAATCCCCAGTTTGAGCGGAATGATACTGTATTGTGGATATTAAGAAGAATCCTTAATGTCTCGTAGTATAAAAATCTGCTCGTTTAATGTATCTGGGCTTAACTCCAGCAATAAAAGACGCCAAATAGCTGCAGAAGTTCGATTTATTCAACCTGATATTCTTTGCCTGCAGGAAACACATCTTTCCTGGGATAATAGGCTTTTGATAGCTGATCTTGGTTATACGCTGAATGTAGCCTCCCAACAAGCTAATAATACTAGAGGGGTTATGATTTTATCAAGACCAGGATATTGTACAGTTGGGCGTAAATTAGCTGACAAATGAGGTAGATGGGTGATTGCAGAGTTCATAGTGCGGGGTAAGATTTTTACCATATGCTCCATATATGGCTCTAATATGGATGAGGCTTGAGTTTTTAAATATAGAGTTAGCTAATTGGGGAGCACCGCTAATCCTATGCGGAGATTTGAATATAAACTTAAGTACCACGGAACTAATGAGAGGCTTAGTTCATTATCAGGGACGCAAACCACGAGTTTTTAAAGCTTTATACAACTTAGTTAAGGATCATGGCCTAGTGGATATCTGGAGCAAAAAATACCCCTCTCTTCCTGGATACTCGTATTACTCCGCACCTCACAAGAAATTAGTCAGACTAGACTATTTTTTTATATCCTCTAGTATTCACACATTGACAAAGATACAGATTTATCAGAGTTACTTCAGATCATTCTCCCCTTATGATTGATTGCTCAATTTTGGCTGAGATGAATACTGTAAAAAACTTCTCATTTGATAGGAAGCTTTGTTTTGATAGACAATTTAGAAATCACATAAATGAATGGATGACAGAATTTTTCAGTATTAATCTAGGATCGGCGAATATCCCGATAGTCTGGGATACATTTAAAGCCTGCTTTAGAGGAGAAACGACGAAATTTGGATTATACAATCAAAATAAAATACGAGCGCAAATGAGAGGGTTTTATCAGCAATTAGAGGCAGCGGAAGTGGGTTTGGCTACAGCTTTGACAAAAAAAGATAACTTAAATCAGATATTGCTTATGGAAGAGACAATTGCACAATGTAAGGCTACTATCACAGGAGTATGGGCCGAAGAGATAGCGCACAAATATTTAACAAATAGAAGACATATCTATGAATATGGGGAAGCTATCGGCCGCTCTCTAGCTTTGAGATTAAAAATGAAGTCCACCTCTCGGGTGATTTCAAGAGTTCAGGATCAAGCCGGGGTGGTTCGTGAAGCCCCCTCGGAGATCCTACAAGTATTTCATCAATTTTATTCGGAACTGTATACTCAGCAATCAAACTCCACCACGGCTCAGATCCCTGATTGTGCAGTGTTAAAACAACTAAATAACATTGAAGCTGATACTTTAGATAGCCCCTTTACTATGGAGGAATTAGAGGAGGCTGTTAGTCAAATACCTAATGGGAAGGCTGCTGGCCCTGACTTTATTCCGGGGGAGGTCTATAAATGTTTTTTTGAACCACTGAAGAATGTATTGTTAGCAACATTTAGGATGGCACAAAAGGGAATAGCACCCGTTACTTGGAACGACGCCTCTATAATCGTTTTTAGTAAAAAAGGGAAACCTCCGGAATTACCTGGATCATATCGTCCAATATCTTTACTTAATTGTGACAGCAAACTATACTCTAAAATGTTAGCCAATCGTATATCTAAGGTTATATCATCATTAGTCACTATAAATCAGCATGGCTTTATACCTAAAAGAGGAACGGTCTCTCATATCAATAAAGTTATTACTTTATTTGACTACGCTGACGTGAAAAAAAAGGACTTAGCTCTGATACTTCTCGATGCTGAGAAAGCTTTTGATCGCGTGGAATGGGTTTATCTGTGGGAGGTGATGAAACGGATGGGTTTTGGAAGTGCTTTTTTAAAGGCAATTCAGGTATTATATAGTGCACCAATTGCCAGAATCTCAGCTATGGGCTTAAAGTCAGAGGAAATTAAAATTACTAGAGGAACAAGGCAAGGGTGCCCTTGCTCCCCTCTACTGTTTGCCTTATATATCCATCCTTTCATCATAAGCCTACAGAATTCTTTATGTATCAAACCCTTTCCAGTTGCTGATATTTTATTTACAGTATTTGCATATGCGGATGATATAGCCATAGTAACTACTGATCCCAGGGAGGCAATAGTGGAGATCGAATCATTGGCCAAAGATTTTGGAAGTATGTCAGGATACAAATTAAACGCGGAAAAAACCCAAATTCTTTGTACAAAGAATATACAATTTAATGATTGTCGGGTTACTAATGAAGTAACCTATTTAGGTATTCAAATTAAAACCCAAATGCAAGAAATTGTCGAGAGTAATTGGGAAGTGAGCATAGCCCAGATTAAACAGTCATTAGATAAATAGAGCAGACTTCAATTATCCATAATCGGAAGGGGGAATATAATCAAGATGAATATTTTAGCCAAAATATTGTATCTATTTCGCAGTATACCCTTGGAATTTCCACTTAAACATATACAGTATTTACAAAACATCTGTGGGAAATTTGTTTGGGCCCCCGGTAAACCGCGTAGATCCATGAAATGGCTTACATTGCCGGAAGAAAGAGGAGGACGTGGTATACCTGATTTTCTTTTTTATTATTATATTTGTTTTTTACAAAAAATGGGATATATACTGACAGGGGAATCTTCAAAGAATGAGGCGGATAGCCCATCTATTTTCTTTTTACTTTTAGGAGCACAAGCAAAAGGTTGTTTATTAAAAGAACTAGAGGGCAATTATTACAAACATACACGATTTAAGACACTTGCCTCAGCATTTAAAGTGTGGAGAAATGTTAAGAGAATAATTAAACTTGGTAAAAGTACATATTACACTCCTTTTGAAGCCTATAAATTACTTCCCTCGGTGTTTTGGGATGATATCGCTAAGATATGGCTTAAAAAAGGGATTTCAAGAATTGGGGATTTATATCATAAAAATGCTATATTTGCAACATATGCAGAATTATCAGTCAAATTTCGGCTCTCACCGGCGTTCTTTTTTAAATATCTTCAAGTCCGCGATTTTTGTTTAAAAAATCACATTGAGGCACTTCCTAATGACTTAATTGAGGGAATCCGGCTTCAGAAAAGGATTGGTCCATTATATGCGATTTTAAACGAATACAAAAATGATGACATGCAAAAATACAACCAGTACTGGACTATACAATTGGAAGACCCTCAAATTGATATAGGGGAATCGCTATGTCTTGCTAAGAAAATCTGTTTGGCAGCTAATTTAAAAGCCCAAGTCTATAAAACTATTTTTAGGTTATACTATACTCCTAAACGCATGGCGACTTGGGGCGAAAAATATGATGGTAAATGCTTTCGGTGTGGAGAACAAGAAGCAGACATGGTGCATATCTTCTATAATTGTACAAAACTGGTGCATTTTATTGCTGAGGTTGAAAGATTTATTTCATTGGTACTAGGTTGTCCGTTAAAGATTTCTCCATCATTGATGATATTGGGAAGATGTCAAAGTATATACAGCCATCAGGTTTTAAAAGAACATTCTTATTTTCTTTTTCTTGCAATGACTGTTGCCCGGTTATGTATTGCAACAGAGTGGTTATCACCTGAGGCTCCGACGTTTGAATTTTGGAGAGCTAAGTTGTATCGTATGTATGAAATTGAAATGCATTTATATGCCCTAAAAGGAATCAGGAAGAAACGTTTAGGTATTCTAATTTGGGGAACCCTCATGAATTTTTTGTCCGACGATATGGGTACATTGTAGTATGTGTGATTTGTTTTTTCTTTCCTTGCTCTTTTTCTTTATTTTTATGCCGCTCTCTGCTACATCAATTCATGTATGTTTATATTTGTGAATCCGTCTTGGAAACAATAAAAAAATTTTTTTAAAAAAGAACACTTAACAAAAAATAATTAACACATACATATTAAATACATAATAAAATACATAACAATATTATAAATATCGATATTAGTGACATGGATATTAGTAACATCGATATATTTCATATCGATATTACTAACTTCGATATTACTATCATCGATATAACAAAAATCGATATTACTTACCTTAGGGTCGATATTCTGTCCATCGATATTCTTGACATCGATATTCTGTCCCTACGATATTCTAGACTCGATATTATGGTAGGTCGAAATTAAATTATCGATATTTAGACTGCTCACCGTAGCATCACAGAGGTCTTGCCGGAGGAGGGACACATCTACCCTGACCTCTCCGATCTTCCGCTCCACCGACGCCTGTGAGGTGCTGATCGCCTGCAGGATGGCCGCTAAGTCTTTGCCCGGGATGGGGGAGGCCCATCAGCCTGCTCAGGTGGCTCGTGCTCTGAGGTGCTGAACCGGTCCATCTTGGTCTGTGTGGGGGCGGCCGTAGACCTAGAGGCCGTGTCCCTGCCCATGGTCGATAGCCTGTCAAGGGTCCGTGTGGGCTGCAGAGGCCTGGACATAGGGGAGCGGGTCAGGGGCGCACACCCCGACTGTGGTCGCCCGACTCTTCAGGGTCCAGCCGCGGAACCCGGATGGACACTGCTGCTCAGGATGTCGATGGAGGGGTGGGGGACGCGGCCTCTCTGGTACCCCACACCGAAGGAGTCCCGCGCTACGGTTAGAGAGAAATGGAGCGAGGACCCAGGCCACAGGCACCCCCTGCGAAGAGTCCCCCGCTGGGTGATGTCCGGTGAAGAAGGAGGTGGAAACCCCCAGAGGTCAGCAGCCAACCAGCGCATCGCTGCCCGAAGTGGCAGCCGAAAGATGAAGAAGGGGCACTACCCTCCACGGGGGCAGGCTAGGTCCGCCGAAAGCAGTCCCCTCCAGATGCGGAAGAGAGTGGAAGGCCCCGTGATGGTGCAGTGACCGGCTCCTCGTATCTACCGCCCACGGCTCACCAGGGGGCCAGGTCCAGAGTGGCAAGGAGCCCACGAAAGTCCATTAGGGTGGGACCCTGCTGCCGAAGCACACAGCCGGCGGGACTCCCCAGCACCCCTACAGGCCAGTCCCAGGGGCAGACCCAAGGTGTGGTGGCACCACCGTGCCATGGAGACCCAGAAAGCCTGGCGCCGATCTCATGCCTCGCTGCCCGATGCAGCAGCCGATCCCCCGGTTCGTTCCCAACTCACCGGCTGATTTCACCTCTCTGGGCTCGGGATTGTAGCACCACGGCACCTCTCACAGGCTTCAGGGGGTGAGGGCTTTCCAGGCGTCACCCCACATGGGCCGGCCGTCCCCTCACGAGCCAGGACAGGAAGGAGAATGGGTGCCAGGCCCCTCCAGGTGCACCGGCCTCCCAGGTGCAACCACCGAAGGTCTCCACAGGCTGCCAGACCCCAGGGACCTCCCGCAAGAGGGGGGCTACAGCATCCAGGCCCAGGCGGTGGCGAGGGCCAGTAGGATGTGGCCCGGTTGGGGGGAAGCACCCGCTGCTCGAACCGGGCAGCCGATGGACTCTCCCACCACCACCCCAGCGGCGGCTGATCCGAAGGTCCCAGGAGCGCCCCAGCACTGTGCAGGACTGTGAGGATGGAGGGGGGGGCGGGAAGCCAAACACCAGTCTCGTACACTGCTGCCCGATACGGCAGTTGCCCTCTAACCACCTCCTCCTCACCAGTAATCGTTCCCTCTGTTGACTAGTCCGGCGCAAGGCTGCCAGATGCGACGCCGGTCATGCCTCTCTACGCACCAGACCCACACACTCAGGCAGGGGGGTTAGCTCCAGGGGCACCGCAGCCCCGAACACCAGGCACCTCCGTGGAGCTCAAGGAGGTCCCCGCCGCGGGCGGGCAACAGGAGGTCAGGGCAGGTTTCAAAGGCCCAGGCACCCGCTGCAGAGACAGGAGCTGGGGCCCCGAACTGCACTCCCAGGGCCGGATCGCCGGGCTCATCAACGGGACGCGAGGGAGGCCACCATCTTGTGACTCTGGGGCCTCGGCAAGTCAGAGGCCCAGCCGGGCGCCCAGAGCATCGATGTGACCGGGGACATTACCCAAGAAAATCAAGACCACCTGCCCCGAAGCCTGTAGCACCAGCATCTGCCTACCAAGACCAAAGGACCATGTGAGGAGGAAGAGAGTGCCTGGATGGCGTGAGTTTTAGTGGGGGTGTCAGCAATTGGATCCCTGAAGCGGACTGTGAGATAATCACTTTACCAATCGAGCCATTCGTCCATTTATTACCCAGAGCAGGTGACCCTACATGCTAGCGAAAGCTTCTGTGAAGATAGTACAAATTGGGACGTCCACTTATGTGCTGCACAAAGTTGGCAACCTGGTATACCAAAGAGGCCACTATGCCAATGGGGCTGTCTTCCCATGCCCTGCCCACAGTCACAGACCCCATATGTCAGAAAGGTCCACTGTGAAAAGCAGGGGCCAGTGAGTGAGTGCAAAGGACAACTGGTTTTTACCTATGCACCTGACGTGCAGACTAAAGCATCAAAAGCCAAGTGATGGCACCGACATGCCATTGGGATCAGAGGAACTTACAGCATCACCAGAGAAATGTTCCCTAGGTCTTCTGTATCGCATCATCAGCAGGAACAGACTAGACTGATCATCGGGTCGTTGAGCCCTGGGGAAACTTGCCCTGCCGCACAGTACTGCAGCACTGGAACAGTATCACTTCTAAAAAACCAATATGGAACTTTTAAGACTTGTACTTGTATGGGAGGCCTAACCTGAATGTTCTCTACTATAAATGGGGACTAACTACTGTCAGTAGACATGGAAGTGCGATTCATAACCCTGACTGGATAACGCCAGAGTGGCCCCATTAGGAGAGCTGTGTATATTGTTTTATGTTTGAGTGTGTCATATTTCACTTTATGTTTGTCTATAAATACAACTTTTGCCATAAAAGCTAGTATTTGGCTGTACAGTCATTTATTGCGGTTGCTGGATGTATTTTGAGTCTTGAGCCATGTTTACCTTGCACCGACCTTCCTCCAGGAAGCCCTATACTGCTCCACCTGCACTACCACTGAGAAGAAAATGCTGAAGGGGTACTCAGTCCAGTTGCTTAGAACCCATAGTACATAGTAGGTCAGGCCCTGAGACATCAGGAGTAAAAGGCCTCAACCACCACGATTAGACCCAATAACTCCTGCTTGCCCAGTGCTCCTCTGAAAAGGATTCCGACATGTTGGGACCCATTTCAGTGAAAAAACGTGACGTCAGGGTCCGTTGCCACCACAGCAAGGTGAGCATCTCTTCACTTATGTTATTACTGAAGATGGGCATATAAAGTGAATGTCTGTCTTTAGGTATCACACAGCTAATGCCCTCCATGTGCTGTGGTATTTACCCTAGTGTTTGGGAGGCATTTCAGGACTTTTCTGAATAGGTCACCATAGTTTAAATTGTGGTCTGAGAAAGGGAGAACAATGGTAGAAATGGAGTTAGAAGAGAGGCCCTAATTTAGGAGGCCAATGTATGGGTTGCTGGTAGTGGAGCCAGCAGTAGCTTCACCATCAGATTCTTTGCATTCCCCTTCCTTCTATATAAAGCAGGGGGACAAAGAAGAGGTAGTACAGGATACTTTCCTCTTTTTGTTACTTTAAATAAAGCTCTTAGTGTTTGTTCTTTGGTGCAATGTGTACTTTCTAATAAATCACAGATTTTGCAGGAGGTCCAAGAAGACATGACACTAGTCCTAGAGCTTTGAAGATAAACACTCACTCAATAAGCTGGCTTCTCTCTGTGACAATGGAGAGTTGAGTACCCTCCAAACTTCTCAGCTTTCCATATTAAGTTTTTCAACTGAATGCAGGTAGTGCACCAGCGTCATTCAGGTAGTAATGACTCCTTGGTCTAAATGTACCATAATCCCAATGGAGTTCCTAACTCGAAGTGACTTCCTAGCTAAGCTTTCTATCCTTATGTCCATAAAAATAATAGTACTGAAGCTGGCTCAGTAAGCTTGGAGCCTTCTCTAGTTTGAGGATAAGAGCTATACAGTGTGGATTACATGTATATAGTGTTGCTAGGTGGTTTTGAGGGGGGGCGAAACAATCTGGTAGTATTCTGCTGCGAACTGATCCAGCATCAGCCCTTACTGGATTTGCAGGGCTTTAAGACTTTACCTTCTTTATCAAACATTCTTCTTCCCATGCCACGCACGGGGCTTTTATACAGCTAGGAGGCAAAGGTTATAGTAGAAATGTTTCTATATTTGAAGGCCTTCCATTAATTGTATAGATTCCAGTTATTGTCAAGCATTTCCTTGTTTATGTTTCATTATATTGGTATTTGACCTGGTCAAAGGAAATCAAGTGTTCTATTTTAAATGTGTGATGGAAATTCTTATGTAATGGTGATGGAGTACCCTTCCGCTAAACTCACAGTCCACCCACCCAATTTAGAGGGGGGCGGACTGAATGTAGGTTTATGACTGAGCCTACTCTGGCTCCCTCAGACAAAGTATGGGTGTCAGAGGTTAGCCATATGACCACCGGCCCAATTGGACTAGGTGAATGGATTGCATTTTTGTGCTGTCTGTCGCCTCCAAAAAAACATAGTGACCTTCACACCACGGGAGAAAACTCCCATGCTCTGGGGATCACTGGTTTTTCAAAAACAAACTCCAACTTTGCAAAACTGTGTAAAGTTTGATGGGAAGCCATTCTGTTTGACAGAGCAGTCTCTCAAACTTTGAAAACATTGACAGGAACAGACGTGTAGCAGTTCCTGTCCATGTTAAGAGTTGTCTTCAAGGCTGGCAGATAACTCTAGATTTGGCAGGAGCAGTTCCCTCGGGATGGCGAGGGCAATGTCTTCATCCACTCTGACAGAGTATACCCTCTGTCCGCCAAACCCAAAAGTCCTCTTTGTCAGAGGGACTATTGGAAGGTGGTGGACCTCGGCAGTTGTCCACTTTGCCCATGCCTTAAGATGTCTCTTGTTTGACGTTGTCGTCTGCAGATAGTTTCTGCGACATCATGTTATTTAGTGCCATTCACTGGCATGCATGTGAGTTTTCTATGCAGGGAATGTCATAATTGCTGTAGTACTGTGGTTCTTATCATTGGTGTTTGAGTCTGAGCCCATTCCTGTAACTTTGGTAGATGTGTGCTGCTTCTGTGTTCTTTGTTAAGAAATCGTGTAATTGCTCTTCTATTTGTTATCTGCTTGCTTCAGTCTTTGGATTGATTTTCCTCTTATGTTTCTATTCATTATTCATAGATTGAAAAAAATATGTTTCTACATTGCTTTTCTATGCATTGTGTGTACAGCATGCTACCTGGATTTCTCTATCAGTGACTCAGTAGCTATGTGTACCATTAAACCATTAATGCCCAAGTAGCAAGTGTGGATGCCACATAAGTGCCTCCCTTGCTGATGGGGTTGATAAAGCAGTCACAGCGTTAGTTGGTCTTTACAGTGTGGAACGCCTTTCCAATGTTGTGTCCCAAAGTGAAGAATTCCAATGTCAACTTTTGCAATATATTGTTCCTCCATGTGTGGGACATGTTGACTTGATTAATTTTGATCAATAGTAATGCATGGCATCTCTCAAGTCACATAACAAGATCATCATAGGTTCTGAAATAAGCATGCAGTAGGATAAACACAGGTGTGTTTGAAGACCCATTGTTTTCAGATATTTATGGTACTCTATTTACAGACCTACTGAAGGAAGGAAGGTTGAGTCTACCTTGCGGAATTCAAACTCATAGTTTCTGGAAACCCAGACAATGTTAGTGAATATTCAATTATATATAATGGGGTGACGCTGGGTCCCTCAGAACCTGGGTATACAGTAAAAAACTAAAAGAGGTTCTGTTGGGTTGTTGGGTGACACAATTCTAAAACAAGAATTGTGAGTAATGACATTTATTAAGCATTGATACTACGGCCAGATAGTGATGCCTTTTATTTGGACAAAATAAGAGAGCTCCTTTTAGAGATGAATCAAACGTAACGTCTGTGACAAAATTAGTTTTTGAATAACGAAACATGACGCAGTAAGCAATTTCTTAATTCAATATATTGTTGTGATGTCCATTACACATAGAATATAGACAATAAATTATATTAAATTGATATACATCATGTGAAAAAAATCAAATATTCCCTCTGTTTACACATACAGACATAAAAACATAAACCACATATATAGCTAAAATGTCCAAACAGTTAAAGTACAGGTTATCCTTATATCTTCCTTCTGTATTGTAGGATATCTGGCGTAGGACATAAGATATTCACGTTGACGTTTCGACCCTATTATCACTTGTTATTGGTTATATATCAAACCGGTCTTCCTCAGGACAAACATTACCAAAGGACAGCCTCCAAGGGATATAACCAAGAGCACAATACTTGTGCTTTCTGCTTTCTGTGTCGTGTTCCATGGTTCAAACAATTCACTTAGTCATAGAAGTTACGTTTGATTTATCTCTAAAAGTAGCTCTCTTATTTTGTTTAAATAAAAGGGATCATTATCTGGTCCTTAGTATCGATGCTTAATGAATGGCATTATTCACAACTCTTGTTTACAAATCATGTCACCCAACAGAACTGCGGGTAGTTAATATTCACCTCACTCACAAGTCATCCCAGATTGTATATGTAGAGACCATTTCCTGTGATTATGCCATTGTACGTTGTGGGTCAGTCTTGCAGCAGAGAAGTGTGTGCTCTGTACTTTACAGGTAATGTTCTTTTTAAGGTTGCCCTTGACTGTCTTCGCGTTTATTTTATCTTTTATTTTATTTGAGGTTTTACAGAGCGCGAACATGACCCGTTAGGGTATCAGAGCGCTTTACAGGGATAAACACGTTACGTACAGCATTTGGCATAGGCAAAAAGCAAGGAATGGGGGTAAGGGAATTGAACACAATAGGACAATAGCCAGAGTTATATACAATAATCAGTGCAGAACCAAGGCCAGCGAGCGACATGTAAGCGATAAAAAGGGAAAAATAAGCAATTGTATACTGGGTACAAAAGACAGCAAAAGGCAGAGAGAACCGGCGGAACATTTGAAGGAGTGAGAAGTGGTACACAGAGAGTGCCAAGCAGTACAGGAGATTATGCACAGAAACAAAAGTCATGATGAAAGGCGGTATGTGCGATCAAGGAGAGTTATTGGAGGAAGTTGCTCATTAGGAAGGTTTTAGTTTCCTTTTTGAAGATTGACAGAGAAGGTATTCTTCTGATGGAGGATGGTAGCGAGCTCCAGATTCTTGGGGCAGCCCCAGAGAACGCTCAGTTATACGTTTTTTCCTTGCAGAAGTGGGGTGGCTGGAGCACGAGGTCTCTGGCGGACCGGGAGTTTCTGAGTTTTCCCAGATACCACAATTTTCTGGGTGAGGTATGCCGGGGAGTTTGTGTACAGGGCTTTGCAGGGTGATGCAGGCCAGCTTGAGCTGGATTCTGGCCTTGAGAGGAAGCCAGTTCAAGGCCTTCATATGTGGTGAAATGTTGTCAAATTATCTTGAGCCAGATAAGAGTCTAACTGCTGCATTGAGGCAAGCTTTTAGAGGGGCCATGGAAGTCTCTGGTAGGCCAGGTAGGGTAGAGCAGCAGTATTCAATTCTGGAGATAACTAACACCTGATCTGCGGTTTTTAGGTCAGCAGTTTCAAGGAAGGGTTTTAGTTTTCCCAAGTAGCTCAGATGATGTGTTCGCTCATATTCAGGTTGCTGTTCAAGGTTATCCCGAGTGATTTGGCAGAATCCACTATGGTCGGTGTGCAGTTGAGTGCTGTGATCGAGTTAATCTATTTCCGGATGTCATTGGAGTAATTAGGGGGGGGAGATAAGAAGGAACTCCGTTTTTTGGGCATTCAGTGTGAGCTGGTTATTGGCGATCCATTGAACAGTCAAACTTTGACTTAAAGTACTGAACTACTGTCTATCTTTTTCTTCAATACAAAGAATATTCTTATCATACTTTTCTCGCTATCAGAACTCGTAGGCCACGCATCACTGAGATCCATTGCAATGCCTCTGTGGCACGTCTGGTACTCTAGGGGTGATTAAGGAGTACCACCAAATAGAACTTCAAGTGGACTTACAACAAACATTAGGTGGGGGTCACTTGTATCCTGCTGATTGCAAGGGTCTTTTTGTCTTCTATAGTAGGGGTGTACAACCTTTTGTATAATAAAAGCTACTGATGTTCAATGAAAATTATTGCAAGCTACTATTATCATTGAGCGCTGTAATAGTGACCTCATCAAACAAGATCACATTAGTGGGCACCCTATGCAAGATTACCAGCAGTAATCACCTCAGCGCATCAGGCGGGGTCACCAGCAGTAATGTAAAAACGTTTCTTTTCAGTTTGGAATGCCTCAATTTAGGTAATAGATGCCGGCTGCAGCTTCAGTGCCCCTGTCATGAAAGTAATAATATTAGTAATAAGTCTACCCACAAGATTTAACACAAACATATCAGCTTTAAATATATTTGGAAAATGTAACCATTTTTCTTCAAACATCAGCTTATGAGTTCTGCAAGTACATACATTTTTGCCTTGAATACACAGTTTTGGCATACATATATCAATTCAAACAATTAAAAGGTTCTGATTTCATAAGCTGGGATGCACACAGGAGATCTACTGGCTGAGAGCTGGAAAGCTAATAGTAACTCATGAGCTACTGGTTGGAGAAGCCTGTTCCATAGATTAATGCTGGATGAGCGTGGGAACGGCTGCAAAGTATTGCCAATCAAATTTGTGAGTCATCATGCTGAGAATCACTGAGGGTATTGTTACACCAAGGTGCCGATCACGATCCGGTAAAAAATTCCCCCGTGCGACTCGTATCAGGTCTTTTTACCGTACGAATCGTACAAATGCCGTACGAACTGGCAATCACGATTCGCATGGTAAAAAGTCCATACGACCCGCACCGGGAATCATTCCCCACACGTCCTCGGGTCGGAAAATGTGTCCGACACGTCCTCGGACGATTAACCTTACAAACGTAAAAATCCAAGTCCGACCGAGGAATCACGATCCATCCCGTGCGTCCGAGCCTACAACCGTATGGAAAAAACACCGTCCGCACCGAACACCAATAGCAACCATGGAGACATGTGCCCGCATACGCGCCCAACACTCCCCCCAGCCCCCGTACGTCCGACACGTACCCCCCGTATATGTATACCCCCACCCGTCTATGTACACCCCAGTACGTTCCAGTCGTACCCCCACCCCAGTACGTGTCGTACCACCGTCAATGTAAACCCCCCCACCCCTGTACGTGTCGTACCACCGTCTATGTACACCCCAGTACGTTCCAGTCGCACCCCCACCCCAGTACGTGTCGTACCCCCCGTGTACCTACACCCCAGTACGTTCGAGCCACACCCCCACCCCAGTACGTGTCACAGCCCCGTCTACCTACACCCCAGTACGTTCCAGTCGTACCCCCACCCCAGTACGTGTCGTACCACCGTCAATGTACACCCCCCCACCCCTGTACGTGTCGTACCACCGTCAATGTACACCCCCCACCCCTGTACGTGTCGTACCACCGTCCATGTACACCCCAGTACGTTCCAGTCGTACCCCCACCCCTGTACGTGTCGTACCACCGTCAATGTACACCCCCCCACCCCTGTACGTGTCGTACCACCGTCAATGTACACCCCCCCACCCCTGTACGTGTCGTACCACCGTCAATGTACACCCCCCCACCCCTGTACGTGTCGTACCACCGTCCATGTACACCCCAGTACGTTCCAGTCGTACCCCCACCCCAGTACGTGTCGTACCACCGTCAATGTACACCCCCCCACCCCTGTACGTGTCGTACCACCGTCAATGTACACCCCCCCACCCCTGTACGTGTCGTACCACCGTCAATGTACACCCCCCCACCCCTGTACGTGTCGTACCACCGTCCATGTACACCCCAGTACGTTCCAGTCGTACCCCCACCCCAGTACGTGTCGTACCACCGTCAATGTACACCCCCCCACCCCTGTACGTGTCGTACCACCGTCAATGTACACCCCCCACCCCTGTACGTGTCGTACCACCGTCTATGTACACCCCCCCACCCCTGTACGTGTCGTACCACCGTCCATGTACACCCCAGTACGTTCCAGTCGTACCCCCACCCCTGTACGTGTCGTACCACCGTCAATGTACACCCCCCCACCCCTGTACGTGTCGTACCACCGTCAATGTACACCCCCCCACCCCTGTACGTGTCGTACCACCGTCAATGTACACCCCCCCACCCCTGTACGTGTCGTACCACCGTCCATGTACACCCCAGTACGTTCCAGTCGTACCCCCACCCCAGTACGTGTCGTACCACCGTCAATGTACACCCCCCCACCCCTGTACGTGTCGTACCACCGTCAATGTACACCCCCCACCCCTGTACGTGTCGTACCACCGTCTATGTACACCCCCCCACCCCTGTACGTGTCGTACCACCGTCCATGTACACCCCAGTACGTTCCAGTCGTACCCCCACCCCTGTACGTGTCGTACCACCGTCAATGTACACCCCCCCACCCCTGTACGTGTCGTACCACCGTCAATGTACACCCCCCCACCCCTGTACGTGTCGTACCACCGTCAATGTACACCCCCCCACCCCTGTACGTGTCGTACCACCGTCCATGTACACCCCAGTACGTTCCAGTCGTACCCCCACCCCAGTACGTGTCGTACCACCGTCAATGTACACCCCCCCACCCCTGTACGTGTCGTACCACCGTCAATGTACACCCCCCACCCCTGTACGTGTCGTACCACCGTCAATGTACACCCCCCCACCCCTGTACGTGTCGTACCACCGTCCATGTACACCCCAGTACGTTCCAGTCGTACCCCCACCCCAGTACGTGTCGTACCACCGTCAATGTACACCCCCCCACCCCTGTACGTGTCGTACCACCGTCAATGTACACCCCCCCACCCCTGTACGTGTCGTACCACCGTCAATGTACACCCCCCACCCCTGTACGTGTCGTACCACCGTCTATGTACACCCCCCCACCCCTGTACGTGTCGTACCACCGTCTATGTACACCCCAGTACGTTCCAGTCGTACCCCCACCCCAGTACGTTCCTGGCGCACCCCCAACACAACCTCCTAAGTACGGAGCGCACCCCATGCCCCAACATCACAACCGCATGTACGAGTCGTACAAAGCCACACACAAGGACCAAATCGTACAACCAAATGGCCCATGTACACACCGTACACACGCTCAAAACGCACGTACACAACAAGGACAAAACAAAACAACTCAACAATACACCATTCGAAAGGCACACAGCCACTAAACATGGCCAACAACCACTAAAATAACACAATCACTGACCTGCAACTGTCAAAAACAAACAGAGGCCCAATACACCACCACTCCTTATAACACACCCACCCAAAATTCAAACACTGCCACACCCACCCATGGACCAATAAAAAGGGCCCACACACACAAACCATGAGCCTTTGCAACAGACCCACTGCTGCCAGACACCACAGAACCAGACTACAAGCGACACCACATCTTACACTTGCACACCTTCACACGACCACCCTCACAAACACCCTCTCATCACATTCACACACACACACAACCATCCACACCCCCCCCAACATCCACACACCCCCCACACCCACACCATCCCCACCCACACCCCTCACCATGCCCACTACCAAGAATCCAAAGTTCAGTCACCGAGAGTTGGAGGTCCTTGTTGATCAAATCCTCAGAGTCGAGCCACAGATCTTTGGAACATTGGTCAGAAGCACCAGCCAGGCAGCCAAAACAGCCATGTGGCAGACCATCGTCGATGCTGTGAATGCTGTTGCGGACACCAGGAGGACCAAGCAGGATTGCCAGAACAGGTGGTACGATCTGCGGAGGAGGGTCAGAGCCAAGAGACAGGAGGAACACGACCAGGCCAACGCCACCGGAGGAGGGCCCTCCCGCAGACCCGTACAGTACCATCCCTGGGAGGAGAGGGTGATGGCCATACTGCCGGTGGAGGCAGTTGAAGGAGTAGAAGGACTCCGAGACCCGGGTGAGTACACAAACAACGCACCTCACATGGGGGGAACTGCAACCACAAACAAAATTACTAACAGGCACGCAACCACCACAAGCCATCGCATTACCCAACCACACTCCATGAGCAGGCACATGCCACTGCTGCCACCATGCCCCATGCACCCAGCTGGACAATGTCAAGTCACAGGCCACAGAAGACAACAACACATGACACGGTAACCCGGATGGCGGGAGTGTGGGCACCAAGAATCACATAGTGCGACTCCAAAGCAGACAACAATGCCCTCTGCCCATATGGCCTAGGTCACAGCCAGACAAACACTGTGTCCCAACACAGGAATGACTTGCCAGCAAATGGCGGATGCCTTGCATCAACACATGGGGGTGAAGACACTGTTTTGCACATGCCAGCAGCTAATGAACAGCCAACAGTGTGAAAGAGTGGCAGCACACACCACCACAGCAGCAGCGCACAGACACACAGCAGACAAAATGGGTGCCTGGAGATCAGAAACAAACTCACATCAACAGGCCAAGGGCCACTCAAAGATCTGCTAACAGTGTGTGCCCAGGAAGCTGGGCCAAGGTGACAGAGGGTGACACACGGAGGGAGGGAGAGGGGGACACAGAGGGAGGGAGAGGGGGACACAGAGGGAGGGAGAGGGGGACTGAGAGGGAGGGAGACACAGGAAGATGGACAGAGGGAGGAGGCTGACACACAGAGGGAGGGAGAGGGGGACAGAGAGGGAGGGAGAGGGGGACAGAGAGGGAGGGGGACACAGGAAGATGGACAGAGGGAGGAGGCTGACACACAGAGGGAGGGAGAGGGGGACAGAGAGGGAGGGAGAGGGGGACAGAGAGGGAGGGAGAGGGGGACAGAGAGGGAGGGAGACACAGGAAGATGGACAGAGGGAGGAGGCTGACACACAGAGGGAGGGAGAGGGGGACACAGAGGGAGGGAGACACAGGAAGATGGACAGAGGGAGGAGGCTGACACACAGAGGGAGGGAGAGGGGGACACAGAGGGAGGGAGACACAGGAAGATGGACAGAGGGAGGAGGCTGACACACAGAGGGAGGGAGAGGGGGACACAGAGGGAGGGAGAGGGGGACACAGAGGGAGGGAGAGGGGGACACAGAGGGAGGGAGAGGGGGACTGAGAGGGAGGGAGACACAGGAAGATGGACAGAGGGAGGAGGCTGACACACAGAGGGAGGGAGAGGGGGACAGAGAGGGAGGGAGAGGGGGACACAGAGGGAGGGAGAGGGGGACTGAGAGGGAGGGAGACACAGGAAGATGGACAGAGGGAGGAGGCTGACACACAGAGGGAGGGAGAGGGGGACAGAGAGGGAGGGAGAGGGGGACAGAGAGGGAGGGGGACACAGGAAGATGGACAGAGGGAGGAGGCTGACACACAGAGGGAGGGAGAGGGGGACACAGAGGGAGGGAGACACAGGAAGATGGACAGAGGGAGGAGGCTGACACACAGAGGGAGGGAGAGGGGGACACAGAGGGAGGGAGAGGGGGACACAGAGGGAGGGAGAGGGGGACACAGAGGGAGGGAGAGGGGGACAGAGAGGGAGGGAGAGGGGGACAGAGAAGGAGGGAGACACAGGGAGAGCAAATCAGTCCTTTGGTGTGTGGGAATGTCTGCTCGTCAGCAGGTGGACTGCGTGCATGTAGACAAGTGTGCCCAGTGCCAGAACCCCCCCTCTTCATCATGGCAAAACGCAGGGCCATGTTACAACCTGTACACGAGCACAAGGACAGCCACCTGCATCATATGAGTGTGTGGATCCACTCCATGTGCACATGTACAGTGCTACAAGGAAGGCGCAAACGCATAGCTCGGCACACATGCACACTCCACTGCTGACTGCAGTCACACTTGACGCAGCAAGTAAGACTGTGCCACACATAGTTAAAGGGGCCAAATTGGTGCCCAAGGGACACACACATGCACAAGTGCACTGTGAGTGGAATGCAAGACAGATCCTAATTCCAAGAGGAAATGTGCCAACTTTGTAACGGATGCAACATGGATGTTGCATGGATCAAAAGTAACATTGTCTCTCTCACACACAGGTCAACGTCGTGCTGCAACCCCCAACACTGGGGGGGAACACTCACAGGACCCGGATCTGCAGGAGACCGATCCCACCGGCAGCGACCACTCTCACCACTCTGCGGACGACCCCGACCGACCTGGCCCCTCTGGTGTCCAACCACCTGCAGCACCTGCGTCAGGTACAACCGTGCCAACCACCACCCCCACTCCTGCCACATCCCAGGAGACACCCAGGATCCCTGCCCCAACACCACAATGCAGCCAGGCTCGCCAGGAGGGACACGGTGTCCCGGGCACCCAGGAGGAGGCAGGCGACAACGCCAATGCCACCCCTCAGGGGTCCCGGAGACCCCATGTGCCCACAAGTGCAGGCCAGACGCAAGTGGGCAGGGGTGGTGGGAGTGGAGAGCGGCGGAGGCGCGAGCCTGACCAGTTGGCTGGGGATCCGGTATTTTCCCATGTCCGTAACATCCTGGACTCATACCGGCAGGACACCACGGGCATGGCCCAGGTTGTGTCCGTCCTCGAGGGGATCAAGGTCCAGCAGGCCCAGCAACATGCGGAGCTAATAGCCTGTCTACAGCTACACCAACGGAGGATGGAGGACAGACAGGCTGAGCAAGTGACGGCGTCCCAGGGGATTCACGCTGAACTCCGTCGGATGGCCGACACCATGGCCGACCCTCCCTGTGCCAGAAGGCGGAGAACATCACCACCCACAGGGAGGGATCATGAGGAGGAGGAGGAAACATCCGACGGAGCATCCCAGACGTCGTCACGGCCTGCTGCTGAGGTTCCCCGCAGGAAGCCGGGTCGTCCACGGAAAGGACCGTGAGGGTGGCTGCTACATCACCATCTCCCAGGACACCTGGCCTGGCACCTGGCCCACTGGAGCAACAGCATCACAGCATCAAGAGACATTCTCTGCCACATGGCCCTGCTGGTCACTGGCTGACCAATGTTGACAAAGACTGTGGCATGGACTCTGAGGATTTCCAATGGCAAGGACACCAACTCCCCTACTGAACTTTGGATTCCCTAATCCCGGAAAGGCCCTCACTTGGCCCCCCCCCCCCAATAATAAATCACACTATTAAGAGTAGATGCCTGCTGGTAGCATTATTACCTAACATGTGTCTTGTACAGTCTAAACATGCCTGAGTCATCTGTTCACTTCAACCATCCACACCCTGGGGCCTGAGTCTGGCACAGGACACATGGGTCACAGTTTTCTAGGCAAGACAGACATGGAGCACCATACACACCCGTGATGGTCAGAACCAGCTGAGGGGGTGGCCGAACAACCGTGCTGACAGACACATTGAGTACAGCAACAGTCATGCGCAGAGGTCAGGGATCCTGGCCCGTGTCCTGGGGGGCACCCAGGTACGTGTAGACAGGTGGCAGAACCATGTCCTGCAAGCTTGAGTCCGGTGGATGCAGAGAATGGGGTCATGGACAACGTTGGATGCATGGGGATGGCACATGTCACAATACCCACACAGTCATGGACATCATGCCCATTACACAGTCTCAGCACACACACACAGCTTGCATCTTGCCACTCGACACATTGACACATAGCCACAATCAGGGAATACCATGCCAGACATGCAGGATGCACCGTGCCAACACACCAGCATTGACTGAGAAGAGGCACCTTGGAGGCATAGGGACACCTTTAATAGTCATGTGTTTGGGATTGCAGAGGCAACTTGAAGTACACATGAACACATCATGTGGAGTAACATGTGGCTCCAACACTGGCACCCCCCTTCTGCAGCACAAATGCGTGATAGCCATGGAACTGGCACACAAGTGTCGGATAATAGCTAAATACCCACAGCTGCTCACGGAGAGCCTGCCATACACCATACATCCGCTGATGTGGAAGTCCCACGCCATGTCAAGACAATGTTAACCGTATGTGTCCGAGGGCAGTGTCACACACATTGATGCCTTCATCACAATCCACCATCCCATCACTGATGACTGACAACCAGGCAGCCCATCTATTCAGGTGTACCCAGCTGCATGTCGTGTCCCATGGGGATGCCACATGTCTGCAGAGGACCCAAACCCCGACCGGGGCAGTGTGCACACATCGTGAACAACTGCCACACCCAATACACCCCAGATGCATCCCTTACCCCATGGAGACTTCCAAACGTGTCCGTGCCTGTAACGCTGAGTCAGCCCACGATGCCATGTCCATGAGGAATAGCAGTGCCACAACAATGCAACCAGCAAACGGCATGCGCAGGTACCTGGGGAAGAGAGACACACAAGAAGTCAGCCACAAGAAGCACAGCCACTTGCATGTGCATGTACTCGACACATGTATGTATGACAACATGCTAGGTCACAATTATGTCTGGGGAAAAACTACCATCACTGCCACCATCACTCCAGTGACACACCCACACACACCTCTGACCCACGTGCCATACATGCAGGTGGAGACACACATCACAACGCATGCCACACGGGGACAAATGCGTGCACACTCAGACCCTGGTACTCACCACTAAGCAAAGAAGTCGCGTATGAGCCGAGTCCGGATGTCCTCTTGCGGCTCCACATCCTCCACATCACTAGCCCCATTGCCAAGCCCTTCGTCCTCCACGGGTGGATGGTCCTCGTCATCTTGATCCAGGATGAGGGGCACAGCTCTTTCAACTGCCATGTTGTGCAGCATGCAGCAGACCATGAAGATCTTGCAGACCTTCGCCGGGGCATATGGGAGTGCGCCGCCGGTCTTGTGGAGGCACCGGAATCGGCTCTTCAGCATGCCAAACGTCCTCTCTATCACTCGCCTTGTCCGGCCATGGGCGGTGTTGTAGCGGAGCTGGGCCGGCGTGATGGGGTTGCGGAGAGGTGTCAGCAGCCAAGGCATGTTGGGATAGCCAGCGTCCCCTAAATGGAAAGCACATGGATATCGTTAGAACAGGCGAAGCGGTAGTGCTGCTCGGCCAAACAGAATACAGGACAGACAGACTGTACCCACCAACAACACATGCACGTTCGTTGCGCAGCTGCATCATCATATCAGGCATCCCGCTACGCCTCATGATGTAGGCATCGTGTGCTGATCCTGGAAAACGAGCACAGACATGTGAAATCACCATGTTGGACAGACACACCACAAGGGCATTGATGGAGTGGTAGTGCTTCCGATTGCGGTACGCCACCTCCCGTGCGTGTGGTGGTACCAAACCTACATGTGTCCCATCTATGGACCCAATGACATGGGGCATCCCTCCCAGGGCATAGAAACCACGTTTGACCTCAGTCATCTGTTCAGGGGTTGGGAACTTGATGAAGTCATCCAGGTGAATCAACATGGCCTCCAAGAAATCATGCAGCACACCGCTGAACATGCTCTGGGACATGCCACCAACATGAGCTATGGTATATTGGAAGGTACCCGTGGCAAGGAAATGTAGGGCAGCCATTACCTTCAGCTGGGGTGTCAGTGCCGTAGGATACCTGTGCTGCGGTTGCAGGTGTGGTGCCAGTCTCGCCGTCAGCTCCAGAATCAACGGTTGGGTGAAGCGGTAGAGCCGGATCCTGTCATTCTCCTGCATGGTGGCCAAGTCTGGAATTCTTCGGGCAACAGGAGGCGCTCTGCAGTAATTTGGAAGTGACAAGGAAGAGTGAGTGCACTACGAGAACAACGCATGTCTACTGAGCACATGTAAATCTGCCAATACACACATGCCACATAGGGAGTCAGGCATGTGCTACATGCCCAGGACACGTATGGATGCAAGGTGACACTCCTTCCAAGACCCAGCCACACACGGTGATTGAGAACCTCCCCATGCCACGCCATGGGAATAGCTGTGTCCCAGTGCAAGTGAACAGCCCGACGCAAGACAGAAGTGACATACACCCACACATCAGCAGAAGTAGGATGCCGATTGTAGAGACTGGTAGCGGAACACCGGAGCCACAGGTCACATGACATTACACTAGGCCTGCCCACACACCTTGCCATGAAGGTGCACATGTCATGACTCACCACACATTCCTTGTGAGGATGCTGACATGGCCTTGTCACGCTACTCCGTGTCCCATGCATACATGTGCACCTCACATCAGATACCACATGTGGCATGGTGTGCGGAACAGTGTGCAATGATAATCTACACACAGACACATGTTGGTTGCTGCAACGGCTGCAGCTTTTGAGGGTGCTACAACATCAACCTGATGTAAATCCCGGACACATAAATGACATAGTCACATTGTGCACTGTGGGTAGTGACAAGTCAGGTTTCATGACCCCTGTACCGGCCATCATGGGACACTTCCGTGTGTTGGTGTCCGTGCCATGCCAGTGACGCTCACCCCAAGTGCGCAGTACGACATGCACACATGTCAAAGGAGTCAAGGGCATGCCTGGCACACATTGCACCCTCACACAGTACACCTGTACACATCTCATCATACATCTGGTGCCTCCTCCACTCAGGAGGCATGTTCCACATCACAGCCTGTCACACCTGTGCCCCACACATGTAGTAATGCACAGACGATGCCTTGATGTCCATTCCTGGACAAGTATGTCCATCCATGGACAAGTATGTCCGCCCTATTCCTACCTGTGTGTCGACTATCACCACAGTGATGTGTACAAACCGGCGTACTGCTGCTAAGAGGGCCTGTGTATGTTCCCCAATCACTGTGGGAGTGCTGCCGTATGTGTACCCATCGTGATGGCGAGCGTACAGGCATTTGTACGGTCCGTACCACAACGAGTACGCATACGCGTGCAGACCCATAGTGATAGTGAGCGTACATGCGAGTGTACGGCCCTCTCACTATGGGTCTGCACGCGTATGCGTACTCGTTGTGGTACGGACCGTACAAATGCCTGTACGCTCACTATCACTATGGTTCTGCACGCGTATGCGTACACGTAGTGGTACGGACCGTACACTCGCATGTACGCTCACTATCACTACGGGTACACAGACCCATAGTGATAGTGAGCGTACAGGCATTTGTACGGTCCGTACCACAACGAGTACGCATACGCGTGCAGAACCATAGTGATAGTGAGCGTACAGGCATTTGTACGGTCCGTACCACAACGAGTACGCATACGCGTGCAGAACCATAGTGATTGTGAGCGTACAGGCATTTGTACGGTCCGTACCACAACGAGTACGCATACGCGTGCAGAACCATAGTGATAGTGAGCGTACATGCGAGTGTACGGCCCTCTCACTATGGGTCTGCACGCGTATGCGTACTCGTTGTGGTACGGACCGTACACTCGCATCTACGCTCACTATCACTATGGTTCTGCACGCGTATGCGTACACGTAGTGGTACGGACCGTACACTCGCATCTACGCTCACTATCACTATGGGTCTGCACGCGTATGCGTACACGTAGTGGTACGGACCGTACACTCGCATGTACGCTCACTATCACTACGGGTACACAGACCCATAGTGATAGTGAGCGTACAGGCATTTGTACGGTCCGTACCACAACGAGTACGCATACGCGTGCAGAACCATAGTGATAGTGAGCGTACAGGCATTTGTACGGTCCGTACCACTACGTGTACGCATACGCGTGCAGACCCATAGTGATAGTGAGCGTACATGCGTGTGTACGGTCCGTACCACTACGTGTACGCATACGCGTGCAGACCCATAGTGATTTTGAACGTAGGCATGCATGTACGGGCCGTTGCCATGCATTTGGGGTGCCCTAGGGCCCGGAAACGCACCGTACCTGTGTGTGATTCTCCTAATTACATAGGGGACAAGTATTAAGGCCTACATGCATGCTGGTTGTCATGGCGACCAGGTTCAAATTTCGATTTTGTTCTGGAAGGTGCACAGCAGAAGTCAGTTGGAATTCTTCTACTTTGTTGCAATGTGTTTGTGGGGCTGACATCATGCAGGAGAATGAAACCGATAGAGAACCCACAGACTGCTAGGTTTGAAGGGATTGGTGGAAACATAGGATGCAAATGTGAGTGACCAATCACTCTGTACTCCTGTGCATGAGACTGGGCAGAAGGCCACATATAAGGCAGCCAGGTCCCATGAGGGATTACTTGCCTGCACATCTTTGCATTTGTCGACCAAGCTGCTGCTACTGATTCCCTGGAACCATGTCAAGGGCTGTGGAGAGGACACAGCCATTCACCCTGGAGGAGAACATGGCTCTGCTGGATGTGATCCTCCCACAGTACCCCATGCTGTATGGGCGACCAGGGTATCAGGTGAGTGCATAGGCCACTGCCACAGACTGTCCCTATGTTGTGACTGTGTCTTCAGGCATTGTGACCCGGTGTGACACACATGCCATGTACTGTCGGGGGGGTACCAGTGGGGGGTGCCTGATGTCTCCCAGCAGTGCCCTGAGACAGGAGGGGTGTGTGCAGAGTCCTCCCAGCAGTGCCCTGAGACAGGAGGGGTGGGGGCCTATAACTCACAGCAGTGCCCTGAGACAGGAGGGGTGGGTGTGGAGTCCTTCCAGCAGTGCCCTGAGACAGGAGGGGTGGGTGTGGAGTCCTTCCAGCAGTGCCCTGAGACAGGAGGGGTGGGTGTGGAGTCCTCCCAGCAGTGCCCTGAGACAGGAGGGGTGGGGGCCTATAACTCACAGCAGTGCCCTGAGACAGGAGGGGTGGGTGTGGAGTCCTTCCAGCAGTGCCCTGAGACAGGAGGGGTGGGTGTGGAGTCCTCCCAGCAGTGCCCTGAGACAGGAGGGGTGGGGACCTATCACTAACAGCAGTGCCCTGAGACAGGAGGGGTGGGTGTGGAGTCCTCCCAGCAGTGCCCTGAGACAGGAGGGGTGGGTGTGATGCACAGTGTGAGCCTTGATCATTGATTGTGACATTGCCATCATTCCACCTGAGTACCCACTATGGCACGTACTGCCTTTTCCCTCACCAGAGGGTGATGTCCCTATGACAGAGGTGCAATGCGTTGGCTGCATTACATGCCATGTAGTAACCAGCTATTATGTTCACATATGTCTCTCTGTGACATGTGGCTGGTGTATTGATGTGGTGTCACTTGTACTTCCTCACAGGTAGGCGCCTCTGCCAAGGAGCAGATCTGGCTGACCGCCGTCAGTGCCGTGAGGCGTGTGGATGGTCGGAGGCGGAGCCTGTCCCAGGTGAGGAAACGCTGGCAGGATATCCGGTGCTGGACGCGGAGGATTGCACGGCTCCTGCTGGGGGACTCACCTGAGAGCCACAAGAACCGCGGCCGCCGCCGTCTGACCCACCTCCACAGGCGTGTGCTGCCGGTGGTCTTTCCAGACCTGGAGAGGCGCTTACAGGCGATGCAGCAGGCGGAAGGGGGTAGGTACATGTGCGTTTGTTGTGTGTCACCGGCATTTGTAAGGGCACAGTGGCATTAATTCACTGGCAGGGTTTAAAGGTGCTGTGCCCATCCAGTTTGCCCAAGTGTAGCGCTGCGCCCCTGCCACCCTTCCCCTCCTTGCAATGTGTTCCCTGGTCTGTGTGTAGTCACTCCTTCACAAGGTAATGTAGGCTGGCGCTTTGTCCACGAGAACAATGACTGTAGCATCATGGGTGGTGGTGGTGGGTAACAGGTTGTGGGACCTTGCCTGTGAACTGTCAAGTTCACTGCATGTGGGTTCCATGTCAGTTGGCACTGATGCTGGCTCCAGACATGGGAGTTGGTCTCTCATGTGTCATGCCTTACAGCGCGCATGTCCTATGTAGTGGCCTGTGACATGATGTGCATGAGTGTGCGCTACGCATAGTGCAGGGATGGTGACGTGTGTAGCAGTCATTCCCATTCAGCCATTCAGTAGCATGTAGTTGCGTGCCCAATACTGTCCCCTGGGGCACCTTATCCTCAGTGTTGTTTGTGTCATCATCAACGTGGACACTCTCACTGTCTACAGCGTAGGTTGTGCTCTGTGCCATTGTCCCCTGTCACCATGTATATAGACGTGCTATTATGTACAGGTGTCCACTGTGCAGCCTGACCTGATTGTCCCTCTTCATACTCACAGTTGCCAGTGCCTGTGTGTCTTGTTATACTCATCTGAGGATGGGCACTGGTACCTCATTATTTGTACAGGCGCACCTTTGCTGTTTTGCGTCCAATCTTGCCTTTTGCCTGCCACTGTGTTTATCACCCAGACTATGAGATGTTGGTGCCACCTGTGTCTCAGCAATTAGCATCGTGTGGGGGTTGCTTGGGGCGGGCAATGCCTATGTGTCAAATCCTGATTCCTAATTGCTGGGTCTGGACAGTGTGTGATGTTACTGGACACACACGCAAGGTGCAGTGACCGAGTTATGTTGGGCATGTTTGCAGCATTACCTATGCAGCATGTGTCTCAAGTTCATGGATATTGTCCCTGGTCATAGGTATTTTCACAAACGCTGTGTGGTGCAGAGGCAGTGCAGGATTGTCCCCAGGGCCTGGGTGCTATGTCAGACTCCGTTTCCTGTCATCAGCTATTGTCTCATGCTCTCCATGGTATTTCAGTGGCATGGTGGCTCAACCAACTGTGTTTCATGCCCTACATCGGTACCTTGTTTTGCAGATGTTAGGGATCTGCCTCTTCAGGCTATGCAATGTTGACTATGTAGATTGGACTCATGTGACAGATGTGTACAGGTGTCTGATTAATTTCTGTCTCTCCACCCTGCCCACAGCATCGTCGGGGGACACAGAGGGAGACATGGACACGGACCAGGCGGAGGGACCGAGCACCAGTGGCAGCCGTGACATCGGGGCTGGCACATCGAGTGGGACAGAGGCGGAGGAGAGTGTGGCCGAGGACCTGTCGACTGGCACATCAGACTACGAAGCTGACAGGTCCGAGGAGGATGTCTCAGGGTTGGCGGAGGCTGCACCAGCAGCTGACAGTGGAACAACACCTGCCACCGCCCCCTCAGTTCCCACCAACCGCCTCCCACTTGCTCGTGTCCCTTCCCAGCGTGCCCGGTCACCGCATGTCTCCTTCCTGCCAGGCACCGCACCCCCTGCCCCTGTCTCCACTGCTGCCGCCAATGCTGAGTCTATGGACATCCAGCGGCAAATGCAGGTTGGTCAGGCTGCGATCCTGAATGTCCTCCATTCCCACGGGAAAACCCTCACCAACATCGAGGCATTCTTGGAGGGCATTCATTCTTTGCAGGCTGACCAACGCAACTTGCTGAGGTCCCTAGACTCCACACTGACTGCAGCAGTGGGTCTCCTGCAGCGCGACCTCCCCCCACCTACCCCTGCCCCATCCACACTTCCCACTTCCATGCCTGTCCCACGTACACCCAGACGTCGGCATGCACCCACCACAACAGACACAGGCACCACACCAGCAGGGAAGGTCCACCGCACTCCTCCTGACACGCACACACAGGGTGAGATAGGCACACCCACTGGGTCGGGGGGCAAACGTGTGACACGCAGCCAGAGTGGGAGTCCGCATTCCACACAATCCACTCCCTCCAAATCCCCTCCCCTCAGCTCTCCTGGCCACATCTCCCCCAAGGACTCCTTCATGGCCGCTCTGTCCCTGAGCCCCACAGTTACGCCACCACGCAAGCGGTCAAGGAAGTCCTCGGTCAGGGTGGTTGAGTCTCCCCCCCTGTCTCCACCCTCCCCCGGTGGCGCTGCAACCCATCCCTCTGAACCCCCCCCCTCCTTGGGGCCTGAGGTCACTTCGGGTGCAGGGGACTCCCTGGAGGACCTTGCTAAGGTGTGTAGTGCCATCCTGGCCTCCGCCTTTGGCCATGACACACCCCCTGTGGTTGAGTCCTCCATCCCTGCACCCACAACGCCGCCCCTTTGCCCTGATGTCCCTGCGGTGCCTGTTGCTTCCCCCCCCCCTGATGCCCTCACCAGTATGGAAGACGATGGCATTTGACTGTGCAGGCAAGGTAGGGGACACACATCCCACTGTGTCCCCCATGCAGCTGGGAATAATTGACTGCCCTATGGCCTTTGTTGACTTTGAACTGCCGTTGATCCACGGACATTGTGCTCATGCTGATTAAAGCTTATTTTATTTTTTCATTATCACACTCCTGCTATGGTGGTATTGGTGTTGGTGGGGCTGCTACATTGTTTTGGGTGGTGTTTAAGGCTTTGGGTGTGTGGGATTTGTAGTAGTGTTCTGCTCTTTGGGGCCACCCTAGGATCTGTGTGCCATCACAAGGTGTTGGCTAACTTCCTTAGGTCATGTCAGCAGTTACTGCATGGTTCAATTGTCCCAGGGTGTATTCCTTCCTCTGTGTACCCAGTTTCTTCCCTGCAGGGTGTTCCCAATGTTTAGCGCAGAGCTGTGTGTACATGAGCTGTGTGTGTGACGGAGCCCTTCTACTTTGGCCATGCATGCATGGCCATGTCTCCACCTGCAACAATCGTGGCATCCTTGGTGATCACTGTACTTGTGTGTGGAGTCAGTTGACATGAGTTCATGGGGACATGTTCCCTTGTAGCCAGTATGGATGTGGGTAATTGTGGCATCACACACATGTGTTACACCCCTCCTGGGTGTGGACACTGCTGGGAGGACTCTGCACCCACCCCTCCTGGGTCTGGACACTGCTGGGAGGACTCTGCACACACCCCTCCTGTCTCTGGGCACTGCTGGGAGGACTCTGCACCCACCCCTCCTGGGTCTGGACACTGCTGGTAGGACTCTGCACCCACCCCTCCTGTCTCTGGGCACTGCTGGGAGGACTCACCACCCACCCCTCCTGTCTCAGGGCACTGCTGGGAGGTCTCTGCACCCACCCCTCCTGTGTCAGGGCACTGCTGGGAGGACTCTGCACCCACCCCTCCTGTCTCAGGGCACTGCTGGGAGGACTCCACACCCACCCCTCCTGTGTCTGGGCACTGCTGGGAGGACTCTGCACCCACCCCTCCTGTGTCAGGGCACTGCTGGGAGGACTCTGCACCCACCCCTCCTGTCTCAGGGCACTGCTGGGAGGACTCCACACCCACCCCTCCTGTCTCAGGGCACTGCTGGGAGGACTCTGCACACACCCCTCCTGTCTCTGGGCACTGCTGGGAGGACTCTGCACCCACCCCTCCTGGGTCTGGACACTGCTGGTAGGACTCTGCACCCACCCCTCCTGTCTCTGGGCACTGCTGGGAGGACTCACCACCCACCCCTCCTGTCTCAGGGCACTGCTGGGAGGTCTCTGCACCCACCCCTCCTGTGTCAGGGCACTGCTGGGAGGACTCTGCACCCACCCCTCCTGTCTCAGGGCACTGCTGGGAGGACTCCACACCCACCCCTCCTGTCTCAGGGCACTGCTGGGAGGACTCTGCACACACCCCTCCTGTCTCTGGGCACTGCTGGGAGGACTCTGCACCCACCCCTCCTGGGTCTGGACACTGCTGGTAGGACTCTGCACCCACCCCTCCTGTCTCTGGGCACTGCTGGGAGGACTCACCACCCACCCCTCCTGTCTCAGGGCACTGCTGGGAGGTCTCTGCACCCACCCCTCCTGTGTCAGGGCACTGCTGGGAGGACTCTGCACCCACCCCTCCTGTCTCAGGGCACTGCTGGGAGGACTCCACACCCACCCCTCCTGTGTCTGGGCACTGCTGGGAGGACTCTGCACCCACCCCTCCTGTGTCAGGGCACTGCTGGGAGGACTCTGCACCCACCCCTCCTGTCTCAGGGCACTGCTGGGAGGACTCCACACCCACCCCTCCTGTCTCAGGGCACTGCTGGGAGGACTCTGCACACACCCCTCCTGTCTCTGGGCACTGCTGGGAGTGATGGGCACCCACCCCTCCTGTCTCAGGGCACTGCTGGGTGGACTCTGCACACACACCTCCGATTTCTGGATATGTGCGCTTGGCACATACACGGTGGGGTTACGCACACTGCATTAGAGGTGAGGGTACGAGTCTACTGACACTGGTGTGGTGGGGGTACGCTCCGTACGTCCGCGGGTGGGGGTACGGGTCGTACTTACACTGTTGGGCTGGGGGTACGCTCCGTGCGTCCGCGGGTGGGGGTACGGGTCGTACTTACACTGTTGGGCTGGGGGTACGCTCCGTACGTCCGCGGGTGGGGGTACGGGTCGTACTTACACTGTTGGGCTGGGGGTACGCTCCGTACGTCCGCGGGTGGGGGTACGGGTCGTACTTACACTGTTGGGCTGGGGGTACGCTCCGTGCGTCCGCGGGTGGGGGTACGGGTCGTACTTACACTGTTGGGCTGGGGGTACGCTCCGTGCGTCCGCGGGTGGGGGTACGGGTCGTACTTACACTGTTGGGCTGGGGGTACGCTCCGTACGTCCGCGGGTGGGGGTACGGGTCGTACTTACACTGTTGGGCTGGGGGTACGCTCCGTGCGTCCGCGGGTGGGGGTACGGGTCGTACTTACACTGTTGGGCTGGGGGTACGCTCCGTGCGTCCGCGGGTGGGGGTACGGGTCGTACTTACACTGTTGGGCTGGGGGTACGCTCCGTACGTCCGCGGGTGGGGGTACGGGTCGTACTTACACTGTTGGGCTGGGGGTACGCTCCGTACGTCCGCGGGTGGGGGTACGGGTCGTACTTACACTGTTGGGCTGGGGGTACGCTCCGTGCGTCCGCGGGTGGGGGTACGGGTCGTACTTACACTGTTGGGCTGGGGGTACGCTCCGTGCGTCCGCGGGTGGGGGTACGGGTCGTACTTACACTGTTGGGCTGGGGGTACGCTCCGTGCGTCCGCGGGTGGGGGTACGGGTCGTACTTACACTGTTGGGCTGGGGGTACGCTCCGTGCGTCCGCGGGTGGGGGTACGGGTCGTACTTACACTGTTGGGCTGGGGGTACGCTCCGTACGTCCGCGGGTGGGGGTACGGGTCGTACTTACACTGTTGGGCTGGGGGTACGCTCCGTGCGTCCGCGGGTGGGGGTACGGGTCGTACTTACACTGTTGGGCTGGGGGTACGCTCCGTACGTCCGCGGGTGTGGGTACGGGTCGTACTTACACTGTTGGGCAGGGGGGTACGCTCCTTGCATTCGTGGGTGGGGGTTCGAGTCGTACTTACACTGTTGGCATGGGGGGTATGCTCCATGCATACGCGGGTGGGGGTACGGGTCGTACTTACACTGTTGGGCTGGGGGTACGCTCCGTACGTCCGCGGGTGGGGGTACGGGTCGTACTTGCACTGTTGGGCTGGGGGGTACGCTCCTTGCATACGGGGTGGGGGTAGGGTCCGTACATATCCGTCCCCACGCTATGTGATGTTTGTGCGGCCCGTACCCAGGCCTTTGCCACGTGGGTGCGATCCGTCCCGCCATTGTTGGGGTGACGTGTGTGGGCGTGGTCCGACTGGTACCCACGCTCTTCAGGCGTGGGTACGGGACGTACCTGTCTGGTTGTGTTGCCGGTTCGCGTGGTGACGGACTTCCGTTGTGGCGGTCGCTGGATTATCAGGACACGCCCCCACCCCCTCGTGGTGACCAGGGCATGGGAGTCAGGTATGTCCAGGCCATGTGTAGTGTGTCACTCATGTGGTTGTTTTGTGGCCTGCCCTGGTCGTGCCACCCCCACCCCACCCCACTTTCCCCCCTCCCTTAGTTATTCTGACCTTCTGCGGCGTCTGCGTCGTAACCTGTAGAGGAGGTGTACTGCTATGAGGGCAGGGATGACTCGTAGGTTCGGGTCCATGTCTGTCCGTCGCGTACTGGTACTCCTTGCTCGCGTCGTCCTGTCGCGTACGGGTCCTCCTTGATCGCGTCGTCCTGTCGCGTACGGGTCCTCCTTGGTGGCGTCGTCCTGTGTGTCCGTCACGTACTGGTCCTCCTTGTTCGCGTCGCCGTCTGTCCGTCGCGTACTGGTGGTCCTTGTTCGCGTCGTCCTGATTTCCCGGCAGTTTTTGGCTGCCGCAAAATATTCACCGTGCGGGGTGACGTCGGTGCGAATCGTGATTCCTGGGTCGTGAATGGCTGGCTGCGTGCGTCCCGACGTCAGGTCGGCGCTTTCCCGGATCGCATTGGTAGGTGTTTTTTGTTCGGTCGGTCTTTTTTACGATTCGTACGGTAATGGTGTACCCGTGCGAATCGTAATTCCATGTTTGTATATTTTGACGACCGGGTACGCGTCGGACGGAGAATATGCTCCGTCCGACGGGTCGTACCCGGTTTTTGCCGGATCGTGATCGGCACCTAAGTGTTTAATGTCAAAGCTCTCCAGGGTGTCTCCACACAGAACCAGAAAGGCTTGTGACAACATTGAGAGGAGATGTTGACCACTTGTCCATCTTCCCATCCACTGTGATTGATGGTTGTTTTCTTACCGGCTGCTGCAGAGGATTGATATCAGTGGACAGAGGAGAGTTATGCCAGATGCCAAAGAAAGTGGATCTTTCGGTTCCTGCCATCTCAGCAGATACTGAGGGGCTGATGGAACTCCTCAATCATAGCACATTGCTTTTAAGGACTTGCTTTCGAAGAAATGTCCTTGGCACATTGTCTATCACCAAACATTAACAAATAATTGTACCTCACATATCCTGCTCCTACATGTGTAATGTCACATGTTCATCTTTTTGTGGGCAGCTCTTGATTTCCACAAAGAGCATAGATGACAACACATTATATATTGTGGGTACTTGCAGAATGAATAGCTTGTGGTGGAAAGGATGAGCTGGAGGCTAGGCTAAACCCACATCACAAGGGCCACTCCTACTGAAGGTTATTGCCAGGGTGTTGTATAAACTGCAAACAAAACACTTAGCTGCCCTGCCGTGTGGTGGTTACTACGCTACCGGGTTTATCTGGAGAAATGCAACATCCTCTATCAACAAAAAGCCAAGTAAAACTAGACCACCTCATGCTGGACTAACGCCAGATGTGGGAGCTTATCAGTCTTGTTATTAGAGGGCATATCACAGCTGCCTTTAATCCTCTCAGAAAACTCCATAAACAGTGATGGGTAATTTAAAATAATACATAAAGACCTAACAGTACCCATGGATATTTCTAATGTCGCTATCTCTTTGAAACTTTGTTGTCAAGTGGATTATGCCGCGCATATGCCTGATTGGTACTGTAAAATTTCAATAAAATATGTTTAAAAAATAATAATACATAAAGACTTGCAAACGTTTTCATGGGTGCAGTGGACACATCCACCAACCTTCCAGCATTCCTTTCTGAATACTGCCTGTCTTTTCTCCTTCGTGGATTTTCATTGAAACTCTCAACATAATCTACAGCAAAACATCACTTTTTGAAGTGATGCAGAGAACGCACACAGATTTAATGGAAAGCCTTAAAAAGCACATCTGCTTAACTGGCAGTTTAGTCAGACCCCAGTATGTATCTCTTTCTTCGAAAAGCTTCCAGTATTCACCAAACAGCTGTGTGTATCCATAAACAGTGAGAGCTGACACTCCTGTGCTGTTTGTTGTGAAGTATGCACGTCCTCCGCCATATCAGCTCACATTCTTTTCCCAGATCTTCGGGTTACATCTTCAATTTGTTTTCACAGCACGTTAAGTACACTTTCACTGAGGTAGTTACAAACAATTATACAGCCACAACCAAGAGACGACATGGATTGTATGCAATAAAAATACAAAAAATAGATTAAAAAAACATTGCTAACAAGTAATTCTCAGAAAAATTCAAAAGTGTAGAAGTAAAAAAGTTGAACCCATCTCTTCCCCAACCCGAATCTATGCTTTAGTTTCATACTTTTCTAAAACTTTGCTGTAGACTCCACTCCGTTTGTGGGCCAATTTTCTTCCTTTCTACTCTTGTGTTTTTTGTTACAAAATCACCATTTGCATTGGAAACAGTAGAGTGAGTATATGTGTTCTGCATTTAGAGGTGCTGAAGCCCTTCGAGAGTGTAGTGCTGAGGGTCGGAATCAGGGCGCCAGCAGCACTAACCTCTGGAAATGGTTTCCCCTCTATTGATTCTATTTAATATATTTTTCGAGTCCCACAGACGATCCATTAGATTTAACACAATTGAATTAAACGTTATTATTTGTTATCATGTTCCATCAAACCGTGTATATAATTAATTAAGAAAATAAAGATGCAAAAGCAGCCACAAAATGTAGAGAAATAGAATAACCTCCCAGCAAATTTCTTGCCTAGAGGAATTGATTTAAAACTGCTGTTCAAACCTCCCAACATAGTCCATAGAGTAATTTGTTACTGGGGATTCCCACTAGAGTCCCTGACCCTACTAATAGCTTTGTGCACCCACTCTTGATCTATTGCTACTGTAGTGATCGCTGTGGCCTATGGCAAGCCCACCCTCAATGCACCTGATCGCGTTTGATTTAGAAGAAGCCACTTAGCGCCTGATTCACAAAGGGCCTCTGCATTCGTGGTGCAGGCGCCGCAGTTTTGGGGGAGTCTCCTCACTCGGGGCGGCATCCCCATTGCTCTTTGTCAAACAGGCACTGCATGTGCGTGTTCATTCTGACTGAAGTGCAGCCTACGCCAATATAGAGTACTGTTGGAATCTCGTGCCATTTGCTTGCATTCCTTTTCCCTTGCGTTCCCTGCGTGGAACATGAAATGCCGTAGTACTGGCAGTTGCTGCCGGGAAGCTGTGGAGATCGGATGAAATAAAGAAGATCGGAAACTTACCTGCAAACTGTCTTCCTTTTAGTGGCAACGAGTTGTCCGGTTCCCAGTCTTTCCTCCGTGTAGGAAGGTGGATATCTGACTATGGTTACCCCCAACTTTTTGCCTAGTGTCTAGCTGGTTTTTCGACTTAGTTGGCCTGAGATCCTGCCCTTCAGGGTCTCAGGCTGTCTGCTCTCTCTTTAAAATGGACTCCATGTACCCTAGGTACATACCCAATTGGTAAGGATCACCTTATTGGACCCTGTACAGTGTACCCTAGGTACCCAGGGCATAGGTGTACCCTAGGCCTCCCAGGGGCTGCAGCATGTATTGTGCCACCCCTGGACTGGCCTTCCAATCAGACACAACTGGCTGATCCCTCAGCTGGGGCAAGGTCGTGTAATCACCCCTTGCTTAGATATAGTATACCTATATCTACCCTTAAAATAGACACATGTGTACCTGTGAGCCACTCCTATGGCAGGCCTTAACAATCCTGGGGGCAGAGTGCTTGGTAACATGTGAGATGGTGCTCTAGCATGAGCTGAGCCTGTCTGCAGCTTTCGGAACCATGTCCTTATAGCTGTTCTATGATATAGCCTACCATATACTCTTAAAGTACCTTATAATCTTAAACGGTTATGGTAACTATGGTTTGGCTGTATCAAAACATGTTGTGTAAGGTGTCTAACACTTTGGAAAAATACCTCCATACCATTTCTGGTGATGAGGATATTATTCCTCCCTTCTAGAGGGAGAGACATGTTAAAATCCTACTTTGCTGTTTAACTCTGATCAAAGCCTCAGCATCACAAAATGGATGCTGCTGCCACAGACAAGAGTCTGACCTCCTGCAGCTGGGAGCCCTCCCGGCCAGGGAGGCCTGGACAATAGGTTTCTGCTTGGGGAGGTGCTAGCACCTCCCCAGACAGACTTTAGTGTATTGGGGCAGAAGGGCTGAAAGGAATGAGACATGCCTGGGGCACACAAGATGCTCCATGCATAGTCCAGTTCAAACCGGTGCTGGGGCACTCCAGCCCCAGCTCTGGCACGAAACTGGACAAAGGAAAGGGGGTGTAGCCACTCCCCTTCCTGGCCCCACCCATAGGAGGGACCTTGCAGGTAGCCCAGCCCACTAGCCCAGTATATTAGTAGCTAGTTGGGCCCTGCTAAATTAGATTAACCTGAATCTGCAACTTGAACAGATACTCTGGACCTTCGACATTCGACCTCAAGAAGAAGACTGAAGAAATCTCCCTTGTGGCCAAGGAGTGACCACCCTGGGCAACCAGGCAACATCCAGCGACCGCTGCTTGCTTTGCGACTGAATCCTACGAGGGACGACTGCAGAGACTGACCAGCGCCAAGACTTCCAGACACCTCTGAACCAGATCCACATCTCCAGCGAAGCTGAGACCCGTGGAGGCGACGAGGGACGTGGGACCGGCGACTTGGGAAATGTGGCTAGTAACTGACTAGCGCGACTTCTGAGGCTTCCTCGAGGCTGTGCTTGGGGAAGTGAGAAGCCCCACTCCCGAGCACCATCTACAAAGAAGACCAGCTCCCCACACTTCACGTGTTCTGCGTGGGGCCCTTCTGCACCTGTGTTGCTCGACGTGTTGTCCGGTTGCTGGCCCGTTGGCTAGTAGCCTCTGTGACGACGAACCTTTACTTTCATCTTGCTGGTCTGGCTCCTCCAGACTGGCACCCGCTCCTCTGTGAAAGAGAAGCACCCCAGACCTTCCTGGTCTGCACCAGAAGCAAGTCCTCCATCCTGCGTGGGTTCCGCTTGCCAAGGCTTGTTGGGCCCTGACTCGACTTCGACGCCGCCGACAGCAAGAGCCTTCGTGGGACAGCTCACCTCCTGGTCCTGGTCACCCTCGACGTCTCCTGGTACCCGTGGCTGCTGCGACAAGCTTCACCTCTTCACCTGCATCTTCACGACATCGCCTGGTTCCTTCCTGGTTCCTTCCCGGCTCCTGGCTGGTGACCTAGACTCTGTCCCTTCTGCTTGCAGGTTCCTTCCTTCTTGATCTCCACCTTGGGATCCACCGGACATTCTTCACTGACTGCCTGTCAGCAACTTTCCTTCAGGTATCCATAGAAGTCCACGACGAAACCCGACGCAAGTTCACACCTATGCACCCGCAGCCTGTGGGCTAGGTAACTTGGGTACTTTGGTGCTCACAAGGGTATTGACTATCCTAGGGTCTAGTTTCCGAGTCTCGACTTTCTAGCTATACCAGAAGTGTCCTAAAACTGCTTATTTCCAACTGCTAGTGATTCTATCGACTTTTACGCATTACGCGTGAGTGTTTCCACTCTGCACCTGAATCCCGTGGGCCTCCCACTTCCTAACTGTTGGTAGTATAGTGTAGCCCCAGCGATTCCCTAGGCCTAGGCCTATCCTGTGTTCGTGACAGTGGTCCTTATACCACTTACTTAGTATATGGTTTGCGTGGCCCCTAGGGCCTAACTGTATTACTTACCTGTGTGACTTAATGTATGCTTAAATAAGACTGTGTTGTACTTACCTCGAATCTCATAAAGAGTGCTGAGGGTTTGCCTAGAATAAATACATTCTATTTTTATATATATCTGTTGTGGTGTCCTCTCATTTGGTATTCAAGGGATTACATATGGTATAACAGCTGGCTTCACATGCCATTCAGAGTTTAGCCTTAGACTGCTCTTGTCCATGCTACCACTAGGATAGCTGGTCTATAAGGTTGACTTTACAACCAATCACCATAAGGGTTGTTTGGACTGATACAGGGTGTACACTAGAATTAGTGACATCATATATCAGGCCAACTTCTCACATTGGTGAGCAGCGGTTGGGATCTGAGCTTGCTGTTGTAATACCATTGTAATCTTGAGATACTAAATTGAAAGATCACACAGATATTGTTTAGGTACATATAACATAGATTATAAATACTTAAGTCCTACTGGACTTAGTTGTTGTAGGTTGAAGGGCCCAGCACCCCCTGACTACAACTACTAGAGAGGTTTAGTAGATACAACTAGTGTAGGTAGGTGCACACACCACACCCTCACTAGAATCATGTCCCTGAATGGAGATCACACTGATACTCCCTCAGGAGAGGAGAATCCTAGACAGATTCCCTCTAGATATGATGCATTCACTTTCCAGGAGATGAGACAACTGTGTACCTCCAGGAGATTAAAACAGGGTTCCAACCCTACCCTTAGACAGCTAGTGGAGCTTCTGGAGGCCTATGATGCTGAAAGAGCTGCCAAGTATGGTGCCATAGCTGTAGATAAGGTCCTCCCCTCCACAGAAGAGACCCCTGACTTAACTGATACAGATGAGTTAGAAGTGACCTCAGAGGAAGAGGGAGGTAGCAAGACCCCAGTCAGAAGACTTAGTCAGGCTAACTTAAGCTTGCATGGGAGCTTCCCTTACAGGCCCCCAAGTAATCTTAAAAAGAGAGATAGAAGGGGTAGATCTCCCTCAGGGGACTCTCTCCACTCCTATCACTCAAGAAGCTCCAATGCTTCATCCCACAGGGGAATGACTTCCCCCCAGAGGAGAGAGCATGAGGCCAGAATGAAGGAAGCCAAACTGAGGATTGAAAGGGAAGAACTTGCCCTTGCCAAAGAGAAGCTTGCTCTGGCCAGAGAGCAAAAATTGAGTGGGTCAGAACCCACTGGTGGCAGCAACATTCCTAGAGATAGGGATAGGTCTTATGACCATAGAAACCTTAGCAAGATAGTCCCCCCATATCAGAATGGGGATGACATCCACAAGTGGATGACTGCTTTGGAGAGGGCCTGCAAAGTACAGCAGGTACCCCAGAGTCAGTGGGCAGCTATCTTGTGGCTCTCCTTTTCTGACAAAGGCAGAGACAAGCTCCTCACAGTTAGTGATGAGGATGCTAACAATTACAAAGTCCTGAAGAGTGCTCTGATAGATGGGTTTGGCTTAACCACTGAGCAATATAGGTTGTTGTTCAGAGACACCCAGAAGGCACAGACACAGGACTGGTCTGATTTTGTGGATTGTGCCACTAAGGCTTTGGAAGGTTGGTTAACTGGCAGCAAGGTGCAGGACTATACAGGATTGTACAACTTGATTATGATGGAGCAGATCCTTAGTAATTGTCAGAACCAGCTTCTCCATCAACACCTGGTAGACTCAGATTTGACCTCTCCCCAAGAATTGGGAAAGAGGGCAGATAAATGGGTCAGGACCAGGATTAGGCCTAAAAATCAGGGTGGTGACCAAAAGAAAGATACCACCAAGCCTCAAGAGAAGGGTGGGGATAAAACAAAAGAGAAATCTTCCTCAGGGCCCCAAAACTCCACACAGGGTGGTGGGTCCCAAGCTCCCTCCTCTACCACAGTTAAAAAGCCTTACTGCCATGAATGTAAAATTCCTGGGCATTAGAAAAATGACAGCAGTTGCCCAAAGGCTAAAAACAAAACTGTTCTTCCAATTACTCCTGTCACACCACCTATTACTGTCTGCAGTATTCCCCAGGTGGTGGGAGTGCCCCCAAAAATGTGGTTGGGGTTTCTTGGGGAACACAGGGGGACCCTGGCTTAGCCAAGTCCCCTACGGCAGCTACTCTTGTCTGTGATGGTGGCATGGGGTTTGCCAACTTCACTGCCTGTCCCAACACTTTGGGTAGGTACAGACAGGAGCCCTACATCAATGGTAGAAAAACTGAGGCCTACAGAGACACTGGAGCTAGCATCACTATGGTGGCCCATAGGCGAGTTCCCTCTGAGCAGCTTTTGCCTGGTTTCTCATACCAGGTAACTAACATTGATGGCAAACAGAACAGTCATTCCATGGCAAAGGTATGTCTCAGCTGGGGAGATGTCACTGACCCGAAAAGGGTGGCAGTGTCCCCAACCTTGCCTGTAGATTGCTTACTGGGGAATGACTTAGAACTCTCAGCTTGAGCTGGAGTTGAACAAGACACCCATTCTAAAATGGTAGGCCTTTCACAAAAGGGTAGTGGGGTTGTGCCAGCCACAACCCCTGTCCAAGTAGATTTCCTCCCTGAAAAGGTTGGAAGGGCAGTGGTAGCCACAGCCCAGGCACAGACAGACTTCCCTGTAGAGATTGGCAGAGCTGTGACAGTCACAGCTCAAACCCAAACTGAGTGCCTCCCTGAAAAGGTTGGCAGGACTGTAATGGTCTCAGTCCATACTCAGACTGACATAGGTGTAGTGAAGCCTGAAACTATGGATCCCTCCACACAGACAGAGAGTAGTGGGGAGGAAGAAAAGTCTCCCTCTCTCCAGACATTAGGAAAAGGTCAGCCTCCTCAGAGATCTGACCTCACCCCTTGTGAAAGAACTGCCCCAGAGGGATGTATGACGTTACAACGCACACTTTTACAACGCATGCACTTACAACGCATTTTTTACAACGCATAATCCATTACAACGCATGACATTACAACGCATGACACTACAACGCATTTTTAAAAAATACCTTTACAACGCATTACCATTACAACGCATACTACCTTTACAACGCATTCCATTACAACGCATAATATTAAATTACATTTAAGGTAAGTATTAGATAGTATAGGGGTAAAAATTACTATTCTAACTCCAGGGGGTGCAACAGTAGGGTAAGTGTTGGATAGTATAGGGGTAAAAATTACTATTCTAACTCCAGGGGGTGCAACAGTAGGGTAAGTGTTGGATAGTGTAGGGGTAAAAATTACTATTCTAACTCCAGGGGGTGCAACAGTAGGGTAAGTGTTGGATAGTATAGGGGTAAAAATTACTATTCTAACTCCAGGGGGTGCATCAGTAGGGTAAGTGTTGGATAGTATAGGGGTAAAAATTACTATTCTAACTCCAGGGGGTGCAACAGTAGGGTAAGTGTTGGATAGTATAGGGGTAAAAATTACTATTCTAACTCCAGGGGGTGCATCAGTAGGGTAAGTGTTGGATAGTATAGGGGTAAAAATTACTATTCTAACTCCAGGGGGTGCATCAGTAGGGTAAGTGTTGGATAGTATAGGGGTAAAAATTACTATTCTAACTCCAGGGGGTGCATCAGTAGGGTAAGTGTTGGATAGTATAGTGGTAAAAATTACTATTCTAACTCCAGGGGGTGCATCAGTAGGGTAAGTGTTGGATAGTATAGTGTAATATTATGCGTTGTAATGGTATGCGTTGTAATGGTAGTATGCGTTGTAATGGAATGCGTTGTAAAGGTAGTTTTTAAAAATGCGTTGTAGTGTCATGCGTTGTAATGTCATGCGTTGTAATGGATTATGCGTTGTAAAAAATGCGTTGTAATGGTAGTGCGTTGTAAAAGTTGCGTTGTAAAGGTTGTTCCCCGCCCCAGAGGTAGCCAGGCCTAGCCTGGCAGAGCCTCTGATGTCAGTGGACCCTTCCAAGGTGGGACCCAGTCTGGTGCAGGTAGCCTGCCTCTCTCTACCCTGCCTCAGTCAGCCCAGGGCTGCAGAGGTCAGGGAGGCCAGTGGACCCCAAGAGGGCCCCTGTCCACAAGAAACCCCCCCATCAAAAGAATGAGGATTGCCTGGCTAGTAGCCCTAGCCAGGTGATGGTTAAAAACATTCCTGAGGGATCTCCTTTACAGGTAGTTAGGGACCTCCCCCAGAGAGATTATGTTGGGCACAGGCAAACATGGGACCTTAGGGCCCCAAACCTGACCTGTCCCTCCAGTAAGCCCACAAAAGGGACCCAGCCTCCAGCTTTAGGTAGCCAGAGGCTGACCTTGAGAGCACAGTGCAACTCAGTTAAAGAAAGAAAGGCATCCATGGTGGAGGATGATTGGAGGAAGCTGAGGCCTGACTTTGAGGACACTCACTTCAGTACTCCATCTCAACACCAGCCTTTTACTTTGCAAAGACACACCAAAGGTAGAGATTCCCTATGGTGGAGACCCTATGATACCTTTAGGGTGAGGGATTGCTTAGTGGACCATGAGACAGGGGGTAACCATGCCAGTGCTGGTTCTTCCTTGTATGGCCACTTAGGCAATATAGGCTTACCTGGTCAAGGACAGCCTTATCTCCCTTCGTTTGGGGGGGGGGGGGGTTGTCTAGGAAGGTGGATATCTGACTATGGTTACCCCCAACTTTTTGCCTAGTGTCTAGCTGGTTTTTCAACTTAGTTGGCCTGAGATCCTGCCCTTCAGGGTCTCAGGCTGTGTGCTCTCTCTTTAAAATGGACTCCATGTACCCTAGGTACATACCCAATTGGTAAGGATCAACTTATCGGACCCTGTACAGTGTACCCTAGGTACCCAGGGCATAGGTGTACCCTAGGCCTCCCAGGGGCTGCAGCATGTATTGTGCCACCCCTGGACTGGCCTTCCAATCAGACGCAACTGGCTGATCCCTCAGCTGGGGCAAGGTCGTGTAATCACCCCTTGCTTAGATATAGTATACCTATATCTACCCTTAAAATAGACACATGTGTACCTGTGAGCCACTCCTATGGCAGGCCTTAACAATCCTGGGGGCAGAGTGCTTGGTAACATGTGAGATGGTGCTCTAGCATGAGCTGAGCCTGTCTGCAGCTTTCGGAACCATGTCCTTATAGCTGTTCTATGATATAGCCTACCATATACTCTTAAAGTACCTTATAATCTTAAACGGTTATGGTAACTATGGTTTGGCTGTATCAAAACATGTCGTGTAAGGTGTCTAACACTTTGGAATAATACCCCCATACCATTTCTGGTGATGAGGATATTATTCCCCCCTTCTAGAGGGAGAGACATGTTAAAATCCTACTTTGCTGTTTAACTCTGACCAAAGCCTCAGCATCACAAAATGGATGCTGCTGCCACAGACACGAGTCTGACCTCCTGCAGCTGGGAGCCCTCCCAGCCAGGGAGGCCTGGACAATAGGTTTCCTGCTTGGGGAGTTGCTAGCACCTCCCCAGACAGACTTTAGCAGGGAGGGCTGAAAGGAATGAGACATGCCTGGGGCACACAAGGTGCTCCATGCATAGTCCAGTTCAAACCGGTGCTGGGGCACTCCAGCCCCAGCTCTGGCGCGAAACTGGACAAAGGAAAGGGGGTGTAGCCACTCCCCTTCCTGGTCCCACCCATCGGAGGGACCTTGCAGATAGCCCAGCCCACTAGCCCAGTATACTAGTAGCTAGTTGGGCCCTGCTAAATTAGATTAACCTGAATCTGCAATGTGAACAGAAACTCTGGACCTTCGACATTCGACCTCAGGAAGAAGACTGAAGAAATCTCCCTTGTGGCCAAGGAGTGACCACCCTGGGCAACCAGGCACCATCCAGTGACCGCTGCTTGCTTTGCGACTGAATCCTATGAGGGACGACTGCAGAGACTGACCAGCGCCAAGACTTCCAGACACCTCTGAACCAGATCCACATCTCCAGCGAAGCTGAGACCCGTGGAGGCGACGAGGGATGTGGGACCGGCGACTTGGGAAAAGTGGCTAGTAACTGACTAGCGCAACTTCTGAGGCTTCCTCGAGGCTGTGCTTGGGGAAGTGAGAAGCCCCACTCCCGAGCACCATCTGCAAAGAAGACCAGCTCCCCACACTTCACGTGTTCTGCGTGGGGCCCTTCTGCACCTGTGTTGCTCGACGTGTTGTCCGGTTGCTGGCCCGTTGGCTAGTAGCCTCTGTGACGAGGAACCTTTACTTTCATCTTGCTGGTCCGGCTCCTCCAGACTGGCACTCGCTCCTCTGTGAAAGAGAAGCACCCCAGACCTTCCTGGTCTGCACCAGAAGCAAGTCCTCCACCCTGCGTGGGTTCCGCTTGCCAAGGCTTGTTGGGTCCTGACTCGACTTCGACGCCGCCGACAGCAAGAGCCTTTGTGGGACAGCTCACCTCTTGGTCCTGGTCACCCTCGACGTCTCCTGGTACCCGTGGCTGCTGCGACAAGCTTCACCTCTTCACCTGCATCTTCACGACATCGCCTGGTTCCTTCCTGGTTCCTTCCCGGCTCCTGGCTGGTGACCTAGACTCTGTCCCTTCTGCTTGCAGGTTCCTTCCTTCTTGATCTCCACCTTGGGATCCACCGGACACTCTTCACTGACTGCCTATCAGCAACTTTCCTTCAGGCATCCATAGAAGTCCACGACGAAACCCGACGCAAGTTCACACCTATGCACCCGCAGCCTGTGGGCTAGGTAACTTGGGTACTTCGGTGCTCACAAGGGTATTGACTATCCTAGGGTCTAGTTTCCGAGTCTCGACTTTCTAGCTATACTAGAAGTGTCCTAAAACTGCTTATTTCCAACTGCTAGTGATTCTATCGACTTTTACGCATTACGCGTGAGTGTTTCCACTCTGCACCTGAATCCCGTGGGCCTCCCACTTCCTAACTGTTGGTAGTATAGTGTAGCCCCAGCGATTCCCTAGGCCTAGGCCTATCCTGTGTTCGTGACAGTGGTCCTTATACCACTTACTTAGTATATGGTTTGCGTGGCCCCTAGGGCCTAACTGTATTACTTACCTGTGTGACTTAATGTATGCTTAAATAAGACTGTGTTGTACTTACCTCGAATCTCATAAAGAGTGCTGAGGGTTTGCCTAGAATAAATACATTCTATTTATATATATATCTGTTGTGGTGTCCTTTCATTTGGTGTTCAAGGGATTACATATGGTATAACAGCTGGCTTCACATGCCATTCAGAGTTTAGCCTAAGACTGCTCTTGTCCATGCTACCACTAGGATAGCTGGTCTATAAGGTTGACTTTATAACCAATCACCATAAGGGTTGTTTGGACTGATACAGGGTGTACACTAGAATTAGTGACATCATATATCAGGCCAACTTCTCACACTCCGTATGAAGTTTGTGACGCCTTAATTAGACGTCTGCTGGTTCTGGTGAGGAAAACCAGTTGAGCGTTGCTGAGGTCTATCCGGTGAAGACCTCGATGCTGATTGCCCTTCGTCCTGCAAACTGCGGTTTCAGAGGAGCTTCTGGTGAGGTTTTGCCTCCTTTTATGTAGATTTCAAGTTTATCGGCGAAGGAGGCTGTATTGGTGCTTTGTGCGCAAGCGCGAGCTAACGTACATCATACCGCTGTTGAAGCTTTCTGTTGTTGTGACAACCGGCGCGTAAGCCGGCGCGTGTCACACTTCCAAGCAGAACTTCCGTTGTTGTGGCAACCAGCGCCTGAGTCTTCGCGTGTCATTGCTTTTGAAGGAGGTTCCTGTTGGCATGGCAACCACGCATGTCGGCGCATCTCTGCAATAAGTTAAAGACTCGTTTCGGAAGCACGCATTTTGTCAAATGAATATTGTGTGAGCAATTTTCAAAGGTCAATAACTCAAGATATCATAGCTAAATCAAGCGTGTCAACCAGTTATATTGTGGGGGGGTTTTTCACAACGGTGACACGCACACCTCTTTAACTTTCTGTGTACACATTTTTCGCAAATGTGATGCACATGTCTGGTGTATTAGTGCATTGTGGCAGGCAACATTCTCTTCATTGGCATGTCAGTGATGTGCACACCTTATTCTCTTTAACTGTATTGTAAAACTAAACACAGTTATACACTCTACAATCTATTTATTTATTCATTTATTTTTATTTTTTCTCCTCCTGCAAGATAATTTCTTGTTTGTGTGACTTGTGGCAGCAACTCACCCACGCAAGGCTATTCTATGGATCATGTTATTGCACCACCTCCCTTTTTGCAGTCACCCGGTACTCCTCTGTTATTTGGAAACAGTGGAAAGAAACATTGGATGCCTATCTTGAGGCGATTGATGGAGACACTTTCACTTCAAAGAAGAAAAAAGATTTGCTTGTATATAATTTGGGTGCTGAGGGGAGGAGCATTTTAAAGACTTTACTTCTAGAACTTGTAAGAACATGTGTTAGTAGTGGTGATGAGGTTGACTCTTTAATTGTTGATGATTATGCTTCACTCATCAAAACTCTAGACAAGAGATTTAGGGCCTCATGTAGGTGGCATACACTTTACCGATTCTAAAATACCGAATCATACCGATTCGGTATTTAAGAATCGGTAAAGTGTATGTAGGTAAAAATTCGGTAAATGTTACCGAATCGGAATGAGTCGGTAATTACCGAATCGGTATTTACCGATTCGGTAATGAGGCATACCTTCCCATTGATGGGAAGGTATGCCTCATTACCGAATCGGTAAATACCGATTCGGTAATGAGGGAGCACATGCAAGGGTGGCAGGGTGTCACATTGACACCCTGTTGCACCCCTGATTCGGACATGTGTGCACATGTGGCACACATACATGCCCTAAGGGCATGTATGTCTGCCACATTGCACACTTCTAAGCGCTATAACAAGCGTTTACACATCCATACTTTATAAATACCGACTCCAAACAACACCCACACACTCCCCCTACATCTCATTTCTGTATTCGGAATTTACCGAATCGGTAAAATTACCGATTCGGTAATTTTACCGATTCGGTAAATTACCGAATACAGAAATGAGCCCCCTACATGTCACAAGCCTAAATACCGGTCGGTAACGGTAAAATTACCGAAAATCGGCCGTTACCGACCGGTATTCGGCTACGTACATGAGGCCCCTAATCCCAAGAGAAATATTGTACTGGAGCGTCACAAATGTTTACAACCTGCTCAAATTCCAGGTGAATCCATCGATGATTTTGGAGCTGCTCTTAGAACCCTAGCTGTCACTTGTAATTATAGGGAGTTCAGAGACGAGATAATCCATGATCAGCTAATTGAGCACACATGTAATAAAAAGATTCAAGAGAAACTTTTATCTTCTGAAGATCCTGACTCAGAAACTGCTCTCATTTTGGCTAGAAGCATCGAGCATTCTCAACTATGCATGAAAGAGATGAGTGAGTCTGTGTCATCCAACGAAGTCAAGTTAGTCAGTACCAAATCTACAAATAAACCTGCCAAAGGAACTAACACAAATGTACCAAGCATTTCTCCATCTGCACCCAGTTTGCTCAAATCCAAATCTGAAAGACCTGAAAGACCTGACCTCTCCTACTACCGATGTGGGAGCAGATCTCATTTGGGCAATTTTAAGTTTTGTTTTGCTGTAAATCAAACTTGCTTCAAATGTGGTAAGAAAGTACATTTGGCACGTATGTGCAAGGCCACTGTAGCACATAAGGGACTGTCTAAAACTGTGAAAGCTATTGGGGGCGGAGCTTGGCTCGAGTCGAAAATGGCTGCCTGAGCCTAGAGCTCCTCCACGCCGACCAACAAACTCAGAATTATCGGATCACCCGTCACCGTCCAAAGTATCACAGAACGATATCCGTGGATCGGAACGGCGCCGCATCCCAGTGACGAGACCCTGATCTTCCTGGTCCCCCCTGACCAAAGTTACGGGGCTGGCGAGCTGGCGGAGTACTGGGTCGCGACTCCCCGAGCTGAAGTGCGCACGGGGCGGAGCAGCGTCTCTGTGCGTGCGGGAGAGAGCAGCGAGGACGAGCCGGTCCCCTGTGCTTCGCGGTCCAGACTTGCTCGACTCTTTGCGTGTCCCGGTGGGGACTACAGCGGGGTTGCGGCCCGAGAGGGGGGGTCTGAGACTCCCTCCGTGGCAAGATCAAGAGAGCTGCAGCATTGGAGGAGGACCATCGGGGGGATCTTAAATACCCCTCTCTCCCCTGGCGTGAGTGAGACTACCGGACCGCGATTTGCACCACGGCGGCTGCCCGCAGCAGGGGAGACGAGCTACGGAGGAGCCCACATACGAGAGGTCAGTGAGGGCAGAATATGTTTAACTCCCACCCAGACTGCGCAGACACAACCTCGGGGGCAAGCTACACAGCCATTTTGCGGCCCACCAGCGGTACAGCGAGCTCCTGAGGCCCCAGGAATACACACGGAAAGAGCTCTCGAAGACGCTACTGCGCGAAGTGAATGCCGGCGAGAGGGGCGGTGGAAAAAAGGTCATTGCCCTGCGGGACGCAGAATTGATGATAGTCAGACTGCTGCAGGTAGCGGAGGGGTGGCAGCACTATCAACGTAGCACATCTGAGGCTGTTTTTCTCCCGAGGAGGAAGACTTCCAAGCGGCACGAGCAGAGGCCAGCAGACAAGAGGAGTTGCGGTGTCACTACCAGATAGTAGCAACACATGCTGCATCCATCGCAGGGGCTTCTACAGGAAACGGACACAGTGGCCTGAAGGAGAGTGGTGAGATTAACCCTGACAGCGATCACTGATCAGATGCCCTATTCTGAGGTGCGCACCCGGGTATGACCGACCACCCGTGGTGGGGTCTGCCGGTGCGGGTCTGATCGGGCTTTGCTGGCTGGACCCGGACGAAGCAAGGTGCGACTGGGTACGAGTTGACACTGGAAGCAACGGGTGCTGCCCCAGGTGCCTGGCATACTGACACGTGCGGCTGATAGTCACCGCGAGCTGGCAACTGGTCTGAGGCGACGCAATAGCTCCCTGGGAGGGGATTGGCGGTCTGGTCTTTGCATGCTTGATCCCAGAGTGGAGGCTTGCAGCTGTCCTGGAACTCACCCCCTACACTAAGGAAGACAATGGGCAGAACAGACAAGACCCAACCCAAGCTCTCCTTCGCACAAAAACGCTCTAAGTCGCAGGGCTCGACCTCGCAAGCGAATAATCGTCCCCCAACGCCTACGGATGAAGAGCCGGATCTCCGCAGCCTGCTGTTATCAATGGAAAGGGGTCTGCAGAACAGTATCACAACCCTGGGCACAACAATTGACGCCCTCTCCTATCGGATGGATAGGATGGGGGAAAGGCTGGATAAGCATGCGGAGAGATTATTTTTTTTTTTTTTTTTTTTTTTGTGAAACCGTTTATTGCAATCTCAAGTATATACAAGTATGGGCCTACAACCTTCCGGCCGGCCGCTAGAGTGACAGGAGCACCTGACAAACTTACAAAAGGGCACTTGGCGTTACAGAGAAGCAAATCAGGAGACATCAACGACGTGGGCCACATGACTCTAAGCCCACAATACGGTTTCATTTTATACACACGCAACAACATAGAAAAACACACCCGCAAGGCAACCCGCAATCGAAGGTAATCACACGTGCTCCTCGAATGAGGGACCCCGACCATCCACAGGAATCTGAAGAGGGGGAAGGGAAACAAGTCCAGGACTGGGGGAACTCTGTGCCCGGGGCTGGGGGAGGGGGTCAACTAGGGGGACGGAGCCGGTGAGGCAGCAGGCAGCAGTGGTGGCTCGCAAATACCCCCGCGGTAGGCGTTCCAGGGGCCCCATATTTTCACCCACGCCCCAGGCTTGCCCCTCGGCATGCGGAGAGATTAGATATGAACGGCAGCTAACTGAAGTTGAGAAGGCACAGACGACTCTGGACGCGGACCACAAACAGCTAGAAAGGATTACGCGCGTGCTGCAAGACAAAGCGGAAGATTTGGAGGCCCCGCTCGAGACGCTGTAATCTGCGGATAACCAGTCTGCTGGAGACAACACAAACGGGCAACATGGAGCGTTTTGTGGAGAAGCTGCTGGTCGAACTTCTGGGCGCTGAGGTGTTTTCGAATATGTTCGTGGTGGAACGGGCACACCGCACCTTGGGGCCCAGACCCCTGCTGGGTGCCCCGCCCAATCATCGCAAAGTTGCTAAATTACCGGGACAGAGACGCGGCCCTTCGAACGGGGAGGGACAAACAGACACTGACTTATGAAGGGTCAAACGTCTCGCTGTACCCGGACTTCACTGCTCGAGTGCAAGAGGCTCACCGACAATTTGTCCCCATGAAAAAACTGTTGCGGGAACTAGGTCCGCACTATATAATGCTGTACCCAGCTAAGCTACGGGTGAACAGACAGGGGAGTTCACACATTTTTGTGGAACCGAAGGCGCTGCAAAAGGTGATTAAGGACTGTAACAAGGAACAGCGACGGAGTCCAGAGCGGCAGCTTCTGAATGAAGCGGCTGGGGGATCGCTGGAGGAACAAGACTGAGTCCCGACTAATCGTGATCTGTTGATAAGTATCCTGAGGAGAGGAGGGGGTGGAGGGAGGAAGGGGAAAGAGACAGAATCAAACATATTGCTGTGCTGAGATAGAAGCCTATTGACTCATCAATGTACACTGCTGTGGCCATGCTGCTCGCGCCGGCTGGGTATATGGACAGGTGTTAGGTATCTAGAGACCACATGGCAGCTACAGCATTGGTCAAGAGAGAGGTTCTGGGCACTGCATGTTTCTGGCAGTCGAGTCAGTGGGATGCGTAGTGGTAACATGGCAAGTACAGATACGACTAGCGGTTTGGTGAAGGGTGTATGGCTAGCTGTCGGTGGGGGGGGGGTCGGGACAGATGCATGCTGTCGCCAGTGTTTTTCATTTTTATTAGTTGCATGCTGAGCAACCTCTGCCCGCAAGTGACAAACACCACTACTGCTAACTCAATTGGGGGAGGAAGGGGGGGGCGGTGTGGGAGGTCCCTACTAGGGATCATGCGCAACCGAGTTGTGGGTGGTCTGCTGTGGGAGGGGGGAGAGGAGGGTAGGATCGGGACCCTGTTTTTGTTTTCAAAGTTGGGGAGGTCAGATATGTTGTTTCAAGAGGTACAGTATAAATATCAGTCACAGGCTTCAGGACGCTCTGAGAAGCACAATAGAAGGGATGGCTACGTTAGGAGTAACTATTGACCAGAGACCAATAGACTCCCTCAGGACGCTATCGTGGAATGTGAGAGGTCTGAATGACCATCACGAACTGCGCAAAGTGCTCAGCTATCTAAACAGACATAAGATAGATGTGGCCCTGTTACAAGAGACGCACCTTTCCCTGCAGAGCCCAATGATGCGCTCCAGGGGCATTGAGGGTAATATCGACGCTGCAGGTTTCACTTCACACGCTAGAGGTGTAATGACATGGGTGAACCTTAGATCTGAATACACACTGCGACTGCTGAAGGCAGATGCAGGTGGGAGGTTTGTGATCTCCAGATGTCAGGGACGAGGACTAGATCTTCTACTGGTTAATGTATACGGCCCTAACTACGACTGCCCAGAGTTCTTTGCTGCATTGGCTAGCACAGTGGACGGATGTGGGGTGACACACATGCTCTGGGGAGGGGATTTTAACTTTGTCAGGAACCCGAGCTTAGATAGATCAGGGGGCCCAATTAGGAGGCCGGCATCAGCGGTTAGAGCTATGGAAAGAGTACTGATCAGCCAGGACCTCACCGATGTATGAAGGGAACTCCACCCGCTAGAAGGAGGTTTCACACACTACTCTGCCTATTATAATCTTCACACCCGAATAGACTATTGGCTGGCATCGACATCACTTATCTCACAAATCCGTGCATGTCAGGTCCTACCACGCACCCTGTTGGACCACTCTGCTCTCCTACTGGTCCTGTCCACCCCCAAGAAGACAATCCCTCACTTGACATGGTGATTTCCCCCTTATTCATTGGTAGACCCACTCTTCAAAGAAACGATAGCTGAAGCTATAGAAACATTTTTCACTGCCAATATTGGGTCAGTAAATAGTTTTCAGACGGTAGTATGGGAGGCTTTCAACGTATATATTAGGGGGGTTGCTATGGCTAAACACTCAGGGGTACTATGCGACATTTGCCAGAGACTGTCGACTTTGGAGCGTCAACTGGGTGAGTTGGAATCCCGCCAGGTGTCCGGGGCAGACGGGGAGTCCGCGGAGGTAATGAAGCAGTTATTGGAGGAGTATCAGGAGGCAGCGGACAGCGAAGTGAAACATCTGGGGAAATACGCTACAGCACACGTGTACCGAGAGGGGGATAGACCGGGATCAGTACTGGCTAACTTGCTGAAAGCCAAACGTGATAAAACCTTAATTACAGCAATCAGATCGGACGAGGGTGACCTCATCACTGATGAAGTATATATAGCTAATAGATTTAAACAATACTACTCGGGCCTATATGCCTCACGTCTATCGGACATGGACGGGGAAATACTAGACTACCTGGAACATATCAAGTTGCCCTTTCTGTCTAATTCGCGCAGGGAGTTCCTTTCACTCCCTATTGAAAAAGAAGAGATATTGGAAGCACTGTCGGGAATGAAGGTGAATAGCGCCCCAGGGACGGATGGCCTCACAGTGAACTTTTATAAGACCTTCATAGACTTATTACTCCCACACCTTTCGGAATTATTTGATGACATGTGTGTTACGAGACAGATGCCGCAAATGATGAGGGAAGCTATAATAGTCGCAATCCCCAAATCAGGTAAACCACGGGAGGAATGTGGATCATATAGGCCGCTTTCCTTGCTGAATGTGGATGCCAAATTGTTCGCAAAAATTTTGTCGACTCGACTGGCACTTCTGACTCCGGAACTGGTTGCCCTGGAACAGGCGGGATTCGTGCCTGATAGAAGCCTTACTTATAATCTTCGTATGGTATTTGGCACAATACAACACGTACGGCATGACACGAAGGCAAACACGGTCTTCCTAGATATGGAGAAGGCTTTCGATTCGGTAGAGTGGCCTTTTATGTGGCACGTGCTGACCAGAATGGGACTCGGCCCTGTTTTTTTTACAACTAATAGGGGTGTTATATAATGCCCCCACTGCGCGCATTAGGCTGGGGAACTTAGTCACTGACCCCATTCCCAGCACCAGAGGTACCCAACAGGGTTGTCCTTTGTTGCTATATGCATTGGTTGCAGAGCCCTTGGCATGCGCGCTTAGGGAATACCACGGCCACAGAGGGATGAGTTTTCCTACCTATGAAATAGTGCTGTCAACGTATGCTGATGATATCCTCCTTTATGTGAGAGATCCCGAAAACAATCTTGCCCTGGTCTTGCGTGAGGTGGTGCACTATGGTGCACTCTCTGGGTAGAAGGTCAATTGGACCAAATCCATTGCCTTTCCGCTTACTCCGTCTACATCGAAGTTTGAGATGGAGTACCCGCAACAGTGGTCCGACGACTCGGTCACGTATCTTGGCATCAGATTGCACACTGATTCAGAAATTGTCTTTCGCGAAAATTATGGAACTGCGGTGGCCAAGTTAGAGGATGATGTCGAAACATGGATTGGAATACCACTATCGTTGATCGGCAGGGTCTCTATCATGAAGATGGTAGTGCTCCCTAGATTCCTCTTTCTCTTTACAAATATACCAATAGTAGTGCCGCACTCCTTCTTCACCCAGTTAAACAAATCATTAGTGAGGCTAGCTTGGGCAGGCAAACAATCACGTGTACAATGGCGGGTACTCACTGTACCATATCACCTGGGGGGGCTGGGTGCGCCTGACCTGGAGCTGCATTACAGAGTGACACAGAGCACGCAGGCACATAGTTGGATCCATGGTGCGGATAACATCCCATACCTCAAGCGTGAGAGGTTGTTTGCTGACCCACTCCCCCTCCCTGCTGTCATATTTGAACCGGCGGATCGCAGAAAAGGATTCATTAAACTCGACCCGGCATGCCTGGCACAGCTTACTACAACAAAGAGCAGGAGCACTGTTATATTCCCCGGAGATGTTAGTGAACTGGGTGGTCTGGCTATATCCCTGCAGGGACGGAGGGGTCATCAGAGTGCTGCAAGCGCTGGGTATTCACAAAGTGGGAGATCTGTTTGTAGAAGGGGTCGCCATAACTTGGGACGAAGTCACGAACTCTGCTGAAGCACCCACGTTACTTCAACGCTTTCAGTTCCACAGAGTGCACTGTGCCAACTGCTGGGAGACGACTTAAATGAACCTCCTGAGGTGCAAGAACTATCGTACCTCATCAAAACTAAATCCCCCCCGCAAGCTTGTCTCCAATATCTATAAATTGGCAATGTCCCAGAGAGCTTACCAGTTTACCAAGGCTAGACTGGCCTGGCAACGTGACTTGGAAATAGCAATTGATGATGGCATGTGGACCTACTGTTGCACTAACACGAAACGTATATCTTTGCATGGAAAACACAGACTGATACATTTTAAATATATCAACAGAGTGTACTACACATCTGAGAGATTACACAGGTATGGCCTGAGAGAGGACGCAACCTGAGACAGATGCCGCTCCACTTCAGCGGATTTCATGCATGTAGCGTGGAGCTGCCCTGGAGTATTCCGATTCTGGGAAAACATATTCCGTGAGATCAGTGCAATAGCTGAGTTGGAGATCCCCCCTGACCCAGCTCTGATGCTGCTGGGCTAGTCTAAAAAACTCCCAAAGGCAGCTTGTAGACTGGTGGACTTAGGCCTGCAGATGGCAAAACGCAGAGTAGCAATGTGCTGGTTAAGGGGACCCTTACCCACAGTGACACTGTGGTCGCACGATGTCCTTTACTGCTGCACGCAATCAGAGAGCTTTAGCGAACTGCTCCCTCCGAGGAGCAGACCGAAGAATTTCTGGGGGCTATATACCACATATCTGAAAGGCAAGGGAGAGGGAGCAACGGTAGCGGGAGTAGAAGTAGGACTCAATACCCCAGCTCCATACAGGACAGGACTGGGTTTTGGACTAGGTAATCTTCCCTAGCAAGGGATAGCGATAAGTGTCGATAGAGAGACTGGGTCAGAGAAATGGGTGGGAACTAGAGGGCAGTCATGGTGGCGGAGGGAGGGAGTCAGGGAGTGACAAGTACAGAATGCCATCACTAGGTAGTGGCGTAACTAATAAGAGTCCTGACGGCGAGTGGCTGAACTGATACCTCCTTGTTTGGTTGTTACTTTAAATAAAAATGGTATTATTTTTAATACCTATTTCAGACGCTGCAGCATGGCGGACTCGCCTAGTATCCCATTCAGTTTTGCGACCCTTAAGAATTACGCTGCCCGGCCTCCGGGATGTGGGCAAAAGAGCTGTGTACTACACTTAATATATAAATGCCGACGGCCCCAGGGTTGTAGGCTGTGACTGTCAGTGACATCTCTCATAATAAAAAAAAAAAGAAAAGAAAAAAAACTATGAAAGCTATTGAGGAGGACTGTGCTGAAACTGGGGAAGATAATGAGGGCTATGAATTGTTAATGTTGTCTTCCTCATCTATTCAAACGAAAGGTGTAGTGGAAATTGCTTCTATTTTGGAACCACATAAAAGGAAATCCCCTGAGTGTGTCATTAATCTAAACAGCATGAAGTAAAGTTTCTAGCTGATTCTGGTTCTCCATTTACCCTCATCAATGCCAAGGACTTTGAGGGACTGGGCGATGTTAGAAATGAGATTTCTGGCGGGCTAGGGCATGTGTCAAAGCCAGGAAGAAACCACCACTCTAGTCAGGATAAGGGAGTTAAACTCCTAAAATAACCCCTGCTCACCACCTTCGTAGCTTGGCACGAGCAGTCAGGCTTATCTTAGAGGCAGTGTGTAAAGCATCTGCACATAACCAACCGTAATACAGTGGAAGCACTACAAACGGACACCACACCAGTTTTAGAAAAATACCCAATATTTTTATATACTTTAAGACAAGACCTAAAACGACAAAAATCCACACTACAGTACTTCAAAATCTACGGTTATCAAAATCAGCTGTAAAAACAGTTCCTTATGAGGGAGGTGGCGGGAAATCAGGGGATTTATATCGTTCTATCTCATATTTAATGTATTAACTGTATTATTGACGTGCATGTGCCATCGGAATATGTACCAAACAAACAGCAACAATTTTTCAATTTTTCAATTTGTAATGATTCTTCAATCTGCCCTTTCATCAAAATAACAGAATGAAAAAAAAAAAAAAAACAGTTCCTTGATGTCGATAGCTCCGTCCTGGGCTATCGCGGCATCGTGAGCAAACAAATTCAATCAGTTCTGGCTGACCGCGGTGTCGCAGGCCAGCTACGGTGTCAGTATCTTTCAGAAATGTAGGGATATGAGGCCCTTGAAGTCACTTGCGTTGCAGGTCGAGCTCCTCTCTGATGGAATCAGGAGCGCTGTCGTCGACAGGCGTCGGGTGCTGCGGTGCGAAGTGCTACAAAAGGGGGTGGTGATGGACGGAGCATCAGAACCAATCAAACACTCACACCCAGTCAACAGATCTGGGTTTGATCCATCACCGTTCTTTAGCCCACTCTGCCACCCCAGTTCAGACATGGCCATATGCAAATCAGTCTGACCCTGTGCCTCATGGGAACAGTCCAGCCCGAACTGCCAAGCCATGCCTTCCCTGGACCGGAAACAAGCTTCCTAGGACCGGTTTCTGGCATTTCAGCCGTCTTCAGCCAGGCTTGCTTGAATCCAGTGGCAAAGTGAGCAAGGGACTCACGTCTGAGCATACCCTGCCAACTTATGGCGAACAAAGCGGTACAAAAGGGGGTGGTGATGGACGGAGCATCAGAACCAATCAAACACTCACACCCAGTCAACAGATCTGGGTTTGATCCATCACCGTTCTTTAGCCCACTCTGCCACCCCAGTTCAGACATGGCCATATGCAAATCAGTCTGACCCTGTGCCTCATGGGAACAGTCCAGCCCGAACTGCCAAGCCATGCCTTCCCTGGACCGGAAACAAGCTTCCTAGGACCGGTTTCTGGCATTTCAGCCGTCTTCAGCCAGGCTTGCTTGAATCCAGTGGCAAAGTGAGCAAGGGACTCACGTCTGAGCATACCCTGCCAACTTATGGCGAACAAAGCGGTACAAAAGGGGGTGGTGATGGACGGAGCATCAGAACCAATCAAACACTCACACCCAGTCAACAGATCTGGGTTTGATCCATCACCGTTCTTTAGCCCACTCTGCCACCCCAGTTCAGACATGGCCATATGCAAATCAGTCTGACCCTGTGCCTCATGGGAACAGTCCAGCCCGAACTGCCAAGCCATGCCTTCCCTGGACCGGAAACAAGCTTCCTAGGACCGGTTTCTGGCATTTCAGCCGTCTTCAGCCAGGCTTGCTTGAATCCAGTGGCAAAGTGAGCAAGGGACTCACGTCTGAGCATACCCTGCCAACTTATGGCGAACAAAGCGGTACAAAAGGGGGTGGTGATGGACGGAGCATCAGAACCAATCAAACACTCACACCCAGTCAACAGATCTGGGTTTGATCCATCACCGTTCTTTAGCCCACTCTGCCACCCCAGTTCAGACATGGCCATATGCAAATCAGTCTGACCCTGTGCCTCATGGGAACAGTCCAGCCCGAACTGCCAAGCCATGCCTTCCCTGGACCGGAAACAAGCTTCCTAGGACCGGTTTCTGGCATTTCAGCCGTCTTCAGCCAGGCTTGCTTGAATCCAGTGGCAAAGTGAGCAAGGGACTCACGTCTGAGCATACCCTGCCAACTTATGGCGAACAAAGCGGTACAAAAGGGGGTGGTGATGGACGGAGCATCAGAACCAATCAAACACTCACACCCAGTCAACAGATCTGGGTTTGATCCATCACCGTTCTTTAGCCCACTCTGCCACCCCAGTTCAGACATGGCCATATGCAAATCAGTCTGACCCTGTGCCTCATGGGAACAGTCCAGCCCGAACTGCCAAGCCATGCCTTCCCTGGACCGGAAACAAGCTTCCTAGGACCGGTTTCTGGCATTTCAGCCGTCTTCAGCCAGGCTTGCTTGAATCCAGTGGCAAAGTGAGCAAGGGACTCACGTCTGAGCATACCCTGCCAACTTATGGCGAACAAAGCGGTACAAAAGGGGGTGGTGATGGACGGAGCATCAGAACCAATCAAACACTCACACCCAGTCAACAGATCTGGGTTTGATCCATCACCGTTCTTTAGCCCACTCTGCCACCCCAGTTCAGACATGGCCATATGCAAATCAGTCTGACCCTGTGCCTCATGGGAACAGTCCAGCCCGAACTGCCAAGCCATGCCTTCCCTGGACCGGAAACAAGCTTCCTAGGACCGGTTTCTGGCATTTCAGCCGTCTTCAGCCAGGCTTGCTTGAATCCAGTGGCAAAGTGAGCAAGGGACTCACGTCTGAGCATACCCTGCCAACTTATGGCGAACAAAGCGGTACAAAAGGGGGTGGTGATGGACGGAGCATCAGAACCAATCAAACACTCACACCCAGTCAACAGATCTGGGTTTGATCCATCACCGTTCTTTAGCCCACTCTGCCACCCCAGTTCAGACATGGCCATATGCAAATCAGTCTGACCCTGTGCCTCATGGGAACAGTCCAGCCCGAACTGCCAAGCCATGCCTTCCCTGGACCGGAAACAAGCTTCCTAGGACCGGTTTCTGGCATTTCAGCCGTCTTCAGCCAGGCTTGCTTGAATCCAGTGGCAAAGTGAGCAAGGGACTCACGTCTGAGCATACCCTGCCAACTTATGGCGAACAAAGCGGTACAAAAGGGGGTGGTGATGGACGGAGCATCAGAACCAATCAAACACTCACACCCAGTCAACAGATCTGGGTTTGATCCATCACCGTTCTTTAGCCCACTCTGCCACCCCAGTTCAGACATGGCCATATGCAAATCAGTCTGACCCTGTGCCTCATGGGAACAGTCCAGCCCGAACTGCCAAGCCATGCCTTCCCTGGACCGGAAACAAGCTTCCTAGGACCGGTTTCTGGCATTTCAGCCGTCTTCAGCCAGGCTTGCTTGAATCCAGTGGCAAAGTGAGCAAGGGACTCACGTCTGAGCATACCCTGCCAACTTATGGCGAACAAAGCGGTACAAAAGGGGGTGGTGATGGACGGAGCATCAGAACCAATCAAACACTCACACCCAGTCAACAGATCTGGGTTTGATCCATCACCGTTCTTTAGCCCACTCTGCCACCCCAGTTCAGACATGGCGGTGCGAAGTGCAGCGGTGCGGAATGCAGTGCCCCCATGTCGCGGTGCGAGCAGCGGCAGCGTCAGATGGTGTAGTCCGTGAGACCAGGGTCGCAGTGCGAGATGAAGGCGGGGCTCGTCACGGTGCTAGCAGGTCAAGGTGCAAGCAGTGTCGTCGTCATTGCTGAAGCGCTGTCGTAGGCTGACGAGCAGGAGTCGATGGTGCCCGCGTCGGTGGGCCAAGGCTGCGGGGTGGGATGAGGGTGGTGCTTCGTGTGACTTACGAGCGGCCCTCGAACCACGGTGCAAGCAGCGGCGTCGATTTCGGCGTGGAGCGGCGACGTCAGGGAGGCAAAGGAGTCCTCATGAAGCATGGCGGTGCGGACTGCGGTGCCCACAGGTCGCAGTGTGAGCAGCGGCTCGGTGGTGGCGTCTACAGGCGTTCTTGGTGAGACCAAGGTCGCGGTGAGGCGTTGCGGTGGTGCTCTTTGCGGTGCCAAAGCTTCGGCATGAAGCAAGGCCGGGTAGAGTGCCGTGCCCACAGGTCGTGGTGCAAGTAGCGGCTCGGTGGCAGCGTCAACAGGTGTCGTGTGTGGGGCCAAGGTTGCGGTGCGGCGTTGCAGCGGTGCTCTCTGTGGTGCCAAAGCTTCGGCGTGAAGCGAGGTGGTGCAGAGTGCAGTGCCCACAGGTCACGGTGCAAGCAGCGGCTCGGTGGCGGCATCAACAGGCATCGTCGGTGAGACCAAGGTTGCGGTGCGGCATTGCGGCGGTGCCATCTGTGGTGTCTTCAGGACACGGAGTCAGCAGTGGCGTCATAGACGTCGTTGAGTTGCTTTTCCTCTGTTTGTAGCACAAAACACACAGTCCCCAGTGCTGCGGGCAGAAGAGCTTGAAGTCTTTTTTGTTCCTGAGACTTCGTGAACAGGGGGCAAGCTCTACCTCAAGCCCTTGGAGAGACTCACAAATTAGATTGCAGAAAGTCCAGTCCAGGCTTTTCACTGCCCAAGACAGAAGCAGCCACTGCAGGTCAGTCCAGCAAGGCACCCAGCAAAGCGGTCGTTCCTTCTCACAGCTTCTCCGGCTCTTCTTCTTGGCAGTCTTCTTGATCCAGATGAGTTCTAAAGTTTAGGGGCCCGATTCACAGAACTAACTTAAGACAAAATCCTAAACTTACTACCATTTTGGTATTCGCAGAAGGCACTTACTCATTTTGGTATTCACAGAAGGCACTTACTCATTTCGGTATTCACAGAAGTTAGGAGTCCTAACTTTAGGACTCCTAAATGCCTTCTGTGAATACCGAAAGTCTTAAAGTTAGGATTTTTCTCAGTTTAGTAGTAGTATAGTTAGGACTCCTAACTTTAGGACTCCTAAATGCCTTCTGTGAATACCGAAAGCCTTAAAATTAGGATTTTTCTCAATTTAGTAGTAGTAAAGTTAGGACTCCTAACTTTAGGACTCCTAAATGCCTTCTGTGAATACCGAAAGCCTTAAAATTACGATTTTTCTCAGTTTAGTAGTAGTATAGTTAGGACTCCTAACTTTAGGACTCCTAAATGCCTTCTGTGAATACCGTAAGTCTTAAAATGACGATTTTTCTCAATTTAGTGGTAGTAAAGTTAGGACTCTTAACTTTAGGACTCCTAAATGCCTTCTGTGACCACCGAAAGCCTTAAAATTACAATTTTTCTCAGTTTAGTAGTAGTATAGTTAGGACTCCTAACTTTAGGACTCCTAAATGCCTTCTGTGAATACCGAAAGTCTTAAAATGACGATTTTTCTAAATTTAGTAGTAGTAAAGTTAGGACTCCTAACTTTAGGACTCCTAAATGCCTTCTGTGACTACCGAAAGCCTTAAAATTAGGATTTTTCTCAGTTTAGTAGTAGTAAAGTTAGGAGTCCTAACTTTAGGACTCCTAAACTGAGAAAAATCCTAATTTTAAGACTTTCGGTATTCACAGAAGGCATTTAGGAATCCTAAAGTTAGGACTACTAACTTCTGTGAATACCGAAATGAGTAAGTGTCTTCTGTGAATACCAAAATGAGTAAGTGCCTTCTGTGAATACGAAAATGGTAGTAAATTTAGGATTTTGTCTTAAGTTAGTTCTGTGAATTGGGCCCTAGGGGTCTGGGCCCCAGTATTTGTATCCATAATTCCTTTGATCTTTCAGGCAGAGGGTGTCTGTGCCCGGCCAGAGCCAGTTCTGCCTTCTCTGGTGTGATTTCCTTGCAGGAGGTGGAAACTGCATTGTCAGAGACAGACCTGGCCCTTTGAGGTGCAAGGAAATCTCCTCCCTCTTCCCCCATCACAGCCCAGGTCTATTCAGCCCTTTCCTGACCTACCTAGACTATCTGGAGTCACTCATGCTCCCCAGCCTTCTGTCATCCAAAACCCAGACAAGCAATCCACATTCCAGCAGCGGCACACGGGATGACTGAGCAAGAAAATACCTAGGGCCCAATTCACAGAATTAACTTAAGACAAAATCCTAAACGTACTACTTTTGGTATTCACAGAATGCACTTACTATTTTTGGTATTCACAGAATGCACTTACTACTTTTGGTATTCACAGAATGGATTTACGACTACTAACTTTACGTCCGCACTCGGGCCGGAAATTCCGGCCCGGAGGCGGAGCTTCCGGCCCGGAGGTGGGGATTCCAGCCAGTGGCGGAGATTTAGCCAAGGCCAAAATCTCCACCTCAGGGCCGGAAGCCCCGCCTCTGGCCCAGAAGCCCCGCCTCCGGGCCGGAAGCCCCGCCTCCTGGCTGGAAGCTCCGCCTCCGGGCCGGAATTTCCGGCCTGAGTGCGGACGTAAAGTTAGTAGTCGTAAATCCATTCTGTGAATAGCAAAAGTAGTAAGTTTATTCTGTGAATCGCAAAAGTAGTAAGTTCATTCTGTGAATACCAGAAGTAGTAAGTGCATTCTGTGAATACCAAAATGGTACTAAGTTTAGGATTTTGTCTTAAGTTTGTTCTGTGAATCGGGCCCACACTTTCTAAAAGTGGTATTTTCAAACACAGAATGTAAAAATCACCTTCACTAAAAGATGCAGCTTTAGATTCTGAGTTCAGGCGTACTAAACTTCATTTTCTTACCTAGTTCCCTGGGCTCGTTATGTTTATAAGACGTTATAAACAAGCTTCCTATTCTGTCCTATGGGGAACAGGTAGCCTTGCAATAGTGAAAAACGAAATTGGCTATAATTCACTATCAGGACATGCCACACACACCAGTGCATGTCCTGCCTTTCACATACACTGCACCCTGCCCACAGGGGTACCTTGGGCCTACCTTAGGGGTGCCTGACGTGTAAGAAAAGGGAAGGTCAGGGACTGGCCGGCATGTGCACGGGCCAAGTCGACATGGCAGTTACAAACTGCGCGCAGACTCTGCAATGGCAGGTCTGAGGTAGCTTTTCCCGGCTACTCACGTGGGTGGCACAATCCGTGCTGCAGGCCCACAAGTAGCATCTGATTCACTGGCCCTAGCACACTCAGTGCACTTTACTAGGGACTGACAAGTAAATCAAACATCCAATCATGGAAACACCAATCCATAATATAATTTAACCAGAGAGCATATGCACTTTAGCACCGATTCCAGAGTCCAAAAACCAACAAAAAACAGATCAGGAAAATATAGGAGGAAAAAAGCTAAAAGTCTGGGGATAACCCTGAAAAAAGGGCCATTTCCAACAGGCGACATTTCTGTTGACCAGTCTAACATAAAAATCTTTGCTGGTAAAAGAGTAGAGGGTCTTGGCAAGTTTGAGGGCAAGTTGGAATTCAAAGGGGATTTAGCACAAGGGACATCGTAAAAGAAGGTGCAGATTTATTGGGATGGGAGGAGCATGGTGAGCTGGGGATCATCTTAGATCCCAATCATGCAGACATAGTTTTATCAAAACACGAAGCCAAACAGTTCTACTCCAGTTTTCCTGCTGTTACCCCTGTGCATATGGTCACTGCGGAATCGTTATCTAAGAGTGATTGGATTCTAAAGTACCCAGAAATTTTTAGTGGTGATTTGGGTAAACTCAAGGTTTTTCAGCACCGTATTGTTTTGAAGGAGGGTGCAAGAGTTGTTGCACATAAAGTGTGCAAGGTACAACTTAGTGTGCGGGATGAGCTCAAACACGAACTTGAGCGGTTGTGTTCCATGGGTGTAATTGAGCCCATTGAGGAGTCTGAATGGTTGTCCCCCATTGTTTTGGTGCGCAAGGCTGAAAAATCCCTCAGAATGTGTGTGGACTTGCGCAACCTAAATGCTTGTATATGGGTGGACCGCCAACCCCTGCCCAACATTAATGAGATGTTGTCTACACTAGAGGGTGCAAGGTATTTCTCTTCTCTTGACATTTCCTCTGCTTACCATCAAGTGGAATTGTATAAGGAGTCGAGACACCTCACGTCCTTTGTGACACCTGAAGGAGCATTTCGCTAAGATGCATGCCGTTTGGTTTGGCGTAGGCTTCTGCAGTGTTCCAGCGTCTCATGGGAAACCTGTTTAAGAACACTGCAGGAGTCGTGTTTTTCCAAGATGACATTTTGATTCACGGCAAAACCGAATTAGAACAGAATTCCAGAGTCAGGGAAGTATTGGACATTGTCAAGTCTTTAACATTACGAAAGGACAAGAGTAGATTTCTCCAAGAAGGTGTGGACTATCTAGGGCATCACATTTCCGAGAAAGGAGTAGAACCCAAAGTTAAACTTCTAGATGCCATCCAAAATGCACCTGAACCACAGAATAAAGACCAGCTTCGTTCCTTCCTTGGGCTGGCTGAGTATTACTCCAAATTTGTGGCCAATTTCTCAGATAGAACGGTGTGTTTGCGTGAGCTTCTGAGAAAGAATGTGTAGCATGTATGGGCAGATCAGTGTGCTTGCGACTTCAAGCTATTGAAAGAAGCAATTGTGCAAGCACGCCCACTTAAGTTATTCAACATTAATGATCGCTGCATAGTTACGACCGATGCGAGCAATGTGGGTCTTGGGACCATTGCTTTTGAGAAGGAGGCCCTGGCTCTGTGGTGGGGTGTACAGTACTTTTGCCATTTTTTGTGGGGGAATGAGTTTGTTCTAAGGACTGACCATAAACCACTGGTAGATCTTTTTACCACCAAGGGTGGTGGCAGGCCCACTCCATGAATAGCTAAGTGGCAGTACAGGTTAAATTAATTTAATTATCGTCTAGAGTACATGTCTGGTGTGACAAATCACATAGCTGATTGCCTGTCCAGGTTACCCCTTTATGAGTCTGTTTTTGATTCTGTGGGTGAGGATTTGGAAATGGTGTGTGCCGTTAGTGCAGTAACTGACACAGGAGCTGCTTTGTCTGAAATGGATTGGAAATTGGCTTTATCTGAGGACATCGAGATCAGTAAGGTGATGGACTTTGTGGTTCATGGCTAGCCCAGCAACATAAATTTGGTTTCTGAACTGAGTCCTTACAAGAGAATATGCGATGAGTTCTCCCTTGTTGATGGGATTCTGCGTAGAGGTGGATTATTGGTTGTGCCTATGACCATGGGCAGGAAGGTGTTGGATCTGGCCCATGAAGGTCATCTCTGCATCCGTGCCATGAAGCGGAGAGTTAGGGAGGATTTTTGGTGGCCGGGTGTTGATAGGTTCATTAAACACTGTGTTCGTGATTGTGGTGCGTGTGTTTTGAGTGACAAAACTCAAGTAACTTATCCTTCTCCGATTAATCCTATAGCTGTGAAGAACTCACCTTGGTGTAAATTGGCTTTTGATGTGGCTGGTCGTTTTGGTGGTATGGGTAGTTCTCCCAAATACGCTTTGGTATTGATCGACTATATGTCCAATTGGCCAGAGGTTAGGTTTGTAGATGGCATCAATTCTGCAACCGTCATCAATTTCTTTAAGGATATTTTTCTTCGGGAAGGGTTTTGGAGGAATTGGTGACTGATAATGGGACCCAGTTGGTGTCTGTGGGAATGCAGGAATTTTTGAAAGTACGTGGCATCAAGCATATCTTCACCTCTCTTTATCCTACTCGCAACAATGGTCTGGTTGAACGCCTGAACCGTGTGATCAAGGATCAGTTACAGTTGGCTTTCGTCAATGGCTTGCACTGGAAGAAGGCGATTTCCAACATGTTGTGGGCAATGAGAATCACCCCTCTCTCGAGTACTGGAATGTCTCCTTTCACATTTCTTAGGAGTAGGGTTGCTGGTTCAAAGCTGAATAAAGATTGGATATCAAGGAAGGAGGTAGATCTGCAGAAGCTAAGCAAGGTAGCTGACGTCAGGGCTGCTGCCCAAGCCAAATTTGCATCAGATTGTGTTAGAGCATCTCCGGTATGTCAAGGGGACTGGCTGAGAATCAAGAAAACTGTTCTTGTCCGCAAGGGATCTTCTCGGTTTTCTGCTCCACTTAGAGTGAGAGAGGTGAGAGACTGTGTTGTAGTGTTAGAGAATGGGAAGATCTGGAACAAGTGTGCTGTCTCAGTGGTGCCGGAGTCAAAAGCTGAGTTTGTGAGGGGAAAATTCGAGGTTCACACTCTTTGCACGACTCTGCCTTCGATGGGGGAAAGTTCAAAGGTTTCCGTTCCTGCAAAGGAGGTGGTTCCCTGGGCATCCTCTTCTAGAACAAGGGTTGCTCCCACTAGATTCCGGGATATGTGAGGTATTGAACTTTCTCGACTTATTTGCTCATCTGTCATCTTTGTATTTATTTTATTTTGTTGTTTCTGTTTCTCTCATGCCTGTCAGGAATGTTTCCATCATCTTATTGTTTTCCATGTGAAGAAAGGGGGGTGTGTTGGAATCTCATGCCATTTGCTTGCATTCCTTTTCCCTTGCATTCCCTGCGTGGAACATGGAATGCCGTGGCACTGGCAGTTGCGGCCGGGAAGCTGTGGAGATCGGATGAAATAAAGAAGTTCGGAAACTTATCTGCAAACTGTCTTCCTTTTAAGTACTAAAGTAGATGTGGAAGAGAAGGAGGTTACATTTATATCTCATAGCAGGCACCTGAAACCAGCTTGCAGGCTCATAATAATAACTATGCTGACCCCTGGCTGGATTCAAGGGGCAGGGTCGCCATAATGTATTGCGGACTAGCAGCCGCTGACCTGTAGGTTGGTCCATGCCCTCAGGTGTATAGGGTGTCTGCCCTGACTATGCCTTGGGGATTCCCTACATAGATAAGCAAGAATGATATCCAGAGACACAAAAAATATCAAAGAGGCGAATGTTAATTGAGTTTTCTCCCTGAGCGTCAAGGCCATTGTTGGTGCTGTCAGTCAGCAAATGACGGGAATGGCATACCAGGGCAGGTTCCATCAGTGACAGTTACCACAGTGACCCACTGGTCCAGTGGTTGACAGATCACTGGGTCAAGGGCGTCCAAAAACTAAGTCAATTAGGCTCCACCATCATCGGAAACCCAGCCGTTCCGTCATGTCTAAATGTTACAGAGGAAGTTACTGATGTGGGAGCTCAACAAATTTATGGTTGTGCTACTGCTCCACTGATCTTTCAATGATCCCCAATGTCTTCCTTTGAGATGTGGTTCCCTATGATGCAGTGCATCACGTCATGTTCATCTTTTTCTAGGAGAGCTATATGAAGAGGACAAGGTGGCTGATGTTTGTTGTCCAATGACCCATGAAAGGTTTGACCCCCCCCAATTTAAGTTTATTTTAATGATCACTTTAATTCAGATTGTTAGAAAGTTGACTGTGACGTTCTTCTCCTTAATGACAGATTTATTGCTGGTGTAATCTTTAAATGATCATTACGATGGGTAGTGCATCTGGCTATTTGTCCATGTAACAGTGGGAAACAGTGATCTCGACAAGGTATTCATAATTTTGACCTCCTGTGAAAATGCTGCCAACTTTAGGTATTGTTTCTAACCTGAAAGGATTTGGGTTGTATTTCGCTTCTATTGTATGATGAATTATTCAGCCCTGCTAAGTGCCACGCATCACGGGTCAGATTAACGCAGATCATTAACCATTCCCGCAGTGAAAAATTGTGTCACGCATGTGAGAAGTTGGCCTGGTATATGCTGTCCACTAGTTATAGTATATATACACCTTGCACCAGTCCAAACAACCCCTTATTGATGATAGGTTGAAGACAACCTTTATTGAAAGCCATCCTAGTGGTAGCGATGGAGAGCAGCCTTCAGGCTAAGTCTTGAAGGAATGTAAAGCAGCTTGTTTTACCAGTCTATAATCTCTTGAGTGGCTAAATGAAAGAAGACCACACCAGGTATATATATAGAATATATGTATTTATTTCTAAACACACCCTCCTAGTCTTTTTATGAGGCTAGAGGTCAAATCACATAAGTTACACTTCAAATATTGCAGTAAAGTAGCACAAATACACATTAGGCCCTACGGGCGGACCAAACCATATTCTAAAATAGTGGTATAAGAACCATGACTTAACTAGACACAAGGCCTAGAGCCTGTAGAATCGCTGGGACCCCAAGGAACCACCCAAGGTATTGACACAGGGGACCCACGGGGGCCGTGTACAATGTGAGAATACAGCCGCAAGCTCCCGTTAGCTTCTATGGGGAAAGTCGCAATTAGATTTTTAAAGATTAAGGACACGTAGAGATGGACTAGGACAAAACCCTTTTGGACTTAGACAGTTCTAGAGTCAACACCCACGCGAGCACCGGAGTACTCGAGTTACCTCACCCAGGGAAGCCGGGTGCATAGGTGTCAAATGGTGTTGGGTCGTGTCGTCGTTTTCAATGGAAGCTGGCGAAGAAGTGCTGCTGCCGGGAAGATGCGAAGTGTCTGAAGAGATCCAAGCCTGTATCGAAGATGTGAAGAACCTGAAAGCAGAGGGGACAGAGTCTGGGTCACTTGCCAGTGACCAGAGCACGATAGACAAATGCCCACCGATGTCAGGTGTTTCCAGGTGAAGAAGGTGAAGCTTGACTCTTCAGCCACGAGGACCAGGAGGTGTCAAGGACAACCAGGAGCTGGTTCGAGCTGTCCCACGAAGGATGTCGAGTGCTGCAGCGTTGGTGTCTAGATTGGACACAACAAGCCTTTGCAACAGCAACCCACGCAGAAAGGAGAAAGATACTTCGGTGCGGACCAGCAAGGTCTGAGGGACTCCTCCAGCAAGGAGGAGTGAGGGCACGTCTGGAGCCACCAGGGAAGCCCAAAGATAGTCAGAGTTAACTTCACAGGGACCAGGGATCACGAAGGGACCTTGAGAGGAATCACAAAATGGCGGCCCACGGGTCACTCGGGGTGATTAGGCCAACAATCTTCGGTGGATTCTCTGCTTGGGGTCTGGGCTACAAGTAACCAAATGCACAGCCTCAGGCGATGTCGAGAAGCTGATACACTTGCAAATGTGCACGTGTCCAGGGGTTCCGGTTCCACGGTACCCACAAGGGCTACGAGTCTCAGCTTTGCTGGAAACGCGGGTCGGCCTCTGGGAAGTCTGGAAATCCACCTCTTGCCAAGTCTTCGGCGTCCAGCGGGAGCTTCGGAGATGCAGACCGGACAGATGCGTCTTTGGTGCCTGCCAAGCAGGGGAGTAACTCCTTTACTCCAAGGGAGATTCTTCAGTCATCTGGCATTGAACAGATCGTCAAAGTTCCAGGATTCAGTTTCAGAGTTTCGTCCAGGAATATCTAAAGTCCTGTTGCCAGGGGTTCCTACTTTATTCCCAAGGAAGGGGTTGGACTAACTTAGGGGACCCCCCTATGGGAGGGTTTGGAAAGAGGGGGGGCTACACCCATTTCCTTTGTCCAATTTCATGCCAGAGCAGGGGCTGGTAGCCTCTGAACCGGTTTGAGCTGGACTATGCACAGGGACACCAAATGTTACCCCAGTGCAGGACTTCAAAGCACTCTCAGAGTGCACCCACCCAGCCCCAATACACTAAAGCCTGTTTGTGAGGTGGTGACATCTCCCTGTGACAGGAAACCTATTGTCCAGGCCTCTCCTGCTGGAGTTTCGGTCAGCAGCAGGAGGCCAGACTTGTGTCTGTGGCTGCAGCATCCATTTTGTTTTAAGTTAAGTCATGGTTCTCCCTCAAGAAGGGTGGGATCATACTCCCACACCAGTTACTGGTGTGGGGGTATGATTCCAAGGTGTTTGACACCAAACACGACATGTTTCCGTGCAGTCAGTCCAAAGTTAGCATTTACCATTGGGTTATAATGCACTTAAGAGTATATGGTCAGGCTGCATCACAGACAACCCCAGAGAAGAGATTCCGAAGGCTGCAGAGGGGCTCTGCTCATGCATAGGCACCCTCTCACACAAAACCAAGCACCCTGCCTTCAGGATTGATAAGGCCTGCCATAGGGGTGACTGGTAAGTTTCTATGTGCAGTAATAGGTGAGATATAGTGAACCTATATCTCTGTAAGGGGTGCACGCACCACCTTACTCAGGCTGCAGTAGCAGACCTGTGGTGTCATTTTGGAGAGCTTCCCAGGGGTGGCATAATACATGCTTCAGCCCCTGGTAGGCCTCTGGGGTACCTATGCCCTGGGTACATAGTATACCATATACTAGGGACTTATAAGGGTACCTCAGAATCCAATCTGTTGTGTACCTAAGGTACTAGGAATCAATTTAGAGAGGAAGCAGCTAGGCTGGGGTCCTGAATAGCAGGGCCCCAGTCAGACTAAAGTCGAAAAACAGTGAAACATCAGCAGAAAGTGGGGGTAACCATAAGAAGCAGATCCTACTCTCCTACAAAGCAGTGTAAGAGATCCTTTGAGCTTAGTAGCAGTCATTCATTTTGTGCCGCTCTGTGCAATTATTTGTCAGTGCACTGAGTGACTCAGACACTCGCTACTACCAGTGTCTGCAGCCCTATCAGATAAGGGGTTGAGTAAAGGTATACAGTTGTCATGCTTAGACCTCTGGACAGTGTGTACTGTCCTACAAGCACTATCGTGGGTGGTCTCTGAACTCTGAAGACGCAGACAACATTACATTCAAAGACAGTCTGAAAAAGACCTGTTTCAGTGCAAGTAAGTCAATTTGAATAACACATAAATGGGACTTACTTATAGAGTTTTAAGTTGCACCAAATGGGACACTCCCTGATATTTATCTTTACAGGGATTTTTCTGCTTGGTTTTAAGCTAAATTAAGCTTCACTCACGGTGTCACACATAGAGCATGGAATGTCACACACATGCACAGTTAAGTCATGACGATGTGACTCATAAGCAATCTGAAAACATGGCAGCAATGATCATTGTGTGACTTTCTTAAGCTGAACCTTACTTTAGCAAGTGAAACAACTGGTCACTCCATCACTCCTCCTCAGGCCACCACTGGCCTGGGGACCTTTGCAGCAGGCTGGTCTTTAAAGTTCTTCTTGATAACTCTGTGGTTGCCAGGTCACCTGTCCACAACCGGTGGAGAGATGCTTGAAAGTGGGGCGGACTCACCCTTTAAATTTGAGAGGATGAAGCAAGGGGTGGAGGAGTGCTCAGTTAGAGTAATTTTACAAACAAAATATGAAATGGTGCAGCATGGTACCTACTTGGGGCCTCGCTCTTCCAGAGTTCTGGCTCTTCGCTCTTTTGGAACAGGCTTCTCAGATGCACATAGCCCATACTCTTCAAATTCACTCTTCTTTGTGGCCAGCTACCTTCCTGCTTTAACTTACCCTGTTTAGACAGAAAGGCTATCAAAACATGACTGCGGATACATTATTTTCTTGACTTTGCATGGGTGCTGCCCTTCTGCTGGACTGCACGTTCATGTCTCAGCAGAGATTCTTTAGATGAAGAAGTGCTGGCCCTTCTCAGGACCTGACAGTCAGCGTGAACAGCAACAGAGCCCCTTTTCTGCCCCCTCCAGCTCAGGCATGTTATGTTAGCCAGCATTTGTAACGCGCGCGGCTACTCGGAAGTACGGGGTACCCCCCCAAATGGGTTAATGTCCTGGAGCAGTAAGTAGTGTAATCATGTTTTTACCACCTACAACTCCTCAAACCACCTACAACTCCTCAAACCACTCCGCCCTCGAGTCCTCCAGAAAACCACAGTACATAAATTTACACGTGGGTTATGGCAAATTGTGACTGCCGACCTATATTCTAAATAAAAAGATGTCAAAGGGCATCATTTGTGACTTAAGAACCAACCACCTGTCTCACGTGCATCTAACTAGAAGGTTCTTTTCCGACTTATCTTCAGGAACAAAATCGTATGTCATCAACCCTTCCCGCCACTCTGCTCTGGCCAAGCACACTTTACAGTACTGCAGAGAACCAAGGTAAAGAGCAGAGGAGGGGCAGTTCTCTGACACTGGACTAATTGTGAGATCTATACCGTCTTTCTGCTCAGCTTAGGCAAATAGGGTCAGTATAATCAAGACACATGTCATCTATGTATCTAGCTATGTATGAATGTGGCCTTTCTACATTGCACACCAAGCCAAATGCTGGGCGGAGGCAATAGAGGACTGCGCCGGCCATGAAGTACACATCGACTGGCTGGAGAGCACTGCTGACTACTTGCTTCCCGAGCTGGAGCTGCGGGTGGAGGCCCCATGGGCCTGCAGTGAGCCAGAGGTGGGGGAGGTGTCCTGCCCTAAACTTGGTGATTTTTGGCCCGAATGCAGTGAAGTGGGCTTGCTCCTACCCCCATGACTGGGTCTAGACTGGGGGGTGGATCTTGTCCACCAACTGTAGGACCCTATACAGAATGACCCAAGAGCCTGGTGGCGCAGAGGGGTGAGAGCTTCTTGATGATGGGGCCACTCGGAGGAGGCTGAGGCTGGACTGGCACCTCTGGCACTCTGGGGGTGAGGACCTGAGGACGGGGAGCCCCGACGCAGCTTGCTTAGATATTATCTAGACACGCATAGCCAAGACATTGTTCAAGGGACAAAGGTAGCGTATCCTTCTGGTGCCCAACGGATTAATGCAGGAACTGACCCACATTGAGCCACAGTTACTGAGTAGTGTGAGTAGCATCACCCTTCAAAGCCACAAAATAATCTGACCTCCTGGCTACCGGGCAGCATTCAAATAGTGTAGGGTGGTGACCTTGGTGAGCTAGCTTTGGTCAGACAGCTAAGGATCTGCCTAGATGGGGAAATTCGACGCCGAGCAAGTTAAGTTGCACTTTGAAACCAAGAAAGCGGGCAGAGCGCAATCGAGTGACAGGGGAGCTGCAGCACAGGAATCCTTTGCAGCAAAGGCAAATACAGATGTTAAAATACTGCTAGCTGGTATTCAAAAGAGTTTAATATCTAAAATAGTCCTCCTAACAGCCCGAGTGCATAAGCTAACGTCCACTATTGACAAATGCCTCAGTTTATACTGAGGTAAACGCCTCAGTATGCCTGAAGATCTAATTTCTAGCTTGGAAGATGGCAGAACAGGGCAAAATGAGGAATTGCAAGATATTAGCAAGGTCCGGAATGTCATCAGATCAAAGAATGAGGACTTGGAATTCAGGTCATGTCAAAGCAACTTGGGTATAGTGGGACTGCCAGAATCCAAACACTGGCTATATGGCACACTATATGGAATCTCTCCTGAAAAAAGTTGCTTGCGGCAGATAGCTTTTTGCCATTGTTTGCAGTGGAGAAAGCCCACCGGCCAGTCACTGGGCCTGAGGCCCCCACCTGGTGCGACTCCACGACCCATTATTGCCAGGCTGTTTAATTACAGAGATAGGGACACAGCCCTTTACCTTGCTCATGAGAAGCAATCATCACTGCACGAGGGCTCCACCATCTCCATAATCTCAGACTACACCCTGGCGGTCCAAAGAAGTTCCTCAAGGATGAGTGAAAAGCAATGCCCCGAGGCCTATGGGCACTGGAGGAAGACGTGAGTGACATCGAATGACTGCCTAGGCTGCTACCTCTATTGGGGGGGCTGCTGCCAATAAGGGAAGGGTGGCCGGTCTGGCATTAGGCATTGATCCCAACTTAGACACTGGAATCACTGAGATATACATTGATACTCGTGTTGGGGCCGGGAATCCGCTTGGGTTACTGTATACGTTTGATGCATAATTTGGAGGGTGGAGACTGTGCTGCCCAGCTGGGTGTGCCATCATCAGCACCTGAAAGTATGTTAGACTATACTACAATATGTCAGAAATATTAAGACTGATTGCTACTACCGAAACAGTGTCCGGCAAGCACCCCCAAAGGATGGAGGGTAGGCTGGTACTCTGGTTTACCCCTATGCTGATATGAGCAAGTTAGAGCATAAGAGTTCGTATTGTTTTGCAGCAAATGTTTAATGTTCAGGAAAACAGGGGTACATTTCCTGGTAAGTTGAGGCAGCTAGTGTGAGGAGGGATAGATATACTGCCAGAAATTCAAATGCACATTCCTATGTCCACACAGCGCGCACCACTTATACATCGAATCCATAATGACCGAAAACTGCTGGGGACACAAAGTTCAGAACAGATCACAACAGAGAGCCAGTTCTCCAATCAGGTCTAGCTGATACCTGAGAGGTTCCTTACCTGGAATGTGCAGGGATTGAACAATCCCTGCAAGATACATCAGATACTTGCGTGCCTGACTGGCCATAAAATTGACATCCCCCTACTACAAGAGTTACACCTCGGAGTACAGACAATCCCAACTTTGTCAACTAAATGGAGCAGTCACCGCTCTTTTTCCAACAACTCCTCATATGCTCGGGGTACTGTGCTGTTAATCAAACATGCAAAAACAACAAACATGGACTGCTATTCATTCTATTGTATGAGGAGACAGAGCCCCAGGGGAGGTTCAATATCCTACAGTTAGTGATAGGTGGCAAACCTCTCACGCTATTCAACTTCTACAGCCCCAACACGGAGAACACAAATGTTTTACAGCTATGATACAAATGCACCACACTCGTACCATGCACCATATTTTGGGGTGGAGACTTGACCTAAGTGTAGGACAGACAATTAGATTGTTCAAACCTTGCTATGCGCACTCACCGTGCTGCGGCACTCTCAGACATTATTAACACCCATGGGCTGTGCGATGTATGGAGAAACAGATTCTCCACTGTGGACAGAAGGGCTGCATATATCCACAGAACACAAGATATGGGTGAAGCTAGACTACTGGCTGGCCATGCCAGATGTGTGTCGGTGGACAAAAAATGTAGAACATCTCCACCGCACATTCTCTGACCATGCACCAATAATACTTACAATCACAACTCTGGCCCCCAGACATAGTGCCCTTCTCCTGGTGTCTCTGTCCGCAATTATTGCTTGAACCTGTAGTTACGGTGGATCCCAGGGGTGAAAATTAGGGCTCTGTGGAGTCCCTGATGACACTTTGGGAAGCTTTAAAGGCCTATATGCAGGGAGTCTGTACAGCCAAACAACATGGTGTGTGAGCTGCACTCAACCAACCTTGACCGAATAGAATGTGAACTTAAAACATTAGAGACTCAATGCTCTGCATCCTCTGACCCCCAACTACTGTGGGAAATTAGGCAGAAGCATACAGAATTTAAAGAGGCAGCAGAGCAGGAGGTTGAACACCTTCACAAACACGCCATGGCTAGAATATAAGGGGAAGAAGAGCGGCCTAGTAGAATGCTAGCCATGCTAGCACGATCGGTCAGACACAAATCTGCCATCTCCCAGCTTCGAAGAGAGGAAGATGATATACTACTGGAACTGGTGGACCACTACACTGGGATATACACATCCCTTGTGAGTCAAATGCAGGGAGAGATAGAACAGTATTTTGACCGCATAGTATTAGCCTGTATAGAGGGACCTCAGAGATGGTTCCTAGAGGAGCTGCTCACGTTGGAGGAAATCCAGGCAGTCACTATCGGACTCCCTATCTGGAAAGGCAAAAGGCGAGGATGGGTTTCTGGCTGAATTTGATAACAACATGCAACACTGGCACCTAGGCTGCTACAGGTCTATAATGAGGCGTTGCAACAAGGAACTTTACCCCCACGCTGAAAGAGTTGATACTTATAACACTCCTTAAGCCAGGAAAACCACCCCAACACCTAGATTCCCTCCGACCACTGTCATTAATAAACACTAACACAAAAATAGGCTGCTCTTACTCCTCCTGGGGCTGGTCCTCCTGGATCAAGCGGGATTTATCCCCGGAAGATCCACCACACATAACCTGTGAACCCTGTTCGCCCTCAAGCATCAGCTGGACCCCAAGCAGGAAGCACTGGCCATGTTCCAAGATACGGCAAAACCCTTCGACTCCATTGAACATACATGAGTTCACGGTATTCCAGGTGATAATGGGCGCTGAGATCAACTTGTATAAATCCCCAATATTCCCACTGGCTACACAGCCGTGAGCGATAGACTTTCTGCTGACATGAGCTACCACATCCATCTAACACTTGGGGATCTGGATTGATCGGTACAAGACCACCGTGATTAGGGAAAATATTGAGACCCCCATAATGTGCATAGAAGAGCAGACTTGGCGCTGGGTATCACTCCCACTGCCACTGATAGGCAGAACTGCGTTGGTGAAAAAGGCCATATTACTCAAATTACTATATCTATTCTACAATATACCAATACCACTGACACAGCAATTCTTCTAAACTCTGAACATGCATTTGATAATATGTGTGGGCGTGCAGCCAATCACGGGTCCGATGGAAAATATTGAGGGTGCCATGCTAGCAGGTGGACCAGCTGCACCAATTGCGAACTCTACTATACATGTGCACAAGCGCATTATGTGCACTTTTGGCATAACCCTCCTCCATATATGGCACACCTGATGATTGGATATGGCAGCATACATCCTACCCCAATGGAGGCCTTGGGGGGACAGATCCCATATTGCGGTCGACATGCAATTGACACGGTCCCGTGTACGCAGACAGCCTGGGAAAAAATATGAAAGAAGCTTGCTACCCCGAAACTCTACTCCCCCAAGGAGACCCTGAGCCACCACCCATTAAACTCACTCACAAGCACCGCCGGCACTATCCGAAGACTGGTGGGTGTAGGGAGGGGAGAGCCCACCTTGCTGTACACTTTTACCTACCATCGCCTTTGAGCACTGTGCAGGGAGGACATTGTTCTAACTCACCCCCACGGTGAAACGCCTGGTGACAAAATGATACTCCTCCATTCAAGCTAAAAAACCCACATCGAACACCGGGGCGCGAGCACAGTGGGAAAGGACCTAGAGGGGGAGCTTTCAGACCCCGAGTGGGCTTATTGCTGCGGTCTAACTGGGGAACTATCGCCTCATGGCAGGCTGCGACTCATCCATCATTGGGATGGATATACACCAGTGCTTTAAATGGGCAGCTACTGTCTGGCACTGCAGTTCTTTAAGCAGCAAGGGAAAGTACCTGCACTTCTGTTAATACATGTAATGGGCGAGTACACAATTTACCAAAAACGTCCCAACTACTGTGAGGCGATTCGTTTCACTGGCGCCACTGGTGACTAAGAGGTGTGTGTCCTGTGTGCGGAAGTGAGCGCAGGCCCAAAGTCCAGGATTGGACACGTGACGTGGTGCATATCAGCCTCCGCGCGACCTGCAGGACCCTGCCAAGTGCAGATTCCAGAAACATGTGGTAAGGTGGTTCCGCATTTAAAGTTGCCTGCAGGTTTCCCAAGTCTTACGTTTCGTCAGAATCTTTCGCCCCCTGTCAGTAACTTGTCCTTCCTGAGTTACAATGAGGTTATCGAGGGATATCCTGTTGACTTGGATTTGGGGTGTCCTATATGGGTGCCGGTGTGATTCGATATAAACCAATACAAACATATAAAGGACCGGATGCCAGTAGTCACCAATACGCCGCGCTCAACAGATCCCACATTCTCATACAGATTGGTTGGTATCTTCTTGTGCAACCTCCTCCCTAGTTTCCATTCATGCACCCCGCACCCCGAACTCTGCACGTGGCAGGGTCCTGCAGGGCGCGCAGAGGCTGATATGCACCCCGCACCCCGAACTCCTGTCCTGCAGGGCGCTCAGAGGCTGATATGCACCCCGCACCCCGAACTCTGCACGTGGTAGGGTCCTGCAGAGAGCGCAGAGGCTGATTGCACCCCGAACTCCTGCACGTGGCAGGGTCCTCCAGGGCGCGCAGAGGCTGATATGCACCCCGCACCCCGAACTCTGCACGTGGCAGGGTCCTGCAGGGCACGCAGAGGCTGATATGCACCCCGCACCCCGAACTCCTGTCCTGCAGGGCGCGCAGAGGCTGATATGCACCCCGAACTCTGCGCGTGGCAGGGACCTGCAGGGCCCGCAGAGGCTGAGATGCACCCCGCACTCTGCACGTGGCAGGGCCCTGCAGGGCGCGCAGAGGCTGATATGCACCCCGCGCCCCGAACTCCTGTCCTGCAGGGCGCGCAGAGGCTGATATGCACCCCGCACCCCGAACTCCTGTCCTACACATGGGATTTCGTAATTTTCACAGATGTCGCTGTTTTTTTAAAGAAGATTGCAGTGCTACTGGAAAACTGGTAGCTCCATCTCGCTCATAATCCCGGGGATGCATATTTGCAAAAACAGCAAAACAATTGAATGGGCATGCTGGTTTGCTTTTCCAGTCAGAAAAACAATCCATATATTAATATTACATACGCTTCTTAAGGAGCTAATCACAGTCCCTGAGATCTTAGCACTGCACTCAGTGTTCAATAATCACGAAATTTACATATAAATAATTACAAAAAAGAGGGCAGCTTGACGGTGTTGCTCCACTCTTTAGAATCGAAGAGAGATGAAAGGGAGTGCATTCATCGGACACTGGCGCGGATTTTATAGTCTGGTGTATTTTGGAACAACCTGTGTTTTTCTGCGGTGGCGGCAGCACCCCCGTGACATGTGGCAGAGCTCTAAACGGCAACTGGCAGGGCCTCTGACTAACCTCAGGTCTGGCCTCCCTGTGGGATTCTGGGATTTGAGGTCTGCACTTTACGAGCCTCCGCTTTCCTGCTGCTAACCTTCAGACTGGCTTGTAAAATTAGCAGCTCGCACCATAACTTAGCACAGAGGTCGTTTTGGTGAATTAGCGAAGTGTGAAGCACCTGTCTGTGCGCCACTTCAACGCTTGGCGCTTCACCATCAAGAGCCGCTCTATAATTATAAAGTGGAGACTGTGTATTGCACCATATTAAAATCATCAGTGTAGGTGATGCTTCATGCTAAATTGAGTATTACATCATAGCAGAAATGGCGTCGGACCACCTAAAGCATTACACTAGTGCAGACATAGCATCATACCACCTAACGCATTACACTAGTGCAGACATGGCATCATGCCACCTAAAGCATTACACTTGTACAGAAATGGCGTCACGACACCTAACGCATTACACTAGTGCAGACATGGCGTCATGCCTCCTAAAGCATTACACTAGTGCAGACATGGCGTCATGCCAACAAACGCATTACACTAGTGCAGACATGGCGTCATGCTTCCTAAAGCATTACACTAGTGCAGACATGGCGTCATGCCACCTAACGCATTACACTAGTGCAGACATGGCGTCATACCACCTAAAGCATTACACTAGTGCAGACATGGCGTCATGCCACCTAACGCATTACACTAGCGCAGACATGGCGTCATGCCACCAAAAGCATTACACTAGGGCAGAGATGGCTTCAGGCCCCCTAAAGCATTACACTAATGCAGAGCGGGCGCTATACTACATTCAGCATTACACTAGTGTAGAGATGGAATCATGCCACCTAAAGCATTACACTAGTGCAAACATGGACTCGTGCTACCTAAAGAATTTAACTAGTGTAGACATGGCGAAAGGCCACCTAAAGCATTACAGTAGTGTAGACATGGCGTCATGCCATCTAAAGCATTACACTAGTGCAGACATGACGTCATGCCACCTAAAGCATTACACTAGTGCAGACATGGCGTCATGCCACCTAAAGCATTACAATAGTGCAGAGTGGGCACTATGCTACGTTCAGCATTACACTACTGTAGACATGGCATCATGCCACCTAAAGCATTACACTAGTGTAGACATGGCGTCATGCCACCTAAAGCATTACACTAGTGCAGAGCGGGCACTATGCTACGTTCAGCATTACACTAGTGTAGACATGGCTTCATGCCAACTAAAGCACTACACTAGTGCAGACATGGCGTCATGTCCGCTAAAGCGCTACACTAGTGTAGATATGGCGTCATGCCACCTAAAGCATTACACTAGTGCAGAGCGGGCACTATGCTACGTTAAGCATTACACTAGTCTAGACATGGCGTCATGCCAGCTAAAGCATTACACTAGTGCAGAGCGGGCACTATGTTACGTTCAGCATTACACTAGTGTAGACATGACGTCATGCCACCTAAAGCACTACACTAGTGCAGACATGGCGTCATGCCAGCTAAAGCATTACACCAGTGTAGACATGGAGGCAGGCTTCCTAAAGCCTTACACCTAGTGTAGATATGGGGTCATGCCAGTTAAAGTATTACACTAGTGCAGAGCAGGACCTATGCTACGTTCAGCATTACACTAGGGTAGACATGGCGTCATGCCACCTAAAGCATTACGCTAGTGTAGACATGGCCTCATGCCAGCTAAAGCATTACACTAGTGCAGAGCGGGCACTATGCTATGTTAAGCATTACACTAGTGAAGACATGGCATCATGCCACCTAAAGCATTACACTAGTGTAGACATGGTGTCAGGCCACCTAAAGTATTACACTAGTGCAGACATGGCGTCAGGCCACCTAATGCATTACACTACTGTAGATATGGCTTCATGCCACCTAAAGCATTACACTAGTGAAGGCATGGCGTCATGCCACCAAAAGCATTACACTAGTGCAGAGCGGGCACTATGGTATGTTCAGCATTACACTAGTGTAGACATGGCTTCATGCCACCTAAAGTGTTACACTAGTGCAGACATGGCGTCATGCCACCTAAAGCATTACACTAGTGTAGACATGGTGTCATGCCACTTAAAGCATTACAGTAGTGTATACATGGTGTCATGCCACTTAAAGCATTACACTATTGCAGAAAGGGAACTATGCAACGTTCAGCATTACACTAGTGTAGACATGGCGTCATACCACTTAGAGCATCACACTAGTGCAGAGCGAGCACTGTGCTAGGTTCAGCATAACACTTGTGTAGACATGGCATCATGCCACCTAAAGAATTACACTAGTGTAGACATGGCCTCATGCCAGCTAAAGCATTACACTAGTGCAGGGTGGGCACTATGCCACGTTCAGCATTACACTAGTATAGACATGGCATCATGCCACCTAAAGCATTACACTAGTGTAGACATGGCGTCAGGCCAACTAAAGCATTACACTTGTCTAGAGATGGAGGCAGGTTACCTAAAGCATTACAGTAGTGTAGACATGATGTCATGCCACCTAAAGCATTACACTAGTGCAGACATGGAGTCAGGCTACCTAAAGCATTACACTAGTGCAGACATGGCGTCATGCCAGCTAAAGAATTACACTAGTGCAGAGCGGGCTGTATGCTACGTTCAAAGCGGGCACTATGCTACGTTCATCATTACACTAGTGTAGACATGGCGTCATGCCAGCTAAAGCATTACACTAGTGCAGGTCGGGCACTATGCTACGTTCAGCATTACACTAGTGTAGACATGGCCTCATGCCAGCTAAATCATTACACTAGTGTAGAGCGGGCATTATGCTACATTCAGCATTACACTAGTGTAGACATGGTGTCAGGCTACCTAAAGCATTACACTAGTGTAGACATGGAGTCAGGCTACCTAAAGCATTACACTAGTGTAGACATGGCGTCATGCCAGCTAAAGCATTACACTAGTGCAGGACGGGCACTATGCTACGTTCAGCATTACACTAGTGTAGACATGGCCTGATGCCAGCTAAATCATTACACTAGTGCAGAGCGGGCACTATGCTACGTTCAGCATTACACTAGTGTAGACATGGCGTCTGGCTACCTAAAGCATTACACTAGTGTAGACATGACGTCATGCCACCTAAAGCATTACACTAGTGTAGACATAGATCCATGCTACTTTCAGCATTACACTAGTGTAGATATGGCATCATGCCACCTAAAACATTACACTACTGCAGAGCGGGCACTCTGCTACGTTCAGCATTACACTGGTGTAGACATGGCTTCACCCTACGTTCAGCATTACACTAGTGTAGACATGGTGTCATGCCACCTAAAGCATTACACTAGTGTTGATATGGCGTCATGCCACGTAAAGCATTACACTAGTGCAGAGGGGGCACTATGCTATGTTCAGCATTACACTAGTGTAGACATCTCTTCACGCTATGTTTAGCATTACACTAGTGTAGACATGGTGTCATGCCACCTAAAGCATTACACTAGTGCAGACATGGAGTCAGGCTACCTAAAGCATTACACTAGTGCAGACATGGCGTCATGCCAGCTAAAGAATTACACTAGTGCAGAGCGGGCTGTATGCTACGTTCAAAGCGGGCACTATGCTACGTTCATCATTACACTAGTGTAGACATGGCGTCATGCCAGCTAAAGCATTACACTAGTGCAGGTCGGGCACTATGCTACGTTCAGCATTACACTAGTGTAGACATGGCCTCATGCCAGCTAAATCATTACACTAGTGTAGAGCGGGCATTATGCTACATTCAGCATTACACTAGTGTAGACATGGCGTCAGGCTACCTAAAGCATTACACTAGTGTAGACATGGAGTCAGGCTACCTAAAGCATTACACTAGTGTAGACATGGCGTCATGCCAGCTAAAGCATTACCCTAGTGCAGGACGGGCACTATGCTACGTTCAGCATTACACTAGTGTAGACATGGCCTGATGCCAGCTAAATCATTACACTAGTGCAGAGCGGGCACTATGCTACGTTCAGCATTACACTAGTGTAGACATGGCGTCTGGCTACCTAAAGCATTACACTAGTGTAGACATGACGTCATGCCACCTAAAGCATTACACTAGTGTAGACATAGATCCATGCTACTTTCAGCATTACACTAGTGTAGATATGGCATCATGCCACCTAAAACATTACACTACTGCAGAGCGGGCACTCTGCTACGTTCAGCATTACACTGGTGTAGACATGGCTTCACCCTACGTTCAGCATTACACTAGTGTAGACATGGTGTCATGCCACCTAAAGCATTACACTAGTGTAGACATGGCGTCAGGCTACCTAAAGCATTACACTAGTGCAGACATGGTGTCATGCCTCCTAAAGCATCACACTAGTGTAGACATGGCGTCACGCTTCGTTTATCATTACACTAATGCAGACATGGTGTCATGCCACCTACAGCATTACACTAGTGCAGACATGGCGTCAGGCTACCTAAAGCATTACTCTAGTGTAGACATGGTGTCATGCTACCTAAAGCATTACACTAGTGTAGACATAGTGTCATGCATCCTAAAGCATTACACTAGTGTTGACATGGCGTCATGCCACCTAAAGCATTACACTAATGTAGACATGGTGTCAGGCTACCTAAAGCATTACACTAGTGCAGACATGGCGACATGCCACCTAAAGCATTACACTAGTGTAGACATGGCGTCATGCCACCTAAAGCATTACACTAGTGTAGACAGGGCGTCATGCCACCTAAAGGATTACACTAGAGTAGACATGGCGTAATGCCACTTGAACCATTACACTCTTGCAGAAAGGGCACTATGCTACGTTCAGCATTACACAAGTGTAGACATGGCGCCAGGTCACTTAAAGCATTACACTAGTGCAGAGCGGGCACTATGCTATGTTCAGCATTACACTAGTGTAGACATGGCGTCATACCACCTAAAGCATTACACTAGTGCAGAGTGGGCACTATGGTACGTTCAGCATTACACAAAGTGCAGACATGGCATCATGCCACCTAAAGCATTACATTAGTGCAGACATGGCATCATGCCATCCAAAGCATTACACTAGTGCAGAGCGGCACTATGCTACATTAAACATTACACTAGTGTAGACATGGCTTCACGATACGTTCAGCATTACACTAGTGTAGACATGGTGTCATGCCACCTATAGCATTACACTACTGTAAGCATGGCGTCATGCCACCTAAAGCATTACACTAGTGCAGAGCGTGCACTATACTTGTTCAGCATTACACTAGTGCGGACATGGCTTCACGCTACGTTCAGCATTACACTAGTGTAGACATGGCATCATGCCACTTAAAGCATTACAGTATTGCAGAAAGGGCACTATGCTACGTTCAACATTACACTAATGTAGACATGGATCCATACTACATTCAGCATTACACTAGTGTAGGCATGGCATCATGCTACCTAAAGCATTACACTAGTGTAGACATGGCGTCATACCACTTAAAGCATCACACTAGTGCAGAGCGGGCACTATGCTACATTCAGCATTACACTAGTGTAGACATGACATCATGGCACCTAAAGCATTACACTAGTGCAGACATGGCGTCATGCCACCATATGCATTACACTAGTGCAGAGCGGGCACTATGCTACGTTCAGCATTACACTAGTGTAGACATGGCGTCATGCCACCTAAAGCATTACACTAGTGCAGAGCGGGCACTATGCTACATTTAGCATTACAGTAGTGCAGACATGGCATCACGCTACGTTCAGCATTACACTAGTGTAGACATGGCGTCATGCCACCTACAGCATTACACTAGTGCAGACATGGCGTCAGGCAACCTAAAGCATTACACTAGTGTAGAGCGGGCACTATGCTACGTTCAGAATTATACTAGTGTAGACATGGCGCATTGCCACCTAAAGCATTACACTAGTGTAGACATGGCGTCATGCCACCTAAAGAATTACACTAGTGTAGACATGGTGTCATGCCACCTAAATCATTAGACTAGTGCAGAGCGGGCACTATGCTACGTTCAACATTACACTAGTGTAGACATGGCTTCACGCTACGTTCAGCATTACACTAGTGTAGACATGGGGTCATGCCACCTACAGCATTACACTAGTGCAGACATGGCGTCAGGCAACCTAAAGCATTACACTAGTGTAGAGCGGGCACTATGCTACGTTCAGGATTATACTAGTGTAGACATGGCGCATTGCCACCTAAAGCATTACACTAGTGTAGACATGGCGTCATGCCACCTAAAGAATTACACTAGTGTAGACATGGTGTCATGCCACCTAAATCATTAGACTAGTGCAGAGTGGGCACTATGCTATGTTCAACATTACACTAGTGTAGACATGGCTTCACGCTACGTTCAGCATTACACTAGTGTAGACATGGGGTCATGCCACCTACAGAATTACACTAGTGCAGACATGGCGTCAGGCCACCTACATCATTACACTAGTGCAGAGCGGGCACTATGCTACGTTCAGAATTATACTAGTGTAGACATGGCGCATTGCCACCTAAAGCATTACACTAGTGTAGATATGGCGTCATGCCACCTAAAGAATTACACTAGTGTAGACATGGTGTCATGTCACCTAAATCATTAGACTAGTGCAGAGCAAGCACTATGCAACGTTCAACATTACACTAGCTTAGACATGGCTTCACGCTACGTTCAGCATTACACTAGTGTAGACATGGCGTCACGCCACCTAAAGCCTTACACTAGTGTACACATGGCGTCCTGCCATCTACAGCATTACACTAGTGCAGAGCGGCACTATGCTACATTAAACATTACACTAGTGTAGACATGGCTTCACGCTACGTTCAGCATTACACTAGTGTAGACATGGTGTCATGCCACCTATAGCATTACACTACTGTGGGCATGGCATCATGCCACCTAAAGCATTACACTAGTGCAGAGCGTGCACTATGCTTGTTCAGCATTACACTAGTGCAGACATGGCTTCACGCTACGTTAAGCATTACACTAGTGTAGACATGGCATCATGCCACTTAAAGCATTACAGTATTGCAGATAGGACACTAAGCTAAGTTCAACATTACACTAATGTAGACATGGATCCATACTACGTTCAGCATTACACTAGTGTAGACATGGCATCATGCTACCTAAAGCATTAAACTAGTGTAGACATGGTGTCATACCACTTAAAGCATCACACTAGTGCAGAGCGGGCACTATGCTACATTCAGCATTACACTAGTGTAGACATGGCATCATGGCACCTAAAGCATTACACTAGTGCAGACATGGCGTCATGCCACCATAAGCATTACACTAGTGCAGAGCGGGCACTAAGCTACGTTCAGCATTACACTAGTGTAGACATGGCGTCATGCCACCGAAAGCATTACACTAGTGCAGAGCGGGCACTATGCTACGTTCAGCATTACACTAGTGCAGACATGGCATCACGCTACGTTCAGCATTACACTAGTGTAGACATGTCGTCATGCTACCTACAGCATTACACTAGTGCAGACATGGCGTCAGGCTGCCTAAAGCATTACACTAGTGTAGACATAGCGTCATGCCACCTACAGCATTACACTAGTGCAGAGCGGGCACTATGCCACGTTCAGAATTATATTAGTGTAGACAAGGCGCATTGCCACCTAAAGCATTACACTAGTGAAGACATGGCGTCATGCCACCTAAAGAATGACACTAGTGTAGACATGGTGTCATGCCACCTAAATCATTAGACTAGTGCAGAGCAAGCACTATGCAACGTTCAGCATTACACTAGTGTAGACATGTCTTCACGCTACGTTCAGCATTACACTAGTGTAGACATGGCGTCACGCCACCTAAAGCCTTACACTAGTGTAGACATGGCGTCCTGCCACCTACAGCATTACACGAGTGCAGAGCAGGCACTATGCCACGTTCAGCATTATACTAGTGTAGACATGGCGCATTGCCACCTAAAGCATTACACTAGTGTAGACATGGCATCATGCCACCTAAAGCATTACACTAGTGCAGAGCGGCACTATGCTACATTAAACATTACACTAGTGTAGACATGGCTTCATGCTACGTTCAGCATTACACTAGTGTAGACATGGCGCCATGCCACCTAAAGCATTACACTAGACTAGACATGGTGTCATGCCACTTAAAGCATTACACTATTGCAGAAAGGGCACTATGCTACGTTCAACATTACACTAGTGCAGACATGGATCCATACTACGTTCAGCATTACACTAGTGTAGACATGGCATCATGCTACCTAAAGCATCACACTAGTGTATACATGGCGTCATACCACTTAAAGGATCACAGTAGTGGAGAGAGGGCACTATGCTCCATTCAGCATTACACTAGTGTAGACATTGCATGATGGCACCTAAAGCATTACACTAGTGCAGACATGGCGTCATGCCACCATAAGCATTACATTAGTGCAGAGCGGGCACTATGCTACGTTCAGCATTACACTAGTGTAGACATGGCGTCATGCCACCTAAAGCATTACACTGGTGCAGAGCGGGCACTATGCTACGTTCAGCATTACACTAGTGCAGACATGGCATCATGCTACGTTCAGCATTACACTAGTATAGACATGGCGTCATGCCACCTACAGCATTACACTAGTGCAGAGCGGGCACTATGGTACGTTCAGCATTATACTAGTGTAGACATGGCGCATTGCCACCTAAAGCATTACACTAGTGTAGACATGGTGTCATGCCACCTAAATCATTAGACTAGTGCAAAGCAAGCACTATGCAACGTTCAGCATTACACTAGTGTAGACATGGCTTCACGCTACGTTCAGCATTACACTGGTGTAGATATGACGTCACGCCACCTAAAGCCTTACACTAATGTAGACATGGCGTCATGCTACCTACAGCATTACACTAGTGCAGAGTGGGCACTATGCTGTGTTCAGCATTATACTAGTGTACATATGGCGCATTGCCACCTAAAGCATTACACTAGTGTAGACATGGCGTCATGCCACCTAAAGCATTACACCAGTGTAGACATGGTGTCATGCCATCTAAATCATTAGACTAGTGCAGAGCAAGCACTATGCAACGTTCAGCATTACACTAGTGTAGACATGGCTTCACGCTACGTTCAGCATTATACTAGTGTAGACATGGCGCATTACCACCTAAAGCATTACATTAGTGTAGACATGGTGTCATGCCTCCTAAAGCATTACACTAGTGTAGACATGGCATCATGCCACCTAAAGCATTACACTAATGTAGACATGGTGTCAGGCTACCTAAAGCACTACACTAGTGCAGACATGGCGTCATGCCACCTAAAGCATTACACTAGTGTAGACATGGTGTCATGCCACCTAAAGCATTACACTAGTGTAGACATAGATCCATGCTACGTTCAGCATTACACTAGGGTAGACATGGATCCATGCTATGCTTCAGCATTACACTAGTGTAGAAATGGCGCCATGCCACCTAAAGAATTACACTAGTGTAGACATCGCGTCATGCCACTTAAAGCATTACACTATTGCAGAAAGGGCACTATGCTACGTTCAACATTACACTAATCTAGACATGGATCCATACTACGTTCATTATTACACTAGTGTAGACATGGCATCATTCTACCTAAAGCATTACACTAGTGTAGACATGGCGTCATACCACTTAAAGCATCACACTAGTGCAGAGCGGACACTATGCTACATTCAGCATTACACTAGTGTAGACATGGCATCATGGCACCTAAAGCATTACACTAGTGCAGACATGGCGTCATGCCACCATAAGCATTACACTAGTGCAGAGCGGGCACTATGCTACGTTCAGTATTACACTAGTGTAGACATGGCGTCATGCCACCTAAAGCATTACACTAGTGCAGAGCGGGCACTATGCTATGTTCAGCATTACACTAGTGTAGACATGGCATCATGCCACCTAAAGCATTACACTAGTGCAGACATGGCATCAGGCCACCTAAAGCATTACTCTATTGTAGATATGGCTTCATGCTACATTCAGCATTACACTAGTGCAGACATGGCATCATGGCTCCTAAAGCATTACACTAGTGCAGACATGGCGTCATGCCACCATAAGCATTACACTAGTGCAGAGCGGGCACTATGCTACGTTCAGCATTACACTAGTGTAGACATGGCGTCATGCCACCTAAAGCATTACACTAGTGCAGAGCAGGCACTATGCTACGTTCAGCATTACACTAGTGCAGACATGGCATCACGCTACGTTCAGCATTACACTAGTGTAGACATGTCGTCATGCCACCTACAGCATTACACAAGTGCAGACATGGCGTCAGGCTACCTAAAGCATTACACTAGTGTAGACAGGGCGTCATACCACCTACAGCATTACACTAGTGGAGAGCGGGCACTATGCTACGTTCAGAATTATACTAGTGTAGACAATGAGCATTGCCACCTAAAGCATTACACTAGTGTAGACATGGCGTCATGCCACCTAAAGAATGACACTAGTGTAGACATGGTGTTATGCCACCTAAATCATTAGACTAGTGCAGAGCAAGCACTATGCAACGTTCAGCATTACACTAGTGTAGACAAGGCTTCACGCTATGTTCAGCATTACACTAGTGTAGACATGGCGTCACGCCACCTAAAGCCTTACACTAGTGTAGACATGGCATCATGCCACCAAAAGCATTACACTAGAGCAGAGCGTGCACTATGCTACGTTCAGCATTATACTAGTGTAGACATGGCGCATTGCCACCTAAAGCATTACACTAGTGCAGAGCGGCACTATGCTACATTAAACATTACACTAGTGTAGACATGGCTTCACGCTACGTTCAGCATTACACTAGTGTAGACATGGCGTCATGCCACCTAAAGCATTACACTAATGAAGACATGGCGTCATACCACTTAAAGCATCACACTAGTGCAGAGAGGGCACTATGCTACATTCAGCATTACACTAGTGTAGACATGGCATCATGGCACCTAAAGCATTACACTAGTGTAGACATCGCGTCACGCCACCTAAAGCCTTACACTAGTGTAGACATGGCAGCATGCCACCAATAGCAGTACACTACTGTAGGCATGTCGTCATGCCACCCAAAGCATTACACTAGTGCAGAGCGTGCACTATGCTTGTTCAGCATTACACTAGTACAGACATGGCTTCACGCTACATTCAGCATTACACTAGTGTAGACATGGCACCATGCCACCTAAAGCATTACACTAGTGTAGACATGGCGTCATGCCACTTAAAGCATTACACTATTGCAGAAAGGGCACTATGCTACGTTCAACATTACACTAATGTAGACATGGATCCATACTACGTTCAGCATTAAACTAGTGTAGACATGGCATCATGCTACCTAAAGCATTACACTAGTGTAGACATGGTGTCATACCACTTAAAGCATCACACTAGTGCAGAGAGGGCACTATGCTACATTCAGCATTACACTAGTGTAGACATGGCATCATGGCACCTAAAGCATTACACTAGTGCAGACATGGCGTCATGCCACCATAAGCATTACACTAGTGCAGAGCGGGCACTATGCTACGTTCAGCATTATACTAGTGTAGACATGGCGCATTGCCACCTAAAGCATTACACTAGTGTAGACATGGCGTCATGCCACCTAAAGCATTACACTAGTGTAGACATGGTGTCATGCCACCTAAATCATTAGACTAGTGCAAATCAAGCACTATGAAACGTTCAGCATTACACTAGTGTAGACATGGCTTCACGCTACGTTCAGCATTACACTAGTGTAGATATGGCGTCACGCCACCTAAAGCCTTACACTAGTGTAGACATGACGTCATGCCACCTACAGCATTACACTAGTGCAGAACGGGCAGTATGCTACGTTCAGCATTATACTAGTGTAGACATGGCGCATTGCCACCTAAAGCATTACTCTAGTGTAGACATGGCATCATGCCACCTAAAGCATTACACCAGTGTAGACATGGTGTCATGCCACCTAAATCATTAGACTAGTGCAGAGCAAGCACTATGCAACGTTCAGCATTACACTAGTGTAGACATGGCTTCACGCTATGTTCAGCATTACACTAGTGTAGACATGGCGTCACACCACCTAAAGCCTTACACTAGTGTAGACATGGCGTCATGCCACCTACAGCATTACGCTAGTGCAGAGCGGGCACTATGCTACGTTCAGCATTATACTAGTGTAGACATGGCGCATTGCCACATAAAGCATTACATTAGTGTAGACATGGCGTCATGCCTCCTAAAGCATTACACTTGTGTAGACATGGCGTCATGCCACCTAAAGCATTACACTAATGTAGACATGGTGTCAGGCTACCTAAAGCACTACACTAGTGCAGACATGGCGTCATGCCACCTAAAGCATTACACTAGTGTAGACATAGATCCATGCTACGTTCAGCATTACACTAGTGTAGACATGGCGCCATGCCACCTAAAGAATTACACTAGTGTAGACATGGCGTCATGCCACTTAAAGCATTACACTATTGCAGAAAGGGCACTATGCTACGTTCAACATTACACTAATGTAGACATGGATCCATACTACGTTCAGCATTACACTAGTGTTGACATGGCATCATGCTGCCTAAAGCATCACACTAGTGTATACATGGCGTCATACCACTTAAAGGATCACAGTAGTGGAGAGAGGGCACTATGCTCCATTCAGCATTACACTAGTGTAGACATTGCATCATGGCACCTAAAGCATTACACTAGTGCAGACATGGCGTCATGCCACCATAAGCATTACATTAGTGCAGAGCGGGCACTATGCTACGTTCAGCATTACACTAGTGTAGACATGGCGTCATGCCACCTAAAGCATTACACTGGTGCAGAGCGGGCACTATGCTACGTTCAGCATTACACTAGTGCAGACATGGCATCATGCTACGTTCAGCATTACACTAGTATAGACATGGCGTCATGCCACCTACAGCATTACACTAGTGCAGAGCGGGCACTATGGTACGTTCAGCATTATACTAGTGTAGACATGGCGCATTGCCACCTAAAGCATTACACTAGTGTAGACATGGTGTCATGCCACCTAAATCATTAGACTAGTGCAAAGCAAGCACTATGCAACGTTCAGCATTACACTAGTGTAGACATGGCTTCACGCTACGTTTAGCATTACACTAGTGTAGATATGACGTCACGCCACCTAAAGCCTTACACTAGTGTAGACATGGCGTCATGCTACCTACAGCATTACACTAGTGCAGAGTGGGCACTATGCTGTGTTCAGCATTATACTAGTGTAGATATGGCGCATTGCCACCTAAAGCATTACACTAGTGTAGACATGGCGTCATGCCACCTAAAGCATTACACCAGTGTAGACATGGTGTCATGCCATCTAAATCATTAGACTAGTGCAGAGCAAGCACTATGCAACGTTCAGCATTACACTAGTGTAGACATGGCTTCACGCTACGTTCAGCATTATACTAGTGTAGACATGGCGCATTACCACCTAAAGCATTACATTAGTGTAGACATGGTGTCATGCCTCCTAAAGCATTACACTAGTGTAGACATGGCATCATGCCACCTAAAGCATTACACTAATGTAGACATGGTGTCAGGCTACCTAAAGCACTACACTAGTGCAGACATGGCGTCATGCCACCTAAAGCATTACACTAGTGTAGACATGGTGTCATGCCACCTAAAGCATTACACTAGTGTAGACATAGATCCATGCTACGTTCAGCATTACACTAGGGTAGACATGGATCCATGCTATGCTTCAGCATTACACTAGTGTAGAAATGGCGCCATGCCACCTAAAGAATTACACTACTGTAGACATCGCGTCATGCCACTTAAAGCATTACACTATTGCAGAAAGGGCACTATGCTACGTTCAACATTACACTAATCTAGACATGGATCCATACTACGTTCATTATTACACTAGTGTAGACATGGCATCATTCTACCTAAAGCATTACACTAGTGTAGACATGGCGTCATACCACTTAAAGCATCACACTAGTGCAGAGCGGACACTATGCTACATTCAGCATTACACTAGTGTAGACATGGCATCATGGCACCTAAAGCATTACACTAGTGCAGACATGGCGTCATGCCACCATAAGCATTACACTAGTGCAGAGCGGGCACTATGCTACGTTCAGTATTACACTAGTGTAGACATGGCGTCATGCCACCTAAAGCATTACACTAGTGCAGAGCGGGCACTATGCTATGTTCAGCATTACACTAGTGTAGACATGGCATCATGCCACCTAAAGCATTACACTAGTGCAGACATGGCATCAGGCCACCTAAAGCATTACTCTATTGTAGATATGGCTTCATGCTACATTCAGCATTACACTAGTGCAGACATGGCATCATGGCTCCTAAAGCATTACACTAGTGCAGACATGGCGTCATGCCACCATAAGCATTACACTAGTGCAGAGCGGGCACTATGCTACGTTCAGCATTACACTAGTGTAGACATGGCGTCATGCCACCTAAAGCATTACACTAGTGCAGAGCAGGCACTATGCTACGTTCAGCATTACACTAGTGCAGACATGGCATCACGCTACGTTCAGCATTACACTAGTGTAGACATGTCGTCATGCCACCTACAGCATTACACTAGTGCAGACATGGCGTCAGGCTACCTAAAGCATTACACTAGTGTAGACAGGGCGTCATACCACCTACAGCATTACACTAGTGGAGAGCGGGCACTATGCTACGTTCAGAATTATACTAGTGTAGACAATGAGCATTGCCACCTAAAGCATTACACTAGTGTAGACATGGCGTCATGCCACCTAAAGAATGACACTAGTGTAGACATGGTGTTATGCCACCTAAATCATTAGACTAGTGCAGAGCAAGCACTATGCAACGTTCAGCATTACACTAGTGTAGACAAGGCTTCACGCTATGTTCAGCATTACACTAGTGTAGACATGGCGTCACGCCACCTAAAGCCTTACACTAGTGTAGACATGGCGTCATGCCACCAAAAGCATTACAGTAGAGCAGAGCGTGCACTATGCTACGTTCAGCATTATACTAGTGTAGACATGGCGCATTGCCACCTAAAGCATTACACTAGTGCAGAGCGGCACTATGCTACATTAAACATTACACTAGTGTAGACATGGCTTCACGCTACGTTCAGCATTACACTAGTGTAGACATGGCGTCATGCCACCTAAAGCATTACACTAATGAAGACATGGCGTCATACCACTTAAAGCATCACACTAGTGCAGAGAGGGCACTATGCTACATTCAGCATTACACTAGTGTAGACATGGCATCATGGCACCTAAAGCATTACACTAGTGTAGACATGGCGTCACGCCACCTAAAGCCTTACACTAGTGTAGACATGGCAGCATGCCACCAATAGCAGTACACTACTGTAGGCATGTCGTCATGCCACCCAAAGCATTACACTAGTGCAGAGCGTGCACTATGCTTGTTCAGCATTACACTAGTACAGACATGGCTTCACGCTACATTCAGCATTACACTAGTGTAGACATGGCACCATGCCACCTAAAGCATTACACTAGTGTAGACATGGCGTCATGCCACTTAAAGCATTACACTATTGCAGAAAGGGCACTATGCTACGTTCAACATTACACTAATGTAGACATGGATCCATACTACGTTCAGCATTAAACTAGTGTAGACATGGCATCATGCTACCTAAAGCATTACACTAGTGTAGACATGGTGTCATACCACTTAAAGCATCACACTAGTGCAGAGAGGGCACTATGCTACATTCAGCATTACACTAGTGTAGACATGGCATCATGGCACCTAAAGCATTACACTAGTGCAGACATGGCGTCATGCCACCATAAGCATTACACTAGTGCAGAGCGGGCCCTATGCTACGTTCAGCATTACACTAGTGCAGACATAGCATTACGCTACGTTCAGCATTACACTAGTGTAGACATGGCATCAGGCTACCTAAAGCATTACACTAGTGTAGACATGGCGTCATGCCACCTACAGCATTACACTAGTGCAGAGCGGGCACTATGCTACGTTCAGCATTATACTAGTGTAGACATGGCGCATTGCCACCTAAAGCATTACACTAGTGTAGACATGGCGTCATGCCACCTAAAGCATTACACTAGTGTAGACATGGTGTCATGCCACCTAAATCATTAGACTAGTGCAAATCAAGCACTATGAAACGTTCAGCATTACACTAGTGTAGACATGGCTTCACGCTACGTTCAGCATTACACTAGTGTAGATATGGCGTCACGCCACCTAAAGCCTTACACTAGTGTAGACATGACGTCATGCCACCTACAGCATTACACTAGTGCAGAACGGGCAGTATGCTACGTTCAGCATTATACTAGTGTAGACATGGCGCATTGCCACCTAAAGCATTACTCTAGTGTAGACATGGCATCATGCCACCTAAAGCATTACACCAGTGTAGACATGGTGTCATGCCACCTAAATCATTAGACTAGTGCAGAGCAAGCACTATGCAACGTTCAGCATTACACTAGTGTAGACATGGCTTCACGCTATGTTCAGCATTACACTAGTGTAGACATGGCGTCACACCACCTAAAGCCTTACACTAGTGTAGACATGGCGTCATGCCACCTACAGCATTACACTAGTGCAGAGCGGGCACTATGCTACGTTCAGCATTATACTAGTGTAGACATGGCGCATTGCCACATAAAGCATTTGATTAGTGTAGACATGGCGTCATGCCTCCTAAAGCATTACACTTGTGTAGACATGGCGTCATGCCACCTAAAGCATTACACTAATGTAGACATGGTGTCAGGCTACCTAAAGCACTACACTAGTGCAGACATGGCGTCATGCCACCTAAAGCATTACACTAGTGTAGACATAGATCCATGCTACGTTCAGCATTACACTAGTGTAGACATGGCGCCATGCCACCTAAAGAATTACACTAGTGTAGACATGGCGTCATGCCACTTAAAGCATTACACTATTGCAGAAAGGGCACTATGCTACGTTCAACATTACACTAATGTAGACATGGATCCATACTACGTTCAGCATTACACTAGTGTTGACATGGCATCATGCTGCCTAAAGCATTACACTAGTGTAGACATGGTGTCATACCACTTAAAGCATCACACTAGTGCAGAGCGGGCACTATGCTACATTCAGCATTACACTAGTGTAGACATGGCATCATGGCACCTAAAGCATTACACTAGTGCAGACATGGCGTCATGCCACCATAAGCATTACACTAGTGCAGAGTGGGCACTATGCTACGTTCAGCATTACACTAGTGTAAACATGGCGTCATGCCACCTAAAGCATTACACTAGTGCAGAGCGGGCACTATGCTATGTTCAGCATTACACTAGTGTAGACATCCCGTCATGCCATCTACAGCATTACACTAGTGTAGAGCGGACACTATGCTACGTTCAGCATTATTCTAGTGTAGACATGGCGCATTGCCACCTAAAGCATTACACTAGTGTAGACATGGCGTCATGCCACCTAAAGCATTACACTAGTGTAGACATGGTGTCATACCACCTAAATCATTAGACTAGTGCAGAGCAAGCACTATGCAACGTTCAGCATTACACTAGTGTAGACATGGCTTCACGCTACGTTCAGCATTACACTAGTGTGGACATGGTGTCATGCCACCTAAATCATTAGACTAGTGCAAAGCAAGCACTATGCAACATTCAGCATTACACTAGTGTAGACATGGCTTCACGCTACGTTCAGCATTACACTAGTGTAGATATGGCGTCACGCCACCTAAAGCCTTACACTAGTGTAGACATGGCGTCATGCCACCTACAGCATTAGACTAGTGCAGAGCGGGCACTATGCTACGTTCAGCATTATACTAGTGTAGACATGGCGCATTGCCACCTAAAGCATTACACTAGTGTAGACATGGCGTCATGCCACCTAAAGCATTAGAGTAGTGTAGACATGGTGTCATACCACCTAAATCCTTAGACTAGTGCAGAGCAAGCACTATGCAACGTTCAGCATTACACTAGTGTAGACATGGCTTCACGCTACGTTCAGCATTACACTAGTGTAGACATGGGGTCACGCCACCTAAAGCCTTACACTAGTGTAGACATGGCGTCATGCCACCTACAGCGTTACACTAGTGCAGACATGGCGTCCGGCTACCTAAAGCATTACACTAGTGTAGACATGGTGTCATGCTAACAAAAGGATTACACTAGTGTAGACATAGTGTCATGCCTCCTAAAGCATTACACTAGTGTAGACATGGAGTCAGGCTACCTAAAGCATTACAGTATTGTAGACATGGAGTCATGCCACCTGCTGCATTACACTAGTGTAGACATGACGTCAGGCTACCTAAAGCATTACACTAGTGCAGACATGGAGTCATGCTTCCTAAAACATTACACTAGTGCAGAGCTGGCACTATGCTACATTCAGCATTACACTAGTGTAGACATGGCGCCATGGCACCTAAAGCATTACACTAGTGCAGACATGGCGTCATGCCACCTAAAGCATTACACTAGTGCAGAGCGGGCACTATGCTACGTTCAGCATTACACTAGTGTAGAAATGGCGTCATGCCACCTAAAGCATTACATTAGTGTAGACATGGTGTCATGCCACCTAAATCATTAGACTAGTGCAAAGCAAGCACTATGCAACGTTCAGCATTACACTAGTGTAGACATGGCTTCACGCTACGTTCAGCACTACACTAGTGTAGATATGGCGTCACGCCACCTAAAGCATTACACTAGTGTAGACATGGCGTCATGCCACCTAAAGCATTACATTAGTGTAGACATGGTGTCATGCCACCTAAATCATTAGACTAGTGCAAAGCAAGCACTATGCAACGATCAGCATTACACTAGTGTAGACATGGCTTCACGCTACGTTCAGCACTACACTAGTGTAGATATGGCGTCACGCCACCTAAAGCATTACACTAGTGTAGACATGGCGTCATGCCACCTAAAGCATTACACTAGTGTAGACATAGAGTCAGGCTACCTAAAGCATTACACTAGTGCAGACATGGAGTCATGCTTCCTAAAACATTACACTAGTGCAGAGCGGGCACTATGCTACGTTCAGCATTACACTAGTGTAGAAATGGCGTCATGCCACCTAAAGCATTACATTAGTGTAGACATGGTGTCATGCCACCTAAATCATTAGACTAGTGCAAAGCAAGCACTATGCAACGTTCAGCATTACACTAGTGTAGACATGGCTTCACGCTACGTTCAGCACTACACTAGTGTAGATATGGCGTCACGCCACCTAAAGCATTACACTAGTGTAGACATGGCGTCATGCCACCTAAAGCATTACATTAGTGTAGACATGGTGTCATGCCACCTAAATCATTAGACTAGTGCAAAGCAAGCACTATGCAACGTTCAGCATTACACTAGTGTAGACATGGCTTCACGCTACGTTCAGCACTACACTAGTGTAGATATGGCGTCACGCCACCTAAAGCATTACACTAGTGTAGACATGGCGTCATGCCACCTAAAGCATTACACTAGTGTAGACATAGAGTCAGGCTACCTAAAGCATTACACTAGTGCAGACATGGAGTCATGCTTCCTAAAACATTACACTAGTGCAGAGCGGGCACTATGCTACGTTCAGCATTACACTAGTGTAGACATGGCGTTATGCCACCTAAAGCATTATACTAGTGTAGCCATGGATCCATATTATGTTCAGCATCACACTAGTGTAGGCATGGATCCATGCTACATTCAGCATTACACTAGTGTAGACATGGCTTCACGCTACGTTCAGCATTACACTAGTGCAGACATGGCGTCATGCCACGTAAAGCATTACACTAGTGTAGACATGGCGTCATGCCACCTAAAGCATTACACTCTTGCAGAAAGGGCACTATGCTACGTTCAGCATTACACAAGTGTAGACATGGCGCCATGCCACTTAAAGCATTACACTAGTGCAGAGCGGGCACTATGCTATGTTCAGCATTACACTAGTGTAGACATGGTGTCATACCACCTAAAGCATTACACTAGTGCAGAGCGGGCACTATGGTACGTTCAGCATTACACTAGTGCAGACATGGCATCATGCCACCGAAAGCATTACACTAGTGTAGACATGGCGTCATGCCACCTAAAGCATTACACTAGTGCAGAGCGGCACTATGCTACGTTAAACATTACACTAGTGTAGACATGGCTTCATGCTACGTTCAGCATTACACGAGTGTAGACATGGCGTCATGCCACCTAAAGCATTACACTACTGTAGGCATGGCGTCATGCCACCTAAAGCATTACACTAGTGCAGAGCATGCACTATGCTTGTTCAGCATTACACTGGTGCAGACATGGCTTCAAGCTACGTTCAGCATTACACTAGTGTAGCCATGGATCTATGCTACAGTTAGCATTACACTAGTGGAGACATGGCATCATTCCACCTAAAGCCTTACACCTAGTGTAGGCATGGCGTCATGCCACCTAAAGCATTACACTAGTGTAGAGCGGGCACTATGCTACGTTCAGCATTATACTAGTGTAGACATGGCGCATTGCCACCTAAAGCATTACACTAGTGTAGACATGGCGTCATGCCATCTAAAGCATTACACTAGTGTAGACATGGTGTCATGCCACCTAAATCATTAGACTAGTGCAGAGTAAGCACTATGCAACGTTCAGCATTACACAAGTGTAGACATGGCTTCACGCTACATTCAGCATTACACTAGTGTAGACATGGCGTCATGCCACCTAAAGCATTACACTAGTGCAGAGCGGGCACTCTGCTACGTTAAGCATTACACTAGTGCAGACTCTACCCAAATTAATAATACACTTTCTGAAAGCAATGGCAAAAGGTTGGAGGTAGTACTTGGTATAAGTTACATCCAAGGCAAAAAAAAATGGTGCTGGCATTTTTTATATATTTTATGGCATAAGGGTCACCCACAACAAAAGATGGTGCTGGCCTACTAGAGGTAATTCTTTGCATAAGGGGCACCAACGAAAAAAAGGTTGCCACAATGGAGGCAATTCTTGGCATCGGGGAGGACAAGCATGCAATATTGGAAGGTTAGGCAACCACTACAATGTGTTGGGCGTGACATATTAGAGGTCATTGTTCTCATCTGGATCAGCCATGGTATATGGATGGCATCAACATCAAAATTCTGCCACTCGCAGATTGTGTGTAATCCTCGGTATAAGCGGACACCAGTGGCATTTGTGGCACCTGTGACAAAATGATGGCCATGGTACAGTGGAGGTCACTATGGACATCTGATGGAATACCCCCTGCACATTTTGAAATAATGGGGTCAACTCCGGGGGCGTATCAGACTTCAATGGCTTGTCAGTGCATTCAATTACTTGATTATTTAATTGCTCTTCTGTCAATGTCTATGACTTTTGAGAATGTGTATGTGAAAATGTGCTTTGAAATGCACTACTTGACCCAGTTTACTCAGGAGAAGAACCTCTCTCCAACCCAGGACCCACATAGAATAACTTGGGCTCACTGGAAGTCGGGTCAAGTATTATGCTCCACTACCTTCAATGATCACCATTTGCCACTGTCCATGAACTCAGACTTCTAAGCTCATTGGTGTGCACTTTGTAGGGCTCTTGAATAAAGAAAGGATGCTCCCAGAGATAAGGAGTCCAGACAGTACTGCAGCAGTTTCATGGGCATAAATGACACAAAGGATCAAGTGGATCGAAATAAAACCAGATATTGTGTATAAGGTGCCGTCTAGATTTTTTTTTCATAGAGTTAGCTCGCCGTCTCGATGAAATACTGTTTCTGTCTTTGGTCCTTGCAAGATGGAGGTTTATAAGTATCTCGATCAGCCTCACATCATGGCTCACAGGTTGAGGCCTACAAAGAGATGAAGACGAGACCACTCTCTACCCTACCTGCCTGCAGAGACTTTGTGATCATTGTTTCTTGGCTTGGCAGCCGCAGGTCACCGGTACAAGTGCAGTGGTCGCGTTGTCCAGGGGTGCAGAATCAGTCATGTAATCCAGAACTCTCTGTTTGTGTCAAAGAGAGTGCGCGGGTACATTGTATCTCCTTCCACTCGTAGGCTTCTCTTCTCAAGGTCCGCTCTCATAAATATAACCAGTGAGGTGGGCGAGCTGCACTTTGTAGAAAACCTGTCTGAAGCCTCCTTTTTAGGTCTCGGCTAGCAAAGGCTGCGCTTGCGCAGTCTCGCTCGCGAGATTTAATGACTTGGAGAAGAGGGGCTTGAACCAGCCCCTCTTCTCTCCTCTTCTCCATTGGCTGGCCTCTTGAATACTGGTCAGCCATTGGAGAAGAGGTTTGTCTCTCCAAACAGGCCCCGTCCTTTTCGGATTCGTGGGCGTGTTTTTTGTCGATTATTCGATGGGCGTGTTTATTCCATTCTTTCTCTCCTCCAGCCAATGGCAAGAGGAGAGAAAGAAAAACACGCCCCCGAATCCGAAAACGCCGCTGCCTTTCTCCGAGGCATTTCTGCTTCACCTCGGAGAAAGGCGGTGGTGTTCCTGGCGTCCTCTCACCCTGCTGTCGGCTCCCGTGTCTGGTCGCAATGTACTTCTTTGGTAGGTACCTCTTCTCTTCTCTCAGTGACTTTCTTAGCCGGGTCAGCGCACGCGGAGCCGGCTGCAGTCTCAGTTAGGCGGATCGAGACTGCTGTGTATGACATTATTGCGGGATTAGAATAAAGCGACTGTTTGATAAAAATGCATGCCTGGCTGAAATCTAGTTGAGTGTTTCTCATCTCTGATCAAATAAATCTCCAGGAACATATACGTGGCACGAGTGATCTTTAAAGACACGACAACAACTTTCACATACTGGCTCTTCGTTTATTCTTCTAAGACTGCCTTACGAATACATTTACTATTTTTCAATTTTTGCAGACTTCTTTCGGTCACTGAAATAGCTCAATTCCAACCCGGGCCAGTAGCTAATAGTTTAACCTGTTTCAGTCTTAAGATATTTGTTTGCTACGAAGTGTTGGCATACACACCCCCTCAGGTGTCGACCCCCAGAGGTGTTGCGGACTGTCGGTGCTGCGCAACCCAAAAGCAGTAAAACAAAGAAGCTAACATTGGCGATAGGGTTTTACAACTTAAAATATCTAACCCGTAAAACTACGTCGGTCCTGCATTCGAAGGCACGTGATATATCCCGTCCTTTAGAAGCCACCTAAGTAACGACACATGGCGCAGCATTTCTGTAGCCTTTGAAAATGTGACGTCACCTCTGTGACACCCCTCACTGTTACTTCCGCCCACTTTCAGATGGCCGCTCTACCAATGACGGAACCATTAGATGGGAACAGTCGTCCTTTTCCCACTGTAACATGGAGGTTTTGCTACTTCCGCCCTTTTCAAATAGCGGCGCTCGCGTCCTTCAACCGGTGCTTTCGCAATTTTCCAGCCCTTTTCCCGTCTGGTGCTGCCGGGTACCACGCTCGGCCCAGGCGCCATGGTCTCGGCGGAGTACCCCCTGAGGATCCGGAGTGCCCCTGGAGAACGGGTCCGTGCTTCAAAGCACGATTGTATGGACATCATAGGGATGTATCAGGGGTGCGGCCTGAAGTACTAAGGCCGAGCCCGCTTCAGCTCAAGGAACTGCAAGAAGAGGAGCACGAGTGGTTTCCTTCCTTGCAGGAGATGCAGGAGCGCATCCGGGTCCGGGAGGAGCAGGAGGCCAGAACAAGAAGGGAGAGGTACTTTGGCTTAGAGAGGGTATTTGGAGAGGACATGTGGTTGCTCTGAGTAGGTCTTAAACCACACTTGTGTCATCTATAAGTTCCCTGGATGTGTTATTAGTCTGCCTAATGGTATTCAGTTTGTCGACTATAGAAAGATGGAAGGCTGTTCTGGCTGACTTTAGAGTTTGTGGCTGGAGAGAGTCTGGGTGATGCAAAGAAGAGACCACGGTTACTGATGAGGCGGGTGGCAAGTTAGGGGGCTCGTGGTACTGAGGTTAAACAAAGAAGGAAGCTGATGGGAGATACAATTTATGCAGGTGAAATGTCCTAATAAAGGTGAGGAGAACACTATGAAGGGCAAAAGATCTGTATAGACACCAAGACGATGTTCATTATAAGGTCGAGAATAGTATATAGATTAGAAGGAACGCGTGGAACTCGAAGGTGGTACTCGGGCCTTCTAGCAGAAAGTACTAAGGGAGAACGTTCCTTAAGGCAGGATATTAGGTTGAGGTTTTGAAATAGGACGAGGGGTGTTAGAGAGGTACAGGAAAGAGTACTGGAAGTCCGAATAGGGAGAACAGAAGTTCACATACTGGGACACAGATTGGGGAATGGTTGAAGCGGGGTCAAGCAAATGCACTGAAGCTAATTGGGAGTAGTGTTGATCATGAGTAGTAAGAAATTAGTTCGGGGGTGGGAATGAGTGGTTCTGAGAAGCTAAGTGATGATGGCAACTGAAGTCGGATGTAAAAGGCACTGGGTGGACACGGAAGGAGTGCTGGAGCTGGGCAGGGTAAGTAGCCACAGAGGACTAGCCCTGGCGCGGACCAAAAAAGGAGCGCTAAAACAAGTAGCAAGAGGTAAATCAAAGCCTCTGGAATTGGGTAGTATAGGTACTCCGAGGTCAAAGGAGGGACTCCAGCTAGTTTGGAGTCTTCTTTCCCTTTGTATCTTCATGTACCTCACAGCGGTGAGGGTTTATGTACCTCACAGCGGTGAGGGTGTAAGTGCACCTGTACATTTAAATGGTTAGTGTAACTTTGGCAAGGGTCGATGCTGCTGCAGGTGGTTGCGCCGGTGAAAATGTATATTCCGGAGCAGGAACCTGTGCGTTAACTGGTGTGAATGCAGATGCTAGTACTCATGTCAGCGCGTGTGACAGTAGAGTTTCAGTGAATGTTAAACACAATTGGACTTTAATGCACACAATCTTAGGGGCAAATAAGCTTTCCTGCAGTGCAATTCATGGTGCTTTTTGAAAGCTGTATGTTATTGCATCTGAATAATAAAAAAATGTCATGAGCAATGCCAATAGCTTTAACTTTAACAATGCCGAGACCATTGCATTGTAAATGCTTGTTCTAGCAACAGCTGCTAGAGTCTTCTTTTTCACTGGCCAGCGACTGAAGAACACTAGCCCCTCCTCAGAGGACCTTATCTTGCTTCTCTGCTGCTGGTGCATGGCAGAGATCCAGAGATCATGAGAGCACTGAAGCAGTTCTCCAAAGAGGAACCGCGTACACTGGGGGTCCCTCCCTAGGGTATGGAAGCTGCCGAGCCTCTGAAACCTTCCCAGTAGTATCTGAAAACTCCTCATTGGTCAACCTGGCCTCACAAGCTAGAAAGAGCCAATCAGCCAGTTACCTCCTGAAGTATGTCCGTCTATGAGGCGTTCATGTCGCCAGGGGCTCGCGTAGTCCTGGGAGCGATCCGGCACGCGGGGTTCTCCAGGATGGTGCTGAAACACATGGATCTTCCTTTAGTAGCTGCGGACAGAGCTCCATGTGCTGCACAAGCGTCAGCTGGGACTTCTAGAAATGTAATGGACTCCCAAGGCAGCAGCCCCAGCCCCTCTGGGATGCTTAATGGTTTTGGAGGCAAAGTCCAAATCCGTAAATGAGAGCAAGACAATGTCCATAAGAGGCCAACCCTACAATTCTTCGTAGGCAAGCATCAAACACTCCAGGTCACTTTGGAAAGTGTCGCATCGAACGCTCTTATCCCCTCTGAGAGATGATGTTACGAGGCTTGATATGAAACGGGCATTGTCTGTGTAGAGATGCTCCCTCCAGAGACACAGAGCTCTGACTCAGCAGCAGAGAGGGGGCCTCTGTTCCTGTGAAGCGCTCCCTGCCAGGGCTCTCGCTTGACTCCCGTCTCCAGAGCTCAACTTTCACAACCAGCAGAACCGCAAGTAAACGGAGAGTCTTCGCGGGCGCTATTTGTGCCCTTGGAGACCAGACGTCAGGGACAAAACATTTTAAGAAATCAAAAGCGGACTTTGTTTTGAAACGGCAAAGCCTAGGAACCGCGTATCACGTAGAGAGGCTAAGTTTAACACGGTGAGCCGCAAATTAAGCACCGATCAGCGGCTTGGCCCGGCGTGTGAAAAGCAACGGGTAAGCAACAGGCTCAGTGAGCAGGAGAAGAGGCTCTTTGAAAGGGGATTGATGACCTCATATATGTTCGGTTTCTCAAATTTCAAAATCCTCCCATTCCGCGCCTCCCCGATCTCCACACTTCCACCTTGGAGAGCACGGATTCTTCTAGAAGGCTCAGCACAGCCAAGGACAAGTCCACAGAAACCTCCTTAGCACTTCATCAAAGTCTAATTACCCAATGATGTTTTAGCAAAATTCGACCTCATTTTTTTTTTAAAAAGCCGTCTTTATTGACCTTTTAAATACCCATATAAACAATCTACATAAGAACGTATGTAGTAACGGTACAATGTTCGCCCAGGGCTCACACAAATAACAGTAAATCACCCTCAGTCCATATCGTCCTCGTCACAGTCATTACTACATGATGTGACGTCACTTCATACAGTCATGACTGGAACGAGGATGAAGTAGGGGTAATGAAAGCGGTATGGGAATTTATTTATTTATGCATTTTAATATAGCGTGAACTTTACCCAAAGGTGTCAGAACACTTTAAAATAGAACCAGGTACATTACATAAGGACTTTAGAGCACATGAATTACATAAAAGATACAAACAGGAAAAACCTTCTAAACTGACATAAGAATGGTATTAAGTACATATGCCTACTATAGGTACTAGAGGTTAGAGTTACATATATACAAGATGCAAATTTTTAAGAACAGTTTAAGCGATTATGGTTGGACAAATATATATTTCATATTTACAGAGCAAGACCTTCTCGCCATTGCTGAGGTTTTTTGCGGTGCTCGTTCAGCCAGGGCTTCGGGGTGTTGTTGCACTCACGGGCGGTGATGTAGGGCCTGGAGGGATCCCCGAGCTGGTGATGGCCGCAGGGGTAGAAGCTGGTTAGTGGAGGGCGAAGGCGGCGTGCTGAACCCTGGGGCTGTTCTTGAGCTCGTGCTGGGCGCCAACTATGGGAAGGGGGTAGCTTGGCGATGTAGGGCAAGTAGGCTCCATAGTCTTTAAGTCAACAGGTTGGTACCCATCTCCGCCTTCTGGGACAGACAGAGAAGCTTTGGCCTAACAGGAGCTTGGATTGCCTGGGAGAGGGGCAAGGAGTGAGGGCAGACGAGATGTTGTGGGATGCAGACCTAAGATATCGGAGGATCCAATCATAACTACGCAATACTCGTGTTTAGCAGCTGGACCAGAGGCAGTTATTTCGTCAGTGGCATGGACTGGACAACTTGGAAGTGTCTCATGCAATAGTGTGTCATCTTTGGGTTTTTCCTTCAGGCTCGACAACACTTCATCCCAGTCTCTGGCGACTATGTGTTTCCGCAGGGCTCGAGCATCTTCTCTACGCCAAGCTTCAGCTAGTCCACTTTATAGTGGCTGGAAGCCATTCCCCAAACACGGGAGGAGCTGCAGCTTTCCATTGCATGCTGACTGCCTGTTTTGGTCTCAAGAGAAGACTTAAGAAGTGAGCTGTCACCTTATTCTTTTTGGGTTTCTAAACCTAAGGTACAGACCTCTCAAGGTGAGCAGCCCAGTGATGTCTGCCAGTCACCCCATTGCTTCAGACCAGTATGCCACCAAAGGCCGGCAATCCCATAACACGCTGTGGGAATGAGCTGACTCAGCATTGCAGAGTGCACAGGAGGGCTTGTTTTCCAGCAAAATTTGGTTGATTTTTACAGTGGATAATTATGCCATGTATATAATGTTAAATTGCAGAGATTTAACTTTAGCATTACGTGAAACAGTGTATGGGTATGGAATTGTCTTTGCCCGTTCCTTATCACGGACTGTCCTCCCTATTTCAGACCTCCAAGCATCTCGCAGGGGCGGCAGAAATGTATATGTGTGGTGCTGATGGGCTTTGTACAACCAAGTAAAGAGTTTCCTGATATTACCTATCAGAAATAAGGTCTGGACGAGGGAGTGGGACTAGGGTTCTTTATCAATAATGAACCTTTTTCTCTGGAGAATATGGATCAGAAGTCCATGCATTAGGAATTGTCCCTCGTGCATGTCAAACTGGCCCTTGAGTGAGCTGAAGGGTAGGAGTTGGCCATCATGAAATAGGTCACCCAGGGTCATAAAACCTGAATTCCACCACTGCCAAAATTCACTGGTGGTGAAGCGCCTCAAAGGGCAAGGCAAGCAGGGGTATGGCAGGAGGCGTAAGGGAATAGCATTCATAGTGATTAGTAAGCCTCTAGCGTAGCAACATATTGCTGTATGCAACAAGTGAGAGTGGCTTCTCCTGAGCTTCATACCTGCAAGCAAACGTTTGTGTAGAACTTAAAGATACAGAGGCTGAATTTAGCGCAGGACTCCTCCAATGAGAGGTCCAATGACCATTTGCCCAACTATTGGAGTTGAGCTGCCAAGTAATAATGTTCAAAGTTGGGGCCTCTAATCCCACCTGTTTAACCAGGAGATGAAGGCTGGCTAGTGTGACCCTGTGCTGGTTGTTGTGCCAAATGAGCTACTCTGGAAGTGGGAGGGGCGTGGCCAGCGAGCCGTAATGGCGGACGTGCCCACCTGAAGCTTTGTGCCCCCAGCCCTTCATCCGCCATACATCCTCGCTGTGGAGCCCCTTAGGATGCCATCCCGCTGCTGGTGAAAAGCCTCAGAGTTGGTGTACAGTCCTGAGTGCCATCCATAGTGCTGGTGGGCCCTGATATCACCAAGTGTGGCTGGAATGCATCTGGGCCAGGCCTGCACTGTATCGACAGGTGGCGGGCCCGACACACCTGGGCGATCAGCGCTCTAGAGGGGTGAGCGACTAGCGCCTGATCTGCCTGCTATCAGCACTGGCATAACGAAACTCGAGGGGGCCTCCCTGCAAGGCATGTGGCGGGCCCCCCTCTGGGCTCAATCAGGAGCTCTGCAGCCAGAGTGCTGTGCTGAGGGGGCCCCCTGGAGCTTGGGGTGTCCCCCCCCCCACACCGCAGGGCCAGCGGGGGCCTGTGTTACGCCCCTTGCTATCGGCATGAACTGACTGGCAGCCGGTAGCTCCCAGGCAGTGGTGCTGTAGCCGGGCAGACCGGAGACTGACAGAGCGGCTCAAGGCTGCTGCTGAGGTGTCCATGGGAGCTGCCTGCTTGATGAGGCCTGGTTGGCTGACGCAGAGTGCGAGCAGACCATTGCCTGCATGCCTGGCGGCACTGGCCGGGGCAGCTGACTGCGCCGGAGTGAGCAAGCTGAGTCGGCGAGGATCCGGAACAGTGCGGACCCATACTGCGCCCTGTGCCACCCACCGCAGGCTAAGCTTCACCGCGTGAACCGAAGGAGCGCGAATTAAGCAGGTGAGCTCCCTATATCCTACAACTGCGCTGTTGCACTGCCGGGAGCGCTCCTGCACATGTGGACACAGATATGGCGGCCTGGAGGCCTAATCGGGCCTGGGCCGGGTAATGCAGGAGAGGCATAGGAGGTACTAGACTGCTGTGGGGTGACTCTTTGGCCCTTTCCTGGAGTGGGCGGAATGGTCTGGACCTGGGGGCCGTACCGGGCCCAAGCCAGGCACTAAGGGGAAGGATTCTGCCTGCTTTGTGTTGCTGCGAGCTAGAAGGCCTCACCCCACCCTCCCATCAGGTATTATCTTCATCTGGAGAAAGGGTCCAGGAGCCGGATCTGGCTCAGGCTACAGATGAAAGTCACAGTGAAACATAAGAGAGAGCAATACAGTGACTTATTCGGACACAAGCTGCCAACGAAACCGTTGGAAGTGTTTCAGCATTTGTTTCCTGTTCATAATCAGAGACCGCCATACGCACAGTCAACCATAGTACTGATAAGGCCCTGACAGCGTACTCTGCGCACTAACTGACAAGTCCACGGGCGAATGCTCGACATTGCAAGTCGGGCTCCTGGCCACAGAACAGTGCTTGTGCAGTAATTGGAGGCCACCACATTGTCACTCGGTGTGGTTGTGAAAACGGTGCCTTGATCTGGGGGTGGAGCAGCACCGCATATGCACTCATGCCATAGGTGGACTATCTGTTCTCAACTGCCATCCGTTAGTGGCCTCCAGCAAAATCCTATTGGTCATATGAATAGAGGGGGAATAACAACAGAGACACACTGCTGCTTGTGGCCACGCTGCTGCCCGAGACCCGGGGTGTCCAAGTGGGGGATATAGTATGCAGTATTGGTATTTTGGACTTGCAGTGTGGTAAGTTTGCGTACCTGTCTCCGGGTAGGCTCACTGTCCGAACACACTTTGGCAGAGGGGGTGGAGAGGAGTGGGTTGGTTCACTGCTGTGCCCCACCAAGAACTGCTGCTGTCAGGAGCGGCAGTGTGCACAAATCCACCTGGTAGCCCTCACAACTCATTAAATGCCCACAGCACAGCAGTTGGCCATGGGTCGGCTCCGGTCTAACCTTCCGCCCACCCCGGCGGGGTCCTCCTAGCTCACAGGGAAATTATTGGAGTGACTCACAACCTGACCAGTGCAAGCAATAATGGCACTAGGAGAGAAATTAGACAGTGTGCTATCATCGAAAACAAAATTGACAAAATAACTGTAGACTTTAACCAACTGAGGGCGGACCAGCGCAAGTTAGCGGACAAACAACACACAACTGAAACACAACTGGAAGAACTACAACCAACCACCAGGGAAAACACCACTATGTTGCAGACACTCCTTGGTCATGTAGCGTTGCTGGAGGACAGAATAGAAGATGCGAAGGGCAGATCGTGCTGCAATATTATAGGAGTCGTAGGACTACTCGAAGGGACAGAGGGCCAAGATGCTGTGAAATACATAGAGAGCTGGCTATGTGAATAGATGCCTCCAGAGCCCCTGTCCGCCCAGTTTGTGTTTGAGAGGGCATGTTAGGCGCCAGGCTTCATGTACCGTGATAAAACTACATCTCCCAGAATGCACTGAGAGGAGTGCTGGTGACGAGGAGGTTCTTAAGCCTTCAGCTCCTGTATCCCAGTGCTTGGCTTTCCATTTGGCTGAACCTTGCCCTTCTCCTTGTCTGGATTAACCTTGTTAAATCTAGTTCCCCGATATTGGAAGCGGAGCTGCTGGTGCATCGAAAACACAATCTGAACCTTGCTAGCTTGGAGTCACAGGGAGCGGAAGTCTGTTCCTTCAGTTTTCGCCCATCTTCATTTTTGTCTCAGCGCGAAGACGCGCTGAAACCTTTTCTCAGCTGTTTTCCTTCAGCGCTGAACGCGCTGTCAATCAATCTCAATGCAGCGTGAGGACGCGTTGAGTTTCTTGTCCGCTGACTTCTCCAGTGCAGGACGCATTACCTCTACCCGCCTTCCTCCTTCCCAGTGCTAGAACACGCTGTGTTTGCCTCTCCGTTTCATTTCTTTTCGGAATCTCTGAATTAACGTGCTAGCGCAGGAGCGCTCAAATACATTTTACTTAAAAGTGCGAAGTCGCGCTATATTTTTGTTTTTGCTGCCGCACGCTGTCGACAAGCATTTAGAGTCCCATAGTGTACTAATGACTTAAACAGTACACGCTGCTCCCAGGATCTGTTGCTGTTTGTATCAAAGAACTATACCTCAAGTCATGGGTAAACGTATGCCCTAGTATTATTTTTGGTATCTCTGAGAGCTGGACTGACCACCCACCGGCCATTATTGTTCCTCTTTTAATTTTAACCAAGAGACCATCTTATGGGACTAAACAAGCATTGAACCAAGTACGTTTGGGAGAGTACACAACCTGTGTTTCTTGTTCTGTTCTTGTGTGTGTTGCAACTTCCCAAGACATCAGTTCCTTAACTTATTTGTATATTTGTTATCTCCTTGTCGTTTCTTCTGTAGGACTCCAGGGTCTATCGGGCTGGTCATTCTCCCTGTTGGTCACGACTTAGCATTCACTGGTTGTCCTTCTTGATCTCTTAATTCCCTGGAGATATCTGCGTTCCCATAGTGTGTTTTGCATTGAATTGGGGTGGCTGTATCTCTTCGCTCCTGGGGATCTGGTACTTCTGCCTGGGGGATCAGTCTCCTTCCGACAGGGCACACCGGGTGCCGGCAAGAAAGCCATCGCCGGGGGATGCTCCCAGGCCATCCCTGTTCTGTCTGCTCAATTACAGGGATCGTGACAGCGTACTAAATGAAGCACACAGCAGACAGGAACTTAGGGTGAACAGTGCTGTACTGATGCTGTTTCCAGATTAAACTGTAACAGTCCAGAAGCAGAGGCATTCCTTCCTGGCGGTTAAGAGATGAGAGCTAAATATACTGTATGCATTGGTTTTCCCTGCACGCTTGCGGGGAAATGGTCAATGGAAATACCAGATTATTTGACGATCAATCGGATGCGTGGACTGGATGGAGCAGGAGGGACATGGAGTGGTGGCAATGTGCCCTGCTTGGCTAGAGAGGACTACTGGAGTGGTGCGCCGTCATCAACAGGTCAAGCGGAGATGCGCTGCCAAAGCTGAGCAACTCGTAGCAGTACCTAACCTGGAGCAAATGATCATAGAAAGAAGAAACACCATACAGGGAGTACGAGGCTCCTTCTGCCTGACTTTCGCATGCCATGTGAACCCACTCCAATATGAACAGGGTAATCAGTTTAATATCACAAGGTGGTATACTAGTTTGGGCGGATTGTTGTTGCACATCTGCCCTATCATGGTTGTACAAGTTAGATTACATGAGTTGTTATATTAGTTACTTAGTTACTGAGACTCACTACCACATATATTGCGTTCCCCCCTACGTCCATCACTTTTGCGGGAGGGTCGGCACCACTGGCTGGGTTAATGCGAAGCAAGCACTGCCACAGCGACAATGTCTCACGCAAATATTATGACATGGAAAGTTAGGGGTATGCATTGCACACACAAGCATGCCGCTACGCAGTTTAGTCATACCTCAAGTGCAGAGCTACACATATTGCCCTCCTACAGGAGACTCACCTGACTCGCCTGGAGTCAGAGCGCCTGCTCCTCTGTTGGCATGGTTAGGTCTTTGCCACTGATTACTCCTCATCCGCAAGAGGTGCGTTAATATGGGTAAGGGCTGGGACTCTGTTCGTGTCCGAAGAGGTGAAAACAGACTACAACTGGAGATACATTTTCATAAAAGCTCGTCTTAACGGTGTCCCACTGGTGTTCTGTGTGATATATGCCCCCAATATAGACCAAGTGTTGTTTCTCTGGTCTCTCTCGACAGCCCTGGCGGAGTGGAGCGGCCTCCCGTGGCTGATTGGGGGATCCTATAATGCAGTCCTTGACACATCGTTGGACCGCTCCTTCCGTCCGTTACTAGGTACACAATCTCAGAGCAATGCACAAATCTTGCTCGAATGACTGCAACACTGGTCACTGGCAGACCTGTGGCGGACACGCTAAACTGGCCCATGAGTATACTCTTATTACTGGGCACCGCACGGTCTGCATGTGTGCATCGATCAGATAGTGGGTTCACGGCATTCCACCTCATGCTAGTGTACGCAGATTACCTAGGCCGCACACATTCCGATCATAACCCGCTGCTGATTCACTTGTAATGAGAAGCACCTCGACAAATAATACCAACATGGTGCCTTCAGTCATCAACCCTGGAAGATGTGCCATTCGGTACGCACTAGGTGAAGCTACCGCTGAATACTTTCAACTTAACGGGGGTCAGCCAGTAATGAATTGACAGAATGGGAGGCATTCAAAGTGACTATTAGGGGTATTTGCCTTGGTATTAATTGGAACATTCGAAAACAGCAGGAGGGAGAGGTGAGGAAGGCAATGAATGAGGTGATACAGTTAGAAACAGACTGGGCAACCAGGTCAGGTAGCATGGCAGCCCTCGAAGTAAAACAGGATAAATTGGCAGAACTATTGGGATGCCTGCAGAATGTTAATTATGTGGCGTACTCAGCCAGAGTACATGCTCACTTGGATCGAGCAGGCCGCCTACTACCGTGGCTAATACGGCAAGACCAAATATCACGGTACATAACTGCCCTCCGGGACACAGAGGGCCGTCTGTTCTATACACAAACTGAAAAACACACAGAACTGACTCGCTACCATACTACCCTCTATACAACTAGAAGTACATTCAGCGTCGCTCAATTTGACTCTATGCTTTCAAAGCTGGCACTCCCAACACTGGATCAGACACAAATAATAGCACTGGAAGAGCCTATTACTCCCATGGAGATTGGAGCGGCAATACGAGCAATGGCCATGGTCATCCCTCTGATTATTACAAAGTTTATGAGCCCGCACCTGCAACAATTGTATAACACCGCATTAGATGAGGGACTCCTGCCCCCCTCTATGCGGAAAGCATTACTTGTGTCTCTCCTAAAACCGGATAAAGATCGGACCGAGCCTGGATCATAATGCCTATTAGCTCTATTAGACAAGGATTACAAAATACTGGCTAAGGTGCTAGCTGATCACCTGGGCCCGCTGGTCCCACTATTGGTGGGCGCAGTTCAGAACGGCATCGTCCCGGCCCACAATACATCACTTAACCTTTGCCCCTTCTTCAGGGTTGCTGCCTATTCCCTCCAAGGCTGGCTACACTCAGACTGCCTAGTGTTAGACTTGGAGAAGGCATTTGACTCGCTGGAGTGGAATTATCTCTTTGCGGTGCTTCAGATGCTGGGTGTTGCAGGCAGCTTCCTCCGTCTCGTCCAACTACTATATGCACAACAGACGGCACGAGTTAAGACCGGCAACTACATTTCTGAAACCATAACAATTAGGAATAGTATTCGCCAGGGCTGTCCTTTGTCCCCACTGCTATTCGCTTTGGCAGTGGAACCATTGGCACAATGCTCAGAAAACAGGGCACGAAGGTAGTCCACTGGGAGATGGCACGCACACAGTGTCTCTATATGCGAATGATATCCTGGTATATCTTAGAGATGTGTGTAATCTCCCCCCTACGCTTGTACATACACTGGCGACCTTTGCCGAACTTTCAGGGTGGAAAGTTAACTGGGGCAAATCATGCCTATATCCTTTCAGCCAGGACCATGTAGACCCGGCACTTCGATATAATGATGCGAGCATACTTTGGCATCTGGACTTGTTTCGATACCTGTGGATCCGTATTGATCATAAATGGGAGGATCTCCTAGAGGGCAACCTAGGGAGGGCAATCACAGTGCTGCGTTCGCAGATGGCCTTCTGGCGCACACTTCCGCTGTCAGTTGCTGGCAGAGCTGCACTGTTGAAAATGGTGACACTACCTAGGCTGTTATACCACTTCAAACAAATCAACAAAAGAGTGTACCTTCAATTTATCAAAAGAGCACTACTGTAGAATCCAAATAGGTTTCTTTAGAAAGCCCTCACTCACCAACCGGGTTGGTGACATGCTCCATCATCGAGCCCCACCGGGAGAGGCCGAATGCCACCCCGGTGTGCTTCGACGCCAGAATTACTGCGGAGCTGGTGATGTGAGTGCAGTGAGTAGTGAGAGTGATAGTTAAAAATGTCTTGTTTGCGTCAACAAAAAAACTTTAATAGAAGCCAAACAGACATGTATAAAAACAAGGTGTAGGACGTATGGACTGAATAAATTGTTCAGCCAGGTCACTTACAGTGTGGTATATAAAAAAAAGGTGTAGGACATATGGACTAAATGAATTATTTAGCCAAGTCACTTACCGTGTGGTCAACATGTTTCAGCCTATGTGTCATGTTTTAACAGGCATTCATCAGGACCTTAAATGAACGTGAAACCCCGGCGGTATGGGTGCGCTAAGGCCCACCCTAACCAAAGGTTATAAGTGTGAAAAAAATTAGATCAAAAGGTTTTGATCAAAACATTGGTGACTCCCACTATGGAGAGGAATCGAGTTTATTTTGGGGTGTAGAGAATTTCTACACCATGGGTCTCGGGAGGGGGGTGCAAGCTACAATGGCCTCCCCCCTCTTCTCTTCTGTTTTATCGCCTCAGCCCGTTCCCCGCCGCTGCTCCCCTGCGGCCCCGCCCCCCTCGATACCCATTTTCTGCCCCGCTCCCGCCTCCCAGCTGCTCCTCCCTTCCTCCCTGCCTTAAATGGCGGCCGCTGCGCGACCACACGCAGCGGGCACGCCGCTGGCACGCCAGAGGCGCACCAGAGGCAAGCCCGTCTGCGCCCGTCCGTGCCCGGACCGTGCCCGGACTGCGCCCAGGGCCAGAACACCTTGCTCCCGCGAGCACCACGACACCAGACTCCGCTACAACACCAGCACCCTCCACGCACTAAACGCCGGCCGAAACCACACCTGCTTCCAGGCCGCCCCGAAACGGACCCACAGACCCTTCTCTTGCCGCACCTGCAGCTTCACCTGCGACAGAACCACCAAACCAAAGAGGACTGGACCCAACCACCTCCGCTGCATACTCCTCAACACCTGCTCTGCACGCAAACACGCCATTGAGCTCTGGTATCTGCTCGACACCTCCGCCACAGACGTAGCCTTCCTGACCGAGACCTGGTGGAACGACTCCTTGGCACCCGACATCGCCATAGCCATCCCGGAAGGCTACAAGATCACACGCAGGGATCGCACCAACGGAATCGGGGGAGGAATAGCCATCATCCACAAGTCCACCCTCAAGGTCGCCACCCATGCAGACAACACCCTCAACACTGCCGAACACCTGCACTTCCGGATCCACACCGACCCCAACACCACCCTCAGAGGAACACTCGTCTACAGACACCCCGGACCCCGGGCTCAGTTCTGCGACTCCATCGCAGACCTTGCCATCACTCCACGGACTACATCCTCGTCGGGGACCTGAACATCCACCTCGAGAACAACAACGATGCCAACTCCGCCACCCTGATCAACAACCTTGCCAACCTCGGCCTCAGACAACTCGTCACCGCACCCACCCACGCCGCCGGCCATACGCTGGACCCCGTCTTCTCCACGGGCAACCACGTCACCTTCGACCACACCACCGAACTCCACTGGACCGACCATTGCTGCATCCATTTCACCTTCAAGAAACCAACCACGCACCACCGCACCCAACAGCTGCCTCGCCGCAGCTGGAGCAAAGTCACCGAAGACCATCTGATCACCACCCTCGCCCAGAACCCACCCACCGACCCCACCAGCCCAGACGCCGCAGCCCGCAACCTCAGACCGTGGATCGACGACTGCGCCAACACCCTCGCCCTGTTCAAGAAACCCTCCAACAGCCACGCCAGCAAGAGAGCCGCCTGGTTCACCGACGAACTCCAGACCTCCAAATGCGCATGCCAGAAACTGGAGAAGATATGGCACCACGAGCGCACAACGGACAACCACGCAGTCCACAAGGACGCAATCCGCCGACATCACCACCTCATCAGACTAGCCAAGAGATCCTCCTTCAAAGACCTCCTGGATAACAATGCTCATGACAGCAAAGAGCTCTTCAGCATCGTAAAGGAACTCTCCAACCCCAGCACCAACGACATCCCGCCTTCACAAGAACTGTGCAACTCACTAGCCATCTACTTCCACCGCAAGATCACTGACATCCACGACAGCTTCAACACCACGACCTCCCCTATGACGCCAAACTCCACCTCCCCTGCGAACACCACCGGTATCAACCGCCTGACCTCCTGGACCAACGTCAGCAACGACAAAACACACAAGGTCATGAACTCCATCCACTCAGGATCCCCGTCAGACCCGTGCTCACACCACGTATTCAACAAAGCAGACGCAGCCATTGCATCCCAACTACGGAAGGTCATCAACATCTCCTTCGATACAGCGACATTCCCGGAAGACTGGAAGCATGCCGAAATCAACGCCCTCCTCAAGAAGCCCAAGGCGGACTCCATGGACCTCAAGAACCTCCGGCCCATCTCCCTGCTCCCATTCCCAGCGAAGGTCATCGAGAAAATCGTCAACATGCAACTGGCCCGCCAACTCAAAAACAACAATATCTTGGACCCGTCCCAGTCCGGATGCAGACGAAACCACAGCACCGAGACAGCCCTCATCGCCGCCACAGACAACATCAGGTGACAACTAGACAAACGCAAAACATCAGCCCTCATCCTCCTGGACCTGTCAGCCGACACGGTCTGCCATCACACCCTAAAGACACGCCTCCAAGAAGCTGGAATCCAAGAGAAGGCCCTTGACTGGACCACGTCCTTCCTCTTCGGCAGAACCCAGAGCGTCTGCCTCCCACCCTTCCGATCCGAAGCCACCGACATCATCTGCGGCGTCCCCCAGGGCTCATCCCTCAGCCTAACGCTGTTCAACATCTACATGGCCCCCCTCGCACGAGTGGCCCGCCACCACGACCTCAACATCATCTCCTACGCCGACGATACCCAGCTCATCCTCTCCCTCACCAAAGACTCTCACACAGCCAAAACCAACCTCCACGAGGGAATGAAGGCCGTCGCCGACTGGATGAGGAGCAGCCGTCTGAAGCTGAACTCGGACAAGACGGAGGTCCTCATCCTCGGACCCACTCCCTCAGACTGGGACGACTCCTGGTGGCCGACTACACTGGGAACAGCACCGACACCCACTGACCATGCACGCAACCTAGGATTCATCCTCGACTCCTCCCTCTCCATGTCCAAACAGCTCAACGCCGTCTCCTCCTCCTGCTAAAACACCCTCCGCATGCTCCGCAGGATCTACAAGTGGATCCCGACCGAAACAAGAAGAACGGTGACACAGGCCCTCGTCAGCAGCAGACTGGACTACGGCAACGCACTCTACGCAGGAATCCCAGTCAAACTCCTACGACGACTAGAACGCATTCAAAACGCCTCCGCCCGACTGATCGTCAACGTCCCCCACCGCAGCCACATCACTCCCCACCTGAGAAACCTACACTGGCTCCCAGTCGACAAGAGGATCACCTTCAAGATCCTCACCCACGAACACAAAGCACTCCACAACACCGGACCAGCATACCTGAACAGCAGACTCAGCTTCTACAGCCCCACCCGCCAGCTTCGCTCCACCAACCTCGCCCTCGCCGCTGTCCCCCACATCCAACAAACAACCTCGGGTGGCAGATCCTTCTCCTACCTCGCCGCCAAGACCTGGAACACCCTCCCTACCCGCCTACGGCAGACCCAAGACCTACTCGCCTTCAGAAGACTCCTCAAGACCTGGCTATTCGAGCAGTAGCGGCACCCCCCCCCCCCCCCCCCCACCCAGCGCCTTGAGACCCTCACGGGTAAGTAGCATGCTTTACAAGTACTCTGATTGATTGATTGATAAAGTGTATCGTAGAAGTCTATACATAACGCGCTTAACGGTCCCGTATGCCCCAGCCCTCCACTGCGGCGTACACCTCGCAGAACTAGCCCCGTACCCGCTGCAGAATTGGTGACCTGGTTGTCTGCAAGGGTACAATCACTGGGAGACTTTTACCAAGACGGGGCACTCCTTCCGTATGCGGAGTTGGCGGAGGAGCAGGAGCTGCCACCCAACCAGTTCTTACAATATTACTTGAGTCTAGCAACACACAGGGATAATTGGGGTGACATGAGTGTGGAGCGGCCCACACATCATACAGTGTAGTACATACATGTCATAGGTATGGGGGACACCTTACCAGATGGTTTGCGGAGTCTCTCCGGATCCACACAGCGACACTAATGACGCCAGTCAGACAGAAATGGGGGCCAGATAGAGGAAGGTCATTCACAGATAAGGAATGGTCAGAGGCGCTACTCAGCCCTACATACAACCCACATAATTCATGCTTTAGACTCATACAGCATTACGTACTCAAGAGGGCCTACCTCACACCGGGCAAAATTAATAAGTACTATGGTAGGGAAGATGGAGTGTGCCCCAGATGTAGACACCTGGGAGCCGATTTGATACACATGCTGTGGGCCTGTCCATCCTTACATACATATTGGAATCAAGTCTGTAAAGCCCTAGCAGCGGCCACAAGTCAGCAACTCAAATACACTTGGGAAGAATGTATACTACACTTACATCCTAGAAGCGAATAGCTAAAAGTCACCTTTTTAGATCTAGGCATGTTAACGGCAAAACGTTTGATAACCAAAAAGTGGCAAAAATCAGATCCCCTCGCCACAGCAGCATGGAGTCAATCACTCTTAGTATGCGCCAGGCCAGAGCAGAGGGCAGACCACTTCACGTAGAGGACCTTCGTGGCCTCCATAAAGTGCCCATTGCCACACAGTGGGAGACCATATTGCAGGAATGTCACAGGTCATTGGAGTGAGAGTCGGGAGCCCCGGACACTGCCCCCCTCTGGACGCCATCCCTGTTGTGAGGCCGCAGCCTGTGTCTCCATGTTGAAGTGCGACAGACCTACGCCGCTGCCTCGCCTGTCTCCTCGTGTTCTGCCCCCTCCTTTTTCTCATACCCAGGGACTGTGGGGTATTATGCTGTATGGGGGAGATAACACAACCAGTATGGGACCAGTGGTAGCAGCTCACGCCACAGTACATTAAATACCCAATGCAAACCAAAACACACCATATCAGCAGTGCGTGCTCCGTAACACCACAGGTGAGTTGTATCTCGACCCTCTTGGAATTAAGTCGTCTACAGCCTGAGGGGGGGCTGCAAACCACAGTCAACCCACATCACGCAGTGCAGCGAAACCACACTAGTATGCTCAAAAGTTCTTGTTTTTTCATGTTTAAATGTGTTGCAATTTTTGTCTAAAGGACGGACTTTATAAAAGCATGGTCTATTTAAGAGTAAATCATTTAAGAGTTCATAATCTTTGGGCAACTGTGGTGTAATGGGATATTGCATGTTCACATGTATCAGTGTGATTATGTGTTCCTAATTATTGCTCGACGTGTATCATACCTGTTTGCCACTTGTAAAAGTAAAGCAACATATTAAGTATTAACGTGCATGCAAACGCAGCTAAAATTAAAATTCAATAAACAGATGTTTAAAAAAAGAAAAAGAGCTACCCTGGAAGTATGTCTACGTCACAGAAGAATTTTCTTTTCAGAAAGATAGGAATATTGGCCAAGTCGTGCAGGAGTGGGGCAACATCTCCAATTTGGACAATGCAACGTCCCCCATCATTGTTGGCAGGTGCGATCTACACAAATCATCTGTACCTTAAGAGGCGTTGTTGTTTTGGTAAGGTTCTCATCAAGAAGGTCTCAATCGGCGTGGTACATTAAGATGCCTAAGTAACAAAAAAAGGCACCCTCCCAATTAACAGTGATGTCTCCCAAGTCCAAATGGGTCATAGTGATGCTAGGGCATCAAGGGAGCAAGAAACACTTCAGGTAATTGATGAGCAAACCAGACTTGGGTCTGGGCAATGCTAGTAGGAATTCCTTCTAGATCTTTAGTATAAAGCAGGAAGATGTCAGCATGCAGCGATACTACATGGGTCCTAGCAACTAGTGATAGTTTTGTAAGAGACACATATTGTCTTCATGGCTAGCAGAAAGTTTAGAGGGGACACCCTTGTCGGGTCCTTCTACTGATTGTGTGGGGGCCGAAATTCATTTATCCAATCAGACTCTAGCAATTGCATCTGTATAGAGCAGCCTGATTAGCAGTATGGTGTACTTCCTGGAACCTAATTTGGTCAGTACACTAAAGAGGTATTGCCACACCAGAGTATTGAACGCATCTTCCAGGTTAAGGACCAGGCAGGCAGTAGCAGACCATCCTAGCAGGGCTGTTTCCAGGTTTATATATAGCCTCCTTATATTAAAGGATTTGTTCTTCCCAGGGATAAAACCACTCTGATCTGAATGAATCACTCAAGGAAGCACTCAGAGGATACAGCCCCTCAAGATTTTGCTAATAATTTTATCATCAGATTTCAAGATGGCTATTGGCTTGTGTGAAGGAGGACCAGTGGGTAAGCTCTCAAGTTTATGTATTGTGATCAATAAGGCATCCATAAGAGACGGAGGCAGGGAACCCTCGACCATCGCTGTCTCATACATGAGGGTAAATTTGACCAACAAGACATCCGCTTAAGTTTTATATAGTGTATTAAGGGTCGTACCATAGTCTCAGGACACACCAGGCACATCCATATTTTAGAAGCAGTGGAGCATGTGGCCCCCACCAAAGAGGACAACCACAATATCAAGCAAACACAGTAGGGCATCAGATACCAGTCAGACATCAATTTGAAGTAGAGAGAGGATGCCCCTTGGAGATGGGCAAAGGGCACCCATATCAAGGACCTGAGACAAGGAATCCCTTAAGTTGTGGGCCTATTATAAGGATAAAGAGGCACAAAACAAAAATAAGGGGATGACGAGCCAGGTTCTATCAAGTCCATCAGAGGAGGCTGCTCTTGTTATAGGAGGTCATCTGCAGTCTGAGGAGTCACCTCCAGAGGAGGCCCCGGGCCCCAAAGAGGTATTATGAGTGAGGAGGTATCATCATCCTCAGAGTCTTCAGAGGAAGTGGTCGGTGGTTCCGTAGCCAGATCTCAGAAGGAAGCCTCTGCCACAAGTACCAAGCGTCTACTACCACAAGTTTGTGCTTGTGAAGGAGCTGCAATGGTGAGTCGAATTTTCCCCTGAGATGCCCGTCAATGCCTGGTCACCTGATGCTTCCATTTGCGGGAAGCATCTGCCTGTGACAATGTTTCTTGACCTTCAGCCCAGTCCCAAGCTGCCCCAGGCTCCGCAAGAAGAAGACAGTCTACTCTGACTGGATTTTGAGTTTGGCCGGGAACAGGACCAAATTTATCTTGTGCATCTATTTAAGTTTCCTCTTTACGCCTTAGAAAGAAGCCCGCTGGTGCTGGGTGGTAAATGTGTTGTCCTGTCGTGCTTCCCGTAGCATTTCATCTTGATCTATGAAATGCAGGTATTTGCTGACATTTGGCATCTGCACGATGCCAGGAAGAGACCAAAAGGCTGGAAATTGATGGGTCCTCTAGATTGTAAAGGAGGAAAGCTTACGGTTTTCCACAAAATGTTTATCCTGGCCTCCAGCAACTGTACAATGTCCCGCCACTTGGCTCCTTTGGGCATGCCAACCACTCTGATATTGCTATGCCGAGAGTGGACCTCGCATCTTCTGCCCTGCCTTCAAGAAAACAATCTGTTGATTCAGGCCTGAAGTGTCTGGTTGTACTTCCTGTAGTGTCTGTTCTGATTAGGTGACCAATCGCTTGTGGGCATCTCACAACGACCCAAAATCAATGTCTACAGCATTACAGATTCCCTGGAGGATTGTATTCCCTTCAAAAGTCTGTCCAGCATGTCTAGTCTGGTCACAGGAAGGTGAGTTGCTTTGGGGTCCTGTTCCTTTCCATCGACGACTGGGCACAGGTTTTGCCAGCTTCAGGCTGTCCATGATGCACAAGACAGTCAGAGGTATTCGCCAAGCCGCAAAGTGTGTGGCCAGTCGAAAGCGACAATCAAGAGGCCATCTCTGTGAGAAAAAGGCAGGGCAGCACCACGAACATTGAGAACCAGCTCCGGCAAGCCCGTTTGCCACCATCAGGCCTCATCAAGATTCAAGAGGCAGGTGACTGCAGCACAAGCAGCAAACCTTTATGGATGTCTTGGGTCACCTCAGTTTGGCAAGCAGTAGGAAGCAGGTATTGTTGAGGAGGGATCCAGCCATTCAGATGTCATCTCTTAGGAAGGGAAGTGGTCGATTTGGCCACAGGGTATATGTGGCGAGGTTTCGAGATTGAGCAGCGGAATGTTGCTGGTCCCTTTTAGAAAGTCAGATACTAGCATGTTGCAAAGGCAAAGTGGCCATTACCGCAGTTAAATTTCCTGGGCCCGTCATGATGGTTCATAGTCTTGAGCCAGTGACGTTCAAATCCACTAGGGTAGGAGTAAGGAGGTCTCTATGTGGTATGGTGGACTGTGTGGGTTCCCCTTGCATAACCGACTATGCCAAAGGTGACATAGGGCAATGATCGCAGCATGAGCCATCCAGACCCGTGAAGAGCTCCATCTATCCTCATGTTGAAGGACGCAGTCCTCAGGGAACCAGTGGACAGAACTCTGAGATAGTCACTTGTTGATCATGGGAGCAGAGCACGGCCAATGTGGGGAGTTTGGAAGGGACGCTTATGGTGCTGCTGTCATATGCCATCAGGTCCTGTGCCAACCTGTGGTTTCCTTCCTCTAACTTGGGGGCCATGTCTCAGGCAGGGTCTCCCAGCAGCAGGCATTCCTCAAAACCGAGCTGGATCAGGTCCCAGTTAGGGCAGAAAAGAAGGTTGTTAAACAGCGAGGAAACTTGGTGGGGGGATGTAGCAAGTCACAGCTTTGGGCGAGCATTACTGAAGGTAGCAGCTACTTTAATCCGCCCTCCCATTCTTTGATAACCTCTTGCAGTTTTCAACCTTACTCGACCATTAGGAGATATGCTGGTGTCCTGCAAGAGGTGTCCTCAGAGTCTCGTCTTCTGAGGTGTTATGAGGCTTGACCCAGAGAAGGAAGCCCCGGAACGTCGACTCACTGGGCACTCTCCGCCTGGAGAGCCTTAGTTTGAGGAAGGCCTTAGAAGCACCCAAAGGCACATCAAGTTGGGCGAAGCCTGGGCAGCCACGCCTGGCCTGTAGTACACAGGGTGCCACTCTAGACAGTCCTGGTGTCCAGCAAGAATGCCAGGCCACGAGGTCGCGAAGCAACAGCCCAGAGCGAGCTGGGACCACCACACCACAATAACCCTTACTTAGACCCTGGCCACGAGGTCCTCCAAAGGCGATCTTCTGCACAACTATGCGGCCATCCAGCCTGCCACCACGTCCCCAGGCGGCCTCGTCATCCCCATCTGGATTCCCCACTGCTCACTGCCACGCGAACAATGGAGGATGCGAGATGGAGAGATTAATTTTAGAAGTACAGCCCGGCTGAACGATCAAAATAGGTCCCTAAGCTGGCCACCTGGCCAAGGAAAGTTCTGCCTCATATAAATTATGATACATGGCCTGTAATTTATGAGGTCATAGGGCTTATACTATGTGTGGATGAATGTCTTATTCAGTCATGTTTACCATAATACACACTGAACTGAGAATTACAAGGATATTAAAATCTAGCCAAGTTGGCCGAAATGTACATTCTAATTTAGAGCCCCAGTTTTCCATCCCACTATTTTTTACAGACACAAACCTGACTATTATCCTGTCTGTATTTATTTTTATATATGGCAAAACCGAACGCAGCTCTCTTTTTTTAGTGAATCTCCTGATGTCAAACGGGACTCCGGGGCCTGTAACTGGACAGACTTGAAAGACAATGTAGTTTAAATAAACATTGGCAAATCCATTAAATCTGGTCATATTTAGTCATAGAGCTTCTTCTTTGGTTAGGGAGTTTGTGCGTCGTAGTGTACCAGGGTGAGTGAGTGAATGTGATAAGTAAGGAGCTGAAGAAATGTTGGAGCGCATGAATGGATGAATTAGTGAGTTACAGAGTGCATGACTGCACATGCATTAGTAGATGAATGAGTGTGAATGGATGGCTAGATGTATGGGTGGTGAATTAATGGATTAATGAGTGCATGGATTAAACATCAGTTGACAAAAATCTTCCATGCTGAGGCATCAGAGAGCAGAAAAGTTTGTTATTCCCCAACTACAAATCCTATAAAAAAGGGCTCGTCAAACTGTGGGATAGAGCGCCCACAGAGTGGGGCATACATCGATGTCAGGGGAGTGCCAGGTTCAGGTAAAGAGGAGTATTTAGTATCCTGTTAGGGGAACACAGACAATCATGATGCTGAAAAAATGCTGTGATTTCAGTGAAAATAAATAGAGTGTCCTACGGCCACTCTGTAATGGGCCACCAATAACTTTGTTTGTCAGTCACATCCTGGCCAAGAGTCGGTACCAAAGAAGCAGAACTTCAAATAGCCGTCAAAGCCTTCTCCCCAATTTCTGATAAAGGATCAAACTCGGGGACATTTTAGGGAACCCAGACTTCTAACAAAGTGTTAGGAACCTTTTCGGAGTATTTGTTTAAAGGGATAACTCAACTTAAGTGAACTGTTGAATTGTTGAATATATGATTTTTTGTAATAAAAATGTAAGATAGAACATTGCTTTCCATATTTTTAATACGTCCCTCTTCCCTGTGAACTCATTTGATATGTTAGGTTGCTTGCAATGTTTTACACTACATACATTTAGTGTGAAAAATTACATTTTTAGAGGGTGTGCCCTTAAGCCCCATTATTGCTTTAGCTTGCCTGCAGTATTTTAACAGAAACTGAACAGGGTAAACTGTGCTACTATGCCAAGGCAAGTGGGCAGCCATCACAACTATAGATAGTGAATTACACAATAATAACGCAGTTAACACCAATGAACGATGTGGTAGCAATAGTGGTCAAACTTCTCACCCAGTGGGAGACAACACAACTCTTCATAAATACACATACATACACATAGCACTGGAACTGGTTTTGGTGTGCAAGCAAAGCTTGTAATGCTGTTGTCCATGCTATGCCCCATGTGCGAAAGAGGTTTGCACTGCTATAGTCTACATTAAATCTATCACTTTGTACATTACATTCTGCTACGGGCATTTACACTGCTTTTATATGTATCAATAAGGGTTGAGGATCCTATAAATGAGAGGCGATTTCTAGCCAATGCCCGACCATCCTAGGAGAGAAAAATACATTGACATCCCAATTTCTAGGATCATCTTTCTGCCTCAAACAATACCCAACTGAACAAGCATGGAAGCCAAATGAAATTAATGATGCCAACAAGGAGTTTTGGACGATGTTCTCATCTGTTTTCGAGTTCAGGGAAATGGCTTTGTTACTTTTTTATGTTCCACCCCACACCGATAGACCACACTCGCAGCCTTGGCATCATCCTGGACACCTAACTCACAATGAAATGCCAGATCAAGGCAATCTCCTTCACATACTTCCCCACCAGGGCCGGACAGGCTGCAGTAGGCATCTGGCATTTCCCTGGCGGTCTGGAAGTGTGGGGTCTGGTTTTGGAGTAGTGGGTGCCGTTTTTAGGTCTCGGCTAGCGAAGGCTGCGCTTGCGCAGTCTCGCTCGCGAGAGATAATGACTTGGAGAAGAGGGGCTTGAACCCGCCCCTCTTCTCCCCTGTTCTCCATTGGCTGGCCTCGTAAATGCTGGCCAGCCACTGGAGAAGAGGTCAGTCACTTCGATTAGGCCCCGTCCTTTTCGGATCGGGGGGGCGTGTTTTTTGCGAAAAGTCTCAGGGAGGAGACAACAGCAAAACACGCCCCCGAATCCGAAAAGGACGCTCCCTTTCTCCGAGGCATTTCTGCTCTGCCTCGGAGAAAGGCAGTCGTGTGCTCGTCCGCTCCCCCTTCGTACGGTTGCTGCTCTGGTCTCCTCACCTTTTCAAGGGTCTTCTTGTGTTTTTTTTACCGGCAGGCTTCAGCTCTGCCTCTTCTCTCGCCCTTTCACTGTCTCCCCCGCCGCCCCCTCCTCAGCCTCTTCCTCTGCAGTCTCCGCTGGACCCGACCTCCCTCAGCATTGGTATGCCCAGCGCCCTCTCTCCCCCAGTCCCTCCGCCTCTGCCTCTCTGCCTCCCTCCCTCCTCCTCGCCTCTCTCCCATGACGTCTGATCACATCTCGATGCCCTGAGAAGGATGCCCGTACTATCACCAGCAACAAACATTGCACCCGATTCCTCAGTTCCAAAGTCAGAAGCTGTGTTTCGTTTGCAGAAAGGAGTTTGACTCAGGCCGTTATCAATCGAACTTAGCGTAACTGGGTCTTCTCTGTGGCTCTTACATATTCTTTCTTCGATTTTATTGGCAGTATTGGTCTTTGATTGTTGCAGTCCACTTTTTATACGCATGAAGCATTATGTTCTGTAGTGTTTCTTTTCTGTCTATTGTTTATATCGGCATCCTTGTTATGATGATAGCTGCCTGTTTGTCTGGCATAGCGGTACCGCCTTCTCCTAGTACCCCGCTTTTCATTGGTGTAAACCATTCCTCTATTTGCCTAGCAGCTCTCTATTGGTGAAAACTCTGGAGAGTTAGAATTCTGCTTCCGGGAGCGCGTTGTGGACGTACAGAGGCCGCCATTGTGGGAGCGGAGGATCAGGTCCTGGATAACGACTCCGCGGTAAGGAACTGGCAGGGGGTATGCAAGTTGTTCGATTTGAGGCTATGTGAAATGATATGTATACGTGTAAAAGTCAGAGAGATTGGGCGATGTGGGGAGGTATTCGGGAAAGTACTTTACAATCGCTTGATAGGCTGTTAAAATCCTCTGTCGGTGTTGGCCTAGGCTTTTACCTCTGTCCGAGTTCTCAGTATCGTAATCCAGTGCCCCCTTTCACCGATCGTAAGTTTAACGGTGAGTGTTAGCCCCTCGCGGTTGTTTCCTCCCATTTGACAACTCTCTCCGACTTCTTTCGTCTGTAGCTGCAATGGTCACATCCGTCCACACTTTCACACAGTAGTTGAGCTCCTGTTCCTCCGTTGCAAAGTTTTAACTACTGTCTCTCTCATAGAATGCTGCTATAACCAATTTTAGTAGAATCGAGCTGCGATTTTCCAAGTTTCTGTGCATGGCTTCAGTACTACTACTGTGTATGCCAGGGAAGCTTGCACTGCTCTGGTCTATTCTGTGAGGATCCCAGCACGGTTAAGAAAGTGTTGAACCCGTCTGTACTTCTACTACCAATATTTGTGATCGAGGGGGCCTTGCTCTGTTGCCTATGCTGTCCCTCCCTTCTGTAAAAGCTTGCATGCTACTGTTCAGTTGCACCTGTGTGTTCGTGAGAGATTATCAATACTATTTCTTGCGTTGTCGTGTGTGTGTGTCTGCCCACATAGCTTACAGTGCTGCATTAGCTGTCCTGATTCTACGTCTAAAGTAAACTTGCATTGCTGAAGTATGATGCAGCGTTGAGTATGCGAGCGAAGCTTGCTTACTCTTCTACCCGCTGGCCTCTCTTTTGTCGCATCCATAGAAAACGGCAAAATACATCAGTGAGTGAAATTGTACTGCCGCAGTTTGTGCTGTACTTGTTCGGTCTCTGTATCAAGCTACAGTACTGCTTTGCTGTGCCCGATCTGTGTTAGAGAAGCTTCTCGCGCTCCTGTCTGTGCTCTACACGCCCAGTGTCTGATGGAAGCTTGTGCTGTTGTTGGGTCTGTTCTGTCTGCGTGTGAGGTCAGCTAGGCCTAGTGTTGCCCACACTGTACTATTTTCTGTGAGAAGGAAGCTTGCCCTGCGTCACGTGGTGCACGTGTGTGTGTAAGCTTGCACTGCTGGTTACCCCGCTCCTGTTCTTTGTAGGATGGGTTTGTAAAGTGCCAGTTCTGTATCTTCCCTGCTCTTGAGACAGGCCTGCGCTTCTACTGCCTATGCACTATCAGTTTTATTTATGGTGGAAATTGCTCTACCTCATGTGGTGCACACACTGTGTGTGGAAGCTTGCATTGCTGGTTACCCCACTCCTGTTCTTTGCAGGAGTGGGGTGTTAAGTGCCGGTTCTGTATCTCCCCTGCTCTTGAGGCAGGCCTGCGATTCTGCTGTCTATGCACTATTAGTTTTATATTATCAGGCCTAGTTGGCTTGATGCGGAAAATGCTACGATTTTTTTAATATCATTTTGTGTGAGGGCGCATGTGGCCGTGAATACTGTTGTTAGGGCTCCAAGGTATAGACAGATTGACAGTGCGGTTTTGCTTTGTTCAATTATAGGGTGAAATCGGATTAGTAGAAAAATACCGGCTACTACTATGGTGCTCGAGTGCAGCAGGGCACAAACTGGGGTAGGGCCCTCTTGTGGCGGCCCCTACACTCCCACCTCTCTACTCCTCCCCCCACCCCCTTTTACTTCCTCATCTCCGTCCCCAGGGACCGGGCGCGCAACACCAATTGGACTCAAAGGGCTTCATCCCCCCCCCCCCTCGTGTGTGGCAGCCCGGGATGAGACAGCTTTCCAGTGCCCACACAGCCGCACCCGAGCACTTCACAGGTCTTTGAAAGACCATTTGCATGTTAATGAGGCCTCGCTGGTGTTTCACCCTTTCTAAGAGCCCCTGCAGCTCCACTCTGCCTATTGCTTCAAGATTCAGGCCAGGCACCCCCCCTCCCCCCGCAAAAAAAATGTCTTCGCCCCCCCCCCCCTCCCCTCGTAATTGGGCTCTAGTTGCGCCTCTGTGTGCAACCAGACCTCTTGCACGGTCTGGGAGACACAACCTAACACATTGCTTTTATAAGTGTTCCCCTTAACTTAATTGTTTTGTTCGGTGTTGATTTTTTCTTCTCCCTGTCACATAATAATAAAATGCACGATACAACTGAAATGCTTGTGACAGAACATCACCAGTAAAACAGTCCGATGTTATTATTTTTAATTTCACAATATTTATTGCAAGCATATAGTGGATTGGTCAGGTAGCTGCCTGTTTTCTCTTTTTGTTTTTGTGCCGCTTGCTAAATATCCATTGCAACAGCTTGCCAAGTCCAGATACATTGGGTTTGCCAATGCTTGTTTGTAGTGGCTCGGCTTCCGCTTTGCACCCCGTGCGCTGTCTCAGCTGAGGTCTCATAGTGAGACGCGTGAAGTTTGAAATGCCCACTCCTAATTCCGATGTTGCCACCTCCCTAAGAATTGGTGCAAATAATGTTTGCTTCTGTGTTCAAGCATAGCGCCTAAGCGGTGTGAAGCGCTATTTACACTTTGTTCACTTCCCCCGTCATTGTTTACCGGTAGCAATAGAAAGTGCAAAAGTAAAAAGAAATGTGTAACCAATACAAAGAAAGGTGACGTAAAAGCCACTTAAATGTGTTTCCTTCACTTTGGGGGTTATTGATTCATTGGCTGCAAAAGCGTCTTTTAAATTATATCACGACAAGAGACAGCAGGGTGATTCTTATCAACGTGGTTATTTAAAGGACTCTTCTATTTGCCTTCCAAAATTATTTAACTGCACAGAAATGTGAGTTTTTACATGATTAGCATAAAAGAAAGCAAAGTATGTACATGTCGTGAACTAAAATGGTGAAAAATCAGGAATGAATGGAAAATATACAAAACTACAAGTCCCATAATGCCTGTGGTAAAACGAATCCCTCAACGGGAGCCGAGCACTTTTAAATGTTGCACGAGCGGATTTGTCGGGGTAGCTCTCACGCTTTCAAGCATATGAACGTGGTCCCTCGGAGCCTTGCTTCCTGCGCAGGGGTGCGTGCGCCCCCGGAGAGGCAATTCTGTCGCTTGCCCTTTGAAATGCGTCATTGTTTACACTGTAAGTAGATGCTTTTTTTGTTGACAAAGATTACAGACAAATCAACATATGTTTGTGAAGACTTACAGTGCTGAGAAGGAATGACTGCCAATTGAGACTACGAATACCATGATGCAACGCGTGAAATAAAACTAAAGGGGGCTGGACCTGCCCAACCTGAAAAGCGTGTGATCTGCAATTCCTTTGCATCAATTTCTTTTCCTGTGTTGTCATTGGGACATCTTTCGCAGCATTACATTTAAATATAGCACCCAGAAGCGATCCAGTCTATACAGTGCTCTGTGAAACTAGAATTTCGCACTCAGTGCTAACATAGCGCAGCGAGGCACACAGGGAAATCAATGAATTTTCATGCAAAATCACCCCCAGCCTCATGTACCTCTGGCGCTATTACCGGACTGGTGGTCTGAGCTCCTCTTAATGTTTCTGGGCGCTATGTGTGTGGTTGGGGGTTAGGGGTCTGGGTTAGAACAGATAAGGGCATCATTGTAAAGAACAGGAGTGACAAACAGTGTCTGAACTGTTTTGTTTGTTTATAAATTGTGATGTAGCGCTGGTATGCTGCCTGTCTGCTGTTTCAAAGCGCTTTGAGACACTGCAAGCATGCAGACATGACAAGACAGGGCTCAGAGAATACAGTGATAGTGTAATATGAATGCAGGGGCACAGGCTGTGAGATAATGTTGTCGCCTAGAGCCCCCCCACCCCCGTGGGTTCAAAGGGATCCAGCCAGCAGGATATATTCTGGTTGTCTATCTGTCCACACCAGCTGTCAACTTGTATTAAATAAACAAGCATTTACAATGCAACGGTCTCGGCATTGTTAAAGTTAGAGCTATTGGCATTGCTCATGACAATGCCGTTTCTTTAAATGTTTTAAAAACAAAAACATAAACAAAAATAATGTCATGAGCAATGCCAATAGCTCTAACTTTACCAATGCAGAGACCATTGCATTGTAAATGCTTGTTGTTACTGTTGGCTGGTTTTGCAGTAGTGCGGTAATATCGGCCCTCAATAACAAAAGCATCAGTGCTGGGGGCTGGTTTAGTTAAGCAGCAGTGCTTCACACTAGCACCATCACCCACCCTCTAACCCCCCGCCTACGCTGCCAGTCCGATAGAATTGCCAGGGCTGCTTTGTGTTCTCAGTCCTGCCCTGTTCCCCACCCTTCACAGGCTCTAAAAGATATTCCGATGGCTCTCCCTCAGCACCAGGAAAACCGTCACTCAAGCCCTGGTCACCAGCTTGCTATGTAGCAATCACAACCCAACTCCTGAAGAGACTTCAGACGACACAGAACTCAGCTGCCAGAAACATCCTAGACCTCCGGAAGCATACATCAACCACCACCTGAACTTCCAGACACCTGTGCCCCGCCTACCACGCACACACTCCCAGCATCCGCTGCAGCTACAGTGTAGTATGATCCTTCACCTACCTCGCCGCCAAGTTCTGGAACAACCCCCTCCTTCAGCTCCGAACATCATCCTCTCTCCCAGAATTCAGAAAGGGACTCAAGACCTGGCTTTTCGACTGATCCCAGCAAGAATCTAGAGCCTGGATATCCTTGTGGGTGATTAGCTGCACTCTACAAATCTGAGTTGATTGATTGATTGATCGAGCACTGAAAATATATGACCAGTTAAATATTACAGACTAAATATCGACTACCAAAATCTTGTGAAGGTAAGTAAATATAGGAAAATGTAGGTTTAATATTTAAAGCTCCACATCTACATACTTTGAAGTTATATATGTTTTCAGACTACATATATGTGGAGTTAAGTATAGTATTCTTACCTATACATATTTTCCTTCACAATATTTTTGTAGTATATATTCTGGCTATGATATTTTGGTGTATGCCCTGTCATGAGATATTCCTAGGCTGTCCTGTTTTCAATGTTTATTTTTTAAGGATTTCAGAAGTGTCTTCTCAGTGTTTTCCAAACCTTTTGAAATCAGTGTCAGTGTTTATCAGTTTTTATTCAGCTGCCTACCCCTCCCAACAGACACAAACTGTGTTTTTCCAGTGTTTACAAAGCATGTTGTATTCTGCACTGATTGATATTGTATCTCACAGTTTTAAAACACGCAAGAAATGCGGGCTATGTAGTGTGTTACCATTGCCAGTGTGTCCAATGAACTTATGTTACGCTGTTAAGCATAGAAGCTATCTGCATTAGACTCACACTCACATCTCATTACCCTCTCTCACATTTCATTACATCCCACTCTTTACGGGATGATTAATAGAATAAAAAAGTAAGAGCAATAATAATAAACAGATTCCTGGACTCCTCTTGGGGTGATTCATGTACTCTGTACTGACTAGATTAATTTGTAGCCCAGTCTAGTAAGGCGCCTGGAACCTGATGCTTTAAGCATACTTGCCACTGTCAACGCCGTCTCCTCCTCCTGCTTCAACACCCTCCGCATGCTCCGCAAGATCTACAGATGGATCCCCACCGGAACCAGAAGGACGGTCACACAGGCCCTCGTCAGCAGCAGACTGGACTACGGCAATGCACTCTAGGCAGGGACCACGGTCAAACTCCAGAAGAGACTCCAACGCTTACAGAACGCCCCAGCACACCTCATCCTCAACATACCCCGCCACACCCACATCACTGCCCACCTGAAAGACCTGCATTGGCTCTCAGTCAACAAGAGGATCACCTTCAAGCTCCTCACCCACGCCCAGAAAGCACTGCAGAACGCCGGACCAACATACCTCAAAAAGCATCTCATCTTCTACACCCCAAACCGCCAGCTTCGCTCCGCCGACCTCGCCCTCGCCACCATCCCACGCATCCACAGGTCCTCCACTGGGGGCAGATCCTTCTCCTACCTCGCCGCCAAGACATGGAACACCCTCCCCACACAGCTGCGACAGACCCAGGACCTGCTGACCTTCAGGAGACTTCTCAAGACCTGGCTGTTCGAGCAGTAGCTGCACCCCCGCTTAGCACCTTGAGACCCTCACAGGTGATTAGTGCGCTATACAAATGAATGATTGATTGATTGACGGACTGATTTGTTTGCATTCTTTGCCTGGCTACATTAAGGTTGAGCTGCTGTTGTGTTGACAGTTATAGCTGCCAAGTGTTCCTTTGGCAAAATACTCATTCTCAGTCAGTCCTTTTTTTTTTACAGACATCACATTGCATTTTGGGACTTGAAATTGTGCTGTTAACATTGTACCTATGGGCTTAAAAATCCCAGCAGTAAAGTGGAGATGGCTAAAAAGACAGGGGTAACTGACAGTATCACACATTACAATGGGACTCCTTGCAGCTATGAATTGTATTGGCATGTGGAAAATCTTGTAATATTTTCACCACTATTCCATGCGCAAGGTGACAGCACCCTTTTAACAGGTACACTTTGCATTGGATGGTTAAGGCCTAGGGTGTTTGCCAGATTATCTGCTATCAATACAGATTTTTTAGAAAAGGTGCTTATGTATCAAATATTAGTCTCCCCTTCTGTGTTTGTGGATTAATGTGATAGTACATATTGGCCAAGATTCTAACGAGCCAACCATTTGACCAATCAGTAAAATAATTAAATTCTTCCAAAATATGAAATATGATTTTAACCTTCCCAGATTCTTTAGCATATAAAATAATTAGATGAGATCTAAAACACGTAAAATAAAAAGGCAGAAAAATCCATTGCATTGGGCCCTTCAGAAAGAAATAACAAGCATTGGCATAGCCAATAGATCTCGCCTTTGGGACCTTATAAGTGTTTAGCCATGCAACAGTTGCATAACTAAATACTTATAAGGTCCCAAAAGCGAGACCTATTGGCTATGCAAAGCAGCTGTGGGGCCGCGAAAGTGAAAGTAATCGCATAAAGCGCGGCGCGCGGGCCCGCACACATGCACTGTAGCTCTAGGCTGGCCTGGTAGCACTTTTTGGAGCCCTCTCAATAAGTCTCGCCAGACCAGCGCATGCGCTGGGTCAGGCGAGACCTACAAATGATCTCCAACTTTCCTTTCTTTGAATGGAATTTTACTTCGTAGTTGTGTAGGTGTTTATCAATGTTTATGGTTACACTGATGACTGTTACACTGATGACTGTTTCTCTTTTGGTGGAGTTTATCAGTTATTATAGGTTTAAACCTAAAACTGTATAGCCTAGAGATCCCCACCCTTCAGAAACCCCTGTGGTATGTATAGTTTTCCTAGGACGTTCCTTTGGTTTGGATTCTATCTGTGCACTAATGACAGTGAGAGCCTTCTTGCTGCACATCTAGAAGGTTGTCTTTTAACCTGAGTTTCACCCCCAAGTCTGCTGCTTTCTGCTGCTTCGGAGTAAACTGCCCGGAGGTCATGGACGCTTGCATTTTTTTCATCATCACTTAATCTGACAAATCACTTCTCATTCTATCTAACATACCATCCAATTACAGTTCAGAAACTTTATAATCAAGCATGAACCAATAAATCACTTCACAACTTTCAACCAATTATAAAATTGCAAATATTTTAAATTAAACATTTCGAGTTCTACTACACTAAAAAAGCAAACACTGTCAAACAATTAAAATGTACAAAAATTAAGTAATAGTAAAAATGCAAATGTATTGATCTCACATTAGTTATTTAATAAGACCAAAAAATTAAAACAATTACTCAATCCAAAATGAATTAACCAAATTAAAAATATATAAAGAATAATTTACATTTTATAAAACTTCTCACCCATATCCCCTACAAACTCAACTCTCTTTTATTAAATTAACAATTTCTAACTCAATAAAAATCTGCAAACTATATTAAAACAGATTAAGCACAAATTATTATACTACAAATAACTTTCAATAGTAAAATAACTAATATATAAAAAATATATATAAAAATAATTAAAAACAATATTTTATATAGCTATAGTAGATAAACTGGTATTATATACCACAATATCAAATAGATTCAAAGAAATATATGAAATAGCTAAAATAAATCCCCTTTCCTTTGATATAAGTGCCACAGTATTTTCGACTGCACCATGTTCTGGCCATGATATTGCGACCCACTATATTTGTTTCTCAGTATTTTGGTAAAGGCCTGCTGGGCGCACCTGGTGTGCTCAGTGAAGTACGGTCCATGGCCATGGACTGGGTATATGTGAACCTCTAAATCACAGCCAGCACCCCGCTTATCTTGCAGAAAAGGTCATCATTTCCAGCACACCTGCATCCAGGACACCATTAGACTGCCAACTAATAACTGTAAAAAAGACAACAGACCCTTTCCATGGAAGAACGTCCCGGGATCCATCAGGACAGCCCCAATGCTGCTCTAATTTAGGGAAGAGTTGAAAACCTGACTCATTAAAGAACACTATAGCACAATGGATTACTGTCCACACACAACTCAGCTTCCTCTCATATTATTTGCTGACTTTAAACTTGCCTCAGATCAATTATGGAGCTCCACTGCCTTTTGACTAAGTTTGTGCTATAACATAAACATTCATACGTACATACATACACCTAACTCTCAAGAGCAGGTCTTGGTGGCGCTGGGTGAAGGATGTTTAGTCCGTAGGAACAGCCTGCTATCTCCAGAACTAAACCCAGATGCCAGAATGAAACTAGAAATCTAGTTATAACAAAATCCAGTGATAGGTTCGGCCATCTTGGATTGTGAAACTAAATCAACGTTAAACAGTAAAATAACTTTAATGTTCCTAAATGGGGCATTGATATAACTTCCAGGAGTAAAGAAATATTGGAAGTTACATTTATAATGTGCTATGTAGTACTAAATGCTAGACAAATGCAGTGACTCCTTGCATGCAACGTTTCTAAGAGGCCAACAGCGTGGACAAAGTCACGCCATAATTGTATTGTATTGTATAAGCTCTTCTATAGCGCTATCTGTCACCCTACGGGTATCCTGCCGCTGAGAGACTATAATAACCTGGGACCGTAAGAACGAAAGCCGATGGGACAAGATTGTCTGGCACGTCTCAACCATGCACGAAGGCTAAGAAAATGTTTCCAGGGATAACGCTGCTTCGCAACCAATGGAAAGATGGAGGCGGGAGGTGCAGAGGGCTGAGGTCACCAGCGAGTACTTGTCCGAGCTCTGTGTGATAACGGTATGGAGAAAACCCATTCACTCACTCACTGTCCAGGGGTCTGAAGATGGTGTACAGTGAAGCCATTCTGGGATGGAACTCAAGGCGAGGCTTGTGAACTTTGCTGTGACCTTTGTTTCATTTTCACACAATATGACCAATATCAAAGCACTGTCACAATGTGTGCCTGGCCCTATCATACAGGTACCTCCAACCATTTCCATAACAAGATCTATCCTGATTAATAATAATTTTGCAGAGCTCCGAATATTATTTGGCCTGTATAGATAACATTACGTTAGTGGAAACACTATGCAAGAGTGCCAGCGGTGATTACCTCGGTGCATCAGGGAGGGTTGCCAGAAAGGTTTTATCACTTTGGAATGTAAATATGAAAATTCAGTCCTTTTTCTCCAAACATCATCTGTCAAGCTTAGAAAATACACACATTTTCATCTTGAAAATACACTTTTCAATTTTGGAATAAATATCTTAATTCATCCAGCCAATAACCTCTAATTTAGTAGGCAGGGCTTCACATAAGAGAGCTACTTACAAGCAGCTGGAGAGCTGCCAGTAGCTCCCGTGCTACACGTTGGAGATGCCAGATCTAATACAAACATTTGGGGTCAAACCAAAAAGGTTTACCAGCCATGCACACATGTTTACAGTCTAAATATGCCTGTATTTATGACTGCCAACAATTCATGATTCAATTCAGTAAATGTCTTGCAAGGTGGTAGGAACACCACTTGGTTAGCCTTGCAAATTTGTAAACACTCACAAACTTCTACATTTGTGGGCATTCACAAATTCTAATCTGACCCTTAGGATGATCTCACTCAAAGTTAGAGGATACGAAAAGGTAAGAGGGGTCTACACAGGGAAAAAATGTTCCTCATGGAGAAAAAAAGAAAAGGAAGATAATATGCATTTGTAAATCAGACACCATTTCCACAGCACAGGGCATGAGTCTGTGATGTGCAGATTTACACTTTGGGGAAAAGGAGCCTGGGGGATATGTACAGACCTGGAAACCTGTCCCAGCTGCAGTTTTCAGATGTACGGCTGTGACTTTTTGTTTATTTCAACAAGTAGTAAATCTGCACCTGTATACAATAGTACATCAATGGGTGCACATCTACTGCTTCCTTTGTGTACTGGCCCCTGTAGCTTCTTACAAAACACCACTGGCTGGCTTGAGCCTCAGCCCACCATCTTCCCAGCTCGGAGAGTAGAATGGAGGGTCTTCTGAGTTGTGCCGGTTTGGCTAGTGCAGGGTATATGTTGAAACTGGGAAACAACCTTTACATAGCAGTCATTACATCGCAACATCCTTTACATTGCATGTCATTACAACATAGCCATTACATCGCATGTCACTACAACGCATGTCATTACAATGAATGTCACTACAACGCAGGCATTACATCGCAAGTCATTACAATGCATACCATTACAACGAATAGTACCCTTAAACTATCCAACACTTACCCTACTTTTGCACTCACTGGAGTTAGAATAGTCATTTTTACCCATACACTATCCAGCACTTACCCTACTGTTGCACTCACTGGAATTAGAATAGTAATTATAACCCCTATGCTATCCAACACTTACCTTAAATGCGATGTAATGGTATGCATTGTAATGGTATGCATTGTAAAGGTATAATGCGATGTAATGGAATACATTGTAAAGGTAGTTTCTGAAAATGCGATGTAATGGCATGCAATGTAAAAGAATGCGTTGTAAAGGATGTTGCGATGTAAAAATGCGTTGTAAAGGCATGAATTGTAAAGGTTTGCATTGTAACGTCATCCATTCATTGAAACTAGCTCTTTTGTTGGAACTACCAGGTAGATTTTTACACAACTATAAGAGATGGGCACTAAATACATCAAAAGAGTGGACAGACACATACTAAAATGTCTGATCGAGATACATGGAATAGAAATTCATGTTTAAACATTTGTCTACAGATTAAAATGTTCAGAGGTTGTGTAAGGCCACTATTTTATTGGTTAAATGTGTTGAGGTGCCGGGCACCCTAACACATGTTGTATTACCAGAATAGCCACTGCTGTGCCGTGAGAGGCAGAGACTAACTTGCTTAAGCAGTGTAGTGAAGCAAATAAGACAAACAATAGATTCTCTCTGGACCTAATTACCCTGCTATTCCATTGTGTGGGAGCACAGTAAAAGTTTTGAAAAACAAATAGGCAAATTGATCCATTTTGTGATCCGCCGTGGGCTTTTCAGGGCGCTCCAATCCAGACTTAGATTTTAAGGGGCTCTTCTGAGGAGAAGACTTTGTGGAGGCAGGCTCTGACAATATGCACTTCATGTCATCAGTTCCAGTGTTCTGCCAGTGTGCTACATAACTCTTAAAGAGGATCCCTGGAGGGGATTTACAGTTGGGCCTGCAAGGCAGAGCCGCTCTCTCCCCTCTGAAAATTTGAGTTGCCGCGTAGCTTCAGCTCCTGCCGCCAATTGCTCCCAGCTTGGGAGCAAGAGTATACATCTCTTCCTTTTACTGATAGAACTGTCCCTTGCAGCCACGGCTCGTGCAGGGAAGAGCGTTGGGCCAGGTGGGAGTGGATTCATTTATTCAATTTTCCCTCGTCATCGTCCGTCAAACCCCCCCCCCCCCCCCCACCTGGCCCCACCGCACTAACCTGCACAGGCCTCAGCTGGTCTTTTGTCCCCTTGTTCTAGCAACCACCAACCCTGATAGGCCACTGTCAGGATCTATCAACTACATTCATCATCAACATTTATAAGTCATTCTTATCATCTCCTTTGTGAGTGTACTGGAACAGAGTAATTTAGTGCTCCTAACAATTATGCGTCAAAATATTCATCTGTGTAGAAAAATCTTAATCAATGTGCAAATGTATTAATCGAAACATTAGCAAGTGGCTGGATTTACTCGCAGCAAAATCTACTTCATATAATGGAATTATAAATAAAGGTATTGTTTATGCTAACTGTATTCACCTGACTGCCATTTTCTCTCTTAATGTTGGAATGGATGTGGCTAGGCTTTAAGATTGACTGGATTTTAACTAAGATCTTTTCCACGTGTTCAGAATAAAAGGTTCTTGAGTTGTTCCCTTGTTCTTGAGTTTTTTCCCATGTTTTCTTTCAATTCCAGGTGTCCTATTTACTTCGTTAGTCAGAATAGGCTTTTGTTGGAACTTGACCCTGGACATGCAGTGCGTGGGAATGATTGTGGCTCCTGCATCAGTTTGATCAGACCGTTCCTACTTTCAAGGCTCTGTGCTTCTTTGTTCGGTGATGGGAAAGATGAGAGTTTACATGCTCACAGGAGACGCTATACCCTGATTGGTCCAACTAGCGAGAGTTGATGGGATGAAGCTTCCAGAACCGTCTACTGTATATTAATTGTGTGTCACTTAGCATAATTTAGCAGATTCTGTTCGGACTTTGCTGTGGGGCTTGATTTCGACCTCATGGTCACAGGTTCAAATCCCGGCGGGTCCACTCAGTCTTTCATCCTTCTGAGGGCAATAAAAGTAGTATCATTGAGTTGGATAACAAAAATATCTGTTATTCAGCGCCAAGATATCCTTCTGGATGAACATGCGTTTTACAAATACACACGTTATGTTATGGGAAGACTTGTCTTGCACCCTGATGATTCCCCCGGCTCGAGTTGTTGAACTTCATGATTGAACATCTGTGCCTGTGCCTCTGAATCGTACTTTGGTTCCACTCATGCTGACATCTTCTTCAGAGAAAATCCCCTAAAAACATTTAAATCATCTTTATGGAACCAATCAATTTCTTGTTCTGTGCTTTATATCTTGTTATAATTTGCATATTTTTCTTTATAGTATACAAATTCAGATTGCATAATTATATAGATATATGCTTTTTGGCTAAATTAATCTACTTTGTAATTTGACTAAAGTTTGTTAGTAAACCTTCATGGTTTGAATACCATCCTCTTTAGCGTTTGTGTGAATCCACATTGGTTTCACTGTATTGGAAATGTACTGATGATTCTAGCTCCTTTCACACGCTTCCAGTCGACAACCAAAGTTTTTTTTTATATAACTTTATTTTCAGTTTTCACGTATCAAGACATACATAAGTAGTGGGTTACTGTCAAACATATCCTCATGTGAATCGTAACAGTGGCAGCATACCTAGCATTGTACAGTTAACATGGCTATGGGCTTCACAGTGCCTGTCTCAGCATTTACTTACAATCACAGCCCCCCTCTCACGCTTTCATTTTCCCCGACAGTTTCCCATTGATATCCACCATCGCACCTGATCATCAGTCACATCATGTATAGAAAGCAACGCCGTCTATGGAGTGATGATATTCACAGTGCCCAGAAGATGAGACCTTTCACCCCACTCCCTCTGAGGCAATGCCCGCTCCAGCTGTGAGTCTGAGGACTGCCGTAAAGTCTCAACATATGCTCTATAGGGCCCCCATATGTCTTTAGGACGAGATGAGCTGGGCATAATGCTCGTGTATACCTCACAATTAGTGTTACAATAGGCCATGCTTTTTCCCTTTTGGCCAGCAGTAGTCCGATAGATGCAAATCTTCTGATCTTTTTGGGGAAGTTTACTGTGTATCCCAGTAAAGCCACTTCTGGTGTAGGGATGAGAGACAAGTTGGTCATGTTTCATAACACTTTGTGTACCTTCTCTAAGGAATGCCTGCAACTTGGGACATGTCCATGTGAGGTGTGCAAAGTCCGCGTAAGGGGCTGGGCATTTCTGGCAATTAGGTGGCCTGGACGGGTCCAGTTTGTGTGCTTTGGCGGGTGTGAAGTAAGTGCGGCACAGGAATTTAAAATGGAGAAGTTTATGCCTGCTGTTAAGAGAGACTTCCTTCGTTATTACGCAGCACTTCGTCCACTGTTCGTCCGTAATGGGGCGGCCCAAGTCACCTTCCCAGGCTTTGCGGATATTGTCATCATTTACCGGCTTCAGGCTGACACATGCTTTATATAGTTTGGAAATTAGATGGGCTCCAGTCTCATTTTCAATGAGTAATGTGAGTGGTGTGAATGAGTCTGGTTCCACGGGATAGTTAGGGAGAATAGCACGCAGTGCCGACCGGACGCAGCCCAGGATGAAGCTTTCCATAAAAGAGACATCCTGGAAACGAGTGTTGTCCGTCACTGAGAAAATATGCCCGTCTGGGTACAAATCTCCCAATTTGAAGATATCGAATTCGGTAGGGGTAGTGCGGAGGAGTATAACGCAGTGGCGTTGGTGTTTCGCTTCAGTTTATTCCAAGCCAAACTGGTAGTGGAGACTGTCTGGATATCCTTGGGGTCTCTGGGGACCCCTTTGGGCAGGACAGCTGACAGTTGGCCCAGCAGTACAAAGTCTGCCTCTGGTCGAAGGAATGGAATCCTGGCGTCTGGATGAAACCATGCATGGGTGTAGCAGCTTTGGGCCACTAGATAATATCATTGTGGATCCGGGACGCCAAACCCCCCCTGTCATATGGGAGGGTAAGCACCTGCCAGCTGACCCTCGCCTGTTTGCCTCCCCAGGCTACTCTGATGAGGTGTGTGTGCAATGTTAAGAAAAACCCATTCGTAAGGGGTATGGGAATATTGTTAAAAGATATAAAAATTTAGGGAGCACTTCCATCTTAAGTATCGCGACTCTTCTGGCGATTGACAATGGTAAACGAAACCACCTTTCCACTTGTGCCTCTAAGGCACAAACAGCTTGTCCATAATTTAAACGAAGGATCTGGGCAGCATCCAGACGGATATGAATGCCCAAATATTTAGCCGAGTCCGTGCACCACTCCAGGGGAAATTCGCATTCCCCCCGGAAGGTGCTGGTTGTTAAAGGAAAGATCACCGACTTATGCCAATTGATACCGAGGCCTGAGAAATGGCAAAATCTGAGTATTTCTCTAATGAGGAGCTCTAGGTTTACTTGGGGGTCTCTAACATAAATGATAGTGTCATCAGTGTAGAGCGATACCAGAAGGGGGCCAGTGTTGAATTGCAAGCACTCTCTGCAGGTGCCGCTACTGAAAATGGCGAATTAGGGGATCCATAGCCAGGATAAACAGCAGGGGGGACAGCCCTGTCTGGTGCCGCGAGAAAGGCAAATGGGATAGCATGCCGTTCAGGCGGAGCCTCGCCGTGGGTCAGCTGTACAGTAATGCGGTAGTGGCTATAAAGCCCACAGGCATGCCCATTCGGTGCATCACCGAAATGAAGAAGGGCCATTCAAGGGAATCAAAGGCCTTTCCGGCATCTAATAGTATGGCAGCGGCGTGAACATCAGGATTAATTCTATGAAGAACAGAGAAGAGTGTTCTGAGATTAAAGGAGGTAGATCGGTGTGGGATGAAGCCTGATTGAGCCGGAAATATGATGAATTCCATCAACTGGGAGAGACGATTGGCAATGATCTTAGCTAATATTTTATAGTCCAAGTTTAATAATGACAGAGGTCTGTAGGAGCCGCATAAAGACAGGTCTTTGCTGGGTTTGGGGAGGAGAATAATGATCACCTCTCGAAGCGTGGGAGGTAGTATCTGCTTTTCATGGGCCTCGGCATATACCTCGATCAACTGTGGCGCCAGCAGGTCTTTATATGTTTTATAAAAATCCCCCGTGAAGCCATCTAACCCGGGGGCAGAGGAGCAGCAGAGAGCATCAATGGCCCCGAGGACATCTGCCACAGATATAGGTTCTGCTAAGAAGTCTTGTATGTGTTTTTCAAGATACACCAGTGCGATCTTGGACAGATATGCTTCTTGGGCGGACTGGTCGCTCTCCACCTTAGTAGTGTATAGAACTGTGAAATAATCTAAAAATTCGTCACGAATCTCTGAGGTGGAGGTGAGTATCTGCTCCGTTGAAGAGCACAGTTCAGTGATGTATGCTCTACTGTAGGGGGGTCGGAGCATCTGTGCAAGCACCCTTCAGGGTCGTTCACCCTCTCTATACCGTCTGGCGATATGCTACATGCCCATATATAAATGCTCACGTTCTGCGGTCTCCCGGAATTCAACCAAAAGGGCCAAGCTGCGTCCTGTCATTCCCGGATCAGGGGAGTGAAGCGCTTCAACATCTAAGTCTGCTAGTTTGTGTTCAACGCGTGCAAGTGTGTTGCGCATATCTTTAAGAAGTCCGGCATGCTTTGCGATGCAGACGCCCCTTATGTATGCTTTGAAGCCTTCTCACAAAACCGCCCATGTATCGACGACCCAGTATTCGATGGTTTTGCGTACTTTTGCATTAAAAAGATCATCGTTGAGGGCACAGCTCGGGAACCGCCATTGTCGCTCAAATCCCTCGGGACGCAGAACATGCAGGTGAAGTTGTACCGGAGAATGGCCTGAATACGTCCTCGGTAGTGTCTTGAGAGACCCGAACCAACTGACGGTGCAAGGCGAAAGCAGCCAATAATCTATTCTAGTCCAGGTGTTGAGTTGGCCCAAATAATGTGTATAATTTGTGAGACAACCAAAGTTTCAGACAACCAGTGGTGGATCCTGTACTATGATTATACTAAGATGTTTAGATACAGGGAGATTTGCTGGATCAATCAATCAATCAATCAAAGACATTTCTAAAGCGCACTACATACCCGTAGGGTCTCAAGGCGCTGGGGGTAGGGGGGGTGCCGCTACTGCTCGAACAGCCAGGTCTTCAGCTTCTTCCTGAAGGAGAGGTGGTCTTGGGTCAGGCGCAGGTCGGTCGGGAGGGAGTTCCAGGTCTTGGCGGCCAGGTAGGAGAAGGACCTTCCTCCTGTAGTCGCTCTTCGGATGCGGGGGACCGCGGCGAGGGCGTGGTTGGCTGAACGGAGGTGGCGTTTGGGAGCGTAGAAGTTGATTCGGCTGTTGAGGTAGCTCGGGCCTTGGTCGTGTAGGGCTTTGTGTGCGTGGGTGAGGAGGCGGAAGGTGATTCTTTTGTTGACGGGGAGCCAGTGTAGGTCTCTCAGATGTCCGGAGATGTGGCTGGTTCGTGGGATGTCGAGGATGAGTCTGGCTGAGGCGTTCTGGATCCGCTGGAGTCTCTTCTGGAGCTTGGCGGTGGTACCGGCGTAGAGGGCGTTGCCGTAGTCCAGTCGGCTAGTGACGAGGGCCTGGGTGACGGTCTTCCTGGTCTCGGTGGGGATCCACCAGAAGATCTTCCATAGCATGCGTAGGATGTTGAAGCACGCCGAGGAGACGTTGTTGACTTGTCTGGTCATGGAGAGGGAGGAGTCCAGGATGAAGCCCAGGTTGCGTGCATGGTCTGTCGGTTTGGGTGCGGTGCCCAGGGCGGGAGGCCACCAGGAGTCGTCCCAGGCGGAGGGTGAAGAGCCCAGGATGAGGACCTCCGTCTTGTCTGAGTTCAGTTTCAGGCGGCTGGTCGTCATCCACTCGGCTACCTCTTTCATCCCTTCGTGCAGGTTGGCTCTTGCGGCGGCGGGGTCGTTGGTCAGGGAGAGGATCAGCTGGGTGTCGTCGGCGTAGGAGATTATGCTGAGGTTGTGTTGGCGTGCGATGGCCGCGAGGGGGCTCATGTAGACGTTGAAGAGGGTGGGGCTCAGCGAGGATCCTTGGGGGACGCCGCAGATGACTTCGGTGGCCTCTGACTTGTACGGTGGTAGGCGGACTCTCTGTGTTCTTCCGTCGAGGAAGGAGATGATCCATTCCAGAGCCTTGTCCTGGATTCCGACGTTGCTGAGGCGCTGTACTAGGGTGCGGTGGCAGACAGTGTCGAATGCCGCGGAGAGGTCTAGGAGGATGAGGGCCGCTGTTTCTCCGTTGTCCATCAGGGCTCGGATGTCATCGGTGGCGGCGATGAGGGCGGTCTCGGTGCTGTGGTTGGCTCGGAAGCCAGACTGTGAGGGGTCGAGGGATCCATTCGTCTCGAGGAAGGCGGCCAGCTGCTTGTTGACGGTCTTCTCGATGACTTTGGCTGGAAACGGGAGGAGCGAGATGGGGCGGTAGTTCTTGAGTTCGGTGGGGTCCGCTGTGGGTTTCTTGAGTAGAGCGCTGAGTTCGGCGTGCTTCCAGCTCTCAGGGAAGGTGGCGGTGTCGAAGGATGTGTTGATGATGTCTCGCAGGTGGGGTGCGATGACAGCGTCGGCCTTGTTGAAGACGTGGTGAGGGCAGGGGTCGGTCGGTGATCCGGAGTGGATGGAGTTCATCGTGCGGATGGTGTCTTCGGTGCTGATCGGGGTCCAGGCGTGGAGGGTGGTGGTGGGGGGTGGTTGTTCTGTCGTGGTGTGCGTTGGTTGGTTGTTGAAGCTGTTGTGTATGTCCGCCATCTTGTTGTGGAAGTATGAGGCGAGGGAGTTGCAGAGGTCTTGCGATGGGGTAATGTCGTTGTTTCCTGCGCTGGGGTTGGATAGCTCTTTCACGATGTTGAAGAGTTCCTTGCAGTTGTGTGCGTTGTTGTCCAGCCGGTCCTTGAATGCTGTTTTCTTGGCGGCGCGGATCAGCTGGTGGTGCTTCCGGGTGGCAAGCTTGAAGGAGGTTCTGTTGTCCGGTGTAGGTTCCCTTCTCCAGACTTTCTCGAGGGCTCGGCAGTTCTTCTTGGAGCTCTTGAGTTCGTCGGTGAACCATGGGGCTTTCTTGCTGCCGGGTCTGCTGGGCGGGGTCCTCAGCGGGGCGAGCTCGTCCGCGCAGTTGCTGATCCACTTCGTGAGGTTGTCGGCGGCCTGGCTGGGGTTCGCTGAGCTGGCAGGAGGGTGCTGGCTCAGGGAGGTGGCGAGCTGGTCGGCTGTGATCTTGTTCCAGCTTCTGCGGGCAGCCTGTTGCTGGTGGTGGTGGGTCGTCGTTCTTTTGAAGGTGAAGTGGACGCAGCTGTGGTCCGTCCATTGAAGCTCTGTGGCGTGGCTGAAGTCGATGTCTGTGCAGGAAGAGAAGACTGCGTCGAGTGTGTGTCCGGCGAGGTGGGTGGGGGTGGACACCAGCTGCTTGAGTCCAAGATTGGCGAGGTTGTCGAGCAGGGTGCTGGTGTTGCGGTCGTTGTTGTTCTCCAGGTGGAAGTTGAGGTCCCCCAGGAGGATGTAGTCAGCGGAGGGGAGGGCATGCGGGCTGACGAAGTCGGCGATGTCCTCGCTGAATTGGGTGCGTGGTCCCGGAGGTCGGTAGATCAGGGTGCCTCTGAGGGTGGTCTTCGGGTCGGTGTGGATCTGGAAATGCAGGTGTTCGGCAGTGGTCAGGGTGTTGTCGGTGCTGGTCGTGAGACGGATGGTGTTCCTGTGGATGATGGCGATGCCTCCTCCCATCTGGTTGGCGGTGCGATCCCTCCGGGTGATCTTGTAGCCCTCTGGGATGGCGATGGCGATGTCGGGAGCTGAAGAGGCGTTCATCCAAGTCTCCGTGAGGAAGGCAACGTCCGGGGCTGTGGCGTCTAGGAGGTTCCAGAGTTCGATGGCGTGTCTGTGGACGGAGCGGGTGTTGAGCAGGATGCACTTGAGGTGGGTGCTGCTGGTGTTCGACTTGGCGGGTGCTGGTGCGAGGCAGGTCCGGATGCAGGTGAACTTGCAGGCGTGGCAGCTGAAGGGTCCGTGGGTGCGTCGTGGTGTGGCTCGGTAGCATCCTGGGAATCGGCCGGTGTTGAGTGCGATGAGGGTGGCGGCGGTGTACGTCAGGCGGGTCGGTCGGGGTCCTCGTGGGCCAGGGGACCAGGCGCTGGGCGCGATCCGGTCGCGGACGGGCGCAGACGGGCTTACCTTTGGCGCACCTTCGGCGCTCAATCGGTGCTCCCGCTGCGCGCGTCCGCTGCGCGGTCGCTCTGGGGACGTCATAAGAAGGGAGCCGGTCGGGAGGGTCTGCGGGGAGGCGGGAGCGCGGTCCAATCGGCTGTCGGGGGCGGGGCCACGGGCTGGGGCGGCGGGAAAAGCAGGTGTGGGCTCGGCGGCCCTCGGGAGGCTGGGGCAGCGGGAGCGGCAGCAGGCACAGGAGCGTGGGGGTGACCAGGCCGAAGGCGCTGTGGTCACTCCCTAGATCTTGGTCTGGCTCCCCTTAAGAAGGGAGCCGGTCGGGAGGGTCTGCGGGGAGGCGGGAGCGCGGTCCAATCGGCTGTCGGGGGCGGGGCCACGGGCTGGGACGGCGGGAAAAGCAGGTGTGGGCTCGGCGGCCCTCGGGAGGCTGGGGCAGCGGGAGCGGCAGCAGGCACAGGAGCGTGGGGGTGACCAGGCCGAAGGCGCTGTGGTCACCCCCACAGTACGTTGTACGTTTTCCACCCACAGTACTTCTTCAGTCAGGCACTTCCACTAACATCCTCAGAGATCTGTACTATGGTGGAGCACACCTGCCAGGATTTCTCCCGACACAATAGTGGAGGCTCCACTTTCTAAAAAGACCCAAAGGTACTTTTTCCCTTCCAGTTGTGTACCTTAGAGGCAAGTGGTTCCTGTTCCCCTCCCGGTTCCAGGCTGAAGTCACCCAGCTCCTGAAGATGTCCCACTCCATGAGTGATGAGATGGTCAATTTACCAAAAAGGCACCATAGCTACACAGATCACAGTTCACTAGATTATGTCTTAAATATGTTGTCATGTAGTGTTAGTCCAGAATTATTAATGTACCACATGCCATTCTTTGCTGCTTTGTTTCCATGAAGCTTCAGCTCACATCAATCCAAATTATATCACAGTCAGCTTTTCCAAATAACTTTTTTTTGTGAAAGCTTTGCAGCAGACCCATTCACCCCGCATCACAGGAGGTGACACAGTGTGTGACAGCGCATGTTTGTGCGAGATTCAGCTTGGTAAGTGGTTTAGTGCTGTAGTGCTTGTGTGAGGTTTTGAGATAGGACGGAAGCATACAACGGGAGTTGTAGTGTATAAATGAATGCGCAGACCAATTCTACATTATGACACTGCTAGTGGAAAGGGAGAACACAAACACAAATTCTAATGATAATTTTGCCTGGGGCTCCAAAAACCCTTGAACTAGCACTGTAAGTGGGCGGATACAGACCTTGAGTGGAAGAAAGAAGCAAGTTTTAGCAAAGGCAAGAGGCCTTGCTCATGCAACCTACTGACTTTGCTAATGCTTGTTTTTTTCTCAGATGGTTGCAGCGGATAGGAGCTCATCTGTGGTGGCCAACTTGCGTCGATTTTCTTAAAGAAAAAAGAAAATGTATTCAAAGATGAAACGCACATTGTATTGCTATTTTGGAATGGCTAAAAAAATAATTTATTATTGCTTTCTGCTGGAAGGGTGAACGTGAAACTTACAGCATGAGCAGGTGCTAAGGTCCTGTTTTTATTGGAGATAGTAGGGAGAGGAGAGGGAACAGGGAGAAATGGAGAAGGAAAAAATAGTCCGTCATGCCCTGCAATGCAAAACCTGACGGCAGCAACGGAAGGATACATCCGATCCAGAACTGGTGAAACAAGCTACTCCTTGGGCTGGAGAAACACAAGAATAGGAGGGAATGTCATTGAATCAGGAGAAGGGAATTGAGATAGATAAGAAGGCCATCTGATCATAGTCAGAGGTAGGACAAAAGCCACTCTATGTTTTCTATTGTTCACAATAGTTCTTCCACCACAGACAACTAAAGCTGTCTGCAGAGAGGCCCCCAAAGCCAAGGCTGGTATTCAGAAGGACACATTTTTTTCATGGCTTCTCCCAACAATGCCCTTATTCCCAACAAACCATGCTTACAATGCAGACAGGAGCCAGTAAAAAAGGTCACTCGAACAAACATGCACCCTTATCCTTAGAAGAAATGTCAGGTTCACTTGGCCAGAAGGACTTGTCTTCCATACCTGCTTCCCGCATACAGCATCCATCCAGGGGAGTTTTTAGTTTGAAGGAACTATGTCTTACCTAATAGTGTTTTTTTGCTTTTAGTGGAAGTGCCTTTGCCCCATTGGCCAATGGTTTGTCGATCAAGTAAACTGCTGGAGACTTGGAAAAACCAGTGAATGCCTCACGAAAACGCTGGGGGTGGGGGGGGTGTTTTTTTCAGCAGTAAAATAAGCAGTGCTTGGTTTTGCCATCATACTGCAATAACATAATTTGTTATGCGTTAGAGCAATGGGTATTTTAACAAATACCATTTTGGACTGTAAATTAAAGTACTGTTGGTGGAATTTACAGCCGAATATCCAGATAACACCAACACAAACCTTTGCGCGAATACCGCTAACAAAACTACTTGTTGGGTAGGACCCCAGCAGCAGGCCAGTTTTCAGAGGTGGTTTACTGATCACAACCTCAGCAAGAAATGAGTGATCGAGACGAGGAGGTGCCTGCCAAACGCCAAGGTTGAGGGGGGATGTGACCTTCAAGTGTCCGCAAGATCCCACAGATACTACACAAACGTGACACAAACACTGCAGAGCAAATACACTTTAACAGCAAAGGAATAGAAACCTGTCACAAGTTTGTGTGTCACCCAAACAAAGCAGGATCTCTTATCAGAGAAAACAAAACAGAAGCCAGCGAAAAAGATTCTAAAAGGCAGAGACAGCACGGGGCGGGGTAGGGAAGTTCAAAGGCGGCCACGGACCAGGGCGGTTCCAAGGAGAACCAGAGAAATGCCGTGGGGGCCAAGAGTCATGGCAGATACAATACTAATGTGAGGTACTGTTGTGCAGCGTGAATGACTGTGCCTCCACAACTGAGGATCAGCCTCACACTCTTACACCACTCATAACCAGTGCAAAGTATAAGAATAGCGCTGGGGCCATTGTAATAGAATGTGGCGTGATAGAATACGCGTCCCAGCCTTGGGGCAGTGTTTATTTACGCCAAATGGGGAGTGAATTATGTTATTGTGTCATTCAAAGATTGTTTATGGCAGAGAGTGGAGGTATATTTTCTTCTTTTATTAAATGTGAGGGTTAGCAACCTCGAGAGTGGTACTTACTAACTTGTTATGTTATGTTGATTTGTATAGCACACTAATTACCCAAGAGGGTATCCAGGCGCTTGGGCAGGTGTGTAGGTGTGAAGTCCCACAGGTGCTTACAAGAAGAGCCAGGTTTCAGCTTCCTGCGGAACTCAAGAAGTGATAAGGAGGCTCTGGAGTTTTGAGGGTGGTCGCTCCATGTCGTGGGTGCGATGTAGGAGAATGAGCGGCCTCCACTTTGCTTTTGCGGATGCAGGGAATGTGTGCGAGTCAGGGTGAGGCGGAGTGAAGGTCTCTAGCAGTTGTTGAGAGTGTATGCCGATGTTCGGGTTCTCTGGTCCTGTGTTGTGTAGGGCTTTGTATTATTGACTGTGCTTGCCTGGTTGGCAAGGCAATCATCCCAAAGACTCAGAGCCGGAGTCAATATCAAAAACAGCCCCGGTAAAAATGTTCAAATCAGCCCGCATTGAAAGGGGCCCTGATTAGAATGACGCTAGGGGACATGGTAAGATTATGGTAGCCCATCCTGCCCAGAAAGCAGCCCCATAATCTGTAGCCTACTGAGGAAACGTCAGTGTGGCATAATGGCCAGACAAGCCTTGCACAGAACTAAAGTTTCACGTGCATTATTAGTACATGTGTGATTGACAACTGCCCACAATATTTCAGCTGTAAGCGCCCGCAAACAATAGTTGCATTGTGCGTATGTAGGATACTGTACCCAGTGTACCCCATGGGTATAGGGTCCCTCTTTACAAAAATAGCGGTTGCCTTCAAAGAGTCACAAAAAGAGGGGCACATCAAAGTTAAAGTGTGTTCCAGAATTGAAGGCGAATCATATGAACAGTCACTGAATTACGGATCAATTGGATAAATCCCAGATTATCTATGTTTTCTTCAATTACTTGTGCATAATCCTTTCTTGTGCATTTAAGTTGATATATTACCGAAAAGCGCATACTCTCGGATGACTGTTTCGAAAACTCAGTCTATGCTTTTATCATTTCACAACAATATCTGCGAACATAAAATAATGTCCTTTAACTAGTTATTTGCATAGCCTGGAAATCTCATAATTGTCCAATGTTTTTATAAATATCCCAGCTACATAACCTATTTCTTGCCTAGTTGCTCCTGTTATTTACACTTTGAAGATTGTTAGACAGCCTGTGATTGAAGAGTCTGATATTTTAGCAGCAGCATGAAATTGTTTTTTAAAAATCTGGCCTTTTAAACAGCTTTAATTGTGTCCCCAGACAAACACACATGATATGGATACATTGAGGGACTTTTGGTCAGCAGGATTTGTGCCTTTACATTTACTTATTTTTTCATATTAACTTTAAACACTAGGGGCCTGTTTATGCTGTTGAGCGGAAGCCATCTGACAGCTCGTCGAAGGCTTTCTGCCCGACGTCATAGGCTGCCGTTCGAGCCACTGTGTTACGACACAGGAGGTCAGGGGGAAACCCGCAGGGGAATTCCGCTGTGCTTCTGACGGGCTCACAGAGCCCATCGGGGCATCGGGTGGAATTGTAATCCCAAATTGACAGCGGATCCATCTTTGGCTCTGCATTCGGGATTCCGATGTCGGTTTACACCTATCCTTTCATGGCGATCTGCCCGCCATGAAAAGGCAGGTGGAAAGTGACTTTCAGGGCCGCTAGCAATGCCCCCTTTCCCCTTGGCCCTATAGGTGCCCCCCCAAAACATCCATGTATCGTAAGGTAGGCACCGCATGGTGCCTGCCACATGGTGCATGATGTTTTGAAAGTGTTTTTTTTCTATTGTGGCTTGTGCTGCAGCCTGAATGCACTTACGACTGCTGTGAAGGCGGTCACATCGTAATGATGACAGCGGGACCGCTGACTTCTTGTCGGATGGTCCCATTCTGTGTCCGACCGACATCTTAATTAGGCCCTAGCTGTTTATTTTGCTTGCACTCCTTTTTAAAATGTATGGTATAAAGTGTTTAAATGACATTGTAATATTGTAGCTGTCTGTATTTTGAGCGCTTGGGGTGGTGATTTATTTTAGCCTTCTTCACAAAGAATAATAATTTCAGTTTGTTTGTTGTTTGAAAAACATTAATAGTTGAACAGCTGCATTGATGAACATTATTTAGATTATGTGAAAGCATGTTTTCTTTCTATGCTTGTGCCATGTGCTTGTAATAAAAATAAGTATCGTTCAAGCCAATAGGTCTGTAGTAGGTCGCCAGCCTTCTGGCAATTCTTGTTTTGTCATGGTTTTTGAAAAACTTCATTGTTTCAGGAATATGCCAGGGGATCAGCCATCTCAAAAAATGGTTTGCTAAAGGCCAAATAGTTTTTGGGTCTCAAAAATCACACATTACCATAACACTCCCTGGCACTGGAGGTAGCTACTTTCCGAATGTGTTCCTTGTGAAAGAACGGCATGCCGTAATTCTTAGTGAAGTCAGCCAATGGCTGATGTGGGCTGATGCATTGCCCCTTAAAGCATGCTGGAGTGGGAGGAAGAAAAATAGGATCGACACAAACCACAGACTATGTTATACACATAAATTTGACTAACACAGTCAATCAGTCTGGCACTGGCTGCAAACCTCTTGTCTTTAAGGAAGAAACAAACAAACAAACAAACAAAGTAGGAAAGAAAGAAAGTAGGGAAGAAAGAAAGAAGGAAAGAAGGAAAAAAAGAAAGAAAGAAAGAAAGAAAGAAAGTAAGAAAGAAAGAAAGAAAGAAAGAAAGAAAGAAAGAAAGAAAGAAAGAAAGGAAGAAAGGAATAAGGCAGGCAAGAAAGAAGGCAAGAAAGAAAGACGGATGTGAATTGTGCATTTATAAAGTGTCTAGGTGCTGAGACCAGAGAGTTCAAGTAAGGTTGCCAACCTACTGTAGATGACAAGTTAGTTGGTGAAGAGACAAGGTTTTAGTACCTTCCTGAAAGGTAGCAGAGTCGGGCTATACCAGTTTAGACGTGTCCTCAACAATTGAGGACCAGCACAGTGTAGTGCTTTGAAAGCTAGGCAATGAGATTTAAACTTAATCCTCTTGTCCACTGGGAGCCAGTGCAGGTCTTAGACAATGGGAGACAGGCTGTGACCTAGGAATATCCAGTAATAATCTAGCTGCCGCGTTTTGAAGATGCTGCAACCTCTGTAGATGCTGTGATTGAATACCCATGTACAGAGCATTCCCATAGTCCAATCTGGATAAAGATAATGCTATAACCAGTGTTTTTAGGGAATCTGGCGGGATGAAAGGGCGAACTTTCCTGATTACTTATAGGATGAAAAAGATGGTTGACGTGAGGGTACGTGAGGGTACTGATCTGATTTCTGAAAGTCAGTGTGTCATCAAAAATTAACCCTGGGTTTTTGACCTTTTGCACTGGAAATGGGACGTCGCCCAAGCCGGGGGACCACCATCTAAGTGACCAAAAGGATGTATCAGAACCTAGCAACAGAACCTCTGTCTTACCGCCTTTCAATTTTAGGCAGTTAGACCTTATCCAACGGTTTACCTGCCTCATACATCTGGATGTATGACGTTACAACGCACACTTTTACAACGCATGCACTTACAACGCATTTTTTACAACGCATAATCCATTACAACGCATGACATTACAACGCATGACACTACAACGCATTTTTAAAAAATACCTTTACAACGCATTACCATTACAACGCATACTACCTTTACAACGCATACCATTACAACGCATAATATTAAATTACATTTAAGGTAAGTATTAGATAGTATAGGGGTAAAAATTACTATTCTAACTCCAGGGGGTGCAACAGTAGGGTAAGTGTTGGATAGTATAGGGGTAAAAATTACTATTCTAACTCCAGGGGGTGCAACAGTAGGGTAAGTGTTGGATAGTGTAGGGGTAAAAATTACTATTCTAACTCCAGGGGGTGCAACAGTAGGGTAAGTGTTGGATAGTGTAGGGGTAAAAATTACTATTCTAACTCCAGGGGGTGCAACAGTAGGGTAAGTGTTGGATAGTATAGGGGTAAAAATTACTATTCTAACTCCAGGGGGTGCAACAGTAGGGTAAGTGTTGGATAGTATAGGGGTAAAAATTACTATTCTAACTCCAGGGGGTGCATCAGTAGGGTAAGTGTTGGATAGTATAGGGGTAAAAATTACTATTCTAACTCCAGGGGGTGCATCAGTAGGGTAAGTGTTGGATAGTATAGGGGTAAAAATTACTATTCTAACTCCAGGGGGTGCATCAGTAGGGTAAGTGTTGGATAGTATAGGGGTAAAAATTACTATTCTAACTCCAGGGGGTGCATCAGTAGGGTAAGTGTTGGATAGTATAGGGGTAAAAATTACCATTCTAACTCCAGGGGGTGCATCAGTAGGGTAAGTGTTGGATAGTATAGGGGTAAAAATTACTATTCTAACTCCAGGGGGTGCATCAGTAGGGTAAGTGTTGGATAGTATAGGGGTAAAAATTACTATTCTAACTCCAGGGGGTGCATCAGTAGGGTAAGTGTTGGATAGTATAGGGGTAAAAATTACTATTCTAACTCCAGGGGGTGCATCAGTAGGGTAAGTGTTGGATAGTATAGTGTAATATTATGCGTTGTAATGGTATGCGTTGTAATGGTAGTATGCGTTGTAATGGAATGCGTTGTAAAGGTAGTTTTTAAAAATGCGTTGTAGTGTCATGCGTTGTAATGTCATGCGTTGTAATGGATTATGCGTTGTAAAAAATGCGTTGTAATGGTAGTGCGTTGTAAAAGTTGCGTTGTAAAGGTTGTTCCCCCATACATCTATTAAAACGATCTGCTGTCTCTTCGATGTTACTTGAAACTGACACCACTAACTGTGTGTCGTCAGCGTATGAGACCACGGAGAATCCAAATTGTCTGATGATTGTAGCCAGCGGGGTGACATACAGACTAAAAAGTGTGGGACTAGGGAGGAGCCCTGTGGCACACCACAGGAAAGTTTAAAGTGCTAGGATGAAAAAGCGCCAGACTCTACTGAGAGACTACTTTTGGAAAGAAAAGATGTCACCATCTGAAGAGCGGTGCCTCTGATCCCTAGCTCAGAGAGCTTGTTGGCTAATATTGCGTGGTTTGCTGTGTCAAAGGCCGCCAATAGACCTAATAAAATCAGGGCAGCCTTGCCCCCGGTGTCAAGTATTGCTAATAATTCTTCTGCAGCCATGACCAGAGCTGTCTCAGTTCCATGCCCCTCCCGGAACCCGTATTGTGAAGGATATAGGAGGTCCATGGATGAGACAAATGCAGTGAGCTGTGCATTTAGTATTTTCTCCAGCACCTTAGCCAGAAAAGGTAGTCTGGAGATGGGTCGGGATCTGCTGGATCGAGAGTAGGTTTTCTTAAGAGGGGAAGAATTGATGCTATTTTCCAGTCATGAATACTACACCTAGTTGTTCACTAAAAATGTCAGGGATCAGATGCAGTATTTTGGGAGGACAGGGGTCTGAAGGAGCACCCGATTCAGATGTTTTTACCACCTGAACAATCTGTTCTAAAGTAAGGGTGGAGAAGGAGGTAAGCAGATTGAATGAAATGGGATATGTGACTGCTATAGAGTTGAAACGGTATCAATGCAGTCCCTAAAAGGATTAATACACAATCTCTACTTTATTCCTAAAGGACTGTGCCAGTAAATTGCAGAATTCAATGCTGCTTTCCATCCTAGGTGGTTCTGGCAATATAGATAGGCTTGCAAAGCGCTCCTTACTCGAGTTTCTTGCCTGTAGGATTTTTAATGAAAAGTGTTTACTTTAGGCTAGACAGTAAGAAGATAATGAAAAAGGCAAGAAAGAAAGAAAGAAGACAAGAAAAAAGGCAAGACAGAAGGAAAGAGAAAGGGTGAAAGAAGGAAAATGAAAGAAAGAAAGAAAGAAAGAAAGAAAGAAAGAAAGAAAGAAAGAAAGAAAGAAAGAAGGAAGGAAGGAAGGAAGGAAAGAGAAGCAAAGAAAAATAGAAGGAAAGAGAACGAATAAAGAGAACGAAAGAAGGAGAAAAAGAGAGAGAGAAGAAATAAAAAAGAAAGAGAAGGAACAATAGAAGGAAAAAAGGAATGAAGGAAGGTGAAAGAAAAAAGTAAGAAAGAAGGAAAGAGAAAGAAAGAGAAGAGAGAAAGAAAGAAAGAAGGAAAGAGACTGAAAGGAAAAAGGAAAGAAGGCAAGGAAGAAAGAGAAGGAAAGAGAAACAAAAAAAATGGAAAATGGCAATAAGAAAGAAGTTGAAGATGAAAAGAGGAAAGAGAAAGAAAGAAAGAAAAAGAAAAAAAGAAGAAAAGAGAAAGAAAAGAAAAAGGATGGAAAGAAAGAAAGAAAGAAGTAGAAAGCAGATCATTTAATACAGAATGGCTTTGAATTGACACAATCTGGTGTGTTGTGAAACAGCAGCAGTCAGAAAAGAATAAAACACTCCAAAAGGAATTTACAACGGCATTGGCAGGAAATGGAATTTGAAAAGTATAGAATGTGCATCAGAAGCACCTGCAATCACATCAGACTCTAAATACAAAGCTAATAGTAAAGTAATTATAAAGCACAAACAAAAACACTGGCACTGAAGGAAACTAGCCTGTGTGGAGATGTGCTTCTTGAGAACTTGTAAAATGCAGTCACTGAAAGAGAAGTTTACCATTGGCTTAAGTAGTCTAACCCATTGCCCCATGCTATATACATTAGCGGGCGGAAGCAAAATGTGAATGACACAACAGACCAATAAATAAAGAAAGGTGGCTGAAAGCCTTAATTTATAAGTATATTATGCATATTTTAGTGAAAACAAAAGGTCTTGGCTCACACCAGCTTGCCAAAGCATGACCTGTAGGCTTTCCAATGCTTGTTTTATCTGCTTTCTAATGTGTCAATATGCGTGCAACAGTGCTCATGGTGGTGACGAGCATATTTTGTATGTTCTGCCCCTGACATAAAAATCCATGCACTGCAAAACTCATCGCTCTTAGCATTCTAATGAGATTATTCAACTACTATGAGATTTCTCTTTGGAAAAGCAAATTCACACTTCTTCAGACTAAGCACTGGGTCAAACTCACCAAGGCTCCAGAACTATGCCGTATTGATTACTGCCAAAAAAGTCTATGGATTGACTCTAACAAAAAGTTCCAGAAGCTTTAGAGGATCCAAAATCAAAAGGCCAAACTGTCTCTGATTCTAAAGAGGCATATCTGCATTACTCTTTACACAAAGAGGACTTTGGTCCCGGTGGCGTATTGAATTACATACAAATTGCTGTTCATCATCTACTGAGTGTATTAAATCTGCCTTTTCTGCATAGTCACTCCTGATTTTTCACCCTTAGTTTGCTCGTGTTATGGCTCTGAGAACTTGCTATTCAATGCTATAGTATGGACATTCTGGCCCTAAAATAAAATTGCTAAAATTGGTTTCACTCTAATTGGTCCTTTCAACTTTTTTGTAATGTCATGGTAGATGGTACAGAAAATTGCACCAGTGGTGTGGAAGTTAAATGTCCAAGTGGGCTGCAGTGTGTATTTACACCACCCACAAATATGACTAAAATATATGGCTGTCAGGAGCACCACTGTGTTCTGGCTAGGATGCTATTTAAATGCACTGCAGTAACACATGGCAAGGAAGAGTGTCTGCATTTAAGAACATCTATTTTATATACATATTAATAAGTCACCACTAAGTTTTGCCCTGTAATCCAACTAGGCAGGGTGTGAAACTTCAGGTGGTATGTAGATCTGCTGAGAGTGTTAGCTGTCCTTGAATGTCTCCAAAGGTATTTATCACTCAAATACCTCAAAAAAGAAAAGAAAAAATGGAGATGGGAGAGAGAAAACACAGGAACGTTTGCTATCACAAGGCATTCTGATTGAGGGTTAGTTCACTGACTCACTCAGCTGGTGTATGGGCCGAATGCTAAATGAGTATGTGGAAGCGGGATAGTTCAATAAGTGGGCACTAGTCAAATATGTCAGTTGCAATGCAACATTAGCCTCTATGCAGCCGGCATGGTTACCTGAATGCTGGGTCGGTGCTACAGTCATGAGAACAGATGTTAATCAGGATACTGGTGGCGCTCCGTAGGATGCTCAAGAAATGGAAGACAATGAATAGTAGCAGATAGAAGTGCGCCAATGACAGATAAAGTAAACAAACAGTGACTAAACAAATTAAGTTTTCTAGCTAGGCACTAATGCGAGAGAACCAGAAAAGGTAAATAACAACAATGGTGTCGGACGCAGGCCCCGTGGACAAACTATACAAAACCGTAAACCCAATACAACTTTGAAGAGACTTGTGTGTAGTGCAGTTAAGTATGGTCTTCCACTAGTGACCTGTAAATGCATTTTCCAATCGGGGAGCTACTACTTATGCAATGATTAGCAGTATAGCTTTCTCGCTTACCATTAGCCAGTCTTTCAGCGTTTCCAATCTCTTCCCTGCCTAAAATCAGGTGATTCGCAGATTAAAACAAGGGGAAACTGAATTATCACTGGACCCCTTTCTTCTGTGATGTTGAACTCATATGCCGAGACTAGGTGCCTTAGATATGAAAAAGTAGAACACTATATATTTAAAAAGTATGCCCCCACATTGACTGAAGGCCTAAATGTTATTTCCACTGTTTAGGTTTGGCTACATTTTCAATAAAACAGGCTTAGTTGTGACTAAAATATTTTATTTTCCGTCTTCAATTAGGAAAATTCTAGAAAAGACATTCAAAGTTATTTTCCCCTTAGGTCTAAAACCCTGATTTAATGGTAAAAACAATTTCAGTGAAAAAGTAACATTATAAAAATGTACTGGGCTGTCTGAGCCAGAACCGTCTTGAGACTAGTTTTGGCACTCATCACACATCCAGAAGTAGAAGAGAAACAGCCTTTACGCCGAAGTTTTTACTTAGGATTACATTTACCACACATTTTTAACTTTGGATAGACTGTTACTACGCAAGTTTTAACAGTGCAAGACTTTACCTCAGAATTGATCAAAAGGTGGCAGTGTTTCTCATTGTGTAGCAAGCTTCTAAGGCTTAAGGTTGGTGTGAGCTAGGGTTCCTGTGTTTTAGGGCTCAGGGCATGTGTTTGTTTTGTCCATTTAGGAGTGCCTGCAGGAAAATATTTTATTCTCCCTTGTGGTTTAAATAAAATCCAGGTGCAAATATTTCGTGACTCTTCTTCTATGTCACTTCAATAGTCCTATTTCACTTTCAATAAACATTCCAGGTCGAACGTCTCTTTTTACAGAAAATAGAGCACTTTGAAGCAGGAAGAACGATTGGAGAAGAGAATGCTGTGTACAGGTAAATTTACTTTACATTCTTTACAGCATAGAATGAGAAATGGTATGCATGGTGAAAGTGTGCTTGCTTGCTGTTAGCATGGTAAGCGTACTTATAATGGTAATGGATATGCGTTGTAAAGAAGTGTGGTAAAACCACGTGTGGTAATGTCATACAACCAAACTGGAATACATATGCTTGGCTGTGAGTGTTACTGACTCTGGCTCAGAAAACAATAGTATGCATCTGAGCCCAGAAACAAGACAGTAACACCACCACAACCAACTACTGTCCACTTAGCAGAAATTAACCATCTGGGAGGGGTGCAGGAGAGCAGCAGAAGAAAGAGCAGCCTTAACAATTCTTGTTTTGACTTGCTGATCCCAAATGGGGCTGGCAGGATCTGTTCTCATTCATTCCCAGACTTGTTTGCGACAACCCAGGATTAGGGAGAAACAGGTCTGCCTATCAGGAGGGAGGAGTGATAATGTTAATAGGAGAGGGGCTATGGAGCTGAAGAGAGGCCTGCCTAGTGGAATAGGAGTTCTACAACCATAAAAAAGAGTTTTAGAGAAAACTTACCACAGAGTGAAGAGGGAGTGCTGCAAAAGGATGGTGGTATAAGATAGGAAATAGACAGTATTGATTAGGGGAATACTCCAATCACTGACTAGTGCACAGAGGTAGATTGGCACCGCACCATCACCTCCTCAGAACATTTCTGGACCTGGGAAGACTACAACTGAATACAATCAAGACAAAAACTCTCTGCCTGTAAGATATCATTAAAGTGCTAGTCGTCACTGATGTATATACACGCGTACATGAAAACTGGCCTACCACAATACAGAACACAAATGGATTGGACACAAAATTTTCAAATGTATTCAATATATTACAGAAAATACAAATGTTTGAGATTAGATTTATGCTGAACCATGAGTGACCCAAGCGCAACCAACACCGCACACACACTACCGTTCATACAGACCAGTGCATACCCACACATACACATACGTCCTAAAAAGATAAGAGTTCAAAACATTCTAAATACAAGTATATACAAAAAGTCACAAACCCCCTTTAATCATCACAGTTAACGACACTGCAAAATTCCACAATGGTCAAATATATGGAAAAGTTGGCAATTCAGGGTTGTTTCATTACTAAAGAACACATTTCGATACAAGTCATTAATACAAATCTCAATTTCTCATTGACATAGTTGTGTATTGTGGGCGGAGACAGATGAACATAGAAATTCCAGTGCTGACGCGGGTTTTGGTGGGTGACCCTGATGTGGGTCTCTCATTCTTCAGGGCGCAATATTAAAGAACAAACAAGGAAGGAAGCGCCTGGGTTCAAGCAAAATGAAAAACACATCCACCAGTCAGTTTGAAATTTTGGAAATACCAGCCGGAGCCTACGCCGGGGGACAAACAATAGCCCTGGGACGCATAGTGTGGGTGCTTGGATCGGAAAACACCTATACCCGGCAAAAAATAGCCTGGAACAAGAGCGATCCCGGGACATGGCCTGGGACCCTCCAATGATCGAAAGAGAACACAAGTATGCCAGATGTCCTGATAGATGGTCATGGGGGGCCAGAAAATAGATGCGAAGGGGCCCGGTTCCCGTCTAGCGCCTCCGGCTGGTACGGGAATCCTGAGAGTAAATGGAAACGTCCCCGGATACGATAAGACTACAACTGAAGACAAAGGCTCTGATGGAAGGAAGAGAACTCCTGACTCCTTCTGGAAGAAGACAACTCAAGGACTTCCAATTCCTGCTGGCACCTAGGAATTGGAACTGCTCGTCAAGGGTCAAGTGGTCAGCCTCCTGTTTGCCTGTACTACTCATAAAAACAGTAGAAGGACTCCTCTCACCTCTGTAGGTCTGGGAAATAGTGCTGAGGCGTGCCCACAAAGGTTTCAAGCAAGACGAGCAGGAAAACTAGGTTCATCCAGCTCAGAGCTTTCTGCTGCACCAAAAATACAATCATGGGGTCTTCGTAGCACAGTCACACAGCTTTGTGGAGCCCTACTTTGAATTTGAGAACCAAAAAGGTCACTAAGTCTGAAGTTACATTCTTGGACCGGGGCAAGGTGGCAAATGTATCCATCATTGTCCTGCTCTGAGCTTTTGGTGCTAAAACCAACAGTTTCTGTGGGACCTTGACAACAACTTAAAGGGACCATTGTCAACCATATCCTGGGATCTTGCACCACTTTAATACGTTGCCTTCCATTTCAGAGATAAAAACTTTAACTGGAACAACTAGCTTGTTGTAGCTGAACTCTGTTCCTTCGCAGTCGGCCTAAAATTGTGCCTCGGTCTCAGTCAACCACAAACTGCCAGTTTTCAATGGCCCCTCATATTTTCTAGGTAATTTTGCTTTTATAATAATTCATATGTTCGAGGCATATGAGCTGCAGATTACACACTTGTGCATAGATCGCCATCTGGTGTTGGGCCCGGATGTTTGCAGTTGTTTTTCCTCTTGGAAAGTCTTTGGAAGTCACGAGGTCGGTGACTCCTCCTTTGGATCGTATTGCGCATGGGCTTCGGCTCCATCCTCAGATTGTTTTTTTCCGCCATCAGGCTAGGATGTGATCTTCGCGCTCCAGTTCTGAACAGGTTTCCAGTTCAATCGACGCGCAATCCTCACCCCAATTCGCGGTATTGTTTCGGTCGCGATCTTCACACTCGACGCGACTCTCATCGATCAACACCTTCGATTCCAGTCGTCGACGCCGGCCTTCGGGCCTACCCAAGCTCCGGTCCTGGCTCATGGAAAGGACTCCCTTCAAGAAGTGTCCTCGATGTGGGTCCAAATTCCCCCACACCGATCTCCAAGAAGTATGTAATCTCTGCCTCTCCCCTGACCACGAGGCTCGAGACTGCCCGGCGTGCAAGTCCTTCCGGTCTAAGAAAACGATTCAAGACCGAAGAGCAAGAAGGACCATGGCACACTCGTTGACGGCGATTCCAGATGACATCTACGGAGAGGGCGTCGACGCTCCAGAAGAACACCACACCGACGACGGCCTCGTCAGCGCCTCCGAAGCCGACGATTCAGATGTGGAGGACATAACTCCAGCACAGAGGGTCGTGAGTACCAATTTGCCCCCCCCCCCCCCACACCCTCGCCGGCACCGAAAAAGGCTTCGGTCACGCCTTCGCCTCCGTGCCTAGGTAAGACCAAAGACACTGCTTCCCACACCGCACCTTCGGGACCGGTAAAGAAGCCGATTAAGCCTTCCGGCAGCTCGGGCTCGAGCCAGCCCACCGTCGGTGCCGACAAACACTCCTCCTCACCGACACCGAAAAAGAAAATGGCCTCCTCTTCGGCTCCGAGCCCCATACCGAAACACTCGGTGCCGAAACCCAGTTCCACCTCCTCGGTACTGACTCCATCCCCGGAACCGACAAAAGCACACAAGGCCACTGGCACCGAGATCTCGAAGCCGAAATCCATCTCGGCATCGACGAAACAAAAAGCCCTTTCCAAGCCGCATACTTCCAAACAGGACACTAAAGCCAGAAAAACAATGGCCCAACGCCTTGGGCGCCGACGGATAAACCACCTTCAGAAGAACTCTTTACACTGGATCGCAAAAGACATTGACCAAGGATCCCAAAATCGGACATTTGATGCTCAGCATCAAAAAGAGACAGCTGGAAAAACCTACCCTAGCTCCACCTCCAAAGAGGAAGGACTCTGCTACATCACCTTTTAGAATGCCCTACCCACCTCTTCCACCCCTTCCACCTTCTCCCCCTCCACCTTCTCCACTCCCTCCTCATCATGCCCCAACACCCCCTCCGGAAGATGATGATCATGACACATATGATGACATGGGGGACGTGCCCCATGATTTACCTACAGGAGACCCCACTCCCACAGGCTCCCCAGACCCATGGGACAACTATAACATCCCCGACATCCCTAACGTCCCACAAGATGATCTCTATCCTTCGAGACCATCCCCACCAGAAGACTCATTGGGGTTCAACCATCTACTCCAGAGGGCTGCACACTATCACGGGGTAGATCTCCATACCGACCCCGTGGAGGAGGATTTCCTCCTCAATACTTTCGACACCACGCATAGGGCCACCTCCATACTGCCCATGCTCAAAGGAGTGGTAAAACATGAGCCAGAGGTCTTTAAAGACCTAGTCAGAGCCAGGGTTATTAACCCGCGCATTGACAAAAAATACAAAGCCGCCCCTACAGATCCCTCCTACATCAGAGGGCCAGACCCACTAGATTCCCTGGTAGTGTCCACAGCACGGAAGAGGGCCAACTCCCAGGCGTCAGGCGATGCACTACCACCTGACAAAGAGTCAAAACTCTTGGACGCATCCGGCAAGCGCACTGCATCACAAGCTGCCAACATATGGCGTATTGCCAATACACAAGCGTTACTGGCTAGATATGACAGGGCCCATTATGACGAGTTAGAAGCCATAATGCAACACCTCCCTGACAAATACAAAAACAGGGCAAACGAGTTAATTCAGGAGGGTAAAATCATCACTAATACCTCCATCCGTTGTGCCCTAGATGCAGCAGACACCGCCTTCAGGGCCATCAATACTAGCGTCCTCCTCCGTCGCCATGATTGGCTCAGGACCTCAGGATTCAAACCAGAAGTGCACACTTCCATCCTGAACCATCCCTTTGACCAGGAACATCTGTTCGGCCCAAAAGTGGACGAGGCCCTAGAAAAAATGAAAAAAGACACCGACACGGCGAAATCTATGGGAGCCTTACAATCACACCGTCCCAGGCGTTCCTTTCGCCGTTCCTCCTTTCGGAGCACATCCAGAGGCTACTCCTCTGATACCGCTTCCACGTCATACAAAACTCCTACCCAATCCACCTTCACATTGGGTTACCAAAGAGGCGGCTACAGGGGCAACAATAATAAAGGCAGAGGCAAAACAAACACCGCCCGCTCTGCCTCCACACCTACCCAATGACTTCCCTCCGTAGCCCCTAGACCATCCCACTCCGGTCGGGGACAGACTCCAAAATGTCCTTCATGTCTGGGATACCATCACCTCAGACAAATGGGTGACACAAATAATTCGGTCAGGCTACTGCCTAGAGCTAATGTCTACCCCCCAAACATTCCACCCAGACAAAGCCCAATGTCACAGGACCATCTAGCATTACTAAAGCAGGAGGTAATCTCCCTCCTACAAAAAGGGGCGATAGAACACGTTCCTGCCAACCAACGAAATCTGGGGGTTTACTCCCTATATTTTCTCATACCAAAAAGGGACGAGACTCTACGGCCCATCATAGACCACCGGCCCCTAAACACATACATACACTCAGACCATTTTCACATGGTGACACTTCAGCAGGTACTTCCCCTGCTCTCCCAAAATGACTTCCTGGCCACTTTAGACCTAAAAGACGCGTATTTCCACATTCCTGTGCACCACGCTCACAGGAAGTTCCTCAGATTTGTAGTGGACAACCAACGCTACCAATTCAAGGTACTCCCATTCGGAGTCACAACAGCACCACGGGTATTCACCAAGTGCCTAGCAGTCGTGGCAGCACACCTCAGGAGACAACACATCCATGTCTTCCCATACCTAGACGACTGGCTAATAAAAGCCAGCTCACACAACCAGTGTGTACAACACACGCATGCCACTATCCAGCTACTTCACCAACTAGGCTTCATGGTAAACCACGCAAAGTCCCATCTACAACCGTCCCACGTAAAACAATACCTCGGTGCCACCATAGACACCTCGAAAGCGCTAGCCTACCCCAGTCCGGCCAGGATCACAAGCATTCAGGCTCTATGTGCAAAATTTATAGCACAACACTCCCTTCCAGCTCGAGTGCTTATGCAACTAATCGAGATGATGGCCTCTTGCATATTCATAGTACCTCACGCAAGACTCCAGATGCGTCCTCTCCAAGGGTGCTTAGCGCGCCAATGGAACCAGGCCCAGGGTCAATTGACAGATCTGGTGTTGGTAGACGGTCGTGTACATCGCTCTCTGCAGTGGTGGACCACCAAAAACCTTTCCAAAGGGCGACCGTTCCTGGACCCGGTCCCTCAGATAATACTTACAACGGACGCATCGCTCCCCGGCTGGGGAGCTCACCTGTTACATCACACCATGCAGGGCAGATGGACACCTCAACAAAAGTTACTCCACATCAACCATCTGGAGTTACTAGCAATAATCTTAGCCCTGAAATCCTTCCAAACACAGATTTCAGGCAAGGCAGTCCTAGTCCACACAGACAACATGACAGCCATGTACTACATATAAAAACAAGGCGGCACACACTCTCCACAGCTCTCTCAGCTAGCACAGAGTATATGGAGATGGGCCATACCCCAGAAAATCTTTCTCCTAGCCCAACAAGTCCCAGGAGTCCAAAACACTATGGCCGAACTACTCAGCAGACAGACACAACAGATCCATGAGTGGGAACTACATCCACAAGTTCTTCACCCGTACTTTCAACTGTGGTGGCATCCACAGATAGACCTCTTCACCATCCACGAAAACGCCAAATGCCCAAGCTTCGCCGCCAGATATCCACACCCATTGTCCAAAGGCAATGCGATATGGATGAACTGGTCAGGCAAATTTGCTTACGCTCTTCCACCTCTCCCACTCATTCCATTAGTGGTGCGCAAACTACAACAACACTCCCTCACTCTTATACTAGTAGCTCCAAATTGCGCCAGACAACCGTGGTACACCACACTGCTGGAATTATCTGTAGTACCGCACCAAAAGTTACACCTCTCTCCACACCTCCTAACCCAGAACCATGGAGAGATCAGACACCCGGACCCAGCTCAGCTCAACCTAGCGATCTGGCTCCTGAAATCCTAGAATTCGGTTACCTCGATCTTCCCCCTGACTGTATGAACGTCATCAAAGAAGCTAGGCGACCCACCACTAGAGCGTGCTTAGCCGCCAAGTGGAAACGTTTTGTTGTCTACTGTCACAACAATACCATCAATCCCCTAGATGTGTCCATTCAACACATCATAGGCTATTTACTACACCTGCAAAGATGCAATCTAGCCTATACGTCTATTAGACTGCACCTCACAGCCATAGCAGCTTATCTGCAAAACAGGCAACATCTATCACTTTTTAGAGTACCTGCCATTAAAGCCTTCATGGAAGGCCTTAAAAGGATAATTCCACGCAGACTGCCACCCTCACCTGTGTGGAACCTAAACATCGTTCTCACCAGACTAATGGGGCCTCCCTTCAAACCTCTGCACAAATGTGAACTCCAATTCCTAACATGGAAAACCGCCTTTCTTGTAGCCATCACTTCCCTCAGAAGGGTCAGTGAGATGCAAGCACTTACCATTCAAGAACCTTTTCTGCAAATGCACCATAACAAGGTTGTTCTCCGTACCAACCCAAAATTCTTCCCTAAAGTCATTTCTCCCTTTCACATAAACCAAGCGGTAGAACTACCAGTTTTCTTCTCGCAACCACAGACCGTTGCAGAAAGAGCTCTTCACACACTAGATGTCAAAAGAGCCTTACTCTACTACATACAGAGAACACAACCTTTCCGCAAGACCAAACAGCTGTTTGTCTCTTTCTCTCCACCACAGAAGGGCAACCCCATCTCCAAGTCGGGAATAGCTAGGTGGATTGTCAAATGCATTCAGATTTGCTACCACGAAGCAAAACGAACGCTTTCCGTTCCCTCTAAAGCCCACTCTACACGCAAAATAGGGGCTTCAATGGCATTTTTTAGGGAACATCCCATTAGATGATATCTGCAGAGCAGCTACATGGTCAACACCGCCCACTTTCACTAAACACTATTGTGTTGATGTGTAAACTAAGCAACAAGCTAGTGTGGGCCAGGCTGTACTCAAAACATTATTTCAAACCACTGCCACAGATACGGGTGGTCGCCGCTAAGGGTGGGTACTGCTATATAATCTATGCACAAGTGTGTAATCTGCAGCACATATGCCTCGAACGGAATATGCTACTTACCAGTATGCATCTGTTCTTGGTATGTAGAGCTGCAGATCTACACACGCCCACCCGCCTCCCCGGCTACCTTTATCTGTTCCAGTTCATCTTATTTAGATACAACACACATGGGCATCTTTCCTGTTATTACTACGCTCCATCTTTTCCTGTTGGCGAAAAACAATCTGAGGATGGAGCCGAAGCCCATGCGCAATACGATCCAAAGGAGGAGTCACCGACCTTGTGACTTCCAAAGACTTTCCAAGAGGAAAAACAACTGCAAACATCCTGGCCCAACACCATATGGCGATCTATGCACAAGTGTGTAGATCTGCAGCTCTACATGCCAAGAACAGATGCATACTGGTAAGTAGCATATTCCTTATATGTCAGGATCCCTTTTTAAATTTTCATGCCCTTGCTTATTGTAGGTTCTCATTTTTTTTATAAAATAATGGGTTTTGCTTATTTTAAGTGCTGTTATCTTTACTTGAAAATTGTTGGTACTACTTCAACTCAAATAACATGCACTTCTCTGCAGACTGCCTGCTGCTTGTGCCACAGCTACTAGGGACAGATCGGAGGTTCTCCAAGAACTTTCTTGTCGCCTAACCAGATTGTTTTATTAAGTTGGTACGGGTCACCACTTCCAAATTAATAACCCAATTTCTGAGACTGTGCTATTTGAACAAAAGAAACTGAAAACTTGTGGAAACAAGTTCTCTAATACGTTCCCACCGTAACCAAAGATCCAGTAAAGCTATCATGGTTTTTTTATTTTAAGATATTTGATTGATATTTTATTATTTTTCCTTTTACAATCCACATTTTGAGCTATTAGCAGTATTGATACATTCAACATAACTTTTTTGCTTTACATAAGGAGGGTATAGGAGTACCCTAGCCAGGGGGGTCAGAGAACAACAGGCAGACCCAGCAAAGCCACCCTTCACCCAGTCCCATGTTTCCCATTGCCTGTAGCAAAAGGTCCCATCTTAGTGAATCGAAAGCTTTTTCTAAATCCACCGCCATCACTACAGCCTCAGGTTACTTCGCCAACTCTTTATGGAATAATACATGGTATAGCCTTCTCAGGTTGTTAGAGGTCGACCTCGTTGCGATAAACCCGTTTTGGTCTGTATGAACCAGTTGTTGCATTTGCGGTTAAAGTCTGGTTGCTATCACTTTACTAAGTATTTTAAAGTCGAAATTCAGCATGGATAGATAACGGAAGTCCACCACACTTGCAGAGTCTGACGTAGTTTTGGGCAATGGTACCACCAATGCCTCCCTAGACGAGGCAGGGAGTTGATTAGCCTGAAGAGCATTGCATACATCTTCTCTAATCGTGGGGCCGAGAGGTCCACAAAAGTGTGGTAAAACTCGGCTGGGATGCCCTCCGGGCCGGGGTTTTCCCTCTAGCCATCTCTTTAATTGTTGTTCTGAGTTCCCGTGCAGTAATCGCTGTTTCCATGCTTTCCCGTGTGGCCTAATCTAGTCCTTGCAGCCCCAGGTCATCCAGATATGCCACCATCTTTTCCACCTGTACCTTGTCCGGTCTCCTATATAACTCATAGTATCCTCTGAATAAATCATTTATAGTTTTTGGGGAGCAAATCACGAGGACGCAAAATACGCAGCAGTGTACATATATATGTTCAGATAAGTACCCATAATTCCTGCTTAGGCATCATACCTGTCTGCTTAAAACATATCTCTCTTTTGTGATTTGGTTTCATGTTTCTTACATAAAAGTTGTTAGTGTGGGGAGTGTGTTGCATCAGCTGCCAGTGTCCCCTATCTATGTCGTTCTATATCCCATTTACATTTTTATTCTCCGCCTTTAATTGAAGCGAAACACTTCATAACAGTAAAAAAGCAAAGGGAACAAAGGCAAAAAAAACATATAAGAAAACAAACAAAAAGAAAAAAGCCAACAGCTTCAACTTGGGGTCAGCACTAAATCGGACAACATGTTCCTGTTCTGTGAGGGGTTCTAGTCTGGTTGTATTTTTCGGTATCCCAGAGCCGGGGGGAGGGGAGACCACCATCTCAGACTCCATTTCGTATTGCCTATTTGGGATCAGATGTATTTGACAACCTCCTAAGCAGAGTCCTTTCTAGTATAAGCCTCTCCAATTGCCTCAAGTGTAGGGTCCCCATCATGGGAGTCCAATTCCCATGTTTCTCTCACTTCCCATGCCCTTAATATTTCCGCCCACGGCACAGCCAATGGTTTGCGACTCTTCATTATTTTGTCCTCTCGCATTAAGGCTCGTTCTTCTGCCCTGGCCCAGTTCAACATGTCTCTTTCCCAGTCAACTATTTTCGGGCCCACACTCACGCTCCATCTGAGGGTATTTTGCCGCTTTGCTAATAGCAAAGCTAGGTCAGCAAATCTGTGTCCCATTTGTTTCACTTTAGGCCTCGGAAACAGACCGAGCAGGCAAACCTCTGGGCAGCATTCCAAGGTGCGTGCCAGGACTCTGTTTATCATTTCTACAATAGTTTTCCAGTATGTCTGAAGTACCGGACAAGTCCACATTGGAGAAGTGTGGCTCAATGATTAGAGCGGCAGACCCTGATGCAGAGGTCTAGCCCGGGACCAGGGTTCAATTCCCCGCCTCGGCGGGTCTTGGGCTCAAAAATTCCACAGACCTGATAATTCTCGCCTCGGTGCCTATTCCAATCATGGAGTCCCACTCTGCAACTCTGGGCAATAGCTTGCTTAACCTCCACAACGGCCCCCACAACGCTAAGGATGCCTGGCCTCCACCTTGGGGGTGCCCAGGAGTGGACTCCTCACAGGGAAAGCCAGGATGGGTTCCACAGCGGTATTCGTACAAGCGCCTTGAGACCCTTGCGGGTGAGTAGTGCGCTATACAAGTATCAATTTACATTTACATCATGTGTGCAGATTTGACATCTAGTTCTGAGCATCTGGCACATTTCGGTTCACCTTTCCCGTACATGACGTTTAGTCTGTGTGGTGTGAGATACGTCATGTGTACTATATTGAATTGTATGAATTTGAAGTTAGCGTTTCTTGATATCTTCTTTGGGCTGATCAACACCCTCTTCCATTCTGCCCCAGTCAGTGGCCTCCCAACCAAGTCCTTCCATTTCTCCTGTACATGGGACAGGGGCATCTCCATCAATTCCATTATCGCTGTATATAGCCATTTCCCTAAATGTTTTGCTGACCCCAAGGTCACCATTGCTTGGAGGGCTGTGTGTGCAGTGGGTGCGTGTGTGTCTTAACCCCATAGTATGGTCATTGTCCCCCGGACTGCATGATAATTTAAGTATTGCCCTGGTGATAATTTGTGGTATTCTAAAAAGTCTGCTAGTGGGAGCAGTTCTCCGTCTTGGTACCAGTCCCTGACTGTGATCACTCCCACCTCCTCCCATCCCCGCAACTGGTCTTGAGTGAGTGGGGGCCCCATTCCTATCCATCTAAGTCCCATAATTTGGATATCCGGTACATAAAGTGGCGTTCCCGCCCCTCGTCGTGTACAGCGGTCCCAGCATGCCAATGCCACTTTGAGTAAAACTCCCATATTTTTAATCTTGTGTTTAGGGTTTGACATCCTTGTGAATAGTTTCTCCCGAGAGGACCATTTAGGAAGTGCCAGTATCTCTAACCCTTTCCCTTCTAGCCACTGGGCCAGACATTGGAGCTGTGCAGCTAAGTAATATGCTTCCATATCTGGGGCACCCAGCCCCCCCTTCATTATGGGCTGTCTCAAGATTTTTAAGGAGACCCTATTTCATCCCCCATCCCAAACCAATTCCATCAGCAAGATGTCCATGTCTTTGAAACACTTATTTGGACAACCACTGGGAGGTTGACAAAGTAAGATAATAGCCTTGGCAATTCCACCATTTTGGAAAGTGCTAGTCTGGCCATGATCGGGAGTTTAAGTGATCTCCAAAATGACACATTTGACTTTTGTGCTTTGACAGCTTTGCCCAGATTCCCTTCTGGCAGGTCTATTTGTTTATGGAACACCTGGATGCCAAGGTATTTAAAGGAGCTTGGGGTCCATGTGAGTCCTGCTGGGAGGTCTAGTGGTCTTGTCAGCGTGGGTCTCACTGGAAATATGTTGGTCTTCCGGATGTTAACTCGAAGCCCGACAGTTCGGCGAATTCCTCCAGGACCTGCATCACCTTCGCTATGCCCCGTGGACCATCTCGTATGTATAACAGAATATCATCTGCATACAATGATAGTATATGCACCTTTCTATCTAACTTTATTCCATGATTCCTGCCTTCCTGTCTAAAGCGTTCTGCTAGCTGGTCCATCGCCAGTGCAAAAAGCAGAGGTGACAGCGGACAACCCTGCAGAGTTCCTCTACATATAGGGTATGGTGCAGAAACCTCTCCACCCGTGCGTACCCTAGCCAGGGGGGTCAGAGTACAACAGGCAGACCCAGCAAAGCCACCCTTCACCCAGTCCCATGTTTCCCATTGCCTGTAGCAAAAGGTCCCATCTTAGTGAATCGAAAGCTTTTTCTAAATCCACCGCCATCACTACAGCGTCAGGTTACTTCACCAACTCTTTATGGAATAATACATGGTATAGCCTTCTCAGGTTGTTAGAGGTCGACCTCATTGCGATAAACCCGTTTTGGTCTGTATGAACCAGTTGTTGCATTTGCGGTTAAACTCTGGTTGCTAACACTTTACTAAGTATTTTAAAGTCGAAATTCAGCATGGATAGGGAACGGAAGTCCACCACACTTGCAGAGTCCGACGTAGTTTTGGGCAATGGTACCACCAATGCCTCCCTAGACGAGGCAGGGAGTTGATTAGCCTGAAGAGCATTGCATACATCTTCTCTAATCGTGGGGCCAAGAGGTCCACATAAGTGTGGTAAAACTCAGCCGGGATGCCCTCCGGGCCCGGGGTTTTCCCTCTAGCCATCTCTTTAATTGTTGTTCTGAGTTCCCGTGCAGTAATCGCTGTTTCCATGCTTTCCCGTGTGGCCTAATCTAGGCCTTGCAGCCCCAGGTCATCCAGATATGCCACCATCTTTTCCACCTGTACCTTGTCCGGTCTCCTATATAACTCATAGTATCCTCTGAATAAATCATTTATAGTTTTTGGGGAGCAAATCACGAGGACGCAAAATACGGATCAGGACGCAAAATATTAGATATTGGAGACCCCGTGCTTTCTGGGCAAATTAGCCTGGCCAACAACCTCCCTGTTTTTCCACCCTCCACATGCTGTTTCTCTTGATAGGTACTGGCATCTAATACTCTCAGCCGTTCCCAGGTTTTTGCATATTTACTCTTAGTATCGGAGAGACGTTTCCTGTCCTCTTCGCCTGTCCCCACTTCCCTATTCATCATCAATATTTGATCCTCCAAGGTACTGAGTTTAAGGTTAATTTCCCTCCTAGCCCCCATAGTTTGCCCCATACATTGTCCCATTACTACTACCTTAAAGGCGTCCCATTCCACCAGGGTGAGCTCACTGATTCTTAGTTCATGGCAAAATAAGATGATATTGCTCCGGACAGCTGTTGTCTAAAGCAGTTGTCCTCAAGGAGGTTGGGGCCTAATTGCCACAATGGGATGGGGGCCCTTTCGGGAATTGGAGTAAATCGTAGAAGGAGAGGACTGTGGTCAGATATGGATCGACACAGGTATTCTGCCAACTGTCTGGACCAGAGAAACATATCCAGCCTAGTATGCAGGCGGTATAATGGGGAGTAGAATGAGTATTCCCTCTTCTGTTTATTTTGTAATCCCCAAATATCCAAAAGTTCCCACTCAGAAGCCCACTCTCGCAAGCCCATGGTTGTCGAGGCTGCCACCGTACCCCTTCAGGGGGGGTGGATCTATCCATGGCTAAATCAGACACACCATTCTAATCTCCCCCTAAAATCAGGTCATTAGCCGCTACTTCCGATAGTGGCTTAGACGTCTTCAGCAGGAAGGGAATCTGATCTTGGTTCTGGCATAAATACTTCCCAGTGTTCGCTTCCTCCCCTTCAATTTGTCCTTTACCAAAACATATCTCCCTTCTGGGTCAATAATCTTATGCGTTACGTGGAAGGGGATTCCAGGCCTGACTCATATAAGTGTCCCTCTAGCCGAAGCTGAGTAAGTTGTGGCATATAATTACCCTCACCATCTGCGTTTGAGTCTAATAACTTCCTCTTGTGTGAGGTGGGTTTCCTGGAGCATCACAATTTGGGCACCCGTGCATCTTATATAATTAAGGATGCTATACCGCTTTGAGGGTGATCCCATGCCCGCATGTTCCAGCTTAATAATTTAAACTCTTCGGCTGCTGTGTATTTACTAGCCATAGTCCAAGACAGTCAACAACACCCCCCTCCCTCCCCTCAAGACATCACGCCCTCACTTGTGTTACATGCAGTGGACCCCGCAAAATAAGGCAACATACCCAACTTTACAACTCCCCATCCCTCAAGCAGAATGGCTACGGCCAGCAGCCCAAACCTGTTCATGAACAGCTCTTCCAATAGAACGCCGCCTTCGGTTCCTCAGGCAGTTCACTCTGTTGGAGGGTGAACAAAGACATGTAGCTACAGAAGGGCATTGGTTCCGCCCAGTTCTGCATGTTGTGCTAAGTCTGACCCGCTTCCAGGGAGCATGTCAAACCACACCAGCAGATCTCAGCTTCGCTTCCCACCGTGTTGCCCCAGTGTACATGTCTTTAGATGATTTCATCAGCAGTTCAGGGGTGATTTGCGGTAATTCATTGCCTGTCTTATCATCTGAGTCTGATGTTTGTGCCAGGTGCTCTGAAGACAGACGTATGACAACAAACTAACAGTGTATTTGCATATTTTTGCTTATTTTTTCGTGGGTCAGTCTTGCCTATCATATGGGGCGAAAAAATCTGCTCTCCAAACTCTGGGTGGGCCTCGTAGTGCCCAACTAAAAGGTAAGAATGCACAGCAATAGTAAACAACATGTATATGTATGTATGTATATGTATGGTCTCGGCAAACAAAATATGGCAGAGCATAAAATGTATTTCCTATTGTGTGCAAGTGAGGTAGAACATTTTCTTGTAAACAGACTTTTTACAATGCAAGGGGGAAAGAGAGTATAATGTCAGCCCATTATAGGAATTGAATCATGATTTTGCTTTTAATTTCAGATAGACAAACCCAACAGAATAAAAAAATGGGTCGTCACTCACCTGGCTGCTCTGATCCTGTGGTAGCTAGTATATACGTTTTCAAATTTATTTTCTCTTTCACTAACACGTATATCTGCAGACTGACTGCTTAACACTTAAGTCCTGACAAATACCCCTGGATCCCTACACGGGATCTACCTAGGGCAGAAATAGGTTGACCCTTGTGAGGGATATATTTTATTAATCCCCAGTCCTCTTTTAACTCAATCCCTGAGCCACCAAATAAAGTTTAAGTGGACTCCTGGAGATAGTTTTACTCACTTTTTACTCACCATTAAGATCACACTTTTTTGCACTCTGCCCCTCATTCATCTCCTTCCACCGCTCATCTTGAGAAAACACCTCAGCTCCTCCCCTTTGGTGAGTCGTAGCCCACACGTAGGACTCTCCAGTCCAGGTGTGAGGAGGGAACCCAAATGATGAAGCATGTCACCAAATGGTGAGTAAGTGTTCTCATCCTGAAAGGATTTCTCCCCCCCCCCCCGTTTTCCCCCTCTCATTTCTATTCTGACATCATTTGACTCTCACTGTTTTCACCTAATGCCAGATGTACATTGTGTGAATTTACCATTTTTGGGGGGGGATCATACATTCTTGGCACCCTGGATCACTCTAGATCCTGTGTGTGGAGACAACAATAGAAGAAAAGGTGACCAAAACACCGAACATGGATCCTGATTTATTAACATGTATGTTTAAATTGGGGAAGGATCCCAGGAAGGGGTTAGAGAAATTGCTCAAGATTTGTCAGGACAAATTGTTGGATGTGCTAGGGCCCCTGGTGACGATTTTTGATTCTTTGGAAGAGGTCTTCCTTAAGGGCACTGGTGTTGATTTAACCCTATTAAGAGGATGGTGCCAGGGGGCAATCTAGTTTCTAGGTAACACGAATGAAGGTCTGTTGGCAGAAAGACGTAAAACCTTACTCATGAGGATGAATCCAAAATTGAGTGAGTTAGCAAAAATAGAATCGTCAGAGGATGCAAAGGGTTTGTTCTTTGGAGATGGTTTGGTAAGGTCTTTAACTACTTGGATAAAGTGCAATATTCAATGCGCAGAGTTTTCTTGAGTGTAAGTTTTTATGGCAAGGTCGATAGGAGAGGGCACCCTACTGGCCGAGCAGGTTTAAGAGCCCAACATCACAGTACATCAAACCAAGGTTTTGGAACAAACAGAGGAAACCCTGGAGGTGGATAATTCTACCCGCACAGGGGCAGAAGTCAGGGAAGAAGAGGTCATGAGGAAGGGAACAGCTCCCTAATCAGTGTCAAGGGCAAGGTGAGAACGAAGACAGCTTCTGGTTTTATCCCTTCAAGTGTGTGAGGAAGGTTGAGGTTATTCAAAGCTCAGTGGGAATCGATAACAAAGGATTCATGGGTTTTGCATACCATAGAGGGTCATCATATGGATTTTGAATCGAACCTTGCCAACTGTCGGAGCCAAATTAGTTGGTGTCTCAGAGGGATTTGGAAATGGTAGTTCAGCAGGAGGTAAGTCAAATGTTAGACAAGACTGCTATTCAAAAGGTTTCGGAGAAAGAAAGAGGGTTTGTAAGTACCTTGTTTTAGGTGGAGAAGAAAGCAAGGGCTGGAGACCCGCAATATGCTTACAAAATTTAAATTGGTACGTAACGTATTGACACTTCAAAAGGGAAGGAATTCATTTATTGAGGGATTTATTACCAGATTTAGATTTGATGGTGAAAATATACCTGAAAGATGCATAATTCATAGTGCCATTAGCAGAAGAAAGCCATGGTTAATAACAGTTTTGGTGAAAGGGACAGTTGGATCAGTTCCCAAGTCTCCCATTTAGAATGTCAGCAGCTTCTTGGTGCTTCACGAAGGTGATGCATCCAGTGGTAGGATTCTTGAGAGAAAGGGTGATAAGAAAGATAGTCTATTTAAATGATAGACTGATAATGAATCAAGAGCTGAGGGAGTTGCAGTAGGATTTGAAAATGGTGGTAGGTTTATTACAATGTCTGAGAATTATGGTACAGTCTCGGTTGATGATGTTTCTAGGTTTCGTGGCGGACTCAATGGCAAGTCAGTTACAGTTACCAGAGAAAGGTGAAGAAAATAAGGCAGGAGGTAAGCTCAGTGTCAAGGAGGGATACGGTGAAGTTGAGGAAATTGGCTCGAGTGATAGGACTATTGTCATTGTCAATACAAGCAGTGTTTCTGGGTCCTTTGCATTACAGGGCCTTTCAACTATTAAAGACTTGTGGACTAGCAAAGGGTTTATAGAATGGAGATTCGGTTTATCAAAACAGAGATGTACGACAAGAGCTAGTGTGGTGGAAGGAGAATTTGGAGGCCTGGAATGGACAGGCAATATTTGGAACAAAGCCAGAGTTTGTGTTGGAGACTGATGCATGCAGTTATGGATGGGGAACCTCCAGGTGCAGTATGGTCAATGGAGGAAAGGGAGGAACATATAAATTGTCTAGAAATGCAGGCAAGGTTGTTAGCCATTCATAGTTTCAGGAGGAATTATACAACAGCTCAGTACATTTCACAGCGGTAAAATACATAAACAGGTTAGGTGGAAGCAGGTCGAAGAGATTGTCGGAACTGGTAAAAGAGATTTGATAATTTTGTTTGGAACACAAAATAGATCTGAGAGCCAAATATTTACCAGGGAAGCAGAATGTGGTAGAAGATTGGAATTCCTGGAATGTGATGGATTACTGTGACTGGATGTTGAAAGAGGGAGTTTTTCTAATCATTCTGAGGTAAATTGGTCCTTTGTATATAGATATGTTTGCTTCCAGGCTGACTTATCAGTTGCCAAAGCGTGTGAGATCGGACCCGGGAGCAGTGGCGATAGATGCACTTTTGCAGAATTGGAGGGGAGTGAGCCTTCACACTTTTTCAAGGATTCAGAGAGTGTTGGCTCAAGTAAGGAGACAGAAATGTCAGTTGGTATTAGTGATGCCTTTTTGGAAGACTCAGCCTTGGTTTCCGACAGTGATGGAGTTAGAGGTGGACCAACTTTATTGATAACGTCCTTCAAGGGGCTGCTGTTGGGTGTAGAGGGAAAAGAACATCCTGTGGTGGAGTCAGGTTTTCTCAACCTACTAGTCTGGAGGATATCATGGGTTCCAGAAGATGCCTAGGTCTTTCGAGTTTGCTCAATGAGTCATGGGCTTCAGGGACCAAGAAGAGATATAAAGGAGCTTGAAAGGTATGGTTACGTTGGTGCGTGCAAAAGGATTTTGATCCCGTGGAGGCCGATGATGTAGAGGTAGCTAATTTTGGGGCTGATCTCTTCGAGAAGGGAATGTCTTATAGGGCAATATACTGTTATGGTCAGCTGTGGCAGCAGGACACTCTTTGGTTCAAGGTAATTCTGTAGGTAAAAGCCCATTAGTCTGTATAGTGTTGAAGGGAATTTGTTTGAGGAGACCACCAAATGCAAGTTTCAGACTCTGTCGGATGTATATTTAGTACTATGTTTGTTTAAAGGTTGGCCTAGTAACAGGTATTTGGAAGTGATGGAATTGACCTGGAAGCTGGCCACATAGCCTTGTTTTGTGTCTTTCCGAAGGGTTTCGGATGTTAGAGCTTTGGAGGCATCACATAGGTTTTTTTCAGCCTGATGGTGTGGTTTTTGAGATCTGCAAGCAAACAAAGACAATGTCTGGTTCTGTATTTTATCCAAGATGTGATGATCCTCTTAGTGTATCTGTAGTTTGGTGTTTGAAAGAGTATAAATATAAGATGTTGGATAAGAGAGGTGAAGGGGTAGATCATCTGTTCATTTCTTACGTGAAGTTGTTTAAGGCAGTGTCAAATGCTATGATTGCAAAGTGGGAAAAGGCAACTATGAAGGAAGCTGAGGTGGATGTGTCTAAGTTTACAGCTCACTCAGTCAGAGGGGCAATGGCAAGTAAGGTTTGTATGATGGGTGGACAATTGGAGGATATTTTGAAAGCAGCTGATTGGTCATCTGCAGAAACCATTAGGAAGTTTTATTTTAGGGATGTAGAACATGTTTCAGAATTTGTTTTGAAGCGCTTTGAACGTGCATTATGCTAGCCTCCTGTCTTGACATAAATATAGGTTTATTGAATAAAAAATAAATAATCAAGATTTTATTAAAGACAAGGAGGCTAGCATTATCTTACCCACCCTTCCCTTCTAGGGGATGAGGGAAGGGATATATGAAAATTATGTTAATGTTTCAGGATAAGAATTGATTAAGTAACTTTTTTAACGTTGTTGTAGAAAATGTGGAGACATTTTTTCTTTTAAATGCTTATTTTGGTCAACAGATAACTAAAAGAGGATAGAGACGTGGTGAATACTGTTTCTCAAAGAGGTTTTTAAAATGAAGAACAAACAAAAAAGGAGGAAGATGGAGAATGGACAGTATATGTTGGTACAGAACATTCTTTTTCACATTGTGATGTTTTAAGCTTCTATTTGACAAGCTTTTAATGGTTTGCTGCCCAGAAGGAGTGAATAAAAGTCAATGCATAATGCTAGCCTCCTTGTCCTTAATAAAATCTAGATTCTTTATTCAGTAAACCTATAAGAATCGTAATTCCATTCTACTATCTGATTTATTCAGAAATCGGGTAAAGGCTAACAATAGATCCACATACATGAGCTTCAGTTTTGAAGATTCTGGCTTTGAGAAAGCCTTTTCACCTTTTACGTGGTTGCAACAAACCATACAGACTTAAGGAAAAAAGACTCATCATTAATCATTGGCTCTGCATGAAAAGCGATACAATGATCTCTTTATCATTATCATTTTGGAGCTTCGGCTGATGTGCACATCAGCACACTTCTAAACAATCACCCCAACTTTGCAGTAAACTCCATGAACCATCTCCTTACTCTTCCATAATAATACAGTGTAGGTCCCACTGGACCACAAATCTATTGCCAAGTAAATATTCTTGCTTGTGATTCACAGGCATGATTATACAAAGACCCCATCCTAGCCACAACCTCTAACACAGGCATGTGTTCTAGGGAGAAAGGGGAAGCCTCTTACCTTACATCCTTTGCATACCTTTGATTGTATACCGTCCGGAAGAATCCCTGAGCTTTCTTGCTGTGTGGATCTACATGATCGTCACTAATAGAATTTAAATGTGAGTGTTTTTTTAGAATACATTACTTATGATGCTTCACAGAATTCTGCTGATGAATCAGATTGTAATGACACAGCATGCTTTTTTTCCCCTTAGAAAAGTGTCTTTAACCTGCCCATTACTCCAAAAATATTGGAGGTAATTACATTTCCTCCACAAACAGTTTAACTCCAAAATTCTGGAGATCATTGGTTACCACTGCTGTTGGTTTTTACCCCAAATGAGTTGTTATTCAGCTAATTTTGATCCCATTTACCTACAGTTTTCTAGTGTTATTTTTGGAGGTATTTTCCTCCAGGAAGAAGCTGGAGTTAGCAATTTAATTTTACTTCACTGGCAAGGATTGTGGTAATTTAATCTCAATAAACTAGTTATATCTTTGTAATTTGTGTATTTTGTTCATAGAATAAACGTTGTCAAAATGACAGATATAGACGCAGCTTTGTGGAACAGTGTTTTACATCTTGGGCAGTGACAAGTGCCTGTTCAGTCTACTGACATTTGGCGCCTTATTATAGCCAGAGCCATTGGAATTAGAAGGTAGGAGAGGGCCAAATTATGTGGCAGGGTTAAGTAAATTATGCGGCCAGAAAAGGCCAATTATGCACGCATAATGCTGCACATTTTGTAATAGTATTGCTTTATTATTAGGTAATTTTTAAACTTGGTAACACTCTCTGGACATTGGTTGCGCCTCATTAATACTAGCTTAACATCCAAGTATAGCAAGAGGCAACAGAAAGGTGACGAGGTGAGGTTTGCAAAGGGCCTTCCATTGCGCACTAACATGTGATGTCACATTTTTAGTAACTTGTGAACCGTTTGAGCTAAATCAATTTGTTTTGTTCAAATCTGCAGACTATGTGGCAGATGATTGATAATGTGGCAAATGCATAAAATCTACAATTATGCAATAATCACATAATTTCAGTGACCCTGATTATAGCTCAAATTGTGTCCTTGCATATATTTTTGATGAGAGGATGCATTGCTCGCTAAATACATAGTGCAAAAAAACAGAAGGACTGCAAACAGCAGCCACTAGAGTTCTGGTAATTCGCATTGTTCTCTGCTACATATTTGCTGCGTATAATGCTTAACTAGGCGACATGGGATAATACATTCATTTTGGAAATGTTGCATAACAATCGTAATGTATAAATTACCGAAATTATGCAAAGTTACACTCACGTAATGGACATTTCATTAGGGCCTAAAGTCATTTTAACAAAAGGAGAAGGGAAAAAGCTTACCTGGATATTCATTTTCTGTACATTCCAGGGTGGTATCAATTCCATCTAGCAGAATCCATAATCTCCAACACTTTTAACTCAATATTATTAAAGGTAAGCTCTAAGGGCCACCTGCCACCTGTCCCTTTAGCGTGCTGCTTTGCCTTGTTATAATCTTCACACACTTTCTTGCGCAGATCATACCACCTCTTTTTAAAATCAGTTACAAAGTGTTTGGTAGCGAAGTTAGCATTTATCTTTTGCAGAATAAAGTCCCAGATACCATTTTTAATGTGCAGAGATGTTCACTGGGACTGTGCACCAAATAAGCATCCTACATTCCAGGACAGAGTTAACAAGCAGTTCCAAAGATTGTTCGAAAAATGTAGTCTTCCTTTTTCTACATGGATTTGCATTGGCCATGTTGGCAAATAGATTAACTTCAGCCGAGTAGCCTTTATTCCAATAACCATCTGTCAAACAATCCTCTAAACAGAAAAATGTTTCTCTTTTCTTCTTGAACCAGGCTTTTCCAGCAGCAGCTTTAAGAATTTTTAATTGGCAGCAAAATTCACAGGCCAGGTTATCTGTTAGCATACAAAAATGTAAACACCCCTGAAATGCTTTGCTTTTGCTTTTAACTCCACAAATCCAACTCCGACACATTTCGGACAATTTGTAGTGGTTGCTAGGCAAGCCCTTCTAGAATATCGACAGAAGACCAACTCTCTACCTGACTTATTTGGAACCTTTAGAATAGGTTCATAAATAACATTTCAATTCATACGCTAATCTGTCGAAAGAGAACTGGAGATAATTAATTGCACCTCTCTTTGAACAAAATCTGCACCTTTGGGACTTGGTGAGGATAAATTAGCCTTATTTATTTCTTCATTAGTAGTTTTTGTCTGGTGTGGACTAGACCCAGTTGATGGCATAGCCCTTCGCCTAGAACGTTTACAGGAGGAATGCTCCACTGGTTCATCTTTCCCGCTGTGCTTACCCTTAGTTTGCTACAGTCTCCATGGTGCTGCTGAAAGTTCTAATGGAGTGGTGGAGTTCCTGTTTTGCCTGTAGGCCATGGGTTCCTCCGCTGGTTATGTTGACCAACTGATCTCACAGTCAGTTTTTGTTGACCCTGTCACCTCTGAGTAATACTTTATGTTTCTCGCCGCTCTGTTATATGTATCCCTAAGGATCTGGAGATAGAAAGGCTAAGCATCCCTGCTAACTGATGTCCCAGGTCATGTGATACCTTGGCCCTTAGAAATCAAAATGGATGGCTTTGTGTTGATTTCAGGTTTCTCCTTAGGTGGACGGTAAACAGTTAACACGGCTTATCAGCAGGTTGTGCAGTCTGCCTTGAGACTTTTCCATGGTTCTTCAAGCCTTGCAGGATGGTCCTTTAAACATTCCTTTTAAATTCGTGACAGAGGTGGCTTTTCTAGGAACTAGGAAAGTCTTATGTGTTAAAATCCCTAATGAAACTGGTTTACTTACAGTTCTTCTTCGTCCAGGATTTGTCCCTAAGGTTTCTACCACCTTATATTTAGAACAGCATGTGACACTACTATTTTATTTTTATACCCGTCAGAAAAAAGTCTCCTTGCATTCTTTAAATGTTCATTGGGATTCATAAATGTAATTGGCTGGCTCACCTTATGCATGAACCGTTTCACACCACACACTCATCACAAGACTACATCACACGGAATACAAGAACCAGCACTAAAGTGGATAACCTCATTCCTCACAGGAAGAACCCAAAGAGGAACACTTCCACCATATATCTTGGAACCCAAGAAACTGATCTGCGGAGTCCCACAAGGGTTGTCACTCAGTTAAACCCTCTTCAACATACACATAACACTGCTCGCAAAACATCATCAGATCACACCGAATCAACATTGTCTCTTGCACCAACGATACTCAACTCATCTTATCCCTGACAGACTACACCACCAGGAACAACTTCACAAACTGCATGACCAGCGTGGCACACTGGATGAGAGAGAACTACCTAAAGCTCAAGGCCGAAAAGATGAAGTGCTGATCTCCTGGAACAAGAGCTCACCCTGGGACACTTACTGATGGTCTGCAGAGCTTGGACTCACATGTCAGAAACCTAGGACTCACCCTGCACAACAAACTCACCATGCCATCACAAAACAATATCATTACCTCCTCCTGCTTCCAAATCCTACAAATGCTGTCGAAGATCTTCAAGTAGCTTCCCTAGAACTCATGGGGCACAAGTCCTCATCACGAGCAAACTGGACTATGGCAATGCACTCTACATTATAATCTCAACCCACCTCATCCACGAATTCCAAACCATCCAGAATGCTGCTGCCAAACTCATTATCGACCTCCCATGCCACACCCATATCACGCCACACATCAAAGAGATCAAATGGATCCCCATCCAAATACGCTGCCATTTCAAACTTCTCATTACTCATTTCTAGGCACTGCACAACATAGGACCCACTTATTTTAACCACTGGTTACACTTCCACCAAGAGATTAAACAAAACCATTTAAAATAGGGTCCAAGGGATATATATTTTAAAGACCCACACCTGATTTTATCCCCAGCACCAACTGAATGTATAACACACGAAACACAGGGGGTCTAACAGCCAAATTTGAGAGGCTACACTGTCGATACTGAGTCAACAAGATCTCAAAATATCTTTATCGCACACACATAACGTATTAATAAAGATAAAGAAGGAAAAAAGGCTAACACTACATGCATAGAGGAGACCGATACATCATCGATTATTCGTAAAATGGCGGATTAATCCACAACAGATTGTAAAGGGTTTCCATCAAATTAGACTCAATGATCAGTCCTATCATTTGGCCAAACCCATGTGCAATTGAGGCTGGTCCCCTGATCAGTGGGACACTCAGCTCCGCACCTTATTGTTGTATCAGGATTTGGTCCACCAAATACACAAACCGTCCATGATGACTGATCTTTTGATGGTAAAGTAAGAAGAAATAGTGCAACGAACAAGAAAGTGATTTAAAATAGGATGGAATGTCCTCCTTCTAAATACTTTATTCTATGGACTGGACACGCCTCCTAATTAAAAAATAGAACAGTGCAAAAGAAGACAGTGACAATTATCTGTCTACATAAGGGCCAACATGTTTCTGCCTAACGGGTATTTAATCCCTTGGCATTCGTCAGGGCCTCTGCTCGTATAATAGTTGCACTCCTAATAGTGAAATATAGAATTCACCACCATCACCAAAAACAAATTACAGTAAAACTGGTTAGAAACGGTACAACCTGTAACAACCATGGACATTAACCCTCCGATTCACAATGGTTACTGTGAATTCTGTGAAGAAAAACGTTATATCATTAGTACTGTATTCGATGCATCAGTCTCATGTGCATAGTGTGTCACCAAACCAACCAATAATGTGTGTCAGAAAATTAATTTTTATGCTTACCCTTTGTGGTAGGGCAATAGACCTCACCTCACCTGGACACTGCTCAGGTACTAAGAGGCCCCGCACTACAAAGATATAGGAAAAACAAAAGAACGTGGCAAAGTACTGTAAAGAAATGTTTTCCGCTTTATACCCTGCCTATGATCATTCCTATAACCAAATGCCCTGTATCTAGAGGCAAAACATGTGAGGTAGATAAACACCCCAAACTCAGTGTACTAAGCCTCAAAATGACCCAGAAACTCGACTAAGACACCAAACTTTAAGGAAGATTAAAACTCCTTTGTATGCTTATTCAGGAATTTTACAACATACTGATCTACAAAACCTGTGATTTGCTAAAGTTTACAACATAGTATAGCTAAAAATATTCAAAAAATATTCTGTGGTAGATGCTCACCTTTCCGTCGGTACCTCAAGCTCCCATCTGAGACTTGGGGGAGGCACCGATCTGTAGGAGATGCTAGTATAAGTAGTCTAGTGAGGGTTTGTTAGTGAAGTATCCCTCCACCTTTAAGATGTATACTAAATAGTGGCGATCTTATCATGTGTCCCTTCAATTGGTATATATTAGTGGCAAGGACACTATTATCAGACATTTATTGTGAAGTAAGCCTTATTGGTCTTTATTTTCATAAGAAAACTAAGGACACTACTTTACGCTCGAAATAAGAAGTGCTCAGAACTACCATATGATGTCATATCGGCCATCTTTGTAGTTCCTAACACTATGATCTGGTAATCATTAAACCGTGATTATTCCTCACGTGCATATGATGTTAGAATGCCCCCAGTGTTGTGAGTCACTGCCTATTTTCTCCAAAATAAGCCTACTTGAGCCTGTTTTCTTAGGAACAGGAGCGCACTACTTAGCGCTCGAAATCACGCGGGAAGATGCGCTCAGAACTACCCGATGACAACATATCGGCCATTTTTGTAGTTCTGAAGGCTCCAACCTGTATATCATAGAATCACGATTGACCATGTGTTGTTTTTGAAAAAGTACCAGTCATTGGGCAATGACAGCTGCCCAATGATGTCATTTCGGACATCTTTGTAGTGCAATGACTGCAACCTATTGGTCCGTGATATTCCAATGTTGTTTTTGGGAACACAAATGCTCTAAGTAGTATGCCATGAGTGGCCTCAGAGTGTATTCAATGGGCATAACTATGCAGATGCTCCAAAATCTTAAAATGTGGGAACCATCCTAATGGTTGTGCATAGCTATATGTCACCCTCCAGTGTATGTCAGAAAACTCCCATAATCAAACCTATTTGTGATATTATGAGAAGAGTGTGAGTAATAACTGGGATATACTGACTGTAATAGGGTGTGTCTATATAAACATGTTGTACATATTGATTCATGCCTGAATTACTTTGCTCACACTCTTCTCATAATATCACAAATAGGTTTGATTATGGGAGTTTTCTGACATACACTGGAGGGTGACATATAGCTATGCACAACCATTCGGATGGTTCCCACATTTTAAGATTTTGGAGCATCTGCATAGTTATGCCCATTGAATACACTCTGAGGCCACTCATGGCATACTACTTAGAGCATTTGTGTTCCCAAAAACAACATTGGAATATCACGGACCAATAGGTTGCAGTCATTGCACTACAAAGATGTCCGAAATGACATCATTGGGCAGCTGTCATTGCCCAATGACTGGTACTTTTTCAAAAACAACACATGGTCAATCGTGATTCTATGATATACAGGTTGGAGCCTTCAGAACTACAAAGATGGCCGATATGTTGTCATCGGGTAGTTCTGAGCGCATCTTCCCGCGTGATTTCGAGCGCTAAGTAGTGCGCTCCTGTTCCTAAGAAAACAGGCTCAAGTAGGCTTATTTTGGAGAAAAATAGGCAGTGACTCACAACACTGGGGGCATTCTAACATCATATGCATGTGAGGAATAATCACGGTTTAATGATTACCAGATCATAGTGTTAGGAACTACAAAGATGGCCGATATGACATCATATGGTAGTTCTGAGCACTTCTTCTCGCGAGATCTCGCGAGATTTCGAGCGTAAAGTAGTGCCCTTAGTTTTCTTATGAAAATAAAGACCAATAAGGTTTACTTCACAATAAATGTCTGATAATAGTGTCCTTGCCACTAATATATACCAATTGAAGGGACACATGATAAGATCGCCACTATCTAGTATACATCTTAAAGGTGGAGGGATACTTCACTAACAAACCCTCACTAGACTACTTATACTAGCATCTCCTACAGATCGGTGCCTCCCCCAAGTCTCAGATGGGAGCTTGAGGTACCGACGGAAAGGTGAGCAGCTACCACAGAATATTTTTAGAATATTTTTAGCTATACTATGTTGTAAACTTTAGCAAATCACAGGTTTTGTAGATCAGTATGTTGTAAAATTCCTGAATAAGCATACAAAGGAGTTTTAATCTTCCTTAAAGTTTGGTGTCTTAGTCGAGTTTCTGGGTCATTTTGAGGCGTAGTACACTGAGTTTGGGGTGTTTATCTACCTCACATGTTTTGCCTCTAGATACAGGGCATTTGGTTATAGGGATGATCATAGGCAGGGTATAAAGCGGAAAAAATTTCTTTACAGTACTTTGCCACATTCTTTTGTTTTCCCTATATCTTTGTAGTGCGGGGCCTCTTAGTACCTGAGCAGTGTCCAGGTGAGGTGAGGTCTATTGCCCTACCACAAAGGGTAAGCATAAAAATTAATTTTCTGACACACATTATTGGTTGGTTTGGTGACACACTATGCACATGAGACTGATGCATCGAATACAGTACTAATGATATAACGTTTTCCTTCACAGAATTCACAGTAACCATTGTGAATCGGAGGGTTAATGTCCATGGTTGTTACAGGTTGTACCGTTTCTAACCAGTTTTACTGTAATTTGTTTTTGGTGATGGTGGTGAATTCTATATTTCACTATTAGGAGTGCAACTATTATACGAGCAGAGGCCCTGACGAATGCCAAGGGATTAAATACCCGTTAGGCAGAAACATGTTGGCCCTTATGTAGACAGATAATTGTCACTGTCTTCTTTTGCACTGTTCTATTTTTTAATTGGGAGGCGTGTCCAGTCCGTAGAATAAAGTATTTAGAAGGAGGACATTCCATCCTATTTTAAATCACTTTCTTGTTCGTTGCACTATTTCTTCTTACTTTACCATCAAAAGATCAGTCATCATGGACGGTTTGTGTATTTGGTGGACCAAATCCTGATACAACAATAAGGTGCGGAGCTGAGTGTCCCACTGATCAGGGGACCAGCCTCATTTGCACATGGGTTTGGCCAAATGATAGGACTGATCATTGAGACTAATTTGATGGAAACCCTTTACAATCTGTTGTGGATTAATCAGCCATTTTACGAATAATCGATGATGTACCGGTCTCCTCTATGCATGTAGTGTTAGCCTTTTTTCCTTCTTTATCTTTATTAATACGTTATGTGTGCGATAAAGATATTTTGAGATCTTGTTGACTCAGTATCGACAGTGTAGCCTCTCAAATTTGGCTGTTAGACCCCCTGTGTTTCGTGTGTTATACACTTCCACCAACCCAACAGACAACTGTGATCAGCATCACTCGAACTCGCACACACCGCCCTCATCCGCAGAAGTTGAGGTTGTTTGTTCTTCCACGTTCAAAGACCAGGGAGGAACTCCCCCATCACATCAGGGCCTTTTACTCGATTCTTGAATTCCACATAAAGCTGAAGACATGGCTTTTCAATAACAAGGAGATGATGGAGGAAGCGCTGAGACTTTTCAGACACTCACCTCCAGTCACAGATCTGGGTTGAATCCATCATCGTTCTTTAGTTCCCTTCGCCACTCCAGTACAGACACAGCTATATGCAAATCAGGCTTGACCCTGTGCCTCATGGAAACAGTCCAGCCCGAACTGCCAAGACAGGTCTTCCCTGGACCGTAAACAAGCATCCAGGGACCAGTTTCAGGGTAACACTCCTCACCAGCGAGGCTAGTTTGAATCCAATGGCAAAGTGATCAAGGGAACCACATCCGGGCATACCCTGCCAACTCAGGGCAGACAAAGAAAATACAAGGAGATGATGGGCGGAGCGCTGAAACTTTTCAGACACTCACCCTCAGTCACATATGTGGGTTGAATCCGTCATCATTCCTTAGCTCACTTTGCCACCTCAGTTCAGACCCAGCTATATGCAAATCAGGATTGACCCTGTGTCTCATTGGAACAGTTCAGCTCAAACTGCCAAGCCTGGTCTCCCCTGGACCGGAAACAAGCATCTTGGGATTGGTTTCGGGGTAACACCCCTCATCAGCCAGGCGAGCTTGAATCCAGTGGCAAAGTGAGCATGGGACCAACGTCCGGGCATACCCTGCCAACTTAGGGCAAACAAAGCAAACACAAGGAGATGATGGACGGAGTGCTGAAACTTTTCAGACACTCATCCCCAGTCACAGATCTGGGTTGAATCCATAATCGGTCTTTAGCTCACATCACCCAAACTGGCTTTTCAATTAACCATGTGGACCCTGCAGAGGCAGCCAGTAATCAGGCTCAACCCTACTCACCTGCTCGAGCCTGGCTACCCTCACAGGTGACAAGTACGCTCTACAAATCCACATGATCTAATATAACAAGAAAGGGTCTTTTTTCATCGTTTTTGGGCAAGCAGGAATGGACAAGAAACGTTTGCGACCTCCTAGTGATTCTTACCATGTCCTTAGCATACAAGAAAGCAGAGCTATCCTTCACCGGTAGGCGAGCCAAGGCTTCCCCAGTAGGGACAGGGCAGCATCCTCAGTAGACTTAAGGGGAGTATCTGCACACAATATTAGCCATCTGGACTTTCCCACACACTAGACGGTGGGGATGGGGTTATCAATATATAGTCTTTGCCTTATGGGTCAGCCCTTACTTCTAATTTGGTATAGCCTCAATTAGCAATGACTGTGACGAGGAACACAAACATGGTTGAAATGGGACGATTAATTAACACTCATCTCTTGTACCTGACTACGAGTCCACATCTTCCTTCTCACAGCCTTTGAGTTTTCTCTGCCCCATCCTGGGCTGGCAATGAGCACAGCATTGGCATGAGATATGTACAGGATAAAGTAAAAAAGATCATCTGCAAGTAATCTGGAATTGTCTGATAGGCCTCTTAGAAGGAAGTAGATTTTGTAGCTACAATGTGACTTACTCTGTACCAGCCCTGCCAGCCTGGCATGAGACTAGTGCTTCTATCGCAATACTGCCTCTGAGGAGTTTGCATAGTATGTAACAGGCCCAACTTCGCACCTACGAGCCTTTGACACAGGCCTGCCGGTAATGCATCCACTTAGCAAATCTTTGTCAACAAAAATTAAAGAGAGCCTGTTGGTGCATCACAATCTCCCTTAAAAATCCATATCCAAGCACACACTTGCCTGAGCACTAATAGGCACTTTCAACTGAGATTACACTAAGCTTGAGGTAATTGGAACCGTATTTAAGAACCCTGAGAGAATATTATTGCAAAATACACACAGACACATCTGCGCCATGGACTCAGCCGTTTCCTAAAAGAGGTATTTGCAAGGCAACATACAACATAACTGAGGCTAGACATTTCTTTCATGGTCCAGTTGTTCAGACAGTCATGGGAGGTCCCAATTTACGACAGTTGTACTAGTCCTTGGCACAGAGGTTCCTCTAAAAATGTCTGCTATTGCCTGTGTCCGGTCTTGTCGGACTTGGACTCCAGTAATGCATTCTGTTGTAGGATATGAAAAATGAAGTTATCGTGATAGGAAGATCCAGAATTATTTTTTAAAATACATAGGCGAGTATGATCTCCCTATAAAAGCGTGCCACTTTTTAGGCCTGGTCAGAATGTATTTGTCTGTTGTCAAAGCCTATTGTGTACAATACCAATGCGTAAGTTGTTTTTTGCGTGAGAACTGTTACATATTAGTAATTGCCTTTCCTGTCAATTTCATTTGTTTGCGTGTTATTAAATGGCTTTCCTTTCCCTTCTTGAGTTTGTCCTTTCCCTGGGTCACTGCGTCTTCTTACTATTCATTTCATCCGACGACTTGTCTCCTTTTATACCTGAAACTTGGGAACCATTTTTTTCTTTCAGCAGGTGAAGTGCCCGTGTGCTCTCTCCCACGTGTGCCATTTCACCCTGACACCCATGCGCTCCACGTTTTTCTGCGCTCAGCGCGAGCTCATCTTTTCTTCTCCTGTCCTCTTGTTCCACTTGGCTCCCCTGTTGCTTTTATAAATGTATTCTTCAAACACCGTACCCACAACCCCTCTTCCCCCATTGCCCCCAGCGGTTCACAGGCTTTCCCCTCTCAGTGGAAATGATTTACTCTACTCCACCCCAGTAATTCCGTTTCTCCCCCAGGCCGTGGGAATTCTCTTTTAGAGGGTCGGGCAGCTTCAATTTGACACTGGTCCACTCGTCTTTTCATTTTTTATTTTTACTGTTCCAGGATGGTCACCCGCAACCTTGTAATAGTAAATTAAAAACAAAAACAAAAATGGCAATATGAACACTCGTGTAATCAATTTTAACAGGCATCACGATGACTTTACAATTTACTTTATTCATGGAATCGTACGTGAGTGAAGGGCGAACTCTGTACACCCTGCATCTCTGATATAAACTTTACTGAAGCAGCCTGAACACCGCCCTGCCAGCAAACCCTGCACACAGAGGGGCAGATTTACAAGCCCCATGCGCCACATTTACGCCGCCACTGCGTCACTTCTGTAACGCAGTGGCGGCGTAAACCATGCGCCACGTTGCGCCTTATTTACAACGTGACGCATCTAGGGAGATGCGTCACGTTGTAAAGCTCTGCGCCACATGAAACCTGCGTTATGTTTCATGTGGGCGTTCCGGCGCAGGGTGGGCGTTCCTTCGCAGGAACACCTTGTAAAAGTGACACAGTGAAATATGTCACTGAGCCACTTTTATGTCCATGCCGCGTCAAAACCCTGCGCCTGCTTGAAGCAGGCGTAAGGAGTGACGCAGCATGTTAGGCATAGGGCGGCCCTCAGCATTGCTGGAGCCGCGTCGCGCTTGCGACACGACTCCAGCAATGCGCCGCCCTTACGCCACAGAATGTGACACGCATCGCCCTATCCTTGTGCCACGGTGCGCCGCATTGTAAATGCGGCGCATTTGTGGTGGCGCAGGGAGGAAATTGCGTGTCGCATCTTTTCTAGCGCATCCCTGTTGATTTGCAGAGATGCGCCAGAACTCGTAAATCTGCCCCAGAGGGTGTGGAGGTGAGAGCTCACAGTCAAAGCTACTGACTTTGGAACTGGGAAACCAGCCTTGGCTCAACATACAACATACAGTGGTCTGGGCAAATCACTTAAGCTCACTGGGCGTACCCCAAAAAAATCCTTAATGTAATCTGATGCTCTAATCCAAGTTGGCGCTATATTAAAATGCAGAAAAAAAAATTGTACTGGAAACCTATCTGCATTTTGCCAGTGATATCCCCAGCAGCAAACCACTCTCATGATCTCATGAACTGAGATCAGAAGCCCAGCAAGCAGCAGCCGGATGCTAGAAGAGATGCACTGCACAAAGTCACTGGAAAAGGACCACCTCAAGTCCAGGAGATCCTGAAAGACTGCCCACAGGATTTGGACCATCAAATCTTCTCCACTGCTTCTCAACACCTACTGTGCTTATTCGCCCAGCCTCTCAGACTCCTGCTCTTACTTGATTTTGTTATCTTGTTGGTTAAATTCTCAGTGTGGGTAATCATAGGTAATGACATTCACTGCCGAATGGTATACTGGTTCCCCACCACTTTATCAAATGCACTTTAATGCAGCTCGCGCCCCACTCTTACGACTATTCCTACCTCCAGGTAAGAGGCCCCGTGGTCTGAGGCCACAGCCGGGTCAATAGTAGCACTTCACAAAACCCCCAAATAAATGAACCAGTCATTAACCTATTTATAGGGCTGATTTTAACAGCACATTCTCCTTCATCCTCAACCCTTCAATTAACCCTTTTCCGGGCTATTCTCTACTCACTCGTAGACCCACCACCCAACACACTTCTCATGAGCATTTCAGCAACGCAAGAACATGTGGCAATACAGGCAGAGCGGAGAGATAAGCACCGAACAACGACTCTCTTAAACATGACTGGCTGCAGGTGTGGCTCATCGGGCCTCTTGGTAGCTACACAGTCCCTAGGTTCATGCAAGTACCCCAGAAGAGGAAGCACAGAACCCATTCCCAGCCCTAAGTATCAGAACTTCCGGCAGGTAACACTGGTTTCTCCGACACTGGGGCCTTGTAAAAGATGCCACTGTTGCGGCTCTTTGTATGCTGGCCTTTGTAACAAGCAGCCTGGTTACGGTACGCAACATGATCTCAGTGGGTTACACTGCATCCGGTAGACACTGCTTCTCCCACAAATACAATTTCCTGCAATGCATTCGGTGCATTGTTCTGGTCACACACTGCTTGAAGCGGACATTCATGACTTCCTGCAACAGAGAAATATTGATTATAGATTATTAAATTAGACCCCTTCAGAACTGACTCGAGAACCTATTGTTTTTCACTCAATAAACATGGACGATTATAATATATGAGCCACTATTTGTATTTGGCAGCAATTTTACCAAAGAAAATTCTTGGAGTCAATACCCCCCGTAGTCCACACCATTCTAGAGAGTGCAAGGCTTGTTTGCTCTGCGCTCTCAAGTGCTGAAATCTAGGGCCGATCCTAAAAATATTTCTCAAGCTGCTTTAAGGGCACAGTATGAAAGATCTGACCCCAAGACACCCGTCCTATACCTGCATAACAATGCATGACCTCTTACGACCCCTAGTGGCCTTCCTGCTACTGGTCTTGAGAATCACAGCTCATACAGGACTGAGACTGGAGGAACCGCTACTGTTCAGGGATGACGGTGTGCATCTTTCGAGACTGGGAAACGCATACTATATGATGGAGATGAGGGATGTTGTCAGCAAGTTGTGGAATGAGGCTATTTGGTGTAAGAGGAATGTCTGAGTAGGTGGGTGAAAGTTGCACAGTATGACCGGGGGGGGGGGCAGGTAACCACCCTAAAGGGGGGTTCCCTGGTTGGCGGTACTTGGGAGGGGTGGGGGAGTCACTGATGGGTGCACCCATTCCTCGGGGGGGAGAGTGAATGATGGGGGGCCGGAGGCATGAGTGTAATACCAGGTGATGCAGGGGAAGATGCTAGAAGAGAAGTGAAGAAGTGGATGAAGAACTGAACGGGTCATGGAGGGGAATGAGAGGTGAGTTTGGAGTGGCGTGATGGGAGTGAGTGGATGAAAAGGTTGATGTTGGGTGGTTTGTTATTGGTTATGTGATATGTTGTGCAGCCTGGTCCTAATAAATGGCCTTTTACGCTTAACATCAGCGTGGTCTGGTTATTGCGCGATGGTGGGCCCCGGGGGAAGCAAAGTCGCAGACTAGTCTTCCCCCTGGGTCTTTCGCATAGGAGGGCCAGGCTGGGGTCAGGGGTGGGGTTTGGGGAGGGGTATAAGAATGCAGGGGAGGAGGGCGACTTCCTCTTCCTGCATTCTGGTACCAACAGGAGGGTTAGGTGTTAGTGAAAAGGCCACCCGCCCACCCTACAGTTTACTAGGGTTCAGGAGCTGGGTAGGCTGAGCCTGCCAGTTTAGGACAGGTTGCAGGGTTTAGCGGTACTTGGGAGTCACTGGGGGTGGGGGAGTCACTGATGGGGGCACCCATCCATCGGGGGGGGAGAGTGAATGATGGGGGGCCGGAGGCATGAGTGTAATACCAGGTGATGCAGGGGAGGATACTAGAAGAGAAGTGAAGAAGTGGATGAAGAACTGAACGGGTCATGGAGGGGAATGAGAGGTGAGTTGCGAGTGGCGTGAAGGGAGTGAGTGGATGAAAAGGTTGATGTTGGGGGTTTGTTATTGGTTATTTGACGTTATTGGTTATGTAATATGTTGTGCAGCCTGGTCCTAATAAATGGCCTTTTACGCTTAACATCAGCGTGGTCTGGTTATTGTGCGATCAGCATCTGCCTGCAGTCAGTGAGTGCCAAGCCCGGAGTTAGAGAACTGTAGGTAGAAGTCGTGGCAAAGCTGCAGGAGAGGCTACCAGCTGTGGGCAGTGACCAAGTGTGACTGTGTGAAGTATGGCTGTACAGTGTACTGCACCAGGGCATGTTGTGCCACATCGTGTTACATGAAAATACATTCTTAACGCATTCTGATTAATGCAAAGTGATGCAGCAAAAAACTGTAAGGAATAAACACTGTCTTCCACCTCTGTCATCCAAGTGCCGGTGTTCCCTCAGTCGGAGGTCGCTAACACTAGTGCCTTTAATTAGTTGTCTGCTGGACTCAGTGCGTGCTTAGCAGAGTTTTGCTGCTACCTTAATCATGGCACCAGAGGTCCAGGTCTCTGTTGTGGCTGTCGCTGGCTGATGCATGTGCGCTCTGCTCAGCTGACCGCTCGCTTGAGACAGACCTGCACCCTGCAGGATGGCACTCTTGTCCTCCAGCCCTACAGCGTGGGCACTGTCACTGAGAGACTTCTGGTCAGTGCAGGCTGAGTGGCAGCAGGATGTTTTGATTTCAAATTCCTGTCCCGACCAAGACGTGATTGTGCCGCCCACAGAATGAATAAATTAAACAAACCCCATGACCTCCTCCAGACTGCTCCCCTCCCCTGGTCGTGGGGGTTCCCTGGTGACCATAAAAGTCATGGTGAGACTGAGAGCAGGCGCCGTGTGTCTAAAGGCATAGGGCACAGCTCTGAAGTTGTGCCACTCCATGACCTCTCACCCTTACTATAATCTACATCTGCAGATTAGGCCAGTATTGCCCCCAGCACATCACAACACTGTCAGAGCACCTGTCTGCACCAAGTGACCCCACAGTCTCCAGCTACAGCGACCAGGCTGAGCAGCAGGAACGATTTACCCAGCACTCAATTAATCTGTGGATAAGTGAAAGATAAAGTGGTGATTAATAATGTTCCTGCTACAGAGGGATCAGAGTTGTCTCGTGCAACTTTTGACTTACCAGTAGCACAGAGGGTTAACATGCCTGCCACAACAAACGTGTATTGTGGATCTCAAAGAACAGTATTTTTTGTGGCTAGCTCATGGGGTTACTGCTTTTGTCACAAAGATGCTTTTCTTACTTGCAATCATAAATTTCAATCCAATTCTACACACTGGCCTACAAACTATTATCAAAGACATCCGCTGCATGTAAAAGGCATAGTATGACCGGAGTCGTAGTGACCGAGCTGGCCTGTACTGTGGTGATGCACGCTCTGTCACTCACACTGGTGCCAAAGTACTTATATCCTAAATGTATTTAATTTAGTTAAGTTCCACCTCTGCTCACAGTTCTGTACTGACTGTGCTCAGTAGCCTAGACCTTCGACTGTTCATTGGGTGGGGTCCGGGGTCTGTAGCGCACTTCTTCACCAGCTCCTTTACTTAAATAAACCGTCAATTTGGCATTCATTTATCACTACCAGGCCCTCCTGTGAAGTTCTTGCCCTTCCATGTCTGGTGCTTTGCAGGAGTTCTAGAATCTTCCTAGAGTTTCTGGTTCCTCAGTTGGCTGTAACTTCTGATATTTGAAGGTTTTCCCTCCTCTTCGTGGCTGGATTTCACTTGCGAGAAAGTGTTACTCATAGCGGTGAAATGTCACTCATAATTTTACTGAAATATGAAAATGTCACACATAAGCAATCCGAAACCTTGAACGTAAGAGTCACCAACAGGCCGGGAGTTTTGTTGTTTTCAATTGAAAGTTTACTATTATAAACATGTGAGATTGGTCCATGGGGAGATGTATATTACATTTGTTCTTGCTCAAGCATAATGAATCTCCTTATAATTGGTGTTTTATTGTTGTAAAGATGCATATACCACCCACATGCACCCCCGCAACACACACTGCCTATATGCATCCCTCAAACACACACGATATAACAACGCACCACCACATTCCACACCATGCCACTGCCCCCATGTCACTGCACGAAGCAGAGCTTAGACACCAAGTTTGCAGAACAGAGCACAGTAGCCACACTGCTGTACGAGTAGAACATACCTTAAAAACATTGCGAAAGCCAAGATCTCTGGCTAAACACTTATAAGGTCCCAAAGGCGAGACCTATTGGCTATGCCAATGCTTGTTTTTTAAGGCCGCCCTTTCAAATGTTTCTCTTATTTATTTCCTCCAGAAATGCTAGGGTAGCCTTGAACAACCAGCGGTGTCCCCTGCGACTGCCACTGCTCCAGATTCCCCGCAGTGTTGCATCTGCATACCGTTGAGAATAGATTCTTACACACCACACATATTGCTAACTTGTGTTCATTTTTCTCGTTGCTTTCAGTTAACTGTGTGTGGCTAATCCACCCCTCCCTCTCCCATGCCTCTTGTTATCCCCTGACCCGCAGTCCCTCCCCACTTTTACCACTGAGTTCCACAGATCATTAGCTGACCAAACCTCCATGGAGTGAATGTCTTTCCTTCCCAGGTGAACACAGACGCTGCGGCCGTCACCAGGCCGTGAAGGGCGTCATTCGCTGGCCCTGCGCGCGCATATTAAGTGAGAGCGCTGAGGTGTTACCTGTAATGAAGGCGCCACGCTGGCAGAGGCTTGGGCTGCTGAAAGGAATGTTTTTGTGCTTTGGGTCAACAGTAGGTCTGTGGTTCACCATTCCTCTCTCATTAGGAGACAGCTCTCTCCCTTAAACAGCAAATTAAATATAGGGTGATGACGATGTTTCTCAAAACAGCCTTGGATAACAAACACGTTGTTTCTTCAGGAGAGAGAGGCCCAGAGACAGAATAATTAGGATTCGAGATTAGGGCCATGTGGGCCTGGGAGGAGAGTGTTGTGTTGGTATGTTGTGATGTCACCTAGCTGATGATGGCAGGCAGCTAGGCCATGAGTTCTGTGTGGAATGCTGGGGTGCACTGGGTCAGTGCAGGCTTCTGAGAAGTCCCTCTCAACACACAGCTGATTACCAACTGTTTGGATGAATAAAGCAGTTTAATTTGAACTACCGAGTTTGTGATATCAATACAGAGGGTAAAACTGCATTAGAGCCAGGAGGCAATGAGACCTAAAAGGATATGTGAGGCAGTGCATTGGGATTCAGACTAATGTGGGCAACGCGGCCTACGACCCTGTATGAGGCACAACAATGAGAGAAAGAGAATCAGGTTGAATGGAAGCATTGTGACATCAGAGCCTGGATGAGGCAAAGCAATGAGGTCACAGGATATGGGGGTGAGGTGAACCAACTAAGCAACTTCCGCCCATTCTCCCTGCTCCCCTACCCAACCAAAGTGATAGAGAAGGCACTGTGGGAGTTGATTTCTGTCAATAAAGAGCAAAACGAACTGAGCTTCTGCTAACATTAGGTTGTGTTTACACTGTCCTCCATCTTGCCTCAACATCCCAATATACCACGTGATGTCTATTGCTTATTTCGGTTTTAAATAAAGTATCGCTAGTGTTCACATGACTAAGCAGAGTTTTCCCAGAGAATTTTCTCACTGTAGTGAACCGAGGACATTTTTAACCAACCAAGGCTCTTGCTCAAAGAATGTATCGCTTCAACTGTTCAGCTGAGGCTATGAGAATGACTAAGGGCCTGATTACGATCAAATGTGATGGATATCCCATCCGCCGTACTACAAGTTCCATAAGATATAATGGAACTAGTAATACAGTGGACGGGATATCAGTCACATTTGTGACGGACTATCCCATCCACCAAGGTCATAATTAGTCCTAAATCTCAATGTATTACTGTCATGAGAGAATCGTCAAATGTATTCTGTAGTAAAATGTTTCTACTAGCTTGATCCCTATTGGTGCAATACCTGAAAACCATGTATTCCCGCAGAATGTACGAAAGTCTTGATTTAAAGTTCTATAAAAGTATGTGGATTTCTGTAGCCGAGAGACCCCCTTTTCGTCACCATAGAAGACAGATTTATTCAGGATTTCACTTAGAACTGTATAGAGTACTTTGTACTTATGATTTATATGTTTTGCTGTTAAACTTGGTTATGGCATGCTTATTGTATTCTGCTTATTAATTCCTGATTTGAAGCTTTGAAACAACAACCTTTGTCTGTCATTTGTAAGAGGATGTTTTCAGCATATTCATTGGTATTTATCTAACTAAAAATAATAACAGTTCCAGTTGGGAAACACTAAAGTACACATTGGGACTACCTGCTTCCAGTCCAAGGCGTTGGCGTGCCCTATGAGTTAGAATTTGAAACTAATTTATGTTCCGACACCTTCAACATTAAACTCACAAGCCACCTCAAACAATACAACCTACTAGACATCACTCAGTCAGGTTTCAGAAAAAAACCCTGTACTGAAACAGCCCTCATCGCTGGCACAAACGGCATCTGCACCATCATGGACCAAAGAGAAAGAGCAGTCCTCATCTTCCTCGACCTCTCCAAAACATTCAACACAGTCTCCCAAAGCACACTCATCAGAAGACTACACAAGATTGGAATCCAAGGGCCCGCACTCAGCTAGATCTGCTCCTTCCTCACAGAAAGAACTCAGAAAGTCAGACTCCCTCTCATGACATTGGAGAACAAGAACCTGAGCTGCAGAGCCACCAGTGATCGTCTTTCAGCCCAACCCTTTTTAATATCTACATCAATCTACTCACCAACATCATCTGATCCCAAGGAATCATCATCATCTCCTACGTCAAGGACACCCAACTCATCCTCTCCCTGACGGACAAGAGGACCAGCACCAGAACCAGCTACACCAGCAGCATGATCTTTGTAGTTGAATGGATGAAAACCAAATGTCTGAAGCTCAGCTCCGACGAGATGGAAGCAGAGCCGGTCTGGCCATACCGGGCATTGGGCGTTTCTCTGGTGGGCTGGCGACCAAAGGGGCCAAATTTCACCTATGGGGCCGATTTTCACCTATCTGGGCCGCTCTCATTAAAGGCTTGGACAGTAATTTCAGCATAGAACTGCAATGAAAAATACAAGCCTCAGCACAGCCGAACAAAGCTGCCTGAGACTGACTATGCAGTGAGGGAGCTGGTCCAACAAAAACTGCCAGGGGTGCTTTTGGCTCTCAGTTCGGCCTTGGAAGGAAGTGTTGGTCTTCGCAAACAAGACCTCCCCAAGGGAAGACATCTGGTGGTCAACAGAACTAGAAACCACACCAACATTGACCGACCATGCCAGAAATCTGGGGATCACCTTTGTAAGAAAGTGGCTCTGTATAGACTGCACCAAGGTAAGGTACAGTGGGTACAGAGTCCAACAGTCCCCAGAGGTTTGGCAGAGGTTAAAGTTAGATATAACCTTACTCTCTAAAGTGGTAGCTTGGTCGAGCAGTAAGGCAGTATCAGAGCACAGTGTAAAGCATTTGATGTACAAACTCAGTCAGCAAATGGTCTCACACACTCAAGAACTGAACTCTAGGCCAATGGTTTTGTATATAAAAATATATAGTTGTTTTATTTTAGAACCACAAGTAGGTATCAAAATACGTTCTCAGAATGAGATGCTCTAGTTGAATACTTAAAATAACAATAGACTTTTAAATGCAATAGTTACAGTTGTAACAATAGGCAAAACAAGTTAAACACAATTATAACATTGAGCTCAATGGGAATCTTTAAGTAAATGTAATATCAATTACTTTGCATAGGTTTTTCTTACTCAGGGCTGGATCCTGGATTCAGCCCTGGTGCATCTCCTGTAAACAATTGAAAGAAATCGTTTTTGTTACACAGGCGATTTTTAAGAAATATTTGTATGTTTCAAAAATCGACACAGAAGAATTTCTGGCAAAAACCAGGCAATGTTATCCTATAGAGGAAAGTTTGGTTATCGGAAAATCACAGTTGTAATGACTTTTTAGGGTCAGTGCTGGGCACCAAGATCCAGCACTGGGACCTCTCCTAGTAACAGGTGATTAATTTCGTTTTCGTTGATCGGGTGATTTTTAGTGAATATTTCAAAGTGTCAAAACTCGACACTTAGAAGAATTTCCAAGTGAAAACCAGTCAATGTTACCCTATGGAGAAAATGTGAGTTATCGACTTTCAGGTAAGTACTCGACTGGCAGAGTTAAGATTCTGGGGTCAGACTCAGGGGTCTCCCAGGGTCAGGTAGGTACAGTTGTTACACCATCAGCGGCACAGGGGCAGCCGGGTGCAGAGAGAGTAGGCCCAATGTTAGCCTGTGGCGGGCAGGGGGCCTTTGGTTGGTGGCTGCTAGCAGGCAGATCACGCGGCTGTGGGAGTGGAGTTCCTGGTCACTTACACAGGGCAAGTGGGGAAGTAGAATAGAACAGATGCTGCACTTCCAGTGGCACTCGGGCAGCTGGGTGCAGGGTGCTTTTGGGCCGTCGGGCGCCCAATGTATTTCAATGGAAAAGCTGCAAGATGAACAAAGGCTGCAAGCTCAGGGACGGAGATTCTTCCGGTGCGACCACCACTTCGAGAGGTAAGTTGGAAAGTTGTAGGTTAGGTAGACACCCAGGAGTTTGGCACAGGGCACTTGGGACGCCGGGTGCAGGGGTGTCTTTTGGTGTCGGGAAATCTTACCCTCTGTTGGTCGCGGTTGGAGGGGTCCTGGTTGTGAGGCTGCAGGCGTTGTCAGGAGCGTCGAGGAGGGTCCTTGGGGGCTGGGTTCGTGGTCACAGTTGCCGGGAGGACGTCCTCGTGGTCTTTGTTCACTCAGGCACAGGCCGGGCTCGGCGGGTGCAGAGTGTGCTGGATTCGCGGTTTCTGGCTGGCACCAGGGGTTGTTGATGTTTGGGCAGAACCACTGCTCGTGGGAGTCCCAGTCTTTGGATGAGCAAGGCAGTCAGGTCCTCCAGGGTTTTCGAGGTTGCTGACCACAGGAGACGCCGGGATTTTGCAAGAGCAGGTTTGAGGGTCGACAGGCCTGTAGGGCTGGGGCCAAGTCAGTTGGTGTCGTCCTCTTCTTAGCAGCTACATGGCAGGTCTTATTTCTTCTCGTTCTTCCTTCTTGTTTCGGAATCGGGATCTGAGGAAGGAAGGTTCAAGGTGCTCCTAAGTACTAAATTTAGGGGCGTTACAGGTAGGAGAAGGTCAGGGACCAATGGGGCCCTTTCCTGGGGTGAGTACACCCCCTATCCTGTCACACTCCAGTGGGAGGAGTCCAGGAGCCTAGTCCTGATTGGGTAGGGCTCCCCATCCTCAAGATGGCAAGAGCCCGGAGATGTGCTTCACCTCGCCTCCCCCACCTGTGGGGTGGGGTTGGCAGAGGCTGGCACACCCCCTTTCCTCACTTGGTTTTTCCCGCCAGAGTGGGGGCCAGAACCGATGGGGACCAGTTTCTGAGTACCACAAGTGGTCTGGGGAGGCTCACAAAGGTGGCATGCCTTTGAAGCTTCCCCTGCCCATCCTGGGGGAGGAGGCTTGGCACCTCGCCCGAGGATGTGCATTGTTGCAGGCCCACGAGAGCGGATGGCTCTCTACCCAGGGGACCAGCAACCTGTCTGCTGGGTGGCAGCCTAGGCAGCCTCTCAGTCAGGACACGGGTTGTGGGTTAGTTTCAGGGGGCAACTCTAAGTTGCCCTCTGTCGTGCATTTTACATTAAATCTCACACTGGCATCAGTGTGGGTTTAATGTGCTGAGAAGTTTGATACCAAGCTTCTCTGTCTTCAGTGTAGCCATTATGGTGCTGTGGAGTTCGTAGTGACAACCTCCCGCCACCATATACTCTTAATGGCAGAACTGCATTTACAGTGCCCAGGAATGGATCTGGGTACTGTAGGGGTACAGGGCTCATCACCTGTACCCACACCACTGGCATATTGCATACAGCTAGAGGGGTGAATGAGGTATGCCAGGACAGTGTGTTTGTGGGCATGGCACACAGGGATGTGTGCCATGTCGACTCTCTGTTTTGTTCTGCACCAAGACACTCAGCCTGTAAAGGCAGTGTGTGGGTGTCAGGGTACAGGGTCTCTAAGGGTGGCACAATAAGTGCTGCAGCCCTTAAGGGCCTTCTCTGGTCACAGTGCCCTGGGTACCTAGGGTACCATTTACCAGGGGCTAACATGTGGCCAGAGATGCCAATTGGGTTTTGGTTTCAATACGGTTTTAGGGAAGGAACACAGGCCCTTGGCACCTGATTGGCAGGAGCCCAGGACACACTCAGTAAAAGTACATCAGCAATTCAGCAAAAAGTGGGGGCATACCATGCAAGAAAGATGGCACTTTCTCACACACTTGGACTACAAACTCAACATGGCAGCACAAGTCAACTCAGTGAGTACTGTCTGCTTTCACATCTTACATCTGCTATGAAAGATCTACAAGTCATCACCACAAAACACCAGATGTACTGTCACTCAAGCAATTATCACAAGCTGATTTGACTATGACAACACACTCTATGCCGGAATCGACAAGCAACTCCTACAGAGACTTCAGACCGTACAGAGCGCTGCTGCTAGACTCATACTCATTCTCCCTCAATGCACCCACATCTCACCACACCTCAGGGGCTCCACTGGTTACCCATCCACAAACGCAGCCAAATAAAACTCCTAATGCACACCTACAAAGCCATGAACAAAACTGGACCAGCACACCTAAACAACTGCTTTCACCAGTCTGCTAGATACCTATGCTCAGCCTCACTCTCACTTGCGCACACTGACTGCATTCACAAAAGCAGATCAGGAGGTCGCTTGTTCTCCTACATCACACCAACAACTGGAATGCTCTCCCACAGCACATCAGAGCCTCCTCTTCACTTCTTGATTTCTGCATGAAGCTGAAGACCTAGCTTTTTGAATAACTCTGTGGGGACCACATGTTTACACACCTGTTTAAGCACCTGGATAGCCGCACAGGTGATTAGTGCACTCTACAAATCGACATAACGTAACATAACATAACAGCCTATGCAAGGGGGCAATGATGCATAGAAGCTCAAATGAAGTAGAGTAGTAAACTAAAGACATGAGAAGGGGTTGACCACTGATTACAGTAAGTGTACGTTTTCTGGTGGATATGTGAAGTGCACTTAAGTAAGGGACAAGTCTGGAGGTACTCATGCCCAAGAAGGAGTTAATGGAAGCTATAAGGAATGTTCCACCCCCTGCTTACAAATATGATGTAATGTCTTCTTTATGACTGCCTCCAAATTATGGGAGTTTGCTCATGGTCTAAATCAGTAACATCAGAAATTTGCCTTAGTGTAGAAGTTTCAGGAAGAATTTGAAGACATAAAAGACAGTATCCGCAAAGCCACACCTTGGCCAAGAGAATTATCACCACCAATGCCAATAGCAAGGAGTTAGGTGCCATTCATAAGCACCTGGAACAGGCTTCTCATTCCCTCTCATCAACAGAAGAACCTTACTCTGTCATTAAGATGGAGAATCAGGCCTGCGTGTGTAGCATGGAGCATTTCCAGCAGTCATTTTAGGGATCAGAGTTCACACAGAGACAGACTAAGGTTCCGACAATCAGTGAGTTACTTAGAGCTTAGCAAGAATGTCCAAGGTTACATGATTTTAATTACAAAGCATTTAACATGCCTGGAATTAAAAAGAATGCTGCAGACATTTTGAGGAAGTTTCTGGGAACTTTGAAAGAGTGTACTGATGTGAGGATTATTTAGTGGTGAGAGTGGACAAACAGAATACTGAAGTGATCACATGCATGGAGTATCTCCTAGCATTCTTTTTCTTTTTTTTTTTTTTTTTTTGAAAACCTTTATTGACAGTTCTATCAAGAACAAGTATGGGCCTACAACCCCCCGGGGCCGGCCGCTAAGCAATCAGAGCAAAAACAGGCAAGTGTAAACACAGGCAGCACTTCGGGGAGCAGAATCGTAATGCTACTACCGTGAACAAAGTAGGTAGGGCACCAGGAGAAAAAGGTTTTCATTTTATAATGAAACAAGGCAGAAGGATCAGGTGCCAAACAATTTTCAAACAGCAATTACAGATATGCAGTGTAATAAACGTAAGCGATTTACAGCAATCCATTAGGTCAATGGCGCAAACACAAGAACATCAGGATGGGGAAAAATATCATAAGCAGTTGCGCCTGCAGTCCTACGCCAGAACTCCCGGAGAGCGCCCCGGAAATTGCGGTACACACGGAGCGGCAACGAGTCATAGCAAAGGAGGTGTATCACACTGATCCCAGAAAAGAAAAACAAAAAGAATCAGAGAAGAAAAAGGAGGCCATGGAAAAAGAGATAAAAGACTAAAGAATCCCCTCCCCCAACCCCCCACCCTGCACCTCTGCAGATGAGTACGGCCCCCCCCCCAGCAGTGTGCCTGTCGCCCTGGAACCAGACCCGAAATATAGGAGAATAGGGAAAAAGAAGTAGGAAAAGAACCCCACCAGACGGGGGGGGTAGAGAAAGTATTAATAAACTGGAGGAGGGCCTTCAAAACATACCCCCGGCTTCTCCCTCCCGCACGGCAAGTTTCCCCCAAAGTGAACAATAAACGGCACAAAATCTATCTTCTCAAAGAAAAATGGGGAGCATTATGCACCTATTATGCTGTTAGCTATGCCAGGAGAGCACGCAACCCCTGAGCCCGCCCGTCCACTAGATGACCACCCCTGAAGGATCAGCCTCATCCCTGACCACTCTTTGGGAGTCTGCCCATGCCTACCCCTCGACCCAGCACCATATCCGATGTTCCAAGGTAGAGGATTGTCCAAAAACGTCCGAGAAGCGACGCACACAGGTGGGGTGGAAGTCTCTGAGCATCAACACAGTCCGCAGCGTGGAGAAACAGGCTTCCCAGTGCTGCACAAGGATATGCACTGCACTCCAGGTCCAGGAAGGCAGAAGCAGCCAAAGCAGACAATAGTTGCTGGAGTTGTCTCTGGGTCGCAGGAGGGCACGTACGGGACGAGGCTACCACATCCCACTCAGGTCTAGTGCCTCCGGGGCAGATCAGGTCCTCAGCTGGACGAACACACTGTAGCATACTGGCCGGAGTGTCCAGCTGTGCACCAACCTCAGGGGTGGCCGCCAAAGTGTCCTCCTGTGCGCAGTGTGGGTAGTCCCTGTGTACGTGCGGACAGGCGGGCCGCCACTGCCCCAACGCCGACGCCACACCGTCGAGCTTACTCCCCAAGACCCCGACACCATGAATCAAGGAGGAGTGAAGAGCACCAAGGGCCTCGAGGAGGTCGCCGTACCCCAGCACAGCTCTCTGCGATCGCGCCGCCACACTCCCGAAAGTCGCACTCTCACAATCCCGCTGCGGCCCAGCGGACAGGATGGTAGGCTTCATTGCAACAAGATGGCCGCCAAGTATGCCCGACCCTCACCGGGGCCGGGACCCTGGGACAAGCGTCTCGATGTCCACGTCGCTGGTGACCGGGTTCCAGGGGCAGGCGAAAAGTTATCCGTTGCGTGGTCACGGGCAACAGTCGTCCCCACTACGGACCAGCTCCCGTAAAAATTCGGGGCGGCCCGCAATGATCAGGGCAGGATACGGGCGGCGGCCGGGCAGCTCACCATCAAAGGCAGGGGCAGCCACCGGAGGGTCTGAGAATTGCACCCCCGGGCATGCACTCGGTCCGCTACGCATGACAGTAGAGACGACCACGACGAAATGTAGGCCGAGTTTGGCACCGCTCCGGTGGACCGACTCCACCCAGTCACAACAGGCCGCTGTTGTTGAACTGCCACCCGGCCACGGCGTCCACTCGAGGTCCCGGCTCCAGGGCCGCACAGGCCGCAAAGTTCAAATGCACATTTCTCCGGCGATACCGCAGCCAGAAACCTCGGAGTCACACAGTCGGGTGCCTCTCTCCTTCAGAAACACGACCGCGTAGCACAGGTTAAGGATCTCGTGCAGGATATCCGTGCGGGATGCGGAGGTTCACGGAGCCGGGAGTCTACGCTGCCGTCCCGGTCGCCATCTTGGCTCCTCCCCCCAGCATTCTTTTTCAAAGGATGCCCAGCTGTGTCCCCAAGTACGCCGTCTGTGCTTTATAAAGGCCAATAGACACTCTCTACCCTTGTCATCAAGTTGAGCCAGTATTGCTCCAACTCCTTTATCTGAGATGTCAGTATGTACAATGTAGTGTCGACATCAGTGACTTCAACACAGGTGCATTAGATAGCACTGTCTTCAGGTCCTCAAACCCCTTCTGGCATGCCACAGTCCAAATCACTCTCTTGGGTTGCCGTCAAGGGTGCAACTATTGCCCCGTCATTGTCCTCAGAATTCCTGTAGTAGCCAAGGAGTCCTAAGAAGGTCCTGACTTGATTCTGGATGGTTAACACATCTCACTCTAACACAGACTGGATCTTACCATCCAAAGGGCAGAACTTCCCGTTGCCCATCTGATGCCCAAGGTAGCCTAAAGGGGACTGTCCCATCTGGTATTTGGGTGCCTTCATGGTGAGTTTCACTGCTTGTATCCTGACAAACACCTTTATATTTTTTCTTTTATTTAGTTATTTTATTTATGGGTTTTTTTTTAAAGTGCTGCCTTCACCCACACAGGGTGCCATGGTGCTGGGAGGAAAACCCACAAATAAAGCTACCATACCAAGCTAAATACCGAAAGATGAGAATAAAGAATTCATTTACTTGACAGAAAACAGCCATGGTATTAAATATTTATGAAATTTAAGCGCTAACTGAAAGATTTTGTCTGGGATTAAACAAGGTTTTCTGTATTAGGCACAAGGGCTTGAATACAATCTGCTGTTTTTACAGGCAATCAATGTAATGGCATAGGTGCTTGAGTAATATGGTGTATAGGGAGTAAGACAAAAACAAGTTGAGTGGTATAATTCTAGAGTAACTTACATTTCTTAATCAAATGTGTGGGAATATCAAGCTAGATAGTTTTACAGTGATCCAGCTGAAAATATACAAAGGCAGTGATGAGTTGAAACTTATAAGGGAAGGAAAGTACAGGACAGCCTGTTTTCATTAATGTACTTGGAAAAAGCATAATTTAACTACAGCATTTGTCCGAACAGTTAACGTTGAGGCTTTATCAAGTTTTATACCTAGATTTTTCTGGACAGGCTCAGGGCTCAAGTATGGAAACCATTAAGTTATTTCCCAAAGTGGTAATGATTTCAGAGGGCATAGTATTTCAGATTAGTCACCACTTAATTTCAAAGGATGATAACATCCGCACTGTGCTCACTCCAGGATGGCATGCAAACTTTCTTACCTATGTATTACCAAAAGACAGCCAACACGCGTTGCAGTTTTGTGGTCGATGTTGGCTGCAGTTTATTACAATTATATGCATACTCATCTCATAGTTTTATGGTCAGGGTCATACATCATTTGCGTTGCTCGTCATAAATCATTTGTCATAAATCATTTGTTTGCCATTAATCATTTGTTTGGTCGTAAATCATTTGCACATCATAGAATCGTAAATCACCCTGACAGTTTGTTATTCCGCTTTTTTGCAGGCGTATCTCCTTTCTTGCCACTTTTGGGGTCCAAAATTGTTCTGTTGGTTTCCACGCCCCCTTTACGTTTGGGGGTAGCCTCACCCCAGAGATAGGCCCCAACTCGCTACCTTGCTAGTCTCTTTTTGTGCCCTGCAGTCTGGCGGGGTCTGGGCTGCGAGCGTCATCTCCGTTTGCTACCCCCTTTTGTCAGGCTCAATCACCCTGCCATAAGTAATCCCAAAGTGAGTGACCCTCCTTCTACACACCGCCATGTCGGTGTGCCTCCATCCCCAACCATTGCACCCCTCTTATCTGCCAGCACTGCGACACTGCTACTACGAAGGTGTGGGTGGTTGGAACTCGGAAATCCTTCTACGTCGTTCCCCAGCTCAACGACCCAGTAATGAGCTGCAGTATGGGGAGCGGCGCCTTAAAATCCCCCGCGAGTTTCCTACCAGAGGAGACGGTTGCTTGCCATTGGGGGTTCAAACATCACCTGCCCCCCCCATTGGCCAGGTGACTCGGCGCCCCTCTTGCTTCGGGGCACTTACCGGTGGCCCATGCCAGATCCTTCCGGGGCTCCGGCGTCCGTTATGGCGCCGGCCCTCGAGGCCCCCTTCGGGGGCGGCCTCTGCAATAACACCTGCACTATGCCTACTCCAGGATGGCATGCAAACTTTCATACTCTGTATAACCAAAAGACAGCCAACACACGTTGCAGTTTTGTGGTCGATGTTGGCCGTAGTTTTGTTACAATTATATGCATACTATCTTTTCTCACAATCCCCTGGTCATAGGTTTATGGCCAAGGTCATACATCATTATTAGGCTGTCTGATTTTAGGTTTTATCCTATAATAAGTGATAAAACCCCACCGGAAAGGAAATAGCCCTCACCAGTGTAAACATATAAACACTGGAAAAAAACCCTGCACAAACACAACCTAAATGTCATTCAATGAAAGGAAAAGGAGAGTAAAAGAATAATTTTTAGTTTTTCCTGAAGGGACCAATACAATGTAACTTTGTTATATAGGGTAGCAGTAAGAAAGACTGGGCTAACATTATTCTGCTTGAGTTTTGTTGGTTAGGGATGTCACTAAAATATTGTTTCTTCTTCCTTTTTCAGTTTTGTGGTCTTTGGTCTAAAGATACAGGGGTTAGAAGTATGTTTTAGGTGCTGTTTATTTATTTTATAAACTGTAGAGAATCAGGAAATATCAAATCATATTTGATTTTTGGCTACGTTTGAGCCTTTCATTGATAGGATAAATTTAGGTTTCATAAGAATCTTTCCCAGTATGTACTATCACATTTACACACAGAGAATGGGTAAAAACCCTTGATACATCAGCCCCCTTTTCTAGTGAGTCAGTATTGCTAGTAGGTGAATTGCCAAACACCCCAGGCTTTAAACATTTAATGCAAGGTATAGTGACAGGTATATGTGAAAAGAGTGCAGTCACAAAGCGTCTGGGATACAGGTGAAAACATGACACCAGACCTTTGGAAAACATGGAACACAGTGTCACTTGGAATGCTGCTGCAAAAAGTTCTTACCAAGTTCAACAATGATTGGAGTGATATTGTTTGTATTTGCAGTGATTTAGCAATGTATATGAAAAAGTTGTGTGATGACCTGTCAAAATCGATACCTGAGCTGAAGTGCTTCCCTGTAAGAGATCCTTGCTGCTTGTTAGATGGTATGCAGAACGCATCTTTACAATCTTAAGAGTTAATGTAGAATGCTATTGCTTTTTAGTCCATTCTGGTGCACTATTTTATTATGCTCGGAAACTAAAATGCAAATATTTCTCATTTTGTGCTTTGTGTGGCATCAAAGAAAGAGTCATCCCAACTGTGTCACCTAGCTGGTGGTTCTCAGTCCTAGAGGTCATGAATGCTATATTATCCATGTGGCAACCGTTTACAGAACTTTTGCTGAGTTATGATGCCGAAGGCAAGAAATGTGAGGATCTTTGGTCACATATTGATTGTGATTTGAAAAAAGGTACACTCCACTGCATTCTTAAATTTTTACAGGAAAGCATGACTGCTGTAGTGGGCATAATTAAAAAACTAGAGTCTGAAAACATTCTTGTCTACCAAGTGTTCAGCATAATTGGTGTAGATGTGAAACATCTCCTTGAGAGTAGGCTGAGTGACACTTTTAGTGACTTTGGCACTGCAACATGTTCCATGTTAGAGTGCTTGGCACTTGGTAAGAAAAAAAACGTTGAGGAGCAATTCAGGAACTTTTATTTTACAATGTATTAGAAATAGCCCTTTACCAACCATGGCATTTGAAGTCACTAAAGCCTCACTGTGGTACTCTGCATAAGTTATATATCCCTTCCGTAAAGGGAAATTTCCTCCGGAGTTTCATAAGTGCGGCCTCATTTTTGACCGCTTCAAAAACTCTGAGGGCATATGCGCCCAGTTAAACACATATTTTGCAGGACCTGTCACAGAGAATCACTATCTTCAGGTGCACCAGTATTTGCATGAAAAGCTATGTTTGTGGCCACAGTTAGCAAACTGTGTACTGGCTATTTTGGCGTAACATGTCTCAAGTGCCAATGTTGAGAAGGCCTTTTCACAGATAAAAGTTTACTTGGGAAGGAAAGAGCAAGCGTGCATGACCAAAGACTCACTGAAGAAATATTGTATGTTGTACTACGATAAGTTTGATTTGTAAAAATATATTTGGACCTCATATACACTGTCTATATACCATGCACTATCAGTGCAGAAAGCAAGCAATAAGAAAAGCAAAAAGTTCCATAAACACCGGAAGAACACATTTTCTGTTGTTTTTAATGGTACAAAAATGTGTAACCACTGATAACCACTGATTTTTTAAGGTACTGAAATCGCTTGAAAACACTGAAAAACCCCCACCAGAATTTACCAAAAATAGAAACTGAAAACAGGAAAGCCTAATCATTATCATGAACAGTCATACATTGGGTGTCATAAATCATTTGCATTGCTTGTCATAAATGATTTATCAAGAATCCTTTCTTTGTCATAAATCATTTATTTGGTCGTAAATTATTTGCACATTATAGAATCGTAAATCACCCTGACAGTTCGTTACTCCGCTCTTTTGCAACCGTGTCTCCTTTCTTGCCAGTTTTGGGGTCCAAAATAGTCCTGTTGGTTTCCACGCCCCTTTGCGTGTGGGGGGTAGCTTCTCCCTGAAGTTAGGCCCTGACTCGCTGCCTTGCTAGACTCTTTTGTGTGCGCGGCCGTCTGGCGGGGTCTGGGCTGCGAGCGCCTTCTCCATTTGCTACTCCCTTTTGTCAGGCCCACTCACCCTGTCGTAAGGCATCTAAAAGTGAGTGGCCCTCCTTCTAAACACCGCTATGTCAGTGTGCCTCCATAACCAAGCAATGTACCCCTCTTATCCGCCACGCCGTCAGGGAGGCTCACGTCTTCCTGTGGCTCCCTACTGCGCTGTGAGTTTTTTTTTTTAATATTTTTTTTTTTAATATTTTTTTTTTTGTAGGTGCAGCTTACTAACGCCATCGCGCCCTACAGGCTGTTCCAAAGGACATGCATTACTTCCTCCAAAAGGTAAACCCCGTCCCGCCCATAAAGCTCCAGGCAGCCTGGGTGATTGTGGCCATACCTGATGCTCTTCAGGCCACTGGTCTTGCAAAACTTGCTTACTATGATTTTCAGCTTCCGTTTTTGAGTTCTGAACCACCTTATGTGACTCTGCCCTGTGCCACACCAGTCTGCTGTTCAACTCAGACCATATGATGGTGGTGCTACCGAAGCACCGCACCACCTCTGTTAGGTACGTCTGGATGGCCTAGAGTAGCTCTTTCCTTTACAACCGGGCCACCAAGATGTATTATCAAGACGTCTGGGTGCCAGGTCATGTCCGCCTAGAGCTCCTTGAGTACCGCTGGCAGCTGGTCTCATTACATCCCTGGTTGACCCCACCATCGGAAGCATTGGTTGACCGGCCTGCTCATCCTTTTATGGCCTCCACGCTGCCACCATGAATGCATCCGGGAAACAAACGATTAACTCAACACGCATACCAGCCGGGGTCACTTTCCTGCTGAAGAAATAATCACAATGTCAGGCCACCAAGTACTCCTGAGGTTGAGCCCCCAAGCTCTCCCCCTCCTGTCTCAGCGTTACTGGGTTGCCTACAGCAGCTGGGGTCTCACGTAAGTCCTGTATGCCTTGGACCTCCACCTGCAGATAGCTTTAATCCCTGCCTCGGTCATCCCATGTTGAGCTGCTGTGATCACTGTCCCAATCCTAAATGTATGAGAGCCAAAGGAAGACGGCGGGAGCCAAGCTCTACTCAGGGCTTGGAGCATCACTGCTGTGAACTGAAATTTACTTAATAGGTTCCCATCTCTATGCTTGTGCTGCAGCGTGGAAAAGGTCAAGTCCTCTCTTCGTCACAGACCAAATATCATACTAACACATTCTCTCAACGCATTCATTGGTGGGGCCCATAACACCAACACTCACACTACATTGACCTGCTCTACTACGGGAGGAATACGTTTTCCAAACGCCAACATGAAAGGAATACCTTTTCACCTAAAGAACCTTATTTACAGGAACATATATTGAATACCTTAATAAAAACTCTGAATCTCGAGATATTCCCTCCATTTAGTCGATGGATCAGTTAGTTGAATTTGGGTAGTTGATGACTCAATTCTTTTATCTTATACTCAATCCTAATCTAACTTCTTCAATAAACAACCCAACACATTTGTTTATTATTCAAGACATCATTTATCTAATTAATTGCAAAATTTTAATAAGTCATTAGTCAAGCCACGGAGCATCATATTTACCTAATCTGGCTATTAGTCGTCCTCTAAGTCAATCAAGTCGTGGAAGTCTTCAATTCATCAAAATTCAGGCAGCAATTCAATCTGTCAAAGATTCAGGGAAACAGCTGTCCAGCAGTGTCACCGTCCTCTCCGTCAGCATAACGTCAGGGAAATCAGCAAGACATCAGTTCGCACGAGAGTCTGTCAGCTCACTACCATCTTTTATAATGATTTTAATGTCAAAATGTAACAAGAATCAGTTTTAGGCAATCCTGATTGGTGGGTTTGGGGTCGTTCTGTGAAGTTCTCACATAGTCTATTTGGTTAGGTCATCACACTTGCTGGTTCCGGTTTTAAAAACAGTCCTTTGTTTAATAGTCTTGGCAACTCTCCCAGTGTGACCTTGCTGGGTACATCTTGCATGGGGTCAGGACGAGGCCACTGTTGCTTGCGGTTGCGCAGGCGCACTTCACCCGAAACCTTGTGGAACGGTGACTAGGGCCGTCATGTCGAAAGTCAGCCATCTTTACGAAGGCCCAATCGGTCAACTTAAGCAAAACAAACGCAAAATGTAATTAAAACATGGAAATAACTAATTAAATGTTAAACCCTCACTAATTCCCCTATGTGTATGTAATTATCTAGCATAACAGCAACATTCAAAGCGTTTAAAATTCATCTAACGATGTCATCTAATGCGACTTACAATTACGTCACAAAAGCAACATTTATCATGCAAAATTCTATTTTTCTAGCATTAATATGCGTACATGTATTAGTATACAAATTAGTTTAGCCATGCAAATGCAAATCCCACGTTTAATTCTCTTATTAGTACAATTGATTAGATATCACTTCAAACAGATTAATATTAGTACAATTAATAGATTATTCGGATTAATATGAACATGCAGAAAAGGGGGGGGTATACAAAATGTTGTACTACCCGCTCCATCAATCCCCCCTTTGGTGATTATATCACCACACCATCAAAATTTTGTATCTTTTTACAGAAATTTCAAAGTGATTTCTTGTTTTTATTTATAATTCAGTTTCCCCTGTCTCTTCTCTTTTTACTGATTTGTACATGTTCTCCTTAACCTCCTCCAATTCTATCTCTTTTTTCTGATTGTTATTCTTTTTATGACAGATACACCCTAATCTAATTACTAATACTATGAAAATCACACATGTTAAAGGAAATAATATTTTACCTAAAAACGTACTACCTAAGTTTACTAAGAAATCTTTAATAGCTAATATTTTCTTTCCAATCTTTTCCCAAACACCTTCAACCTCCAGTGGTGCAATTTCATCATGCAATTCTGTAATATTTTTAATATAAATTTTCAAATCTTTACTTTCATCAGGAATGTAAGTACAATAGTGTTGAACTTTCAGCATTCCACAGACTCCACCCTCTTTTGCCAATAACATATCGAGGGCAAGTCGATTTTGCATTACCATAGCATGCATGGCAACCATTTCAGTGTTTACTAATAAAAATCCTCCAGCGGTGCTTGTTGACATGCGATCCACTACTGTTGAAAGTCTTCTAATTTTGTTTGCATTCAGAGATATTCCCACTGCTGGTATCAATGCTCCAAAAATGTCACCCACAATTTCTGTCCAAGATTCTCTTTTACTACGTGCTAAATATCTACCTAAACTATGTACACCATCTTCTCCTCTATCCATATGAAAAATCTTCGGAAAAACCAGGCCTACATAACATGTGCCATACCAATGGTCTGGCAAACGATAATATGCCCTGTTCCCATAAATGAAATATAACCCAGGAAAAACTGGATCTTTTCCACCTTTAAATCCCCATCCACCCATGATTCTGTATGTATCATGGCACTCACTATTACCTACAAAATAATTATCATATGCAGTTTGATTCCTTCTAATACATAATTTCCCTTTCTGAGGCCAATCTAAAGCCATAGTTGGACTAGCTTCTCCTTTCAAATGTTTTTCCATTTCTACATGACATACTGTCTTCTCCACTTTTCCTTCAGATGCTTTTCTTTGCATTTTCAGTCTCCTTTCTTCAACCATATCTAAAAATGTCTTTTCCTCTTTCTTTAAACTGCATGTCAAATTGTTCTTAAATATATATTCGAATGTTAGTTCTTTAGTCTCTAAGAAAAATTCACCTAATACCTTTGCAGGTTTTACCTTGTTTAGCTTGTTAATTGACGGTACTTGTGAAAATATAGTATCTACATCTGAAAAATAATATTCTAATTTCCCATGTTGATAAAATAGACTAACTATTCCACTACATGTAATTCCATATGTTACTGAAAGGTGATGATAGGTCACTCCCTCTGAAACTGAGGCAGGTAACTGCATACAAACGAAGCAGTCCCTTACGTCCATTGTTTTTACATATTCATACAACAATTTAGAAAACACATTATTAGAAAAATCAGTTATAGACCTGTCTTTATGTAAATAGTTTTTATCTATTCTAGTCGGAACTACCTTTTGAATCTTTTCTATTTTAGTTTTGTTTTCACTATGTCCTTCTAGTGTATCTATAGTAACTTTAAATGAGATCAGGAGAGCAAGTATGCTCCATAGAAGCATTAGTATTCCTGTACAACAACAACACATTTTACACCATTGTTTCAAAAATGTACATCTACCTTTTCTACTATCTATGTTTGCCATCTTTGCTAAAATGGACTGTGTCTTTTGTCTTAGCCTCTTCTACTTCACAACTAGTTTTCTAACCCAAGGCTCTAAGCACCTACTTGCTTCTACCAGTTTTTGTCTTTTTCTGTGTTTTATTGTCTTTCCATCAGTAGTTTTCTTATCTCATTCAGTTTGGCATTTCATCATCTTTTACTTTTCCTTCGTGATCTGTATACAGAATGTCCTGAACATCCGCTTCTTCTCCAATATCGGACAAGATAACTCTCAGGATCTCCGATTCTTCGTCTTCCTCAACCACTTCCGGTACAACCACCTCTGGATTTCCTTGGCTAGCCTCCTCTTCTTTTACTTCAGGCAGGGCCACATATGTCCATTCTGGTGATTTATACTTCTGGTTAGGTTTCCTTATTCTTTTGCTTTCTTTAACTACAATGGTTTCTTCATCTTTTGATCTCTCCTGACTCGTTACTTCATTCACCTGTTCAGCCCTTGGTGAATTTACTCGTGTCAGTCGATATCTCAATTTCTTTATTTTATTCGGGCAAACATCGTCCTTTGCAACTCTTTTCAATTTACTTCCTTTATCGTTCTTTTCAGTTCTCCAAGCCCTCTTTCTTAGAACTCGACCTTCAGGTATTTCATCTTCGCTTTCCTCTGACTCTGTTTCAACTTGCTTTTTACTCTCAACAGTTTCTTTTTCCACCACTTGTTTTGTGTTCCCTACTTCTGTCCCTCCTCGAATCTCCGACACGCAATCTTCCTGCTGACTACTTGTCCCTGCTTCTAACTGGATGTTGGAGTTCCCTACACCTCCTCGGGGGTCTTCCGCAATAATGTTTCCCTCTCTCTCTGTATCTGACACCTGTTTATCTAAATGTGTTGTTTCAGGTGGAATTTCTCTCAATCTTTCATCTGGCACTTCTTTTTCATTAATTTATTTTATTGTCTCTTCACTGTCTTTTTCTTTGTTCTTTCCTTGTTTTCTCCTGGAACATTGCGCTCCTTGTTCGGTTTCTGAGTCTGAACTGGTATCAGAAATCTTTAATCTTCTGGGGACAAATGTTAGAATTGGTTCTGCTTCCCCCCTTTCAGGGTTTTCTTTTGTTTGTGGCTGTCCGTCATCTGACTCAGTACTGGATTCTGATTAATCAAAATACTCTTTTTCTGTGCTATCCACTGGATTTGGAATTCTCAATGTATGGCTTGCATGGATCCAGTTTTTCAACCCAGCACACTTTACAGCTGTTGTTGTGGTCAAGATGACGTGTCTTGGTTTTCCCCACCTTGGAACCAAACAGTTTCTTCTTCTGTGTACTTTTATCCTCACCCAGTTCCCTGAGCTCAGATCATGGGCTGGCTTCTTTTCAAGGGTGGTGGCATCTGCTCCAACCTGATGAAACACAGAATGAACTGCGTCAGCCAGGCTTTTACAGTATTCCAACACCATGTCATCAGTTATAGTCATCAGCTTGTTGACTGGTATAAACACGTGCCGCATGGCTCGTCCCATGATGATTTCATGGGGGCTTAACCCTGTAGTTCTGTCTGGAATTGATCTAATAGTCATGAGTACCAGAGGCAAGACATCAGGCCATTTCATACCTGTGGCTAAACACTTTTTCCCTATCCTGTTTTTGATAGTACCATTCATCTGTTCCACCACACCAGAAGCCTCTGGTTGGTAGGCACAATGTAGTTTTTGTCGTACATTCAATGCTTCACAAATCAGTTTTATGATTTCATTATGGTAATGTCCTTCTCGGTCTGATTGAATTGTCACTGGGAACCCAAATCTAGGGATAAATTCCCTCAAAAGTAATTTTGCCACTGTCATCCCATCATTTCTTCTTGTTGGAAATGCCTCTACCCCTCTAGAAAACAGACAGACCATAACTAAAACATACCTCAACCTGTTACAGGGAGGCATCTCAATGAAATCCACTTGCATTCTGGTAAAAGGCCCTCCTTCTTGACCTATTGTTCCAAACTCACTACTGTCTTTCTTCCAGGATTGTATTGCTGGCATATTAGGCATCTCTTACACAGACTTTCTGCTACAAGTCTGAATTTTGCATTGTACCAGGTTTGTTTTAAATGACCTAATCATGGCATCTCTCCCTATATGTCCCTGTCCATGATACATCCGTGCCATGGCAGACATCATGCTATCAGGCATAACTGGTCTTTCATCCCGATAGCCCCACACATGATCTTTCTCTCTGGGTGCACATCCTGCTTTTACCCACTGCTTAATTTCCGCATATCCTGCCTCTTCCTGCAATTGTCTTACTTCTTTCCATGTTCCCACAATGTTAGTAAACATCAAGGAGCAAGAAATCACTTCTATTTCCTTAGGCCGATTGATGCAATTCTGATTTCGTGCACAGTATTGTGCCATGTCATTCGTGTATTTATTGCCATTGGCGATATAATCACCACTTTGACTGTGGGCAGCATACTTCACAACAGCCAATTGCCTAGGCAGCTGCATCGCCTCAAGCAATTTTCCAGCCACTTCAGCGTTCTTAATGGGAGTTCCACTTGATGTTAATAATCCTCTCTGCAGCTATATCTGGCCGAAGTCGTGGACGACTCCGAAACCATACTGGCTGTCAGTTATCACAGTCACTCTCACACTTTTCCCAATCTTGCATGCTCTTGTCAGAGCAACAAGTTCTGCTACTTGGGCCGATTTTACTCCTTTCAGATAAGATGCTTCCATCACTGCTGCGACCGTGCATACTGCATATGCTGCACTTAACACTCCATCATCTGTTCTCAAACAAGACCCATCAACAAACATTACGAAATCACTTTCTGGTAAAGGTACATCCTTTATGTCAGGTCTTGGTTTTGTACAGAAATCAAGTACATCCAGGCAATCATGTTCTGCTTCATCTCTGACTTCCACATTCTCAGCATCAGGCAGCAATGTTGAAGGATTCACATTCAAGCATCTCACAAGACTTACATTTGTAGCACTTAGTATGACCTTTTCATACTTAGTCAGCCGACTATGTGTCATATACTGAGTGCGACTCCTTGTTAAAAGGATTGCCACATCATGAGGTACAAACACTTTCACAGGATATCCCATTGCAATTCCTTCACTCTGTTCCAAACTCTGACATGTAGCAGCTACTGCTTTCAAACACCCAGGTACGGCTACAGCTACTGGGTCAAGAGTTGATGACAAATTTGCAATTGGTCTCCTCAGTTTTCCATGCTTCTGTATTAGCACAGAGAGTGCACATCCATTTCTCTCACTTAAGTACAACTCAAACTCTTTCTCGTAATCAGGCATACCTAATGCAGGTGCTTCACACAACCCATCTCTCAATCGTTTAAAAGCTGCCAATTCTTCCTTGTTCAAATCAATGGGATCTTTCACATCGCTTCTCGTCAGTCGTACCAGAGGTTTTGCAATCAATGAAAAGTTACTGATCCATTGACGACAATATCCAACCATTCTCAAAAACATTCTCTCTCTTTGGGTCATGGGTGCTCTCATTCCTTTTATGATCCTGATTCTGTCTATCGAAATTCTTCTCAGTCCTTTTTCAATGTTATGTCCTAAATATTGTACTTCTTTCTTACAAAATTGTAATTTTGATGGTGACACTTTAAGTCCTCCATCCGCCAAATGATTCAGTAAGGCTATAGTGTCTACCTCACAAGCTTCACTGGTTTTCGACGCCACAAGAAGGTCGTCGATGTATTAAACTAGCACTGAATTTTCGGGCATTTCTAGACTTTCCAAAGACTTCTTCAATAGCTAATTAAATATTGAGGGGCTTTCTGTATACCCCTGTGGAATTCGGCACCAAGCCAAAATACTCTCGCTGAAACGAAACGAAACGCAAAAATCTGCTGGTTGTCATGGTGCAATGGGATGGAAAAGAAAGCATGGCATAGATCAATTACTGTATACCATTCTGCCTCATGGGGAATCTGATACAAAATCACAGACGGATTCGGTACAATGGGACAGCATGACACACCGATTTTGTTTATCTTTCTCAGATCTTGTACTATCCTAAACTTACCATTAGGCTTTTTCAGTCCCATTATTGGTGAATTACATGGACTACTCATTATTTCTCTCACAATTCCTTGTTTTATCATTTTCTCAATCACAGGAGTTACTCCTTCAATTATTTCAGGTGTCAATTTATATTGAGGGACATTTGGATAACTTACTCCTTCCTTTACTGTTATTTTTACTGGATCTACATTTCTCATTAATCCCACATCTTCTCCAGTGAAATCCCAAACTTCTGCTTTTACAGATTGTTTCAATTCTTTAGGTAATTCATCAGGATTAAACAGAGCATGGGTTTCAGTAACCTCCTTCTCCCTGTTTGCCATTGTCATTTTATACAACACATCTTCATCCGGGGTCTCAAATGCTATCCCATCCGGGGTACAAAATATAGTGCAGTTCATTTTGCACCACAAATCCCTACCTAATAAATTCACAGGACTGGTATCACACACGACAAAGCGGTGCATTTCAGAAAATTTCCCTATGCTCACTTTCACTGGTTCTGTAAAATAAGTTTTAATCTGTCTGTTGGATACACCAACTACTTGGATTGTTTCGTCCAAGAGAGGAAGATTCTTAACATCAGCTGATCTAACAGTTGATCGAGTAGCAACAGTATCGACTAAGAAAGTAATACTTTCATTTTTTATCTTCCCATCCACAAATGGGCCTGTCTAGTCTACTTCTAGAGTTGCGCCAAGTACGCACCTCTTCGGCACCATCAATAACCCTCTTCTGAATCACTCTCATCGCGTTGTAGCCAATACTGCGAAACAGCGCTAGCGCGTGGCAGCTTATTTACCTGTTCTTCATTGTAGAATCCCGCTTCGTGACTACATTTCTGAGAGTTTTTGCTCTGTGGTAAAGGGGGTTTTGGCACCTGATTCTGTTGAGTTACAACCTGCTGCTGTCGCTGCAGTTGACCACTCACCTCATTCTGCACCTGTGGATTCAATGATGGATTTTCATTGTTAGTACTTGGGGGAAATTTACACTCGGATTTCCAGTGCCCTATTCTACCGCAATTATGACATGGAAATTTTTTCTTGGCTTCCTCTATATTAAAATTTCCCTTACCTTTCCCAGGAATTAATTTTTGTCTTGGTCCTGTATTATTCGCCTGTTCTGCTAATTGAGCTTCCTGCCCCTCTGCTACCTTTACCTGTGCCCACATAGCCTTTCCTTTTATTTTTCGCTGTTTAGCTTCAATCTCATCACTGAAATATTTAGCATGTCTCAATACTTCGTCTATTTTCTTATTTTGCCAATCTACAGTATGTTGTTTTATCATCTCACTAATTTCTGGACGTAGACCATATACAAATCTGTATACAAAATGACTTAAATCCTTTTCACTCAGATTTTCATCTCCACTAAACTGTTTAAAGGCCAAGATCAGCCTTTCATAATATGCATGTACTGACTCTTTGCTTTCTTGGTGTGTTCTGTCAATTTTTACCCAATCTGTCTCTTTAGGAGGTATTTTGTTTTTCAAAAGGGCAATAACCTGTTCTTATATTTTCATTACCTCGGGGTTTGGAGCCCCTGTTTTTGGATCCCTAGGGTATTCTTGTGTTGGCCAATTAATCATGAGTTTGCACTCTGTCCATAAATCTGCTGGTACTATTATGTCAAATAGACTATTCAGGTCAATCCATAGGACTTTAGACAACTTCACAAACCTGTCCACTTGTCTATACCACTCGACAGGCTTTTCGCGTAGTCGAGGGAAATCATTTGTAAAGGACAAAATATCCTGTCTTGTGCATGGGACATGCACATATCCTCCTCCTGGAATCACTCTCATAGGGCATTCTGTTGCTACCTTTTCTTTTTCTCTTACATGGAATGCTGCAAATGTTTTATCTGAGGCATCATCTCGTTTTTGATACCACCTGCTTCTCCATTTATCCACATCTCCCCATTTTCTCAACAAGATAATTATTTCCTTAATCTGACTAATCCGTCCTGTGGTGTTCAAGTTTTCAATATCTTTTTCAGTCAAATCTATTCGATATGGTTTTTGCAAAGCCTTTACCTTTTCAATATCTATTCCCATTTCATTCGCAACTTCTTCTAGTCGTTCATGCAGATTTTTCACTCTCCATGTCACACTTTTGCACAAAAATAGTAATTCCTCATCTTGGTAAGTTTTTAATTTCTCTGTGGGGATAGTTCCTACTATTAACTCTTCCAGTACCATTCGTAATTTAGCCACATCTATTGACTGGGATTCTTTGTCTTTTCTCTGCAAGCTTCTCAACCATTCACTTAATTCTTCTGTAGATGGTCCTAATGGCTTCTCTACATTCCCTTGCTCTGAATCCTTTTGTGTTTCTAATATTGACTCCACTGTCGTTATACGTCTTTCTGCAAAATTCTGTCCTATAAACGGGTTATTTGAAACATTTGGTTCGATCATACTTATTGTCTGTCTCCGTGGATTTTCATTTTGACTCACCTTTGGCTGTTCATTCTGTTTATTGCTTTTATAAGGAACTGTTAAACAATGATCGCTATCTTTCTGTTTATCAAAAATAGGCATTACTGGACCTATCGTTACTGGAACTGTTACAGCTTCCAGATTTTTAGTCAATTCTCTTATCTTCTAAGTTAATTCTAAGGCTGTCTTCGCTAATTCTGCTGAATTTCCATTTAATTTACTTCCTGACTTCTTTTCTACCTCTCGAATGGAATTATTTTTCTCTAAATCTTGAGACACTGGTTCTGACTTTATAATTCGTAAAGTTTCTTTCATTGGGGCACTTGGTGTTAATATTTCTGGTTCTGGTCGATACGGAGGTGGATTTTTATAAAACATGTCATCAAGAACATCATCCTCTGATTCATTCACTCCATACCCTCTCAATTCCACATTATGTCTTTTTTCTGTACATTTTCTTCCTCCATTATCCTCTGCAGTTCTTACGGGAAACAATCCTTCAGTCATACTTGCATTCCGCCACCTTCTTATCCGATCATCATGATTCTCATGTCCGTATGGTCTACCAAACATGTACCTATACCTTCCACCACTCCTCTGTCTCTCTCGGTCATGCATCTCATCTTCCCATTCTGTCAATGCTTCAAATTGTGTCGGTCTAGGTCTTGGTTATAGATTCGTCATTTTCTCTCTTAAATTTCTCAGAACTGCCAAATTAAATGAACCATGTTCGGGAAATGCCAAATCACCGTCGTCTCTAGTATACTTTACCCAATTGTCTAACCAAATACAGGTGTGATATCCATATTTCGCAACCATAAAGGATGCGGGGGGTTTTGGTGGAGGAAGTAACTGTCCTTCCCTTGTCACAATCGGTTTGTCCTTTTTAAACCACCTCTTAATTCTCCCAAACCAGGACTTTTTCTCCTTTTCTGGTGGATCGTAATACATCTTTTCTGTCTTCCGTGTATCGCTAGTCTCTCCTTACAACTGTACCACTATTCTGACCAATCTTAGCGCGACACACTAACGCACCAATCCGGAGCGTCTATGTCACTTTTGCAATTCTCCAATCCCAGCGCGATTCACACTAACGCACCAATCAGGAGCATCTACGTCACCTTGTGATTCTCCACTCCTAGCGTGACTCACACTGACGTCAGAAGCCGCTGCCGCAGCTCCTGCTCCTGCCTACCCCTCCTTTACAAAATTCACTCGGTAAGCTTTGTTTCAAATTTACAAATCAGTTAGGAACAACACAAAACACCACCATTGTCCGCTTGGCTAACCAAAAGAATAGCCAAAGACCTTTTTCACAAGAATTCCGTCTTTCCCGAGAGCAGCGCTTACCTCTGCCCTACTACAGAATCGTTACTTCCGTTGATAAAGTAGCACATCCCTCTACCTCACCCTTCTAACAAGCATCAGCTAACCGCTTCTCCAGAGTTAAAACACCTAGTTGGAGACCCAATGCTCCTGAGAAATAAAAGCAGAGTTTTGCAATTAACCGGAATGCCTTTTTCTTTCACGCACTTTCATACAGGAAAATCGTAGTGCATTCACACAGAATTCTGTCTTTTCCGAGAACAGCGAACAGTCTGTCCTACTACAGAATTATGATACTCGTTAACAAAGTAGCACTTCCCTCTACTTTGCCCTTCTAACAAGCTTAGAGAACACCTGTTACCTTTCCAGTGATAAGGGTAATCAGAGTACCTTCTGGCCTCCTGGTACCTAAGACCAAAATTTCACAGGTAACCTTCGCTTTCATACACACTTCTTTTATACAGAAAATATCCCTAATGGCAACACACGACGATGCTACCAAATCGAACCCAGACAATGCGTTGTGCAATTTCGCTCGTTACACGCTTTCCCTGTGTACCTACAGGGCAACAACAATTCCGTCTTTCCCGAGAGCAGCGCTTACCTCTGCTCTACTACGGAACTGTTACAAATTCCGACTTCCTACATCCCAGAAGCCGTGCAAACAACATAGAACTCGACTCAACTCAACATAGAGTGTTAATACATAAACCAATCAATAATCAATAAGCAATTTACAAGCAATAATCACCAAACCAAAACAATAACAACCCATCCTCTGCTACCAGAAAAAACTGCTGCAGCGTGGAAAAGGTCAAGTCCTCCCTTTGTCACAGACCAAATATCATACTAACACATTCTCTCAACGCATTCATTGGTGGGGCCCATAACACCAACACTCACACTACATTGACCTGCTCTACTACGGGAGGAATTTCCAAACGCCGACATGAAAGGAATACTTTTTCACCTAAAGAACCTTATTTACATGAACATATATTGAATACCTTTATAAAAACTCTGAATCTCGAGATATTCCCTCCATTTAGTCGATGGATCAGTTAGTTGAATTTGGGTAGTTGGTGACTCAATTCTTTTATCTTATACTCAATCTTAATCTAATTTCTTCAATAAACAACCCAACACATTTGTTTATTATTCAAGACTTCATTTATCTAATTAATTGCAAAATGTTAATAAGTAGTTAGTCAAGCCACGGAGCATCATATTTAACTAATCTGGCTATTAGTCGTCCTCTAAGTCAATCAAGTCGTGGAAGTCTTAAATTCATCAAAATTCAGGCAGCAATTCAATCTGTCAAAGATTCAGGGAAACAGCTGTCCAGCAGTGTCACCGTCCTCTCCGTCAGCATAACGTCAGGGAAATCAGCAAGACATCAGTTCGCACTAGAGTCTGTCAGCTCACTATTCTACCATCTTTTATAATGATTTTAATGTAAACATGTAACAAGAATCAGTTTTAGGCAAACCTGATTGGTGGGTTTGGGGTCGTTCGGTGAAGTTCTCACAGTCTATTTGGTTAGGTCATCACACTTGCTGGTTCCAGTTTTAAAGACAGTCCTTTGTTTAATAGTCTTGGCAACTCTCCCAGTGTGACCTTGCTGGGTACATCTTGCATGGGGTCAGGGCGAGGCCACTGTTGCTTGCGGTTGCGCAGGCGCACTTCACCCAAAACCTCGTGGAACGGTGACTAGGGCGTCATGTCGAAAGTCAGCCATCTTTACGAAGACCCAATCGGTCAACTTAAGCATAACAAACACAAAATGTAATTAAAACATGGAAATAACTAATAAAATGTTAAACCCTCACTAATTCCCCTATGTGTATGTAATTATCTAGCATAACAGCAACATTCAAAGTGTTTAAAATTCATCTAACGATGTCATCTAATGCGACTTACAATTACGTCACAAAAGCAACATTTATCATGCAAAATTCTATTTTTCTAGCATTAATATGCGTACATATATTAGTATACAAATTAGTTTAGCCATGCAAATGCAAATCCCACGTGTAATTCTCTTATTAGTACAATTGATTAGATATCACTTCAAACAGATTAATATTATTACAATTAATAGATTATTCAGATTAATATGAACATGCAGAAAAGGGGGGGTATACAAAATTTTGTACTACACGCTCCATCACTTGAACAGGGGGCCTTCCCCAGGTGGTTGTAATGCCATGTAAGTTAGTAGGCAGCATACCTCACAGTATCTGGAGTCCTTAATGCACTCCAGCCGCACTACTGCCCCTTTGCCAGCCTGGTCAGTTTTTTACCTTCTCAGCCACAGTTCCACCTCAGCCACACCGGGTCTGACGTTGGCTGCTTATAGGCAATGCACTACGGGGCCTGTCTTAGCTGGGGCCACCAGCTCGGTAAGTCTAAATACCTCAAAGAATGCGGTTGCGAAGGCTGCTTTGAAAAGCTTTAGCCTATATGTGTCTTTTGCTATTTCCCCCAGTGTATCCATGAGCTAGGACAATCTCATGAAGTCTATGGGTCACCACTTGTCTGCTTTTTCCCCTTCCGAGCGCTTCTATCCCTTCATCGCTGCTTTGATGTAGTATGAGGTAGTGGGGTCCTGCCCTGTGATTAGTGAGAAGTGTGCTGTTGCTGACAGGTGGGCCTGGGCCCAGGATCTTGATCTTTTGTTTGTAAATGCCCACTGAATGAACTGCTCAACAGCCCTCCTTGTCTTGCCTGCATCTCCCAGTGTCTGGATTTTTCCTATTTGCATCACTGTCCCTGCGTATTTCCTGTAGTGAATGCGAAGAATGAACACAGAAACCAGCGAAATGAAAAACAAGAACATGAGAAAGGGGTTGAAATGAGATACTGAAAGTGATATGGGCCAGTGTTTGGGCCCCGAATTGCAGGATAGAATGCTTATGCTACTTGGTTGCTTAATGCTTGTTACAGATTGCACCCACAGGCGTCTAGATGAACGGTTCATCCCTACTGGATAATACTGTTTTTAGTCATTCACTCCTGGTACAGCATATGCCACCTGTCATTGTTGGTGCAGTTGAAAACAGAGAATATTGAGGCAAGATGGCGGCGTCAGGCTAGACGTCGGTAGCAGCTCCTGACCAACCCGGCTGAAAACATGCAGTTAAATATGCAACTAAATATAACTACGTTACTTTTTTGAGAGAGATATTACACTTTCCTCATCACGACTGGAAAAAAGTAGCAGTTTAAGCGAATCCTAAAACTTGGACCGAGATATGTTGCCTGTCGAATCTGTGACTCTACCTGTTGAATCCGTGATCCTGAGGACGCCGCTTTCACTGCTAGCTTCAATCGTCGGATACGCTGTGTTACGGTCACTGGTCAGTAACCGCCTCCCCATCGGCGCTCAGCCTCTCCTCGGGCAACCGCACCATAGCAGCGGTTCAGGGCACGTATTGCTGGCTGAACACGGCGCTACTCGAGATACAATGGCCCCAAAGAACGCGGCTGCTCTTGCCTCTGCAGCAGCTAAAACAAGAGCAGCCCGTCTGGCCCTCCGCGACCAGGAAATGAGTAACAGACGTGGAACCACCCGTGAGGAACCTGCTGGGGGGCCAGATGAAAAAACCCCGACTCACAAAAGTGCGATCCTTCGGAAAACTCCCATTGCATCGCCATCTGACTCTGCCTCTGTTTCGAACGCCCCCACTGTGATCTCAATGATGCGCGCTGCTGCCAGCCAGAGACTTCAACACAAGTCGACCCGGCGAGCTCAGCCGAAGGAATTAACCGCTAACGATACTGAGGCAACTGGAGCAGCTGCCTCAGTAGCTGCTGGGATTGGTATGGAGAATATCGACGGCTCGGCGTCCACCATCGAGCAGACGAAGAAGACTCCAGACTTGGATACATCTGACCACAGCGAAAGACACAGTGAAAGACAAGAGGCTTTGCTCACCTCTGAGGGGTCTGATACTACGATCACCGTGGTAAGTCAAGCGATTCATCCTGCCTCTGCTTCTAATATCACTAATGTTAGAGATACCCCCTCAATCATCTGCGAGACTCTAGATCCCTCAGTGGCTCAGCTAAAGACTCTAGTTTCCCTCACTACGATTGCTGGGCCGGCTAATCCTAATGCCTCTACCGACAGTGGCAGCAAGAATTGCAGCAACTATACATCAGAACCGACTAGGGAAGTCCCGATAAATTCTGTCACACAACCGCCCAACAATATGGTCCAGCTAACAACTGAGCGGAAAGAGACTGCCGGTCCAAGCTGGAATGGAGAAGTTAAAACAATTAACAGCGTCACAAATGACCACCAAATTGACCCTATTGAGGCAATGGAAGCGGACAAAGACATCACAGACTTTTATTCATTCTCAGAAGACATCAGTTGGTCAGGTGATACAGAGGATGAAGTCGATGAAGTCGAGAATGATTTTGACTCGAACACCAGTACAGACTCAGATCTTAACCCCCCAAAGGAACTACGAGATAAAAGATGGACGATATTTAAAAAGATGAAGGGAGGCTGTCATGGAACAAATGAATTGACCTGGGATTACACCCCGACTGTCTTGAATTCAAATCAAAATCAGAATCTTACTGTAACGCCGCAGGCATCATCTTCAAACCAAGCTCTAAACAGTGAACAAACTGATATAGCTGGTATAACGGGGGCTACATTGTCACAAGTCATGGAAACAGTTCTACAAGCCATTGCATCCCATCGCGAAGAAACTTCAAAAGACAGCCGCAAGGCAAGAGTAGCATTACAGAAGGTTCAAGGTGTCATTCGGAAACTGTCAAAAACGATGGGCGCCTTTACAGAAAGGTTACATGACATAGAAGAACGGATCGTTCTGAATGAAACTGAAGCTGCCAGAACAAATGAGCGACTTGAAGCACATGAAGCAGAGCTTAAAGATATTAGATGGAAACTGGAAGACTACGAAAATAGGCTTCGCAGAAACAACCTCCGCGTTCTTGGTGTCCCGGAGAAAGCTGAGGGAGAAGATTGTCGATCCTTTATTATACAACTGCTGCGCGGCACCCTGCCTGAACTTACTGCCTGGGACTGGAGCTACGAGGTACAGCGAGCGCACAGAGTCCCTTTAACCCTAAAATCTGCAGCAGCAGTAGGGAAATACCCACGAGCGATCCTAGTTTATTTTGGAAACTTTTCGCTTCGACAAGCCATATCTGATAAAGTTACGCCAGATAAACCTCGTAGTAAGGATTCCATTTCTTATTTTGTACGCCCTGACTTTTGCCATTATACAGTCGAAAGGAGGTGGAGACTTAGACAGCTAATTAAGCCCTTTCAAGAAAAGAATGCAATGGTATATCTAAACAATCCGGCCAAATTAAAAGTGATTTATGGTGGACAAACTAAGTTCTTTACGTCTGAGATTAAGGCTAAAGAATACCTAGAGAGTTTAAAGTAAAATCTTAAACCGCATACCATGCTATAATAAGCTTATATTATTCAGAGTCACCGGTTTCCCTTATCTCTAATTGATGAGTAAAATTCAGAGAGGTAGAGATGAACTGGTATACAATTGGTGTACAATGCTGTAGAGATAAAGGAAATTATTTCTCTTCACTCTTCACTCTTCTCTCCTCGACTTCTTTGGCTTTTTTTTTTTTTTGTTTTGTTTCATTATTCTGGAATGCATGTTCTTTACCGGTGTTGGTCAGCTATTGCTAACCCATCACCATAGACTCTCATGGAGTCTTGTTGCCTTTTTTTGGGGTGCTGGGGTGGGCAAGGGGGGGGGTGCAAGGGTGGGCGCCGGGTGGGTCCCTGGCTGGGAGGGGTGGGGGAAAAATGCATTGTAAAATGAGCAGATCAGAGAACACTAAAAGAATATGGATGAACAGCACATCACTATGTATGATTCATGAACATCGTTCAAAAAACAAAACAATAAAATGGGGAAGCTAAAATTAGGATGTTGGAACGTGGCAGGACTTAATGATAAAGGAAAGAGGGCTCAATTTAATCAATTAATGATTCAAAGCTCATGGGATATTATATGTATACAGGAAACCCATATTCCGATAGGAGAGATCAATAAGTTAATAATTCCGGGTTTTAATCTATTGGTCACAACTACACAAACCTCTAAAACCAGGGGGGTCACAATTTTTGCGAGAACAAGACTTGGTATTCCAATACGTAAAAAAGCTGACACTCATGGTAGATGGGCCATTGTCCAACTTAACATAGGAATCATCATATGTTCTATTTATGGTCCTAATCTTGATGACCCTACATTATTCATCGAGCTAGAATTAGAATTAGCATCATGGACAGGCTCCCTAATTTTATGTGGCGACTTTAACCTAACAATGGGCCAACTACAATATAATCAAAACCAACACACCTATATGGGTCGAAAACCAAGAGTATTCAGGGCAGTACAAAACTTGACTCTTAGCCATAATCTACGAGACATATGGTCTCTAAAGAATAGAAGGGATCCTGGATATACATACTTTTCGTATCCTCATAGAAAATATGTACGCATAGATTACATATACACGACCATGGATATTGCTCTAAATGCTTTTATTGTTAGAGCCCCAAAGACAATATCGGATCATAATGCACTTTGTTTAATATGCGAGGTCCCCAGCTATAAGAGGGTCTGTCCACAATGGACATTCGATCACAAACTTCTTGTTAATCAAGAATACATCACTCATATCAGGCAATGGTCTCAAGAATTCTTTGATATTAATCAATATAGTGCCTCTCGGCTGAATGTCTGGGACTGCTTCAAGGCCGCATTAAGGGGTGAGACCGCTACTTTTGTTGCTAGTCGCAAAAAAGAGCGGGAAAAAATACATATTCAACTGTCAAAATGACTTATAGAATTAGAACATTTACACGCTAACCAGTTACATTTTGGGATTCAGGCCGAGGACACTCTTAGTAAGATCTTAGTGCTTAAAGCCGAGATTAATAACGATCTAACGCGTAAAGCTGCCGAAACTCTCCAAGCAAATCGGAATAAAATCTATGAGACCGGAGAGAATGTAGGGAGATATCTTGCCCTTAGAACTCGGCAATCACAGTCTCGCAATTTCATCCAGAGCATCCAATATGGTGGGCGGGAATATACCACTCAAGAGGATATAGCCACATGTTTTCATGATTACTACCAAAAATTATATCAAAATGAAGATCAGCGGTCAGCAGCTGATACTAAGGAGTTGTTAGAGAACTGGCTTGGAGAGACTAATCTGGCTAAAAGCATAGATGACGATACTGAAAAAGAGCTCGATAAAGAAATATCCAGAACAGAAGTAGAACTAGCTTTAGCCGAATTAGCAGCAGGAAAAGCGGCGGGACCAGATAAAATACCCATCGATCTCTATAAAATATTGGGTAACTTAATCATCCCATTCCTGCATGATCTTTTCCTTGGGATACAATGGCATGGTAAACCCCCCGAATCCTGGAAGCAAACGAACATAGCCATCTTCAGGAAAAAAGATAAACCTTCAGAATTAACAACATCATACCGGCCAATATCCCTGATTAACTCAGACTCAAAAACATATGCTAACATTTTTGCCAATCGCTTGAGCAAGATTGTCGAACATCTGGTCTCTCCCTGGCAACATGGTTTTATACCTGGCAAGAGTACCATAGATCATACACGTAGAGTGATCTCCCTCTTTGACATCATGGGAGTAGGGGGGGACCAGATGTCGATGATCTTGCTAGACGCCGAGAAAGCCTTTGACCAGGTCTCTTGGCAGTTTCTCTGGGAAATACTAGCCATCAACAACATTGGTCCGGTCTTCATAAAATCTATAAAAGCCCTCTATGCTGACCCCGAGGCAAAAGTAATGACTGGCGGGTGTGAGTCTGAAATTATCAATATCCAAAGAGGTACACGACAAGGCTGCCCGTGCTCTCCATTATTATTCGCACTATATATTAAGCCTCTAATTCTCAAATTAATAACATCACCAGTGATCAAACCTATTAAAGTTGGCATTTATAGCACTAAAGTTCTTGCTTACGCCGATGACGTTGCGGTTGTAACAACTAACCCCACAGAGGCCATAATTGAGATTGAAGAAACCACCCGATCTTTTGGTCTATACTCTAGGTACTCACTGAATCAAGATAAAACAATGGTTATATGCACTGCAAACACACCCTTCATAAGTCAACATAGAGTCAATAAGGCAAAATACCTTGGAGTGAACATCTCGCCAAAAATCAGCGAAATTAATGAAATAAACTATGACCCTCTAACTAAAAAAATAAAAGCAGATTTACTCAGAGTAAATAACCTTCATCTCTCCATAATTGGTAGAGGAAATTATGTTAAAATGGTGGTATTTCCAAAGATCCTCTATTTATTTCGAGCTATTCCCCTTCTTGCTAGTAATGACACAATGAAAACACTAGATCGCGCAATATCATCCTTTATCTGGAGCTACGGGAAGATAAGGAGAGCCCTAGCTAAGTTAACATTACCATCTTCTAGAGGTGGCTTAGCAATCCCAAATCTAACATACTATCTATGGGCAGCCTTTCTACAACAAATGACGGTTCTGCTCACACCCTGTCCCAACAATAACAACGATCATGGTCAACACATACCATCAATTTATGAACTTATGTTGGGCAGCAAAGCCAGAGGCCTGCTACTGAGACAAGTAGAACCTTCTTACTTTAAAAAGATCAAATTTAAAACCTTTATAAACGCCCGTAAAATCTGGAATAGAATCATTAAAACACTGTCAATTTCAAAATATACCAAATATACACCATTATGGTATAGCGCAGTCATACCACAATACCTCAATGATAATATAACCAGGCGGTGGGCGAAGTTAGGCATTATAACCATTGGTGATTTTCTGGATAGGGATGGCAAAATAACATTTGACGAACTATACGTCAAATATCAAATCCATTCCACAGACTATCTAAAATGTATTCAAATTTACACAATTCTTAGACAAATTAAATCAGACATAGAATTAAAACCCATACCACTCCTAGACCTTATAGGAAAACATTCAACCAGAATAAGTAGTCTATATGACATCTTCATAAGAAATCACCCCGATGACCTTGAATATACAGAAACTAGCTGGGCTTATAAATTGAATAATGTTAATGTTGATATAGACATGACTCTACATTTATCTTCTAAAGTCCTACTTGCCTCCAATTTAAAGGCCCAAATCTATAAAACTATATTCAACTTATATTACACACCCTTCAAACTGTTCTCTTGGGGTAAGATAGCACATGATAAGTGCCCCAGATGTACTCTAGGATCTGCTAATCTTATACATATGTTCTCGGATTTCAATAAACTAGAACAGCTTGAAAAAACCATCACGAAGTATTGGGCCGAAATTTTCGGACACGAAATAAAAACATCAACCACTCTGTTTTTGCTAGGATATGATGACTCCCTTGGCCTCACCAACCTAGAAATTCCTGCTATTTATATAGGTACTGCGGTCTATAGAATAACTTTAGCAGCAAGATGGAAAGATCCCGAAGCTCCAACTTTCCAGGGATGGCTAAATAGACTATTAGCAATATACAAGCAAGAAATAGCAATTTATGGAACTAGAGGGAAAGAATCTCGGTTATACGGGGAACAAGTCTGGACACCAATAGCTAATTGGTATGAGCAGCTGAGGGACTAAATAGATTCTCTTATTAACATATGTATATATAAAGGATTTCTTCAGTTTAACTGCTCTATTGTATTCCAAGAGAACTTCGCTCTCTCAATGCTATTTTTAAAACGGCTTATTTTGTTGTTGCTTCCAAGAAATGAAATCGGAATGTAATATACGCTGACTTTATTACTTGATTGTTTAGAACTTGTTGTCTGTTCTGCCACCTCAAAGCTATGAATATCGCTTTTTCTTCCCTTTTGTACAGTGCTATATTTCTCTTCTGTATTTCTCGAACCTGCTCAATAAAAAATAAAAAAATAAAAAACAGAGAATATCTAGCCCGTCCTTGGGGACCCAACAGCAAGCACGTTTACCCCGCTTGTGTTATGCTGTGTATTATGTCATAGAAGTGCCATATGACTTGACACCATACATCACTTGTTATGGCCTGGGGGTCACTGGTAAATCACTATGCTAAACAAGGGCAGGCTGCTGTGATGTTTTCTAACTTGGACAACACTAAATGGGGGGGCAACTGTAGGGCTGGTGCTTATCTGTTAAGTCCTATGTACAATCCGTCTACACTGCATGTAAAAGCTTTTAACATGCCGACCGGTGCCATGTGACATATCTCAAATGTTTTGTACATTATTAGAGTCGGTGCTGAAGAGGAAATCGGGGTCTTGGCAAGTGCTGGAATACCTCGACGATTCTCTGGTAGGCGGAGTGGAGGTGAAAGGTGAGTGCAGGAACTACAGTTGTAATGTTAGGAAAACCTGGCAAAGTCTGTGCACTGGTAGTATTAGATCTTGAAAGCCCATGCTACAACTCTGACATTCTTGGAAGAGAAGTTAGACCTGAAACACATTGTGATAGAGTCCTGATTGCCACTTAAAACCTAAAAAATAGGGAGCTGGCATAGACATTCAGTCACTAAAATGCAGGGGTAGACAGTAAGTGAAACCAGACACCCTTTGACAATTCATGACACCAAAGGGATGACCCTCTGTCCCATTCTTTGCTCCTAAACAGCAGACAGCCTTCTGTTTGCAGAGAGGAGAATAGGGTAAGGACAAGGATTAGAAACTGCAGAAAGTAAACATCCTGTTCAGAGATAAAAGCAGAGCAGGCCTGGATAATAGGATTATTGGAGCATTGTATGTGTCTCAGTATTCGAGATTCTGTGGGATAGCTACATAGGGAGAGAGGTCTGCAACTCGAGTTACTGCAGGCATTGTGAAAATAAGAGAGTGATTGCCCAGCAGCTAACTGAGGTTCACTTAGCCCTGTCGTTGAAGAGTTTACACTGACAGCTATGTTGAAATTGTGTAAGAAGTATTGAGTAGGAGGAAGGGAGACATGGAGGAGGTAAAGTCTACAAGCTTTACCGCCATGAAGATAGTAGGCAATTGCCAGGTAGCCAGGTCTCGGGAGTATGTGGGGGCACTTCGCACTTACCTAGCATAAGCCCAGGTAGCAAGCAATGGAGAAATAAATAAAAGAGTGACCGCTCAGGAAATTAAACTATGACTATTCAGCAAACTGAGGGCAGACTGAGAACTGAAAAAGTAAATTGATGAGTTGCCATGGACATTGATTCACCTAATTACCGAGGGTAGTGGGATTGAATTTAGACACCCGTTGACCATTGACCCTGATGGTGACAGCGAACAGGTTTGGACTCATGAAACCAATGATGAGGGTTTTGTGGAAGTGTGGAATACATGGTGGGAAGCGACAGTGATATGTTCTCAGTTGCTGAAACAGAGAGCATCAAAAGTGTGCCAGAAAACCTGATGCCATCAACAGGAAACATAAGAAAGTCGACTGGACTGGGAGCTGACAGGTATTCGACAAGTTGAACTTAAAGTGGGTGAAACATGAAGAAATATCATGCACATGCCCACCGCTGTTCGGACATTAGAGAGTGCATGCACTTATTTTTAATGACAGAAACATACCTGATGATATTGAGGGAAGTGGTACAACAGGGAGGAAGTTTCTGAAGTTTATGAGAAAGGAGGAGGTTAGTGGTGTCAGTAGAATTGGAGAAGAAAAGTATAGTTCAATCGTACGTTGATTTAAGTTGATTAAAGGGGTTAATATATGGAGATTGTGACTGACAGAGCCTGGTTCGAGAGTGGGCAGGCTTGTCAATGGTCCTCATGGTCAAAGAAGCTTTTGGTTGGTAGGAGTACATGGGGAATGTAGGCCATGCTAGTAGTAGGCCTATAGGCGGTGATAGTCATAGAGTGAGAGGTAATTTACAGAGGATACAATGTATCAGTTGGTTGTGAGGTGTCTCCTTTCGCTATAAAACAATGGTTATTCAAACTAAGATGCATGTGCAAGTGGTTTCAGCATGGGATCTTGCCATGTTTGCTTTAAGGACACTACACAATCTGGGATTAATTACTGACAACAAACAAACTGGAAGAAATACCCAGAGGGCATCAGATAAAAGCAAAGAGAGTTGCCAAGAAGATCTGGTGTGGCAGATATACCTGAACAGAATGGTTTTCAATGCTCACATACATCCTCAAATCGAGCAAGAAGTGCACCCCTGGAAAATACCCTGCTTGTGCAAAGGGCCCCCCTTTTGAGGTGTATAATAGGCTCCCTTTTGAGGTATACTACCCCTGAAGAGAACCTCGGCTTTACACAAATCTGTAGTCCTTCCATACCTACGCTTTTCTACCTGTGCAAGGTGATGATCTACATAAAAGACAAATTAACCTGGTTAATTAACGAATTAGAGCATTTCTCACGGCACAGTCAAAGGTATTTTGCCACAAAAGCTGAAAAGGAACAATTTACTACCTTTTCAAATGTAATGTTACGCCGTCTCCATAGATACTTATGTTGCTTGTAAACAGAATAATGATGACGTGCTACAGATGCACAGGTGTTATTATCATGTCTAGAAGACTATAATCAGCAACATGCGTCGTTTGGCACATCTCATCGCACACAATGCTGTGATAGCAGGCCTGGTAATTAGGCAGGAGAGTCTTAGCACAATGAAGAGCGTTTTGTGATTACAGATGCATGCTATAGTTATTGTGCACCAGCTGGCTACTTTATTTCTGGCAACAAAGCATAAGTGCTAGATTTAGGCGTTATCAGTCAATAGAACACTGCGGCTGTCATGGGCCCTGTTGGACTTGACATCCTGCCTTGGTTTCCCCCCAACTTTTCCATCTTCCTGATTTCTGACTTCATTTTTGCTGTTTCTAGGACTCTGCGCGCTTTACCACTGCTAACCAGTGCTAAAGTGCTTGTGCGCTCTCCTATAAGCATGGTAAATGGATATTGGCTTACACCTAATTGGCACAATTAATTTACTTGTAAGTCCCTAGTAGAGTGCACTACTTGTGCCCAGGGCCTGTAAATTAAATGCTACCAGTTGCCCTGCAGCCCTGATTGTGCCACCCTGTTTTTACGGTAACGGCTGCTGCTCTATTCCTGCATCCTTGTCTCTGATACCGCCTATAACTTGCACTATTGCGTATTTTGCACCTATTTTAAATGTGTTGAATATTTTAAGTTATTTATCTCAAATTGTGTTTTAATAAATATTCCTAGACCTACCTTGCTCTGGTCAGAATCCTCCTAACAGACACTGCCCCTGACCCCGGTCCGTCACGGCGTGTGCTGATTGTACGGAGGGTCGCCTCGGGGTCAGCACAACTTCCGGTCCTTGGCGGAAGTTCAAAGTCGCTCTCTAGTCTTTTTCACAACTCTTCCTATTTTAGCAGGGCGAGGGCGCGGACGCGCGCAGTGGCCATAAACCTTGACAGTTTATGGTCGCACCCTTGACATAGTCTGCCTTCCTGTCTCATATGTATTTCGGGGTAACTTTCCTTTTTGATTATCCGGATAATGGGTCTTATCCAATATTCAAGCGCCCAACTAAAAGACTTAAATGTCTCTTTCACTAAATGCTCCGGTACCTATGAAATAGATTTGCTTCAGTGCACAGAAATCAGGCGTTTATCTGCCTTAATTAACCCAATTGCACCTTTTAGTCCCAGGGTTTTGAGGAAACGCAAAGCCCCCCCTACCTCATTGAAAGCAATCTATTGTAATGCCCGCTCCGTCTCTAAACATTCTTTAGAGATATGGGACTTACTGGATCAAACTGATCCAGATATATGCTTCATCACAGAAACCTGGCTACAGGAACACGCCTGTCCGGACTTGCATGTGGCCCCCCCCGCCCGAATATAAAATTATTTGTATTGATAGAAAGGAGAAAAGAGGGGGCGGTCTACTAATCGCTTATAAATGTGTTTTAACAATTAGTGCTTTGGAAAATGTATCATGTAGTCAGATAGAAGTCTGTACTTTTAAGATCACTGGTCTCTTAAATGGGTCTTGGAGAGGAGCCCTAGTCTATCGACCCCGTGGTATAAAGGGTGACTTCTCTGACCAGCTAGTTGAAATCATTGCTCCGCATGTTTTAGTCTCTGATAATTTCCTCCTTATTGGAGATTTTAACCATCATGCGGAACTGCTTGCTAATCCTGATACTGACAAACTGTTTTCAAATATGAGCTCCCTTGGTCTTGCCCAAATGGTGGTTGGGTCTACCCACTGCGCCGGCCATACGCTTGATCTTCTCTTTACAAATGTATTGGAAATGGTCGTTGAAACCCCTGAGCCGCTATTATGGACCGATCATTTTTTATTGAAATTTACCATCCCGACCATCCCTAAAAAGAAACCTAATTCTGATAGCGATTTTGTATCTCGCAGGCCTTGGCGCAAAGTAACTTCGTAGTTATTTAAAGATAATTTCTATCTTAACTCCCTAGACCCTGCAGCTAGTGTCAACTATGATGCTCTACAATTAAATAACGCTATTTTAACCACACTTGACCTAATTGCCCCGGTACAGAATATTAGGTCCAAGAATAGAACCTCTCCTTGGTTCACTGATCAACTAAAAACTACCAAAAGTCTATGTCGTACCGCAGAAAAACTGTGGCGGAAAACAATCAATTCCGTAGACCGCGAAAATTATAAGAAACAGCATCATGGCTATATGCACGAAATAAAATTAGCCAAAAAATTGTATTTAGTAAATCGGATAAATAAGGCAGAAAACTCCTCAAGGGAATTATATCACATCCTCAAAGAGTTCACTACTTCCACAAATGAACTTACTGTATCCGTCTCTCAAAAGTGGACGGACTTCCTATCAGAATTTTTTGAGGAAAAAATTATGAACATCCATCGGACCTTTCCCACCTCCCCAGATCATATCTACAGTGAAGAACTTTCTTGCCCTTCACTTGACTCGTGCAAATTTTTAAATGATTTCAAGGAATGTGACCTTAAGTCTGTCACTGAGGCCATGATAAAAATAAAATCCGGCTCTCCTGCTGATCCTTTCCCTTCTAAATGTTTTTCTATTATGGTCCCTACAGTCCTAACTGGACTGGTCAACTTATTCAATAAGTCCTTGGCAGAATCCGACTTCCCGGCATGTTGGAAGACAGCCAGAATCAGACCAATTTTAAAGAAGCCTTCGGTAGACCCGGAGGTACTTCTGAATTACCGACCAATTTCTTTATTACCCTATTTTGGGAAAATATTGGAGTCCCTGGTAAACAAACAGTTGGTGAGCCATCTCGAAAGCCACAGACTTTTAGATCCCTCTCAATCCGGTTTTAGAGCAGCGCATAGCACGGAGACTGCGCTGATTGAGGTCACTGACAATATTAGACTAGCTCTCGACAAACATCAGTCAGTCATCCTCATTCTGCTCGACCTGTCGGCGGCCTTCGACACCATCTCCCATCATATTCTCGAATGACGACTCTGGGAGGTTGGTGTCAGGGGACAGGCCCTGAAATGGTTCAGCAGCTACCTGAGGGATCGCAAAGCCATCGTCCAGATGGGAAAAATCACCTCCAGTGAACGACCAGTAAAGATGGGTGTACCCCAAGGCTCCATCCTGAGTCCTACCCTTTTTAATCTTTATATGACCCCTCTAGCTGCAGTGATCAGATTATATGGCTTTGATGTCATATCCTACGCTGATGATACACAGATTCTGGTCACTTTGGGCCCTGATCCCAGCGAAAACCAAGCAACGTTTTAAAGACTGTTTGATCCACGTGGATAAATGGATGATATCTAACCATCTCCAGTTAAATGGGACCAAGTCTAAGATTATGCTCTTCGGCAAAGCGACTGACCACTGGATACAGGACTGGTGGCCGTCTAGGCTTGGTCCGTGTCCTCCCCATAAGAACGTGGTCCGAAACTTAGGATTCCACATGGACAACTGTCTGTCCATGAGGGGCCAAGTGAATCATGTTATCGGCACCTGCTTCGGTGTCATGCGGAGCCTTCGCAAGGTTTTTAAATGGCTCCCCCTCGAGGCACGCAGACCCTTAATACAAGGTCTAATTATCAACAGAATGGACTATGGCAACGCTCTTTTGTTATCAATTAATTCGGATCTTTTAAATAGACTCCAGATTCTTCAGAACACGGCCGCCAGACTGGTCCTTGACCGCCCATACAGATCCCCGCCGGCATCCTGCTTGAGCACCCTTCACTGGCTCCCAGTAAGAAAACGAACCCTCTTTAAAACTTTATGTTTAACTCATAAACATATGTATGGAAGCTGTCCAAAATATTGGTTGCCAAAGCTACGATGGTATTAACCCTCCAGGGCACTGCGCTCTAGTGACTCTGCTCTGCTTACCCCCCTTAAAATTCATACTGCAAGGCTGGGGGGTCGTGCTTTTTCTTTTCTGGCCCCAGCATGTTGGAACAAAATGCCTTACCACCTCCGCAACATGTCAGACCACAGCTGTTTCCGCAAAAAGCTGAAGACCTGGCTTTTTGGAAACTAGTCTTTGGTTCCGTTTCACTTTCAGAGCAGTCTGCAAGCGCCATGAGACTTGTAAGAGTGATCTGTGCGCGATATAAGTACTCTTGACTTGACTTGACTTGACACTGAATTAACCCTCTAACCCTATCTCAGGCCTGCCATTGCAGAGCCGGTGTGTCTATATTTATGGAACCATTCTGTTTATTGAAAGATCCAAGATTCAAACACAGCTAAATGCCTACATCCCTGGGGCTGGCAGCGTTTCAACAGTAAGTGGATTACACAGTTTATATGCCAACATCCCAGAGGGCCGTCTGCAATCATGAATCTCGTAAGACTAATAATAACAAACATAGACGAAAAAGAAACATGAACCAATAACAAGAAAAGAAAAGGGGTGCGCCCTCCCTCTCCCCCTTCCCCTCCAGAACCCAACAAACAACAACCCAGGCAAATGGGCACGTTTATCCATTCCTATCAGTCTGTGGGAGGTGATCGCTTGGGCAGTTTCCGTATAACATTCGATGTTACTCCCTCAGCTAGGGATGAGACGCAGGATACGTAAAGTTTGAGCGCAAGTGGCTTCCCGTAATTCAGTTGAGAGTATCTGAATGAATGGAGACCAAAGGTCGCAATAGTTCTCTTTGTGATCCACCACATGCGTTCCATTGCCAGTGTTAACCACAGTTTATGTAGCCATGTCACATGGTCTGGGATGGTCGGTGTGCCCTACCTAGCAAAGATTACAGCCAGCAGCGCAAGAGCCATTTGTCGGCCTCTTAATGAGCGTAGGTGAAATGTCAGAGAGTTCGGTAGACCTAGGCGCGTGTATGCTGGAAAGCGCGGGATTACAGTATCAAATGCTCTATCTATGTCATCCAGGACTGCCCCCCAGAGGCGCTCCAACTTGGGGCAGTGCCAGAGCAAGTGGACTAGCAAGCCTGTCTGACTGCACCCCCTCCAGCATTTCTCAGAACGGCTTTTGTCCCAGCAGTGAATGCGCGCCGGGGTAAGATACCAGTATGAAAGCACTTTATATGTTGATTCTGCCCCTGCTGTGTTATGCGCTGTGTTAGAAGCTCTAAAGTATATATCCTCCCATTCCTTCTCCGAGAGCAACCGTCCCAGTTCCTCCTCCCACCGCTGTTGTCCCTTGAAGCGGTCCCCTCCCGAGCTCTTTGTCAGCATTGCATAGAGCTCCGATATGAGGTGATTATTGTCTTGTTTGCATACTAGCCATTTCTCAAAGGCTGTCAGCTTATGCGACGCTGCCTCTTGGTATGTGGGTCCAGTGACCCAGTGACGCAATTGGAAGTATTTGAACATATCTGACTGGTGAAGTTCATAGTCCCGTTTCAGATAGTCAAAGGGAATCAAACCGTCTGGGACGAATATCGACCCTTTGCGCTCACAACCCTGCTCTCGCCATCTATTGAAAACCATTGAGTTGCGCCCCGGAGGAAAATCAGGGTTCCCTGTAATCAGAGTCATCGGGGAGGGGAAAGCCATCAGGTCCTTGGTGCATGCCACTCTATCCCACATTTTCATCGTGTGCGATGTTGCCGGGGAGGAGTACAAGCCCCATGCCCTATGCGTGTGTGGGAGCCAAACCTACCTCCATATGTTGATTCCCGCGACCGTCTGATCCATGAAGGACCAAGGTTTTTCTGATAGAGAACGGTTCCATTCAATTATATACCGAAGGTGTGCTGCCTGCAGGTATCTATGAATCAAAGGGAGTGCCAACCTTCCCTCCCATTTGGAAAGGGTTAACTGGGCAAAAGCTATTTGAGCTTTTTTCCCTCCCCAGACAAATTGTTAATGGCCAGCTGTAGAGATCGGATTACTTTCGGTGGGGGGGGGAGCCAAAAGGAGGGTTTGAAAAATGTATAAGATGCACGGCAAGACCGCCATTTTAACTGCCACCACCCTTCCGAACCAGGCCAACCCCAGTTGGCCCCACAGCTGCTCTGAGCCTGCGTCGTCTGTGCCATAAGGGACAAATAGTTCAGTGTCAGGGTCTTAGGAATGGTGGGGGCCAGTGAGATACCCAGGTACGTTATGGACTGCTCTGACCATGGCAGTGGGAGTGTTCTTTTCAGTTGGTCCTTCTGGTCAGGGGCCACCAAGAGATTTAAGATCTGGGATTTACTTAGATTCACTTTGAATCCCAATACTTCCCCGAAGCTTTCTCGCCCTGCTAGCAGGGCCAGTAGAGATGTCTGTAGGTGCGTTAATGAGAGGATCACATGATCAGCATATGTTGATGGTATAGGTTTCCTCTCAAAACATAACACTCTTGATCCGAGGGTTGTCGCAGATTTTCTGTGCGAACGGCTACATATAGAGAGCAAAAAGGAGCGGTGACAATTAGCATCCTTGTCGGGTACCTCTTGCTATAGGGAACCGATTCGAGGACACTCCCTTGACCGGAACAAAGGCTCTCGGAGCACGATATATGCAGTTGACCCATTTAATAAAGCCCTCTCCGAAACCGAAGTGTTACAACGTGTCAAAAAGATAAGACCATCTCACCCGGTCAAATGCCTTTTCAGCGTTAATGGAGAGAAACACCGCCTCTTTCAGCGATCTGTGTATGACATTCATGAGGTGTAGCAGCCTCTTCGTGTTGTCTCCCCCTTGCCAGGTGGGTATAAAGCCAGACTGGTCAGAGTCAATCTGTCCCACCATCAGTGGGTACAGCCGAGCTGCTAGGATTCCGGCTAACACTTTGTCATCTATATTCAACAAAGAAATAGGACGGTAAGAGGAACTTTCTGCCGGGTCTTTCATTGGTTTTAGTATAACTGATATTGAAGCTTCCAGCATCGAATCCGTTAGTGAGCCTGTCCACCGGAAGGAGTTAAATACTCGTGTCAATAAGGGTGCCTGTTCTGGGCAGAACATTTTGAAAAATTGCACCGTGAACCCGTCAGGGCCCAGAGCTTTATGCACTGGGAGGTGTGCGATGGCTTTGATCACCTCTTCAGTGCAAATTTGTTGGTCCAGCTGCTCTGCAATGGCTTCCGGCAGTCTGGTGGCAGGTATATCCCGCAGAAAAAGATGGCAGGATGTCTGAGTTATGTCCTCTTCTGAGTATAGGGTCTGGAAAAAGTTTTGTAACACCCCCGCTATGTCCCAGTCCACATGCACTGTATCCCCTGAAGCAGTTTTAATGGACCAAATCAATGTCGCTAGAATCTCTGCACCAGCATTTTCACACATTTGTCGCTGCTTAGAAAGAATTTGTGGTGAAGCCTCAAAAGTGCATATTCTGCTCTATCGAGGTCCAGACGCGTCAGCAGAAGTAGTTTCTTCTCTAATTTCCTCCGAACTCTAGGTGCACCAGTTCTCTTATGTATTGTTTCCAACTCGCTCACTTCCTGCTCTATGCTATGCCTTTTTTTCCGACGCAATTTGTTTTCTCGCTCCGAGATCGCAATGCATTCTCCTCTAATCAATAACTTCAATGTTTCCCACACTGCAGCTAGGGAAGTAGCCCCTGTGTCGTTGATGTTCATATATTCTAAAAATTGGGGTACAAATCCTCTCTTCTGCAGATTTAGATTGCAAGAGGCTGTCCCTCAGATGCCATCCCGCTAGGTGTGGAGAATGCGTGTTCCTTTGTAATGAAACCGTGATCATGGCATGGTCTAACAGAGAGCGAGGTTTGATGGTGGGATCAGAGAGACTCTGGGCCAGCGATGACGAGGCTAAGAAGTGGTCTATGCGAGCGTACATTTTATGTGCTGCCGAATAATATGTGGAATCTCCTGTGTCTGGGTGTTGCCTATGCCTGATATCATGAAAACTGTGGTCTGAGAGCCAGCGCTGGCCTTCCGCCAAAAGGACTGCATACCGCTGCCCTGAGCGATCTAGGTTTGTGTCCATAATCAGGTTAAGATCTCCACCCACCAAAATATCTTCATCTGCGGATACCATAATCTCCTCGAGGGCTTTGCGTATATATTACTCCTGTTGTGTATTCAGGGTGTTTATGTTAGCAAGCGTGAATTGTGAGGTCTCCCATTGAATCCTGACAACTAGTAGTCGCCCCTTAATTTCTGCAATTGTAGAGAGGAGCTTACCGCTGAATTTCATGTTAAAGAGAATTGCAACCCCATTGGTCTTCTGGGACATGTTGGAGGACAACACCTGAAGGGAAAATGGCCGGGATCGCATGTGATGGACGTCTCATTGTAGGAGGTTGGTTTCTTGTAAGAAGCAAATGTCCCCCTGAGAGTTCTCCTGGAGTAACAGGATTGCCGAACGCTTCACCAGGTCATTAAAGCCCCGAACGCTGAGGCTAACAATTTTTAGGGTTTTGCCTATCATTTATGTACGCAATGGGGGAGTGCTTTGTCTTGCATAAACAATGTAGCATGCCAGGCCTGGTTGCTCAATAACTGCCCACGCCCCGCTGGCAAAGCTCTATTATCAAACATTGGTGTGGAGGAGAGGATAGGAAATACAGAAAGGAGAAAAAAGAACAGACCCAAAACAGACCCCAATAATTTCCCCCCCAATAAGAACTAACAAACAATATTATCTCAGTTGTTGACATCAGTTCGTCAAAGTGAGAGGGGGGTGCGCTGGCTGCCTTCTGCCGTTCTCATGATAGTGAGCACGCTGGAGTCGCCTGGTTGACTTTCAGGGAAGGACTGTCCGACTGAGGTGAGTCCCCCGGCGCCATCTGCCTTTGCGGAGTCCGGGGCCCAGGACCAGCACATCAGGGGGAAATTGGGTGAACCGGTGAGTTGGCCAATGCGTTGATCACTGCTTTTATTTCACTGGCTATTGTTTCTAAGTCAGGTTTGTGGCTAGCAGAGGGCCCTCCGATTCATCGCCAGCGAGAGTCTTTTGATTTCGAATTCTTCGTGTGCCTGCCATTTTCTATTTGGGGTGGCTCTGCTGTGAGGCCCAGTACCTCTCATGCCTCTTTCAGGTATTTTTTTTACCATAGCTTGCTGTCGTATCGGAAGATGATGTGAAAAGGGTGACCCCATGAGTACGAGATCCCTTTCTCTCTGAGATACGTGGTGACGGTCCAGAACTCATTCCTTTGTGGTTAGGGAAAGATCCTGGAAGAAAGATATCATAGGGCCCCAAAACTGTACCGGATGGGCATTTCTGGCTTGGCGAATGATAGATTCTTTAATCTTGAAGTCATGTACGCATACCAGGAAGGCAGGTGGGGGAGCATTTTTGCTTTTAGGCAGTCCCACACAGTGCGCTCTATGGATCAGGATCCCCCCAGGGCACTCATTGCCTAACACCTGCTTGAAAACAGCAAGAACATATTCTCGGATGTCTGCATCTCGCTCCTCCAGAGATGCGACACGGTTCCCCACCTCGTCCAGATCTTTCCTGACATCCTTCAAGTCCGCTGAGAGTTGAGTTTGCATTGTAAGCAGGTCTTCACAGAGAGAGGTGAAGAGCGTGGTCATAAAGGTTTTGGTCCGTGGGGCGTTGGAGGCCTCCGACCCATCTTTTTGATCTTTGTCTTCTGTAAACGCACTCCGTGGTGCCTCACCAACGGATGTATGATTAAACAACTACCACTTAAACAACGAAAGCCTAAACCACGAAGGCTACACCACGATCAAAGCCAAACCACTACGGTCTGAACAACGACTTACGAAACCACGAAAAATAATTAATTGCCATATTACCCGAATCTACCACTATGTTCTAAAATAGCGCATGTTTGAAACACGGAAAAATAAAATGTAATTAAATTAAACAAGTCTTTTATAATAAACAATTTTAAGTAAAGAAATTTTAAATTAACAATTTGAAAATCGTTTATTACAAATGCAGACTAACTTACAAAAAGACAGTAATGAATGCAAAAAAAACAATGAAATATAATTCCATCATCTGTTTTTACAATATTGACTACATTATTTACATCCACTTACCTCTGGTTTATGAAGTCGTTGGTAAGGGGCAAAGGTTCATTCCCGATCGTCTATGCCTAGTTTTGACCCAATATTTGGAAAGGCTGTAAGTTGTTGCAGGGGCACATACTGGGCCAGCAGGGGGCTGAATGCCCAGGTCGACATCAGAGCTGGTGTCCGGCTCTCTCCCCGCTTCTGCGCTTCAAGTGGAAACTCGAATGGCAGCTCTTGTGTTAAAATCAGACGCATCACTTCCCAGCGGCAGCCCCTTTAGGCCCGAGTCTCCTCTTTTCATCTCACAGGCAGCCGGGGATCTTTATGAAAGGCTAGATAAAAAAAGGCAATGTGGAAGCCAGAGATAACAGGAATGTCAGCTTGAAGGTGAGGTGCGTCGCTGAGCCGCCATGACAGTTATGAAAAGCTGCTTCTGGTGTCGACTCGTGTGAAACAGGAGGGTGCGAGTTGCAGGCAGTGAATGATGTGTTCTGCAGTGTGGCACCAATATTCACAATGTTGGCGCCACAGCCAGCCTTTCCAGGTGGCCACCAGCAGCGTTAAATGGCCCCCTTTGTGCCATTTGCGCAAAATGAATGTCTGTGACTGTTAACAAAGGATCAGGAAAAAGGTCTTTGATAGGCAGCGGGGAGTTCCGGCTTTCTCTCTTCTCGGAATACACTTTCAGCTAGCCATTTAGTGTGCCTGATAAAGTACATATCAAAATGAAGAAGTTTCGCTATGTGATGTGAACCCAGCACTTGAAGAAAATTTAGAAATGAAAGCACTCACTAACTCAGGTGCCATAGCAAAAAGTTAAATATCTTGAAGTCGTGATTAAGGAGGTCGTTGTTCGAGTTAGTCGTGATTCAGGTAAAGTAGTGGTTAATGAGGTCGTGGTTCATGGAAAGGTCATTGGTCTGGATTTGTTGTTTAGTACACTCATTGTTATGGATTCGTTATTAAGGCTGTTTCCCTTCACCAACATGTCTTTCACTGACGTATCCTTTTTAATCCTGGCAGCAGCCATTGGAGCTATATTTTGTGGTATCGGCTGTTGAGAGGTGGGAAGTCAGAGGAAGCCACACTCCAATGATAAGCTCGGCCTTCACTCCTTTTATCGTGTTGCACAGTCTCTCTTGACGATGCCTCCAGGCCGGGCTTGGTTAACCCCTCCTGATCCCTGAGGATCAACCACGGGTGGCCACCAGACGACTGGGTAATAGACTATCTCGGGTATTAGAGTAGGGTGCTGCACGTAGAGGACGCGTCTTGAGTCCACTTGCCTCTCTGCCACTCTGCGCTTAGAAACAGGGCAATCCGCTCTTTCCACCCAGAAAAGCAGTGCTCCCTCAGTGTCACAGGTGCTTGTCCCTTGCCACGGTCCAATGCGGCCCTAACATGCTCAAACATAGGTCATATTGATTTCATCTGAGCCCCTATATTCTTTGCAACCCGCATGGGTCCCACTCCAGCACTCTCGAGACCTCTGCCGGTGCGTATGTCCTCAGGTGCCCATAGAGCTCGGTGGGGTGCACGGCGCAACAAGGCTCTCCTTCTCTTCCCCAGAACACCCTCCAAGACCCTGGCAGCAGGGGGAAGCCCCAAGTCAATCCCCTGCATGGAGTTCGTTAATGTCCTCCTGAACCCTTCCAGCAGAAGCGCTCTACGCACAGGGGCTCTAGGAGGTGCCCCGCCACCAACGCATCTCCGCTTGGCGTCGCTAAAGCTGCAGCACTACGCTCGTGGTCATTAAGTCTTCCTGGCCGGTATCTACGGGGAGGGCCGCGATTTGTAGACGACTCCTAAAGACTGACTGGGGGGGGGGCACTTGTTGGGACCAGGCCTCCTCTTGCTTCCTTTCACAGGTGGGTGGTCCCTGGGGCTCCAGGAAGAGATGCTCCGTACCGCTGCCGCCGCCTCGTCACTCGTGGCCAGCTCCACCCACGGACCTGTCGCCGATCACTGCCGTGCTGGGTGACCACAGCTCCTGCAGGCCTCAGGTGCCACCTCCTTGGATTTCTCGCCCCCCCACTCACAACAGGGCCCCCTTACGACCTCTTATGAGCTCGGAGCTCACCTTGCGATTATTGCATTGTCCAGTGGGTCCGTTGGGGCTCTTAATAGCAACGTGTTCCCATCTGAGGCCGCGGGTCTCAGCCACATGCTGCAGGCCCAGCCTTAATCCACCCTTATCCGCTGCGGGATTCCCTTATCCAGCCTCGTCGCCCTAGCTCTGTGGGCAGAAGCAAGTTACCATTCTCTCGTAGTGCCTTCCACGGCAAAAAGATCCGACTCAGAAGCACGTCTCACTTAGACTCCATCTTGGCCACCCCCCGTGTGTGCATTTTTAAACTGCCATAGCGACATGTCTAGTTAAACCTCTTGCCAGCCCCAAACCTTCCTATTTTAATATAGATAAGTCACCCCTAAGGTAGGCCCTAGACAGCCCATAGGACAGGGTGAAATGTATTTATAAAGCAGGACATACACTTTTAAGTATTATATGACCTGATAGTGGAAAACTCTTAAATTTGTATTTCACTACAGCATGGCCCATCGCTGCCATTGGATAACATTGGGAATACCTTATTACATTTTTTAAAGTGTAATTTCCAAGTGAAAAGAGATAAACCCTTCAAGTCAGGTGTCTCTGGAATCACATTTTAAAATCCAAACTTTATGCTGATTGTGGTTGTTGCTTGACCAGGACTCATACCCCAGTCAACCATTAACCCAATGTCTAACACCGCTTTGTGCTTTTAGGCAATATTTTTACTCAAAATTTGGAAATTGAATATCTCCGGCTCTACTGATAGGAATTTTGCCATTTAGGTCTCAAATAATGTATTCAATTATACTCTATTTTTCAAAATTGGTGTGAGATTTTTCTTGTGTTTTCTCTTTATTACTGTTAGAAGTGCTGCATAAATACATTGCACATTGCCTCCAAGTTAAGCCTGATTGCTTTTGTGCCAGGATACCAGGCAGATAATTTGGGGTTTTATGTGTGTCACCCTGACATGGATTGTGATGCTGCTTTAGTAGAGTTTCACCCACCTCAACTAGGAACCCAACTGCCTACAGGCCCCAATGTAGAGGATGGGGGCCCAAGGAAATTGGGTCTCCATCCTCTACTATGGAAGTAAAAAAACAGCTGTAGCTGGTGTGCAGTTGATCCCTCAGACCTCTGGGCGCGGGTGCCACTGCACCTGTCGCACTATGGACCATTTTGATAAGTTCCGTTTATATCAATGTCCTCTGTAGTACATAGTGGAAAAGAGTGTAGGAACTTGGAGTATTAGTTGAGGGGTGTGAGTACCCACCTCAAAAAATAACCATAATCCTTGTCAGGGTGACTGAACCACTAAAGTCATTAAATAAACCTGAGCCCAACCCCCTGGTAGGTCAGGGATAGTTTTGAAATACACTACTCTATCCTGCACAATCACATTCACACCAAATTACAGCATGGTACTACCTCGAACCTACAAAACCCTCAAGAGCTCCCCAACAATTCAGTGGGTAGTAGCTCACACTTGGATTACAAGGATTAGTGCCAGGAGGAGCCCGAGGATGAAGCATGCCGCCAATTAGGGGGACAAGGTATTTCATTCCTAAAGTAGTGAGTGACTTGGTTCTTCCCCTTTCTCTCCATTCCTGATAGGCAGTCAATTCTTGTGAGATTAGGCTTCAGTTATTGTGCACAAGCAGGCAACTTTATTTCTGGCAGCTAGGCATACGCACTAAATTTAGAAGTTATCAGCCAATGGCATAGTCAGTTAGATATGGTCTCCAATGCAAGAGAGGAAATTGAGGTCCCATCCTCTACTTTGGAAGTAAAAGAATAGCTCTAGCTGTGGTGCAGCGGGTCTCTCAGACCTCTGGGCCTGGGTACCACCGCTCCAGATATCAGCATTGTAGCATGTACCATGAATCATTTTGCTAAATTCCCCATTTTATCAATGTTCTCAATGTAGGAATTTAGGGTATTAGTTGAAGGGGTGAGCACCATCCTCAAGTAATAACTGCAATCCTTGTCAGGGTGAACCACTAAAGTCACTAAATAAACCAGAGTTCAACCCCCTAGAAACTATGGAACAGAGTGGACAGGCTTAACCTAGAGGCAATGTGTAAAGTATTTATGAAGCACCAAATCAGTAATAAAGTTGATTAATTCTCAATTTATAAAATTTAACCTTAGGTTGCTATTGGATGATGGACAAACTCCTACATTTAAAAAAATGGTTAATCCAACTATTATTGACTATTCAAAAATCTTGAATGTGTTAATAAACTGACTTTGCAGCTATTGTGTAATACCGAGGATAGAAAGTGACCATAATCCGCAAATAATCTCTTTGGCACTTCCGTTGGATCATTTACCGGAAGTGAGAATAATCAAAACTATTCCAACATCTTTTAATTTGAAAAGGCTGGTATGGAACCAGAGAAATGAAAAGGAGATATTGAAAGTTTTATCTTCCTTAATTAAAAAAGCTCAAGAAGAAATAGTAGCAGGAAAATCTATGGTTGATTCCTGGCCTCGTCTCTGTTCAGCCCTTTTGGAACATTTTCCTACCTCGATAACATCAAAAGGTGCGACCATGAGAACAAAAAAGTCAGGATGGTTTACTAACCAGCTGCTCCATTTGAAAAGAAATCTTATTAGAGCAACTAGGGCTTTCTGCAGAAAATCGAAAAGTTCACTTACTTTTTTGGAATCCCAACAACTGATAGAGCAAAGAAAACGATATAAAAATGAAATATGAAAGCTAAACAAGTGTATTATGAAAGAATATGGACCAAATTACATCATTCATGTAAGACAAGAGACTTAAAAACATTTTGGGGCATTATTAATAACCTTGAACTTGGTAATTACAGAGGGAACAGTGCTAATATTGAAGAATCGAGTTGGGCTTCTTTTATCTACGATCTTTATGTTGCTCCCTCAGTTGTTCACTCTGATTTTAACAGCGTTTGTCAAAAGATAAACACATCGGAAAGTAATGAACATAAAAAATCTTATTCAGATCATTATAACAAGCAAGGAAAATTAAAGGATGATGGTTCGTGCTCTGAAGCCTATGATTCATATACCATACAAGACAATGAGCCTTGGACGATAGAGCGAGTTAAAAAGGCAATAAGTAGGATCAGATCAAATGGTGCGCCGGGACCAAATGGAATTCCCAATTCTCTGTTTAAGGCAAATCTTAAACACTGGCCTGAGGTTTTAACATATTTATTTAATGATGTTCTTAAAACCGAAACTGTTCCTCAGTTATGGCAAGGAAGCATTATACAGCCAATATATAAAAGAGGCCCACAAGATAATTCCGCCAATTATCGACTGATTGCCCTAACAGGTGTAGAGGCAAAAATATTTGCGAGTTGTCTTCTTGAAGAATTAGAAGCATGGGCATCGAGGAATGATCTAATCCCAATTTTTCAAACTGGTTTTAGAAGCGGTGAATCGACCAATACAAACTTGATTTTAATGACTTTATTGGCTGACATGGCAAAATATAGGAAACAAAAGCTGAATATATGTTTTATTGATTTAAAAGCCGCCTTTGACTCGGTACCACAAAATCTATTATGGGCCAAACTTCTGAACTGAGGCATCCCAAATCATTTATTAGATATGATTAAACTTTTATACACCAATACATGGGTCCAGATCAAAGTCGGCGATGGTAGAAGCACAACACGCCGGCTAGAAACAAATACAGGTCTGAAGCAAGGCTGTGTTTTAGCTCCCTGTCTTTTTAATCTTTTTATGTCTGACCTTCCTACTCATTTTAAAGATGTTAATGCCCACTCTCCAACTATACAAGGTAAAGAGATTAAATATTTGCAATATGCTGACGGTACCATTTTATTGAGTCACTCGGTAATAGGTTTAAGAAGAATAGTTGACTCTTTTAATTGATATATTACCCTGAATGGTCTTAAAATAAATGCTAAAAAGACAAAAATAATGACTATAGGAGAAAAGAAATTAGGTACGAAAGTATGGAACATCAATGGGTTATTTATTGAATCAGTAAAATCGTACAAATATTTAGGAAATACATTTGATAATAATATGTCATTTGGGCAGAATTTTAGTAACCTTGAGGTAAAGGCAACATCGTTATCATTTGCTTTTAGAAAGTTAAGAGATAAGTTATCATGCCCAAACCACGAGCACTTGCTGAAGGTCATGAAAGCTAAACTGATTCCATCTCTGGAATACGGGCCGATGATTTTCCGAGGCAAAGATGCAAAAATTTTAGTTGACATCCAGATAAAAGTTTATAAATCAGTTTTTAGGATTCCTAGATATATAGGCTGTGCCAATGTAAGATTAGAATTTGGACTAAAAAGACAAACTCTGGCACGGCAATCTACTTATCTAAAAACGTTACTATCATTATCACGCTCAGAAAAAGGTTCTCTCTCAAGTCAGTGTTGGAATGAGATAATGAGGAGCGAGTATGCAAGTAGTTGGAGATCGTTTTTAAATGAGTGTTTACTTAATTTCAAATGCCCAAACTTAGAAGATGAAATTAGAAGTAAACATGTATTTAAAAGAACAATAAATCAATCAGCTAACCTACTGTCAACTATAACAGACAATGATGAGCTTAGGAAAAAAAACATTAATTGTCAGTTGCTAATTCTTTTAGAAAATTGGAACCACAACCGTATTTGCTGTCCCATTTAAAACCGGTCTTTAAGAATAGATTTATGCTAGCACGGTTTGGGAGATACCCAACGAAAGACGGATTTCCTAAATGGGAAAAAAAATGGCCTTCTAAAGTATGTAGGCTGTGTGGATTATGTGAAGAAACATTAGTACATATTGTAACCATGTGTCCCCAATTATTAGACGAGCGGAAATTCCTCTTAAAATCCATTTTTAATGAATTGGGGGTAAGAACTTGTAGAAATGCTATCATCCCATGCCTCACTGGTGCCTCGCCATGAATGACTTCTCGTTTTGTTAAGTTTATTTTAATAGCTGAAAAAAAACTATTATCTCGTGATGATTTAGTCTGATAATATAAGTGCATACACTATTGATGTGGTTATAAATATGGAATGAAAATTAAGTAGTTAATTTTAAATTAGAATGTCAGCACAAATGCACTTTACTTTCTGCAGTGTTCCTCTGTCGCCAAGTATAGTTGTAAACATATAATTTTAGGGCAACGTAATGTATATTTTATAATATTATTATTAGTAAATTAAAATATAACTAGAGAATAAAGATGCCCGAATTATAGTCGGAATATTAAAATTACAATGTCAGCACAAATGCACTTTACTATTTGCCGTTCACCTCAATTATAAAGTATATTGATAACATTCAATTTGAGGGTTTATGTAATATATATTTTAGCCGCTAAGAACTGTTACCACAAATATATTTTACTACCCAATGTCCTCTATTGCTGCTAAGTCAACAGTGTTAATTTTTTTTTTTTTTCCGCATACATAATGATTTTGTAAACTTTATCCTTATGCAATTTTACGCTGTAGCCGCTAAAAATAGGAATTGGTCAATCCTTTCTTCTTTTGTTCTTTGTGATTTTGATGTTATATTGTTGTTTTACCCTTTTATTGTTTATGTGTGGTTCTTATCGATTGTAATGATTTTAATTAATCAACAAATAAAATTATTCACACTATCAGTAATAAAGTCAAAACACAACACAAGAAGAAAACCAACCCAATTAAGAAAAATCTAGTACATTTTAATGAATAAAATTACAAAAAAGAAATCAATAAGGGAAACCACAGATATAAATCTTTAAAGTTTATGGTTCAAAATAGTGACAAAAAGCACTAAGAACAAACTGTGGTCATCTGGTTGTGCTTGGCTGGTAGTCAGGCACGATGTAAGGCTGACCACGATGAAGCACAGGTTTGATACAGACACCAGGTTTGATCATGTCTGAAATTTTTCCATCAGACTTAGAGGGCTGTCAATTGTGGGATAGTCACTGGATGAGCCTTGGATGGGAACAAATGTAATTTTGGGCCAAAGAGGTCCCTTGCCACTCTGATACTTTAGGCACCTACATTCGGACTTGGCCACTTTTTGAGAACTTGAATTTTTCCAGAGGGGCAAGGCTGCAGGCTATAGAGCAAGAGTCTCCACTTAACATGATGCCTTTTCTGTGAGGTCTCACTGAATTGGATTTGCTGCTGCAGGAGAACACTTAATCTTTGGCCCAGCTGCAATGCACCTTTGTCAGTTTCAGCTGGGCAGGTTGGGCCTGGTCCTCCAGAGGTTAGTCCCCGGTTTCAGGATATGTTAGGAGGAGTACACTTTGACACAAGCTAATGATTCAGAAACTTGGGGGTCAGGACTCACGTCCAGCAGCAGGCATAGCTGAACTGGTCAACGGGCAATTGCAGAAAACGCCTCGTGTAGCTTGCTGCATCTGTGTAGTTTGAAGAGAAAGTTAGTCTTATGATACTTGGAGTCCTGGGTGCAATGCTCTTCTCAGGCCACAGAGAGAAGCACCAGTCATCTTCTGTTCTTCAACAGGTCGAGAAGTGTTCTGAGAAGGGTACTGAGGGTGCCATATTTATGCCTGTCACCAGGCTTTTGGCGGAGTGACTCCTGACACCTCCCTAACCAATAGGCTAAACGTTCCTGGGGCACTCTTACCCATTTTTGCCGCACATCCTGTGTGCCCTACTGCAAATAATCTCACAGTGCCTTCCTCTGCCTAGATCCAAGACTGTACAACCCTTCTTTCCTTGTGAAGAACCTGTCTGCCCTCCCCAGAGGTGTGGGCAAGGAAATGAGCAAATCCTCATATGTGGTCACTCTAAATCAGTTTTGGGGGCAGCTCCCCTACCAATGGGATTAGTGCCTGCCTGACTGGGGGAGCAAAGAAAGGTCTTGCTAAGGTGGAAGCTAACATTTACCTGTGACAGCATAGCCCTAACATTTACCTGTGACAGCATAGCCCTCTATGAAATTAATCAAGTTCCTGGGCACAGCGCAGGTGGACATCTTGGCAGAGGAACTGAAACGCTTCCCCACATCCAGGCTTTTGTCATGCTCTGGGAGAGTTTTCATATCTATCAAGGGGCTATTTAACTGCCAGGTGACACATTAGGAACTCAAGCAAATGTGCATTCAGAGGCTTTAGGTAGGGAAAAGGTATCTTTGTAAAAGTATATTTTCCCAAATATGTAATGCAAATCTGACTTCACCAGTAAATTGGGCTTGTAATAAATATTTCAAATAGTCCAAGAATTAAATGTGTGGCTGTTCACTAGCTGGAGACAACATTATTGAATGCAATATCGTATCCCAATGCTTTCCTAGGGAACAACCAACACTGCTACAGTGAAAATAGCTTTTGGGGCCTTTTCACTGCAGGGATATGCTTACCATTGAAATTTTACATGTCTTACTTTTGAAAACCATGCCCTCTCCATCATGGGCAGTAAGGCGTACATACTAAAAAGGAAGGATATGACCTGTCAAAAGGGGTTACTGTACCAGGTCAAATTTGCAGTTTGAAAGCAGCACAGGCAGGCTATAAATGGTAGGCCTGCAATTATGTGTGCACGGTCACTGCAGTGGGTATGTCAATATTTGCTGTATCCCACTGGTGATCTTACAATGCCAGCAGAAGGTGGGGAGAACAATGGGAGTTCTCATTGCTAAAGTGAAGAAAACTAAAAAAACTATTAGCATGGCTATTCCTAGGGTGATGTTCCACCATAAAGTCCAGACCCTGTAGGGAGATGGACCTCCTCAACCGTTTTGGATTCTAACCCTGGATTTGGATCAGGCATCTGAGGGGTTCTGTGGTCTGTCTAAACCCTGGAATGAGTCCCAAAGAGGTATGGTTTCAGTTTCCCCGTGCCCAGACGACTGCAATTGCTTCACTTTCCTTTGCACTCAACCTGTGTTCCCAGGGTAGAAACTGCCTGCTGTTGAAGGCTACAGTTTGGTCCAGGCCCTTATTATTTATCTGTGAAAGACAAGTCCCAATACCATGCTCTAAAAATCTGCCCCTACAAGTGATAATCTTTGCTGAAATCAGGTGCCTTGGGTGCGGTGCACATGGCTTCCTTCAGGGTTGCAAATGCCTTCCAAATGCAAATCTGTCCAAAAAACCTTTTTGCCTGCTTCTTGGAAGTCAGCTCAGTCAAGGGTCGAACAATGGTGCCATATCCCTTGACAAATCTCCTGTAATGCTCAGTGAGGCCTAAGCAGGCTCTCATCAGGGTCTGGGTCTTTGGAGGAGCCTGGGTCATAACAGTCTGGATCTTGGGTTGGAGAGTCTGTACATGGCCTCCATCCACTTTGTGGCCCACGTATACCACAGACCCCTGCCCTATATAGCACTTACTCTCCTCAGACATGCCTGCTATTGGGCTGAATCACTTCCCTAAGGTGATGCAGGTGATCGTCTCAGCTTGAACTGAAGCCAGAATTGTGATCTAGACTGAAGTTTGAGGGCTGGCACTTCAATGCAGGCTAGAAGCAGGCATGGTAAGAGGACATCCCACTTAATTCTGATGGGCTCTGACAGGCCCATAATCACACCTTTCAGTGTCTTATTGAATCTTTCAACAACCCTATTTGTTTTGGGATGAATGGTGTGGAGAATTCTTAGGTTGACCCACACTCATTCCACATGGCTTTCATGTAGGCAGACATGAAGTTGGTGCACATGTCAGACACAATCTCCTTGTGGAACCCCAGGCAGATAACTGACTTCAGGGGTATGTCTTGGCATGACCCAGGAAAACCAGGATTAATCTGTTCCCTAGGGCTGTCTGTGGATCCAGCTGCCTAACAATATCTACACTCACCCTCTGAAAGGGTGTTCTCACCACAGGGAAAGGTTGCAGAGGGGGCCTTAAGCCTTGCCCATAACTTATCACTGGCCTGGCAGGTAACACAGAGCCTACAGAATGCATCTGATATTGTCCTCTTCTGGGGACAATAAAAGTGAGTTTTGGCCTGCCCCAGAAATCTTGCCAGGGGTATGTGTTTCACTCTGCTGTGACCTCCAGTTTTGCTGTTGTCTTCTCCCCGCGCAGCCGATCTAGGCGCTGCTGCGGGTCGCAGACGGATTGCGGACTTTGGCGGGAAAGCCCTGAGCCCAGGCCACGCCCATTGCCGCTAGGCCACGCCCCCTCCCTCTATATAAACCGCGCCTTCCTCATCGCGCGTATTAGATTGCAACTGACTCCTGAGGCGGAAGCCGGGAGTATTGCTCATTTTAAAATTGTATTTTGTGTTTTACTCTGCTGTGACCTCACCTTTTGCTGTTGTCTTCTCCCCGCGCAGCCGATCTAGGCGCTGCTGCGGGTCGCAGAAGGATTGCCGACATTGGCGGGAAAGCCCTGAGCCCAGGCCACGCCCATTGCCGCTAGGCCACGCCCCCTCCTTCTATATCAACCGCGCCTTCCTCATCGCGCGTATTAGATTGCAACTGACTCCTGAGGCGGAAGCCGGGAGTATCGCTCATTTTAAAATTGTATTTTGTGTTTTACTCTTCTGTGACCTCACCTTTTGCTGTTGTCTTCTCCCCGCGCAGCCGATCTAGGCGCTGCTGCGGGTCACAGAAGGATTGCCGACATTGGCGGGAAAGCCCTGAGCCCAGGCCACGCCCATTGCCGCTAGGCCACGCCCTCTGCTTCCCTCTTAAATGATGTGCCTTCCCAGGCCGCGCAGCGGACGCGCGCAGCGGGCGCGCCGGCGGCGCTCCGAAGGCTCACCAAAGGCAAGCCCGTCTGCGCCCGTCCGCGCCCGTCCGGGTCCCGGGGCCCCCCACCTTGACCGTCTCCTTACCTACTCACCTGACCAGCTTCTGGCATGCCATGCCGACTGGTCCATCAGCCCTTCCACTCTGGCCCGGATTAACTCTCTTGAAATCGCTCAGCCTGATCACGGCAATCTCTTACGCCCATACTTTAGTCTACGCAAGGAGGCGTCATGCCCTATTTCTTTTCTTTCCCACTCTAAGCACTCTAATAGCCTCCCCCCTACGGCTTTAATCTCTCTCCTTAACATTCGATCTGCGGTCAAGTACCAATTAGAGCTCTTTGACCTCCTTGATACCACCAGACCTGAGATCCTGTTCCTCACGGAAACCTGGCACACTGCCACTTCTCTCCCCGATATCCTTACTTCCCTCCCGGATCCCTATTACATCCTCCGTACCGACCGTCCTGAGGGGAAGACCGGCGGCGGAGTGGCAATGATAGCACATTCTAATCTCCAATTCCAGCCCCTTCCTCACCATCCCATTCCCTCTATCGACCTTTTGGTTACACGTTCCACGAACCTCGCGATCCCTCTTACCTTTGTACTCCTCTACCGACCCCCTCAACCTATGCCTCACTTCATTCCAGCCATACAGGACTTACTGGCTACTTTGGTGGTTAACAACTCCGCTATCCTCCTATTGGGCGATTTCAATTTCTGGCCGGGTGACCCACGTGAAGACACCATGTCCAAAGATTTCTCCGACACCCTTCATTGTCTTAACTTTACCCCTCGCATTTTTTTCCCCTACCCATGTTCAGGGGCACACCCTTGACCAAGTTTGGTCTGCCAATCTGTCTATTTCTTCGCCTACTATATCCCCCTGTGTCTGGTCCGACCACTTCCTGATTACCTTTTCCACTCCTTTGGGGGAGATCAACACCCCCCCTCTCCCTAAAATTATCTACGCTCGTAATTGGAATAGAGTGGATCTGACCGCCTTAGGTCATTCCCTAGCCTCTTCCGCCCCTACCTTGTCAGATTTGCTTCCCAATCGGCAGGTAGCCACGATCGATAACTGGCTCTCAGAGGCCTGTAACCATGTCGCGCCTCTTAGACGGATCAGAACGCGCCGTTCCCATGATGCCAACAGATGGTTTTCTAATGCCCTAAAGGGTCAGAAGTTGACACTTCGGCAGGCTGAGCGCCAGTGGCGCCGTAGATATTGCCCGGACCTTAAGATCCTTTACCTAACGCTACTTAGGGCCTATAAAAAAGCCATACTCACCGCCAAGTTAGAACACTTTTCCCAGAAAATTCATCAGGCAACTAACAAACCCAAGGAGATATTTGCAATCGTCCACGAGCTTGCTGCCTCCGATAGAGTTGCTTCTAGACCCATTCCTTCCCAATCCCTCTGCAACTCCCTCAATGATTTCTTTATTGGGAAGATCATCACTATAAAGCAGAACATCCCCATGGCCCCTCCTTTGTTTTCTTGCCCTCCTTTACCCTCGCCCCCTTCCTCTCTCGACCAATTCCCCTTGATCTCAGAAGAGGCCTTCCGTACTCTCCTGGGAAAAGTCAAAACTGTCTCCCCCGCTGACGTTTGCCCTGCACATATTCTAAGGGAGATCTTCTCCTACTGTCCAGTTCCCCCTATAACCCTGCTTAACACCTCTATTACTTCAGGAATTGTACCTGATGCTTTCAAAGCAGCGACGGCAATCCCTATTTTAAAAAAAATTGGTGCTGATTCTACTGTCCCCTCCAACTTTAGACCAATTTCGCTCCTCCCACTCCTGAGTAAGATCCTGGAGAGCCATATCACCTCCTCACTCTCCACCTACGTTGAGGCCCATCGTCTCCTGGCGGACCACCAGGCCGGTTTTCGGCCTGCACATTCTACGGAATCTGTTGTCCTCTCAGTGGTTGATGAGCTCAGACGTAGTGCTGACATCAATTCTCCCCAGGCCTTAGTTCTTCTCGATCTCTCCGCCGCCTTTGACACTGTCGACCACTCCATCCTCCTCGACCGTGTCAGGGGCGCCGGACTTCAGGGGTCGGCCTTGACCTGGCTTACCTCTTTTTTAGCAGGCCGTACTCAGGCTGTTCGTTTGGAAGGCTTCCTTGCACCTACCCGCGCTGTTTCCTGCGGGGTACCCCAAGGCTCCTCCCTCTCCCCCCTCTTATTTAACCTTTACATACACCCCCTCATTGCTGCTCTACAGGATATCGAGGTCACGGCGTTCAATTGCGCCGCCGACCTCCAGCTCATCTTTAACCTCTCCTCCTCTTCCGACTCAGTCTCTAGGGTCCACTCCACTCTTACTTTCATTTACAACTGGATGAGCCTTAAACAATTAAAATTGAATCCCGATAAGACGGAGTTGGTTCTCATCGGTGGTCCCTCCAATCCCTGGTCCCCTGCTTTCTGGCCTCCCATCTTTGGTTCCCCCCTGTCTCCCTCTGCATCTGTTAAAACTCTGGGCATCAAAGTCAGCCACGACCTCTCTCTGCGTCCCCAGATAAGCTCGGTAGTCTCCTCTTGCTTTTTGGCCTTAAGAACCATCCGGAAAGTCTTGCGCTACTTTACGGTCGACGCCCTTAAACTCATTATCCTGGCCATGATCTTATCTCGCTTAGATTATGGCAACGCTTTGTATGTGGGCATTCCTGCCTGCGAGGGTCGTCGCCTGCAGCTCATCCAAAATCAAGCGGCTTGCCTTATTTATAGGCTCCCCAAGTTTAGTCACACCACCCCCCTGCTTAAGACTCTCCACTGGCTCCCTATTAGGGGGCGCTCGCTCTTTAAGATGGGCTGTCTGACCTTTATGTCTTTAGCTGGTATTGCCCCCGCATTTATTAGATCCAAGATCAATGCATATGTTCCTACCAGAAACCTTCGCTCCTCTACCCAGTTCCTTCTGCTTGTCCCCCGATTCCGCAAGAAGAAATCGGGTGGCTCCAGGTTTTCCACACTCGCCCCCCTTTTCTGGAACACACTCCCTCTGGCAATTAGGTCTATTCCCTCTTATTTGGTCTTCCGATCAGCTCTGAAAACTCATCTTTTCTCCTCTGCCTATTCTTCTTAAATTCTCACTCCTCTTCCTTCCTCAGTTTCAGTTACCTTCTGCAACGCCAAGAAACCGTTTGGTAATAGAGCACTATATAAAACCCTTTCAACTTCAACTTCAACTTCAACTTCATCCCATGAGCTAATTCCACTAGGAAATCCCTATTGCACTGGGGAACCACTGACAGTTGGACTGACCCAGACTCGTTGCCAAACAGACTAGAGGTTAAAATCTACCACATTAAGGGCCTTATGTAGGTAAATTACATTTACCGATTCTTAAATACCGAATTTTACCGATTCGGTATTTATGAATCGGTAAATGTAATGTAGGTAAAAAAATACCGATTCGGTAAGTGTCGGTATTTTAGAATCGGTATTTACCGATTCGGTAATGGTAACCTGTATCTCATTGATTCCTATGGGCCAGGAGGCCCATAGGAATCAATGGGAAGCCAGTTACCATTACCGAATCGGTAAATACCGAATCGGTAATGGGGGGAGCTCAATCAAGGGTGGCAGGGTGTCACATTGACACCCTGTTGCACCCCTGATTCCTGCATGTGTGCACATGTGGCACACATACATGCCCTGAGGGCATGTGGGTCTGCCACATTGCACACATCTAAGGGCCAAATAATGCATTAACAGAGACATTCGTCATTTACCACCAACTTTCAGTTGGTGGTAAATAACGAATCCCCACACCCACCACACACTCCCCCTACATCTCATTTCTGTATTTGGTATTTACCGAACCGGTAAAATTACCGATTCGGTAATTTTACCGATTCGGTAAATTACCGAATGCAGAAATGATCCCCCTACATCTCAAAAGCCTAAATACCGGTCGGTAACGGTATATTTACCGAAAATCGGCCGTTACCGACCGGTATTGGGCTACCTACATATGGCCCTAAGAGTTTGTGACAGGGTCAGCTCAAATTAACCAGGGATCTGTGAAAAAGACAAAATGTTTCATTTGATGGCAGGCACAACAAAAATGGACTGACTTTTTCAATCGATATCCCAGTAGCTGACAGACCTGAAATACGGTCCACTAAAACTTGCACATTGTCAATGGCGTTGCTACAAAGCACAAGTACCATTTTCCTCCATTTCTTCAAAAATGTCTCTATTTATTTCATTAAACCTTGTTTTATGATTGAGCCCCACCAACATGTGATTCATACCTTAGGAGTGCTTTTCAAGGGTGTTAATATATACAACAAACCAAATCATCAGAATATTAAACTACTCAGTAGTGTAAATGTGCCTTCTGCTTCTCAGCTAGTAACATGTTCTTATAAGGAATCATTAAATAAACAATTTTCTTTAATTTAATTGTGCTTTAATGTCACTATCTTTAATTTCCAATTCTTTTCCTGATATTTCAATTTTCATGTACCAGTCTCAGAATTGGTTTGGAGGCACTAACATTCCAAGTGCCAATGGCATCTTTTTCCTGATTCTTTTTCTTTTTTATCTGACCATGGCAATTTAACCTTCTGTGTTTCAGGCCATAACCAAAGGGAGTATAAGTGAAAGCACTAATGCAAATAAAGATAGAATGCATCTTTCCATCTAAACCAGAATTTAGACTCCATAATCACATTCAACCCTTTCTGTTCTTCTGTATATCTTATAGTCTTATTATCCATTTGTTTTGCTTTGAGCACAATTACAGTTCTCCACAGGTATCGCGTTTTAAATGTGGAACATGATCAATATTGATTTTGATAAATGATGTATGTATATATGACGTATATATAAAGAAGAAAAACATAAAGAGAAAAAGATCTTACTGTCCAATTGCTCAGCATGCTCATGCATTCTTTCTTTCATTAGACATTTGGAGATGCAATGTAAGTTTGATCACCTGTACATTCTACTAAATAGGTTTTGTATTACATTGAATCATAAAACAACCTACTTAATGAAAATACCCTAATGAATATAGTTGTATATTAAAAAAAAATGAATTGAGTTAATTAACCAATTGTTTTTTATAGAGAATTTTAAAAAGAGTAATGAGTTATCTATCCATCATGGTTCATAACAAGAGATAAGAATGAGAATAATATTTTAGCACCTGAGGAGCTAATAAAAGTATATTGTTGGACAGTAAGGGAAAAGAGAGCTGTTTATTTGAAAAACCTGAGAGAAATGTTGAATATTATCAACTGGGAGATTCACTAATTGTTTGCAGAAGGATTCATTTGTGAATAAAATGTCTGTTCTCCAGACTTTTCCTTGCATGAATCAGTTTTCTGTGGGCGAAACTTTTGCAAAGTTGCGTAATTCTAAATTGTCTTGAATATCTCAAATGTTGTGTATGTCAAATTCAAGAAATTCACATCACGTGTGATGTGAGTGTCAATACTAACAAGCCTGGGAGTTGTGTGCGCGCGTGCGCGCTAAAACGAAATAAACAGGCTGCGAGACGCGCTCTGTGGTGGGGGAGGGGCATTGAAGCGCTGCATTTCACAACCGTATTTTTAATTCTGTCCAATTTTTATTTTGTATGGGCAATCGTGGCGTCACAAGATCCAAGATAAACAAGTGCAGTCAAGAAATATTTGCACAGTTCTTCTGCAGCTATAGGAGAAAATATTTCAATGCCATTCCTTCCAAATAACTATAAAGGTCCCGCATCTCATAATTAGGGGGCACCTTTAAGTCACACGTCATGGAAAGCCATGACTTAACTAAAAATCCACCTAATGACTCACCTGTGGCACGCAGAGTGTCAATACTAACAAGCCGGGAGTTGTATGCGCGCGCACTAATACGAAATAAACAAGCTGCGAGACGCACTCTGTGGTGGGGGGGAGGGGCATTGAAGCGCTGCATTTCACAACTGTATTTTTAATTCTGTTCAATTTTTATTTTGCATGGGCAATCGTGGCATCACAAGATCCAAGATAAACAAGTGTAGTCGAGAAATTTTTGCACAGTTCTCATGCAGCTATATGAGAAAATATTTCAATGCTATTCCTTCCAAATAACTATAAAAGTCCTGCATCTCCTATTTAGGGGGCACCTTTAAGTCGCACGTCATGGAAAGCCATGACTTAACTAAAAATCCACCTAATGACTCACCTGTGGCACGCAGAGTGTCAATACTAACAAGCCCGGGAGTTGTGTGCGCGCGCGCTAAAAAGAAATAAACAAGCTGCGAGACGCGCTCTGTGGTGGGGGAGGGGAAGGGGCATTGAAGCGAGCCGCGCGCGCTTGGGTGAGCGAGAGGAAAGCCAGATGGCACCTCTGCTCGTGCCTGTGCGCGTAACTGCACACTGTATGCCACACAAAGCTGTGGTCGGACTTTCAAAAGCCCACTCACTAAATGTCTCGCCAGAGCAGCGCATGCGCTGGCTCAGGCGAGACCTAAAAAAACCAATGTTGACCACTCAGATCCAAACAATTACTGCTCTATTTCCAACATCCCAATTCTGACAAAACTCCTGGAAAAACGCGTACATCAACAGCTATGTAATCACATAGATCAATTCCAACTCATCGACCAATACCAATCTGGTTTCAGGTATGGCCAGGTATGGCCACAGTACCTAAACTGCCTTGGTCCATATCGTCGAAGAGGCACTAAGACTTCTCGACCATCATGAATCCTGCCTATTACTCCTGATTGATCTGTCAGCTGTGTTTGACACTCTTAAACATGAGAACCTTTTGAACCCCCTAGAATGCAGGATGGGTCCATCTGGTACTGTGTTACAATGGCTCTCCTTGTTCTTACACAACAGAACTCAAAGAGTTATGTTCAACCATGCTCTATCCAGACACCATTCACAATTGGCGTCACCCAAAGCTCCTCACTCTCCACAACCCTTTTCAACGTACTCATGGAACCCCTGACTGAAATCGTCCAACTCTATAACATCTCATATCATATGCACTCCGATAATATGCACCGCACCTAAAAATCACCTCTCCAGATGACATCATCATTCTCAACAACATACTGATGAAAATCAACACTGGCTGACATGTAACCACCTCAAACGTCATGCCCTTAAAACTTAATTCCTTTTAATCTCTCCACCCAACCACACTCCGAACATCAAAGAATGGCTAGTCGATCTTACTGGATTGACCTGTTCCCCACGCATCATAACCTCAGCTAAATAGCTAGGAATAATCCTGGACAATGCCCGCTCTATACAGGATGACATCAGTGCCACCACCAGAGGTGCCAACTACCAACTGCAGGTACTAAGGAAACTAAAAACCTTTTTATTCAAACTGAAGATCTCAAGACAGCAGTACAAGTGAGTGGATATCCAAACTAGATTACGGTAGTGCCACCCTCGTGGGTCTATCAAAATAAAAACTAGCAGCTCTAAAGGCAACTGCAGCAGCTCGCCTCATCAATGCTCTAAAAAAAAGTGATCACATCACCCCAGATCTCAAGCTCATGAACTGGATGCCCTAAGATGCTAAGATCCACCTTAAAATTGCCTGCCTGACTCACAAAGCTCTTCACCACAGTACGCCAACTTTCCTTGCCAAGAAACTCGTCCTATCAGGCGAGACTAGAACTTTACAAAACACGGGCTTCCTTCTACTGAAGCCCTACAAATTAAAAAAAAAGACAACCTACAAGCGCTCCTTCTCCAGAATGGCCCCCACAATTTCGAACTCACTTCCCCCTGAAACCAGATCAAACTCCTCAACAGCCATATTCACACAAAGAAAAAAACTACTAATGGTCAGATACTTTCCCCTATGAAGATGCTGCGTTGCCCCTCGAGCCCATTATAAAGACTATCGAGCCGCATTTTATGGCCCTTGTTGCTTTCTTCAGTGATACTCTACATATACTACCATTCTGAATCAAGTCTCTACGTATGTTAACCTACGTCCGACCCTACACTCCCTCTTGCACTTTTTGATGTTCAGCGCTTTGAGCCTCGTTAGGCTCACTTGTATATGGTTATCTACTTATACTTATACTGACTTTGGCTGTTCTCCTGCATTTATATATTACTATGCCTGCTTTTCCAGTTGTACAGAACTTTGATTTCCGAAAGGATCATTTTTATATGTTTTCTTTTTCTGATGTACACCGCTTTGGTCCCCAAAAGGGTCACATGTATGTGCTTATCCGTTTGCCACCATGTTGTACTGTGCACTGATACCTGAAAGGGTCATGTTCGAGCTGTATAAAACTCAATAGGTAAAATAAAATAAGTTCATCTGAAAGAAGGAGCTGTTCATGTAAAGCAGGAGGTATGCCACTCAGGTTCAGAGATGCTGTCAAAGCTAAGTTAGATTGGGTGTGTGCTGAAAACATCACAGTGACTGTGGAAGCCACAGAGTGGCTAGCAGCAGTTGTCATGCCATGCATAGAAAGTGGTGAATTCAGGTTGTGTGTTGACCTTAGAGAGCAGAATGCGAGGGTTATAGAAGATAAGTTCTCATCACTGAACATAACTGAGGAGCTGGGTATTCTGGTGGGGGCAAGAGTTTTCACCACGTTGGGCTTTTCGTAAGCATACCATCGGGTTAAGTTATGTGAGAAGTACAAAAATCTAACTCCTTTCATTACCTCTTTTGGTGCTTGCAGGTTTAACTGTATGCCATTATGACTATTTTCTGCAGCTTTGGTGTTCAAATAACTATTTATTTAGGTGACCTGCCTAGGGTTACTTTTTTCCAGGATGATGTTTTGATAGTTCGCAACAATGTAGAACAGCATTCCGAAAGGGTAAGAATGGTTCTGGAGAGTTTTAAGAACAATGGCATGGTACTTAAGGCTAAGTAGCGCAGTAGTTCTGTTGAACTAAATTGAGCTATCTGGATCAGATCATTACTGTGTATGGAGCTCTTCCCAACGATGATTTCGTGAAATCCATTCAGGGTATACACAGTCCTACAAAATAGAAAGAAGTGCAAGCACTTTTAGGCATGGCAGAGTTTTTTTCATGCTGTGCCTCCAATTTTCCTAGTAGGTCTTGTGCCATTCGGACTTTGCTTACGAAGGGAGGCACTTTGACATGGGATGAGTTTATGGACATTAAGGGGTGTCTAAGTAATGTACAAAATGTAAGGAGTTTTTTTCCCAAGCTGCCTTATCTGCTGATCACAGATGCCAGTGACAAAGCTCTTGGAGTTGTTTTGAAGCAGGTGCAGGCTGAGAGTGAGGGTTACTGTAGTCTTGTTTCAAGAGCTTGCAAGGGAGCCGAGTGGAAGTATTGATCTAATGACTAGGAGGCTTATTAAGTTTTCTGAGCAGTTAAAAAATTCAAACAGTTTCTGTGGGGAGGTAGATTTGATGTTCAGTCAGACCTCAATCCACTCCAGGAATTATTAGGTAGGAAAGGGAATGATTTGGTTTCACACTAGATCTTTATATGGATAGTGGGTTTGCGGTTTATAATTTCTCAGTCACATATTCCTGGTGAAGTGAACAAAGCTGCGGATTATCTTTCCAGGTTGGTGGGTCTGAGTAGTTTCAATGATAAAGAAAGAGGTGAATCGTGACAGGAAGATGGCATCAAAATGTGCACAATTACTGAAGGGTGCATAATGGAAGAGCGTACAGAAAACATTAGTAAGGAATTGTTGGTGACTGAAGAGTGTTGATTCATTGGTGAGTATTAGGATAATCACAATAATGTTATGAAGCTATATGGTAAGATCAAGGGTGAGCTTTCTGCTGAGAACAACCTTTTGTTTTGTCCAGAGGCTTGAGGCTGGTGTCACTGGAGAGTTTGAAGAAATATTTATTGGAGTTGGCTCATGAGGGACACTTATTGGTGCCTGGCATGGACCAGCAGGATGAAAGAAATTTGAGAGACTGTTTGGATTGTAGTCTGAGTTATAAGATTAGAAAGATTAGGACACTATCCATGGATTGTATAGAGATTCTAGAGGGTCCCTGGGATGATGATGCGTTTGATATTGGGGGACCATTGTTGCTGTTGTTTGGAGCAGTACCTATACATTTTTATGTCCTGATGGATATGTATTCTAGATGGCCTGAGTCCATAGAGACATATTTCATGAAATAACTACTTTGTTTATTATCAGGTCTTTGTCTCAGATTCTTGCCCATGAGGGTAACCCAAAGCAATTATTGTCTGACAACAGGGTTCAATTCCTCCAGGGAGATGTGAATGTTTTTGAAAATGAGAGGAATTATTGTATCATCCACAGACCAATGGGATGGTCGAAACATCTAATAGGACCTTTAAGGAATCCATACACCTTTCTAAAAGTGGTAAGGAGTAAGGATTGGAGAAGTGAGGTATTCTAGCAGGTGGAGGAGCACCAGTTTATTGTCAATCGGAATGTTTTGGGGTGAACTGCTTGGGGGGGGGGGGTGGTCCATATGTGACTGATGGGTTTGGAGAAATGGCCTGAAGGTGGCTGAAGCATCACACTGCTTAATAAAAACTTAAGTAACCAGGAAAATGGTGCACAGTCTTCATTCGACTACAGTACTCCACGAAGCTTTCAATAACTATTGATTTAGAGATGCTATACGTAAAGTACTGATACAAGCTTTAGGTTTGGACACAAGTAAAACCTGTATGCTCAACATGCTTATTGGTTTGACATTCCCAAAAGTAAATAAGCAAGCAATGCACCAACTAGTCCACCAAATACACAGAATAATGACTACCTAAATCTCACAAGAGCAATTCTTGAAATCCATTTCCATATCTTGTGCTTCAGTATTCCAGCAATATGAAGCCACTTAGTCTACCAGATTTACATCTATGATGTATGGACTGTTTCATGTTTTTAAAAAAATATATAGTTTTTGTTCGTCAATAAACACATACATTGCAGGCCCCTGAAGTCCCAGAGGTACCTGCCAAAGCATTGCAACCATGATGTCATTGACATTTTACCGTAGTAGGATACTTGAAAATGCACTTCAGTTGAAAAACAAACCTCCAACCCTCCCCCCCACCCAACTCCCGGAACCCCCCCCCCCGCACCCCCCCCGACCGCACCGACAGTTTCATGTTTGATAAGTTGAAAAGTTTAGCGAAGGTTATAGCCAAGTTTTTGATTGAACAAACTAATTGAAAACTACCCATAGGGCAGAAGAGAATGGGTGGTAACATATGGAAGTCCAAAGGCCATCAACCAGCATAATCAAGACCCAAAAATAATTCACGATGTGAATGCAAAACAGAGTTAGGACTGAATTATATTTTTGGGATCATTTTCAGGACTTTGTGGAATTTTGCCAGGACTTACTCCTCCCAAAAAGGACATGATTATTTTGGCAGGGGCATTCTCTGTTTTAGCATCCCACTTCAGAAACAATTCTTTTGTGACGTGTTCTAAAAACTTCAGAATTCTAATTTTACCTATCTCTTAAAATAATCAAGTTCTCATGAAGTAGGGAAAATATAATCTGCATGACGCTTGAGACAGTTAATATGCAAGCATTGGTTTTTATTTTGATGAACTGAAGTGACTTTCATTGCTTGTCAATCTTTCGAACGCTGCTTTCCAGTGTTGACCTGCCCGAGTGATTTGTTGTTCATTGAAGGTTTTCAAACCAAAAGATTCAGTATAAGTATTTTCTTTATACTAAGGACAAAAATGTATGAACTATTACGAATTAAAGAAGCAAATAAAAAGAAAATGTTCCTCTGTTATTCTGACGTGACAGCACTGTTTGGTTCAGCATTAGCTGTGAGCACAGTAACCAAGAGGCAGATAAGTGATGTTTACCATGAAAGATAAATGTGCAGCCCAGTCTGAAGTCATTTGTTGTGTATGGTTTGTAAAATTATTGAAGTTGGTTTATTTGTTCGCTTTTATTTTAAGCAAAACAACCTGCACAGTTGCATTTCTGCGGGGATACAGTGTGTGGGAGGCTGGGAACTAAGACACATTGAAGACATGCTTACATTTGCTTTTTTGCCTTTCTTCTGAAGCCAAATATGCACAAACCTTAACCTTTTTATTCCGCTAGTACACAAAGCTACTTTTAATTGTTCGCCACAGCGCAACTCTGGCTCCTAAGAGGTGGAAGACATGGTCTGGGCACAAGTGTCACTACAGAACAACATCCACTACTTCCGGTTACCCATGGTAAAGCTTTAGTCCGGTGGGTTGGGGGTGGAGCACGTCATAATCGGGTCACTTGACACAAGAGCTTCTACAACATAGAGCTGAGGTAACACCTGCATTAAAGTCCTGGAAGGTCAAGTGTTATTATTGACAACAAGCAAAACAAAAGAACTTGAGAGGATATGAAATACTGAAATTATTTCACCACCAGCGTTCAGCAAATTAGACTCAATGCCTTCATGGCTATTGTTCCTCTTAAATTAGTCATAAGGACTCACCAAACCTCAGAATTTATTTTCATCGCTTTCCCTTTTATTTGGTTATCAGCGCTGTCCTGGTGCGTTCCCGGTGGCGGATGGCATCTACTGTTGTTGAAAGCTCTGCAATCCCTGGGAAGTGAGGGCCTAGTGCTCCAATGTCTTGACTCCTTTCTTACTAACCGCATGTTTCAGGTTTTCTCTTCCACTGCCAGCTCTAAACCCAATTGTCCCCTTATGGAGTGCCTCAAGGCTCTGTATTGAGCCCTTTGTTGTTTAATGTTGACGTTAGCCCACTGGCAGATGTTGCCGAAGAGGCGGGGCTGTCCTTATTCTCCTATGCTGATGATACACAGATAATGTATTCCCTCTCTTCAGCGAAGGAATCTGAATCATGGGCTCTCCAGTCTGGTTTGAGAAAAATTACGTATTGGATGCAAAATAATCTACTCAAACTCAATGGAGTAAAAAACTGAAGTTCTTATCTTAGGGAAGCAACAAGATCTCTGGGGTCTCCAGCATTGGCCGTGGGAAATGGGTGCCTTACCTCAGCCTGCTCATCAGGTGCGTAACCTGGGCCTTTTCATCGACGACCAGTTATCGATGAAACAACAAGTCACGAAGGTGGCTTCAACTTGTTTCACCATTCTCAAATGGTTAAAGAAAATTCTTTGGATGCTACACTTCTCTACTCCGAGAACAGTAGTCCAGGCCCTTGTTACATCTAGGCTGGACTACGGCAATGTCCTCTATCTGGTTCCAAGAAAGCTGTGATACAAAAAATGCAGGTGGTGCAAAATGCAGCTGCCAGATTGCTCTGTCAGGTTCCTAAGACTGCCTCTATCTCTGGCTTTCTTCGCCACCCTCACTGGCTAAAGATAGAGAATCGTAACGAATTCAAAGCCCTGAGCTATATGTTCAAAATCAAAACTGGTCTAGCCCCACAATATCTGTAATCTTTAGTTCAACCCTATATACCCTCACTCCCCCTCTACTTCACTACACAGTCTAAATTCACTGTTCCCAGAATCAAACTTATGCGCATGCTCGGTCGATCCTTTGCTTACTTAGGACCCTCCCTATGGAACTCTCTCCCCATTTCATTACGAAGGGAAACCGTTTATGGGAATTTTCACAGATGCCTGAAAACTTAGCTGTTTAATACGTAATTTCCTTGTCCCTTTTTCCTCTCCTAACAGGCTGGCGCTGGGCAACCCCTTGGGGTAGCTGTGCGCCTTATAAATTTAAATAACATAATATAACATAACATTGGTGGGAGCAGCCTCTCTCGGCACTCCCAAGGGCACTGGATGTCTGAACCTTCTCTCAACCTAGCTATCTTAAGGCAGCTGGGTTGAGAGGTTTAAAATGCGCATGTCTGGCCGGCCGTAGCAAGATGGCTGGCAAAAAAGACATGCACGCTTTGAACAAGTTTAAAGGCAGCCCTCTGCCCACCACTCGTACCTGCTGTCACTCAGCAGGCGCAACCCCGTCCTGACGCTCTGTTCAGGACGGTACGATGATAAATAAAATGGTAATGAATTACCATTTTATTTGTAATTTCTGGGTCTTTGGGGGACACTTAAGTGGGGGCGATGCTCCTCCGCTCCAATGGAGGAGCCGCCCCTGTGCGTTCCACTGTTCACCCATAGGGTACTGAGCTGGGAATACTATATATGTTGTGAATGATCGTTTTCATGCTCCCCATCATCTGCCATCCCATGAGCCAGAGGCTAGATCAACACCCCACTTCATTGTCCTTTTTGCGATCCTTCCATTACACAAGTGACACCACTAAACAAAGATTAGGGGTTTGCACTCCCTGTTGCCCCCTTCCTGTTCTAGCTATACATACCATCTGTCTTCTATGCCCATGAACCACACAGGCAGTGACTGTGAAGTCGTTAGCGGGCACATGCATCAAGCATTTTTAACTTGACAAATGGGCCAATTCGCAGAATTGGCCCGTTTGCAAATGCAAAAAATGCTTTTCAGATGCAGCAAATCCTAATTTGCGATTAGGTAACCTGTTACCGAATCGCAATATGGGTTTGAGATTTGCAATTAGGAAGGGGCGTGTTTAGGGCGTCCCTTCCTAACACCGAATCTCATCGGTATGTAGGAATGTTTTGTGACCGAAATATGGTCACAAAACATTAAAATTTTACCACCTACTTTAAGTAGGTGGTAACCCATTCGCAAATGGGAAGGGGTCCCCAAGGGATCCCTTCCCCTTTGGGACTGTTTGTTACAGCGTTTTTTAAGATCAGGTAGTGGTCGCACGGACCACATTGCTTACTGTTAAAAAATTAAAAGAAAACGTTTCATTTTTGTTTTAGAAAGGCATCCCGTTTTCATTTAAGTAAAACGGGCTGCATTTAAAAAAAATTGCTTTATTTAAAAGCAATCACAGACATGGTGGTCTGCTGACCCCAGCAGGCCACCATCCCTGTGATTTTTGTGATTCCTAGGGGGGTCGCAAATTGCGACATACCTCATTAATATTCATGCGGTAGGTCATTTGCGATCCCGTAGGAATCACAAAAAGTATTCAACACACTTTCATGCATGCCGTTTTGCAATTTTCTAATTGCGAATCGCAAAGATTCGCAACTAGGAAATCGCAAAACGGTTACTTCATGCATCTGGCTCTAGAAGAGTTATTCTGAAACAGTTATCAGTTATTAGTGTTATCTGGCTCCAACAAGACAAAAACAAACCTTCCTTTCCCAAATGCATGGTCTGGCCAACTGAAAGACCTAGAACCAGAACCCATAGCTGCTGCTGTTCTGCTGGACATACTGCAACCAGAAGCTACTGCCTGCACAATACATATTTCTGGTTCACTGGAAAAATCTCAGTGGGAATCTAGGGCCAGATGTACTAAAAACTAGCCACTCGCAAATTGGTTGCATAGTGGTTTGCAAAATAAAAAAAGGCTTTTCATGATGTACGGAAGCCATTCACAGACCACAAATAAAGATACGACCGGTTTGCAAGTCGAAATTTCTTTCGACCTAAAAAAGCAAGTCGCAATTTAATAAAATTCCCAAATAGCGATCTGCAAACGGGATTTTAGAGGCAGTCTCAAGTAGCAACTAGTCGCTAAATGACCCGTTTGCACATGTCATTTACCACCAACTCAAACCCGGTGGTATCTGGGACCGAAGTATAAAAGCAGGGCCAGAATGCATCAGGGCTTTCCACAATAGCTAACCTGTACGTGATTGCAAGAAGGATACGCATACTGGCTGTTCAGCAGAGAGAGGAGAAGGTGGCGACAAGAGAGGATTTTCAGAGTCAAGCTGACCATTTTTTAACAGACAGAGGAAGAAATATATGAAAAATACAGGCTAAGTAGTAATGTCATTTTGGAGATATTAGCCCTTTTAAAGCCACTTTTATAAAGCAGTATTCTGTGCAGCAATTCCACCCCCACTCATGTTCAGGTGTTGTTCTCCTTACACCTATTAGCTTCTGGCAGTTACCAGGATGTGGCAGCTGTTGCAGGAGGGGTGTTTCAAAGTGCACTTTCACTTTTCTTCCAGTCATTCCTAGATGCCACGCTTCTCTACATCCACCGCCACAAACATCTGCCCAGGGATGTTCAGGAAATGCAAAGTACATAATTGCAATTTTTCAGGATTGTCAAATTTCCCCATGTCATAGAGTGTATAGATGGGACACATGTGCCTATATGTCCTCCATCGCATCCTAAATGTCTTTTTAGTAACATGAAAGCTACACATCCAATTGCCCAACATATAACAACTGAAATTGTGTCCCAATATCGAGTAGGCACCCATGATTCCTTCATGTCGAGGCACAGCGAAATATACAGAAGACTGGAAAGAGGGGAGTTTAATGATGGATATTTATTAGGTACTGAAAATAAATGTAACTACAGATATGTTATAACCCAATCCTCACAATATATTTGTTTTCTCACACTGATATGTGTTTTTCAGGTGACAGTGCATATGTCCTGCGCCCCTGGATTCTCACATCCTACCTTTCTCCTACCACCCAAAATTAAAGGCGATATAACACTGCACATCCTCGCACCAGGACTGTGATTGAGCGGACATTTGGCCTACTGAAATTACGTTTTCGGTGCCTACATAAGAATGGGGGTGGCTTACAATACGTACTAGAAATTGCTTGTATGATTGTAGCAATGTGTGCCATTCTACACAATATTGCCTGCAGGAGAGGCCTACACTTTGCAGTGTCAGAATTAGATTCAGAGGATGAAGATTCTGGCCCACGTATTCAGCAGGCAACAGAGGACAGCAGAGCAGTGGAGGGAAGAAGGCGCAGGGACCACATTCCCACACATTCCTTCTCAAGTCATATTTAATTTCACAAAATGTAACAAAAGGGTACCACACTTGTTTGACTTCTCTAGTAGATACCTTTAATGTCAGGTGTTTTACCACAGTTTTCAAACAATCTGTTATTCTCATAAATGTATATAACATGAAGTCAACATGTAAGTCGGTTACAGCACCAACATTAAATTAAATAAACCAAACATAGTCACTCCCTGATCGGTGCCCCTCAATGTTTTTTGTGACCGTGTCCAGGATGGGATGTGCCACCACGTTGAGGGGAAGGAGTACAGCTGCTACTACATCGCAGCACACATGCATCTGTGACAGAGAGGCTGCTGATGCTGGGCAACTCCTCACTATCAAGATGCTCTGCACCCACCCCACTTGCTATTTGCACTGTTTGTATGGTTTCCACTGCAGTGGTATCTAGCCCCCTCAACACATTCCCACTAAAGTATCCCATTTCTACCTGTAGTATCACAGTACACCTTGATAAGGTAGAAGTGGCATATACAAGCTATATAATAGACCTTGTTAATTCTCTGGCCTCTGGCTCCAGGTTATTCTCTATCGTTGCCTCCAGTGTAGTGGGTGTGGGTACAGTTGAGGGTCCACCTCCTGTTGCCCGGAACTCACTCAGGCTTGTTGCAAACTTTTCTCTGGTGTGACACCAGTGGTCGTACTACCTCATCAGTGGAGTGCTGTGCCACAGTTACAGCACTTATTTTCTGCTACAGCTCATTCCAGATTTTGTACTTTTGTGTCTCAGGCACGGTCATAGATGACCAAACAAACAGGAGGTCATGGTGTTGCAGCAGTTGGTATTCTTAGCAAACAAGGAAGCATCAAGTGCCTGCAATGATTTTCCTTTTGTGCCTAAAAGTTCCTTTTCTAAGAAATTCAATATGAGCTTTCTCCCTTCACCTCTTTCTCTTACTATTTATTATTTTCCATTTATAAAGTGCATGGTTACACCCAGCGGTGTGTCCCTGTGCTATAGATCTCTTCTCACAGCAATAGGGAGAAAGAAAAGGGGTTTGGTTTCCGTAACCGTCCGAAAAGCAACCAGGGCTAATCGAACCTATAACTTTGCATGCTGGAATCCTGAATAGCCAGGTTTTAAGTCCTTTACGAAAGGTCCTTTCCATTGGTTCTGCGGACAAGAATTCCATATCTTGGCCGCCAGATAACAAAAGGACCGGGTCCCCAGCCTGGCCCTCTGCACTCGCGGCACCCTTACTAGATTAGCTCCGGCTCTTCGCTGGCTGTTTCTGTCACAAGTTGTTGTTTGGTGCTCCCCAGGTCACTTTAATAGTACTGAACTTCTCCACCCTCAGTCTGCCTGCTTCCTGGCTTCTGATGTGCAGCACTTTCTGTTTGTAGGGTCATCACCCTGAACCAGGAAGCATTTATGCACATTTGCGTGCGCGCTCTCTAATTGCATCTGTGTTCGTAATTTAGGTAATTGCTAAGTGTGATTTCTAAAATAAGGAAGCAGGTCGTTTGCGAGTTGGAAATATCAGCCAGCCACTGTACGCACATGCAGAATTGTGATTACCAAATTGCTATTCGCAAAAATTCACAATTTGGAAGGTTTGTACATTTGGCCTCTACCTTTTTCAACCTGCCAGGTACTTTAAAAGTTCAACACTATCATCCAACAAGGAGCTATAGAGGGGTAGTATAAGCCAGGCCACCTTCCACTCACATCATAATCCAACACAAAAGACCTGGCAATGAGCGGCACTTTTCATCAATTAATACTGTGAATACGTAGGATCGCTCAGAAGGGAATATTTATATCTATCTCCCTTGAGTCAGTAATTCTATTTCATGAACTCCGAAATGATCCCCTGAGCCATATAAATTAATATCTAATAGATCCCACAAAGTGAAAAGAAACCAGCCTAGGATAGCGTCACTCAACCAGCAACCATCAATTTCAAGACATGTGATATCACAAAAATTCTGATGTGCCGGAAAAAATGTGGAAATAGTGAGAAAGTAGCTCACGTGCGCACCACAAGAGGGGCAACTGGCAGGTACTCACCAGTTTGCCCACGTACTTATCATCATTGATAACATTCTCATGAAAAGAAAAAACGTGTCCAGTGTAAGAGAAGTGCAAGAAAAATTATAGAAATGTAAGAAAAGACCCCAAAGGAAAAGAGAGACAATTATAGTCTCAAGATAACATTGGTTTTAAATCACGTATATACTTTCAATGTCTTTATTGCACTACGTGAATTATCCAAGGTTAAAAACACAGCATGTTGTTAACCACATCAAGGATGGCCAACATGTTTCATTGCCTATTTCAATAATAACGGCAAATTCATCAGGGCATCTGAGGTCAACATTCACCTCTCTGGACCTTTCTACTTAGAAGAGTGACTACACAAACGAAGAAAAAGACAAAGACAAGGCTGGTAATTAATAAGAGACACCATCCGTTCAAATCCAGTAATTTAGAACAGGGGGTCATCTCAGCAAGCCCCATCAACAAGCTGAATTAAAATAGCAACCATGTATCATAAGGCTACTAAACATATTTACCTAAGGAGAGCCACGGGCCCACATACCAGCTCTCACTTAGTTGTAGGGGATATATTAGTTTTACTTATCTCCCCTATTGCAAGCACCTCCGTTGCTCACACCTTCACCTGTGGAGACAAACACAAACACTTAAACGAGGAAAGTGACTAACTGTAACACCCTACAGTCGTCACCAGTTCGTCTTTCATACCCCTCATCATCACAACAGACCAAGTTTAGATTCAAAGCGGACAGGGAACAGCCTCAGACACTTAGCGATCCCTTCCGTTCGACCCTCCTAATGTCGAGGAAAGAACCTCCACCTTTTAATTTGTTTAGTTAACATGGTCTACACTGTGCTTTGCCACTATATACTTAGGGAGGTACACCATATCTGCCCAAGAATGCAGAATAAACCAGTCTACACCTCACTCACTGTCACATATACTCTCACCGTTTCAATTATGATCCCAGCGGTAACTCGTCCCAGCTTCAACCCGGGAGACGCATGCAATCCATTTAAAACACAGCGCGCCCTTCTACTTCCGGTTCACACTCATCATACTTCCGGAACCACGGAGAAGGTGTCGCGCTGCGCTTAACCAATTCGGCGGCCATCTTACATTGGTTACACGAAAAAGAGCTGATATAACAAAACGAGTTTTCGTTTTCTTTTCCTTTTGTATCAAAAACACCTATACTCGCCAGTGGGAATTGACTCAGCTAAACCAAAGATGTGCCCGCTTTCTTAACTTCACCACTCTAATAATGTTGCATATGATAAACTCACCACTATTATCAAGACGACCCCTGCAGCGGCCATATTAATAGGGTCAGACAAGTTGTGAGTATAAGATCACTACATAAAAACTCACATGTTGTATTTCTAAAACAAAGCGTGCCACAGCACAGGAGGGGAAAGGCCATGCCAATTTACAAACAAAGTGCCTTTAGTGAGGGCCACAATATTCCTAACCACACATCAGTGGCACCTACAGCAGCACAGAACCAACACAGTTGTTTGTAGGACAAGTTACCCCATATATATACAGAGATCAACTCGATCTCGAAATAGATAGAAAGACCAGAGGGCTAATATGCATCTTCAACGAGACCAATAGATTCATGCACACATTACGGTGCCCAGAGTAATGAGCAAAAGCCATCATGACCACAACAGGAGCAGCGTTTCAATTCATATCAATTTCTAGCTCGTGATCTTGATCCATTCAATTTGGTCACTAAGGCCGAATTGATCCACTTTCTCAGAATAGATCCAGTGTGCTTCTTTCATTGCTAGTCTTTTCTCAATGCTGTTGGGTTCGCCCATCACTCTTTCCAAGACGACCCATTTCACTGCTCTAAAATGTTGTTGTTTTTCTTGGTAATGTAGAACCAGTCTGGTAGTCAACTTCCCATTTTTAATGGTGCTTAGATGCTCTTGCACCCTCACTTTGATTTTTCTAGTAGTGAGTCCAATGTAGTGTAAACCACATTGACATATAAGTCTGTAAATAACGTTAGTAGAGTTGCAATTACTAAACCTATTCAGGTGCCACGTTCTCCCATTCTGTAGCTGCACACTCTTAGTTTTATCAGTGAGTTCACAGACTGAGGACCCCCCACAAGGGTAATGTCCTGACGGAATAGACGTATTCAGTATTTGCTCTGTCGGTCTCGTATGGACAAGCCTGTCCTTATGATTCTGCACACGCTTAAAAGCAAACCTCGGCTGAGGCATTTGAAAATCATTGGTAGATAACAAAGACCAATGTTTCCTCATCACCTGACGTATCTTAGTCGACAGGGGATCATAAGTCATCATCATAACTTTATCTGACGGTTGAGTCATCAAAGTACATCATATAAAAATACATCAATTATTCAGAATACGACGAATTTCCAGAAAATATAAAATAGTTAAAATTGACATTAAATTCCATGACACAACTCTCAATGATAATATAAAACTACAATATTTTTAAAATATTCCCAATTTACTATAATCTATAACAAATTAAACATATCTAACACATTTAAATCAACAGTAAATATCAATCTCCATCAAAGCACAAGAACACAGACCTTATGAAGCAACTAGTCTAATGTATCACATGTGGCTATTTAGCTATATGGTACCTCACTTTTTTTTTTTTTATACAGTTACTCAAATTAAGAAGCCGTTTAAAGGCGGCTTTTAGAGCGAATTGACCATGTCCATTTGAGAAATTTCGCCACTGCTATCGCAATTGTAGGGTTAGAATTTGTACTTAAAATTCTCAGGGCGTCAACATACCTCCGAGTGCCCATGAGGCGACAAATGGGTTTTATCCACATTCGGCGAGGTGCAAGATATTGAGGACAGCCAAACAAAATATGACTGACAGATTCTTGTTGGTCCGGACACCAGGGGCATCTGTCACTTGGAGACCCCTCCCATTTCACCATAAACTGCCTAGTTGGGAGGGTACCAGCCCTAAATTGAAAATACAGTTTGCGATCATATGGCCTTTCAATAACATCCCAATATTCTTCAAACATGGGCCTGGTCTTAAATTCAAGAAAACGACCCGTGAGATTTGTTGGTAACTTTTCCAACATTATTGAATGGTGGACCATTTCCCAATATCTTGCTTTTAGAAATTATTTACATGGGAAGGTTGCATTTTGAGGATTATCCCACAGTTCTACCATTCCCATCTTCCCTAATAGGGATCTAATCTCACTCAGCCATTTTATTTTATGAAAAGGATCATTATTAATAATATCCATAAGGCCTCAAGCGTATTGCGTTAATTCCTCTGTGTTCCATATTCTACACCAATATAACAATGGGCGTAAAATTACTAAATCTTTAATCCTTTTTCTACCTAGATCCCAATGTAGAGGGATTAAAGGGGTACTTTGTGGTACACCGGTCAACTTGCGAAAAAACTCATTTTCCGCCTTGGTCAAACGGGTTACATTTTCAAAGCCTCATAGTTCAGCTCCGTATAGGGCTGAGCTCAATACCTTCATCCCATAGATCTCAAGAGCTGGGCGAATAGGTTTAGTCTGTGATGTTTTGAATTTTTGTAGGAGACAACCTGCTTGTTGCTGATGCTTGAGGACAGCCAAACCAATATGGTTATTCCAACGCATGTCTCTCTGCAAAGTCACCCCTAGGTAAGGAAAAGCGTCCACCTGTTCTAATGGACATTTGTCCATGACTATATTGCCTCTAAAGGATATGCGTTCATTAAACGCCATGAACTTGGTTTTGGCAGTGTTTATTTCCAACCCATGCAGGGGACAGAAATCTTCAAAGCGCAACAAGGCTTTCTGAAGGCCGCAGGGAGTTTTAGAGAGGATCAAGGTGTCGTCCGCAAACAAGAGGACAGGGATGCGAATACCATCCAGCACCGGGGCATCGGTGGGGGTCAGAGAAAGGTAATCCACCACCCCATTGACAAAGAGCGAGAACAGGGTAGGCGCCATTATGCACCCCTGCCGCACTCCCCGCTCAACGGGGAAGGCTTCAGTAGCCTCCCCCTGTAATCCCCACCGAACCCGTGCAAAAGTGTCCTCATGCATGCGGACGATCAATGTTAGTAGTTCCGAGGCCATCCCCAAATCCATAAAAACCTGCCATAATTTGTCACGTGGGACTAGGTCAAAGGCTGCCCTCAAGTCCACGAACACTGCATACAGGGACCCTTTCCCTAGGACCACAGTGCGACAATACAAAGTTACAAACCGGAAGACTTGATCAATTGTACTAGTTTTCCTACGAAATCCCGCCTGTAATGAACTCAAGATATTGTTATCATCCATCCAATCCTGCATTTTAAATAGCACTAGCCTTCCCATAATTTTTTTAATGGAATCAATCAGACTGATAGGCCTGTAATTACCTGGAACAGCCTTGTCCCCCTTTTTATAAACCGGCACTATTTCTGCCCCCTTCCAAGAGGGAGGAACAGCCCCGGCCAGGGCTATAGCATTTGCCAGTTGAGCTATATACAACCGCCATGTTTAATTATCATTTAGAAAAACATCTGCGGGGATGCAGTCCATGCCTGGGGCCCTACCATCTGATACAGACTCCAAAGCCCTGTCCACATCTTTCAGACTAAAGGTAACATCTTTATAAAATGTATTTTGAGTAGCGTGACTGCACTCATAACTTCCACTGCATGCATATTGTGGTTTAAAATACTCTACCCACAAGTGTTGCGCAACATTATTCTGTGGGCGTTCAGGACACCCCCCCATCCCATTTGAATATATCCCAACACAATTTTGGATTCTTAGCTTTACATGCGTCTTTCAGTTCCTGCCACTTACATCTATCCCATAACTTCTTCACCTCATTCTGGACCTTCTTATACAGCCCCCTCGCCTCTCTAACCAAAGTGGGATCCCGCTTCTTTATAGCCACACCCAGATTCAATCTGGCTTGTTTACAAACCGCATTATACCAGCTTTCTACATTCCTTCTCTTTTTCCTATTTCCAAGGCCCGATTTACAAAAATAAATCTTCAGGTGATCAAAGAGTTTTTCATGCTCTTGGACAATGCAGGACTGGGGGTCAGCAGTCTTCACGAGGGATCCCAAATCTATCAATGCTTTATTTACATCTTCCCTAATTAGCGTCAAGGTCTCGGGGTACTTAGCGAACTGGCTCCACTTAAGATGTCTCTCGTCATTTGCTAGGGCTACTTCGGGGCACTAATATCATAGTTACCTACTCCCACTCTACCTATTTCCAGTTTAAAGGAAGAGGTAAGTGGGTTATGATCACTCTCTAGGCGTGTAATGACAGCCATGTCCATAAGGCAATGCCATAATTTTAAATGGACAAGCAAATAATCTATTCGGCTAGACCTATGGCCGTTGTCATACGTAAAACTTCCCTGCCTATCAGAGTGCGTGCGCCCATTGGCAGCCCTTAAATAATTTCCCATACATAATCCCTTAAGTTGTATAGCCGCTTCAGTCCACTTTTTTATGGGTACCAACTCAAGTTGGGAAATACCCCATCTGGAGTCTTCCTCCTCCGTTATCTTTTGGTCCTCGTAACCTAACGGTTCGAATGTAACATTTAAATCCCCCGCAATAAGCGGAATTGAGTTAATTGGTAGGGTCTCAATTAAGTTGTCCAAGGCTGAAATTACCATCGATTTTTTACCTCCTGGGAGCCCTCTTGCATAAACATTAAAAATATCTAAACTACCACCAGACGACAAACTAAGTCTCACCGCCAATATATATTTATTTAGAACCGGGAGTTGTCGCATATTACAACTTAATACCTGTTTGACCCAAATCACTAATCCTCCCATTGGCCGTCCCCTTTCCTTTCTGTCAGCAGGGACAAAGAAATTCACTTACCCCTCACGAAAGGCAGGTTCCACCAACCAGGTCTCTTGAAAGAGGCAGATATCATATGTGTCAACAAAGGTATACCAATCAGCCAAATTCAATTTGGAACCGAGACCCGCCACATTCCAAGATACCAGTGACAAGGATGGAGCTCTGTTGGATTTGCTATAAACATTTTCAACTCCCCCTGTGCCTACATCCAATTCAATTAGAGATGGTGGAGTCACCATTACATTACATTCCTGTTCTAATTGAGCTAAATTCTCTAAGCTTGATTGGTTCACACCTGGATTTCTGGGTATGCCTTCATATAGATTTTCATCACTCACCTGCATGACCCGTAAACATCTTTCTAGTGGTGATGATCGACGTCAATCACAATCTTCCAATCCTGACAATACCTCAAATCTATTTAAATCTGAAAGACCCCTTACATTATTCCTATTCCAAACCCCTCTATTTGATAACAATTTCCTGGGTGCTGGAACTATTACTGGATAAAAAAAGGTCAAGGGTAATGGCTGAATCACAGTATTTGTAACCTCATAAGCCCATTTACAAATATGATCAACAGCCCCCCGGTCTCTAAAATTAATAATTATACAATCACCATCTATCGAGTTACTCCGCACCCTCACCCAATCCACTCTTCTCACAAACAATATTTCCGCACATACATCAGGGGGGAGAGGGCGATTTTTATTAAGCCAAAAGATACATTTGTTCTTAAGTTCCATATACGTCTCCCCCTTATTCTGACACAATTGGGGAACACCCACAAGAACCACCACATACGGAGTAGAATCCGGTGGAAGATCAATGCATGGTAAATTTTGTGAGGGGTGCATTGCAAGGGTAGTAGCATCCCTCGCCAGTTGAGACTGGGTCACAAGTCTCGGAACATCTGTTACCACTATCCTATCGCTAGGAGGGGGTGGATTAATAGGTTCTACTGGAGATTTATCGATGGGTAAAGATATAAGGCCAAGGCCCATAGTTTTGTCATCGTTTTTTTTCCTTCCCCCTGAGAGGAAACTGGGGCCACTACGATTCCTGTTTTCTCCACTGGAACCTTTTCAGTGTTATTTGCTCCATTTACCCACACACCACCCCACAATTGGCCAGATGCAACAGCAAGTTCTAGACAAACTAATCTACTTTCAATGATGTCTAGTCTGTCATAGATTGGGAGGCAAATCTTTTTAAATATGTCCTCCAACTTGCTCCAAAAGTTAGATCCCGATTCATCTGTCGAAACATCCACTGTGGGGCACGGGGGGTCCACGTCTATTTCAACGATTGGATGGCATATGATGGGGCTAGTTGGAGGTATTGGAGCTGAAGGACCATTAATTTCCAGAACTTTGGCTTTCCTTCCCTTTATTTGTGTTTGTGCTCCACTCCACTTCCTTTTGTGTGTCTTATTTAATGCTTGGTGACACACCCCAGCTTTATTACCATGGACAGATCTAGTCTTAACACACGGTAGCGGTGACCCAGAGTCTCTAGTGTCCAATTTAGAGTTTGCAGTGGCAGTAGTGCGGATTTTACATGGCTGCAAAACAGTCCGACATCCATCCGTCTGTAAAGGGGAATTCTCCTCTCTTTCATCGGTATCTATCACTGCATCAGTGACCGGTACCGAAGAGGGCAAGGGGGAACTAGCTAGGGTTAATCTACCCAGGGAAGATCGTTTACTAAGCGCAATATCCAACGATAATCTTTTTTCTCTTAGTTCGATTTCATGTGCCAAAACGGACGAAGCTCTGACAAGGAACTGGTCCAAAGTGCCTACTGTTAGACCAACCAACATGTTTTTTTTTAGAGGTTAGGCGTGGTTTTACATCTGGTACACTAACCTTAGTTGCCGATGTTAAGGGGGTGGCCCGTCCCGTCCTCTCCATTCTCGAACGAGCTCAAACGGGCCCGCCCTTGGCCCGGGCTTCGCCCGCGTGCGTCCCGCGATGCGTAAAAGGGGCGTGTTAAAATACCACAGCCAGGTGGGTGAGAGGTCACCGGGAAGAGGCACCAGCTGTGTCAGGAGCTAGGGCTGCTGGTACTCGCAGTCCCGCACACAATGTCCACAATGCTGCTACGAGCGGCACCCGCGAATCGGGGACCGCGAGCAGTCTGAAGGCGGCAGGCAGATGATGGGAGGTCGCCGGGAAGAGTCACAAGCTGTGTCAAGAGCTAGGGCTGCTGGTCCTCGCAGTCCCGCACACAATGTCCACAATGCTGCTACGAGCGTCACCACCTTATATCGCCCGTCGCATTTTTGTCCACCGAGTACTGCAATTGGCCCAGAGTTTCTGGTGTTTGAGAGAAAAGTGTTAGATGAAATCAAATTGCTTGAGGAATCACAGGATCGGCAAACTTTTAGTAACATGAGCCGGTGTGATTGGCAGGCGATTAAATCCTTGCAAGATAATGCCTCCTTAATAATAAAATCGGCCGATAAGGGTGGGGCCATAGTCCTTATGAACACTGTATATTATGATATGGAAGTAAGGAGGCTATTACAGGGCAAGAAGAACTATCAAACACTCTCCAGAGATCCAGTTGTCGAGCTTCTAGCGGTCATCACATCACATAGGCCAAGCCAATAGATAACTAGCAGAGAGGCTGATTTTTTGATCGATACTAAACCAAGAACACCGGCTTTCTACATCTTGCCGAAAATTCATAAGAAGCAACGTCCACCAACAGGACGCCCGATAGTTTCGGGGATTGCTTCTGTGTTAGAACCTCTCTCGCAGTTCGCTGATTTCTTCTTAAGAGAGTCAGTGTTGAAACAGTTGTCCTATGTCCAGGATACCACAGATATTCTGAATACTATCCAAGATATGGACTTTGATCCATCACAACAGCTGTTAGTGACGATTGATATCGAGTCGCTATACACTAGCATACCCCAGGAGGCGACGCTGGTGGTAGCAGCTCGTGCTCTTGGGGCACAGGAGTGGTTTTACGATACACCACAGTCCTTTGTGATGAAGTGTATTGAGATCGCTCTGACTCGGAACTACTTTGCTTATAAGAATGAGCATTTTTTACAGACGTCCGGTACTTCAATGGGCGCAACATTTGCGCCAAGCCTAGCTTGTATCTATGTAGGCCAATTTGAAGAGCATCATCTGTACCATTCATCAAACTCCTTCCAGAGGCATCTTTGCCTCTGGAAGAGGTATATTGATGATATTTTATGTGTGTGGACTGGCACTGAAAACCATCTCTGTAAGTTTTTGGATTGGCTAAATCAGCGTGACGATTGCTTAAAATTTACTTGGAGTATAAGCAATGAGAAAGCGACATACTTGGATCTGGATATAGGTTTGGTTGATAACAAGTTGACTACAACTGTTCATCAGAAGCAGATAGATAAGAATTCCTTACTCCACTACCAATCTTTCCACCCTAGAGCATTGAGGGACAACATCCTGGTGGGGCAGTTTCTCCGTTATCGGAGAACTGCTCCTCCACGGTGGATTATTTGCAACAATCGGAACATCTTACTGAAAGACTTGTGCAACGTGCATACCCGAGAAAGATTGTTAATAGAGCTCGTAAGAGAGCACATAATACTCCCCGGGAGGCTCTGCTTGAAAGGAATACGAGAGAAGCAACTGAGTGTTTGCCAGTTGTATTGACTTATGATCCCCTGTCGACTAAGATACGTCAGGTGATGAGGAAACATTGGTCTTTGTTATCTACCACTGATTTTCAAATGCCTCAGCCGAGGTTTGCTTTTAAGCGTGCGCAGAATCTTAAGGACAGGCTTGCCCATACGAGACCGACAGAGCAAATACTGAATACGTCTATTCCATCAGGACATTACCCTTGTGGGGGGTGCTCGGTCTGTGAACTCACTGATAAAACTAAGAGTGTGCAGCTACAGAATGGGAGAACGTGGCACCTGAATAGGTTTAGTAATTGCAACTCTACTAACGTTATTTACAGACTTACATGTCAATGTGGGTTACACTACATTGGACTCACTACTAGAAAAATCAAAGTGAGGGTGCAAGAGCATCTAAGCACCATTAAAAATGGGAAGCTGACTACCAGACTGGTTCAACATTACCAAGAAAAACAACAAAATTTTAGAGCAGTGAAATGGGTCGTCTTGGAAAGAGTGATGGGCGAACCCAACATCATTGAGAAAAGTCTAGCAATGAAAGAAGCACGCTGGATCTATTCTGAGAAAGTGGATAAATTCGACCTTAATGACCAAATTGAATGGAACAAGATCACGAGCTAGAAATTGATAGGAATTGAAACGCTGCTCCTGTTGTGGTCATGATGGTTTTGGCTCATTACTCTGGGCACTGTAATTTGTGCATGAATCTATTGGTCTCGTTGAAGATGCATATTAGCCCTCTGGTCTTTCTATCTATTTCGAGATTGAGTTGATCTCTGTATATATATGGGGTAACTTGTCCTACAAACAACTGTGTTGGTTCTGTGCTGCTGTAGGTGCCACTGATGTGTGGTTAGGAATATTGTGGCCCTCACTTAAGGCACTTTGTTTGTAAATTGGCATGGTCTTTCCCCTCCTTTGCTGTGGCACGCTTTGTTTTAGAAATATAACATATGTGAGTTTTTATGTAGTGATTTATACTCACAACTTGTCTGACCCTATTAATATGGCCGCTGCAGGGGCCGTCTTGATAAAAGTGGTGAGTTTACGTAGTTGACACACTCGCGTTTATCATGTGCAACATTATTAGAGTAGTGAAGTTAAGAAAGCGGGCACATCTTTGGTTTAGCTGAGTCAATTCCCACTGGCGAATATAGGTGTTTTTGATACAAAAGGACAAGAAAACGAAAACTCGCTTTGTTATATCAGCTCTTTTTCATGTAACCAATGTAAGATGGCCGCCGAATTGGTTAAGCGCAGCGCGACACCTTCTCCGTGGTTCCGGATGTATGATGAGTGTGAACCGGAAGTAGAAGGGCGTGCTGTGTTTTAAATGGATTGCATGCGTCTCCCGGGTTGAAGCTGGGACGAGTTACCGCTGGGATCGTAATTGAAACGGTGAGAGTATATGTGACAGTGAGTGAGGTGTAGACTGGTTTATTCTGCATTCTTGGGCAGATATGGTGTACCTCCCTAAGTATATAGTGGCAAAGCACAGTGTAGGCCATGTTAACGAAACAAATTAAAAGGTGGAGGTTCTTTCCTCGACATTAGGAGGGTCGAACGAAAGGGATCGCTAAGTGTCTGAGGCTGTTCCCTGTCCGCTTTGAATCTAAACTTGGTCTGTTGTGATGATGAGGGGTATGAAAGACGAACTGGTGACGACTGTAGGGTGTTACATTTAGTCGCTTTCCTCGTTTAAGTGTTTGTGTTTGTCTCCACAGGTGTAGGTGTGAGCAATGGAGGTGCTTGCAATAGGGGAGATAAGTAAAACTAATATATCCCCTACAACTAAGTGAGAGCTGGTATGTGGGCCCGTGGCTCTCCTTAGGTAAATATGTTTCGTAGCCTTATGATACATGGTTGCTATTTTAATTCAGCTTGTTGATGGGACTTGCTGAGATGACCACCTGTTTTAAATTACTGGATATGAACGGATTTTATTTATAGAGAGCTTATAGAGCGCTCATGTACTGCTCGATTTTCCCGGGCTTTTTGTGTTAGAGGGTGACTAGTGTGACTTCAGTCTCTTATCATCCAGTTTAAGGGTTAGAGTAGTGAATGGAGCCTATTTACTAGGCACTTCGACATGATCCTGTGTTCTTCCCCATAGATCAGGGCTTGCACACATATCCTAGGGGATAGATTTGTTAGTATTAGGGATAACCTGTCCTGTAGTGAGGGTATTTCATGGAGCCGTGCTGAATTCAGGCCTGGTAGGCCTCAAACGGGAGAGACTCCATCTTTCTTTCTGCTCCGGCAGCTTGAGATGCTTCTAGGTTAAGGGTAATGTTTTAGTTATGAGGTGTTATTCGCTTGGAGAGAACCGGTTCAGGCCGGCCCTTATCGAAGGATTGTATTTTTCTTCATGCCGAAGACACTACATCAGGCCGGCCGGCTGGGAACGTGTCCTTGGTACGGGGCGGTACAAGAATTTGGTGGGCGGCTGGTTACGGGCCGGAATTTTCCATGAGGAAATGCACCTCTATATTAGTGAAAGTCTGAGGCAGATACTGGCACTTGCTTCAGTCCGTAGGCGGCACCTAGCCGTTAGCAGTAAAGCTACTACTTATTCCAGGGAAGACAGACGCCATTTTGAGGGCGGAGAAAAACCGAGAGCAAAATAGCCAGAGAGGAGAGAGTAGCCGATGAGGAAGAGGTCCCAGTGACTCGGAGAAGGGTGACTTCCAGGCAAGCCGAGGCATAGACGAGAAGGGAACCTAGATGACCACGGAGTACAGGCTACACACTACTAAGGTGATGTCGACCCCTTTTTTTATTAGAGAGTACAACTTAACCTTTCACTTTTCTTTGTAGGTTATGTGTTATATTGTAATGTTATGTGATTGCGTATGTAATGAGTAATAAAGTACCCAGTTTGTAGTGAACCAATATGTGCTGCGTGTTCTTGTATAAGAGGGTAGCCTATTCTTCTAGTCAGCTGTGACTTGACATGAACAGATGTTAACCCTGATCAGGTAAGTGGTAACTGAATAAGGGAGAGAGGAGCCCCTCGAACCAGAGAACAGGCCGTGCTCGAACTGGCAGTTCTTGTGTGATCCGATAAATAGTGAGACTGATTCCCTTGTTGTATGTTATGGTGATCATAGGATGAACTTGTGCTGAGGCTGCCGTCTGGGTAGGAAGTCCTGGGTCCGTCTGGGATCGCGAGGCTGAGGCTGCCGTCTGGGTAGGAAGTCCTGGGTCCGTCTGGGATCGCGAGGCTGAGGCTGCCGTCTGGGTAGGAAGTCCTGGGTCCGTCTGGGATCGCGAGGCTGAGGCTGCCGTCTGGGTAGGAAGTCCTGGGTCCATCTGGGATCGCGAGGCTGAGGCTGCCGTCTGGGTAGGAAGTCCTGGGTCCGTCTGGGATCGCGAGGCTGAGGCTGCCGTCTGGGTAGGAAGTCCTGGGTCCGTCTGGGATCGCGAGGCTGAGGCTGCCGTCTGGGTAGGAAGTCCTGGGTCCGTCTGGGATCGCGAGGCTGAGGCTGCCGTCTGGGTAGGAAGTCCTGGGTCCGTCTGGAATCGCGAGGCTGAGGCTGCCGTCTGGGTAGGAAGTCCTGGGTCCGTATGGGATCGCGAGGCTGAGGCTGCCGTCTGGGTAGGAAGTCCTGGGTCCGTATGGGACCGCGAGGCTGAGGCTGCCGTCTGGGTAGGAAGTCCTGGGTCCGTATGGGACCGCGAGGCTGAGGCTGCCGTCTGGGTAGGAAGTCCTGGATCCGTATGGGATCGCGAGGCTGAGGCTGCCGTCTGGGTAGGAAGTCCTGGGTCCGTATGGGATCGCGAGGCCGCCGATTATAAAAGGTCTTGGTATATATATATATAGTAGGAATTCCCTGTCCTTAGGTGGTATATATGCATGTGGTTACTTATTGTGAATAGGCCCTAGGGAGGGGGTAACGTTCTGGCTGGGTTAGAGAGGCTCTGATGAGCGAGTTCTATCTGATCCGAAGACCCAAGCAGAACATTTGGCGTCACGAACCGTTTTCGAAACCTGTGTGCGTCGTGTTGTATCGTGTTTGCTTTCGGCGCGTGCGTGGTTTTGTTTGTATTTTATTTGTGGTATAATTGTGTGTATAGTTTTTCTTCTTCTTTCTTTTCTTTTTCTTTCTTTTCTTCTTTCTTTTTCACGATGTTTTCTAGAAAATCTAAATCTACTTTTAAGTTGCCCGTTGATATTCCCAGCTGGGATTCAACGCCTTATGAAGCCCTAGCCCGTGAGTGGGCTGATTCTACTGGTTTGAGTGAGAATTGGAATTCTTCTTTGGAGCTGGCGGAGCCAGCTAATGTGATTACTTGTTTACAGAAGGCACCCGTATCGAAGGGTGAGGAGATTCCCATTTTGGGGCGCAGAGGTTGGATTGTTCTGTCTGCGTACAGGATTCTACATGAGAGGTTGTTGAAGTTACAGATATCTCTTAAGGATGTGGAAGCGCACTTTGTTGAGATTCAGAATTCTCATACTTTGTTGCGGTGTCAAAATAAGTTGCTTGCTGACAAACTTGAGACTTACCAAACTATTGCCGAGAGGGCGGCTGTGCGAATTGCTCGTTATTAATACAAGAATCGGCGCGGTCGGGTTTCGACGCGTAAGGTGCGTCTGGTCGTGGCGAAAGCCGGACTAGATTGGAATCCTGATGAATGGGATGGTAATATCTGGAACTCAAGTGATTCTTGTTCCTCGGGTGAGGAGTCTGTCAAGCGCGAGTCCTCTCGCTCCCGCCATGATTGTAAGCCTGCTTCTCGCACCTCTGATGGTGCACCCCGTGATTGCGCTCGTTCTTCGAGTGGGGTCGATGCCTCGTACACTGATTGTCCCTCTACGAGTACTGATCGGGCTCCTTGTGATGCTCGTCCCGCGGTCTCAGCGCATCCAGTTTTTCGTCGGAAGTTGCAGCAGTCTCCCACTGCTCCGCAGGGTGTTTCTTTAGACTCTTTAGAAGACTTTACTCAACAAGAAATTAGTGATATTTTGCAGCGATTTCGGCAGCGAGCTGGTGAGACCTTGCTCACATGGATGGTGCGCCTTTACGAACTGGGCGCTGCTGGCATTATGTTAGATAATGGCGATTGTTTGAAGTTTTGTTCCTTGAGTTCGGATTCTACTGTACAGGATCATTTTCGTAACTATAATGGTGGTGGTCAAATTTCTTTACTTCAATTGGCGACTGAGGGTTGTAATCAAAAGTATCCTACTGAGTCTGATTGGCCTGTGAATGACAAACCGTGGTATACTTTGCGCGACGCTGCACAACGTCTCAAAGAGGAGGTGATGAAAACGGCAATTTTTCTGGGTACTGCTGACAGGTTGCTTGATGGTTCGTTGACATCTTCTGTGCGGAATCGTATTATTCGTTCTTCCCCTGTTGCCTATAAGCAGGTCATGATGACTTTATTGATTAATCAGACTGGTAACGTGTTATCTACGGTACTGGAATCGGTACGCCAACTCGGTGAGTTGGGTGAGTGGTTTAAACCTGAACGTCAGTCCCGGCCTGACACTCGTACTCCTGGTGACAATAAACTTACTAGACGTGATATCTTTTCTGGTCTTCTGGCCGATGGTGTGCGAAGGGAGGACATTGACGGTGAGACTACTGCTCGTTTGTGGGAGTTGTTTCGCAAACGTGGCTTGGATCGGAAGGAGGGTGCCCGGCGTGTTCGGACGACTGAGTGTGATCGTGGTGGTTCTGACGGTAGCGGTGATGACGACCGCCGTGGGCGCTCTGTTCGTCGTGATGATCGACGTTATGTACGTGATATGTCCCCCCGTCGTGAGAGGGACAGAGAGAGAGAGGAGGAAAGAGAAAGGGGGAGAAATGATTATGTTTACAGCAGACGTAGAGATGATAGGGATCAATCCCCTGAGTTGAGGAGGAGAGAGGATCGTCATAGTTTGGCCGATCGAAACCCGCAGTACAATGCTGAAGACACGAATCCATTTCGTACTGGGAATGGATATGAACAGGAGGTACCGATACCTAAGAAACGTGAGAGTCTTTATCCTGATTTATCCTGGTACACAGAATGCAGTAAGCATGACTAGGAAATAGGTCAAGCTCCAGTACACAGATGGGCTCACAGAGATAATAGACCCTATGTAGATATTGATATTTATTGGAGACATCGTAATATCCAAAGGGCCCGAGCATTGGTAGATACAGGAGCGGAGGCCACTCTTATTCATGGAAAATCAAAGAAGTTTAAAGGTCAGCCTTTTACAATTACCGGATTAGGTGGAAAGGAAACTCCTGCAGTTCAAACTTTACTTGAAATGAGAATAGGTAGAATCCCTAGAAAAGAATACTCTGTACTAGTGGTGCCACTCTTAGAATTCATAATTGGAATTGATATTTTGAAAGGAATGACTTTGCATTTAGATGATGGATGTTACCAATTTGGAACTACGCATTATATATCGTCTAGGCCTATACGGGTTGGTCGTTTAAGAATGCCCCCCATAAAAGTTCCCCAGGCGACAAAAGTGGTTTGTCAGAAGCAGTATCGTATTCCAGGCGGTCATGAGGAGATTAGTACCACTATTCAGGAGTTGGTGGATGCAGGTGTTATAACCCCAGTTACTTCTGCTTGGAATAATCCTGTTTGGCCTGTACGTAAGAGTGATAATTCCTGGCGCATGACTGTTGATTATCGAGAATTGAACAAACACACACCCTCTTTGACTGTTGCAGTACCGGATGTCATTACTTTAATTGAAAGAATCCAAAAACATCCAGGTACATGGTATGCGTCCATTGATATTGCTAATGCTTTCTTTTCGATTCCGATTGCCCCTGAGTGTCAGGAACAGTTCAGTTTTACGTGGAATGGGCGTCAGATGACGTTTAGAAGTCTTCCTCAGGGCTATGTGCATAGTCCTACGATATGTCACCGGCTGGTGGCAGAGCATTTGGCTGAGGTACCGGTTCATCCACAAATTCAGATGTGTCATTATATTGATGATGTTTTGATCCAAGGCGAAACACAAGAGGAAGTTCAGACCCAATTGGACAGAGTCATTGAGTGCTTGCGTGAGAAAGGTTGGGAAATCAACCCGGATAAATTACAAGGCCCGTCCCAGGCTGTAAAATTGGCATGAAGGGCACCGTGAAGTGATCCCTCAGGTTAAACAGAAAATTCTTGATTTTGCAGTTCCGAGGAATAGGAAAGAAGCCCAAAGCTTCATTGGTTTGTTTGGTTTTTGGCGTCAGCATATTCCTCATTTGAGTCAAATATTGGCCCCCTTGTACCGTGTCACTCGTAAAAAGAATGCATTTGAATGGGATAAACCACAGCAAGATGCGTTCAACCTAGCAAAAGAGGCAATTCAGCATGCTTTGGATTTATGGCCCGTACGTGATGGTGATGTGGATTTAAATGTGTCTGTACAGGGCCTTTATGCGAATTGGAGTTTGTGGCAGAAGCAAGGCAGGAGTAGAGTACCGTTAGGTTTCTGGACCAAAAAGTTACCTGATGCTGGTGAGCGTTATACACCTTTTGAAAAACAGTTACTTGCATGTTATTGGGCTCTGGTGGATACCGAGCAATTGACTTTGGGACATGATATAGTTTTGCGACCTGAAATTCCTATCATGCAGTGGGTTATGAGTTCGCCGAAAACTCACCGAATTGGCCATGCTCAAGAGGCGAGTGTGATTAAATGGAAATGGTATATACAAGACAGGGCACGTGTGGGACAAAAAGGAGTTGCATCTTTACATGAGCAGGTGGCGCGAGCGCCATCGACTGAGACTGAGAGTGAATGTTCCGTACCTTTAGTACAGGAGTCTCCTGTCAAGTGGGGTAGACCTTTTGATGATTTGTCCGCAGAGGACAGAAACCATGTCTGGTTTACGGATGGTTCAGCAAGGTTCATAGGGACGAAACGGCACTGGAAGGCGGTGTCCTATAATCCGATCACACAGAAACTGCTGAGCACAACTGGTGAAGGTAGGAGCAGTCAATTTGCTGAACTTTATGCTGTTTATCAAGTTCTGAAACAAGAGTTACCTGGTACATGTCATATTTTCACCGATTCTTGGTCTACTGCCAATGGACTGGCAGTTTGGTTACCGACTTGGCATTCCCATAATTGGAAATTGCATTCAAAAGAATTGTGGGGAAAAGAATTATGGCAGGAGATTTGGGAGATGCTCCCACAGAGTACTGTTACAATCTTCCATGTGGATGCTCACACCCCGATAGATTCTCTTGACAAATTTTTTCATAACATTGCAGATGAGAAATCTAAAATTGCTGAGGCAGTGGTGGACAGGCAAGATTCTGATATTGCGGGATTGGCGAAATGGGCCCACCAGAAGGCAGGACATTTTGGAGAGAAAGCCACTAGCAGGTGGGCTGCTGATCGAGGAATTTACATTCCCCTAGATTTAATCAAAAATGTTATTTTACATTGTCCTGTTTGTCAGCATATCAGACAACGCAAAGTGCCCCAAATTGTTAAAGGTCATTTACATCGCGGGAAACTGCCCGCTCAAATTTGGCAGGTGGATTACATCGGTCCACTTCCCATGAGTAGGAATTGTCAATATGTTTGCACTATTGTTGATACATACAGTGGCCTGTTGGTAGCCCTTCCCTGTAAGCAAGCTACCCAATTGAATACCATTAAAACATTGGAATTGATTATGATGTATTATGGTGTGCCATTCCAAATTCAATCTGATAATGCATCCCATTTTCGTGGAAGATTGGTACAGGAATTCTGTGTGGAAAACAATATTGAATGGGTGTTTCATATCCCATACTATCCACAGGCCTCGGGTCTTGTGGAGAGGTTGAATGGCCTGCTGAAGGAGCAACTGCGCAAATTGACAGATGACAAGTATAAGAATTGGCGAGACTTTTTGCCCCAAGCGCTATTAATTTTGAATAACCGTCCTTTTCTAAATGCTGAATCTCCACTTATGCGTTTGTTTCCTCCGAATGTTAATGCTCAGCCCAATGAAATCAGAGAGACCGTGATGTACTGGGAAATTACTCCCGGAGCTTTGGCTCCATGTAGAGCGACCCCAGGGTCGGCAGGTTTAGACTTGCATGCCATGGATGACACCGTTATAAAAGGTAAAGATCGGGTCATCATTGCCACCGGTGTTGGTGTTCATATACCACCTGGGAATTTCGGATTAATCGCCCCTAGATCGGGGCTGGCTGTAAAAGGCATTCAGGTGCTTGGAGGAATCATTGACAGTGATTATCAGGGAGAGATTAAGGTGCTCCTGCTGAATAGCAGTGAGGTGGACTTACTGATACATCAAACTGACCGAGTGGCTCAATTACTCATAATGCCTGTTTTCAGTGGTACAATAACGAAAGGCACTGCCCCAACTTTGCTAACTGTACGAGGCCAGAAAGGTTTTGGCTCCACAGATAACCCTGGGGCCAGGGTTTGGGTGCACTCGCCTAAGAATCCCCCTGAACAAGCAGAGGTCATTGCCACCGGTCACGACAATACCATTTTAGTTATGAGACCAGGGAAAGATAGCTGGGAAGCGGTCCCGGCTGACAAATGTTACTTACGAGAATGAATAATGCCTGTATTTGATTCTCTTTCAGATCATTCTTTGGACTGTTGCTGCAGGATGTGTCGGCGTCGGACTATTTTTGGGTTGGTTCGACGAGAGAGGAGGGATCCCGTCAACCCGGGATGAGTTACCAACCCGAGTGTTGCGTTCCTTCGCTGCGTGGGATTCGTCATCGAACTTTTGGACCTCACTGGCAAAAAGGGTGACTGATGCCCCTCACTTCTGTTTGACACCGATGAGATCTGTGCACGACATCTTGGCAACCTGTCTGGTTGCTGTCCCTGCTTCGCTAGAAACTTTGACTCATATTTTCAATATTTCAAAGGCTCGCCCCAATGTTCTTCTGGGCGATTTTGCTACCCATGTGTATTGCCCCTTGTGTACTGAACTACCAGAACAGATACCCCCCATCCAGTCCCAAATAGTTACCTATAATATCACACAAGGAGATTTGTGTTTTTTCCTTACGTGTAATCCTAGTGCAATTTCTGAATGTCTGCGTTTAAAGTTGAAAGGTGCCACTTCCTTTACCTCTCATGAGCGAACTTTGTGCTTTCAAAGGACACCGAAAACATGTGCTTCTGTTCAAAACAATATGACTTGCAAGAGTTTGGTAGTTACCCCCAGTCATTATCGCACGATGTTACTACCTGCCGGATGGCTTTTCTCATGTGGTAATACTTCCTGGCCGTATGTCCCCGCAAATATTTCTGGAGGCCCTTGTGCCATTACTAGACTCAGTTTACTGATGTTCTCGTCACATCCGAATGCCAATTCTCGTGTGATTCGAGATGCAGTGATGTTACAGGAGGATTGTGACTCATCTTTGCATTTATATTCCAAGTCTGAATACCTTAGCCTGGCTATTTCAATTATTGGTGTTCCTGCCTTGGCGGTTTATAATGCCAAATCTATTGGGAAAATGGCCTGCTGGATGGTAAAATCCATTAATCATACTTCTACAGTCCTGTCTGACATGCTGTTAGACGCCCAGGGTGCACGTAGAGCTATCTTGCAAAATCGAGCGGCCATTGATTATCTTTTGCTTAAACATGGACACGATTGCTCTGATTTTGAGGGTCTTTGTTGTTTTAACTTGTCTGATCATACACAATCCATTCGTGCTCATATTGACAAGTTACATGACTTGACGGAAGAGGTTAGAAAACACATTGACCAGGGCTGGTTTGACTGGCTCTTTAATTGGTTGCCTGATTTGTATCTGTTACGTCACATATTAGGAGGTATTCTGATTACTATCGCTGTTTTGATTTCTATCTGTTGCTTTATTCAGTGTATTCCTTCACTACTTCAATTCTGCACACTTGGTACTAGACATAGATCAGTTAGTTTTGTTTCATATTATTCTTCCACCGATGTTAGTTCTGTTTAATGAATGTATAATAGACTGAAGTCAAGGGTGAAATGTACTGCTCGATTTTCCCGGGCTTTTTGTGTTAAAGGGTGACTAGTGTGACTTCAGTCTCTTACCATCCAGTTTAAGGGTTAGAGTAGTGAATGGAGCCTATTTACTAGGCACTTCGACATGATCCTGTGTTCTTCCCCATAGATCAGGGCTTGCACACATATCCTAGGGGATAGATTCGTTAGTATTAGGGATAACCTGTCCTGTAGTGAGGGTATTTCATGGAGCCGTGCTGAATTCAGGCCTGGTAGGCCTCAAACGGGAGAGACTCCATCTTTCTTTCTGCTCCGGCAGCTTGAGATGCTTCTAGGTTAAGGGTAATGTTTTAGTTATGAGGTGTTATTCGCTTGGAGAGAACCGGTTCAGGCCGGCCCTTATCGAAGGATTGTATTTTTCTTCATGCCGAAGACACTACATCAGGCCGGCCGGCTGGGAACGTGTCCTTGGTACGGGGAGGTACAAGAATTTGGTGGGCGGCAGGTTACGGGCCGGAATTTTCCATGAGGAAATGCACCTCTATATTAGTGAAAGTCTGAGGCAGATACTGGCACTTGCTTCAGTCCGCAGGCGGCATCTAGCCGTTAGCAGTAAAGCTACTACTTATTCCAGGGAAGACAGACGCCATTTTGAGGGCGGAGAAAAACCGAGAGCAAAATAGCCAGAGAGGAGAGAGTAGCCGATGAGGAAGAGGTCCCAGTGACTCGGAGAAGGGTGACTTCCAGGCAAGCCGAGGCATAGACGAGAAGGGAACCTAGATGACCACGGAGTACAGGCTACACACTACTAAGGTGATGTCGACCCCTTTTTTTATTAGAGCGTACAACTTAACCTTTCACTTTTCTTTGTAGGTTATGTGTTATATTGTAATGTTATGTGATTGCGTATGTAATGAGTAATAAAGTACCCAGTTTGTAGTGAACCAATATGTGCTGCGTGTTCTTGTATAAGAGGGTAGCCTATTCTTCTAGTCAGCTGTGACTTGACATGAACAGATGTTAACCCTGATCAGGTAAGTGGTAACTGAATAAGGGAGAGAGGAGCCCCTCGAACCAGAGAACAGGCCGTGCTCGAACTGGCAGTTCTTGTGTGATCCGATAAATAGTGAGACTGATTCCCTTGTTGTATGTTATGGTGATCATAGGATGAACTTGTGCTGAGGCTGCCGTCTGGGTAGGAAGTCCTGGGTCCGTCTGGGATCGCGAGGCTGAGGCTGCCGTCTGGGTAGGAAGTCCTGGGTCCGTCTGGGATCGCGAGGCTGAGGCTGCCGTCTGGGTAGGAAGTCCTGGGTCCGTCTGGGATCGCGAGGCTGAGGCTGCCGTCTGGGTAGGAAGTCCTGGGTCCGTCTGGGATCGCGAGGCTGAGGCTGCCGTCTGGGTAGGAAGTCCTGGGTCCGTCTGGGATCGCGAGGCTGAGGCTGCCGTCTGGGTAGGAAGTCCTGGGTCCGTCTGGGATCGCGAGGCTGAAGCTGCCGTCTGGGTAGGAAGTCCTGGGTCCCTCTGGAATCGCGAGGCTGAGGCTGCCGTCTGGGTAGGAAGTCCTGGGTCCGTATGGGATCGCGAGGCTGAGGCTGCCGTCTGGGTAGGAAGTCCTGGGTCCGTATGGGACCGCGAGGCTGAGGCTGCCGTCTGGGTAGGAAGTCCTGGGTCCGTATGGGACCGCGAGGCTGAGGCTGCCGTCTGGGTAGGAAGTCCTGGATCCGTATGGGATCGCGAGGCTGAGGCTGCCGTCTGGGTAGGAAGTCCTGGGTCCGTATGGGATCGCGAGGCCGCCGATTATAAAAGGTCTTGGTATATATATATATAGTAGGAATTCCCTGTCCTTAGGTGGTATATATGCATGTGGTTACTTATTGTGAATAGGCCCTAGGGAGGGGGTAACGTTCTGGCTGGGTTAGAGAGGCTCTGATGAGCGAGTTCTATCTGATCCGAAGACCCAAGCAGAACAGCTCAGTAACGCCATCTCGGCGTGTCCCCGCGCTAAAGCTACCAGCGATCACCATGAGAGCCTGTGACCTACACCGTGTATAGATGGGTTTTCAGCTTGGCCCTGAACAGCGCTTCACTGTTCTCCAGTCTCATAGCAGGAGGAAGTTTGTTCCATTGTTGAGCTGCTTGGAACGCAAAAGATCGTCCACCCATTCTAGCCTTCCTTATCCTGGGGACTGTCAGCTGCCCGGCACCCTCCGACCGGAGGGTCCTTGTTGGTTCGTAGCGGCTGACTAGATCCCTAAGGTAGGCAGGCGACCTGCCCCAGACAATTCGGTGACAGACGAGGAGGCACTTAAACAGCACACGTTTCTTCACAGGCAGCCAGTGAAGCGCATCCAGCGCCTTTTGAGAATTAGCCCTCCTAGGTCTTCTTAGCACCAATCTAGCGGCGGAATTCTGGATAACTTGCAGGCGGCCCTGGCAGCCCTCGGTGGCCCCTAGGAACAGGATGTTTCCATAGTCCATCCGAGAGGTCACCAGTGCCTGCGTCAGTGTCCTTCTGGCCGCTATGGGTAGGAGGTCTAAGGTTTTGTTTAGGGTCTTTAGTACTCCAAAACATTTGCCCACAAGACGCCTGATGTGGCCATCATAGGAGAGAGAGGAATTCATCCAGACTCCTAGATTCTTAGCCTCCTCACAAGGTAAGGGGGTAGGGCCAAGGCATGGAGGCCACCACTCGGCTGACCAGTTTTTGCTTTTTCCCCCCACCACCAACACCTCTGTCTTAGAGCCATTGAGTTTTAGGCAGTGGGAGTCCATCCACCCAGCTAGCGCCTGCATACAGGACTTAAAGTTGGTGGGGGTGTTGGCGGTGTTCTGCGATAGGGAAATCAGCAGCTGGGTGTCGTCGGCGTAAGACACCAATTCCACCCCAAATGATTGTACAACCTTCGCCAGGGAGGCCATGTAGAGATTAAAAAGAGTGGGGCTCAATACTGAGCCCTGAGGCACTCCCTGATCTAGTGGCATCTCGACCGAACGACATGTTCCTTGCTGTACCTGGAAACATCTTTCAGTGAGAAACGACTGTAACCAGTACAGCGCAGGACCCACGACCCCAGCTTCGCTCAGACACCGTAGCAGGATGGAATGCGCTACGGTGTCAAAAGCCGCGCTGAGGTCGAGCATGATCAGGGCCATTGTATGTCCTGCATCCGCCCCTGCTCTTAAAGTCTCAGTGGCCCGTAGGAGAGCTGTCTCCGTAGAGTAGCCCGCCCTAAATCCTGATTGTGAGGGATGTAGTAAGTTCCCTCTCTCCAGGTGCTCAGTAAGCTGAGCATTGACCACCTTCTCGGCCACTTTCGCCACATACGGCAATAAGGAGATAGGTCTGAGGTTTTCCAGCACTTCCATGCTTACATTCGGTTTTTTCCTTATTGGCAGTACTATGGCCTTCTTCCACTCCTCAGGGACTCGTTGCGTGGAAAAGGAGGTCTGTAAGACGTGTCTGATGTATGGTTCCAGGGCTACCAGGCCCTCTGAGATGACCCAGGCCGGTGCCGGGTCGTTAGGGGAACCGGACTTCACATTGCGACAGATCTTTATTAGCCTGTCAGCGGCGGGTACCTCGAAAGTTTGCAATGAGGAGTCAGGGACCACAGGCGAGCTGCCTGCTATAAAATCTATGCCCTTATCTGGTTGTTGGGTGAAGGAGGCATAAATAGCTTTAACTTTGTTGAAAAAAAAGTTAGCGACTCTATTGCATCCCTCCACGGTGGCCCTTAGGGGGGTGTTAGAGCTGGAGACTAAAGATATTTCTTTGTATATTTTAAACAGTTCGCGTGAGGAGCTCTCGGCCGCCTCAATGCGTGTCTGGAAATATTTAGCTTTAGCTCTACGCACCGCATACTGGTAGCTTTTGTGTGCTAAGCTATAACTGTTTTTACCTTGTTCGCTCGGGTTCCTTCTCCAGCTCCTTTCAAGTTTTTTACAATTAGACTTGATTTGCTGGAGTTCTGGAGTGAACCATGGGGCAGTACGTTGTCTGCCTTCTCTTGCTTTACCCTTACTCATGGGGGCTAGCTCATCCAGGGTGGCAGTCACAAGCTGATTAAATTCATTATTCGCCTGATCACTGTCCATAGCAAGCGGTAGTTGCGCTTTCTGGATGGCGCATATGAAGTTTTCTTGAGAATATTGTCTCCATTTACGTCTCATAATATTTCCCATCCCATTCTCAATGGCCCTAACTGGCTGGTAAAAACATTGGAAAGGGACCAAGAAGTGGTCTGTCCAAGGGAGCTGACAGGGTGTAAGTGCCTTTATCAAGTCCCAACTAGCGAAGATAGGGTCCAAACAGTGACCCCTCTGATGTGTAGCTGCAATACTTAGCAAGTCCAGTTGTAGTTCTTGTAGGACTAGACGAACGTCCTCTGCCTCCTTTTGTAGGGGATCCTCTAGATGTAAGTTCAGATCACCCAACACCAACACTTTATTGTGTTTGATCGCAATCTGAGTAACCCCTTCCAGTAAACTACTTCGGAAGTTGCCCAGAGAGCCAGGAGGTCTGTAAATTAGGATGCCCGATATTGCCTCGTGTTGGGTCAGTTTGATGTTAAATTCACCAGCTTCGCAGTTGTCAATTTTCACTGGTTTTAGAAAACACTCAAAAGGGTGTTTGACAATGATGGCAATGCCACCTCCCCTTCCCTTTTCTCTATCAAGTCTATGGAGGGTATAACCTGGCGGAATGGTATCCACTATATCTGGATCAGAATGTTCTCCTAACCAGGTTTCAGTTAAAAATAATATATGCAGGTCCTCATCTAGTAAGAGATCCCATAGCTGAAGGGAATGTTTGCTGAAGGATCTACAATTTAAAAGCCCCCCTTTAGCAATAATCGCTTCAGGGTCAGGGATTGCAGGCGATAGACACCTCCCTCTGAATGTACAATGAGGACATGGACCCAGGTCAAGTGGCTCCATCAAGTGGCGACAGATCGTGATGGTGTCTCTTATTAATTACCAGCCTTGTCTTTGTCTTTTTCTTTGTTTGTGTAGTCACTCTTCTAAGTAGAAAGGTCCAAAGAGGTGAATGTTGACCTCAGATGCCCTGATGAATTTGCCGTTATTATTGAAATAGGCAATGAAACATGTTGGCCATCCTTGATGTGGTTAACAACATGCTGTGTTTTTAACCTTGGATAATTCACGTAGTGCAATAAAGACGTTGAAAGTATATACGTGAGTTAAAACCAATTTTATCTTGAGACTATAATTGTCTCTCTTTTCCTTTGGGGTCTTTTCTTACATTTCTATAATTTTTCTTGCACTTCTCTTACACTGGACACGTTTTTTCTTTTCATGAGAAAGTTATCAATGATGATAGGTACGTGGGCAAACTGGTGAATACCTGCCAGTTGCCGCTCTTGTGGTGGGCACGTGAGATACTTTCTCATTTCTTCCACATTTTTTCCGGCACATCAGAATGTTTGTGATATCACATGTCTTGAAATTGATGGTTGCTGGTTGAGTGACGCTATCCTAGGCTGGTTTCTTTTCACTTTGTGGGATCTATTAGATATTAATTTATATGGCACAGGGGATCATTTCAGAGTTCATGAAATAGAATTACTGACTCAAGGGAGATAGATATAAATATTCCCTTCTGAGCGATCCTACGTATTCACAGTATTAATTGATGAAAAGTGCTGCTCATTGCCAGGTCTTTTGGGTTGGATTACTTTAAAAGTTCAGCTAAAAACCACAACAAGCACAGTTGCCATAGACGTTGTTGTAACTACAGAATTTTTTAACCTTCCTTATGCTGGAATGATATAAAATAAACTACAGCTCACAGGATGCACTTCATTAGAGAAACTATATATTCCAAGACTGATAAAACTGGGCTAAGCAGTACTCAATCACGGTTCACTGACAGAACATCGATGCTAAATATGTCGATGTTCTGAATATCGAAAAAAAAATATCAACGACACAAATATCGACTCCAATACCTTAACAGGTAATTACAAAAATATTGAATCAAAAATATTGAAGGTAAAAATATAGATGTAAAAAATATTGATTGAAAAATGTAAATAAAATAGAATAATATATGTTAAATATATTAAATATTAATATAGTCTTTAACAAAATTAATTAAATTGAATGTATATTTTAACTAAATATAAAAAATAAACTTAATTTAAAAAAAATAAACACACAAACATATGAATTTATACACATACATATATTTACTTTAAAATAATGTAATAACTATTATCTTTAATTTTTAAACTTTTAAATTATATGAAAATAAAATATATACATATATCAATAATTTAAAATAAAAAATAATCATTCTATAATTAATTAAAACATTTAACTATTAAAAAAATGTATAGCTTACATTTCGCAATATAATATAACAGTAGGGAAAATGTTGGATAGCGGAATAATTAAATTTACTATTCTAACTCCAGTGAGTGCAACAGTAAGGAAAGTGTTGGATAGCAAATGGGTAAAAATTACTATTCCCACTCCAAAGAGTGCACAAGAAGGGAAAGTATTGGATAGCGGAGGGGTAAAAATTACAATTCCAACTCCAGTGAGTGCAACAGTATGGTAAGTGCTGGATAGCGGCGGAGTAAAAATTACTATTCCCACTCCAGTGAGTGCAACAGTAGGGAATATTTTGGATAGTGGTGGGGTAAAAATTACGATTCTCACTCCAGTGAGTGCAACAGTAGGGAAAGTGTTGGATAGCAGAGGGGTAAAAAATATTATTTTCACTCCAGTGAGTGCAACAGTAGGTAACGTTTTGGATAGTGGAGGAGTAAAAATTACTATTCCCACTCCAGTGAGTGCAACAGTAGGGAAGTTATTGAATAGCGAAGGGGTAAAAATTACTATTCCCACTCCAGTGAGTGCAACAGTAGGGAAAGTATTGGATAGCGGAGTTGTAAAAATTACTATTCCCACTCCAGTGAGTGCAGCAGTAGGTAAAGTATTGGATAGCGGAGAGGTAAAAATTACTATTCCCACTCCAGTGAGTGCAACAGTATGGAAAGAGCTGGATAGCAGAGGGGTAAAAATTACCAATACTATGTACGGATACGGCCAACCACCTTACCAAGGACCAATGCCCTTCCAAGGACCGTCCCCTTTCCAAGGACCAATCCCATTCCATGGACCGCCGATGTGGCAATACCCACAAGGACCACCACCCCTTTTTCCCCCCTTCCAACCACAACCTTTTTTAGGCAGAGGCTGGGGCAAGGGGCGAGGCAGAAGAAGAAGAGGCGCACAGAACCAATCAAAACAAGTACAATGGCAGGATCAGGCGTAACAACCACCACTGCACATGGAACTGCAGAGTCACCAGGAGAAGAGAAACTATTCGTCAACCTGTCAGATCGCCCCCTCACAAACACAGAAACGAATATCCTTAAAAGAGGCCTAGGATTTGTGCCCACCCCTAAAGTGGATTCCTTTCGCACAAACCTTGAAGTTCAAAATCTTTTTAGGAAAATCCGCCTCAAGGACTACTTTGGCGATCAACCAAATTCACCTCCAACCGACACTGGTTTACGAAAACCTTCAACTTTAACTCCAACAACCAGTATGGTACCACCAGAAGTCCTGACCTTCGAAAAAGCAGTACTGAAAGAAATATCTGAAAAACGCCAAACTTCGAACTTTTCTAACGTTACCAATGCAGAAGCGTTAGCTATCAAAACACTAGCCAATGATGCTTCCATAACCATCAAGGAAGCTGATAAAGGCGGTGCCATAGTAATTATGGCCAGCACAGATTACAGGACGGAATGTCTACGCCAATTACAGAACACTAATTACTATACACCACTAACTACAGATCCCACGCCACGCCTCTCTACCAAAATAAGTTCAATGGTCACAGCGGCACTTAACCATGGATGGATTTCCAAAAACGAAGCTGAGTTTTTAGTGAATACTAACCCAAGACTACCCTACTTTTACACACTGCCTAAAATTCACAAAGGGGTCTCCCCACCTCCTGGGAGACCTATTGTGTCTGGCATAGGGTCCCTTTTGGAACCATTATCCAAATTTTGTGATCATTTTTTACGTCCACTAGTTCGGACCACCCCCACATTTCTCCAAGACACCAGAGATGTTCTGAAACTGATTGAACTAACTAACTTGGAGGGCCCACAGCCAGATGTGCTTCTTACACTGGATGTGGAGGCCCTTTACACCAATATCCCTCAGCTCAACACTCTTGAGGTGGTGGAGACGATTTTGCTCAATACCATCTGGGATTCACCAACCCCCGTGAGCTTTATCATGGAATGTGCCAACATCGCTCTTACTGGAATTTTTTTTCAATTTGAGGAACAGCTGTTCCATCAGACCCAAGTTACCTCGATGGGCAGTACCTTTGCCCCGAGCCTGGCATGTCTCTATATGTCGGATTTTGAGGCAAGGCATGTGCACACGTATACCAATCCCTTCTCAAGTAACGTTCTCCTTTGGAGACGTTACATTGATGACATTTTAATCTTTTGGAAAGGCAGTATGGATAGTATTCCAAACTTTTTGTCATGGATCAATGACCTGAACCCCTTCCTAAAATTCACTGCAAACTGTTCCAAACAGGAACTACCATTTCTTGACCTGACTATCATTAAAAACACGGGCACTTTGGAGACTATCACCTACAAAAAACCTACTGACAGCCATTGTCCCTTACTATACAATAGTTTTCATCCCAAGGCACTCAAGGACAATCTCCCTTATGGGCAGTTCTTACGTCTTCGTAGGAACTGCAGCCAGATAGAAAACTACAAAAAACAAGCATCTGAACTTAGCATTAATCTAACTCAGAGACAATATCCTGCTCGCATCATTAGCAACGCACAAAAACGAGCACGCAACACTAACAGATCGACTCTACTTGAATCACAGACAAAACCAGAATCAGACCTTATTACATGTGTGACCACCTTTACCTCAGAGTCGAACATGTTAAAAAGGGTCATTAACAAACACTGGCGAATACTAGACTCGGGCGACCTGGGAGGAAATTTTTCTTTATAAAGGAATCAATCCAATGTAATGTCTGCTGGTCCTCTATGCCCTCCGGAATGCCCAAAATTCAGAGATTTGAGCATCTAGAATGGTTCTCTAACTCCTCCAGTTTAAGATCCAGCGCAGTTCTCTGAGACTGGAAAGTGGCGACTTTAAGATCCAGAGACAACATTTGATCTTCCAATTGGGAAATCCTGGTTTCAGCCTCTAAGAGCCGTGCCAGGATCTGACCCATGGTTTCCTCTATCTTCGTCAAACGAGCATTTATTGCTGCGATCTCAACAGATTGAGAAGTTTTTAGATCGCAAATTTCTTCCAGAATCAAATTGAGAAGACTCTTTGCATCCCATTGCATAGAGAAAGAGCCGCTGCTTAGCAGAGGAATGATCTGATTTGAATTGCACCTGCCCTCTGTCTGGAGACCCTCTTGATCAGTTGGGGCATTCACCTCTAGTGAAGTTGACATAGAGGCTTCTGAAACCTCCAGCATAGAATGCTGTGTGGGCCCTCCTCCAACTGGTGGATTTAATAAACCTGAGGAGGGAAGGGAGGGAAAGGAAGGATAACTGCCAGACTCTAAGCCTAAAGTTTCTGGGCCTGAGTCCAAAAGGTTTTCAACTATTAAGAGGTTGTTGCCTTCCGTCTCATGCTCTGGCTCCGTCTCAGTGAAGGGCTCACCCTGTTTAGTTTTAAAGAAAATAGGGTACTTTCTAGCCTCTGAAGATTCCCTCACTGCCCCTCCAGGAGTTAAAGTCTGTAGCAGCGGAGATTGGTGAGTCTGCCCTTAAAGAAGCTATCTCACTAGGACTGATGGAGGAGTCCGAGTCCGCCAGTGCTACCTCGTAATTGTCGTGTAGTTCCTATAAAAAGTATACAGGATCTGCGTGTTTAGACAACATACACTGTAGGATTGGTGTTAGACAAACTCTGATCACCCCCACTGGGTATGTTGGGCTTTTGTACCAACTAGCTCACAGTACCACTAGAATCTCCTCTTACCAAGGAGAGAATAGTCCCTGGCAACCATCGAACATGACAACCCTGATCCCTCAGGACCGTGGAAACAATATACTACTTTTCACTCAGTCACTCGTGCTTACTTAGTCTGTCTCAGAGAGATCCACAGAATAAACAGGCTGGGCGTTTTCAATAAGAATTTATTGAACAGTTGTTATTCTGGTGTAAAATAGATGAGCTGCAATAACCGTAAGACAGTATAAGATATACATTATTAGCAGTACTATAAAGGTAAATGGATGGTATAGTTCTACCATCTTACAATAATCATGAATACATCCGAGTATATAAAACACATGATAAAAAGATGCGTACTCCTACGATGCCTCCCTAACTAGATGTACCTAAGTGTACCTAGCATGTATCAAGGTGTTAAACCAAGAATACCTCTAGGATTACGTCAACCCCATTACCTGAAGTGAGAGACTGTGGGACCCCATTCTGGTCTCGAGTTGGACACCCCGCACAGGATGTTTTAGACCACTGCGAGCTGGAGTGTCTGCATGCAGGAACCTCAGCGTCTCTGGTCAGTGTGTCAGCCGGGAAGTCTTGGTCTCCTCTGTCTATCCTAGCAAGATGTGATGTATATATACCCATAGGTCTCCCCAGGGGTCCTACCTTTCTGTGTTACTGTGTCAGCCTAAGGATGACGTTGGGCATGAACTTTGTACATAGATTTTATACTGGAGATGGTAGTCCTGCTGTGCTTCCAAGAATCCTCATGCATAATGTATGAGATTTTGAACTAGGGAAAACACGCGTTCTGAATGCAGTGTCGTATCTAGGTAAAAGGTCAGTCCCTGTAAACCGTGACAAGTGTAATGTAGGGAAGAACATAGGTGAAGGGTAATGAACTTACTGGGGCCTATATTATGGTACCTATATGGAATATAACACCCACTCCTCTTCCGAACAGACAACATAGTTAAATTTCTAAATGTAGTTAAATTTCTAAACGTACTACTAGGTTGACTAGATACTATTACGCACATCGTTAAAAAAGAATTTGTTGAGGAGGAGGAGCCTAGCGCGCAACCAAGATGGCCGCGTAGGCACAGGGCTCCCGAGGGCCTCCACAACTTCCCACGTCTATCCTGAATTTATCCTGATTCTATCTACGGGCTTCTACGGGCGAACCTACGTGGAGGTGATACCTGCTGTCCAAATTCAAATCGGACATCAGGAACCGGAATAGTATCGATTCCAAGTTGGCGGCCTACTCCGGACCTTGCCCCTGACTCGAGTTGGCATGGTGCCCGGGCAGAAAGTGAACAACAACGGCATGCAGGACTTGGGCCGGTGCGCACCCCCTACTTTCACTTTCGGTTTCGGGTCTCCTCGCTGAAACTGAGGGGCCTTGGATTGTCAGCACACATTTATAGTGGGACGATTGGGTAACCTGCCTGCTCTTGGACACTAACTGGGACTACCCTTTGGGATCGCCGAGGCTCCCTAGATTGGTTCTCCGGGGATCGCTCATCGTGTTGGTGGCCGACACCCTTGACGACCATCAGACAATGGCGGCTAGATTGAACGGAGATAAGCAAAAATCCAAGACGACTAGGCGGGGAGCTCATACCCAAGCTAACAACATGGACCGCTATACCCAGTCGAGAGGTTCCCCTGGTGGCCCGCATAAGTCACCGGAGAGACCCAAGGATGGCCCGGGATCGTCAACGGAGTTAACATTGCAGGACGTCATGGGTGCCATCGATGAGATGAAAGCGGCGGTCGGCCAGCGATTCGATACATTGGCCCATAAATTGGACACAGTTTTGATCGACGTTAAACTAGTCAGAGCGGACCTTTCACAAACGAATGAAAAGGTCAAATCCTTGGGTCTGACGACGTCGAGTCTGGTAACGGACGTGTCTGATCTGCAAGCCGAGGTCCGTCATCTGCTGACGTCCACTGCTTTGTCTGTCCGTCGACTGGAGGATTTTGAAAGTAGGGCTCGGCGGAATAATGTGCGCATAATCGGGGTGCCGGAGAAATCGGAGGTCCCTGCGGCTGACCTCTTCGTGGAAGACCTTGTGATCAACCATCTCGCACCCAAAGGCTTGAGTAAATTCTTTGCAGTTGAGCGGGCCCATAGAGTTCCGGGTGGTAAGCCCAAACCGGGCGCTCCCCCATGGCCCATCATCGCCAGAATTTTTCATTTCAGGGACAGGGATGCTATACTGCAGGCCTCGAGTGTGAGTGGGCCGACGAAGTTCGAGAACGCTCATATAAGTTTCTACCCGGACTTCACACAATTGGTCCAAAAGCAGCGACAGGAGTTCATGGGTGTCAAACGGCGACTGAGAGACATGGACCTGAAATATGCGATGCTCTTTCCGGCCAGGTTGCGTGTTGAGTTTGAGGATCGGACGCACTTCTTTGATCGGCCGGAGGAGGTTGGAGATTGGCTTGATACCCTGCCTCAGCAACGACGTCGAGAGGGACAGACCGAAGGGAACGGAGTGGGCTTGGCTGGACAGGAATAGACTTTTGGTTCCCGGTGACTGACTATTGTGGTGGCACTTCCATATTTTGGTTTGGTGTTTCTATTCAGTGCTTTATCCTTCAATGCCTGGGGGTTGTGGGGTGCTCAGTGAGGCTCTTTCCTCCTCTGGGTTTTCTTTTTGTAGTGTAGTTAATGTTAGGGCGAAAGGCACACTGCAAGTTGGGGGGGCTACATGGGCTCACGCAGGGGTGCAGGGTGGGGGGAGTTGTAACGGGAAGGTTGGTGGGGAGGGGGGGAGTTGGGGAATGTTTGTTTGTTTCACAAGGCAATGTGAGGTTAGCTGCTGATTTGTCCTGGTTGTGTTCTCCTGGATGTGGGCATCATGCACGGGAGCGGGGTGGAGGGTAAGGGATTGAGAATACTTTCGTGGAATGTGAACGGACTGGGGGATAGGATCAAGCGCGGGGTGGTGTTGCAGTTTTTGAAACGGATCTCGCCCGACATTGTTTTCCTGCAGGAGACACATCTGATTGGGAACTCCTTCCATGCCCTGAATAGGCGGGGCTATCGCCTTGCTGTTCACTCTGGTTTCACTTCTGGCTCTAGGGGAGTAGGTATCTTGGTCAGGGCCTCTCTCCCGTTGGAGGTGGACGAGGTGCTCCACGATGATAGAGGGCGATATGCAGCATTGGTGGGGAGATGGGAGGGTAGAACTGTTTCGCTCGTTGCTGTTTATGTGCCACCGGGATTGCAGACGGCTACATTTGCGGATTTGGGGCGTTTGGTCCTGGGACTCCCTGGGGGGGTTCTGGTGTTAGGGGGTGATTTTAACGCTGTTGTATCCGGTATAGAGGACCCTCACCCCCCCAGGGATCTCCCTAGAGCCCAGGCCTGGCTGGGTGGCTTTCTAGATACTTTAGGACTTATAGATTGCTGGAGACTGATGCACCCGGGACAGGCACAATACACCTTTCACTCGGGGGCCCACGGGAGTCTCTCGAGACTTGATTATATACTTATGCCGGCGTTCCAGGCTGGAACGATCGGGGAGGTGCGTCATTTGGCCCGAGGTATTTCTGACCATTCCCCTCTATTGTTGCAGATGGAGGTTGTTCCTGGGGCAGAGGGAAGAGTAGCGCCAATTAACCCCTGGTATTTACGTAACCCTAATATTCGCGCGGAACTGGTTAAGTCCATTGATCACTACTCAACGATAATGTAGGGTCAGTGTCGTCTGCTGTCTCCCTATGGGAAGGTTATAAAACGGTGATCCGGGGGCATGCCTTGTCTCTTATTTCCCATGCTAGGAGGTGCGGGAGGGAAGAGGTGGTTCGCCTGGAAACTGACATAGCTGGGATGGAGGGGGGTTTGGAGCGGGGTGTTACGGATGAGAAATTGCACGTTCTCAGCCTTAAACAGTCAGATTATAGAGCGCTGGTCACGGATGCTGCTAAAAGGATGAGTAGAGAGCAACAAGGACGACTGTATGATGTGGGAGATAATGCCGGAAAGTTGATTGCTTGGTTGGACAGGAAGGAGAGAGCGAGTAGAGTGGTGCCGGTTGTGGAGAGAGTGGATGGCGTGTGTGTGACTGACCCGGTAGAAATTGTTGACTGCTTCGCGGATTACTTCCGTGGGGTATACTCTCCGGTCTCTGGGCGCTCGGAGGAGGACTCTCATCTGTTGCTTAGAGATATTGCATTGCCGTCCCTCTCGGAGGCTGATAGCATATTGATGGAGGCGAAGTTGTCGCCGGATGAGATTGCTCTGGCCATTCGCTCGATCGCTTCTGGTAAGGCCATGGGTCCCAATGGTCTCCCCATTGAACTATATAAGTTGCGTCCAGATAAGATAGCACCGTATCTCCGTGACATGTTCCTCGCTGCACGGGCGGCTGGCTCCCTCCCCCTTAACCAACGTCTTGCCACCATAGTTGTGATACATAAAGAGGGGAAGCCGCGAGACCGCTGTGCCTCCTACAGGCCTATCTCGTTGTTGAACGCGGAACCCAAAATTCTGGCTAAGGTATTGGCCAATCGTCTGGTTCGGGTCGTGGGCGACTTGATTCATAAGGACCAGTCCGGTTTTATACCTCATCGTAATACCGCCCTGAACCTGAGGCGGTTGCATGGCGTGCTTGCTAGAGCGGAGTTTATGCGTGAGCCGGCCATCTTGGCGTCTTTGGACGCTACCATGGCGTTCGATACTTTAGAGTGGCCGTATATTTGGGCTGCATTAGCGAAATTCGGGTTTGGCCCTGAATTCATTGGGTGGGTAAAATTACTATACGCTGACCCATTGGCGCAGGTTGTGGTGAATGGTAGGGTGTCTGCTCCCTTGGCGCGAGGGAGAGGTACGCGACAGGGCTGTCCGTTGTCGCCCCTCCTCTTTGCACTTTCTTTAGAACCTCTCGCTGCCTGGTTGCGTTGGGAGCCGTCGTTGCGGGGCATTAGATGGACGCCGGAATTTGAGGACCGTGTCTCCCTTTATGCGGATGACATCCTTCTGTATCTCACCTCTCCTCGACAGTCGCTAATTGTATTGGTGGACGTATTGAATTCCTTCGGTCGTAATTCTGGCCTGGTTATCAACTGGGCCAAGTCATGTGTTTACGTCCTCTCGGGCGGGGCCCCCCTCCTGCCACGGGGGTGCCCTATTCAGATTGCTACATTGGGGTTCAAATATTTGGGAATCTTCATATCACTGGACCCCGCGGTCCGCTATGAGCGAAACCTTCTCCCTCCACTCCAGCGATTGAAGGCCGACGTCGCGAGGTGGCAACGGCTTCCGCTCTCGCCGCTCGGACGGGCGGCATTGTTTAAAATGATGTCGCTGCCTCGCTTCTTGTATGCTTTACAAAATACGCTAGATGTCGTGCCGGCCCGTTACTTCCGTGAGGTGGAGGGTCTTCAGCGCCAACTGTTTTGGGACGGGCGACCGAGGATCGCTCTCGCCAAGTTGACACTCCCTTGGTATGATGGGGGTGTTGCCCTCCCCGATATTAAAAGATACTATTGGGCGTCTCAGTTGGCGGCGGTGAACCACGGGATATACGGTCCTGCTTTGAATCCGGCCTTCGAGATGGATAAGTTATTACTTCCGGGCGGGGATTACAATAGGGCACTGTATTCGGCGACTCCGGATGCACGGTTGACAGGACCAACGCAAGTTGCGGTACGCGTGTGGCATGCGGCGAATGCTGCGATGGGGTGGAGGGATCGCTTGACTCGAGCGACTCTGTTGTATGCCTCCCAGCGCTTGGGTTGTCTGTGGAAAACGAAAGGCTTTGAGAAATGGGATATGATTGGTATAAGTATGGTGGGTGACCTCTGGGCGAAGGGGTCCTTTAAAACGTTTGAAATGCTTAAAACTGAATACCAATTAAATGATAGGGAGTACTTCCGATATGCACAGGTCTACCATGCGCTGTGTTCGGCTTTTCCGGATGTTGCTGCTATCCCACAATATTCCCCGTTGGAAGATAGAGTGTTAGATGGCTATGTGCCCGACAGCACTATTTCTCTGATCTATAAAAAACTTATTAATGATCGTACGGACTTGCTGACCCATCTGCGGGAGGCGTGGACGGCCGACGGATTGGAACTGGACGATGAGGATTGGGTATCGGTGGTGGCCTCCCCGAAAGAGGTGGCGATCCCGGCCCGCCTTAGATTTGTGCACCTGAAGATACTCCATAGAGTGTATGTCACAGGGCCTGGTTTGATACGTATGGGTTATTCGAGGGATGGAATGTGTAAGCGTGGCTGTGGCTTGTTGGGTACCTTTCTTCATATCCTATGGGAATGTTCGGAGGTCGTACGATTTTGGAACGGGGTACATACTGTAATGGAGGCGGTCACGCATGTCGCTTTGTTACCAGAGGCCAGGAGGTGTTTGCTGAATGTCTGGGAACCAAATGACTATAATGCGGCGCAGACGCAGTGGGTGACTTTGGGGTACATGGTGGCTAAGCGCAATATCGCACAGTTGTGGGGTTCCCCGAGGCCGCCTACGATTTCGGTATGGAAGGAGAATATGGATTGGTGTATGTTCAGGGAGAAGACGGTGTATGTGGCGAGAGGCAAGCCTGGGAGGTGGACTAAGGTGTGGGGTCCATGGAATTCCTATCGTGGAAATATCTGCGCTCCGCCTCTGCCGCGAGAGGTCGACGTCGCTTTGTCCCCCTAGCCGCACATTCTACGTAATTGTGTATGCTTTGTCCTCTTCTCCGCCGCCCCCCACTACCACCTCCTGTCAAGAGTTATTCCAGATAATGTGGTTCTTCCCCCGTCCTGGGGAGCGCACGCTGCTTTTTCGGACTCTCATTGCCTTGTTTGTGTGTTATTGTTTGTTTTTTAATAGAAAATATGAAACCGTCCTTTTTGATCGCCCTTGGACTATGGCCGCGGCCTGTTATATGTGCTTACGAACTTTCGGGAGCTTTTGCTTCTGGCTCATTTGAATGTATGGCGTTGCCTTGCTGGCTCCCGAGCTTTCTAGCCGCCGGCCCTTGTCGTTGTAGGCCCTTGCTTGTATCTTTTTAATGTGTAATGAAGGTTTCTTATAAAAAAAAAAAAAAATGTTTTTTGTCTCCCTAAAAAAACCATGTTTAAAAAGTTTAAAAAAGGTTTTTAAAAACATATTCTAAAAGAAAAACTGGAAACTGACACTGAAGTTATAGCTCTAATATATCCACAGGTATCGGTCGAACTACTATAAGCATTTGAAAGCTAAGCATGCTCAAAAAGAATGTCAATTTTGATAAGGAGTTCCAATTTTCCGTTTGTTTATCAAAAAGTAGAATTCTTTCCCAGCACATGGCGGGCCAAATGAATCAAATGTTTATATGTCCTGGCTGGTAGACGCAAGATTCTCTTTGCTTGCTTCCGCAGTCGACGGTCCCTGTAACACCTCACAGTGTGTGGTGCCGGATCAGTCAGTGTGCCATCCAAGGCCTGGGTGTCAGAGGAGGAGCCAGTGTTCATACCAAGAGAAGCTGATACTACTTGTGGTGGCTCTAGGAATGCCGCCATCAACATGGGGATACGCTGGGGACACTGCAGAACATGGGCCGTTATGGGGTCCACTAAAGCATCAACGCACGGCTGCGCACATGATTGGAGTGTCAGACAGAGATCCAACACGCATTCTTCTCCGCAAAACAGGCATCGGAAGATGGGTAAGATGCAGTCCTTCCAGACCAGTCTAAATGACAAGAACCAAGAAGCACTTAGTTCCCTTAGTCGAGGTGTGCCTAGGAGTTGTACCATGCGATCACGGTATTTTCTCTCCAGGAGTACTGTTTCCATCTATTTGGTGACTGGGACGTCCAATGCGTAGCAGAAAAATGACAATCAGGATCCCTGCTATTAGAAACAGGATCAGCGGCAGCCCTCCAAATATGCATTCAAATTCGGAGTGTATAAAGTTTGGTATAACTCCGAGGACTGTCTGAAAGGTGCTTAATAGTCCAGAACCTATGGTTTTAAATAGGTGGACGATGCCTGTCGTATCAGACATGTTAAAGATACGATTTACCATTTCTGCGAAATAGAAGGGGCAATTGGTACGTATGAGTGCCTGTATCTCTGCCGAAGATCTTGCTACTTGAAGATCAAAAGTCTCTCGAGCGGAGGTTAAGGACACAGATTTCTGTATAAGCATGGCTTTCATTCTGCTCAAAGCATCAAACCGTTTTAATGAAATATTTAGTGAAGGCCATTACGGCGCCTCCCTCACTGTATGTATTAGTGGAAACAATACTTGCATGCAGCCAGTAACCCTGGAGCTCATGGTTACTAGATGTGCGATGCCCAGAAGCATCCCACAGTAACGTTGATCGTTCAGCATCAAGTAAGTCATATTCGAAAGCAGCCTGAGCACTGGAGTGATCACTGCAGCTGGGGCACCCTTTAAGTGACAGGATAAAATTGCTACAGAACCGTTATAGGCCTGATGAAGCATTATATCCCGGCATATAAGTGATCCACTTAAAGTATTCTCGCAGTTTGTACCGCTTAGGAACACTTCTTCTTCCCCACTCCGGCATCAAAATCTGTACGGTAATTCCCAAGATTCCTTGATGAATTCCCTACCCATGTCTTCATATCTGTCTGCCTGCATTTGTTCAAGGCAATATTGGAATTGAAAAGTTGTGATCGGAAGAGCTATGTGGCCATGGATTAACCATACCATGGACGGTGCTAAAGCTAATCTGTCCAGTTTTTCAATGTGCAGCACTGTATACTTAGCTCTCCTTTGTGCCATTTGAATCTGTTTTTCTGTCAGATTGTATGAAGAAAACATAGACGTGCTGTTTATGTAATGCCAAGGCACATAGCCTGCGCACAAATGTTGCAGCATCCAGCTTAATAACAAAATAGAACGCAATTGTGATTGCCCGTGTTGTAATATGGACAAATCTTGTTCTAGTACATCAATAGCAGAAGATACAATGTTGCCCAGTAAATATATCCTGAGCGTTAGTGTCATTAACCCATTGTCGACCACTGCTAGAGCTTTCTCTAGATTTATACGATCTATTTCTCGTAATCTTTCGACGGCCTCTTGTTGTGATATTTTCCAAATGTCATTGTAGACAGCATAATAGAAACGTTTGTGAAGTGGCTTCCTAGGACCTAATAAAAAATCCTGTAGGGCCACATACTCTGTAAGTAAGGATAAGTGTTGTTTATCTTGTGTGAGTTTTGAGGTCTTTAGCCAATTGAGATATAACTTCCCAACACTGTAAGATGTCACTACCCCTGGGTGTTGTCTCCATACATAGCGTGGATCTGGCCTATTGATACTAAATTCTTTAGTTTTACCCAAGAATCTTTATTGACAGTTATTGGTGTCTACGGGCCAAATCAACCATCCTTCCAATCGGGGTCTGATCTATTGTATTGCATGATGTCATCTATTGTAACCTCTTCTTGTGATGTTATGTTACCCTCAGTGAGTGATGGTGTGGGCATCCGAGGTGTATTCAAATCTTTATTCTTGGCTAATCCAAGACAGGTTTCTTGTTGCACCGTTTCATTCAAAAACATTATTTGCTGAGGAATAAGACATGCTCTAAATAGTGCCTCTGTTCCCTGTACCTGCCAGACTCTAGTACCCCAGGCCAATTTCAAGTCTATGGTGTTGTTCCGTAAGTTGAAACCTTGTTCAGACAACTGGGCAATAAAGGAAGCAGAATAAATCTGTTTGGTGTTTGTCAACATATTTTTCTGTGCTGGTGTAGGTGCAACCTTTTAATAAAATGAGGCTGGGTCCGACATGTTATACCCTGAAAAATACGGAAGTTTCTGGGCAAATCTTTTTGAACTGCTTTTCGGCTGTGTTGGGCAATGTTCCCATTGGTGGTATGTGAAAACATTTCTGGGATTAGCAGACTTATGCAGAAAGTGATGACCATAATGTTGATAGCAATACATTGGTTCATAGTCTGATTTGCCCTCTAACATTTCAGTATTAGAAAAAGCAGCAGATGTTTTTAAAATCAGACACCATCTTATTTACAATTTCATAATCCAAATCATCAGAAAATGTACTGGAGGTAATGATATCACATAAATACATTTTAAATAAATGTGGTATTTTTAAAAGTTCTGTCGGGCTAAATATATCATAATCAACCTTGTCCCATACTATACTGTCAGGTATAGGAACTGCTGTAATCTTCACTGATGATAGGTCTCTATTTTCACAATGTGATGATAGATGTGGTTTCAAAATCACATTCACTTTTTGTGCTTCAGAGCTTTCTCAAAGATAAGTTCCATTAATAAGCATACTAAAGACAGTTACTAGGCCTATCCAGATAAGAAAGAAAAGTATTCTGGTAGTTACCCAGAGTTCCACCCAAGGTGATACCAGGTAAGTCTTTTTAAGAAAGTTCAGGAAATCTTTGACTCGCTGTAGACAAGATTTTTGGACTGGCATCATTTCAGGTTCACTTGGATCCAATGAAAAAGTATTAAAGTCAATGAAATAGCCAGATACAGTTCTACGATCAGCCCAGCTCTCCTACGCTGTGGTCCCACGCACCAGAAAAACCAGATCGGGAGGCCGCTCCATCTCCTTCCTCGCAGCCAAGGCCTGGAATGCCCTTCTGCTCCACCTCAGAGAGAGAACATCGCTTCCCATCTTCGTAAGAGACCTCAAGACCTGGCTCTTCGACAGAGGATCTTGATGGACCAGAACTTGCACCCCCACACCAGCAGCCCCTTGAGACCCTCACGGGTGAGTAGTCACGCTCTCCAAATGCCTGATTGATTGATTGATACAATTCGATCAATTTTCGGTAATTCTGCAGGTTTTGTGCAAACTGTAGCTTGCTCTTGTAGGGGCATGTTGATGTAGCTATTCGGGTTTGACCGAATTGAAACTTGTCTTTCAGTTGAGTTCTCATTTTGAATTTCAGTTTCAAGAGGAGCGAGTTCCATCACATTGTTGCATAGTCCTCCATTCCGTGTAGATGACCCTTCAAACATGATGAGTCTTTCTGTTTGAACTTCTTGTATAGTTGTGAGAGGAGGGTGTCTGTTACTTCGGAGTACACACGGCCTACCGCTCAGTATCGGCCACATAGTGTGGTTTGATCAGTTCAATTGATACAAATCTTTTTTTCTTTATACCGGTAAGAGGTGGCAGAAGTACTGTTCTTGTTCCTTCAACTGCCAGGACAGGTACAGACTTTCTGTATGATGGCCCAAATTCAATTTTTGTGTGCTATTTTCTCTCTGACCAGATCCCCAACTTTAGGGATCCAGACAGGTCTTGCATTGACACTTTTTGCTTCCACAGAGGCGTTCCTTTTCACCTGGACATTACTCTGTAGTGCCCTGGATTCATTTAGGTCCTGTAAAACAGCCAAACATTTATGGATGTTAAAAGGTTTATCATCCGCCACTGTGCCTTCACAATCAAGATCAGGTACCCACATTCTCATCCCAAATAGGACCTCATAAAGGAGTGACACCCCCAAGAGAGCTTCTTGGCTGATTATGTAATGCCCTTTGTACTCCATACAGATGTTTTACCCAATTCTCACCCGAGCCTTATACTCTAGCTGTTATAGACTGCTTTAAGTTCCTGTTTTTCCACTCCACAAACTTCCCATGGCTTCCTTGTAAGCTCTAGAGCTAAACACGGGGCCATGGTCAGAACGTAATGTGCCAATTGCTTATGTCCCTATAAATACTCACAAAACCTTTATAACAGTTTGAGCATCAGCCGAGCGCCGGGGCCACATCCATAGAAATCTCAAGCAGAAATCCTCTGCAACCATGATATACTTGTGAGCCCCATCAGATTGTAAGCGGCCGCCGTGGTCCAAATAGACACACGCCAGTGGTTTGTCTGATATTAGTAACGGTGTCTGCGCTGGACGTGTAACGGTGGAGCCTTTTATCTGCTGGCAGATGTTCCCCTTCAAGGCATAGTCCTTAGTCTGCTTTCTTAGTCCTGGCCACCAATAGCGCTGTTTCAATAGAGAAACAGTTGCTGTAACTCCTGCATGTGCAGACCCTATACCCTCTTGTCCTGCTAGAATTAATCCTAACCTACGATCCATATTTAGTATTACTCTATCCCCCACTCCAGGAATTTGAGCAAATTGAACATTTTTTGCATCTAACTTGTAGGAGTATTTGAGTGGAAACCTTTTGGTACTGCTGAGTTATCGCGTGTAGCAATAATCGCAACCATTATCTCACCGTCTATTCTCATTTTTGAATGAGTGATTGCAGCTACGGAAGCCGTAAGTACAGCCCCCTTTGCGTCTTCGTCAGCCAATGAATTCCCTTCAACGTGAACGCCATCATGTTGATGACTCAGTGTATGTATCACTTGAGCCCCTGGTAGTTCGTTTTTCAACTCCACTACCTGTTCCCAAAGCATTTTGTGCTTTATTGTGCCACCATTTTCATCCTTAAACTCGTTTTGTCCCCAGTGATGTAAATAATTATTATATGACTGTACACAGTAAAAGGAATCACACACGATTAGTGTGGGGAATTCTCGATCCGTATTTACCAGTGCCAGTATTAGTGCTTTTAGTTTTGCCAGCTGCGCTGTGCAATCCCCTTGAGACTGTGTTTTTGTGCAATTCGGATGAAACTTCCCATCCTTCATGCATCCTTTCACGATAGCACATGTGCTGCTATATTGCTGTTTGCTCCCTATGGCTGGTTGCGCAGAACCGTCAGTGTAAATGATATATTCAGACTGATCTAGAGGCATTAGTTCATTTGGTAGAGGATATTCTTGTTTGTATTGCAGAAATGCTTGTGTTTTTAGATATGGATCATACCTGTATTCTACGTCTGTTGCAGTTAGAGAATTAGCCCATTGTATCCATCTTGGATGTAAGGTTTTAGCATTGGGAACGCTTGCCTTTGTTGCAGCCTCTAAGGCTGGAAACAGGGTAACGACTATTATAGGCTTCCCTTGAGCCAGGGCTCTTTCTCTGACTACAGCAGTCTGTGCTGCTGTTAGAATTTTTTCAGTTGATGCAAAACGCATCACAGCATTTGTGTACAAATGTGATTTGTATGCTATTGGTACTGTCTCACCTTCATTATATGTTAGATAGGTGTACCCAGATTGACCCGCAACTATACGGATCACCAAGTTGCGTACATTTATGCGTGTCTGTAAGTGTTTTGAAGCTATCATGTCAGCTTGTAAGGAACGAAGAGTATCTGTGTGTTCCTGTGTCCACTGTCTAACTGAAAAGTCAGGTTTTATAAAATCATAAAAAGGTTTTACTCTTCCTGCATAATCCAAAATGTATGTTCTGCCAAAGTTCAGGAATTCCAGGATTGATTGTAAAAACATTTATTATTTTGGAGGTTGGAGCAGTGCGCATTTTTCAAAAAAGTTGTCTGCTAGACTTTTTCCTTCACTTGAAAGCTCATATCCTAGAAAAAAGACATTAAGGTGGGCAATCTTTGAATTTTTTAAGTTGAATTTGTAACCCTCAGCAGCAAATCCCAAAAGTATGGTGTTTACTCTGTTCAAGTGTTCCTCCAGGTCATCATCCATCAGATAAATACCATCTACATAGGACAATGCCTCCTCATCCAGATTTTGAAGTAGTTCAGTTACCCTAACCGAAAACAACCCTGGGCTGTTCTTATTCCTCTGGGGGAGGCGCCAACATTGATGCTGTGACCCTAGCTCTGAGAATGCTGTCAAATATCTGCTCTCAGGCACTATATTTTGGCAAGAAAATCCATTTGAGATATCTAGGTGCCGATTCCGATCCTGTAAAACCCGGGTACGAATGGTCGTACCCGGGAAATCCACCTTACAAACAAGCAAATACGATTCGTACAGAAATACCATTTCTGTACGAATCGTAAAAAACACCGTACGGCTAAAAGATACCTACTATTCCGATCCTGGACAGCGCGTAAGCGATGTCCGCACGGAGTCAGGCAGCGTTTTACGGACCAGCAAGTACGATTTGTACCTACAGCACTCCGCACGGCTATTAATTTACGGGAGCCAAAAAGTGCCGTAAAAGCTAAGTACGCTGCGATGCACGACGAAAAGGGGGCCCGGTACGCGACGTACACGCCATCAACCACATCGTACGTGTCATCATGTACGGTGCGTACCCCAACATTGCATATGTACGGTGCGTACATACGTGCTGTTGGGGTACGCACCGTACATAGGCCAACAGTGCGTATGTACGGTGCGTATGTCTGCACCGTATCCCCCCACCCGTGTATGTCCGCACCGTACCCCCACCCGCGTATGTCCGCACTGTACCCCAGGCGTACCCCAATCCTCACGTATGTACGGTCCGTACATACGCGAGGATTGGGGTACGCCTGGGGTACGGTGCGGACATACGTGAGTGGGGGGGTACGATGCGGACATACGCAGGTGGGGGGTACGGTGCAGACATATGCGGGTGGGGGGGAGCCTGGGGGGGCCGTACGACTCGTACCCCGGGCACAAGTGTACCCGGGGTAGGGATCGTACAAAGTTCGCTCCGGACAGTTTCCATATGCTTGTTTTTTCGGAAGGGCGGTACGAATCGTACTTGCGCGCTCGGACTTCAGTTTTATGATTTGTATGTAAAACTGTCCGCGTACGTCTCGTAGACTTTTCCCAAAGCGATTCGTATGTATTTTTCACGTACGAATCGTACTTCACCGGTTGTACGGGACTTGTACGATTCGTACGTAAAAAAGTCGAGTCGTACGGTAATTTTTTTTAACGGATCGGAATCGGCACCCTAGTGTTGTTTTGTATTTGTTCCGCACAATGTTATTTATTACTGTGTGCATTCTGTACTGCAAATGTTTTAGTGCATGTGTTTAAATTTCTGTAATCCAACACTAGACAGTATGTGTTGTCCGGTTTTGATACAGGAAACAAAGGGTTATTCATTTGAGAGGTGCATGTTTCAATCACTCTTTGGTATTCAAGTTGATCTAAGATCTCCCTGACCTCTTTTTTAGCTTCTTGCTTTATTGGATACTGCCTTTGTGCAGTTGGAGTATTTTACAATGGAATTATGTGGTGGGTTGAATCCTCATCCCATACAACATGGTTTTTGAATAATGCCGGGGCTTGGGCTACCGCCCATTCCCGCACATAATTATATTTTAAATATTTGGGAAAATGGTCGGAGAATGCTGGAAAAATTACTGTTTCTCCCCTAGGCATAGCCAAACTTTAGGTTCTCCCAACAGGGACCTCTAACTATCCTGCATTTGTCCCCCTTCATTTAGAGTGTGATTTCATACAATTTATGTGGGACGCTTACCCTAGTATCAGGTGTTTCCACCGTGATACAAACATTCAAGTCCTCTGTCACCAGAAATTCCATCAGGGGTCTGGCGAGCTATTGTTACTTCTGCCGCACTGTCTAGCATCGTCAGAGCCCATTCCCCGTTCAGTAGTCGAGTCCTCAGAATTCTGAGCATGTCTGATTTTAGACCTGCAACCTTCTTCTTTTTGAACTGTGGTTTTTGTTTTGGTTTATCTTCTTTTTTTAAAGTATATTCTTGAGCGTGTTGCTTGTCTCTCGACTTTGTACGCTTTTCTTGTCTGTCTGACCGTCCTTCTCTCTCTAAGTTTTTCATTGAACCCTGAAAGGAACAAGAGGAACGTGTATCAGTATCCTGATACCTGTCAGGTTTTTTAATATTATGCCTATTCTATTCCTATGGTTGTACCTCCTTTTGGAGGGCTCCTGTGGAAGAGATGTACCTCTGGATTTAGATGTTTTCTTTAATTTTTAGTTTTTTGTTAATGTCCCACTTCTTTTAGAAGAAGCAGGTGGCTGCTTGGAGGTCTCCTTCATGGTATTAACCATCAGTTGTGGTTTTAATGCTTTTCCACACAAACTGTCCCTGCCTAATTCTGCATACGCAGTTTCTATTATTTTAGGTAGTTTGTGCTCCTGTTGTAAAGGACTGAACTCCCTTAGGCGTTGGCGGATAGCCACTGATGCTGCCTCCCCTTTAATATTTGCTAATATTATGGCGGATACCTGGGCATGGTTACCTAGTATCTTCATCCCTAAGTTCAGAGCAGGTTCTGCTCCGTACTCATTTTGTATTTGTCTTAATACATCTGGTATTACTGCTAAGTACGGTATACCATGAGTTCAGGTATATATAGCAGCAAAAACTGTACCCTAAGAGGTACAATTCTCTATCTGTGGTGTTATCCCCATGGGCAAGCAGATTGTCAGCATTCTGTGTTTTTCATAAGCGCTGGTATTTGGGATTACTGCTTCTAGCTGCGTTATTTTCTGAGCTATCCAGAATGGCATTTGTTCACGTTTTGCGGGCATTTTACCCATTACTGCGTGTAACGTTTGTGATGTAATCTTAGTTGTTGTGTTTTGAATGTTAGTTGTATTTGTTGTTACCATCGCTGGCTGGACTGTAAGTGTCCTCATGACGAATTGCGTCATGTTCTGTAAAGTTTTATTAATTCTTTGTGAAGTATGAGAAAGTCTGGTCCTGGCATTGTTTCGATGTCAGGATATGGTGTGTAGGCTGCTAATATTGGCCATGTTGCCCCTTCTCTTCCGAGCGGGCCGAGTCTCACTCTTCTTCTTGTATTGGGTAGGGCGCTTTTAAACCAGTATAAATGTTCCTGGAACGTGAGCGGAACCTCAATGTCCTCATGTGGACAATATCCCGCTGGTTGTTCATCGTCCGTGTAAAAATGAAAAGTTTTTGTTCTTGCATTTTCTGCTGGGAATATAACCCATGAATAAAATACCTCTGTTCTGTATGATTCATGTGCCTCAATCACAAAAGCTACTATGCCACCTCTAGGTGTTAAACCATGCGCAAGCAGCTTCAGGGTGACTGCATTTCTAACATTTTCTGCAATCTGAATTGCATCTGCATTTTCCTCATCTGCTGATTTAGTTCTTACACAACTCTATCGCCTTCATCAGACATTGTTTTTTTTTCTTTAAAGAAAGAAAAAAGAAGGAAGAGTTTTTCAAGGAAACTCAGATAAGGTGTTTTGCACAATTATAGGAACACTATGTCCTTCAAGCTTGATCAACCAACAGCCAATAAATAGGATATTTTACCTACTCACCTGTGGTGGAGTTTTGCCCACCCACTCCAGACATCTCTGGTGTTTTGTGAATAGGGATTTCTGAGAATAGCACGACTGAACTACTCAGATTCTACTGTTAAATGAGTACCCAACCAATTTTGGTGGCGCCATGTCGTGTAGTTCCTATAAAAAGTATACAGGATCTGCGGGTTTAGACAACATACACTGTAGGATTGGTGTCAGACAAACTCTGATCACTCCCACCGGGTATGTTGGCCTTTTGTACCAACTAGCTCACAGTGCCACTAGAATCTCCTCTTACCAAGGAGAGAATAGTTCCAGGCAATCATCGAACATGAGAACCCTGATCCCCCAGGACCGTGGAAACAAAATACTACTTTTCGCTTAGTCACTCATGCTTACTTAGTCTGTCTCAGAGAGATCCACAGAAAAATCAGGTTGGGCGTTTTCAATAAGAATTTATTGAACAGTTGTTATTCTGGTGTAAAATAGATGTTGTGTTATATGTTATGTTATATAGGTTTATAAAGCGCACTGTTACCCAAGGGTGTCCTGGCACTGAGCACTGTCTACCTGGTACCCTCCACCCCTGAGCACCGACTGAGACTAAGCTGAAAACAACCAGGTCTCTAGATGAGCTGCAATAACTGTTAGACAGTATAAGATATAAATGATTAGCAGTACTATAAAGGTAAATGGATGGTATACTTCTACCATCTTACAATAATCATGAATACATCTGAGTATATAAAACACATGATAAAAAGATGCGTACTCCTACGATGCCTCCCTAACTAGATGTACCTAAGTGTACCTAGCATGTATGTAGGTGTTAAGCCAAGAATCCCTCTAGGATTTAGTCAACCCCATTACCTGAAGAGACTGTGGGACCCCATTCTGGTCTCGAGTTGGACACCCCGCAAAGGATGTTTTAGATCACTGTGAGCTGGGGTGTCTGCATGCAGGAATCTCAGCATCTCTGGTCAGTGTGTCGGCCAGGAAGTCTCGGTCTCCTCTGCCTATCCTAGCAAGATGTGATGTATATATACCCGTAGATCTCCCCAGGGGTCGTACATTGCTGTGTTACTATGTCGGCCTAAGGATGACGTTGGGCATGAACTTTGTACAAAGATTTTATGCAGGAAATGGTAGTCCTGCTGTGCTTCCAAGAATCCTCATGCATAATGTATGAGATTTCGAACTAGGAAAAACCCACGTTCTGAATGCAGTGTCATATCTAGGTAAAAGGTCAGTCCCTTTAAACCGGGACAAGTGTAATGTAGGGAAGAATATATGTGAGGGGTAATGAAGTTACCGGGGCCTGTATTATGGTACCTATATGGAATGTACCAGCTTGTTCACTGTGGCGGTGTCCTCGTTGTAGTTCTAAGCTGTGGATCAGTCAGAGTTGTCACCAGTTGTACTCACTCCAGATTCCCTGCTCAGCCGTAATTGCAGCATTATTTGCATGTCTGATTAGTAATGCTTATGAGCTACACATGGATGCTAGCCAGAAGACTGGGAGGCAGCATCATAGAATAGACATCTTTTCAACATCCATGCCTATCTGCCACTTAACAGTACAGAATACCTTCCATATGACAAAACCTGTTTTTTTATCTGTGATATTAAAAGAATCTGAAGTGGACTAATAACTTACAATGGTGTATGTGTGGTTTCCCAAAGAGGCATCTCAACTTCACTCATTGCGCTTTCTAGCTGGCATTGTCTCTTATTAAGCCAATAAACTCAATGGCTGTATGTCCCCTTATGAAGCAGTGGTTTGTCCAGAATGTTTTAACGGCACAAGTTAGAATCTTTAAAAAGAACAATGAGTTCATGAGTACATATTCTATCGCCTTATCAGTAGAGGATGTTTGGGGAGAAAGGATATACAGAATATGCATTTAAGAAGTCACAGTAGACTAAAGAAACTATGGATGATCTCAATCAACAATTTGGCATCTAGATTATTTTCAGTAGGCTTTTATAGAGTTGTAGCATGATATTGTGCTAGGCCTTAATAGGAGTAGTGATATTTAATGGGCTATGGGTTATCTACTTTTGTGGTAGTCACTTATTGTCAGTTTACTAGAGAGCACAGCGGTTAGTTTTTTTTTGATAAGCTACATCTTTTAGGACTGTAGAGTTGTAGTTTGGCACCGGGTCATGAGAAGTGTAGTGATCAAGCTGCCCTTTTTGTTGAAATGTTGTGTTGGTTTTGAGGGTTTTGCACGCCTCCATGATTGCAAAGTGGTTGGGGGTGCTCTTTGGCAAGTGGAATGGTGAATGTTCTGAGATCTCTGTGAGGGTTGCAACATGAACGGGGATGGTGTTGCAATACCTGATACCCAATATTTCTTTTGGTTTCAGCCCTGGTGTCTTGTTTCGGGTGTGTTGTGTTCCGCATGTTGTAGCTGGTTCGGCTTGGTAGCAGATTGGATGGGGTCTGGCCTTGGTGGCTACCTGGGGATGAAGCTCCTAACTGTTCTTCCACCCCCTTCTCCCATCACCTCTGACCCAGCGCTGGCCAAATCATGCAGGCCAGCCCTTGCAGGTTCCAAGGGGTGGGGTCTGTCTTTGGGGTTTATGGGGCAGACATGTACATTGGGAATGGGTGAATGAGGTACAGGGCACTGTTGTCTCGGGTCCGATGGGAAGTTACAGAGTGGAGTAACTGTGTCGTTGTCATTGAATGTCGTCATTAACCCTGGGCGTAGTTTGCGTAGTAGCGCTACGCTACGCGAAGTGCACTTCGCACTACGCAAGCTACGCGTAGCTACACGAGCTGCGTAATGCGGTAGGGACAATGCTGTTTGCACTGATTGCACAGTGCTGGATGCTTGTCCGCACTGTGCAATCATTGCAAACGGCATCTTGCACAGTACAAGAGGTCGTTTTCTGCCGCTCGAGTAGATTTGTACTCGAGCTGCAGTTTTCTCAACGCGGACTGGTAGTTTCTCATCGCGAGCGGTCACGAGCATACGCGACCACTCGCAATGAGAAACCTGACCTCCCTGCGTTGAGAATCTCGCCGGGAGCTTTATTTTCCACGCTCGCGATCGCCAACTTGATGTTGCTGATCGCGAACGAAGAAAAAGTCTTGTCGGGATGTCATTTTGCTCGCTCGCGGTCGCCAACTTGACATTTTGGACCGTGAGCAAGCAAAAAATGGCCTCTACGCTATGCTACGCGTTTTTGCACTGTGCTCCGTGCAATTCACGTAGCGCGTAGTTGGCCAAACTACGCAAGCGTAGTGTAGTCCCACGCCCAGGGTTAGTCGTCATTGGAAGACTGTGAGGGGAGGGTGTCGGGCAAGTGCATTGCAGAGAGTGGACAGACAAGGCGGCCATGTGGGCACTGTGCAGGTAACATAGTTAGAACCTTGCTTGTTGCACTGTGGAGTTTGCACACTACGGTAGCTGGCCAGTTTTAATTCTGTAAACTATGGAGTATTTTTCATGTGTTTGCATGCTTCGGGTCTATACTGCTTTCTAGTCATCAGATTTGCTTTGGGGTGCATGATATATTCCCCGTTTGTTTTTCTGAGTTTTTTTGAGGGAGAACCCCCCTGGACTACGCTTTTGACAGTCATCCTCATTAGCCTTGTGATGCAGTACACATGGACAGCTTTTGCGCCCTACCACTGTCACCAGCCGCCACTGCTCCCATTGCTACACTGAGGAGATGGCCTAGGTGCCAAGTTTTGATTTTCTTTTGCCCAGCAACCTATTAAACCTTCTTAGTTATCCTCCTTTTCCCACAACCTCCCTTTAAACCCATTTAAATTCACTTATTTAACTGCCCACTGAAAATCAATGACTCCTTGGTATCACGGCATGGGGCATAGTTATATTTCCCATCTGAAGCGGGTGGGGTTCTAAGTGTTTTCTCTTAAGGGATAAAAGGGAGAAAGGAATTAAGGTTATGAAAGCATTTCTTGAGGAGAGAGTAAGGTCTAAAAAGCAGCTGTCAAAGATATATGAAGTGAGGAAGAAAGTTTAACTGTCCTAATTTGATATTAGTGAATGAAAGAACATAGAATGTGAAACGGTTTGCTAAATGTAAGATGGATGTAACTGATGAATATCTTGCTCCGTATGATTCTCTGTTATATGTCAATAATGACTGATGTTTTAGATAATGGGATGAGTTGGGCAGCAAGTGCACAGAAAGTCTCTGTAAGAAGGCTTGATCCTGAGCAACAAGATCGACCAGGTACACCTATTTTAGACAGTAGGAATTTTACTGACACGGACACTAGAAGGATTGATTTTGATGCATATTAATAAAAAAATGCTTCAAGAGTAAAAGTGGAAATAACAAAGCAATTTGTTTAATTCTTTTTTATTATGTATTTCACGTTTATGTTTTGCATTGATTTTTATTCTGGGCAGTCCTCATTGTTAATCCTTTCCTCTTTCTTTATTTTGTCAGATGGCCTGCCCACCCAATTTAGAGTGTATAGTCATTGTTTGAGTGGCACTAGATTCAGGGGATATAAGCACCATATTCTAAAAAATAGACTTGAGATGAATGTTTTCCAAAGGTCATTCTTCTAGTAATCAATGGGCAATTTACAGAACTGGTGTCATGATTCGCTCCCTGTGCTCTCGTACCCACCACCAGAAGGGTGCATAGTGTCACTTTTCTGTGTTTGAAAAAGCTTCCAGATACTCCCCTGCATGCATATCTTGACGCTCATCCATTTGGTCACTATTTCGGAATTGACATCCATTCCCAATCTATGCCGGGTTTTGTGAAAGCCAGCCTGCTCATGCTTCAATCCAGCCTGCTCATGTTTGACACTCTGTTACCTAGAATTCCCTGCTCACTGCTTCGTCTTCACCCCTGCAGGCCAAGAATGGGTGGAGTTATTCAGCTCACCTGTGGCTGGCTGCTGCTCGCCTGCGCACACCTGATGCATGTGATTACTGTGAGCTCTTTAAGCCCCAGCTCCCTTCAGGCTAAGGTTGGTTATTGTAGCTGTGTACCGGTGAGACCGATCCTTGTTTCCAGTGTTCCCTGAGCTTTTGATATCCTAGTTTCCAGTGTTTCCTGAGCTTTAGTTATTCCTTGTACCTGAGCTGCTGCTGTTTTCAATTAGCATTGCCTGCATTGCTTCCTTGACTCCTAAACCTTAGCATTCCTTGTTCCTGAGCTGCAGCAGTTTCCTTGGCCCTGAACTAGCACTGCCTGCAGTGCTACCTTGACTTTTGAGCTTTTGCTCAATTCTTGTTCCTGCTCCAGCACAGCCTTCTGTTCTTTTTTGTTCTTGACTCCTGATTCAATACTATTCTAGTATACCCTTGTAGCCTCCCCTTCTGTATTTCATTTTCCAGTCCCTGCTTTTCTTCCCATTTCCTTGGTTCCAGTTCTTAGTTTACTGTCTTTCTATTCCTGCTGTCTTGCTTCTATTACCTTGTATGTTTGTTACTTGCTTTCTGCCAAGTGTGCCCTGTGATTTCCTTCCTTTCCTGTTAAGCACTCCTCCTTGCTAGCTCCTTGTCTATTGTGCTTCTATTTAGTTATACCCCCTTGCTGTTACTGCCTGTTTGATCGCCAAGATCTGTCGGCACAGCTGGCAACCTAGGTGGTGTTTCGTGTTCACTGTGAGTATTGTCTTTGAGTTACATTTATAGCATCACCATAGGGATCAGCTCCACAGACCCTGCTCTTGCATGCATATCCTATATGTGGGTATTTGCAGTCAGTATCTGTAACAGCAATTGTGGGTGAGGAACTTACTGAACTTCAGTCTTACTGTGTGGAGCTCCGGAGTGCTTTACCCCACATTCCCTTTATTGTCAATGTTGTTGTGTGTGTATATATATGTATATATGACTGCACATCCATCCTGGGTTTAGGTATTCTGAATGCTAAATTGCCTCTTGAGTGCCCATCCTTGGAGTCTTGGCCATCTTGTTCAATTGTACAGGCTTCCCCTTTAGATCCCATTTTCTCCTCTGACTTCTGTGTGATCCTGGGCAGCGCTGTATTACTCTTTCTGTGTACGTTTTCTACCCAGTTCGCAGTCCTTGCCCGAGTCCCTGACTGTGTTCCCCACATAGTCCTGGACAGTCTCTGACAACTGGTGAAAGCAGTGACTAGTGCTCACTGAACTGAATGGTTGCTAGCCCAAAATGGACAGCTCCAAGTGGCATCTTGGAAAATAGTTCTGGCCATTAAGCATCTCATGTTCATGTAGATACTGCAGATATTGATGCATCTCACAGAGGGGACCAGACATCTCCTTGGTGGTCTGATTGACACTACCTTGCAAATGCACATGAAGTGGCTTTACTTGTTGTTACACCCCAAGTATCTCATAGCTTTCTGCAGTCCTAGCCCCACTTGCATTTATTCCGGAATGTTGTAAGCATCATTTAAGTGAATCTGAAATCTAGTTCAAATAATCCAATAGCCCTGTATACAGTACTGAAAATGTTTGTGATATGTGCATAATTATAGACCACACTTCACCTTTACAGGAATTAATACTCACTGTTTGGCTCTCAAAAACATCCCTTATTTGTGAGCACCTTTGTTCATTTGAGACAACTCATTTTGTCTCAGGCAATTCTTGGTTAATATCATCCAGAAGGAACAAAAGCTAAACACACTTCTCAAATTCCTAATCACCATTATGCCTGTAGTTAGCACTTAGTGCTATGTCTCAACATTAAGTAGCTGAGCACTAGATAGTTTGCCTTATGGGTCAACTAAGCAGCTGCTTACCGTGTTCTCAAAACACGGGATCCATTTGAGCAAACCAAAAGCACTTGTGTATCCAAATCTTGATTAATAAAGCAATTAAACCTCAGAAGGCACCTAACAGCTGTATTCATCACCAAAAAATTGGGGACCTAGAGTGCATAAAGGTCCAGCATACATGCTCCACTGTTAATTCTATTATAAAACAAAAAGGTATGCTGTTCTTAAAGGGGATAAGGGACAAATGGGAGTAGGTCAGAGAAAGGGAGCTACTACATGTGGTGTAGTTCCTTTTTGGAAATGGGTCCCTCACACACCCTTACAGGTGTTATGTTTCATCATCGGACTTGCTCCTCGTCGGGCCGTTGCTGCAATGACTGACGGGCACCCTCAAGGGGACTCTTTATCGGAGATCTTTTTCCAAAGACGCGATGGGAAGTGCAAGTTAAGGGCCCTTTCTGTAGATTGAAGAAAAGTAGGTGTCGATTTAGTGAATAGTGACTTAAAAAAGGCTAGGCAAGTCTCAAATCAAATTTTAATCCATGAGTATGCCTGACTACTTTTTTAACATGATGTCACCAGTGGGGACAATGATCCCTGGTGACGTATAAGGTCAACATGTTTCATGCCCTCAATTAGTCAAGATGTGATCTAGGACAATTCTTCAGGACTGTAAAATGCATAACTAATCTACACAGTGTCTTGGACCAAGGATGCAACAAGTAGTGTCCAAACACTAAGTACCATATAAGTGTACATGCAGAATGTAAAATCACTGACCTGGGCGAGGAAGATATGAAAAGAAAGCACAAAATAGCACCATACAGAGCAGTCTTGTATGGTACTTGTAGAGGCATGCAATATTAGCATGCGTGAATTCATGATTTGTGTCAGGTAGTGATAGGAACCAAGTTAGACAAACACGTGACACATACATAAAAACATAGGTGGTGGTTTCATACACTATGGTCAAGAGGGGAAAAAAACACTCTTATTGAGGGTGATGTCATCACCTCCTCAAGAGAAACACTGAGATAAATGCTAACATTTTTAACGTGCTGTTGGGAAGTGAGCCCAGGGGGAGAATTAATAACCTCCACTCACATGAAGTAAAGCCAAAGATCAAGTACTCACATCATCCATTGGAGAGCTTCACCAATGACTGACCCCTTCTCATGCGCCTCCAGAGTGAGGACTCGGAGGTGGTCATTCGTTTTATGAACCCTCCATCCGGAGGTGGCTCGTATGAAGTGGTGGGCGGGGGATCGTTGGCGCCATCTTGCAGTGGGTTAGGAGCTCATACATCACATGGAATGCTGCTAGCAATGAATGTGACAGGGTTGAAAATCATTTGAGCGCTCCCATTGCCTGTGGGCATGTATGTCCCGAGTTGGGAATCACATTGTGGAAAGGCAGGCGGCAAGGTTAATTGCTGATCAAAGGTCACCAGTGATGGGCTGAGGATCATGTGCGTCATCTTGTAGTGGGTTAGGAGCCCATAGATCACATGAATTGTTGGTAGAAATTAATATGACAGAGTTGAAAATAGTTGGAGTGCTCCCATTGAATGTGGGTGTGCATGAAGTAGAGAATTGATAGGAACAAACAGAGCTAACTCGCACTGTTATGTTATTGAAGCTTGTAGTGCGCACGGATACTCCAAGGAGTGTTGCGGCGCGAGCCATGAAGGGGTAAAAAAGTGCCGGATTAGATAAAAAGAAACGTTTTCAGTCTTTTTTTAAAGAGAGTGGGGTCCTGGATGCTGTGAATGGCGAATGGATCCGCATTCCAGGCCGAGGCAGCCCTGAAAGCAAGAGAGCTGCCACCCATTCTCTTGAGACGAAAGCGAGGTATGTGGGCTAGGAGCTGGGAGGATGAACGCAGCTGTTTAGTGGGAGCATAGAACCCGAAGCGTTTCCTTATATAGATTGGACCGGATCCATGCAAGGCAGAATGTGCTAGGACAAGGACTTTAAGCTTAACTCTTTCAGCCACAGCCAGCCAGTGAAGTATGCGCAGATGTTGTCTTACACTGGTTCTTTTTCGGATGTTAAAAAGAAGCCTGGCTGCTGCGTTCTGGACTACCTGCAGTCTGTTCAGTAAATAACCCTGTAAGCCGACATACAAGGCGTTGGCATAATCCGGACGCAAGAGTATGAGGCCGCGAGTAACCATTTCTTTGGCCGCCCTATGGAGGAGCAGGAGAAATAGTCTGAGGGATCTAAGTATCCCGAAGCAGTTCCCAAAGCTTCTTGATTTGGGTGGAAAAAGACAAGTTCTCTTCAAACCAAACCCAAGATTCTTAGCGGGCTGCCCCGTTGGGGCAGGCATGGGATATTCGGCAGGCCAGAGTGCTTCCCTAAACTGAGGAGGGAAACTCCCAAAAAGGAGGATTTCCGATTTATCCTTGTTGCATTTTAGTTGCGCAGAGGAGAGCCATTGAAAAACTGCTGTCAGACAGTTTTTTGCCGAAGAAGTGGAGCACTCGGATTTCCCCAAGTAAACAGAAGCTGTGTGTCATCGGCGTATGCTATAATTTTGGCTTCAAGCTCTTCAGCCAACTGAATCTAGTGGGTGACGTATATCATAAAAAGAAGGGGGCTCAAAGAGGACCCCTGAGGCACTGAAATAGTGTAGTCAGGTATTAATCATGCGATGTCTTTACAGAGTTTGAAAACCCACTGGGTTCTGGCCAGTAGCCAGAGGCAGAACGCGTGTGTCATGGTTCCTCACATGAATAAGGTAGAACTGCTTGTAAGGAGAACACACATAATGTGTGAAATAGCATATTGCCAGATAGAGATTATCGAATGATTAGGGAAGGCTAATGGTTGATCTCTCCCCATGGCATATCTTCATTCAATCCTTGAATATGTGTGGACAGACGGAAAATTCTATGTTGTTCCCTTTTAAAGAGTTCACCTTTTCTCAAAATGGAAGGGGCTTCGAGCACAGCCCATTGTAAATCATCAGCTGTGTGGCCAAGGTCAATAAAGTGTGTGCACATTTTAGTGCTAGTTCTTTTGCACCTGATATTGCTGCTGTGCTCAGTAATGCAGGTCTTGAAACATCTGGTAGTCATCCCTATGTATCCCTTATCACAGGGGCATGTTTGAAGTGCGTTTGAAAGCAAACCTAGGTTGTGGCATGGTTAAACTCCCAGACTGGTGGATGTTCCAATGCTTCTTTATAATCTTGCGTATTATATTAGAGTCAGCTGTGTATGTAGTAACGCAATAGATGGTGTCTTCTGGAGGTTTTGCGTGTTCTTCCAATAGTGCCCCTCTATTGTTATTTCAAGCCTGTTATTTTGCCCATTTTCATACAGTGTTGTGTGTAGTCTCGATTGACGAGATTTTCAGAGAGTGTGAGGGCTTGTTTGTCATAGAAACAGAGCTACAGTTACGGCAAAACTGTAGAAATTGTCCGTAAGGGAGGTTGTCTCGTAGTGCCCTGGGGTTGTGGCAACAGTATAATAGCAGCCTGTTGCTATCTGTGTTTTTTTTATGTAGTCGTGTTCAAGTTGCCATCCTCTCCCATGTGCATTAGTAGGTCTAGGAAGTGAATTTGTTTCTTCAGACAAGTTAGTAGTGAACCGGAGAAAAGGGTTATGGGAGTTAATCCAATCGCAAAAAGCGTTGCATGCAGTTCTATCGCCTCTCCAAAAAATGAGGATGTTGTCAATGTATCTTTGCCACAAAGTAATATTTGTGCTGTAGGGGTTAGAGGTGTGAAAGATGTTTTCCTCCTCAAAAGCTGCCATATAGAGGCAGGACAGACTAGGGGCGAAGGTGCTTCCCATCGAGGTCCCCTGAGTCTGGCGGTATAGTCTTCATCAAATTGGAAAAGGTTTTCTGTCAGGGCAATGATGGGGCTATCCATAATGAAACTGACTGGATTAGGGGCAATCCAGTCCTCAGAAAGTAGGGCTCTCTCGACCACTGCCCAAGTGGCTGTTTGAGGAATGTTAGTATAGAGGGCCTCTACAGCAAGAGTTACCAGTAAATCAATCAAGTCTGTGTTGTTAGTTGTTTCTATGAGATGTAGTACATCTCTGGTCTCCTGGAGGAAGGAGAGAGTTTTTGTCACCAAGCGTTGGAGGAAATAGTTGCAGAATCTGGACAATGGTTCCAGAAGTGATTCGGTGCCTACAGAATTGGTCTCCCTGGTGGTAAGAGGACACCCATGTGTATTTTGGGAAGGATGTAAAAGTAGGGTGTGCTCGGTTGAGTGTTAACCAAAATGTCTGCCTAATTTTTACTAATCCACTCTTGGGATTCTGCTGTTGATATCACAGAGGTAATCTGGGTACTCAAACGTCTCGTGGGATCAAAGGAGATAGGAGTATAGTATTTTCTGTCTGACAGTTGGCGGTTACATTCAGTGTTATAGTCAATGGTAGACATGATAACAATGGTGCCCGTCTTGTCGGCCGGATTTATGGTGATTTCGTTGTCATTGGCCAATGATCTAATCGCTGCCATCTCAAAGTTGGAAAGACTCTGAAAAGTGGGACCACTTTTAACCTGAGTCATTTCCTTTAGAACTGCCTGTTCAAAGGTCAATATCTCTATAGGAGTCATATTGGTAGTTGGGGTGAACCTAGAAGGGTTGTGTAGCCTGGGTCGGTTTTTGGAAGACCAGATTTGTCCTGGAAAAATGATCTCAACCTTATTTTCCAGAAGAAAGTATGGAGTTCATAGTTGTCCTGGAATGTATCCATCCTAGGTGTGGGGATGAAGCCAAGGCCCTTCTTGACTACCTTGGTCTCTGTGTCAGTCAGTGTTCTCTTCAACAGGTTAACAACTAGTTTGTCTTCCCTGTCTGACTCCTTGCCTGTACCTGGTATGAGGGTGGTTCCTGCCACTGTACACATTTGTGCCCTCCTCTTCGACCTGTTTCTTTGCCCCAGCCTCTGTCTAAACAAGCAGGGTTGAGGGAAGGGTTGTTGGCCTTGTGGAAACAAGGGGATTGCCAAAAGGGGGCTGCCTGAAAGGGTGGCATTCCGTAATTCATGAAGGGTACTATCTGGCCTCTCCTTACCCCACTGTTGCTACCCCAGCTATCCGTGCTGGAGTTGCTGTTGGAGGAAGAAGTTCTTCTGCGAGATGTTTGGCTTTCGTCTGACGATGTCTCAGGTATGGATACATTTTCTCTCTGTCAAACTTCTTAATATCTTTTTGTAGTTTATAAATCTTCTGTTTCAAGAGGTAGTCATTATTCTCTTTTTTTTTTTAATTTTCAAAATCCTTTATTGACAGATTCAGCATGGACAAAATACACTTTTGAATTCAAATCAGAGCATCATACACATCAGGCAATTCTCAAATTACAGTGGGCATAGAGAAATTCCCTGTACATAGGAAGAAGCATTGTCCTGTACAACAAAGCAGCAACATCATAAGCGGCACATTGCTGTGGGAGGTGGAGACAGCCATATAAAAGAAGGAACTGGCCCGGCCAGAAGGGGGGACAAGGAAATGGAGGGAAACAATTACTGACCAACACGGCACCTGCCGCGGGCGAAGAGCAGGCGGGGGCGCGGGAGAGGCAGAGTCATTATTCTCTTCGATCCCATTATTGATCTTAGCCAGTCTGGTTTTATGTACTGACTATAGGATCCCAGTTTTAAGTGCCCCTTCTGTGCCCTTTCTGCTATCTGAATTCTGATCAAAAGTGCATCAGCTAGACGTTTAGCTGTATTAATGATCAGAATTAGCCAATCACTTGTGCACTTCCAGGCAACCTGGGACCATTCTTTTTTTTAAATTGCGTCTTCCATGAAAAATGTGGGGAACATTGGACACTACCAGTCCTGAGGGCGAAATGTTAGCCCTCCGGTATTCTGTCATAATGGCGCCATGGAGGGTAATTTCCACCCATTGGAATTTCATGGCGGTGAGGGAATTTCAGTCTTCATATTGACTGCATGAGGGTGTGATACCATCAGCCCCTAGAAGAGAGGGGTTTTTCAATATTTCTGTCACCATGTCATCTCTAAAACGAAGTCCTAAGTTACCATCCATTTTGGTGTAAGTAGATATAACACGTGTTTACTGAAGTAGGGAGAAGGGGGGAGAAAAGGGGTTAGTGCTGAGGGTAAACTGCGTTTACATCACGTACCCTATAGGGTGCCAAAATGTTACTTGTCCAGGTCGGTCCCAGGGCTAAGCCGCCGTACTTAATGATTCATCACAAAAAATTGGGTACCTAGAGAGCATATAGTTCCAGCATACATGCACAACTGTTAATTCTCGAAAGAAAAAGATATGCTGCTCCTAAAGGTAAAAAAGGACAAAGGGGTGTGTTATGTTTTCTAATGTGTATCCTGGTAACCTGGTGGCTGAATGTTCCACTTCTGGAAACTGTTATTTGGATTCTGAGAAGCTGGAGAGTCAGTTGCTGTGGATATGGACCTGGTTTTACCAGGGACCATTCTCCCTCTCCTAATAAAGAAGTTTTCACATTTATCTTTCTGTTCTGGACTTTCCAAAAGTGGCGACGACTGATTTTAGGACACGACACACACTGAAGTGGGAGTAGAGGAAAACGGATTTCATCAACAGAACCAAAGGAAACTATTGCGGTCCCTGGGAAGAAAAGGCATTTGGGAAGAGCCCACCTGTCGAGGATTTGTTCAAGTACATATTTGGATGTACAGCCTTGCAGAACTTATGATTCACAGTGAGTAGTGCTGGCTTTTAAACATACTAATACCGGCCACAGCGAGAGGTAACCAGGCCGTGTTCAAGCTGTGAGCATGGGAGGAGTTTCGGGGCATTATCGAGCATCGCATGTGTGTGCAGCAACCTATGTTACGCAGTGTTAGACCTGTCAGCCCTTTGGGTGGTCCCTCCTCATCATTATTTATTTTGTCCCACTTTTGCCTCAAACCCTGTTTGAATTTTTCCTTTTTGGGAACCACCAGACTTTTTAGTGTTGCTGCAGATTCAGGGAGCCATTTTAGCTACCCCTGAAACTTCTGTCTGAGGGCCTGGAGCACAAAATGGTGGCCACCTGTGACATCACCAGCATCCACTGGAACCTACCAGCACCTTCCAGAACATTCCAGAACTCTGTGACAGTTGGAGGCGGTTTAGAATGTTGGAAGGTTAAGACAGAGAGTTGGCAGTTGGAGCTGGCAGTTGGCACCTGACTGGTGAAGAGAGAGCAGCACAACAGTGAAGGAGGAAGGAGTGAAGCAGCAGGGGTGGAAACTTGTGCCTGGAGTGGGGTCCATAAACCCACCCTTGATACTAGTCCCTACTGACGGATCCCAGCCTGGAGCCCTGTGTGGGAAGAAGCCAGAAAAACCTTCCTAAGGACCTGGACAGCAGGAACAGGCCTTAGAACCAAGGAACAGCAAGATTCTGACCTGAAAACTGGTTTCCCTGGAGTCCGGCGTCGAGTAGCCTGAGACCTGGAGCCCGAGGTGGAGAAGCGGCGCTGACTGAAGAAGCAGACGTCGTACCCGGAGCCGCCTGAGGTCGTGAGAGGGCGCCGACGGAGGTCGTGAGGAATACCAGAGGTCGAGGAGGAAGTCAACCGAGGTCGAGTGAGCGGCGTCATCGGAGGAGTGAAGTCCGCCCTCCGGAGTCGTCGGAGACCGAGGTGAAGCGTGCCGGAGGTCGGGAGTGGAGATCGCACTCCGGAGTCGCCGGAACCTGAGGAGCACCGGAGGTCGGGAGTGGAGGTCGCACTCCGGAGTCGCCGGAAACCTGAGGAAAGGAGCACCGGAGGTCGGGAGTGAGGATCGCACTCCGGAGTCGCCGGAAGTCGACATCGAGGCAAGGCCGGCCGACGTCATCGAAGCCGAGAGCGCCATCGGACCGGAGCCGCCCGAAGTCGACATCGAGTAAAGACTGCCCGACGTCATCGAATCGGAGGTCGAGATCGAGCCGAGGCCGCCGACATCGAACCGGAACCGCCCACCGGCGCCGTCAAGAACTGACATTGCGCCGAGGCCGCCGACATCGAACCGGAACCGCCTCACGGCGTCGACCCGACTCCAGCGGCGTCGGAACATCAGAAAAAGGGCAGTAAGTGGAGTAGAGGGCGCCTAAGGCCCTGTGGAATCCTAAGAGACTACTCTAGGGGTTAGAGAGGTGCTGGAACCAGCTGGACTGTGCCAGGGGTGAGCTGAGACTACTTTAGAGGGGTTGTGTGGAGTGAGAGAGCCAGGTCTCTGGTATTCCCCCCTTGATCTACCTCAGTTTAGGCCTCAGCCTTGTCCAAGTTAGGGAGTAGTCACCCTCAAGCCTTCCACATTCCCCACAAGCTGTGCCTGGGCCAAATTAGCCCATAGGAATCTCAAATGTGATCTGATTACACAAGTGTTACTGTATACTTTTAATTATTTATTGGGGGCACTGTATTTATTGTGTTTAACCTATTTATTGCTTCACTGTATTTATTGGTCCACAGTATTTATTGATGCACAATATTTAATGGTTACAGTATTTATTGCCTCAGAATATTTAATTGCTTGTATTACCTGCACGTATATTTATGTCTTCTATATTTATGATCACCCCTAATTATTGAATCAGTAAGCCAGTATTTATTTGACCTGCACTATTTAATAAGCCTTGTATATTGTGATTGTCTTATTTATTTTTCCAATCAGCAACTAAGAGAAAAAGATAAAGAAAGATATTTTCATAATTTTTACGGTGTAGAGTCGTTTTTGGAACGGATGCACGCATGGTTATTGTATGGGTATATTGTATGCTTAGCACGGTGCCTGTTTCCTGACCACTCGAGCCAAGCTACCACAGTGTGTTCGGGAAGTCCACCACCACCCTGCGGAGTGGGAGTGGGTATTTCCAACATAAATTGGTGTTCAGTGGTGGGATAGAGCTGTGCCTACGTATACTCAACAATAACTGTGGGTAGTCCATAGGCCTACACCGGGAGTTTTCTCAAAGCGGCCTTCCTAATTGTGGGTTTTTGTTTTTTCCAAATTTACTCTGGTGGTGGGAGGAGGTATTATTAAAGGTACCCCCCTGCATTGTTACTGCACAAAACCTGTCCTCTAACCTGAGTGGGCGAGATGGAGTTTGTACTAGAAAATCTAGAAACGTACACTGTGGCCCAACTCAGGGAGTTTTGCCAGCGGGAGGGGGTGTACTGTCCCCCAGGAGCAAAGAAGGGTGCACTCCAAACCAGCTTAAGGGCTTGGGGGGAGGCACGCAGGGAAAGCAAGGCTGAGGAGGAAGACAGGGATGAGAGCCTGACCCCGAGGGGGCTGAGATGTACCAACCTGAGGTGGGGAACCTGTCAGCAGGGCCCAGGACACTTTCTAGGGGGGGCAGCCGTGCCTCTAGCGGTGGCTTGTCTGAAGTGGAGTTAGCAGACCGGAGGGAGAAAAGACAGCTCACATGGGACTTAGCAAGGCTGGAAAAGGAGAAGGAGGAGCAGAGGATGGCCCATGAATTACGACTGAAAGAAATAGATCTTCAGATTTTGAGAATCGGGGCACAACCTGTTCCTAATGGTGGCAGCCAAATCCAAGAGATCACCAGGGAACCCAAACCCTACCTGCCAAAGGACATAGTAGCTAGCTATGGGGTGGGTGATGATATCGCCAAGTGGCTAGCAGCCTATGAGGTCTCGTTGAGGGCCCATGGGGTTCCAGAGAAGTACTGGGGAGGGGGATTGTACAAGTACATGCCTCCAGCTGGTAGGGATGCTTTATTGGCCCTCGAAGAGGATGAGCAGACCCACTACCCCACCATGAAACTGGCGCTCATAAGGAAGTTTGGACTAACACCCGAAAAGTACCGACAGAAGTTCAGGGGTAGTCACAAACTGGGCACACAGAATTGGGTGGACTTCCTGGACTATGCAAAGAAGGCACTGGAAGGTTGGATTCAGGGCAGTGAAGTGAGGAACTACGAGGGGTTGTTTGACCTAGTACTGAAGGAACACCTGCTCGAGAAATGTTTCCCTGAACTGCGGCAACACCTGGTGGATAGCAAGCTGACCAGTCCCCGGAAGCTTGCTGAGGAGGCGGACATTTGGGCTAGTACCCGGGTGTCCACAAGGGGGACTGGAGGGGATACTCAAAAGGCCGGACAGGGCGCCCCCCAGAAGAAAGAGGGAGGGGAAAAGAAAAAGGAGTTCTCCAAAGGCCCCCAAAATAACTTCCAAGGCAAGGGAACAGGATTCACCCCTAGGGCTAACCCACCCAGAAACCCTAATCCTGGCCAGAGTCAGCAGCCAAGGGTTGTCCATTGCTATGAGTGCGGTGGCGTTGGACACTGTAAAGGAGATCCGAAGTGCCAGAAACGACCACCCCCTCCCACTGGAGGAAAGACCCCCGGAGTAGCTAGTGTAGTGCTCGGGGAGGAGATGCCCTTAACTAAGGGAAGGGAGTGGGCGGGTGTCACTTTAGTGTCCCTGGGAGAACGGGAGATGGTTCCTAAGATCCAGGTGCCCGCAAATACTGTAAAGTATGGGCAGTGGGTCACCATCAACGGCCAAAGAGGGGAGGCTCTGAGAGACACAGGAGCCAGTATGACTATGGTACGTAGCCAACTGGTGTCTCCAGAGCAGGTAATTCCCGATGTACTTCACCCAGCCGCGATGGCTGACGGCAGAACAGGTCACTATCCAGTGGCCGAGGTTCCCTTTGAATGGGGGGGGGTTGCAGGTTCACTTCGAGTTGCCGTAAGCCCTGCCGTGCCAGTTGATTGTCTGCTGGGGAATGACATGGAGCACAACACTTGGAAGGAGGTGGAATACCGGACTCATACTGAGATGCTGGGTACACCTGACTGGGCCTGTGTTAGCACAAGGTCCGCGACTACCCGAAGAGGGAGTTCATTCCGGCTGGAGCCTGGAACAAAGGCCCAGCCAGCTGCCAGTCAAGGGAAGAACCGAGGACAGGAGGAGCCTGCCTCGGCGTCCCCACCCCGTAGGACGGATAGGCCACCGGAGGTGGTGGACCAGGAGTCTGCGGAGGGGGACGTTACCAAACTGGAGGACCTACCCATCCCGGCCGAGTGGCACGTGGAGGGAGGCCCGTCCAGGCAGGAATTCTGCCAGGGCCAGAGGGAGTGCCCTACCCTTGAGGGGCTGAGGCGACAGGCCGAAGCCCAGGCAGCAGGGAACGTTGAAGGGAACTACAGTGTTTACTGGGAGGATGGCCTCCTCTACAGTGAACCCAAGGCACCCCTACACGGATCATCACGAGCCTTGGTAGTCCCTCAACGTTATCAAGCCTTCCTTCTGGAGTTGGCTCACGAGATACCATTGGCAGGACACCTGGGGCAAGACAAGACCTTCGCCCGTCTTGTCCCACACTTTTATTGGCCTCAGATGAAAGTGTCGTCCGATACCTACTGCCGGACATGTGTGTCTTGCCAAGCCAGTGGGAAAACAGGGGTGAAGCTGAAAGCTCCCCTGGAACCACTTCCTGTCGTTAGCACCCCCTTTGAAAGGGTGGGCATCGACATTGTGGGTCCGTTAGATCCGCCAACGTCAGCTGGTCACAGGTTTATCCTGGTCCTGGTGGATCATGCCACACGGTACCCAGAGGCAATACCTCTGAGGACCATAACAGCACCTGTTGTGGCTAGGGCCCTGATGGGAATCTTTACCCGAGTGGGTTTTCCCAAGGAAGTTGTGTCCGACAGGGGGACCAACTTCATGTCAGCGTACATGCGGGCGATGTGGAAGGAGTGTGGAGTGACCTACCGGTTCACAACTCCTTACCACCCCCAGACCAATGGTCTGGTGGAGAGGTTTAACAAAACCTTGAAGGGCATGATCAGAAGTCTGCCTGAAAGCCTGCGGAGGAAATGGGACGTCCTCCTACCCTGTCTACTCTTTTCTTACAGGGAAGTGCCACAGAAGGGAGTGGGCTTCAGCCCCTTCGAGCTTCTGTATGGGCACCCTGTATGTGGACCTCTCAACCTGGTGAGAGACGGATGGGAAAGAACTCCCAGAAAGCTTCCCCAGGATGTGGTGAGCTACATGCTGGCCTTCCGGAGCCAAATGGCTAAGTTGTGGAAGCAAGCTTCTGACAACTTGGAAGCCAGCCAAGCAGTAATGAAGGCGTGGTATGACCACAACGCTCACCCGGTGGAGTTGGAGCCTGGCCAGAAGGTGTGGGTGATCGAACCAGGAGAGCTTAGCGCCCTCCAGGATCGCTGGTCAGGACCCTTTGAGGTGTTGGAGAAGAAGGGTAAGGCTACCTACTTGGTGGACCTGAAGACCCCTCGTCAGCCCCTGCGGGTGCTGCATGCCAACCGCCTCAAACCCCACCACGAGAGGCCCGAAGTCATCTTGATGATGGTGACTGACGGAGGAGAGGACGTGGAAAGCGAGCCTCTCCCTGATCTGTTTGCGTCTCAAGAAAAGGATGGGTCGGTGGAGGGAGTGATTCTCTCCCCATCTCTAACTCCTGAACAGCAGGAGGACTGTCGCCAGGTCCTGGGGCAGTACTCTTCGTTGTTCTCCCTTGTCCCGGGTAGGACTCACCTGTGCGTCCATGACGTGGACACAGGAGACAGCCCACCTGTGAAGTCCAAGATCTACCGGATGTCAGACAAGGTGAAGGCCAGCATTCATAGTGAAGTCACTAAGATGCTGGAGCTAGGAGTGATCGAACCTTCTAGCAGCCCCTGGTCCAGTCCGGTGGTACTAGTACCAAAAGCTGCACCACCGGGTGCCCAACCAGAATTGAGGTTCTGTGTGGACTATCGGGGACTGAATTCAGTGACAAAAACTGATGCTCATCCGATCCCTAGGGCGGATGAATTAATTGACCGGCTGGGAGCTGCCCAATATCTAAGTACCTTTGACCTTACTTCTGGGTACTGGCAGATCTCTTTGACTGATGGAGCAAGGGAAAGGTCAGCCTTCTCCACGCCCAATGGCCACTACCAGTTCTGTGTGATGCCCTTTGGGCTCAAGAACGCACCTGCCACGTTTCAGCGCCTGGTAAACCAGATCCTCACCGGAATGGAGAGTTTCTCTGCTGCTTATCTGGATGACATAGCCGTCTTCAGTAACAGCTGGGAGGATCACTTGCGTCACCTGCAAGCTGTTCTCCAGGCCCTGAGACAAGCTGGATTGACGATCAAGGCCAGCAAGTGCCAGATCGGGCAGGGGTCGGTAGTGTACCTTGGACACTTGGTGGGTAGGGGAGCGGTGCAACCCCTCCAGGCGAAGATCGAGGCCATCATGGCCTGGGAACCCCCCAAGACACAGACTGAGGTCCGAGCATTTTTGGGCCTCACGGGATATTACCGCCGCTTCGTGAAGGGGTACGGTACCATCGTAGCCCCCCTCACGGAGCTCACGTCCAAGAAACAACCTCGACGGGTAGTCTGGACAGAGGCTTGTCAGCAAGCCTTTGAGAGATTGAAGAAAGCCATGTGCGAGGCCCCGGTCTTAAGGGCCCCAGACTTTTCCAAGGAGTTCATTGTCCAGACAGATGCATCAGAACATGGCATTGGGGCAGTGTTATCGCAACTCAACGAAGAGGGTCTGGATCAACCCGTGGTCTTCCTATCCCGGAGACTACTTCCCAGGGAACAGAAGTGGAGTGCAATAGAGCGTGAAGCCTTTGCAGTGGTATGGGCTCTGAAGAAGTTGCGGCCATACCTGTTTGGCTCACACTTCCTGGTTCAGACCGACCACAGACCCCTTCGCTGGCTGATGCAAATGAAGGGGGAGAATCCCAAGCTGTTGAGGTGGTCTATTTCCCTACAGGGGATGGACTTTCAGGTGGAACATCGGCCTGGAGTGGACCACGCCAATGCAGACGGTCTCTCAAGGTATTTCCGCCTTAGTGATGAGAACTCCCAAGGGGTTGGGTAGCTCTCCCCACTTTCAGCTGGGGTGACGCGTGTTAGACCTGTCAGCCCTTTGGGTGGTCCCTCCTCATCATTATTTATTTTGTCCCACTTTTGCCTCAAACCCTGTTTGAATTTTTCCTTTTTGGGAACCACCAGACTTTTTAGTGTTGCTGCAGATTCAGGGAGCCATTTTAGCTACCCCTGAAACTTCTGTCTGAGGGCCTGGAGCACAAAATGGTGGCCACCTGTGACATCACCAGCATCCACTGGAACCTACCAGCACCTTCCAGAACATTCCAGAACTCTGTGACAGTTGGAGGCGGTTTAGAATGTTGGAAGGTTAAGACAGAGAGTTGGCAGTTGGAGCTGGCAGTTGGCACCTGACTGGTGAAGAGAGAGCAGCACAACAGTGAAGGAGGAAGGAGTGAAGCAGCAGGGGTGGAAACTTGTGCCTGGAGTGGGGTCCATAAACCCACCCTTGATACTAGTCCCTACTGACGGATCCCAGCCTGGAGCCCTGTGTGGGAAGAAGCCAGAAAAACCTTCCTAAGGACCTGGACAGCAGGAACAGGCCTTAGAACCAAGGAACAGCAAGATTCTGACCTGAAAACTGGTTTCCCTGGAGTCCGGCGTCGAGTAGCCTGAGACCTGGAGCCCGAGGTGGAGAAGCGGCGCTGACTGAAGAAGCAGACGTCGTACCCGGAGCCGCCTGAGGTCGTGAGAGGGCGCCGACGGAGGTCGTGAGGAATACCAGAGGTCGAGGAGGAAGTCAACCGAGGTCGAGTGAGCGGCGTCATCGGAGGAGTGAAGTCCGCCCTCCGGAGTCGTCGGAGACCGAGGTGAAGCGTGCCGGAGGTCGGGAGTGGAGATCGCACTCCGGAGTCGCCGGAACCTGAGGAGCACCGGAGGTCGGGAGTGGAGGTCGCACTCCGGAGTCGCCGGAAACCTGAGGAAAGGAGCACCGGAGGTCGGGAGTGAGGATCGCACTCCGGAGTCGCCGGAAGTCGACATCGAGGCAAGGCCGGCCGACGTCATCGAAGCCGAGAGCGCCATCGGACCGGAGCCGCCCGAAGTCGACATCGAGTAAAGACTGCCCGACGTCATCGAATCGGAGGTCGAGATCGAGCCGAGGCCGCCGACATCGAACCGGAACCGCCCACCGGCGCCGTCAAGAACTGACATTGCGCCGAGGCCGCCGACATCGAACCGGAACCGCCTCACGGCGTCGACCCGACTCCAGCGGCGTCGGAACATCAGAAAAAGGGCAGTAAGTGGAGTAGAGGGCGCCTAAGGCCCTGTGGAATCCTAAGAGACTACTCTAGGGGTTAGAGAGGTGCTGGAACCAGCTGGACTGTGCCAGGGGTGAGCTGAGACTACTTTAGAGGGGTTGTGTGGAGTGAGAGAGCCAGGTCTCTGGTATTCCCCCCTTGATCTACCTCAGTTTAGGCCTCAGCCTTGTCCAAGTTAGGGAGTAGTCACCCTCAAGCCTTCCACATTCCCCACAAGCTGTGCCTGGGCCAAATTAGCCCATAGGAATCTCAAATGTGATCTGATTACACAAGTGTTACTGTATACTTTTAATTATTTATTGGGGGCACTGTATTTATTGTGTTTAACCTATTTATTGCTTCACTGTATTTATTGGTCCACAGTATTTATTGATGCACAATATTTAATGGTTACAGTATTTATTGCCTCAGAATATTTAATTGCTTGTATTACCTGCACGTATATTTATGTCTTCTATATTTATGATCACCCCTAATTATTGAATCAGTAAGCCAGTTTTTATTTGACCTGCACTATTTAATAAGCCTTGTATATTGTGATTGTCTTATTTATTTTTCCAATCAGCAACTAAGAGAAAAAGATAAAGAAAGATATTTTCATAATTTTTACGGTGTAGAGTCGTTTTTGGAACGGATGCACGCATGGTTATTGTATGGGTATATTGTATGCTTAGCACGGTGCCTGTTTCCTGACCACTCGAGCCAAGCTACCACAGTGTGTTCGGGAAGTCCACCACCACCCTGCGGAGTGGGAGTGGGTATTTCCAACACGCAGCATTCCTAAATAGCTCAGTTGCATAATCTAGCCTCACGCAGCTTGCAACTCACTGCATTCTTCAGGGTGGTCTGGAACGTCTCTGAAGCATTCGTGCGCATGTCTGTGTAATGCGTATGCGTGCCTACGTCCATGGTGAGCTTGGCATTGTGTGCGTCACAACGTGACCTATGCGTTGTTGTGGTTGTCTTGTCAACAGAAATGATGCAGCTGCTTCAGCGTTATTCTTAACCAGAAGACTTTCTTTCAGCATAATTGATGGGCGATAAGTGTGGTGGCTGCCGTGAAAAAGAAAAAGGTAACTGACATTTTGGAAGTAGCCTGCCATTCTGAATTTCTCGGTGACAAGCACACCTTTATTGATTCTGCATTTGTCTTCTAATGCGTTTCTAATATGCAACCAGTATTTCCTTAAGTGAATGATGGGCACACCCAAAGCCCATGCTTTTCATACTTTGGTTAACTGCTGACTGCTTCACAACTGCACTTATTGTCTGATTGGGTACACGTTTTATCTACTGAATTGTAATCCAATTTACAGTTTAGACTACCGAATTGTAATCAAATTTACCAATAGGGGATTTACCATGTCTACGCAAGGCATACCACAACCACCAATTTTTTTAGACAGTCCTGGTCAACCATGTATGGCATGGGAGGATTGGAAAGACGCATTCATGACCTACTAAGAAGCAATTGGTGGGGATGTGTATGTGGCAAAAAGGAACTTAGCCATCTTAAAGCACAACTTAGGTATTGAAGGTGGAAAGGTTTTAAAAACCCTGCCCGTGGAGGGAAGAAATGCGGATGATGGGTTCGGGCACTGGTGAAGGTTTTTATGATACAGCATTGAGGACATTGGAAGAGAATGATGGAAAAAAGAGAGTGTGATTGTAGAAAGGCGCATATTTTTTTTCTCACACTCAAGCAAAGGGTGAAACGGTTGATCAATACGTAGCGGCTTTACTTAGATTAGCTGTTAAATTTATAGGAAATCAGAATGTGCAATATTAAAATTCAAGAGAAGCTTTTGTGTCTTAAAGAACCTACATTAGACAGGGCCATCGAAGTAGCTAAACGTATTGTAAACACTTCCTTATATGTGAAAGAATTGAGGTAGTGAGTATGAAAGGGAACCATGACTGTGATAAAACACGTAGTTTATGTGCCATCAAAAAGACCATACATTAACCCAAGCCGGAAAACAACACAAATCATAAATTTCATGATGGCACTAAAGTGAGATGTTGTTTTAGGTAGGTGTGGGAGTATGAGGTACACAGCAGAATCAAGCAATTGCCCAGCTACCAACAGTACTTCTTTCAAATGTAAAAAGACAGGTTATTTTTCAAGAGTGTGCAGGAAGAGTCAAGTACCACAATTTAAGAAAACAGTGAACTGTGTAGATAGATGCAAGATGCAAGCTGTGGATGACAGTGCAGAAGTGACTGATGGGGAGGAGGTGGAGGTGCTGGTGTTTGGGGGAGATAGAACAGTTAACATATGCACTTACCGCCCTCCCAAATGTCTGAGCAGAACGAATGGGAAAGAGGTGCAAGGGTGGGATGATTCCTGTTCTCCTTTCACTTGATTGATGTGCACACATGGAAGAGCATAAGAAACGGAAGACTTAAGCCCTGCCAATGTGGAACCAGCGGGTTATTGTGGTGAAAAGCTACCTGTGTTGGGGTATTTTACAACAGAGTTGGAATTTCTGAACAGGAAAGCCCAGGGTAATGTGTATGTTGTCGAAAAACAACAATCCTTATTGGGATGGAAGGAGCAGCGTGAGTTGGGAATCGTGTTAGATTGAAATCATCCCAAACAAGTGTTGTTGACAGAGGCTCTATTTGAAACTGACTGGGCCAAAATGCTTCCTGTTCTATTCAAGAAGGAGTTGGGATATTTGACGAAGTGCGAGCATCGCTTTGCATTAAAGGAAAGGGCTATACCTAAACTGCACATGGTGAGAAATATTCCATTGTCACTGAGGGGACCACTGAAGGATGAATTGGCAAGATTATGCAAAGAGGGGTAATTGAGCCAATTGAGGCTTCTGAATGGTTGAATCCAATCGTTATAGCTAGGAAGCCCAATGGCAAAATCCGCATGTGCATCAACCTTGGAGACCTTAATAGTTTTATATGGGTGGATCGTTATCCCCCTCTGAAAATCAATGAGATTTTGGCTAGTGTGAAAGGGGGAAGATGTTTCACTACTTTGGATCTGTCCAACACGTATCATTAAGTGCGGTTAGAGAAGAATTCAAGACATTTGATGTTGTTTATAACACCTGAAGGAGGTTATCAATTCGCATGCTTTTCGGGTTAGCTTCAGCCTCCGTTGTATTCCAGAGAGTCATGCAAGGAGTGTTAAGGAATATGTTGAATGTTTTGGTGCACCAAGACGATGTGTTGGTATGGGATGAGAACGAAAACCAACGTGATATTGAATGAGATTTTACGCATGTTAGAGGATTACCACAGGGCTGAAGAAGTGCAAGTTTGGTACCAAGGAAGTGGAGTATCTGGGGCATATGTTGACGCATGAAGGCATGAAACCTAAACTCAAGTTGGTTGAAGTTATCGAGAAAGCACCTGCTCCCCTGGATAAGGATCAATTGAGACACTTCTTGGGGCTAGTAGAGTATTACACCAAATTTGTGAATCATTTCACTGACAAGGTGTATGTGTTGAGGGCAATCATGAAGAGGGGCGCTAGTTTTCAGTGGACAGAGGAGTGTCAAATTGCGTTTGACATTCTTAAAGAGGCCATTGTGAAGGCGGTTGCACTCAAATCATTCTCTATACATACACACCCACATTTAATGGTAGCGCTCCAACGATTTTCAACCCTGTCACATTAATTTCTAGCAACAATCCATGTGATACATGGGCTCCTAACCCACTACAAGATGGCACCCATGATTCCCAGCCCTACACTGCTGACCTTTGATCAGCAACTAACCATTTCATACTGACCACCTGTCACCAATTAGGGCCGGATAGAGGGTTTATACACCGAACGACCGACTCCAAGTCCTCACTCCTGAGGCACATGAGAAAGGGTATGTCATTGGTGAAGCTCTCCAATGGATGGTGTGAGTACTGGATATTTGGCTTTCCATAATGTGAATGGAGGTTATTATTTCTCCCCCTGGGCTCACTTACAAAATTTCAATTTCAATTTTACTTCCCAACAGCACGCTAAAAATGTTAGCGTTTATCTCAGTGCTTCTCTCGAGGAGGTGATGACATCACCTTCATTGGGGAGAGTGTTTTTCCCCCTTTCGACCACAGTGTATGAAACCACCACCTATATGTTTTTATGTACGTGTCACGTGTTTGTCTAACTTGGTTCCTATCACTAACTCTTATAAATCACTAATTCATGCATGCTAGTATTGCATGCCTCTACAAGTACAATAAAATAATTCTCTGTATGGCGCTATTTTATGATTTCTTTTCACATCTTCCTCCCCCAGGTCAGTGATTTTACATTCTGCAGGTACACTTATAAGGTACATTGAGGTCCATTAGGATGGCGGACGGAAAAGCACCCTGACCGCCATGGAAGCGGAAAACAACCGCCCACCGGCACCGTGGGAAAACCGGCGGCCAAATTAGGATTAACCGCCCCAAAAATCCGACCGCGGCGGTACAAGGCCAAGGAAAACTGCCTGTAGTGGGCGGAGATGGCCAAAACCCATCAGCGGCGGTCGGAATCGCGGCAGAAAAACAACAACCCGCCGCAAGTATAGCGGAGACACCGCACCGGAAATTAGTATATCCCTGACGGTCCCACGGTACGTACCGCTGTCTCCGACCGCCGCGGTCGCACAATGGGATGAATGGGAGAGCCAGCGGAAGAGCTGAAGCACAGCCACCGCGGCGGACGAACCGTCAAAATTATGGCGGACGAAGCCAAAACCCCACAAGAAGGCCAAAAAGTGCACACAGAAAACTAGCCATGTCTCCAAAATACACAAAACACACCCCAATGACACAACCACATGGCAAAAAGAAAAATACAAATCCCAGGACAACACACCTGCCAGCAACACCCCAATTGGACACACCCACATAGCTGAGTATAAAACCAGCCCCTTCCCTGACCACAATCCCTTGCAAAACTCCAGGAGAGAAGGGACCACAGCTGACAGGAGAGGCAAAGGACACAACATCACTAGCTACACCACACACAGCACCACCACCACCTCCACAACAGCATAACTAACCCCCCTGCACAACACACACCATACACAGCACAACCACAACCACCACTCACACTCCTGTACCCACAATCACTTTGCACACCACACACGGTGGCACTATCATTCCGCAAAAACCATTCACACAATGGGAGGAGAAGGTGCTGGCCATACTGCATCCAGAGAGTCTCACAGGAGTAGCCAGGGGAGTGGAGGCTGGTAAGTACAAACAAATGACTACCGCCACTCTGCAATGTACTGCCTTGCACAACTACAAAGCTACACCACCTAGGATACATACCATCCATCTGCACCACACACTCACAAAGACATGGCTCACAGATCCAACATTCGCCCACTCCCATTCACCCCATACATAGCTAACAACATAACCATGGGGGCATGTGTACAGGCAGACAGCACTACAACTCACACCAGGCCCCCTGGCACACACCTGAGCAGGATGGAGCCCTCCCCAACCACACCCAGGAGCAGTTGGAAGTCATTGCAGTACACCAAACAAACTTACAGGTAGGTAGCCATCTTCCCTGGGAGGGTGTTTGTGGGTGGGAGTGCTGCACTACTACTCCCACCATGCCCCCTGTCCCACAGCCTAGCAAGATGGATCACTCCCACCACCCCACCCAGAAGCATGTGTCAGCCATTACACAACCCTCATCAAACTTACAGGTAGGTAGCCATCTTCCCTTGGAGGGTGTTTGTGTCTGGGAGGCCTGCACCACTACTCCCGCCATGCCCCCGTCCCATAGCCTAGCAAGATAGATGCCTCCCTCACCTCACCCAGAAGCAGTTGGAAGCCCTTGCAGTACACCAAACAAACTTACAGGTAGGTAGCCAGTACGTGCACCCACCCATTTTTAACAAATTAAATGGTGCCATATGACAACACCAGCCCTCTCATTGCACAAAGAGGCCTACCTACCCCATTGCCAAGCACAGTGTGCACACAGGTAAGCTGAGGAAACTGTCACATCCACCAAAGTGTGACACAACAATGCACAAGTAGAAGAAAGTCAGGGCACAACCCTGCACAGCAACTAGTTACATGTGCATCACCATCACCATGGGGCAAGTGCAACAAGGACCATTCGAAAAATATGAAAGCATGTGTGGTGGCACAAATCAAGATATGCACATGACAGGACAAAGGGATGCAGGAGATGACAATAGCAAGTACATGGCCAGATGTGACGTCTGCTAGGTCAGACAAATAAACTATGAGCCCTCAATTAAACACATGTTGTGCCAGGCCCTAGATGGCAACAAGTCCCTGTAAACCTCAATTGTGCACGGTTCGCATGGTATGCCTTGACACCTCACACCATGGACAAGTAATGCTTGTACCACTGCATCATGTCAGGAAGCACAGTACTGCACATAGTCAACAATGTGATATGTCAATTGTGCAGTGTACAAAAAGTGAATGGCATACAGCTAACACAAAGCTTGCCGGGTGCACTGCAATGACCATTTCACATCTGACCCACAGGTGACCAAGAACTCACTGCAGAGGACAACAAAAGCAACCAGCAGAGCCAGTCTCCACCCCCGGTACAAGGACTCTCGGATGTTGACTCCCAGGATTCCATGGACGATGAGCTCGAGGCTGGCCCATCTGGTGTGCCAGGGAGCAACAGGTCTCAGGACCCCATCGTCCCCCCACCACATCTGCGGCAATAACAACTCCACAGCAGACCCCTGCTGTCACGGCCTGTGCGGCCACCGCCACCACCACCACCACCAGTGCTACCTGCAACACCCTCCCTGTCCCAGAGGATGCCCAGCACACACCACCGACGGAGGAGGGCAGGGAGAGGATGCGGGTGCCCACAGTGGCGAGGCAACAGGTCCGTGGGAGGGGAAGGGTCACCCACAGACACCAGGAGGCTGGGACCCACTCCCTGGAACACATCACCAGAGTCCTGGGTGAATACGAACAGGCCCAGGGACGAACGGGCCGGTCGGACGATCTGTTGCACGAGCTCTTCCTGCTAATGAGGTCCATCGACACCCGCATGGGACAAATCGTTGACCTCTTGGGCCAGCAAGTGGCGGTGCTGAGGGACAGGCACGCGCCACAGACAACACCTCCACCTCCCTCTGGTGGGCTGCACAATGACAGTTCACTATCCTCCCCTGCGCCCACAGAGAGGAGTGAGTCCTCAGACCCCACTGGGCCTGCAAAAGGGCCTCCCCCCCTTGCCAAACAATGAAGGGGCCGTCCCAAGAAGACCCTGGGAGTATCTGGAGGCAAAGCACCTGCCAGACACCAGTCACGGAGCCAGCCATGATGGCAACCCTCGTTGCAGGGATTCTGCTCATGCACAGAACTATGTGCAGGAAACCAGGACCTCAGTGAATTGTGATGTACCAAAAAACTCACCTCTGTACCCAGAACCCCTATCCGACTAGCATCAGTGTCTCATTCGTTCTCCGTATCATCTCGAAGCTACCAATGATTAGATAACCCAGAACAAGCGACTTAGAGTACTCTCGGGAATGGTGGGAATCAGAAAGACCTTTTCGTTATTATTCTCATATCAGTCCACAACAAGTGTAATCAGAGTCACGGTAAAGTTTAAAATGTTTATTTCTAACTACGTGCTCTAAGGTACAGTACTTTGGCTAACATAAGCAGACAAATGATTAAAAACAAAACCATTAGCATTGTTACAATACCATGGAAAATGAAGGGAGAAATCATATTACAAATGATAGTGGAAAACAACCACCCTCCCTTCGCTAGTAAACTAGATTATGAAACTAATAGAAGGTCTCTAGGCTTGAATGGGGAACCCCATACCGTAAATATCAGCTTAGGTGAATCACATCACAGGATCAGCTCTGCTCTCTGTGTCTGGAAATTTTTTCTCCAAGTGTCTGTATCATGCATGCAAATGCAATATTAAAGCACCTGAGTTTCAGATATTTGCAGCTGTGTGCGTGTTATGGCTAGAGCGTGGGCCGATCAACCTAAATTCAGAAGCATACATTGTTATTTGACCTTGATGGCTTCTGCACACAGTGTCCAGACTAAGGTCGCGGTGCACGTCTAGGGATGTGAACAACAGACCGTTCTCATGTGAAGAAAAAGCAAGCAAGCAGTTTTTCTTGGAATAACAGCTACCTGCAGTGCCGTGTGCAAAAGCAGCAAAGTGGCAAGATGGCGTTTTACATCTAAAGCGCTTATGCTAACATAGCAATGTGTGCACATAGTCTCCACTACACCCTCCCTTGATCGGACCACGAACAAAATAGGGAAGCAATGTAGGAACGCAGAGTTCAAGTTCGATCGAGACAGAACCAAGGTCACGTATTGCCAATCCACATAATTGGTAGTGAAAGTTTGAAAAATTGTTGGAAAAAGTAAAAAATTTAAACATCTCACAGGGGCTTGACAAAGCCCAATGTGGAGTAAAAAGAAAAAATTAAAAAACCTGGATTAGGACGTGCAGAAGATGGACAACTGCCAATTTAATCCATCAACGTGTAGGCACAATAAGTAGCAACCGCCTCCAAGAGGAAGTCATTATAATGTTCAGTAAAAGAGTCTGCCATCCAGTCAAGTAAAGTAAATGAGCATACATGATCTTCAATAACTGGAGCCTCTAGCACAATCAGAGAAAAACTTGCATGTTCTTCAAGATAACTTCTTGCCAAGAAGTCATATGCTGCCGCATATATATCCCAATTCCCTAGGACTCCATGTGCCGCTCCACAGGCCATAATCCCGATGCTAGAAAAGTCCAACTCATGAGCCACCAAGGGACTCATTAGTCGATCATAATCCGGGGCAGGAGACACCTTGTTCGAGAGGCACAAATCCAGTGCCCTTTCGAATGGACAATCTAGGCAATGGAAAACAGGTTGCACGCAAGTAAAGTAAGAGAACCAGAAGCATAATCCATAGGCTACGCTTAACGTGGCCAGTGGTAATGTTCCATAGTATTCAAGCATCCGGTTGCGCAGTTGAAGCAGCCCGGGGCAGGCTGTCTTGTAACACAGACCGTGCAGCCATTGCGCAGCAAGCAAACCAACACCAGCAGTCAGGACGAGAATCAACTGTAGCCCGCCGAAGACGCTGGAAAAAATAGAATGAAAAAATGCTGGTATCACACCAAATATTGTTTGGAAGGAGGTCACGAGGCCGGAGCCCACAACTTTGAAAAAATGTACCAAGCCAGTTGTTGACGAGGCATTGAATATAGTATGAATCAGAGCACCGAAATGAAGGGGGAGATCAGTATTTAAAAGGGCATGCACCTCGGTGCGGGTGTTTGCCACATGAAGGACGAATGTTTCACGGGAAGAAGTCCGAACGACTTCTTTTTGAGACAATAGAGCCCTTATTCTGCTCATCTTGTTGAACTCTGCTTTCAAGGTTAGGATGGAAGGCCAGATGGATACATCCAGTCTCCCATTGGGGGGTGGGAAAAGGACATTTTTACAACAGACTACGCGCTGTGAGACAGTGACAATGTACGGAATCCCCACTAGCATCGCGCAGCATGCCTCAATAATTAAAAGCAAATAACTACCGTTAGCTAATAATGTAAAAGTGGGTGTAATTGCTGGCACAGGATTTCCCTTCAGAATGCAAGCTAAATTCGGTGCCTGAACATTGCAGGCGCCATGCAATTGGATGTTCCTACAGACTACTGTGTGATCAGGTGTAGAAGTGCTTTCCTCTCCTTTCAAATAAACGTCTTTGCCCTCTCTCAGGCACCTGTATGTAAATGGGAGTTACCAAACTTGATGCAGGAAAGCAGTACCTAATGGTTCGTATCTGCCTAGGGCATATTGTTTCATACATGAACTGAACTTAAACAGTGGAAAAGGTAAGGTGATTAAACCGTGGATAAGCCACACAGCTGAGTTTGATTCGACCACAGAGAAAGATACATTTTCCAACTTTTCAATATGCAGTAATGAATATGTTGCATCCTTCATGCACATGAACTGTTGTTTGTCAGTCAGATTAAACGGCAGGAATAAAGGTGATGGGCCCGATTCGCAAAATTAACTTAAGACAAAATCCTAAACTTACTACCATTTTCGTATTCACAGAAGGCACTTACTCATTTTGGTATTCACAGAAGACACTTACTCACTTCGGTATTCACAGAAGTTAGGAGTCCTAACTTTAGAACTCCTAAATGCCTTCTATGAATACCAAAAGTCTTAAAATTAGGATTTTTCTCATTTTAGGAGTCCTAAAGTTAGGACTCCTAACTTTACTACTACTAAACTGAGAAAACTCCTAATTTTAAGACTTTCGGTATTCACAGAAGACATTTAGGAGTCCTAAAGTTAGGAGTCCTAACTATACTACTACTAAACTGAGAAAAATCCTAATTTTAAGGCTTTCGGTATTCACAGAAGGCATTTAGGAGTCCTAAAGTTAGGAGTCCTAACTTCTGTGAATACCGAAATGAGTAAGTGCCTTCTGTGAATACCAAAATGAGTAAGTGCCTTCTGTGAATACCAAAATGGTAGTAAGTTTAGGATTTTGTCTTAAGTTAGTTCTGTGAATCGGGCCCGATGTGTTCATGTAGTCCCAGGGAACTTTCCCAGCTTTCAATGTTTGTAAAGTCCATGCAAACTGCATGATAGAACGCAATTGATTTTGACCATGGTATAAAACAGACATATTACCCTGTACAATATCAACAACAGATGAAACAATATTATCTAATGTGTAAATTCTGGAAGAAAGGGTGTTAATACTATTATCGATGCCAGCTAGCACTATTTCCAAATTGGCTTGATCAATATCCCTTAATCTGGAAGCAGCCTCAATTTGAGATAATTTCCAAACTTCGTTGTAAATGGCATACACCCATCTTTTGGATCTGCCGCCCACAGGACCTTTAACAAAAACATTCAAATCTACTTTGTAATTTAATTGAGATAAATTAAGTTTAACAGATGCCAAGGTGGAATGTTGCAGCCAGGTCTGACATAAGTTCCCTACAGAATAGGTAGTTACAGAATGGGAAGATTCAAATCGGGGTTCTACCCTAACCTGTGTATAGCCGGGGTACAGACTCAGAAAACGATGTTGACAGGAATCTGAGCTTTTCTGCCATATTAACCACCCTTCAGGGTCTAGGTTGGAAATTTTGAAGGATGTATTAGTGATTATCCCATCTTGGATAAGCGCCCAGATCAGGAATAGTAGGGCAATTCATCTTTTTAGAAGTAGCCAATCAAAAGCAGGTGGTTTGAAAAATGGTAGAATTCAAAAACAACAAAAAAATACAACCACAAATCCAATGGACATAAACAAAAAAATACTCATGAGCACCAGCCAAATGTAAGTCCAAGGGGGAATTAAAAAATGTCTCTTAAACCAAGCAGCAAAAATAGAAATTTTTCGATGGGGCATTGGAAGTCATAAAGTTAGTGTCAAATGAAAAACGTGACTGGTCAACTGCACTTGATTGCAAACCAGGCACCAACACATCTGTGGGATATGTATACTCAGTATCTTCAACGGGACCACCAGCCGGTGGAGGCAATAAAGGATTAGTAACTGTATGCATCTTGATGGCAATGTCAGGCCTGTTTATACTTTCCGGAGCCAAAACAGAATTTCTCAGCATTGCTGGACAAGAGACCACTGGAGGAATATGTGTCGTAATCCCGCAGTCTTTTTGTCCGCAGGGAATCACAACGCGGTCGTTATAATGACCGCGTTGTGATTCCGCATACCATTACTCCGCAAGTCGTAACAACGATTTGCGGAGGTGGGGCGCTTGATGTTGGATTGGATATAATTTACTATTCCAACTCCAGTCTATGCGGACAGTAGGGAAGGTGTTGGATTTTAAATCCAACACCTTCCCCCCCACTCCGCAAGTCGTTGTTCCGACTTGCGGAGTAATGGTATGCGGAATCACAACCCGGCAGTTGTAACGACCGCTTTGTGATTCCCTGCGGGCAAAAAGTTTAGTGGTAAACGTTGTTTACCCCGCTGGAGTCATACTAAGAAGAATCGGCCACTCGTTGTAGTTTGACATTGTCAATGGAGATGTACCTGTTATCCTTGAGACCAGGAAGTGGAGGTAAAATGACTGTTCTTGTACCCTGCACGCCAAGCACTGGTACTGGAGCATGATAAGAGGGGCTGAACTCCTTGTTCTCCACCTTCTCACGGACCAGGTCACCAACTCGAGGTAGCCAGCCAACTACCGGAATCTGAAGCGCAGCATCAGTTGTGGAGGGCAAGAGTCCCTTTGCAAGACTGTCTCTGGTCTCTTGTAGATTCTGTAATACAGCAGAGTGATCATCTACGTCAAAGGGTGCGGCCGACGCCGCCATGTCTAGACCATCAAGGTCCGGGACAAACATCATTATGCCAAAGAGCATTTCGTATGGGGTCCGCCCACCCAGAGTCCTACTAGGGAGATTATTAAGTGCACGTTGAACGCTATATAGATGGGCCAAACAGTTCCTGCCAGTACCTAAAACCCTAACTGTCAGCGATTGCTTCAAGTCATGGTTCATTCGCTCCACAACACTATTACCCTCAGGCAGGTATGGAGACGAAAATTTGACCTGGACCCCCAAAGATCTCATGGCTTCTTTGTACGCCTTAGAGGCGAACGCAGGACCTTGGTCAGAATGAAGGGTACCACATGCAAAAATTCCCTCAAAGACACGCAAATCCCTGATGACAGTTCGAGCATCAGCATTCAGCACTCCGTTGTGGCCAGACACAAAGAAAATGTGTGCACAAATCCACTGCAACTAAGATATACTTATACGCAGTATCAGAGGAGAAAGGACCGCAGTGATCTAAATAAACGCACCCAAGTGGTTTATTAGATATGTTCAACTGTTTTGAGGTGGGCGTGCAGCAGTTGAAGCTTTTATCTGCTGGCAGATGTCACAAATAAGAACATAAGCACAAGTCTGTTTGTACAATCCGCGCCATCAGTAACGTTGTTGTAAGAGAGTAACAGTCGTCGAAACGCCGGCATGGGCAGAAGCCATACCTTTGTGCGCTGCTGTTATCAAGGAAAGTCTGCAGTCCGCATTGGGAATCAACCTTTCACCAACGTCGTTAATCCTCACATAGGGAACTTTATCAGGACTTAAATGATAAGAGTATTTAGAAGGGAAACCCCGAGGCTAATTATCACCCTTTTCTGTCGCAGCAATAGCTGCCAAGATGTCATCATCAATCTTACTTTTGGATCTTGTAACTGCTGCTACTAGATATGTTGCCACTGCTGTTTTCGCTGCTTTGTCCGCTAAGCTGTTCCAGACAGCGTGGACACCTACTCGCTGGTGCCCAAGAGTATGAATTACATTTATGAGCGGCAGGCGTTGTTTAAGTTCTGCGACTCGAACCTAAAGCATTTTATGCTTGATTGTACTACCATACTCATTTTGAGACCAAAAGAATAAATTGTCGTCGAAAGACTGAACACAGTAGAAAAAGTCACTCACTATAAGAGAAGTAACTCGAGGATCAGCAAACTCCAGTGCAAGCACCAGAGCACGAAGCTCTGCCAACTGGGCGGAACAATCACCTAATGACTGCGTGTGCATGACATCAGATTTGAATTCACCATTCACGAAAGTACCAGCCACTATTGCGCAGGCCGCCAAATAAGCATGCTTAGAATCCATCGCCGGTTGCGCCGAACCGTCAGTGTAAATGACACAATGGTAATCCTCAAGCGGGCACAAGGACAGAGGAGCTGGATGAACAAATTCATACTGCAAATACTCCTGAGTCTGCAATGAGGCATCAAAGATGTAAGTGACATCCGGAGACGTCAAAGAAGTGGCCCATTGTATCCAACGCGGATGCAAAGCTTTAGAATTTGGGACACTGGCTTTCGTTACTGCCTCTAGGGCTGGATACGGTGTGACAATCAACATGCGTTTCCCTTGCAACAGCGCTCTCTTTTTCAGAATCGCCATCTGCACTGCCGTCAAAACTTTTTCGACAGTGGAAAAGCGCATTTCAGCCGATGTGTACAAGTGCGCTTTGTAAGCAATGGGGACTGTGTCGCCCTCATTGAACGTTAAGTACGTGAAACCCACAGCGCCAGGCACAATTCTTATTACCAGGTTAGTGTGGTTATCACGCGTCAGTAAGTATTTCGAAGCAAGATCAGCCTGCCAAGATTGCAGGATAGCTGAATGTTCTGGCAGCCAGCTCTATTTGGAAAAATTAGGTTGTACCAAGGCATATAGCGGCTTGATACGCTGGGCATAATCGGGAATGTAAGTATGCCCGAAATTCAAAAAACCCAGCAAAGATTGTAGTTTTTTCAGAGCTGTTGGAGCACGCAAGCATGTGCACTTTTCCAGGAAGTGAGGTGCTAAATCTCGTCCTTTGTTGTTGAGTTCATAGCCCAAAAACAACACTGTATACTCTGCAATGTGTGACTTTGCAAAGTTGAATTTGTAACCGAAGTCCGCAAACATGACGATGATGCGGTCAACGCGACACAGATGCAGCCATAATTCATCGTCTGTCAGATAGCTATCATCAACATACGAGTACGCATCAGGGTCAATGCTCTCTAACAGAGAGACTACATGTGCGGCAAAGACACCTGGACTGTTTTTATAGCCCATGGCTAATCTTTTAAACTGTTTCTGTTTGCCGCCAGAAGTAAAGGCTGTCCATTGACTACTAATTGAGGACAGATTATGGCTATAAAAGCCATTGGAGATGTCAAGTGCGGTCTTAAACCTTTTTCTCACGAGACTATCAACGAGGGCAGAACTCTGGGTATTCTGTACCGCACAGGTCCGACAATGAGAGTTCAAATGCCGGTAGTCCAAAACTAGGCGGTACAACCCATCAGGTTTGGTTACAGGGACTAGAGGATTATTCATGGGTGACACACATGTTTCAATAACACCTTGATATTCCAATTGTTCAAGGATTTCTGCGACGTGAGATCTAGCTTCGCGGCACATGTGCTATAGGGGTTGCGGCTGGGGCATAAACCGTAATGGAATATCATGGCTTGGCGACAGCTTATCCCACCTAACCTGAGTACGGTACAACGCCGGAGCAAGTACCTGAGCCCACTCTTCTGCAAAGTTCTGAGCCTGATCCTTCAGCACAGTGTGCGCAAAACATGGGAGGATTACCTCCTCCCCTCTAGGAGCGGCCAAAACGAAAACTGGGGGCCAGTATGCCTCTGCTAACAGAATGTCATATGTAGAGGTCAGATTTTCCCAAAAAATCCCTTTTATGGTACGTTGCATGTCACCTTGTATTAAAGGGACTATGTCATATAGTCTGTCAGGGAGAGCCACTCTAGTATCAGCAGTTTCTACAGTAATGAATGTGTCAGTTGCTGTCGCCTTCAGATATGGACGCAGTGCTTGCCGCACTACTGTAACCTCCGCTGCGCTGTCTAGCAGCATTAGTGCCCATGTCAGTTTCTGAAGCTGCGTTCTCACTATCTGTGGCACACCTCGCTGTTAGTGCAGCACCTTTCTTCTTTTGAAACTGGGGTCGCTGTCATGCAAATTCGTCCTGCTTGCCTTTACCGTCAGTTTGGCGGGTCTGCTCACATCCTTGTTAGGCACCCCGACCTTTGCCACGTTCTCCTCCACCGGACTGTGAGACCGATGTTTCCTGTGAAGAACGAGGAGAACGTTGTTCAGGAACCTGAAATCTATCAGGAGATCTAATCCAAGTGTGATCGCGCAAATCATATGTGCGTTCAGTAGTAGCTTGAACCGGCGACACAGGACGAGACCCCTGTTTCTGTTTTTTTTTTGTAAACATGTTTTTATTGCAGAAGTAAGAGTAAGGCATCCGTGATGTCAACCTTCCACCACATGGTATCTCAGAGCACACCCATCAGTTTAGCATAGCACACAGCCAATCAGCCCACATCCCGGAGGCCGGGCGGCATACCAGTATAGAAACTCTGTGTATCATGGCAATCAATTCTCAAAGTGGCAGGTCAACCGCCCAATTCAATATCTGCTTTTTTACCCACCTGCCTCAGTCCCCAACATTCCGTCCTAACTGCTCTCGTCCGGACTCTACTTCAACACCCCAATAACTCCCCCCCCACCCTCGAGACCCCTGTTTCTGTTGCTGCTTCCCCTGTTTCTTAGCTTTCCAATTTTGTTTAGGAAAAGCTGGCCGGTCGTCTTTAGAAGACGTCCCTGTCTTAGTTTGCGGTTGCATTGTTGTTTGAACAAAAGGCTTAACCCCTAAACTATTGCGGCCAATGGTTTTATAAGCCTCCGCAATAATCTTTGGTAACTGCCGGGGTTTATCGACTTCGTCGACAAGGCGCAGCGCATTCGACACTTGAAAGGTAACCGCATCTCCCTTGACGTTAGCAAGGATGAGCGTGGCCACTACGTCAAACACGCCGACAAGCCTCATCCCTAACTCAACCTCCGCCTCCGGACCGTGTTGATCCTGAACACGCTTGATCACGGAGGGCAGTCCAGCCATAGACGGGGTGCCAAAGCACTTCGAGTAGACTGCCGCAAACACTTTATCCCAGTTATCACAATCAGCTACCTCGGGGACTAAGTCTTTCTGCAAACTAATGGTGAGGGTCCTGTGTTTTTCCACAGGAGTAGAATTCGGAAAAACTGCTTCCAGCTAGTCAAATTTCCAGGCAAGCCAATAAGGCATATCGTCCTTATTCTGGGGGCGCTTGCCCATTACCGAATTAACCATGACGGGACTAATAGTAATCCCGGCCGGGCCAGCTGGTTACGCCGCAACCCCAGGTGTCCCCACCTGGACATTGCGTGAAATGTATTGCACCAAAGCCCTATATACCGTAATTAGGGCAGTATGAAGTTGACGTAACTCATCCACCGGGGCTTGAAAATAACGTGGATGTGGTGTAAACCCGGCCAAGACTGGCCAAGTGGCCCCTGGAATGGACAAGGGACCCAAACGAACCGGTGTAACCGGGTGGGGGAGGGCGCCATTGAACAAAATACGATGCTGCCAAGCAGAAATTGGAATTTCCGGCGTCCTATATGGCGTGTAATTAGCCGTGACTGCCGTAGGAGTGTAACTGTGAAACGTATTATCATCCGCATTCACCTCCGGCAAAGTAACCCAAGAGTAAAATAGCTCATAGGGATGCGATGCATCGGCACTCACTACAAAGATAATAGACATCCCATCATCAGGCACCCCGAACTGCGTCAAATGACGCCGGAGAGGTGCGCGACTATGCGCTGCAATAGCAACTTCAGCCATAAGGACCCAGAGAAGAAAAACAATCTATATAACCTGTAGCACAAAAAGGGTATAAGATAAAACGAAACCGTTTTAATTGTCAAGCTTGAGAGAACCTATATATTAACTATTTAGGTAGGTTTAAACCGTCACTCCCGTTAACCGGAAACAAGAGTGAGGGTGTTGTGGACAAATATAAGCACTACTAAGGCGTCTCTATCATAAGACCAAAACGTTAGGTGTGCCATGTTGCAGCGATTCTGCTCATGCACAGAACTATGCGCAGGAAACCAGGACCTCAGTGAATTGTGGTGTGCCAAAAAACTCACCTCAGTACCCAGAACCCCTATCCAACTAGCATCAGTGTCTCATTTGTTCTCCGTATCATCTCGAAGCTACCAATGATTAGACAACCCAGAACAAGCGACTTAGAGTACTCTTAGGAATGGTGGGAATCAGAAACACCTTTTCGTTATTATTCTCATATCAGTCCACAACAAGAGTAATCAGAGTCACGGTAAAGTTTAAAATGTTTATTTCTAACTATGTGCTCTAAGGTGCAGTACTTTGGCTAACATAAGCAGACAAATGATTAAAAACAAAACCATCAGCATTGTTACAATACCATGGACAATGAAGGGAGAAATCATATTACAAATGATAGTGGAAAACAACCATCCTCCCTTCGCTAGTAAACTAGTTTTTTGAAACTAATAAAAAGTCTCTAGGCTTGAATGGGGAACCCCATGCCGTAAATATCAGCTTAGGTGAATCACATCACAGGATCAGCTCTGCTCTCGGTGTCTGGAAAGTTTTTCTCCAAGTGTCTGTAACATGCATGCAAATGCAATATTAAAGGCACCCGAGTTTCAGATATTTGCAGCTGTGTGCGTGTTATGGCTAGAGCGTGGGCCGATCAACCTGAATTCAAAAGCATACATTGTTATTTGACCTTGACGGCTTCTGCACACAATATTCAGACTAAGGTCGCGGTGCACGTCTAGGGATGTGAACAACAGACCGTTCTCATGTGAAGAAAAAGCAAGCAAGCAGTTTTTCTTGTAATAACAGCTACCTGCAGTGCCGTGTGCAAAAGCAGCAAAGTGGCAAGATGGCGTTTTACATATAAAGCGCTTATGCTAACATAGCAATGTGTGCACATAGATCCCCGTCTCCACTACACCCTCTCCACCTCTGCATTGACTCTTTGGACTGTCCTTCCCCACACTGCCTTGTGAATGGTGTCTGTCTGTTGGACTGGGTCACCACAGCAATGTGGTGACTACTCGACTATATCATCTACCATGACTGTCAACTCTCTGCTCCACCCCAAGCCCCAATGGAAATGTACACCCCCCTCGCATCTCACCATAGTAAATAAAATATCCTCACACACATGTTGTTGTGTCTGCTCCGTCTTTATTGCAGGGTGTACAGTGTTTAACATGATCACAATGTACCAAGAGCATGGGCTGTATGTAGGCAAGGAGAAGTCGAAGGCACCTAGGGAAACACAATAGAACAATTGTCACTGGTCTGGGTGTGGAATCACAGACATCACACAAGCCCTAACATCAGGATAACCCAACATGCACATGTCACAATGGCCACCAAGTGTCAACATACGCGTCTTGTTGATGTTCCCAAATGACATGTCCTAGAAACATTTCCAACCACCACTGGGTCTACAACTGGCTGATGCTACAATTCTCACATGCCCCTTCACGACAAGAGCAATATCATCAGACAATGGGTATGTTGCACATTGACACCGACCGTCAAGTGAAGTAGCGGGTGATGAGCTGTTCATGCAGGTCAACACCTTCCTCCTCTCCACTGTCCTCATCACTGGACACGGCTTGGTTTGCAGGCTGGGGCCTTGGGTCCTCACCATCATCCAAGAGCTGGGGAATCTCCTTGCGAATGGCTAGGTTGTGGAGCATGCAGCATGCTACAACAATATGACACACCTTCCTGGGTGAGTATGCCAGTGCACCTCCGGTTTTGTCCAGGCACCGGAAACGTGACTTGAGCAGGCCAAAAGTACGCTCCACCACACGACGTGTCCATCCATGGGCCTCATTGTAGCAGACTTCAGCCGGGGACATGGGATTCCGCAGTGGGCTCGACAACCAGGGACAGTTAGGATATGCAGAGTCACCTAGGTATGACAAACACAAATAGACATTGCAACGTCGCAGAGGCTCAGGGCAGCAGGTCACACACACAGCACACCACATGACTAGGCATACTCACCCACAATCCATGCACGCTCGGGAAGAAGATTAGCCATCAGCTGGGTCACTATGCTGTTCCGCAGGATGTAGGGGTCGTGGGCCGAGCCTGGGAATTTGGCACACACCTGCGAGATGGTCATATCTACCAAGCACACCACCTGCACATTGATGGAGTGGTAATGCTTGTGATTGCGGTATATGTGCTCACTTGCCTGTGGTGGCACAAGACCGACATGGGTGCAATCAATGGCCCCAACAACATTGGGGATGTGTCCAAGGGGATAGAAGTCTCCCTTCACAGCTGGCAATTCAGCATCCCTGGGGAAATGGATGTATCTGTCCTTGTATAGCATCATGGCGGACAGTACATCACGCAGCACCATGCTAAACATCGGTTGTGACATCCCACTAGCGCTGGCCACTGTCTCCTTGAACGATCCAGTGGCAAAAAAATGCAGGGCTGCCATCACCTTATAAGTAGGGGTGAAAGCTGTTGGATATGTCCTGCGTGGCGGCAGGTGGGGCTCCAACAGATCACAAAGGGTTTTCAGGGTGGCTCTGTCCAGGCGGCATTTCCGTAAGATCACAACATCCTCCATGTCCTCCAGCACCGTCAAGTGACGAGTCAAATTTGGCCTCCTCCTATTGGAGATGATAGTGGACACATATCAATGCAATACATCATGAGATGTGCACAACATATCACGTTCTGGATGACACAACAACAAAAATGACTGACATCTATAGTGACTAACAGACCAGCTTACATGGAGGGACACCTTCAGCTACACAAAGGGCATACGTGTCAACTTACACAAGACAAGTACCTCAAACACCACCTTGGGCAATGTGAATGCACATAGGGATATGGCCACAGTACACATGTGCACGCCTGGGAGTCTAGCATCCAGCATTTGTGTATACTAATCAAAACCACTGTCACATATCTAGATGCTGTAACGGTCACACCTTAATGCGTCATTACAACCTGGCACACATCCACCACACAATGACCACAGTCGGCGCTAGAATGACGAATGTGTTCATGAGCAGACATGAGAGGCAATGCTAAATAGATCATCATTCATCGAGACGAGCATTGCTGTGATTGTCACTGGACCTCAACACATTGACATGTGTACACATTGTACAGTCCAGGACTACACTGTCCTGCCAACACCAACATCAAATCCTTAAGTGACATGTGAGGGGGTAGGGGCAAATCTACGTTACACACACACAAACATGGCATGTGTAGCCATCAGTGGAGTAAATTGAACATTGGCATCGTCTGCACAATGATGTGCCATTGAACATGTTGGCACTGTGGAGTGGTGTGGCTCACTGGTTAGAGGCGGCAGACCCGGAAGCAGAGGTCGGTCAGGGACCAGGGTTCGATTCCCGACACGGCAGGGTCTTGGGCCAAGGTCAGCGGACTCGATAATTCTCGCCTCGGTGCCTACTCTAATCATGGATCACACTCAGCAACTCTGGGCAATAGCTTGCTTAATCTCCACTAACGGCCCCATCAGCGCCGGGGATGCTTGGTCTTCACCTTGGAGATGCCCAGTAAGGGACCATCTCACAGGGAAAGCCAGGATGGGTTCCCCAGCAGTACACAGCGCCGGGACACTCTGCTTGAGTAGCTGAGCGCTCAATAAAACACCAGATAACATAACATAACATAACATAACACTGTTGATGTGTGACAGATGGTCATAGCCATTGTATGGCACCCATATCGCGGTATCTACCGCCCGGCCCCGGCGGTGTGTCCCCAGCACCCCGATTCACACAAGTGCGGTAGTCATAGGCATGGAGACATGTGGAAATGGCGGTTGGCATGCTCTGCCACCCAAATCGCGGTGCCTCGTGTCAATGCATGGCACCCATATCGCGGCAGCTACCACCTGGCCCCGGCAGTGTGTCACCAGCATCCCCATTCACACAAGTGCGGTAGTCATACGCATGGAAACGTGTGGAAATGGCGGTTGGCGTGCTCTGCCACCCAAATCACGGTGCCTCGTGTCAATGCATGGCACCCATATCGCGGTAGCTAACGCCTGGTCCCGGCGGTGTGTTACCAGCACCCTCATTCACACAAGTGCGGTAGTCATAGGCATGGAGACATGTGGAAATGGCAGTTGGCATGCTCCGCCGCCTGAATGGCGGTGCCTCGTGTCAATGCATTACAACAAACAAATGATGGACGGAATGCTGACAATGCAGACATTCTCCCCCAGTCAAGAGATCTGGGTTAAATCCATCGTTCTTTTGCCCACTACACCACCCCAGTTCAGACATGGCCATATGCAAATCAGTCTTGACCCTGTGCCTCATGGGAACAGTCCAGCCCGAACTGCCAAGCCATGTCTTCCCTGGACCGGAATCAAGCATCCTAGGACCGGTTTCTGGCTATCAGCCGTCATCAGCCAGGATAGCTTGACTCCAGTGGCGTAGTGAGCACGGGACCCACGTCTGGGCATACCCATCCCACTTAGGGCGAAAAGCGTTACAACAAACAAATGATGGACGGAATGCTGACAATGCAGACATTCTCCCCCAGTCAAGAGATCTGGGTTAAATCCATCGTTCTTTTGCCCACTACACCACCCCAGTTCAGACATGGCCATATGCAAATCAGTCTTGACCCTGTGCCTCATGGGAACAGTCCAGCCCGAACTGCCAAGCCATGTCTTCCCTGGACCGGAATCAAGCATCCTAGGACCGGTTTCTGGCTATCAGCCGTCATCAGCCAGGATAGCTTGACTCCAGTGGCGTAGTGAGCACGGGACCCACGTCTGGGCATACCCATCCCACTTAGGGCGAAAAGCATTACAACAAACAAATGATGGACGGAATGCTGACAATGCAGACATTCTCCCCCAGTCAAGAGATCTGGGTTAAATCCATCGTTCTTTTGCCCACTACACCACCCCAGTTCAGACATGGCCATATGCAAATCAGTCTTGACCCTGTGCCTCATGGGAACAGTCCAGCCCGAACTGCCAAGCCATGTCTTCCCTTGACCGGAATCAAGCATCCTAGGACCGGTTTCTGGCTATCAGCCGTCATCAGCCAGGATAGCTTGACTCCAGTGGCGTAGTGAGCACGGGACCCACGTCTGGGCATACCCATCCCACTTAGGGCGAAAAGCGTTACAACAAACAAATGATGGACGGAATGCTGACAATGCAGACATTCTCCCCCAGTCAAGAGATCTGGGTTAAATCCATCGTTCTTTTGCCCACTACACCACCCCAGTTCAGACATGGCCATATGCAAATCAGTCTTGACCCTGTGCCTCATGGGAACAGTCCAGCCCGAACTGCCAAGCCATGTCTTCCCTGGACCGGAATCAAGCATCCTAGGACCGGTTTCTGGCTATCAGCCGTCATCAGCCAGGATAGCTTGACTCCAGTGGCGTAGTGAGCACGGGACCCACGTCTGGGCATACCCATCCCACTTAGGGCGAAAAGCGTTACAACAAACAAATGATGGACGGAATGCTGACAATGCAGACATTCTCCCCCAGTCAAGAGATCTGGGTTAAATCCATCGTTCTTTTGCCCACTACACCACCCCAGTTCAGACATGGCCATATGCAAATCAGTCTTGACCCTGTGCCTCATGGGAACAGTCCAGCCCGAACTGCCAAGCCATGTCTTCCCTGGACCGGAATCAAGCATCCTAGGACCGGTTTCTGGCTATCAGCCGTCATCAGCCAGGATAGCTTGACTCCAGTGGCGTAGTGAGCACGGGACCCACGTCTGGGCATACCCATCCCACTTAGGGCGAAAAGCGTTACAACAAACAAATGATGGACGGAATGCTGACAATGCAGACATTCTCCCCCAGTCAAGAGATCTGGGTTAAATCCATCGTTCTTTTGCCCACTACACCACCCCAGTTCAGACATGGCCATATGCAAATCAGTCTTGACCCTGTGGCTCATGGGAACAGTCCAGCCCGAACTGCCAAGCCATGTCTTCCCTGGACCGGAATCAAGCATCCTAGGACCGGTTTCTGGCTATCAGCCGTCATCAGCCAGGATAGCTTGACTCCAGTGACGTAGTGAGCACGGGACCCACGTCTGGGCATACCCATCCCACTTAGGGCGAAAAGCGTTACAACAAACAAATGATGGACGGAATGCTGACAATGCAGACATTCTCCCCCAGTCAAGAGATCTGGGTTAAATCCATCGTTCTTTTGCCCACTACACCACTCCAGTTCAGACATGGCCATATGCAAATCAGTCTTGACCCTGTGCCTCATGGGAACAGTCCAGCCCGAACTGCCAAGCCATGTCTTCCCTGGACCGGAATCAAGCATCCTAGGACCGGTTTCTGGCTATCAGCCGTCATCAGCCAGGATAGCTTGACTCCAGTGGCGTAGTGAGCACGGGACCCACGTCTGGGCATACCCATCCCACTTAGGGCGAAAAGCGTTACAACAAACAAATGATGGACGGAATGCTGACAATGCAGACATTCTCCCCCAGTCAAGAGATCTGGGTCAAATCCATCGTTCTTTTGCCCACTACACCACCCCAGTTCAGACATGGCCATATGCAAATCAGTCTTGACCCTGTGCCTCATGGGAACAGTCCAGCCCGAACTGCCATGCCATGTCTTCCCTGGACCGGAATCAAGCATCCTAGGACCGGTTTCTGGCTATCAGCCGTCATCAGCCAGGATAGCTTGACTCCAGTGGCGTAGTGAGCACGGGACCCACGTCTGGGCATACCCATCCCACTTAGGGCGAAAAGCGTTACAACAAACAAATGATGGACGGAATGCTGACAATGCAGACATTCTCCCCCAGTCAAGAGATCTGGGTTAAATCCATCGTTCTTTTGCCCACTACACCACCCCAGTTCAGACATGGCCATATGCAAATCAGTCTTGACCCTGTGCCTCATGGGAACAGTCCAGCCCGAACTGCCAAGCCATGTCTTCCCTGGACCGGAATCAAGCATCCTAGGACCGGTTTCTGGCTATCAGCCGTCATCAGCCAGGATAGCTTGACTCCAGTGGCGTAGTGAGCACGGGACCCACGTCTGGGCATACCCATCCCACTTAGGGCGAAAAGCGTTACAACAAACAAATGATGGACGGAATGCTGACAATGCAGACATTCTCCCCCAGTCAAGAGATCTGGGTTAAATCCATCGTTCTTTTGCCCACTACACCACCCCAGTTCAGACATGGCCATATGCAAATCAGTCTTGACCCTGTGCCTCATGGGAACAGTCCAGCCCGAACTGCCAAGCCATGTCTTCCCTGGACCGGAATCAAGCATCCTAGGACCGGTTTCTGGCTATCAGCCGTCATCAGCCAGGATAGCTTGACTCCAGTGGCGTAGTGAGCACGGGACCCACGTCTGGGCATACCCATCCCACTTAGGGCGAAAAGCGTTACAACAAACAAATGATGGACGGAATGCTGACAATGCAGACATTCTCCCCCAGTCAAGAGATCTGGGTTAAATCCATCGTTCTTTTGCCCACTACACCACCCCAGTTCAGACATGGCCATATGCAAATTAGTCTTGACCCTGTGCCTCATGGGAACAGTCCAGCCCGAACTGCCAAACCATGTCTTCCCTGGACCGGAATCAAGCATCCTAGGACCGGTTTCTGGCTATCAGCCGTCATCAGCCAGGATAGCTTGACTCCAGTGGCGTAGTGAGCACGGGACCCACGTCTGGGCATACCCATCCCACTTAGGGCGAAAAGCGTTACAACAAACAAATGATGGACGGAATGCTGACAATGCAGACATTCTCCCCCAGTCAAGAGATCTGGGTTAAATCCATCGTTCTTTTGCCCACTACACCACCCCAGTTCAGACATGGCCATATGCAAATCAGTCTTGACCCTGTGCCTCATGGGAACAGTCCAGCCCGAACTGCCAAGCCATGTCTTCCCTGGACCGGAATCAAGCATCCTAGGACCGGTTTCTGGCTATCAGCCGTCATCAGCCAGGATAGCTTGACTCCAGTGGCGTAGTGAGCACGGGACCCACGTCTGGGCATACCCATCCCACTTAGGGCGAAAAGCGTTACAACAAACAAATGATGGACGGAATGCTGACAATGCAGACATTCTCCCCCAGTCAAGAGATCTGGGTCAAATCCATCGTTCTTTTGCCCACTACACCACCCCAGTTCAGACATGGCCATATGCAAATCAGTCTTGACCCTGTGCCTCATGGGAACAGTCCAGCCCGAACTGTCTAAACTGGGGTGGCGTAGTGGGCAAAAGAACGATGGATTTAACCCAGATCTCTTGACTGGGGGAGAATGTCTGCATTGTCAGCATTCCGTCCATCATTTGTTTGTTGTAACGCTTTTCGCCCTAAGTGGGATGGGTATTCCCAGACGTGGGACCCGTGCTCACTACGCCACTGGAGTCAAGCTATCCTGGCTGATGACGGCTGATAGCCAGAAACCGGTCCTAGGATGCTTGATTCCGGTCCAGGGAAGACATGGCTTGGCAGTTCGGGCTGGACTGTTCCCATGAGGCACAGGGTCAAGACTGATTTGCATATGGCCATGTCTAAACTGGGGTGGCGTAGTGGGCAAAAGAACGATGGATTTAACCCAGATCTCTTGACTGGGGGAGAATGTCTGCATTGTCAGCATTCCGTCCATCATTTGTTTGTTGTAACGCTTTTCGCCCTAAGTGGGATGGGTATTCCCAGACGTGGGACCCGTGCTCACTACGCCACTGGAGTCAAGCTATCCTGGCTGATGACGGCTGATAGCCAGAAACCGGTCCTAGGATGCTTGATTCCGGTCCAGGGAAGACATGGCTTGGCAGTTCGGGCTGGACTGTTCCCATGAGGCACAGGGTCAAGACTGATTTGCATATGGCCATGTCTAAACTGGGGTGGCGTAGTGGGCAAAAGAACGATGGATTTAACCCAGATCTCTTGACTGGGGGAGAATGTCTGCATTGTCAGCATTCCGTCCATCATTTGTTTGTTGTAACGCTTTTCGCCCTAAGTGGGATGGGTATTCCCAGACGTGGGACCCGTGCTCACTACGCCACTGGAGTCAAGCTATCCTGGCTGATGACGGCTGATAGCCAGAAACCGGTCCTAGGATGCTTGATTCCGGTCCAGGGAAGACATGGCTTGGCAGTTCGGGCTGGACTGTTCCCATGAGGCACAGGGTCAAGACTGATTTGCATATGGCCATGTCTAAACTGGGGTGGCGTAGTGGGCAAAAGAACGATGGATTTAACCCAGATCTCTTGACTGGGGGAGAATGTCTGCATTGTCAGCATTCCGTCCATCATTTGTTTGTTGTAACGCTTTTCGCCCTAAGTGGGATGGGTATTCCCAGACGTGGGACCCGTGCTCACTACGCCACTGGAGTCAAGCTATCCTGGCTGATGACGGCTGATAGCCAGAAACCGGTCCTAGGATGCTTGATTCCGGTCCAGGGAAGACATGGCTTGGCAGTTCGGGCTGGACTGTTCCCATGAGGCACAGGGTCAAGACTGATTTGCATATGGCCATGTCTAAACTGGGGTGGCGTAGTGGGCAAAAGAACGATGGATTTAACCCAGATCTCTTGACTGGGGGAGAATGTCTGCATTGTCAGCATTCCGTCCATCATTTGTTTGTTGTATCGTGTCAATGCATGGCACCCATATCACGGTAGCTACTGCCTGGCCCCGGCGGTGTGTCACCAGCACCCCCATTTATACAAGTGCGGTAGTCATAGGCATGGAGACATGTGGAAATGGCGGTTGGCATGCTCCGCCACTAAAATCGCGGTAGCGCACACCGGGCCCCTGCGGTGTTTCACCGCCATGGAGCTTGCCTTAGAGCCAAGGCTCCTGTGAAACGACCCCAGGGGACTATATATATGTGGGAGTGAGCCTCACATTGCCACTGCTCACAGAGCCTGCTGCCTGAGACCGCTCACCTGCTGCTACCTCCAGGGACTGCTGCCTGAGACCCCTCACCTGCTGCTGCCTCCATGGACTGCTGCCTAAGACCCCTCACCACCAAAATCCCCTGCTGTTGTCTAACATCCACAGTGATGGCAAGAACAGAGAAGATCCATGCCAGTCCCTTCACGAGCGAGGAGCTGGAGGTCCTGGTGGATGAGGTGCTCACACAGAACCCAAGGCTATATGGTGCCCCAAATGTCGTGGTAAGTCTTCAACAGTGGTGGGGTAGGGCAGGTGGGCCACACATGTAGTTGGACTGATGCAGTATGTGCCTGGGAGTGTGGGGTAGTGTCATGCACTGCCTGACATGCTGTCTCCAGTGGGAGGGTGTGTGTACCCAATGCCACAGCTTTCCCTCCTTGCACATGTATGTATGAGTTACCTGTGTTGTGTTGTCAGCCATATAGTGACACAGAAGGTTGTTCATGCTGTAGTCAGGACAGTGATTGCTTGGCTGGATGGCTGTGTGTGCCCCTGTAGTCCATCTCCGTGTGAGCCCAGCTGGCCTGCACTGTCCCCGCCTACAAAGATAAGGACAACTCACTGCACTTACAGAGTATGACATCAGTCTTTTCACATAGCACTCCAGCTATGGGCCATCTCAGCACTGTGGTTTGCACACAACTGCCCTTGTGATTGGCATTTTGTATTTGTGATATCATGTCCATCCATGTGACCACTATGACACATTCAAATATTCACAGGACAGGGACATTGATGGCTGCACAGTCTTGGACACAGTGAGTCCACCCCCAAACACAGGTTGACATGTGATGTATGTGTTGCTCAAGCCAACAATGGACTGGAGACGTGGGCAGGCTATATGGGTGTTTCAGTGCTGGCATCCTGCATGTGTGTGAGATGTGCAGGGACTGTGTTCCCCCTCACACCTGCATGCTTTAACATCAGATTTTCCAATGCAGGGGTCCCATGTGGGCTGTACTATAGTCTCTGATTTACCTATCGTTAGATATGTGATGATTTTGTATCTTGCTGCTATACTGATAGATGGCGGTACATGACACTGTGTCCCTGATCATTTCTCCCTCTTGTCTCCCATGCCTGCAGCTCAAGGTACACTAGCGTAAGGCCGTGTGGAGGGCCATTGCAGCGAAGGTGCGAGCCATGGGGGTCTCAAACCGATGGTGCACCCACTGCCACAAGAGATGGGATGACATCAGCCAGCTGGCAAAGAATGTGGCGGAGATGACCCTGGGGCTGCTTCCTCGCACTGGGCGTCTGGCACGGCGCAGTATGACAATACTAATGGGGCGCATCTTTGCGGTGACACAGCCTGAGCTGAATGCACATTTGAAGGAGCATCAGCAGCAAGCCAGGGGTGAGCATTTGGGGAGTCTGACTTTGGCTGGGAGTGGCTGCATGTGTACAGAGCGTGTGCCAGCGCTGGCCTCTGTGATGTTGGTAGTGTGATGCTGTGGCATGTAAGTGGCTGCTGGGCTGGGTGCCTGTGGCATGCATTTGCACTACCTGTACTTACAAAGGTGATTCGGATGCTGTGCCTTCACATTACATTCTGAGTTGTGCTCTTCAGGTTTATTCTGCATTGGTGTAGTCTTGGGAATCCCATGGGGGGGAACGGCAGTGTGCCCAATCTGACTGTGCGTACATCAATGTGTCCATTGCATGCACCCATATTGGGGAGGGTAGGACATCTTACAGCAATGTGCAGCATTCTATTGTCCCCAAGGTACGACATGGTGGGTGGCATGGGCTAATATCCATTGTGGACTGTCATGTTGTAGTCTGGGTCTGTGTTGTCCCCTCCTATTCCATCCAGTTCTGTCATTGGCAACAAGTAGTGTGCCCCCATCATGTCCCTAGGTGTGCTCAGAACTAGTTGTGTGTCTGTTTGAACAGAGCCACAAGCAGGGTGTTGTGCTGTGTGGTCATCATATGGCTCACTTATGCCTGAGTTTCCAGTTTCCACGCACTGCTTGAGTCTATGTAGTGAGTTGGCACGATGTGATTGCACAGGGTGGTGTGCAACATGTAGATTTGCTCGACTTTTGTCATGCATTGCTTGCATATGTTTGTTCTGTTTTTGCCACTGACCTGACCCTACATCTCTCTCTCCCATGCATCATCACCTGTGGTTACGGAGGGACAGGAGACGGACACCAGTGGGGGTGAAACTAGCACCACAGCTGCCCAGGAGCCCAGTGACACAGATGTCACCAGCGCCTCAGAGGGGGACAGGAGTCTGCTGGAGGAGTCCCAGCCTGAGACGCAAAGCACCACATCATCCAATGCCAGCGGGGATGCATCCATGTTGGAGGGCACAGGGAACAGGGACTATGCATCGATTTCCACCACACAGGGGCCATTGCCCACCCTCCCAGCCACTTCCTCTGGTGCTGCCCGTGTCCGCCTCAGTAAGAGGGGAAGAGTGTCCTTCACCTCTGGCACCGCTGCCCCTGCCCCTGTCCCTCTTGCTGTCATCAGTGCTGAGTCTGTGGAGCTTTTGCGCCAGCTGTGTGTAGGCCAGACAGCTCTCCTCAATGCCTTCATTGACCACGACAAGAAATTGGCCCAGGTGGTTGCTTTCATGGAGGGCATACATTCCAACGTGGGTGGGCTGCACCGGACAGTCCAGGCTTTGTCATCAACAGTGACGTCTGCCCTGCAACAGGCACATTCTCACAGCCCAGCTCCAGTCCCTTTGTTCACCCCCCGGGCAGTGGCCACGTCTGACGATAGTGACCACGGTCCACATACGTCAAAGCCACGATACAGCACACGGAGCACACAGCAGCAGCAACCCAAGCGGTCCGGGGCGCAGACACCATCCCCACAGAGGACCAAAGGCACCCCAGTGTGCAGGGAGAAAAGCCTGTCATGCGACACCAGTGGACAATTAGCAAAGCAGCAGACCTCAGGCACACATGCCTCAGTGGCATCCCCATCCAAGGACTCTCCTGCTCCTAAAGCATTACACAAAGATAATCGTACAGTGTCTGTGCCCACCAAGGAGGTGGTGCATGCCAAGGGTACACCTAGGAAGGGCTCCAAGGCAGTATCACCAACCACCTCGACTCCCATTCCAAGCCCAGTGAAGCAGGGGCCGGAGGGCACTGTAGGGGTAACACCTAGTAAACAGGGCAAGGGGGGGCAGAGGCGAAGCAATGCAAAGCGTTCCGCTGGGTCCAGCACATCACCAGAGGGGCTGCCAGTGCCTGCACCTGCTGCAGCAGTGGTGGTGAGTGTGCATGTTTTGCCCACACCACTTCCTATTGATCCACAGTCAGTCAAGCCATTAAGGATCCCTAAGAAGTGGAAGGGCACCCCTCCACAATCTCCCAGCCACACCGTGACTCCTGTCTGCATGACTCCACCTCCACGTGCCACTACACCACCTAGTCCAAGCAGCCCTCCAGCTTGCCAAGCCACTGATAGCTTTACCTCAGCTGTTCTGCTCTCCCCCCCGTCAAGTGCCCCGACAGTCCCAGAGACACAGCCAGCTCCCAGTCCGCCTGACAGCCAAGTCTGAGTGGTAGTCACCCTCACATACCTGTGTCTCACACAGGTGGGACTGTACTGCACATTGTTGCCCCCTGACTGTGTTGCTGACCATGGAAAGGTACAGTCGCACACATTCCCTGTGCAGCTTCTCATGGACTCAGTCTGCACTTTGTCATGCCCACTGGCCTTGTTGTTCACTGCTGTTTTGCCCTTGCCTGTGCAGCTTCTCATGGACATGCTCTGCACTCTGCCCTGGCCACTGGCCTTGTTGTTCACTGCTGTTTTGCCCTTGCCTGTGCAGCTTCTCATGGATATGCTCTGCACTCTGCCCTGGCCACTGGACTTGTTGTTCACTGCTGTTTTGCCCTTGCCTGTGCAGTTTCTCATGGACATGCTCTGCACTCTGTCCTGGCCACTGGCCTTGTTGTTCACTGCTGTTTTACCCTTGCCTGTGCAGTTTCTCATGGACATGCTCTGCACTCTGCACTGCCTTGTTGTTCACTGCTGTTTTGCCCTTGCCTGTGTGGCTTCTCATGGACATGCTCTGCACTCTGCCCTGGCCACTGGCCTTGTTGTTCACTGCTGTTTAGCCCTTGCCTGTGCAGCTTCTTGTGGACATGCTCTGCACTCTGCCCTGGCCACTGGCCTTGTTGTTCACTGCTGTTTTGCCAGTGGCGGTTCCCCCATTGGGGCGTGGGGGCGTTGCCCCACTGCGTTCTCGCAGTGCGAGAAGGCAGAAACATAAACGGTATGAACTACCATTTATGTTTCTGCCTTCTCGCATTGCGAGAAAGCAGAAGTGCCTCTGTGCCTGGGGTTGGGGGCAGAGGGGGTGGGCGGTCCTGCTCGAGGGCCGGGGGGAGTGGCTTACCCACTGTTGTGGGTACTGACTCTTTGGTCAGCCCTGAGCCGACCAAACAGTCAGTACCCACAACAGTGGGTAAGCCACTCCCCCCGGCCCTCGAGCAGGACCGCCCACTCTCCGTCTTTCTCTATGCAGAGAAAACGTCCCGGCTGGGGCGCTAGTCTGCTGCGCCTACCAGCGTCTGATTGGCTTCCCTTGCTGCGTAGTGGAGGGAAGCTACCTGCTTCCTGCAGCAGGAAGGAACACAGGGACCCACCATTACAGGCCGAGCGGAGGCAGTGCGGTATCCCGGCGGGCGGCACTCAGGTACGTTTTCTAACTTTTCTTTTCTTTTAAATTAATTGTGTTTCATTGCTAACTAAGGTTGCACAGGTGACTTAATTAGTGAACTTGTGGGTCGTGGAGCCTTTGCCTCTATCGCGCCCTCTAAGCAAGTATTTTCCATGAAATATATATAATTATAATACATGAGCTCCTGCAATCCCTGTATAAAAGTCCGCCACTAATTATTTTAAACAGGTGACTTGTGTCGCCTGCAGTAAAGAAATGATGTAACCGCTCAACTATAATAACTTGCTATAGTTGAGCTCCGACATCTGCGTTTCATTTTGCACTATAGATTTTACCAAAAATCCTTCATATAAAGCTTGTAACCGCAACTCTGCTCCCTTGCTTTTGTGAACGAAATCAGTCCTTGTCCCCTCGTGAATGTCACTCATTATGTCACAGAACTCTCTGAAGGGTTAATAATCCTATGTGCAGTGTGAGTAGAACTGCACTTTTGCCCGCCTGTCCAGCCACCAGATGTACTGCGCAAGCGGCTGAAAATCCACATATTTACGCTTGTATTAGCTCCCGCGATCATCGGCAGAGAAGAATTGAAACTTTGGAATCCTGAGAAGTTTGAAAGCTGTTGTTTGCACTAGCGACTTTGTGTGACCAGCTTTTATTACTACGTACACATTTCTAGAGAAAGCACGCTACCGACTAAGCTGTTTCATACCCTTTCGATATTTACTGCAAGTCCTCAGCATACCCTCATCCATCAGTTGTGCACCTGCGGGCCGTGACCCCCCCCCCCTCCCTCCGTCGAGCATGCCGGCCGCCGCTGATTATGGACTGAGTTTGTGGTACAATCTCCTCCTAATTATACAATGAAAAGTTGTCTTGTGCTTATGTTAAGTAGCACCCTGAAATATATGTGCAACACTCAGGGAAATATATGAAGTACCCTGGCATATGTCGGTATTAATACTGATGGCATTTCATTTTTAGGAAAGGGAACCCTGATGGCCTATTACCTGGCACGTGAATATGGCAGTGTGTAGGATGTTCACTGGGAGTTTTCTTCTACTGGGGACGTTGGGGAATTTCTCATTATGCATTTCAAATACTTGCTTTCTGTGCACCCACTGTTTTCTCTCGTCCACTGAAACCTCACAGTCACATGAATGACTCGCTGCTTTGGAGGGGGGAAAAATGTAGGCTCCAGTGTATTACAAGAGTTGTGCACAATGGTGATGCTTCCACAATTCTGATAGGAACGGCAGAACCTCTAACTAGAGATCCCCACAGATAGTTCAGTGACTTGAGAGAAAGTGCATATTCGGTTATCTGGGGGGATCGTCCCACATATCGCTTCTGATATATGTGTACTTTCTAAATACACAGGGAAATGGCGATGGCAGACCTGCGCCTCTGAGATCTTCGTGCTGAATAGTCAGTCATGGTTGTTTCTCTGCAGGTCCAACTGTGTGTGCTGCCTAGGCCTGTGGTGAAGTTGTTTCCAGCTTTGTGTCCCAGACTTGTGCATCTATTGGGTGTTGTGTTGGATGTATGTGTGTTGTTTGTGTTATTGCTTCACTTCCTGGGTGTGCTGTTGCCTTTGTGCTGTGCTGTATAGCGTAGTGTGGGTTGCTGTTCTGTCACTGATGACTGTGTGTGTTTGGTATGCTTGGTGTGCACACACAGCTTGTTGGTTGTGCATGCAGTGCTGTGTGTGTATGTTGCCGTGTGCTAGTGTGTGGTAGGAGTGGGTGTGGCCCTGTGGTCTTTGTGCCCTGCCCATGTCTGGCACTGGCCCTGCCTTCTGCATTGTGTGCATGTATTTGCTTGTGTTCGCCGCTGCGGTGACGTGCTCGGGACATTGCTGCATGGTGGCGGTAGCTGTGTGTCCAGGATGCAGCGGGGTGACTTTGTGGCAGGTGGGTGATGTGTGGGTGCCCTTGTGGATGTGTCCCTGTCCCCCCTAGGGTGTCTGATGTGGATTTGGACCCTGTGTCAGGCCGTGGGTTGTGTGTTGTGTTATTGCGTACCTGCAGCCGCGTCCGCGGCGGTCCATGAGTTCCTGGTGATGTAGCAGGTACAGCACCGGAAAGACGTGTAGAGCTGGGTCCATGGCAGTCGTGACCGGGACTCTGGTTTCGCGCTCCGCTGTCGAGCTTCCGCCATCTCTGGTTAGGCGGTGTCTCCGCTGCGGTGCGTCTGCTTGCTTGTGTCATCCTAATATGTGGAGTGGGGCGGACGTCATTCCGCACGGCGGAGGGTCTCCATTGTCTCCCACCGCCGCGGTGGCGGGCGCACTTTGATGGCGGTGCGCGTCGCACTGCGGCGGTCGGAAATTGGCCTATGTTTGATTTGACCATACTAATATGGCAGGCGTGATGTCCGCTGCTGGCGGGCGGACACTACTTGTTGCATCCTTGGTCCCAGACACTGTGTAGATTAGTTATAAATTTTACAATCCTGAAGATTTGCCCTAGATCACATCTTGACTAAGTGACGACATGAAAAATGTTGACCTTATAAATCACCAGGGATCATTGTCCCCCACTGGTGACATCACGTTTTTAATAAGTCATGCATACTCATGGATTAAAATTTGATTTGAGACTTGTTTAGCTGTTTTTAAGTCACTAATCACTACATCGACACCTACCTTTCCTCAATCTACACAAAGGGGCCTTAACTTGCACTTCACATCACGGCTGCGGAGAAAGATATCTGATTAAAAAAAAAACGTTGAGGGTGCCCGTCAGGCATTTCAGCGCCGGCCCGACGAGGAGCAAGCGTGATGATGAAGCATGACACCGGAAAGGGTGTGTGAGGGCCCTATTTCCAAAAAGGAACTACTCCACTTGTAGTGGCTCCTTTTCTCTGACCTACTCCCCTTTGTCCTTTGTCCCCTTTAGGAACAGCATACCTCTTTCTTTTGAGACCTAACAGCTGTATTCATAAACAAACACCTATCTCCAAACAAATATGTTTTAAAAGCTTCCCACGAATTTGAGGTTGTTCAATGGTTCTGGCCCTGTCTGGAATGGCACTCTAGAGCGAGCAAGCTATACTGAGAGTCAGAAAGGCAAGGCTAACTGCTTTTGTCTGTTGCTCTTAGATGGTCCTCACAGTTCAATCATAGGGTGCTTCTAAGGTAATACAACTACAACTTGTATTTCATATAAAGGCATTACTATAAACAATCTTAGGAGTAGGGTTTTGAATTGCATTCCAGCCCCAGTTGGGACCAAAACTTAGGGCCAAATGTGCTGTTTATGTCTCAAAACAGGGATGTGCAATTTTCACACTCACTGGTTGGTGAACTGGAATATATTTTGTGATGTGATTTATGTACTAATAGGCCTCATTGCAAATTGTCCATTTGCAGGGCATTCCAAAACAACCTGCCTAATGTATATTAATTGGATAGGTTGCTCCCTCTTGTAATTAGCTGCAATAGCTGGAATGGAGGCCCGCATGCCACAGCAGAGCTCAGTCCCTGCCTTTGATTTCCCAAATAAGCCCATATATATAAAAGGGGCAGATGCTACTTTAAAAAAAATGTGCTTCCCAATTGGAAAGCCATCAGCAGGTCCTTCCCAAGCTGCTGACAAGAGTCCGAATGGAGAAGCTGTCCCCTTTGCAGCTCAGTTACCACCTCCACACCGAGGTTGGTAAATATCAAATGATTTGCGACCGCAATTGCAGTTTCAGACCACTGATACATCCCGTTCCAAAACGCAAATATAAATGATGCCCCTTTTTTGTCCCTTCCATTGGCATTTCAGAATGGGTTCTAAAAGTGCTTGTGCAATTTGTAAGGACTTTTCTGACTCAAAAGTGCTTTTGTACATTGTTGTTAAGCCCTTTAGTTGTCGCAAACCCTGTGGTTTTATAAATCGCAGGGTTTGCGGTCACAAAAGGGCTTTGTACATCTGACCCATAGTTCTTAAGACCAGAGCTGTGTTGGTATGCTGTATTGCAGTAGCGTATTGCAAAATGACAGAGGCCCAATGCAGAATGTGACAAGGAGCCCAGAATCTCCCATTTCTCACATATATTCATTGGCCTTTTGCTGAATGGGGACACCCTGAAGAATTGGGAGGCTCCCCTGGACCGCGAGGGCTGGAAAGACCTGCATTACGCGGCTGCTACGTTGTATTATCATTCTACCAAGATGGTGGGCTTATGGACTTTGTTCTTACGCCAAACATATGGGGCTTGTTGTTAGTACAAGAAAGTTCCAATCTTCCACACGCCAACCATGCAGTCCTATATCTGTATCATCCACACAATGGATTCCTTGTAGAAGTCTCTCTCGTTCATTTGAGTTATCTCAGACTTCAGCACAGGGACTGTGACGTTGTGACACTATTGCAAAGCAGCGCTGATTGCTCAGTGGGGCTGTCCGAGCAGACAGATCAGGAGTCTGGCCTGTCAATGTGCATGAGACAAAGTTTCCAAACTCCATCGCCCTTAATGCTCTCAAATCACAGGATTAAGAGAACATTGCACTATAAAAACATATCGTGCAGCAAGGATTGAGGTCACCTGCACTTGTGGTATTAGATACAACTGCATAACTTTATGCTGATAATTACAGAACTCACCAAAGTAGAGTTTGCTACTGTGTCATTAGACACACTATACTTATGGTTGATGAGGTCATCACCCCATGGCTAATTTGCACTGGATGCCCAGGTCACAGTGTGTTCCTATTGGTCACTAACTGCCGCGTGCCACTGCAGCTTTATTGACATAGATGGAGAGGCAAACATCCATGCTTCGTACCGATGGGAGCATTACCCGTCCTTTCTACAGACTGTGCTTTCAAACATCAAAACAAAGTCTGCCCACAATGACGCAAAACAATGAGGACAGATCCTTTTTTATAGCGGTATGCAGTTCCAAATTATCAGTTATCAAAATATCACAGCGCCAAAAACAAACTCATGTTATTCCTCATTAATACATTTTATTGCATTAAGTAGTTGTATCAAAATATCAAACTATTTTAGTAAGAATATAGCGCCTTTATTATACAACAGATACTTCTTTATGACAACTATAGTATACAGAAATACTTTGAGTACATTGTATTTTATATAATTTCACAACAATAAATAAACCTACTCTAACCAAAGAGAAAAATATAAAATATTGCGATTCACTCATTCATCCTCTTTCAACCGCAGGTACACAACACTCTCTTCAAGCAATGCAAGGCCTCAAAGTGCCTAATCATAAGAAAGAAGTCATTGATCTTAGCTCTTCAACCGTATATCACAATTCGTTTTCTTTTCACACCAATAGTCCTTTCATATATTTGTTTCACTTATTCCTAAGGACTGATCTGTTGTGCTGACATATTATTCCTTTGAAATTGTTTCTTAAGAACATCTTCCAAGCCGTTCTCCAACAGTCTCTCAAATACCTCTCCCTCCTTTACTACCATCACCTTGCTTAGATTAAAGATAAAAAGAGCAAGTGATGGACAGAATGCTGAACAATACAAACATTCACCCTCAGTCATCTGGGTTTAATCCACCATTCTTTTGCTCATCACACGACCCAGGCATATGCAAATCAGTCTTGACCCTGCTCCTCATGGAAACAGTCCAACCCGAACTGCCAGCCTGGTCCTTCCTGGACCAGAAACAAGCATCCTGGGACCAATTACAGGGCTTCACCCTTCATCAGCCAGGCTAGCTTAAATCCTGTGTCGCAGTGAGCACGGGACCCACGTCAGGGCATACCCTTCCCACTTAGGGCGACAAAAGCCAAAAAAAAGAGGAGGGTTCTGAGGTCTGCCTGTTTCCATCTGCCTGGAAAGATTGCTGTGGAGATGGAGGTGTTGAGGATGCTGGTGAGTTGCGTGCTGATTGGGTTTGTTGCAAGTTTGTAGAGGTGGTGGAGTAAGAGGTGTGGCGCCGCGGCCAGGGCGACTGACTCCGGAATCTGGGGATCACGGTTCGATCCCGGCGCCGGTGGCAGATTAGCCCAGCACCATGTGACTCTGGGCAATAGCTTGCTTAATCTTCCCGAGGGCCCCCAGCGCCTAGAGACCCTTACAGGTGATAGTTCGCGCTTTCCAAAAAAAATGTGGATTACAAAAGAAAATGTGGAAGTGGGTGCCCCATATTGGATGAAAGACATGATGGCTCAGGTGGTCAGGGAGGTGAGGGGAGACCAGGTGGTAATGGTTTGGCTGATGTTCGCTGGTTGGTTGAGGTCATTGGGGTTGAGGGTGGCGGGTTGGAGGTTGAATTTGTAGTAAATGCTGGTGATCTTGCTGTGGAAGTAGTCTGAGAGGGTGTCTCAGAGTTCTTGGGAGGGGTGGATGGTGTTCTCTATGGCTTTTAGGTTGGAGAATTCTTTAACTATTTAAACTTATTGTAATTTATTGCTTTCTGAATCGCTATATTTGAGGGCATTAATGACGGAGGAGTTTAGATCAGACTATGTTTGTCTCATGCACATTGAAAGGCCAGACTCCTGATCTGTCCCTTCAGACAGCTCCATTTAGCTATCAGCACTGCTTTGCAATAGTGTCACAACCTTATATTCTCTCTGTTAAATTTTGAGATAACACACATAAACGAGAGAGACTTTTACAAGGAATCCAATATGTGGATGATGGGGATTTAGGACTGCATGACTGGTTGGTGTGTGGAAGACTGCAACGTTCTCTCACTAGCAACAAGCACCCACATCTTTGGAGTAAGAACAAAGTCCATGAGCCCACCTTCTTGGTAGAATGATAATACAACATAGCAGCTGTGTAATACAAGTCCCTGCAGCCCCTGTGGTGCAGGTTAGCCTCCCAACCCTTCAGGGGGTCCCCATTCAGCCTAAGTCCAATGAATATCTATGAGAGACTCCGTGGGGCCTCATCACGTTCTGCAGGGGGCCTCCATCATTTTGCATTACGCTACTGCAATACACATACCAACACCGCTCTGGTAGTAAGAAGCCTGGGTCAATTGTACAAAGCCCTTTTGTGATTGCAAAACCTGCAATTCACAAACTCACATGGTTCGCAAAAACTAAAGGGCTTTTCATAATGTACATAAACACTTTTATGAGTCAGAAAAGTCCTACCAAATTACAAAAGTGCTTTTACGACCCATTCTGAAATGTCAATGTAAGGGACAAAAAAGAGATATAATTTTTATTTGCAATGTGGAATGGGATGTATTAGTGGTTTGAAACTGCAATTGCGGTCACAAAACCATTGATATTTACCAATCCCAGTACTGACGTGGTAACTGATCTGCAAAGGGGGGCAGCTTACCCTTTCAGCAGCCTGGGAAGTACCTGCTGATGACTTTCCTAATGGGAAGCACTTTTTTTTAAAGTAGCATCTGCCCCTTTAATAGACATCGACTGCTGTTAAAAAAATGTCTGTCATTTGGGAAATCAATGGCAGGAACTGAGATTTGCTGTGGGTTGCAGGCCTCCATTCCAGGTTTTGCAGCTACTCACAAGGGGATGGAACCTGTCTAATTAATAATGGTCATTAGACAGGTCGTTTTGCAATGCCCTGCGAATGGACAATTGACAATTAGGTCTATTTATACATAAATAACATCACAAAGTATATTCCTGTTCGCCAATGTTGGACCTGATACTTGTCTGTAGCGTTTCCCTAATCTTTTTGCTTTTTCCTTCTACATTTTGCTGTTTATCAAGTAGAGTCTTAAGGCACTGGGCCCTTTCCCACTGTACTGCAGTGGGAAGGTGCATACACCCTTTCAACACATGTTAGGAAGTGGTGCGGACATGATGTTTGGAAGCCTTGGGTCAGGCCTGTCATTGTGGCCTGGGTGCGTATTTACACCAGGGGTGTGGTTAGCCTATGTGTCCGAACTGCTCATTTGGGCGCATTTGCATGGACTGTGAGTTTAAAACATGTTTCCGACCTGCCACAGCAGGTCTATGATGGCGCCCTTGCGCACTTACTCCGACTAGCATGTAGCAATCACGGTCCAACCGAAGGAGGTTTTTTGCCTCCATTAGGATGGAAGGTGAAGGCCAGACAGGCACCTATGGGTGTTCGCTGCCAGGTAGGAAGGAAGACTGACATGGGTTCCCCTAATGAAGAGGCTTGCTATTCCCTTAAGTTAGCATGTGGAAGGGGGTCGCCGGTATCTCAAGCTGCAGGCCATCTGACAAAATAACGAAAGAGGAAAGGATTAACAATGAGGACTCCCTGATACATCTAAAATGTAAAATACGACAACTCTTGATACTGCAATACCTGTGTATATGACCCGCAATGAAAGTAATACGGTAACAGACACTACTCATTGTAGCCAGCTTTTTGTTATATTGTCCTTGTAAATGAAAATAAAAAAGTTTTAAAAAAAAATAAAAAAAACAATGAGGACTCCCCAGAAAGAAAAATCAATGCAAAACATATACGTGAAATAGATATTAAGAGAGAATGACAAAAATTGCTCTGTTATTTACAAGAATGTTTCCTTATTCCTGTCGTATTTTGTATTTAATATGCAACAAAATCATTACTGGTAGTGTCGGTATTAGTAAAATTCGGACTGTCCAAAATAGGTGTACCTGGTTGATCCTGTTAAACAGGATCAAGCCTTTTTCCAGTGACTTTCTCTACACTTGCTGTCCAACTCGTCCCATTGCCTAAAACGTCAGTGGTCCAGTCAGTATTGGACAGTGGCGGCTCCTCCGATAAGGCAGAGGAGCTTCGCCCCACTGCTTTAAAGCAGTGCAATGGAAAAAATAAAATGATAATAACGGAAGTTATTATCATTTTATTTTTTGTATTCCAGTTGCCGCCAGGTTAGGCCGGGCGGTGCTGGGGTCCTGTGACATCGGAGAGGAGGAGTGGCTGCTGCTACAAATGAAGTGCATATGACTGTTTTGCCAGCCATCTCGGGACGGCCAAATAGTCATGCGCACTTTGAATATTCTCCACCCAGGCTGCACTATACCTGGGTGAAGAACATGGACAGGCTCCCTTTTCCTCTCCGATCGTCAAACCACGGCACTCAGACCAATCACGACGCTGCTATCAGCATGCTGATTGGTCAGGGAAGTCTGGAAGCCTGGGTGCTTCCTGTTCCGGCGGCGGCTGGCAACAGTGACCGGCAGGTAAGTTTTCTTTCTTTTTTTATTTCCTACTCCCCCCCCTACCTTGCCACATACCCCTGCCACCATCCCCTACTGGCTACCACTGGTATTGACATATAACAGAGATTCATCTGGAGTAAGATCTTCATCAGTTACACCCATCTTACATTTAGGAAGATATTTCACATTCCATGTTCTTTCATTCACCCATCTCAAATTGAGGCAATTAAACTTTCTTCTTCCCATCATATTTCTTTGACAGGGTCTCTTTAAACCTTACTCTCTCCTCAAGAGATGCTTTCATAACCTGAATTCCTTTTGACTTTCCTTTTTATCCCCTAAGAGAAAACACTAAAATATCTACCCGCTTCAGATGGTAAGTATAACTATAACCCACGCCATGATACCAAGGAGTCACTGACCTCCAGTGGGCAGTTACATAAGGAAATGTAAATGGGTTTAAAGGAAGGTCGAGGGAAAAGGAGGGCAACTAAGAAGGTTTAATAGGGTGTTGGGCAAAAGAAAATAAACAGTCGGCACCTAGACCAGCAGTTATGAAAAATGGAAATAATGTGAAGGGTTTGCATGTCAAAGTGAGGGACAAGTAAAGTTGTAGCCCTAAAGAGAAGGTAAAAATGGTGCTTGAAGTAGGGGAGCATGACATAGTATTCTAGCTGTTCTTTTAGCTCATCATAATGATAATCATATTGAGATGGCCTCTAAGCGGGCTTCCTTGATTAGGGATCCCCAGGAGTTCACCAAGCCTCCCCTTCGCTTCTCCATGCCTGACCAGGCTCTCGGGTGGACCATAATCAATATTTACATGCAAAGACAATGGCCACTTGCTCATAACCCAGAGGGGTTTTGTGTGTCTAAAATCTAAAGTGTGTATAGGACGCTTGTATTTGCAAGTAAAGCCCTAGTTGCATACATCGTAATATATCAGTCCATAAGCCATTTCGTGTACTGCACAGTATTGAGTGTACAGTACGTTTTTTACATGCCCAAAGGCAGTATTCCTTAGAGGCAAAATCAGCAAAATTGGAATGCCTTCAGGCTTGTGTCAGCCCCCAAAAACAGCAATCGAAAGGTAAGCAACACTCTGTACCTAAGCATGAGGAAATAATTTGTGAATATGAATTATAATTGGAATTGAACTAAATTCAAATAACATCCAACATCTCACTTGTGTCGTTGCTTCTTTTGTCTTTTTTTTATGATAAAAATACCAGCCACAGATCATGAAATGAAAAGCATACCTCACATAAACTATAACGATCAATTTAATTTAATCCACATAAATATTTGCAAATTACATTGCAGAAAAACGTGCTTGTATATAACAAATACCACATATGAAAAAATACATTCATCTAATTCCACATTCTCCATTCTCTACATACACAAACCGTTCATTCAGCCTCCCATTAATTGAGCATCTAGACATCAAGGAGTAGAAATAGCTTTTCCTGTAGTGACAGAGTACTGATGCGGCAATCTTAAAAAGTACATTGAAGCAGGATTTCGATGGAGATTCATTATTTTCAGTTGCCTCCTTCTGGGTAAATAACATTAGCTGTTCTTCTTACAGAACAACCAAACTGCGCATGCAGGTTGGAAATTGCTCAACAAAAAATCACACCATTATGTACATTACAATGGTATATTATGTACATTACAATGATAATCAATAATCCCAAATCTTTCATAAATATAGCCTTTCTCTTACAACTTAAGTTCGGAGTCTTATTTCGCAAAATGTTATTTAACCTCACTTTTCAGTTCACCCGTGACCCGATGCCAAACTACACCTCTACAATCCCAGAAGATGTAGCATGCCAAAAAAACTAACCCTGGTGCTCTCTAGTAAGTTGACCTTAAGTTACTACCACAAGAATAGATAAACCATAGCCAAACATAGGTACTCTTAAGGCGTAGCCCAATATCATGCTGCTACTCTATGAAAACTCACTGAAAACAATCCAGATGCCAAAATTGTAATTGAGATCACCCATAGTTTCTTTAGTCCAATGTGACTCCTTAAATGCATCTTCCGTATATCCTGTCTCCCCCAACAGCATCTAATGATAAGGGGAAAGAATGTGTACTCATGGACTCACTGTTCCTTTTTAAAGCTTCTAACTTGTACTGTTTAAACATTCTGGACAACCCAACCACTCCTTCATAGGGGAGCATGCAGCCATTGAGTTTAGTAGCTTAATAAGATACAATGCTTTCTCTTACTGTTGTTTTGTAAATAATTCCTACACATGGGGTGTGTCCCTGAGGAGAAGAGAAATGGGGACAAAGTATAGGAAAGAGAGTGAATCTCGTAGCTCCAAGGAAATCATATATGTTATTCTACTCTTGAGTCCCCCCTCCACCCACTCCTCATTCTTAGAGCCCAATTTATATCAATTACGTGTACGCCATATCGTCAGTCTCCGGACAAAAAGTTCCTGCACGCATATTCTCCCCATTTGTACCGCTCCACTTCTGAGTACTGTTGACATGCCATGGATCAGAAATACAGAATGTTTATACATGCAGAGAAATGCCATGCGCGACCTGGAAGCAGACAAACTACTCTTATTTAGAACTCTTTCCATTTACTGGATACTTGTCATCTGTAGCCTGGCATCTGCTATATTTTATCAGTACCGCAGTTATTTCATATAGCCATGTTAGTGCTGTAAACATATCAAATAATACCACTTTACTCCTAGAAAAAAATCACTTAGAGCTCTGTTCTCACTGCTTTAAAATTTTAGAAGTGCATACCTTTTAGCCAACTATAAGTGAACGACTGTACAGTCCTAGAAATATGTACCAGGATCCCACCCAGTTAAAAGTGGCTACTTTATTATAACCCTTTATCTGGATACTCAATATTATCTTATGCATTTCTATGCCTCTATCTCAATCCAAAAGGTGCTGTGCCAACTGGGACCTCATACTCATTATTCCCAAAAACCTTAGAGATATAGCATTTATCTACTAAGGGAAAACTGTGATTAACTTAGTTTCTTTAATAAACGTATTGGCCATTCTTAAATGACAAACAGCGTGCTGGCTCCAAATGCTTTTTGAGTACTTGGTACTACTCCACATCAGTTAACTCGCCATATGTATGGTTCATCTACCTTCAATGACATAGCTATATATACTTACCTTCTCAATAATTTGGAAGTCGGTGTTTTTGCTATGATATATTAGTAGCAAAATATTAAAAACTTGATAAGGTAACTTTAACTCGTGCCATCGTCAGGCAACTGCTAATTATCCCACATATTACATCACTCATGATATCTTCTATGACATCATTTATAATATCAGTGCAACATTGGCTGTAAAATTATTGAAGATAAAACTGTGCATAACAGGGCATGAGTTATTGTTACCTTAAGGGACTATGTTTAGTTACTTGTGATAACTCTAACTATAACTGCTGAATTTCTGTTGTTTAGTATGTGTAAAATCTAAACTTAACTACAACATTGCAGTAACCTTTGTTTTTTAGTGAATATATTTATATATTTAAACATAAGTAATATATACATTTGTTAAGCAAATCTAAAGAATATCTATATATTTTTAGACCATAAGTAGTATACATTTTGTACAAAGAAATGCGCATATCCAAATACATACATATAATCAAATTATACTTATTTACATGCACAGGCACATGCTGTACATTTTTGCTTGAGTATGGGGGTCATATGGGAAAGAGACAGCTCTTGAGTAGTCTTCTGAAAATAAGATAGTTATCTGTGGGTCATATGTTTGGGGGGTAATGAATTCCATAGTTTGGCTGCTTGAACAGAGAATGATGTACCACCCATGTTTTTTTTTTGAGTGGAGGTTCCTTTGTTGTATGTATGTGGTGATTTTATTCCTGAGAATAAGTGGTCATGCTCCATGTATGCTTTGTGGGTGATACAAAGCAACTTGAAGGTGGATCTTCTGGTAACAAGTAATCAATGAAAGCCGCTCAATGCAGAGGAGATGTGGGCTTGTGGCTTTACATGTAAGAGTAGCCTGGCAGCAGAGTTCTGAATTCATTGTAGTTTTTTCACAGTTGATAAAGATGATTAGTGGTAGAGGCCATTGGCATAATCAAATTTAGACAGTACTAGAGAAATAGTAGCCTGGACCTTGTGTGGAAATCCTAGGTGTGGGAAGATGCGTCGTAGATTTTTTATGGTAATGAAGCTTGATCTTGCTAACTTGTCCACTTGGGCATTTATTGATAATTTGGGGTCCACAGTAATTCCAAGGTTTCTTATTTTTCTTACTTTAGGAGGTGGTCCCAGATCGTCAGGCGCAGAATGGGTCATAATTTTTCAAATCGCCAGGTGAGTATTTCAGTTTTTAGTTTTAATGTGTCCACGGAAGTAACAATTTTTTTGCTGCATGACATCACATAAACTTGTACTGTGTGTTCGTAATACTGATTTACACCTTTAATATATTTAATGATGGACTGTATTGAAAACCAATCTCTGATTGGGTCAGGTGTACACTCGCAGTACTTATGTTGGGGAAAAGTGAAAACTGATGACAGCAGTACTTAAATTGAGCCAATAGTTGCAGGTACCCACTGGCATTCTTTTTTGGGACCAGCACTTTTTTTTCCTCGTTAGACTTTCACATAAAGCAAGAGAAAAATACATAAGGGTCAAAAGGGGAGGAAAAGAAATATAGAAAGAATACAGAAAGGGAAGGCAGAGATGAAGAAGAACCTGCAAGAATGAAATAACGGGACAGGGAGCATCTTGCGGGGAATATAAATACATGATATTAAATAAAGACTATGCAGTCTTTGTATTCGCCATTCATCATCGCTGGTCTAGGCAAAACTTTCGGACCCTGCATTTACTCTTTTACAAATCAAGCATTGTGATAGAGACAATTAAAGACCACACCACAAGAGACACACAAAGAATTGGAGTCCCTCAGTAACTTAATGAAAATTTTGGGAAAGAGGGGTAGTGAGGTGAGGCGCCCGGTGCGCCTCAGCACAGCTGAATGAGCGAGCAGCCAGAGTAATTCCTGACCTGGAGTAAAGAGAGTACAAAACAAGCATTTGCAATGCAATTGGTCTCGCATTAACAAGAGACCTATTGCATTGCAGATATTTGTTTTTTTACCAGCACCCATGGGGCACTTTCACATTCATAAAGGCCCGCCCCTTTCTTTAGACAAGTCATGTCTAAAGAAAGGGACGTGGCCAACATTAAAGTGAAACCACAACATGAGAGCTTTGACAAAAGAAGCATCTGTTTGTCAACTTGACAAACAGATGGTTTTTGGGAGTAAAAGCGCCCATTCTGCGCTTTCACTTTAATGTCAGCCATGTACCTTTCTTTATACGCGGTTTGTGTAAAGAAAGGGGCGCGGTCTCTATGAATGTGAAAGCGTCGCATGGGCGCTAGTACACAACATAAATACATTTAAAAACGCGGCCGCTATAGTTAAAGCGGACTGGCATTAGTAAAAATTTAAATAAAAGCGGCGGCGTGCTGCGAGGTAGTGTGTGGAGTAGGAAAGAGCATTATATAAAATAATACTCACGACTTATAAAGCAGACAATGTAACAACACCCGTAAAAGGTCCAGTCGTTATGGTAAGTATCAAATGCAGTCAACGCGGTACCAAGGAGGGTCTAACAAGCCTAACAACAACTCGAAAGCCAGCGTTTACGAAGAACAATGACACAAGCCAATTAAAAATATGGGTGGAGAGTGGGCAGGGCTTCAAAGCCATACTCCACTACTGCATGCCTCGCAGCAACACATGCGCTGCCGAGGCTCTACCACAAACAAGCATTGGCATAGCCAATAGGTCTCGCCTTTGGGACCTTATAAGTGTTTAGCCATGCAACAGTTGCATAACTAAATACTCATAAGGTCCCAAAAGCGAGACCTATTGGCTATGCCAATGCTTGTTTCTGTTTATTACTGCTCTGTAGTAATGGCGGCACCCGTGCGGTAGCTTAAACATCTTAACCCTTTTTTGGCTATTTGGGGTAGTGCGCGCTGAGGCCCCTGTAACTTTTTGACCACATAAGGTATCCACGCCAAATTTGCGTCTTTTTCTTCCAACATCATGGGGATTCTAAAGGTACTCAGGGTTTGTGGATTCCCCTGGAGGGGTCACAGAAATGAGCCAAAATACAGCAAAATTTAGTTTTTTGGGGGAAAATGGGAAAAACGGGCTGCAAATCTGGGTTTTTCCCTGCAAATGTTATCAAAAAAGGGTTTGTGGGGTTGAAATCGCCATTTTCCCAGCTTTTAGGGGATACCAGACTTTTGTCAGAAACCCAACATTTTTTACACAGTTTTGGCATTTTTCTGGAACATAGCCTATTTTTGCTATTTTTTGTGCTTTCGACCTCCTTCCAGTTAATGGTAGAAATGGGTACAAAAGCAATAATGGATCCTAGAAAGCTATACATTTTACAGAAGTAGACAAAATTCTGAATTCAGCAAGGGGTCTTTTGTGTAGATCCCTCAAGGTTTCTTTATAGAAACTAACAGTTAAATATAGGATAAATTGAAAATTTGTTGAAAAAAAAGCCTTTTGTGTCAACGTTTTCACCTGTAACTTCTTCTTATTATGACAGCTCTTTGAAAGCAATATACCGTTACATCCGCTGGACATTACTGGTTGTGGGGATATACAGGACTTGTAGGTTCACCAAGAACCCGACGAACCCAGAGCCAAAACCTGAGCATCTACTTGCAATGGTTTTATATTATGTACCGGGTATATAGTAACTATTCTGTAAAAATGTGTACATGGAAAAATCGGTATGAAAGACACCTATGTATTTCTGAAATGGGAACAAAATATAGAGTTTAGAAACAGTAGAAATTTGCACATTTCCGAAATTGGGAATACTCATACTAGCATGAGAATGATCAGTCATTTTTTAGAATTGCTTCTTTTTTACACAATGTCTTTCATTTGGAAGGCAGAAATGCATCGAAAGTCAATGGATAATAACAGTTCCTTTACAAATCTGAATTACCTTAAGTCTCCCGATAAAAATGGTACCTCACTTGTATGGGTAGGCATAGTGCCCACAACAGGAAATGGCTCAAAACCCAACGTGAACACACCACATTTTCACAATGCAAAATTACCCTTTTTTAGCAAAGTGCCTAGCTGTTTTTTAACCCTAGCTCTGCCGGCACCTAGGGAAACCTAGCAAACCTATACATTTTTGAAAACTAGACACCCAGGGGAATCCAGGATGGGGTGACTTGACTGCCTCCCACCAGGTTCTGTTACCCAGAATCTCTTGCAAACCTAAAAAATTGCCAAAAAAAACAAATTTTCCCCACATTTCTCTGGTGGAAAGTTCTGGAATCTGCGTGGATCCACAAATTTCCACCCACCCCGCGTCCCCCAAAGTCTTCCGAGAAAAATGGTACCTCACTTGTGTGGGTCGGCCTAGTGCCCGCGACAGGAAACGGCGCAAAACGTAACGTGAAGTGCAGTGAAAAATGACCCTTTTTTGGCAAAGTGCCTAGCTGTAGTTTTTTAACCATAGCTCTGCCGGCACCTAGAGAAACCTAGCAAACCTATACATTTTTGAAAACTAGACACCCAGGGGAATCCAGGATGGGGCGACTTGACTGCCTCCCACCAGGTTCTGTTACCCAGAATCCCTTGCAAACCTAAAGAATTGCCAAAAAACCCACATTTTCCCCACATTTCTCTGGTGGAAAGTTCTGGAATCTGCGTGGATCCACAAATGTCCACCCACCCCACGTTCCCCAACGTCTTCTGATAAAAATGGTACCTCACTTGTGTGGATCAGGCTAGTGCCCGCGACTGGAAACGGCGCAAAACTTAACGTGGACACACCTCAATTTCGCAGTGAAAAATGACCCTTTTTTGGCAAAGTGCCTAGCTGTAGATTTTGAACCATAGCTCTGCCGGCACCTAGAGAAACCTAGCAAACCTATACATTTTTAAAAACTAGACACCCAGGGGAATCCAGGATGGGGTGACTTGACGGTTTCCCACCAGGTACTGTTACCGAGAATCTCTTGCAAACCTAAAAAATTGCCCAAAAAAACACATTTTCACCACATTTCTGTGGTGGAAAGTTCTGGAATCTGCGTGGATCCACAAATTTCCACCCACCCCGTGTTCCTCACTCGTGTGGGAGGCCCAAGTACCCGCGACAGGCAAGGGCCCAAAATGTATTGAGGCGACATGAAAATTGCCTACTTCAAAATTACCTGGTTTTACAAGGGAGGTCACTTGGGTTTTTGGCCCGGTGCTCGGCGGCCACCTAGGGAAACCTACCAAACCCACACATTTCTGAAAACTAGACACCCGGGGGATTCCAGGGAGGTATGGCTTGCGTGGATCCTCCAACGTTTCCTTACCCAGAATGCCCTGCAAACCTCAAATTTAGCTGAACAAATCACCTTTTTAAAACATGTTTGTGTGGGAAAGTTGTTGCATCACCGGGCTGACACAAATTTCCTACCACCCAGCATTCCCCCGGGTCTCCCGATAAAAACGGTGCCTCACTCGTGTGGGAGGCCCAAGTACCCGCGACAGGCAAGGGTCCAAAACGTAGTGCGCCTCAACAGGCAAGGGTCCTAAACGTAGTGCGCCTCACTACATTTTGGACCCTTGCCCGTGGCGGGTCCTTAGGCCTCCCACACGAGTGAGGCACCGTTTTTATCGGGATACCCGGGGGAACACTGGGTGGTAGGAAATTTGTGTCAGCCCGGTGATGCCACAACTTTCCCACACAAAAATGTGTGAAAAAGGTGCTTTTTTCAGCTAAATTTGAGGTTTGCAGGGCATTCTGGGTAAGGAAACGTTGGGGGATCCACGCAAGCCATACCTCCCTGGAATCCCCCGGGTGTCTAGTTTTCAGAAATGTGTGGGTTTGGTAGGTTTCCCTAGATGGCCGCCAAGCCCGGCGCCAAAAACTCATGAGACCCCCTTTGCAAAACCAGGTTGTTTTGTGATAGGTAATTTTGATGTCTCCTCAATAGGTTTTGGGCCCTTGCCTGACGTGGGCACTAGGCCTACCCACGCAAGTGAGGTACCATTTTTCTCGGAAGACTTTGCGAAACGCGGGGTGGGTGGAATTTTGTGGACCCACGCAGATTCCAGAACTTTCCACCACAGAAATGTGAGGAAAATGTGTTATTTTGGACACATTTTTAGGTTTGCAATGGATTCTGGGTAAAGGAACCTGGTGAGAGCCAGTCAAGTCACCCCATCCTGGATTCCCCTCGGTGTCTAGTTTTAAAAAATGTACAGGTTTGCTAGGTTTGCCTACGTGCCAACTGCGCTATGGCCCAAAATCCACAGGTATGCACATTGCTAAAAAAACATTCGGAGCCCAGTGGGCTTTCTGCCGCCCTGGGGGGGAATCGGGGAAGGGGGTTTCATCCCGATGTGCCCCTAAAGGGGCAGAAAGACTATGGCTATTTTTTGTGGGGGTGGGGGTGGGGGCATTGGTATGACCATTTTGGGCAGTCCCTACCCCCATGCATAAAAAAGCCTGCGTACTCGCTGGCACCAAGTGGGCTTTCTGCCCCCCCAGGGGGCAGATCAGGGGCCACTGCCACCATCTGCCCTCCTGGGGGGGCAGAAAGACTGGAATTTCTCTGGGAGTAGGGTGGGGGTATTGTCATGCCCATTTTGGGGAGCCCCTACACCTACACTAATAAAACAAAAAAATCCATGGTTTCTAGTGGGCTTTCTGCGCCCCCCAGGGGGGGCCAGATTGGGGGCTACAGCTCCCATCTGCCTCCTGGGGGCAGAAAGACTGTCATTTTTGTGGGGGGGAGGGTGGGGGCATTGGCGTGCCCGTTTTGGGCAGCCCACACCCTAAAAACAATTGCGCAAAAAAAATCCCTGGTGGATAGTGGGCTTTCTGCCCCTCTGGGGGGGGGGCAGATTGGGGGCTACTGCCAGAAAGGCTGTAATGGTGGGGGGGGTGGGGACATTGGCATGCCCGTTTCGGGCAGCCTCCACCCTAAAAAAAAAACTAAAAACAAATCCCTGGTTTCTAGTGGGCTTTCCGCCCTCCCCCCCCCCGAAGGGGCAGATTAGGGGCCAATGCCCCATCTGGCCCCCAGGGGGGTAGAAAGGCTGTAATGATGATGGGTGGGTGGGGGCATTGGCGTGCCCGTTTCGGGCAGCCCCCACCCTAAAAAAAAAAAAATCCTTGGTGTTTAGTGGGCTTTCTGCCCCACCGAAGGGGCAGATTAGGGGCCAATGCCCCATCTGCCCCCCGGGGGGGGCAGAAAGACTGTAATAATTGGGTGGTGGGGTGGGGGCATGGGCCTGCCCGTTTTGGGCAGCCCCCACCCCTATTTTTTTTTTTTTTAATTCCCTGGTGTCTAGTGGGCTTTTTGCCCCCCCCCCGGGGGGGCAGATTGGGGGCTACTGCCCCCATCTGCCCCCGGGGGGGGGCAAAAAGACTCAAAGTAATTGGGGGGGAGCAAAGGCCCTTGCCCAAGGGGCCGCTCCCCACTCCCTGGTTTCTAGTGGGTGGATCCCTGCTTGGGGATCGCCCTCCTGTGGCAATCCCCAAGCAGGGATCCACCGCGCACATGCACTGAAAGCTGTGGCCGGCGGTAGAATTTTTTGAAGCCCTTACTTTAAGTCTGGCTCAGGCGAGACCTAAAAATACAGACACTGGCTCACTTTAAAACCGCAGTCATAGATAAGGAGGAAAACGGACTAACGCAGCTTCCTCAACCCCCTCCTACCTCAGCGGCAGAGCTGGAGTCCCTCTCATTACCCTCAGAGCAGTGCTGCTCTTGCCTGCCCCTCCCCCTCTGTCCCTCGCCTTCCCACAGAGCTGTGCTGCTCCTGTCCACCTCTCCCTCTGTCTTCTCCCCCTCAGAACTGTGCTGCCCCTGTCCGCCCCTCCCCCACTGTCCTTCTCCTCCCCCTCAGAGATGTGCTGCTCTTGCCTGCCACTCCTCCTCTGTCCCTCACCTACCCAGAGAGCTGTGCTGCTCCTGTCCGCAGCCCCACCTCTGTTCCTCTCCTCCCCCATCCCCCTCCTCTCCCTCTGTCTCCTAACCATAGGAACTCTGCTGCCCCGGTCTGCTCCTCCCCCACTGTCCCGGGCTTGAGTTGCACCTAGACCCTTTCCTCAACCTCATAGCTGGGCTGCTCCTGTCCACCCCTCTCCTCCCCTCTGTGCTGCTCCTGAGCGCCCCATCCCCTCTGTCCCACTCCTCCCCCTCGGAGCTGAGCTGCTCCTGTCCACCCCTCCTCCTCTGTCCTGGGTGTGAGTTACATCCAGTCTATCTCTTCACTCTCAAAGTTGTGCTGCTTCTGTCCGCCCCTCCCCCTCTGTCCCTCCCCCTCAGAGCTGTGCTACTCCTGTCCGCCCCTCCCCCTCTGTCCCTCTTCAGCCCCTCAGAGCTGTGCTGCTCGTGTCTGCCCCTCCCCCACAATACCTCTCCTCCCCCTCAGAGCTGTGCTGCCCCTGTCCGCCTCTCCCCTTCTCCTTCCCCTTAGAGCTGTGCTGCTCCTGTCCGCTCCTCCCCCTCTGTCCCACTCCTCCTCCTCCTCAGAGCTGTGCTGCTCCTGTCGGCCCCTCCCCCTCTGTCCCTCTTCTGCCCCTCAGAGCTGTGCTGCTCCTGTCCGCCCCTTCCCCACAATCCCTCTCCTCCCCCTCAGAGCCCCTGTCCGTCTCTCCCCTTCTCCTTCCCCTCAGAGCTGCGCTGCTCCTGTCTGCTCCACCCCCTCTGTCCCTCTCCTTCCCCTCAGAACTGTGCTGCCCCTGTCCGCCTCTCCCCTTCTCCTTCCCCTCAGAGCTGTGCTGCTCCTGTACACCCCCCCCCCCCTCTTCTGTCCTGGGTGTGAGTTACATCCAGTCTATCGCTTCACTCTCATAGTTGTGCTGCTACTGTCCGCCCCTCCCCCTCTGTCCCTCCCCATCAGAGCTGTGCTGCTCCTGTCTGCCCCCCAATCCCTCTCCTCCCCCTCAGAGCTGTGCTGCCCCTGTCTGCCTCTCCTCTTCTCCTTCCCCTCAGAGCTGTGCTGCTCCTGTCCGCCCCTTCCCCTCTGTCCCTCTTCTGTCCCTCGGAGCTGTGCTGCTCCTGTCCGCCTCTCCCCTTCTCCTTCCCCTCAGAGCTGTGCTGCTCCTGTCCGCCCCCCAATCCCTCTCCTCCCCCTCAGAGCTGTGCTGCTCCTGTCCGCCCCTCCCCCTATGTCCCTCTCCTCCTCCTCGGAGCTGTGCAGCTCCTGTCTGCCCCTCCCCCTCTGTCCCTCTCCTCCCCCTCAGAGCTGTGCTGCCCCTGTCCGCCTCTCCCCTTCTCCTTCCCCTCAGAGCTGTGCTGCTCCTGTCCGCCCCTCCCCCTCTGTCCCTCTCCTCCTCCTCGGAGCTGTGCTGCTCCTGTCCGCCCCTCCCTCTCAGAGCTGTGCTGCTCCTGTCCGCCCCTCCCCCTCTGTCCCGGGCGTGAGTTACTCCCAGTCCGCGCTGGTTCTGCCTGGCGCGACGCTGGGAGCCTCCGCGGCCCCTGGTGACATCAGGGGGCTGAACCTGCGGCTCGCGCTATAATGGGGGCCGCGAGGAGGCGCCGGAGGCTGCACACCTGTGGCTCTGTGTCCGAGGCAGCACGTGAGGGTGCTTGGTGTTGCAGGCTGACCGCGTCTGCAGGCACACTGAAGATTGACCCGGTCATCGCGAAGAGCGGTCTGAGGAGACCCCAAACTCCTGAAGAGTTCGGCGAAAGAAGCACTCCCCAAGCCGTCATCACTGATACTCAGTGCAATGAGCCACCTGGCCTCGCTACTTTTACTGCTGCTGGCAGCGCGGCGTTCTCTGCAGGCACCGTATGCAGGTAAATCACAGTATAGCGCCTCTTTTTGCGCGAGTCCTGCTGTGTGCCTCGCTCTTGTTATGGGGTGGTGAATGGCTGGAGGTACACCTGCAGTGCACAACTGGGCGCTTGGTCACTAGTGCTGCTGTATACGTAAGCGGTTAGTACCTGTGCGCCAGCATCAGAGTCTGACAGCAAATACAATCTGCACTTTTACAGCTCCACCTTCAGGGGTCGCAGGTCTAGAAGGGTTTCTGCATTACGCGGAGATTCACAGGAAAACCCAGTAGTGCCGGCGCCCTCTAACACGCTGCACCAAACACCAGTTATTGTGTACCTGGATGCGCGCGCTAGGTATCCCACAGAGTTTCTCCCTGCAGTTAAGGGGTGCACGAGCTTGCCCCATCTTGGGGTCGATCAACCCTGCTGGAATCTGCACCTGCTGTGCTCCTCTGTACTGTCAACATGTAGGAAGCTGTACCCTTGTGCTCCTAGGTGCTGTCACCACTGCAGGAGCCTGCACCCTCTGTGTTCCTGGGTGCTGTCACCACTGCAGGAGCCTGCACCCTCTGTGTTCCTGGGTGCTGTCATCTCCTTAGGAGCCTGCGCTCTCTGTGCTCCTGGGTGCTGTCATCTCTGTAGGAGCCTGCACTCTCTGTGCTCCTGGGTGCTGTCCCTACTGCAGGAGCCTGCGCTCTCTGTGCTCCTGGGTGCTGTCACCACTACAGGAGCCTGCGCCCACTGTTCTCATGGGTGCTGTCATCTCTGCAGGAGCCTGCGCCCTCTGTGCTCCTGGGTGCTGTCATCTCTGCAGGAGCCTGCGCCCTCTGTGCTCCTGGGTGCTGTCATCTCTGCAGGAGCCTGCGCCCTCTGTGCTCCTGGGTGATGAGCCTGCACCCTCTGTGCTCCTGGGTGCTGTCAGCACTGACGGAGTATGCACCCTCTGTGCTCCTGGGTGATGAGCCTGCACCCTCTGTGCTCCTGGGTGCTGTCAGCACTGACGGAGTATGCACCCTCTGTGCTCCTGGGTGCTGTCACCACTGCAGGAGCCTGCGCCTACTGTGCTCCTGGGTGCTGTCACCACTGCAGGAGCCTGCGCCCACTGTGCTCCTGGGTGCTGTCATCTCTGCAGGAGTCTGCACCCACTGTGCTCCTGGGTGCTGTCCCCACTGCAGGAGCCTGCGCTCTCTGTGCTCCTGGGTACTGTCATCTCTGTAGGAGCCTGCACTCTCTGTGCTCCTGGGTGCTGTCACCACTACAGGAGCCTGCGCCCACTGTTCTCATGGGTGCTGTCATCTCTGGAGGAGCCTGGGCCCTCTGTGCTCCTGGGTGCTGTCATCTCTGCAGGAGCCTGCGCCCTCTGTGCTCCTGGGTGCTGTCATCTCTGCAGGAGCCTGCGCTCTCTGTGCTCCTGGCTGCTGAGCCTGCACCCTCTGTGCTCCTGGCTGCTGAGCCTGCACCCTCTGTGTTCCTGGGTGCTGTCACCACTGCAGGAGCCCGCGCCCTCTGTGCACTTGTGATTTATCTATCATCCCAGTAGGGCTCCTTCTGCACACTTTGTGCCCTCGATGCTGCCACCCCTGCAGGGAGGTGTCTACACCTCTATGCTTATGGGTGCTGTCACCACCGCAGGTCCCTGCACCCTCCCTGCTCTTATGATTTGTTCTGCAGCAGGACTCAGTGTCCTTTGGTCCTGCCATCCTGTAGGGCACCTGATTGCTAGCAACAATCGCATCTTTGTGCTTCTTGTCCCATGTCTCCGTGCAGGAGCCTGCGCACTATGTGCCATCGGATACTGACATGCTTGCGCCCTCTTCATCTGCATCTTCAGTGCGGTCATCTGTGCAGGACAGTCGACATCCTTCCTGTTCTTGGGAGCTATTATCACTTCACCTGCCTGCCCCCTCTGTGCTCCATGGTGCTGTTACTCCTGCGTCATCCTGTACCCGAGATTCTGGGTCTGAGTCACAAAAGTAAACTTGGACCAAAAGTCTAACTTTAGTAGTAGTAAAGTTAGACTTTGGGTCAAAACTTAGACTTTTGGTCTAAGTTTACTTTTGTGTATCAGGCCCTCTGATTCTAGCTGTTTCTCACCCCCTCCCGGAAAAAAGCCTGTATTCTATGGGTGCTGCGCCCATACACGACGCGCCACCACCTTGGCGCGGACCTGCTGCCCCCTTGAAGAAGCTTGAACAAAAAGTGTTTGTGGATGCTGCCGGTCCTGCACGTTTCTATCCCTCCATGTCCCTGGACGTCATCACTCCACAAGATCTCCACGTCATCACGGCGCCCTTGAGTACTGTAACTCTCCTGGCCATAAGTGATGCGCATGCCACTGTGGGAGGCTGCCCTCTGCACTTCTTTAAAGTAAAAAAAAAAACTAGTTTATTGAGGGAATTTCAGGTAGCAGTACAAATGACAATGTAGCAATAAAAAAGTGATTAAATGCATAAATCAGTTTAGCATTACATAAATAGAAAATGACAGAGACATGTAATTTGATTGGCCCAGATACAAGGTTACAATTCATATAGAGGTCTTAGTAGGGAATAAGAAATGATCAAATGATATATTAATAACATGAGGAAGGTCATGGAGGTTTGGAGACTTCTTGTTGCACAGGGGTCAGGGAAAGGGAGCGTCTAGCACTAACAGCATTGAAAAATGTAATGGGCATCCATAAAATTGCACGTTTCGTTGCCATATGAATAGGATATACAAAAGTTGTATCCAACCTATGGTTATAACAGACAGCATACCACCATGCTTGATAGAAAGGGACAAAGTATTTTACCATTTCTACAGGAAAGTCTTTAAGCATAGGATTAGCACCGTGCTATCTTTGCCGAGCTGTAAAATGGCCTAAGCCTTTTACCACTCCAAGCCAACCTGAAGTGAATAAAAGCAACCCCTGACACGTGTTTCGCTCTCATTAGAGCTCTTCAAAGAGGTATAGCTTTGTCCAGACACAAGGGAGCACCCAGTTTAAATCAAACCAATTCCCTTTCAGGCATAGAGTGATGCATAAATTAAGCAAAAAAAGAAGCAGAGAACTCAGGGTAGTTCTCAAGTTTAGGTGGAAAGCAGCTCCAGTATAGAGCACTCGCAACACCAGCGACACTTTAAATTTGCTCACCTCAAATGTCCGCTTTTCTGTCAAAGTCTTTAGGCGTAGAATTAGCACAGTGCCATCCACGCTGAGATAGAAAGGGACAAAGTCTTTTACCATTTCTACAGCAAAGTCTTTAAGCATAGGATTAGCACAGTGCTATCCTTGCCGAGCTGTAAAATGGCCAAAGCCTTTTACCACTCCAGGCACAGTATTACAGCTTTGGATTGGTAAAATACCATCCAAGACAACCTGAAGTGAATAAAAGCAACCCCTGACACGTATTACGCTCTCATTAGAGCTCTTCAGAGAGGTGTAGCTTTGTCCAAACAAACAGGAGCACCCAATATAAATCAAAACAATTCCCTTTCAGGCATAGAGTGATGCATAAATTATGCTAAAAAAGAAGCAGAGAACTTTGGGTAGTTCTCAAGTTTAGGTGGAAAGCAGCTCCAGTATAGAGCACTCTCAACACCAGCGAAATCACGATATATTTCTGTTTAATGGCCAGCTTTATCTGCAAACACAGGGGACTGCCATGGGCACGTGCTTCGCCCCCAGCTATGCAAATCTTTTAGTAGGCTGGTGGGAGAAGCACATGGCATGGACAGGGGAGAGAGAACACTGGATGCAACATGTAGCCCTATGGGCGAGGTACTATTTGTTTATTGTCTGGCGGGGCACGCAAACGCAAGCTGAACAATGTCAGTGCCCTGAATAAAAATGATTGCTGGATATACTGTTTTACATTCACAAAGCCAGCATCCACGCAATTTAATCAACAGCATCCCCTATGGTGAGCTGTTCAGGTTAAAACGCAATTGTTCTCGTTCAGAGGATTTCCGAGTTGCAGAAAGGGACTGCCTCCAGAGATTTAAAGAAAGAGGGTATAGGATGAAAGTCCTCCAAGAGGCGACCGAAAGAGTGGCTACAAAGGAAAGGAAAGATCTGCTGATCCGGAAAGAGACTAAATAGGAATGTATACAAGGAAAGTCCAAGGTTAGATTGATCCTTGGATTTTCTGCTGAGTCACATCAGATTCGAAGTTTGATTCATAAGAATTGGGGTATCCTTAGAACTGACTGGATAATTGGGAAGACCTTATCAAGCAGGCCAGATATCACATAGAGAAAAAGCGCTGCTTTGAATGATATCCTGGCTCAAAGTCATTATATTGACAAACTTCCATGTGAATTTGACGTCACAGGCTTTTATCCATGCACTAAGTGCAAAGCCTGTAAAAATAGTGTAAAGGTAAAAGACTACCAGGTCCCAGGGAAGAAAACCAGAAGAAACATTAACAAACTGTTAAACTGTAACTCCAGTTTTGTGATCTATTGTATATCGTGCCCCACGGGCTCCAATTAATTGGGAGCACAATACACCAGGCTAAAAAACAAATTTTAGAACACACATGTGCCATCACGAACTATGATGTAACATATCCAGTCACGAGGCACTTTGCAGAGGCCCTTGAAGGGAGAAGCGACTGATTACAGTTCTTCTGCCTTGATCAGGTGAAGCGGAAGGAGCGGGGTGGTGACCGTGGGAAAATACTGAGAACGCTGGAGTCCAGGTACATTGTGGAATTGAGAAGACGTGCACCATATGGGCTCAACAGCGAAGAATATCTATGGTCACATATTGGCTGAGTGTAGGGTCTCCTGCATCCCAATGAAGCATCCAGTAAATTTTGAGAATAAGCATAGGATAGGTTTATATTGGATTTCCTTACCTAAAGATTCTAGGTGGCACCCCATCACAGTGCTCTGGCAGTCGAGATGGTTTCCAATAAAAGTGGGGCTTATGTGGTCAAACAAGGAGGGTATGTCTATCAAAGCCCACTCGGGTGGCATTGGCCGCAAGCAGCACGTTAGGTTCCATTTTGCTAGTTAAACGTAATATAGAACCTTTAGGAAATAAGAGGGGAAGCCTATACAGGGCCAAATAACTACATGCATTATTAGCAATAGTCATCACATTAGGACTCAACCAGCCCATTGAGGGCTAGATAGCAACATTCCCTAAGATTTGAGCTGATAGTAGTAAGATCCAACCCGAGTGGGTCAAGTAATATGGAGGGTATAACTGATAAGAAATTATTACCCGTTGCCGTATTGTGCAAAAAATGATGATTGACTGCGTAAGTATTTATTTATATATAAACATATGAGGATGAAGGAAGGCATCTTAACTGCTGGAATTATACGAGATAAAGAGTTACTAAATTAATGTGATTGGACATTGTTCTAAATAATTTCATTATGTGTAGTAACATTTAAAGATGGCCACAGCCTTGTATTATTGTTGTTTTACCACCATCCCATTGCTGCTAAAAGTTTGCTTTTTATTTAAATGAATTGTTATCCAATCAATGGTTGTGATGTTAAAAGGTGATTTGACACGAAGGGACACTGACATTGACTAAGGCATTTGTCAGTAGTGGTTGCACTTATTTTTAATCAATCTTAATTTGAATGCCAGCGAGTGCCCAGTATCGTCCTTGGACCGTATTTGAAATATATATATATATATATATATATATATATATATATATATATATATATATATATTACCTACTGGCGGTCGCCAGTAGGTAGTTATAGTTAGGACCCTGTTTCCATAGGAAATCCGCAACATTCTATTTTGAATAACTTTGGCGCCGGTCGACGAATCCTCGCGAATTTCTCAAAATAGGTGGGGCGCTACGCTCCGCTCCTACCCTTAAAGTCTCGGGGGGATTCGTCAAGCGGGGGCTGAGATAAAAGGGGGGTCCCAAAACGCGTTTTTCCCATGCATTTTTCCATAGGACCTTTAGACAGGGCTACAGCCCGAACGGCTGAACAGAATTACTAGAAATTTGGCAGAGAGGTAGTCCTCAGGTCAAGGAAGTGCCTTTTGTAGGTTTGGTGTAAATCTGTTCAGTAGATTCTGAGAAAATAGCCTTTAAATCAATATATATATCTGAGCCAGCTTACGGTACGCTTACCGTAAGCTTACCGTACGCGTACGGTGGCGTGCGCGAGCGCGATTCTGATTGGCTCTTAGATCTTAGTAAACATTCGAATTGGCCGAAACCAGGAAGCGTCGGCCGCCATTTTCTCTCTCGCACTGAGAGTTAGGTTGTAAAATAAAGCCAAAAAACATGTAAAGGGGCTGTTTAGACAGCTCCCACACACATAGCCATGTTGAGGGAGTCCCCAAAGACCCCCCAAGGCCAAAAATGCAATTTTTATTTTTTCGATAATTTCGCCGATTACGCTTACCGTACGCGTACGGTATATAATTTAAAAAAAAAAACAACTAGCCACACTCTCCCCACCCCGTGTGCAATTGGTGGCCCCAGGCCACCAAATATGCATGGCATATCATATGTGTGATAAAATAGAATATTTTAAAAAAAAATAATAAAAGGAAAAATTATCCACACATCCACCCCGTGTGCAAATGGTGGCCGAAGGGCACCATTTGTGCATGGCTTATAAAAATGACGAAAAATTAAAATATTACCTTTCAAAACGAAGTGCATCATATGTCCTCCATGTGCGCACGGTGCGCGAAGCGCATCGTGCGTACATGGCCCATCTAGCGTAACGTGGGCACGCGGTGCGCGTAGCGCACCGCGTGCCCACCGTGCGTGCACGGCACTAACTGCGTAAAGTGGGCGCGCGGTGCGCGAAGCGCACCGCGTGCTTACTGTGCGCGCACGGAACGAACTGCGTTAAGTGGGCGCGCACGCCACGAATGGCGTAAAGTAACTTAGCATTTAAAAAACCGTACAAATTCACTGAAAAAACCATAGGTTTCACACACGTTATAGTTAGGAATTAGCATTTAAAAAACCTTGCAAATTCACTGAAAAAACCATAGGTTTCACACATGTTATAGTTAGCGGAAATTTTACTGATAAAAAACCAGTGAAATTCCCCCGTTATAGTTAGTGCAGGCAACTATAACTCACGCAACCGCAATCTTCTGCTGATGACATATGTGTCTTTATGAAAAAAAAATATTTGTAATATATGTATAGCTAAAAATGTATGGAAGAAGACATGGGCAAATAAGTGTCTAAATACAGTATTAGCATCAGCAGAGGATTGCGGTCGCGTGAGTTATAGTTGCCTGCACTAACTATAACGGGGGAATTTCACTGGTTTTTTATCAGTAAAATTTCCGCTAACTATAACATGTGTGAAACCTATGGTTTTTTCAGTGAATATATATATATATACATTTTTTTTTTCACTGAAAAAAACAAAGATTAAAGGGACGTTATAGTTAGGTTCTGATTTTACCCACACAAGACCATAGAAATTCAGCAGTTATAGTCAGTTACCTCAAGTAACTGTAATTTGTGCCCTAAGGTAACTCACGCCCCTGCCATGCACAGTTTTCTTATGAACAATTTTACAGCAAATGTTAAAGTGATATTATCAATGAAGTCATACAAGATGTTATGAGTGATGTAATAAGTGGGGTAATTAGCAGTGCATGGTGAGGACACGAGTTATGGTTACCTTAGGGCACTTGAGGTAACTCTAACTGTAAGTACTGAAGTTCTGTCGTTTTCCGTGTCTAAAATCTGACTATAACGTCCCTGTAATCTTTGATATTTTCAGTGAATTTCTATGTTTTTTTAATGCTATTTCCCAACTATTATGTCCCTATAACGTTTTTTTTGTGTGTGAATTTGTAGTATTTTTTAAAACTTAAAGTAGTATTTAATTACCATACGCTCATCTAACTGCTGCCGTGCATGGCGGCTGTGCACAACAGCAGGCTGGCCATAAGCTCTGTGATTAACCATCCAAAGGCTGCCAGCCTTGGAGGGAGGTACTCAGCCTCCCTGTGCCAATTTGGGCCCTGGGGAATCCATCCCCCAGGGCCCACTGCTGTAATTATGGGGTAGAGGGGCATGCAGTTCACCACTCGGGCTGATTCAGCCTTGGGTACTCCATTTCCCAGGGCCCAGCCATGTTGTAAATGGGAAGAGGGCCGCGCAGCACCCCTCCAGGGCTGATATTTTCCCACCGGGAACCCCCATACCCTGTAGTCAATTAGTATAAGGAGATGGGGCAACCCTGGACCAATTTCACCCCTGGGTTACCATCCCACAGAGCAAGGCCAATAACTAATGGTAGCAGGGGTCTGCAAGGACCCATCCCTGGGTCGGTTTTGGCCCGGAGACCCCATACCCAAGGGTCTGCCAAATAAACCCACTGTCTCCTTGTTGGGGGGCCGTGGGGGACCCTGCCTCCAGTGGGAGGAGGCATTACTTCGGCCTGCAGAAAGCGGCTAAAAATGCTGCTCCATGCAGGCGGTAGCAATATTTTCATCTGTTTCCCTTCCTGCTTCAATGCGGGCAGGAAAACAGATGAAAAGTACGCTCCCAGCGGGCAGGAGCATTTTTCATGCTCCCGACTGCTGGGAGCGGACTTACTTTTTGCTCACGCTTGGTGGGAGCTTTGAAAAAATTCTTACCAAGTGAGAGCAAACACAAGTTTGTTCTGCGGGTGGGCACCCCATAAAATAACAGGAGCTGGCCCTGCGGGCATGGGGTCCCCAGGCCATTATTGGCTCCAGGTGGGAGCCACACTGCCCCCCTCACCATATATCCATGGTGCAGAAATCAGCCCAGGAGGGGGCAGTGCGCATTTTGACTGGGTATGAGGTGTTTTTATGTTTAGATGCTTTCCTTAGGAATAATTCTAGGGCTATCAGAATCTTGAAGCTTGTTTGATTGAAAGCTGGTTATGTGTATGGCAGAGATCGGAGGGCATGCAAGACAGAGTTTTATGTCCTGAAAAGCCATTATTTAATGAACATACAAGGATATTGCTGATCTCGACGCACTATCCAGAGCCACTCTTGTCGTTAGCATGTGAAGTGTGCTTCCTTTCTGAACTCGCGACATGATCAAGTCAAGTTAACCATGTCTTCAGTATGGCATTAACATGAAAATGAGCCTTTTAATAAGAAAATCACAGGTGAACCATCAGGATCCTATCAAAGCAGCATTGATAGAAAGATTTCCCAGTGTTGACAAAGACAGCAGCAGGTTGGGCTGCTTGCTCTCAAGCAGTGCTCAACTTGAAAAACAATGCATGTACCAGGGCCCTTGTTGGGAGGCCACTGCAGCTTGAAGCACCCATTTCTCTTGTTAACTCTGCTAAAGACAGTATCGACGCAACTACTAACCATTGCACTCCTACAAGTGTGACAGTTATGACTATTTTAGGCCGCCCAAAGCTATAATAATGGCGTGAGCAACAGGTATTGTTCTTTTTTCATGTGCATTGACAATGTTGTGCGCATCTCAAAATTAGACAGAGAGCGCCACCATGTGGTGGACTGTCAATAGAGCCCCTGCTGACAATAAAGTGCTGTGGCCAGCACGGGAAAACACCAGCTGAAATTAAGCACTGCCCTAAAGCCAGTTGGAGGAACTGAGTGCCACAGACGGCGACAGGTGAAGTCTTGCACAGAATCGTTAGGCAGGTTCCCTTGCGCAACTGTGTAATAGTAAGTATAGTGGCAGGTAGTGAGGGAGGCATTAGTACAGCTGAAGGGAAAGCCTCATCTATTTTCAGGGATGCAGATATAAATGAAATGACTAATATTGTAAATAACTTTATTAGGTGCTCCTGATGGAATGGTTACGTCATGAGCACCAGTGCTCCTGTGCTCATGACGGAACCATTCCGTCTTGTGCACCGGTGCACAAAATCCCTCTGCTGCAGACAGCAGAGGGATTTCCTATTTTTTTTTTTTTGCCTCGGGAATTGGGTAAGAGCTTCCCCAACCTCCCAAGGCTTTTTTTTGTTTCAATGTAATGAGGAGCGCGCGCATGGCGCACTAACGTCATTACATTGAAAATGAAACTGAAACATAGTTTTAGTTTCATTGTTTCGGTGTTCGTGAGGCTATCTCAGGCCCCCGAGCACCGAATGACATGGGAGAGGTATCGTTGTAAAGGGGATAATCTCCTCTTTCCAATGATACCCTTTCCTAGTGGATCTCTGCTTGGGGATCGTCCCAGGAGGGTGATACCCACCAGGGATCCACCCACTAGGCACCATGGAGGGGGGAGCAGCCGCTTGGGTAAGGGCCTTTCCTCCTACACAAAACTGGCATGATCAGTCTTCCTGCTCCCCAATCTGTCCCCGCGGGGGGCAGAAAGGACCCTAGACACCAGGGATTCCTTTTTTTTTAGGTCATGGCTGGGGGCTGCCCAGAATGGGCATGCCACTGTCCCCACCCTTCCCCCTCGATAAAGACAAAAGACTTCCTGCTCCCCCCCAGGACGCAGATGGGGGCAACAGCCACTGATCTGCCCACCCCGGGGGGGGGGGGGAGTGGCAGTAAAGCCACTAGGCACAAGGGAATAGTTTTTATTTATTTATACCTAGGGGTGGGGGCTGCCTAGAGGGGGCCTGCCAATGCCCCGTCCCAAAAACAATTGCCATAGTCTTTCTGTCCCCAGAGGCATACGGGGGCAATACCCCCTTATAATCTCCCCAGAGGGACAGAAAGCCCACTAGGCACCAGGGATTCTTCTTATTTTTTTTTTTATACGTAAGGGGGGGGGGGTCTGCCCAGAATGGGCATGCCAATACCCCACCCCCAAAAAATTGCCACAGTCTTTCTGCCCCCCCACCTTGAGGCAGATGGGTGCAATAGCCCCATATCTGCCCCCCAGAAAGCCCACTAAGCACCAGGGATTCTTTTTTTCCTAAGGTAAGGGGTGGGGGCTGCCCAGAATGGTATGCTAATGCCCCCATTCCCCCCCCCCAAAATGCCAGTGGCAGTAGCTCCTGATCTGACCCCGGGGGGGCAGAAAGCCCATTAGGCACCAGGATTTTTTTTACATGTAGAAGCGGGGGCTGCCCACCCTAAAAACAATTGCCATACCCTTTCTGCCCATCCCCAGGAGGCAGACGGGGGGCAGCAGCCCCTTGCCTGCTCTCCTGGGGGGGGGGGGCAAAAGTACCAGCGATTATATTGTTTCAAAGTTCAGGGGTGAGGGCTGCCCAGAATGGGCATGCCAATATCCCCACCCCCCAAAAAATTTGCCACAATATTTCTGCCCACCCAAGGAGGCAGATGGGGGTAATAGCCCCTGATTTGCCCGCCCTGGAAGGGCAGAGAGCCCACTAGGCACCAGGGATTAGGCTAGACTTTTTATACGTAGGAGTGGGGGCTGCCAGACATCTTTAAAAACTAGACATCCGGGGCGGTTCAGGGAGGTATGGCTTGTGTGGATCCCCAATGGTTTCCTACCTAGAAGCCCTTGCAAACCTCAAATTGAGCTAAACAAAGTTTTCTCAAATTTCTGTGTGGGAAAGTTGTAGGATCACTAGGGTGACACAAATTTCCTATCATCCAGGTTTTCCCCAGGTATCCTGATACAAATGGTACCTCACTTGTGTAGGTGGGCCAAGTACTCACAACATGCAAGGGCCTAAAACATCACAAAACAACCTGGGGGGGGGGGTAACTTGGAGTTTTGGCCCCGGGTTTGGTGGCCATCTAGAGAAACCTACCAAACCCACAAATTTCTGAACACTAGAGACCAGGGGGAGTACAGGGAGGCATGGCTTGCGTGGCTCCCCCAACATTTGCCTACCCAGAATCCCCTGCAAACCTCAAATTTAGCTGAATCACTTTTTCCACACATTTTTTTATGTGGGATTCTGGGTAGGATAAAGTTGAGGGATCCACACAACCCATAGCTCCCTTACACCCCAGAGTGTCTAGATTTCAGAAATGTGTGGGTTTGGTAGGGTTCCCTAGATGGCCGCCGAGCCCAAAGGCAAAAACCCAGTTGCCCCCCCCCTTGCAAAACCAGGTCGTTTTGTGATAGGTAATTTTGATGTCTCCACAATACGTTTTGGGCCTTTGCGGGTTCTTGGCCCACCCACACGAGTAAGGTACTATTTTTATTGGGAGACCTCTGGGAATGCTGGGTGGTAGGAAATTCGTGTCAGTCCGGTGATCCCACACAGACACTTGAGAAAAATGTGATTTTTTTTTTCCAGCTAAATTTGATGTTTGCAGTGGATTCTGGGTAGGAAAATGTTGGGGGGGGGGGCGAGCCCACGCAAGCCATCCCTCCCTGAACCCCCCTGGGTGTCTTGTTTTCAAAGATGTCTGGGTTTGGTAGGTTTCCCTAAATGGTCGCCGAGTGCGGGGGCCAAAAACCCAGGTTAGCCCCGGGCACAACCAGGTAGTTTTGTAATAGGTAATTTTTAAGTCTCCACAGTACATTTTGGGCCCTTCACTGCCGTGGGCACTTGGCCCACCCACACAAGTGAGGCACCATTTTTATCAGTAGACTTTAAAGAATGTGGGGTGGGTGTAAGTTTGTGGACCCACGCAGAATCCAGAACTTTCCATTACAGAAATGTGAGAAATATGTTTTTTGTGTTTTTTTTACAAAGTTTGAGATTTGCAAGGGATTCTGGGTAACAGGACCTGGTGAGAGCCACACAAATCACCCAGTCCTGGATTCCCCTGTGTGCCTAGTTTTCACTAATGTATAGGTTTGCAAGGTTTCTCTAGGTACCGGCAGAGCTACGATTCAAAATCCACAGCATGGCACTTTGGGAAAAAAAAGGTCAGTTTTCGCTGTAAAAATGTGATGTATCCACATTGCAGTTTGGCCCGTTTCCAGCTGTGGGCACTAGGCCTACCTACACAAGTGAGGTACCATTTTTATAGGAAGACTTGGGGGAATGCGGGGGGGGTAGAATTTTGTGGATCCACGCAGACTCCAGAACTTTCCATCACAGAAATATGAGGAAAATGTGTTTTTTTTTTTTTACAAAGTTTGAGGTTTGCAAGGGATTCTGGGTAACAGAACCCAATGAGATCACTCCAGTCACCCCATACTGGATTCCCCTGGGTGTCTAGTTTTCGAAAATGTAATAGGTTTACTAGGTTTCCTTAGGTGCTGACTGAACTAGGGTTCAAAATCCACAGCTAGGCACTTTGAAAAAAAAAGGGTCAGTTTTCACTGTAAAAATGTGGTGTGTCCACATTGCATTTTGGGCCGTTTTCTGTTACGGGCATTAGGCCTACCCACACAAGTAAGGTACCCTTTTTATCGGGAGACTCAGGGGAACACAGAATTGTAGAGCAACTATTATTACCTATTGACTTTCTCTGCATTTCTACCTTCCAAATGTAAGACAATGCATAAAAAAGAAGTCACTTTGGAAAATGTCCTATAATTTACATGCTAGTATGGGTACCGAACAATTTCGGTGGTGTGCAAATAGCTACTGCTTCTAAACTCTATATTGTTTTCCCATTTCTGAAATACATAGGGGTCCTTGATACCTATGTTTCACTCTTGGATAAGTGAGAAGTAAATAAAACCGATCAAACCAAAACCTGGTCCACAGGAATCTATCATAGGAGTTCACTAACCCAAGTAAATACGGCTCAGCCATCTCTGTGGACCTTAATATAACAAAGTGGCGAACGCTTGGCTTCATGAGCTCCCTCTCCTCCCTTGGTATAGTCTGGCGCATTCTAAACGCCGTCTTCAGGAGGGGTATGTCAACCTTTTGGGTTCCCTATGGGTTAGAAAAGAGATCTCCTCTGCCCAGATTCGATAAGCTTCTTGAATTCAGTATTGTGCCTACTTTTCAGAAATGTATAGCTTTCCAGGATCCATTATTGTTTTCACACCAATTTCTACCACTAACTGGAAGGAGGTTGAAAGCACAGAAAGTAGCAAAAATAGGCTATGTCCCAGTAAAATGCCAAAACTGTGTAAAAAAAGTTGATTTTCTGACAAAGGTCTGTCTGTCCCTGAAAGCTGGGAAGATGGTGTTTTCAGCACCACAAACCGTTTGTTGATGCCATTTACTGGGAAAAAACTAGACGCTTTCTTCTGCAGCATTTTTCCCCATTTTTCCAAATAAAAAACAAAATGTATGTTCAATAATTTCTGGGTCCCCTTCAGGGAAATCCACAAACCCTGGGTACCTTTAAAATCCCCAGGATGTTGGAAGAAAAGGGTGCAAATTTGACGTGGATACCAAATGTGGACAAAATGTTACAGGGGCCTAAGCGTGTAGTAGTATCCCAAATAGACAAATAAAAAAAAACTTTGTAAAGTGGGGGGACAGGCCTAGCAGCGAAAGGGTTAACAAATTTTATTCTTGTTGACAGTGCCAATTCAGGCTCAAAGGGAATGGCTAGATTAGTTCACGCCCGGATGTCACAGGAAGTTCAAGGTTATGTAGGAAGGCTACTTGAGTAGGGGTTAACAGTTGTAGTAAAGGGGTGGGGAGTTTCAAGGGCACAGTTACAGTTAAACAGATCTGTGACGGGTACAATATTACTGTTGTTGGGAGGTGATTTTTAGGGGAGGGGGGTAGTTTAAAATAGATGAGATAATTAGTATAGTGAGGTTTTAGTTTTGTGAGGCAAAGGCCTAGGTGGTCTTTGCTGCTTCCCTCACCGCCAATAGCATCACTGGTCCTGACTGAGGTTATTACAAGTGGAGTAGGCCATTTATGGCTTGGTTGTATGAGAGAGTGAACGGCCTCCTATGTTTGCACCTCACCGCACCATTGTACTCTGGGCATAGTGCTTTGAGATGTGAGGGTAACACTGTCACAGTTAACACAGTAGTACACCCCACTGACACCGTTGGTGACCCTCAACATGTCCCCCCCAACCTAGTGCATGTGGAGGGACATCGCCCGATGGTGAACACTTTTGTGTTAATGCGCCGCCATGCAGAAGGGGAGGTGGCTCACAGAATCATGACTGGGCAGTACCCGGCTCATCACCGGGGACTCTGTGACTGGGGCACAGAGGCATCATACCAGAGGCAGACATGCTAACATTTAAGAACCCCTCAGAAGGAGATTTAGCAACATTTTGGGAATTTATTTCACCCTTATTTTTTGGAAGTGGGTAAGTTTTCTGCTAGAGAAACTAAAAATTGCGTTTTCTGCTTATTAAATCGGGAACCTCCTAGGTAAATTGGGAGTGTTGGCATATGTGCAGAGGTGTAATATTTTGTATGGCTGCACATAGACTCAGCGCCTTCAAGAGTGTTGGTTGGAGGACAAGCCTGCCCTGTCCATGAAAGCCAGTACCAAAGGCCACATTTACCTGAGTGAAAGGCATTTCGAATTTGGAAGATGCCGGATTGAAAGTGGTCTCCCACCCAAATGTACAGACTGGATATTAGCTGTAGCCCCGCTCCAGTACATCAAAAACGAAACCTGCATTGGCAAGGCATCTTGACCATTCACCTGCGGCTGCTTATTACCTCAGTTTAGGAATTGAGTATACACAAACCATGTGAACCCTACCACCATCCTTGCCTCATCAGAGCACCTGAATGTGCTCTCTACACCTCATCAGTGATCAGAGGAGGACTGACAAAGAAGGCATTTATTTTCTTCAAGTGCTGGTGAACCTCCAGAAGTGATAACTTTGCTTGGTGGCCACATTATCCTTCATCGCCCGGGCTTTGTAGAACCTTCTCCCCCACTGTGGCCTCCACGGTACCTACAAATATGACATGAGCACAGGCATGTCGTCAGCCTTTTGGTCTAGCTGCATGAGTAACTCTCCTGGTGCCTTACTTGGCTATTCCCCAGACTATGCTTGGCTGTGCAGGGACCAAGCATTTAGCTAGCTTGCTTGCCAGATCAGATCTTATAGAAAGGCCTGTAATGCCCTTTTGGTGCCTCGTAGTGTCTCCATGTCCTTGTGAGCTCACACCCCTCCACTTTCCTTTCTTCCATTGGCACATGTTGTCTTTCTTAATGCTGAGTTGCTAGCACGTAGCGCCGGTGTGCCCGACTCTTCACTCTACAGTTATTGCCAGCTATGACTGGAAATACGAGATCTGCACTTTGTGCTAAAGCGTCAACAGCTCACAGTGACCACTAATGCGACGCTCCAGTAGTGACCATACGCAAAGCCCTGTCAGCTCTTTGCCCTACAGCATGGGTACTCGCAAACATTTGCACAGGGGCCACAAAGTACGGTCTATGGCGTGTCCTAGGGCCGCACGGATGCCAGCAGGGTGGCGGTAGGGAGTTTGGTTGGGTCAGGTATTGTGTAAGGAGGGCTAAAAAATATTAAATAAATGGGCAAGCATTTATTTGCAGGTTAATAAATGCTTGCCTTTTTATTTAACACTTGTTTTCTGATTATTAGTGTTCAGCAAATAAACTGTAGCTCATGCTTCTTTTCACCAGGGGGGCTGCGTGGAAAGGTCAAAAGGGCCTCAAGCTTCCCCCGGGCTGTACTTTAAGTATCACTGCGCTACAGCAACTACCATTTCACTATCATCTGTGACGGTCTCCCTGTTCCTTGTGACCTATTCCACTGTGAACTGGACTCTTCACCCTAGACTTAAAAGGTAATAATTTTAGTGGAACTAACCTGGTCCCTGTATCTAGCCTGTGCTCCATCGCAGTCAACCTGAATTTGTGACTTTCACCTGGTCTTGTCTGACAAGATAACTGCGAGTGGCGCCTTATGCTTTTAGGCGCTATGCTCACCTGAAATGTTTGAAATTGCATATCTCTGGTTCTACTGATTAGATTTTTGTCATTTTGGTGTCAAATCATTTATGAAATTTTACTCTATTTTTCTAAATTTGTGTGGGATTTTCCATGTGTCGTGTTGTCATTTTTTACTGTTTGTGTGCTGCATAAATGCTTTACACATTGCCTCTAGGTTAAGTCTGGCTGCTTTTGTACCATGCTACCAGTGTGTTAATTACTTATTGACTCTTGTGGTTCACCCTCACAAGGATTGTGGCTGTTGCTTGAGAGGGGCTCGCACCCCCCTCAATCAACAACCCAATTTCTCCCAATGGATGTATGCACACTTTTGCCTCTAAGCCTAGGGTGCACTGCCTTGATGATGATGATGATATAGGTTTGTTATGTGCAGGGTTGAATATCCTGAAATATATTTGTCTTTAGGGTTGTCTTCCAGGCAGTTGTCCCACTTTGAGGTCCACGTAGAGGCTTTTAGACACCTGGGTACCTTTTGACTGATGCTGAGGTGTGTGAATGATGTTTGCTCAGATGCAGATATGTCCCCATCCCAAATTAGTGGGTTGTCTGGATAGTAGCTGAAGTGTGAATGAATCGGAAGTGACCATAGGGGATGACGCATGCTTTTTTTACAACCTGGTTTTATCTTGTTTGGAAGGCAGTATGTTAGTGTGGCATGTACGACTAAGAAGGTGTGTTTGCAAAGCCAGTGCATGACACATAGGAGCAGCAGGGTATGAGAGGGTTCTCACTTAACCTGGAGGCCATTGGAGGCTGGCGATAATGTGCCTGAGACATGCCAGGCCTCTGAAGATACTGGTGCCAGGTGATCACAATAACTAATCTACTACAGAGGGGTTAATGGGGATCATTGCTGGAGTCTATTGGTGTTTGACATGAGGTCAGATGTGTGCAAATGATCCCTCTCCACCCCCACAAATATGGCAATTACAGTAGCCAGTAAGAGTCAAAGATTTAATTATTGCTTATTCTTTGAATGCTCCTTTGGGGTGAGCCCTTATCCGTAAGGAGTGTCCTTGCGGATAAGGGTTCGCCCCAAAGGTGCTAAAGGTTCCCTCATAAGGAGTCCACGAACTATGGTTGAGCAGAACACCTGTGTTACAGGTGCAACTTAGGGATGAGAACTTGAAGATTTGCTGGTGCACCTTGGCCCTTTGAGGCAGGTGAGTGCAACCTCTGCAGCTGTAGATCATACTTTGCATAGGAAGTAGATCCTATTTCAGTAACATAGGTGGGTGTTTCAGTGGAGATCTGCACAAGTATTACCAGCGTTTAATTTAGAAAATAATAAGTGCTGGGGCACAAAGACTTTTTCAGAATCCCACGCCCGGTCATATCGAAGATCAGGGAGACAAAAACCAAGACTGTACAGTCTTCATTATACCTCCTGCCCCTTTTATCCTTCATCAGACACCCCTGCATCTCTCACTTACAGGTTCTTTTTCATCCCTGCTCTCTCGGTCACTGTTTTTCCACCTTCCTCAGTCTTTCCACCTTTCTTGTTTTCCCCTCTTTTGATCTGTATCAAAGTCTGTTGAGGAAAAATAAGTGCTGCTCCCGGTGGGTCCTACCTGCAACCACTGGCTCCAATTGAGCACGATTTACATATCTTCGGAGCGGACTGTGGTGGGTATCGCTTCATAGATCACAGTCTAATGGAGGTTCCAAAGCCCTACGCTACCATTAACATAGGCCACTCTCCAAAGAGGTGATGCTCAGCATGGAGGCCCCCATCTCAGTAATGAGATAGTAAAAGTGTCAAAATCATTGAATGAGTCATCCTTGTCATTTCTTGTGCTTTAATTATATTTTCTTCAAAATAGTTTTTAATAGCACAAATAAATCTGGTGATCATAGCAGTAAAAGAAGCTATCTAGAATAGATAAACTTTTTGGTTCTTGTATAATTAACTGTCGCCAGTATGGAGTTAGTTATGCTAGCGTGATCAATGTGGAGCTATGCGAAAAGTCAATTGTTGAAAGTACATAAATTACCAGATCATCTTAGTTCTACAATGGAAATAGTAACTTACACCACATTTTGTGCTGCAGAAAGATGATATGAGGAAGTTATGTAGCTGTATGACTTCAGAACATTGTATTAATATAATCACTCCTGTACAACCAGTTTGGAATATCACATTGATCTGTGTCCTGTGCAGACAAATCATTGGCGCCGCTGCTTATATATTCTCATTGCAGACCATAGGTTTCATGGGGAGCTTTGCTGGTTTCTTATGCTCCGGAAACAGGGAAGGCACAGGCGAAAATCGAAAGCATTGCCACCTCCAGGGGAGTTGCACAGTGCCTCTGCCATCTTCGACTGGATATGCATGTGTTGCCGTTGCATCACGAGCCACAACCTGCTATATCCACATGCAGATTTTAACTAAAAAAAAATTCGCTTTCAGTTGGAGATGGATCAAAAGTTGCTTAAATGCAAAACTTGTTCTCCAACACCATGTCAGTCTGCCACTTTGTAAAAGTTAAGTGGCCAGCGCTAAGCTGTTGACTGGTCTAGTCAGATATTTAAACAGGCGGTTAGTTATCGTGGCCTTAACCTCCCTAAATGAGGGACGAGGAGAAGAGTTTTTGTTGCAACTGAACAATGTAAAACCTAAATGCACTTCAGAGGGGATAGAAATAATAATTTCTTCTTTACTACGAACGTGTCTGAGAGTCATGTTTACATCAGACTCTCTTCTCGAAATATCGGTTCCTTTAAGAGGAGTCTGACTTTAGAACATGGGCAGGCATAGTGCATATCTTTTGAGGTCTGACGTCTTGACCTCTAAAGGGCCTCTTGCCGAGTCGTATACTTACTGTCCAATACTGTACTGCTCTGCTGGGATTTGAGTGACTGGATTTGCAAATTGCGACGGATGCTCGATGGCTTCAAGGGGCTATAAAAACAGACACAGTAACAACCAAAAACCCTAACAGAAAACATACGTTTTTCAAGCCTTTCTAAAAGAATAAAAAGTTTCCTCAAATAAGAGGCACAGGGACTGCAGCATATAGCTTTACATTGAAAGTGCATTTCACTGGGAAGTCAGTGAAGAATTTCAGATTCACCATCAGAGCTGTAAGATTACTGGGAATAAATGGAAAGTTTGTACAGAGGATTTTGGGCTGAAGGAAACATGAAAAGAATACTACATTAATTTGCAGAACCTTATTGTTTGGCATTCTCACGTAGAAATGCCAAACTCTTGACCTTTCCAGCCAGGATCGGGGTGGAGTCTAACATTAGCGGGCCAAGGAGGCGGATCAGGGATTCTTTCTGCCAAGCAGCAGGACCTTGGATTTACACCTGTTCAGTCTATCTTGAAACTTTCCCTGAACCTCCTAAACTGATTTTTTTAGTCCTGGGAGAAGCTGCATGGGATGTTATCCTTCCTAACGCAAACTTCACTAATGTTGGCTAAAGGTTATGTATAGATGTTAAGGAGAACTGACCATAGAGTTGAACCTTGTGAAAGATATAGAAACAGCTGCCTTACGACAAGACGATAACATGATGGACTATTTTGAATTCTGCTGAAGGAATCTAAACCTTCCTAGAGCTATTTTTATTATTACTGACTCCTTTATTGAACAGGCAGGTTCCCTATTATCTGGTGTGAAGATGTAAATTAATCGATATATCACTGGACGAATCTTTAGTATCCAAATGTGCAGAACGTTATAATTTGTTTGTTTGTTCACCCATCTTTTTACTGTTAAAGTACTATGGTCAAACTTTTCCTAATACTCCTTACTGTGTATTAAAATAAAATACTTCTGTGGTTAATGTACTGTGTATTAAAATGAGCTATGGCTACTTTTACAACCCAATGACCCATTCGTGGCTTTCCCTTCATCTGTACCATGTGATGTACCTGTGTGCACTGACTAGGGAATAGTGCTGACCAATCTGAGAGTAAGGGAGGGACCTGCCAATGCAAATCGCCTATTGACAATCCTTTTTTTATTCAAAATACACACGGTTGACAGTCTGTGCGCAGCCATTCAAATTCTTTCCCAATTTCTAAAATGCACAGCCCTTGACTCACTGTACAAGGTAGCAGCGTTTCTAAGCAAGTCTTTAGAAGTCGACGATGTTCATCTCATCTTTTTGTTTTTCTTTCTTTACAGGTTATAATTGGTCTTATTTTGGTGAGTAGTGTGTGTTTTCTACTTTTCTGTATTTAAAATGTATTTTATTCTCTATTGACCTGTAGTTTAGTATTTAGACGTGTACATTAACCTTCTCTTGCAAGTGTAAGTCAAGCATGTGATTGTGTGTTGAAAGCAGTGCTTTTGTGCAGTGTCCATCGGGAACTCTTGGCCCAGGAGTCTTCTACGCTGCATCGTCCATTTGAAGGTGAGATCAATAACGCGGATAAAATGACAGTTTGTTTGCTGTAGTTTGAGGTTACCACGAGCTACTAACTCTTACCTCTGACATCCTATATACATCTGGTTTTATATCCAGAGAGGCAAGTGTTCCTTCAGCTGATGAGAGCAGTGGTTAGTGTTTTTCTTGTGCATGGAAACATTTGGTAAGAAATCGATACAATGCGCAGCCAACTGGACATTTACTCCAGTCTCTGCAGTTCCACATAACTTGCAAGAATTGGAATTTCGGTTGGATGGCTCCGATGGTTCTGGAGCCATCCTGGAAGCCAGGAAATTCATGCAAATTCTCCCCTTGAGTTGAGGCCTCTAGGCACATTTATGCTATACAGGGTAGACTTTTTTTAAGTTCATCCTTCAGGACTCACCAATGTCCTCCTTTGGGAAGGCAGCTGGGGAGGGAATATTCTGAGAATAGGCAGTCTTTTTTTGTCAATGAGCGCCTGCTGTTCTCCGGCCGCTGTGCTGCAGGCATGCTTGATAGATCCTTCAGGATTACCTGCGGGGAGCATGTCTTCGATTCATGCAGCCTCCTATCATGAAGGTGTTCGTCATCTTTGTGAGCCTAGGCGGCCTGGTTCTGTACTCATTAGTGTGCTGAGGGGTTCGGTCAAGGCCTCATGAGAATAATTAAATGAGACATGGATCTCATTGTGTAGGGAATTGGGAAGGGTGGGAAGTCGCGCTGGCCTTCGGGTGCTAGAATGCTGGATTTGAGGATATGTATCCTAGACTTGAAGCGTATTGCTTCCCAACCGGTGAACAGCTGGGAAGAATCTTCAGGTTGTGAATGGAGGTGTTCTCTCACAGCGTCTACTTGCCTTCCATAGTAGAAATGACGACCTCGGGTTAGGGCATGGGTCCTTATCCCAGTAGATGGAAAAGAGGTTACATTGCATGAGCGGAAGAACCTACTGTTGTGCTTTGATAGTGCATGAGCACCCTCCAAGTTTTTCCTTTTGGAAATAAACAGACAGTGAGCTCACCAGCATTTTTCCAATGGCAGGGCATTTATTGCAGGGAAGTACATAATGGACATGGATTCCTTTCAGCTGGTCATGGCACCTCTCCAACACTTGAGAGACATTCAAGGCACTCTGCGAGACCTGATCATACGCTCTCCACTCTGTCAAACTTACTCCAGTAGCTTCCCACGAGGTTTGGGAGAAGGTGGGCGGAAATGAGCTGGGGTGAGTAGACCTGGGTGCCTTCAGAACGGTGTTTTTGAGGAAGCCAGCAAGGTGGCTCAGTGAGTTAAGTCCTTGTGACTGCATTTTTGTATCTGACCCGTGACTGACCAGCTCAAATCTGACACAGCCAACATAACTTTTTAATCTTAGTACCTTTAAATATACTAATAACAATACCTATTTACAAGGATTTGAAACAGGAAAACTGTGGCATTAAGTGTTGCATGAAACAATTTATCAACCATGGTTTCTCGGCACTACACTACATCTTCTATTCCCATCTTCCGACCCCACCCAATGTTCCTCTAATTATGTTTTCTGTGTACAGCACTTTTCTGCACTGTGTGCAGGAGTATTAAAGAGCCACTAAGTGAGTGATTGCGGTGAGTGAGCTATCATGTCTAAACGCGTGGGGCTGGTGAGAGGCCTCGCCAGGATGTCTAGTATACACTGATACTTCAAGTGTACTATCTTCTCATTTACTTTTAACAGGGACCCACTTATACCACTTTCACGCCGAAAGACCTTGCCGGACAGTTTAGTCAAATTTTAAGACCTTCCTAGTGTGCCCTGAATAAATTAGACATGGGTTTTATTGGAGTGCAAAATTCTCTGTTTTGAACTGACCAGTAGGGAGCCTTACTTTCTCTGAATGACTGTTTTCCTTTAAAACGAAGTAATACGAGCACACAATACTGCTGAAGCAGATAAAAAAGCACATTTTTCGACGGTGGCAACATTCACTCGTGAGTCTTACACCAGCAACGAAGCGCTGCTGCTCGCATGCCTGCCCTCACCGAGGTGGAGCCGGCAGGGATTGTGAGTGAAGCTTCTTGCATGTGCCTGCCCTCACCGAGGCGGAGCCGGCAGGGATTGTGAGTGAAGCTTCTTGCATGTGCCTGCCCTCACCGAGGCGGAGCCGGCAGGGATTGTGAGTGAAGCTTCTTGCATGTGCCTGCCCTCACCGAGGTGGAGCCGGCAGGGATTGTGAGTGAAGCTTCTTGCATGTGCCTGCCCTTACCGAGGTGGAGCCGGCAGGGATTGTGAGTGAAGCTTCTTGCATGTGCCTGCCCTCACCGAGGTGGAGCCGGCAGGGATTGTGAGTGAAGCTTCTTGCATGTGCCTGCCCTCACCGAGGTGGAGCCGGCAGGGATTGTGAGTGAAGCTTCTTGCATGTGCCTGCCCTCACCGAGGTGGAGCCGGCAGGGATTGTGAGTGAAGCTTCTTGCATGTGCCTGCCCTCACCGAGGTGGAGCCGGCAGGGATTGTGAGTGAAGCTTCTTGCATGTGCCTGCCCTCACCGAGGTGGAGCCGGCAGGGATTGTGAGTGAAGCTTCTTGCATGTGCCTGCCCTCACCGAGGCGGAGCCGGCAGGGATTGTGAGTGAAGCTTCTTGCATGTGCCTGCCCTCACCGAGGTGGAGCCGGCAGGGATTGTGAGTGAAGCTTCTTGCATGTGCCTGCCCTCACCGAGGTGGAGCCGGCAGGGATTGTGAGTGAAGCTTCTTGCATGTGCCTGCCCTCACCGAGGTGGAGCCGGCAGGGATTGTGAGTGAAGCTTCTTGCATGTGCCTGCCCTCACCGAGGTGGAGTCGGCAGGGATTGTGAGTGAAGCTTCTTGCATGTGCCTGCCCTTACCGAGGTGGAGCCGGCAGGGATTGTGAGTGAAGCTTCTTGCATGGCAGCTTTGCACGTTGAACACATTCGGTGTGAGCCCCCCGTAGTGCTTCTGAGCGTGTACTGCCTGTCCTGTGCAGTGCATCCTGCAAGGCCCCCTTGCACTGAATGTACCTGTACTCTGCATGCAAAAGGACACTACACCAGTTTCTGGTCCGCTACAAACACGTTTGTAGGGGAACATGCAGTGCTCTGTATTGTTCTTGGAGCTGATGAAAATATTTTAACCAGGCATATGCCTAGACCATTTCCTTTGTCAGTGCTTTCTTTTTTGTTGTGCCGCCTTAACGTACATAGCTGGGAGCGATGCCCTTGTCATAAGGAGAACTTGCATCCAGTGTCATTTCATCCATTTGAAGTTAGCATCCTGGGATTTGTAGGCCCATGTGTATGGGAGGACCAATGAAACTGAAGGTCACAGCGTGCTTGGTGCTGTTGGCTGAAAAGCCTTGATTGGCTGAAAGGCACCATTCTGACCTACGGCAAGACCATGCATGAACCTGCAGTTCTCTGATTGATTTTATTGTTTTCATGAGGTTTTGTTTGTTTGTTGGTCAGTGTGTTGGAGACGTGCTTTTGTGTTTGCTTTGACAAAGCGAGCTGGTGAGCTCAAGGAAGTGACAAGAGGGCAGAAACACTAGTGATAGCAGAGCCCTCGAGATCACAGTACACTGCCCGACTAGCTCATCCAGTGATGGCTTTTCTTTACCTTGTCAGACTAGTAGTACTGACTTTAAAATGGCATCAACAGGACTACAAATTTCAGAATGCACAGAAAAAACTGACCTGTAGGAGCTACTTATGCCTGGAACTGGGAAAGTTAACAGTCCGCATCTCAGAGAGAGCCCTTTCGAAGTTATAGCGCCAGCTTTGCTGTAATTGGCAGTGGGTCTCACACTTCAGAGTGTGCTTTTAAACGATGAAAGGGGGTGTCCACTCATTTCAGTGCCCATGATTTGTTTGCAAGGGAGGCTGGGAGGCAAGAGGTCAGAACAAAGGCATGGCCATGAAGTCACGGTCTTGTGGTGCTGACAGGATACTTATTACATGCAGTGAGTGAGTCAAGAGGGGAGCAGGCCTAATGCCTTTGATATTAATGCTATGTTATATAATGTTATGTTATATACATTTCTAAAGTGCAACGGTTACCCGGGTGTGTCCTGGCACTGACTGCTACCCTCTGATTTCAAGTTCTTATGGAGATTCTATACGTTAAAGAGCCAGGTTTTTAGTTCCTTTCTGAATACCAGAAGATCAGCGGTATTCCTAAGATGGCAGGGGAGATCGTTCCAGGCCTTTGCTACGCACATGATGAAGCTTCTCCCGCCCCACATAGCTTTCTTGATGGGGGTATTGTCACCAGTTTAGCTCCTAGCGAGCGCAGGGTTCTTTTGGGGGTGTACCATTGAAACCGCCGTATAAAGTATTCTGGACCCATTCCATGCAGAGTCTTAAAAACCCGTGCATAAAGATTTAAAGCGCACCCGTTTCCTGGCTGCCAACCAATGCAGTCCTTTGAGTTCTTGGAAACCGAGACAAATTCTGGTGTGCCCGTAAGAAGTCTTGCTGCCGCGTTTTGCAGAATTTGCAGTTTATTTAAATATCATTCTTGAATATCCAAATACAGGCTGTTACTATAATCCAGCCTTGATAGGATGAGGGATGTAACGACAGTGCGTTGACTATCTTCTGGCAGGAACAGCTTTATTTTTTTGATCATTCTGAGAGAGTGGAAGGTGGCTGAGGCCGTATCATTTATCTGATCACCAAAGTTTAGTCTGTCATCCACTAGAACTCCTAGTTATATCTATCCACCGAAAGTGATCATGGGAAGGTGTCCGTGGCATAAAAACAGAGACTGAGTGGGCACCTAAGCGCGCAACGTAGAGGGAATCTAGCGAACAGCCCCAGGAGATTCCTCTCCAAATGGTATGGAGGAAGCATGCGGACAACACTGGCCTGCATCTCCAGATTAAACTGTAGAGCTGCCTCTCACCTTTTCCAATACTGGATGCTAGGAGCGCCAGCCATCCTCCGAGTGTTGTGAGACTAAGGACCACATGAAACTAATATACTGGTTGCAAATGGCGCACCAACCTTTTGCATTCTGTATCTGATTTTACGACATAACCTTTGTACTGTTGGGACGATTCACAAAATCATTATATCCAAGGGATGCGGAGTGACCTGCCTAATGAATATCAATGAGGCAGATGGTAATTGGTGACATCCTGTGAATGGCTACACACAGATGGTGGCCTGGATGGGATAGTAGACAACCATCCCAGAGTATGCATTTGCAAACTAAAATCTTTTTTCCTTTTATTTGTTCAAAAACAGCCCGTTTCTTAAAGTAACTAGTGCTTCTAAAAAAAACAATATGTGTGTCTGTTTGGAAAAACATTTTGAGGATCAGGCCCTTGTTACCTGTGGACCACTGCCTACTCTCTCCGAGACGGTCACCATGGTTCACTTACCACCTCCAGAATTGTGGTTGCAAACCATCAAACCGAATTTCTGTTTAGAAGGAACACTTATTTGACGCCCCTTTCAAATTGTGATGTGGTATGGGTCGCAAAACCTATTTAACTAGTCAGAAAGAACTTTCCACTTGTAAAAATGTTTTTGTACATTACAAAAATGAATTTCGCAGTTGTGAACACAGATTTTTGAGACTCGCAGGGTTTGCAGTTGCAAAATCCTTTAGTAGTACATCTGGCTCGAAGTATCCAACTTGCTGCCAGTTTCTCTTGATGCAGCACACACCCAGGACATGTGCAAGGTATTGCCCCATCTCACCCACAGTGATGTCTGGTGCTATGTGGAGAACCAGTTGATGGCATATTTCTGGGCATTCTCCCTCCCTCTCACTGATATCTTGCTTTGGACTAGGGTCACTCCAGGCATACCAGAGTGGTGGGTGTCCATTCTCCCTAAAGCTAGTCTGCAAGGGCATTGGGATTGGGAACCTCTGTCAGGAAGTGGTCCCCAGTAGAACACCCGTTAGGAGTGATGCAGCAGCAGCAATGGTGCCAGTTCTCTTCAGTGCAGTCTGGAGCAGCAGGAATCTTCCCCGGTGCAGTCTCTGTTCTGAAAGTCCAGCGAGTCCAGACGGTCGAAGTTGAAGTGGTATGTGATCTGAATCTTGTCCCACGACGAATCTAGGGACCCACCCACAGGTAAGCCCTTAAGCACCCTTAGGAAAGAGTTGGGACGATTCAGGGGTCCCTCCCTGAGGAGGAGCAGGACAGTGGGGAGGATACCCCAATGTCCTTTGTCCAGTTTTGCGCCAGAGAGGAGTCAATGGCTCCCTGAACTGGTTTCAACTGGAGTATGAAAGGAGGGCACCAAATGTGCCCTTCAAGCAGTCTCATTGGCGCTGGCAAGCGCCCCTGCCCAGCCCCAGTACACTAAACCCTGTCTGGCAGGTGGTCACACCTCCCTGTGACAGGATATCTATTGTTCTGCCTTCCCCTACTTGAGCTTGGCTCAGCAGCAGGACCGCAGAAACATGTCTCTGGTCGGCAGCAGCCCTAGCTTGCTGTCCGGTTCTGGAAGACTGGTACCAGGAGCACTAAGGGCCTTCCGGAGGAGCGTTACGGTGTCATTGAATCTAGGGGGTATGATTCCAACATGTATGATAGAAACATGACAGGGTTAGTTACAGCCAGTTTATAGATGGTCATCGCGTAATGACGCATGGCCACTCTATATGTCCTAATGGCGGATGCACTTACAACCCGGGAGAATGGACTCCGAAGGTTGTAGAGGTGCACCGCTCATATAGGGGCACCCTCCCATTTAGGACCCAGCACCCTGCCTTCAGGATTGAAAGGCCTGCCTTAGGGGTTACTTATAGGTTTTAAGTGTAGTGACCTCAGATATTGGGAAACCTATATCTTTCGTAAGTAGTGCTAGCACCAGCTTACTCAGGCTGCAATGGCAGGTCTAGAGTCACAATTTGAGTGGTCTCTCATGGGCAGCATATTACATGCTTCAGCCCATGGGAGACCTCTGGTGTACCTATGCCCTGGGTACCTTGGTACCATATACTAGGGACTTACGAGTATACACCAGTTGCCAATCCTAAGTACCTAAGTACTCCCCATGTCCAATTTAAGGAAGAAGCACATAGACTGGGGTCCTGATTTGTAGGGTCCCAGTCAGACTAGTCCAAAAACATAATGACACCAGCAGAAAGTGGGGGTGACCAGGAAAGCAGATCTACTTTCCTACAACACTATGCTTCAATCTAAGGGGAATAATGGAGGACATCTACCTATGGCATTTGCACTCCTAAAGCACACACTCGCCTGTAGCCCAGCGTACACAAATTAGCCAGAGAAATAAAATACCTTCCACTTTGAACCATATCCCAAATAGCTCCGAGCAAGTGCATGAAGCAAACGAATACAGCATTCTTACCTCATCCATCCTTCCTTTTCGGCATCTATGCATATCTCCTTCCTTCCATCCAACCTTCTTTCCATCACTCTTTATCTCATCCATTCCTCCTTCTCCTTTTTCATCCTTTTTTCCATCCTGCTTCGTCTGTCCTTCTTGCCATTCACCCTATGACCCTCTCTCCATCTAGCTTGGTATTCATCAATCCGATCTCCGTCTTTCAATCCATCCATCCTTGTCTCTACCCCTCTCTTTCTTTCTGTGTTTGCTAGCATCTTGGAGACTACACACATCTCTAATCAAAGGCTTATCAACACAAACTTAAATGTTTAATGTTACACAGAACAACTCAGTGACCCCCGCCCCTTCCTTAAACTGCTAAATCGGAGGGTTAATGTCGTCCCTGCTGGCCTACCATACATTCTGCACTTGCTCACCTTTCTCTTAATAAGTGGGGCCCTAAAGTTGCAACATGCAAGCCTTTGGATGAAGACCACTGCCAATGGGCTAAACCGTATCCTAACAAATGTTGCGGCCCTCTTGAAGTGCTGAGCTACTCGCATCTATCTCCGCCCGGTCTGTGCTCCTTCTGACCTTGGGTTTGGTTGGGAGAAGTCATCCCTGGCTCTGGCTTTACCACGGTCCTTCATTTGGTTCATGCTGTACAGCAGGAACAATTGGTGGTAAGGGGACCTTACTTTTAAGAGCTTGCTTTATCACCAGTTTCTTATGAAATGGGTTAGCCAGTGAGATCATGTGTGTTCTCATCTTGAAGCCGAGGGTTAATTACCAAAAGCAGATGCATGTGCTAGGTTACTTTACTTTTAAATCCAGCTGGTTTAGACTATATTTGATGATGCTTCTGCAGCCTGAAGCGAAGATTTGGTGCCCAGAATACTAAGGTTCAGAATCGCAGGCAAGGAACTATTCTGATCGAGCTACACAACCTGCACTCTAGTCTTCGCCGTTTTGCCTGTGGTCTCTCAATTTGGTAAACCTGGTCAGCCGTTGCCTGTAAAATACAGCCAAGTCCAGATGTAAATGGTCCTAGACATCACTTATAAGCAAACCTGTGCACTAGTTTTTTTGCTCATGCCTGCGTCCGTTTTGCTCTCAATCTTGGTGAATTTGGTAGTGGGTGGGGGTGCTAGGAGGTGTGATGTGGCAGAAGTAGGGCAGAAGCTGTTGAACTTGTCTGCTCAGATTCCCTGAGAAACCGTCCCAGCACTGTCCGTCTTTTTGTCAAACCAGTTATATATCACTTAACTTTAAATGTATGCACACAGCTCTGTGTTTAATCAAATTGAAGCACTCTATTGCATTTATCAATGCATCACTCCTGAACTTCATGCATGGCCTGTAACCGTCCAAACAAGCATGATGCCAGAGCAACAGTATGTAAGTCCTCATCTTCTGCAATGGCAGTCAGGGTAGAGCATGCTGTTGAGGTTGTGTACACTGAACCGCTCACCTCTCTCCCTCCGGGTAGGAAACAAGACCTAGTTTCCATCACAGCATTCTTTCTGCTAGTGTCAACTGGATCACACTCACAAAACTGGATGTATTCTCTATGGATGGGTTGTGATGGCAAGGCCCCTTGGTAAGATGGCAGTCCTTGAACTCTTGATCTAGGGTTGTGACCCGATGATATAGCCTCAGGGCTTTTCTCTAGTTCCCAAAGCCAGCAGTAATTCAAAACTGATTTGGAAAGGAAAGGGTCCCTATTGGGCCCTATATTGATGTCCTTTACAAGTGAAACACTGATTAACTTCTCAATAACGATACCTCAACAATGCCTGTAACATGCATCCAGGTAATCCATGTCGCTGTGTTAACTCCTGTTTACATTTCAAAAGTTTTTCTTAATTTGCTTCCTAGGAGTGTTTGTTTTTTCCAGGATGATCTTTTCTGTAGTGTTTTTCCACGCAGCATTTTATTCTTGGGTTGTGTTCACTGTGAAGTGGGTCAATTGTAGACATCTGTGTGAGCGTTGGGTGGGTGATTATTAAGGCTACTATGGAGAACTCAGGCCTGGAGGCTGAAGGCAGTGCAAGGTTCTCTCGGTGGGTCATAAAGGTGTTCAGAATACATGCTCATCCAGTCCTTGACTCATCGGCAGATCGCACAAGGCAAGACCGACATGTCACTTGTAATTGTGATTATGTGCAAAAGTGTGTGAAGGAGGTACAAAGCTGTTGGCATATTGACAAGGGGGAAAGGAAAATAAATTAAGTGCTTGCAGTGATTGTGTGTGGGGGACAGTGAAGTGAAGGGCTGCAACTAAGTATAGAGTGACGAGGGTGCAGAGGAGGAAAGATATGAGTACTGAACTATGCAGGTGAAGATGACAGAAGGATATGGGGGAGAAAGGCTTATGGACATCAATTACGATTTGCTCACCACCCCTGGCTTGATCCTTGCGACCCTTGGCAGTGCCTCCTGGCCCCAGAAGTGGCAAAATCAGTGTCAGGAACACAAGGGCATCTACTCCCCTCATTACCCCCCTCCCAAGGACCTGTGCTAGCTTGGCGCCCATTACCTGCGCAGGAGTTGGCCAGAAGGACCTGATGGCAGCAATCACTCCCAACCTCCTGCGTTCCTGCAGCCTCTATTCGACGCAATTCAAGTACCCCTTGTAGGGCCCCATGACACAGCTGTTATGTTTATCTAAAAGGACAAGGATGCCTTATATGGACCCGAACTGTCACACCAATCATGACCTCACTCAGCAAGGCTGCACAAAATTACAATAAATACAACATAGCAACCAAGTTGCAAGAGAAAAATTGGTTAACACGACAAACCAAGAACAAGACACACTCTCCCAGGACACATTATCCGATAGAACTTCTGGAGCCAAGAAAATCGTCTACTGCCCCATCCCTAATTGTGGACAACCCTGAGAAATCCTCTCTAGAACTATCCAAACCCACAAAGGGGTAAGGAGGGGATGTTGCTTGCTAAGGGGATGGCGGCCGGGAAAAGAAAAATTCAGGCTGGATAGGAGATGGGGTTCCCAGGGATTGGGTGGCGTCATTACAGCAAGGTGGAGAGCGGGAAACAGACACGATCGCAGGCTTGCGGACACATTTATGGGCGGCGCCTGCCATGATCCAGTGTGTGCGGCCCAGGATGCTCTCCAAGTGCTTCCGGAGCCACAAACTCCAAAGAGAGCCAATCGCAGCTTGCCTTACTGGGAGGCAGCACTGCACTGTACTGCCGACCCCATTCTCCCGAGCCAGTCGAGACCGCCATACGTGCGGCTTCCCTGAGCTGGGGGATCCTTTGTCATATGGCCTGATTTGCAGAGGCCTCCCCATAAATGAACACTTGACCCACCCCAACAACAGACCCGCCCCGTAATAGATAGATGCTACAACTCCATTCTTCTTTGGGTTAGGGGTCATGAACCTCTGGACGTATTTATTTAAAACACAAAAAATCACAGTACAAACATACAACACTTTCATGATTATATGAAATAACACTTCAAATTAGACAACTTTGTTTACATTTGTTTGATGACTAGCCTTAATAGAGACCTAATACATTAAATTCCTAACCATATCTAGACTAGTTCCAGGTTTATCTACAAATTGGGAGTTTGAGTGAGATCTTAACTGGCCCCAGAGGTGTCCCTTGCTCTGAATACCTCTCTTCCCCTCCAAAGGAACCTGGATGGTCTTCTCCTTAGGTGAGGACTCCTCCCACCTGCATCTCCTCAGGGGGTCCATCTGCCCTCCAGGATACCTACAGCGGACACCCCCTACACCCCTCATTATTCCCCCCCACCACCAAGGGCTTGTGCTAGCTTGGCATCCATTACACCTGCACGAAGGTTGGCCAGAAGGGCCTGATGGCAGCGATCACCCCCATCCCCCGCTCCCCTGCAAACTCTATTTGACTCGCTGTAAGCACCCCTTGGAGGGCCCTGTAACACCGCTGTTATGTTTATCTAAAAGGAAATAGATGCCCTATATGGACCTGAACTGTCCCACCAATCATGACCTCACTAGCCACAGGCCTGCATAGTTCATCTACTATCTGGCCTCCCCCTCAAAATGGTCATGTTAACGCAGGAGATAAATTAAACAGGCCAGCAGGTTCTCTAGGAACATTTCATTACTAATCTTTGACAAATGAACTCAGTCCTGTAGGAAAAACGGTCAGCCATGAGAAATGGACAGCAGCCTTGGTGACCTGAACAGCTTACTAACTTTATTTACTCGCTTCACTGAGACATTGAGCGCCCTGACCAATTTACCACTTTTCCCCTGCAACCTTGGGATGATGTGGTACCATTCAAGCACGGATTGAGGGAATTTCTTTGCGAGCCAACCGATCTCGGTGATCATTAGTTCAAACAAATCCCTCCTACCAATGTGCACCAAGTCGTTGCCAGCGAGATGCACTATTACGATCCCAGGGGGCGGGTTCCTCTTGGGCAGCATTGTGTCCAGTGAAGCTCTCCAGTGGGTGAAACTCAGCCTTCTTTGACCATGAAAGGACAGACAGTAACCTGCCTGGGGACCCCTGTCCGCGAAGCATCCTGCAAAATAAACATCCTTAGCATGCTGCACATAAGAATGACCTAGCACCTGCACTTCGCTAATCTCTGCCACCTCCGTGTTCACAGTAGTTGTCCAGAAATCCAGCAGCTGACTCATATCCTCACGTCTTCCACCTGCGTCCATAGGAGAGAATAAAGAGGAGAGAAGATGGTGGTTAGCTGCGATCTCTATAACGTGCAATATAATGCAGCACCTGTAGCAATCGGTGGGTCATCTGCCATTTCTTTGCACTGTCAAGCCTATGAGCCCGCTTGCCTCTGCAGCGGTGGCTCCCCAATCCTAAAAAAAACAATCACACTCAGCAGGGTCATACCCTGCCGCCTGTAGAGCCCTATCAAGTACCCTGCACTGAAACCCGGTCAATGTCATCCCATTCGCATGCACCAAGAGGGGCCCCCCAATCCCAAGGGGCCGATGAGCTAGAAATTACTCCAGGTTACTCAGGGGGCAGCATAGAAAACCTGGCACCCTACGCAAGAGGATTTGGTCACCCCTACCAACCTGGTCTGTTTTGGAGCGGGAAATATTCATCGCCAAGGAACCCTCCAACCACTAAACACTCACCAGCTGCAATCTCCCCTCTAGGTCCCTTTGTTCTCAACCACTAATTCACCCGCCCCGAGGACCCCATAGAAGGCAAGAGAACGCCGCCCTAAACAGGTGGACCTCCTCTGGTGACCTGCAGATACCCCCCAGAGTGCTTCTGATTACTGCAAGCTTCCATGCGTCAATGAGACACCTAGAGTCCCACTTGGCTGTCTCCAGACACTACCACCCCTGCAAAGCTCTCAGCCCAAAGAAAGGTTTAATTGTATCCGCATGCTCCAGCATTTTCGCAAAAAAGATATTGCCACAATGTGGGTGTCTAGTGCATGCAACTGACAGCCCTGGTCCCTTAGAGATCCAAGGAACACCAGGATGGAAACAAATCCCCCACCCCTACGCGCTCCAAGAATTTGCAATATGTGTTAAATGCCCCTCATAGGCATGCCTCATCCTGGCCACTAAACTGGCTACCACGAGGTCTTGTAAGCTTCGGCACCAAGCTGCCACAGATGATCCGGGAAAAGCGTATGACACTACTCTGCTCCTGGGTGGTGAAACGTGAAAACCAGCATCTTGAAATGAGATAAAGCATCAGCAGCATTGTTCAACACACGCGGGACATGTTTGGCCCTAAACAGCACATTAACACTGCAATAGGATTTCCTTTAACAATCTGAGGATCATTTTGCATTTTGCTGACTGCTGATTAATGTACTCTACCACTGTCATATTGTCAGACCAGAATATTATTGACTTATTGTGGAACTGCTCTAGCCAAATGGACAATGCCACTAGAATGGGAAAAGCTCAAAAAAACCAATGTAAGCAACCAGCCCAGACTGCACCCAGTCAGTGGGCCATCGCTGCACGCAAAAGGCTGGGCCCAGGATAGCACTAAAACCCTCGCTGCCTGCCACATCAGTGAAGAGACCTAACCACACAACCTGTGAGGGTGTTTCTCCCTCAGGCCAGATGAAAAAGGTAAATATTAGCTGTCCTACCACTTTTTGCAACTGATGCAGAGTGACCTTCCTCGCTCCCAGACATTCATGCACGGCCTGAGCGAAGGAGGAAATCTTTTCCAGGGAGAGCCTCGAGACCGCAGCAACAGAATCCAACTCTATCCCCAGAAGCTCAATGGCAGTCAAGGGCCCAGTGTCTTTCCTTGAGCCAATGGTACCCCAAACTCTTATCAGTTCGTGGGACTGCAATGTCTCTGTGCACTCCTGCGATCCAGGTAGACCCAAATAGAGAACATCGTCAAGATAGTGCCTCCGCATAAAGACCCATTTGTGGAATGAGGTGAACTTCTGAAAAAAGGAACATGACTGAGCAGCCCATTGGCATGAATCTATCAAAGTAAAATGAGCCCTCAAATTGGAATCTCAGCAGATGGAAATCCTGCAGATACACTTGGGAGCAAGCGGAAGGCTGACTCTATATCAGACTTTGCTAAATGAGTCCCCTGTCCCAGTTCCTGCAGCATCCGAATTGCCTGGTCCAGGGAAGCATACTTGACAGAGCATAGACCCCCGTCAACAGCCTCATTCACTGACTGACCTCTAGAAGCACATAAGTTGTGTATAAATCTGAACTTCCCGGGGTCCTTCTTGGAGACCACCCCCAGGGGAGAACAGACGAAACCCTCAAGGAGGACTGAATCAAAGGGATCCGAGTCACTCCATGATTGGACCTTAGCGACTGCTGATATCTGAAATAGGAGACGCCCATGTACCCCTCCACCGGGATCCGGAAACCCTCCCTGAAGCCTTCATACAAAACCTGAGCTGTTGTGGGATTTCTGCACACATTGAGCCATGGATCTATTGCCATCCAATTATCCAGGGAGGGTGCTCTGACTAAGAGGGGGTGATCAGTCCTGCTTCTTGCCACCCCTGTCCTTGGACTTTCTGAAGTACTTTGACTCCAGGTGGGAGGACAAGTCACAGAATGAGCAACAATGCTTGAATTTACAAGTCTCCGGGGGCCGGGTACAGGATTGCTTGTTCTAGTCCCAAGAGCAACCCTTTTCCTGCCCTGGCTGCTAGCTGCCCTCAAGTCTGCGTGAAAGGGCTGAATTGAGGTAGCGTCAGAGCATTGAGGTTTCATATGATGCACTCCAAGTGCGTCCGGAGCAGCAAACTTCAAAGGGAGCCAATCACAGCCCGCCTTACTGTGAGGTGGCAGTGCTTTACGCTACCGATTCCCCATCTCTTGGGCCAAGCGAGACCACCATACGTGTGGCTTCCCCAAGCTGGGGGAGCTTTTGTCATTCATTAGTTTTCAATGCTTTCTCTGAATTAAGTTATTTGTGTAAAATCTCAAAACTCCAGCAATTTGGAAGCTAAAAAAGCAGCCTATGACATCAGATCTGAAACACATTTGACAACATATGACCTCACCAATGATTTGATTTACGATTTACCGAGCGCGCAAGTACTGGAAAAATATCCTGGTACTGAAAAAACAAACTATGGAAAAACTGGATAATGGCACCAAATGAACTAATCAGTAAAAAGTAGTGTCCTTAAAGATTTTCTAAAAGTCAGTAGCTGATCTTGAGCTAAGATGCAAAGAAAGTAAAATCCAGTATTGAGCGGGGACAACTGAAAAGCCCGTCCACCTAACCGATCAGGGTGAAACCTGGGGACAGATCACAAACCCTTTTCAACATTTATGTGGCTCCATCAGCAAAAATTGTAAGGAAATGGGTTTCGATGTCTGCTCTTATGCCAATGACACCCATCTGATTATATTACTGGTCAAAGAAATTAAACAAAACCTAAGGTAAGTTATATGAGTGCCTAACCGAAGTAACAGGATGGATAACTAATCACTGTTTGAAACTAAATCCAGACAAAACTGAGATCTTGCTATTCGATGGGGGCCACTTAATTTGGGATGCCTCTTGGTGGGCAGATTTTTGGGGGATATGCCCACCCCTAAGAAGTCAGCTAAAAACCTTGAGATCATTGTGGATGACTCTTTCTATGCAAGAACATGTCAAGGCCACCTGCGATAAATACTTTGACATTTTCAAGTTGTTAAGAAGGCTGTTTAAGTGGTTATCGACTGCCTGGCGAAAAACCATAGTCTAAGCTCGGATTGTTAGCTTTTTGGACTATGGCAATGCCCTATTTGTGAGTATGGCAGATTACCTCTTTATGAGATTACAGGCAATTCAAAATGTGGCTGAAAAATGAATTTGCAACATGGACAGATTCGGCTCTGCATCTGCTTGTTTGACATCTTTACATTGGCTACTAGTGTGGAAAAGAGCTAGTTTTAAGCTCTTATGCCAATCTCATAAGGCCTTGCATAACACCGATCCCAAAATCTTACGGGCCACACTGGTTGCATCAACAGGCACACTTAAAATCCAGCTACCCACAAATGTGTGGAAAAGGCCAATGTATTACTACAAATGTTGAGCGCCAATAGACAAGGCCAATAGATCTGGCTTTAAGTTGCTAAAACATGGGCATGTCCAAATGCTATTTGCATGCATTAACACAATAATGTTCAACCTTTTGGCTTTGCCAGTGCTAGGTGTCCCATGGGCGGAATGGCTTTTCGGTGTCCTGAGATAATTTTATGTTTGGTTGCCTCCCTGTTCCACTAGCAACAAAGCCTATATGTTGTACCATTTTTAGGTCGAGCCTGTCAGTGTGCATGCGCTGTCTGCAAAACCTGCTGTAATCAATAAAACCACTCTATTCCCTCCTCCTGCTTACCGTTGGTTCATTCTAGGGTCACTCTTCATTGCTGCCTCCTGTCTCGTTCCAGCAGCCGATTCCCCCTTTCCTTTCAAGGCTGAAGAGCACCACTAAAGTACAGTGTACTTGTGCTTGCCTTTTTATATCCTGTTTGGGAGAACTTTTTTTTAATATTATTAATGCTTCCAGCCTGTCGCTGCTTGTTTTGTCGTCCGCTTCTGTCGAACCTTCTTAATTAGAATCCTGGCTTAGCAATCATTTCCCTTAAGTATTTGTGTTTTTTGTGCTTCATTAGTGCAGCATCCGTGGCCGCGCTTCGCAAGCCTTTTTTTTAATTGCAGTTTTATATAGCGCAAACTCGACCCGAAGGTATCGGACCACTTTACATGAGTACCAGTTGTATTGCAGATGGACACATTCATTTTTAGGCACGGGGAGATATCCTGATTTGCCCAAAATCACAGTATGTTTGAGCCTCCGGCCAGACTCGAACCTGGTTCCCCAGCTTCAAGGTCGGCCGCACTGACAGTTAAGCCACACCCTCTCTCACTTTTGCACCTCTTCGGGTTTTACAACGACATACGGCTCTCGGTGGCAGAGAGTAATTGGCCTGTTGTGACTAGCTTGGCCTGCTGTGTAGGGAGCCGTTTGGACATCTTTTCATTTTTATTATCCTAATGAAACGTACAGAGACGAGTGACATATTGTTCCAGTTAAGCATGTGCCACTGGGTTACCATAAATCTAATCTGCTCTGGCACGCGGCATCTGAGCAGCAGCTCGGTACCCTGTGTGGCTGCCGAATTTATCTTCACTCCAAAGCTCCAGAATTCAGTCTAGACTATCTGCGTCGTCCATAGCACATAACATTAGATAAAAGAAAAAAATCTTCTATTTGGGGGTGCTTTTGCAGGCTGACACTTTTTACCCATTGATGGATTCTCGTTTGATGTTTCTGCATATAATATGTGTGTATTACTTGCAAAGCTACACCTGCATGCTCTTGCAGTATTCTGTATTTTTGTGTATAAGCTGTTTTTATGCTACAGTTCTAATGCTTTCTTTGTCAAGCGCTGTGATGCCCTCCTTGCCTAGTTTGCACTTACTAAAACCATAGATATGTAAATTGAAAGTTACGGCCACAAAATGCCTTTATATCCACGAAGTCTTCCATGTGCCTCTCTCGTGTTACACCTGCAAACCACATTGAGTGTCTGGCTTTTCTGTTGCAGGAGTATTTTTAGTTTTGGGTTTTGAGAGTGAAGCAATCGAACAAACCTAATTTAACAATATATGCACAGAAATGCTTTGGGTCTGGCCCTTAAACCACTGGCTTTCTTCTACCAGCGTCTTTTAGCCATTGGCATGAGACTGTCAGTCCACATCTTGGCTCAGCCTAGTGGAGTAGTCCTCTCACACCCAATGCTTTTGGCTAGATGGGTATATCCGTCCTCCTCCTCTCGAGCATTTGCATTGAGCTGGGTGAGGGGGTAATTTGCATGTGTAACCCTCTCTGTTCCCGTCTGCTGGCTCCTTCCGGAGTGTCTTTCTAATGTGTAAATGCTTCTTGTATTAGCACTATATGCCCAGACCTGTGGGCTTTGCCAACGCTTGTTTCTTTTCTGTTTCGTAAGACCACATTCACATAACAATTGTCCCGTGTCCCCTCTGATTAGCCATGGTAGGCTCATTCGAAGCAGGGTCCTGCACCAACATGAACAGGCTCTTCTTCCCTGGCACGCCATTATCGTGCTCCTGGTCCATGCCACACCTGAGCTCTCCACCCACTAAGGCTGTGATGAGATATAGTTTGGGCATAGCCATGGGCGTCGGCAGAACTTGTTCCGGGGGGGGCAAAATGTTAACGTCATCACCATCCTCTGACATGATGTGTGCCAGGTGGGGCACGAGAAACACTGGGGCGCAGGAGGAGCCATGGGGGACAGGAAGCAGGCTGCATATGATCTCATACACCATAGGGTTGTTGTGCCACAACCATCTCTTTCTTTAATAAAGTAAGATTTCTCTGGTGGTTAATGCAAAGATCTGTGTTTTGTCTACGCCCAGTTAAGAATCATGAAGTTTAACATGCAAATTTAAAATTTGTATTTTATGTATCAAGGTAAGCGGGTTACTGCTTTTGACATCCTCTTGTTACTTGCTGTTCATAACTTGCAATAATTCTAATATATCACAGAGAGCTATGGATTGGCATCAAGGAGTTACATGCAAGTGTCAAGGCATGGGTTTAGAACCTTATTGTTATTTTCAAAATCTGTCTGTTAGCAAGATTGCCAAAAGAGGTCATTCAGAAGTAAGAAAGTCTAACGGGGTTTTAAATCTTGACTTTGTGTTTCTCCCGACCAGGCACTCTTGACAATTTGTAATCCTCATTACCTTATGTAACATGCTGTAGATTGATTTGAACACTTATGATTTATTGTCTTTTTTTAATGTGTGCGTGTGATGTAACATACTCTGACACCCTACACTGTGATGAGAAATGCTATGAAACAATTAAATTAAGAAAATGAGAACATTTTTAAAATCATAAATTGTGTAATTACCCAGATCTGACATACTTACGGTGTGTGCTCATCTCTTATACACAGAGGTTGAACAACATCAAAAACCTGCCTCCAAATCAAATTTTTATTGTACAGAGCACAAGCTGTGTGTCTTAGTTTCCCTCGATTGCATTAGCATTTAGGTGTTAGGATCCAGGTAGTTCCCACCATGGTGATACTCAAACAAAAGGAGTGCTGATGGCCCTTTAAATTAGGCCCTTGTTTCGGGGTTCCACCAGGTGATACTTGAACAAAAGGAGGGCTGATGGCCATTTAAAGTAGTCCATTGTTTTGGGTCCACCTGGAAGTGAAAATAAAAAAAGCCCCTTCACCGCCTGCAGGTTGATGCTGTAGGAGAGTAGGAACTGCTTCTTATGGTTACCCCCACTTTTTGCTGATGTTTCACTGTTTTTCGACTTTAGTCTGGCTGGGGCCCTGCTATTCAGGACCCCAGCCTAGCTGCTTCCTCTCTAAAATGGATTCCAGGTACCTTAGGTACCCTACAGATTGGATTCTGGAGTGCCCTTTTAAGTCCCTAGTATATGGTATACTATGTACCCAGGTCATAGGTACCCTAGAGGCCTACCAGGGGCTGAAGCATGTATTATGCCACCCCTGGGAAGCCCTCCAAAATGACACCACTGGACCGCTACTGCAGCCTGAGTAAGGTGGTGCATGCACCCCTTACTGTGATATAGGTTACCTGTATCACTACCCATACACACACATATAAACCGATCAGTCACTCCTATGGCAGGCCTTATCAATCCTGAAGGCAGAGTGCTTGGTTTTCATGTGAGAGGGTGCCCCTGCATGAGCAGAGAACCTCTGCAGCGTTGATGTGTATTGGGGCTGGGCGGGAGCACTCCCAGAGTGCTTTGAAGTCCTGCACTGGGGGCACATTTGGTGTCCCTGTGCATAGTCCAGCTCAAACCGGTTGCAGGGGCTACCAGCCCCTGCTCTGGCGCAAAACTGGACAAAGGAAATGGGTGTAGCCACCCCTCTTTCCAAACCCTCTCATAGGTGGGTCCCCTGAGTTAGTCCAACCCCTTCCTTAGGTATAAGTAAGGAACCTCTGTAACCAGAACTTTAGATATCCCTGGACGAAACTCTGAAACTGAATCCTGGAACTTTGACTTTCTACTCAAGACTAGAAGACTGAAGAATCTCCCTTGGAGTCAAGGAGTGACTTCCCTGCTTGGCAGGCACCAACGACGCATCTGTCCGGTCTGCATCTCCGAAGCTCCCACCGGACGGCGAAGACTTTGCAACACCAGAGGTGGATTTCCAGACTTCCCTGAGGCTGACCTGAGTCCCCAGCAAAGCTGAGACCCGCTGCTGTCGTGGGTACCGTGGAACCGGAACCCCTGGACTCCGTGCACATTTGCAAGTGCATCACCTTCCTGACGACTCTCGAAGCTGTGTTTTGGGTTACTTGTAGCCCAGACCCCAAGCAGAAAATCCACCAACGATTGCTGGCCTACCCACTCCGAGTGACCAGTGGGCCACCATGTTGTGATTCAGCACGAGGTGCCTTTGTGATCCCTTGTCCGTCGACTTGTGGGTCCCCGAGAAGGCGACTCTGATTTTCCTTGGGCTTTCCTGGTTGCTCCAGACGTGCCCCCACTCGCCCTCACTGGGTGAGTTCCTCGGTCCTTGCTGGTTCTCACCGAAGCCATTTTTCTCTTTCTGCGTGGGCTGCTGTTTGCAAGGCTTGGTGTGTCCAATCTGGACCCCGACCCTGCAGCACTCGACATCCTTCATGGCACAGCTCAAATCCAGCTCCCGGTTGTCCTTGACGCCTCCTGGTCCTCGTGGCTGAAGAGTCAAGCTTCCTGTCAACTCACTTGAAGCACACAACATCGGTGGGCATTCGACTATCGTGTCCCTGGTCACGGACAAGTGACCCAGACTCTGTCCCCTCTGCTTTCAGGTTCTTCTCATCTTCGATCCAGGCTTGGATCTCTTCGGACACTTCGCATCTTCCCGGCAGCTTCACTTCTTCGCCAGCTTCCATTGAAAACGACGACGCGACCTGACACCATTTGACACATATGCACCCGGCTCCCCTGGGTTAGGTAACTCGAGTACTCCAGTGCTCCCATGGGTGTTGACCCTAGACACCTCTAAGTCCAATAGGGTTTTCTCCTAGTCCTCTCCTAAGTGTCCTTAAACTTTAAAATTCCAACCGCGACTTTCCCCATAGAAGCTAACGGCGCTCGCGGCTGTGTTCCCACATTGCACTCGTCCCCCGTGGGTCCCCTGTGTCACTACCTTGGGTGGTTCTGAAGGGGCCCAGCGATTCTACAGGTTCTAGACCTTGTGTCTAGTCAAGTCGTGGTTCTTTTACCACTATTTTAGTTTATGGTTTGGTACGCCCCTAGGGCTAACTGTAAATTGTGCTATTTACTGTTGATATTTGCCTTGTAACTTGTGTACTTCGACTTCTAGCCTCTTAAAGAGACTAGAGGGGTGTGTTTTAGAATAAATACATATATTTTATATATACCTGGTGTGGTTCTCCTTTCATTTGGTCATTCAAGAGATTATAGACTGGTAAAACAAGCTGCTTTACATTCCTTCAAGACTTAGCCTGAAGGCTGCTCTCCATAGCTACCACTAGGATAGCTTTCAATAAAGGTTGTCTTTAATCTAATCTATCATCCATAAGGGGTTGTTTGGACTGGTACAGGGTGCCCACTATAACTAGTGGACCGCATATACCAGGCCAACTTCTCACAGTTGCTCAGAATAAAGAGCTGTCAGTCGCGGGTGCTGCTGAATGTGTCATGGTGTTGGCAAATTACGCCAGGCCAAAATCAGCATTACCTCATGGAGGGCACTCTGGATCCTGGACCATGCTTAATAACAGCCCCGGGATCTGGCAGGAGCACCCTCATGTTCTGCACTGTACTGAGCACATGTATTACCCCACATGAGGTCATTCTCAATAAACTGTAAAGGTGTGTGGTAAATCACCCGTTTTAAAGTGCACCAAACTCTGAAGGGCGTGGGTTTACCTCAAATAAATAATGCTCACAAGCAAGTGGTAAATGCTTTCTACCATCCATTAACAATGTGTGCCAGGACAGGTTGCCCAACAAATACGCAATTACACAAACAGTTACATTCGTTTGGTCTGGTTCTTATGCCGAGGGTTTAAGAGGAAACAGCACCTTACAGGCCTAATTCTGAGGTGGGTGGAGAGAACAAAGGCAAATGGTTATAGTTTTTGTTCTTACTCCTGTTATGAGCTGATCATACATGCCGTTTGCTCTTTATTTATTTATTTTATTTATTTTGACATTTATTAAGCGCGAACGAATACCCGTAGGCGTCTCGGCGCTAGACTAAGGCAGCTATCTTTCCCCGAGGTGTGGAAGACGTCAAAAGATCATGAGCAATGTTACTGACTAAACAGCCAGGTTTTCAGTTTCTTGCAAAACAAAGAGAGTGACGGACTGGTTCTGATATGTTGTGGCACAGTGTTCCATATCTTGGGAGCCGCAACTGAAAATCGGCGGTCACCGCAGGAGACTGTTTTGGAACGTGGAACCACTAATTGATTGAGAGTAGTGGATCAAAGCTGTCTGGTCGGTCTGTAAGGTATAAGCTGATCCTTGAGAGGACGTGGTCCTTGATCGTGGAGTGCCTTATAGACAATGCAAAGAGATTTAAATTTGATCCTGTTTTGAGTCGTCAACCAATGGTAAGTCCTAAAGGTGTCAGAAATAGGTGCAAACTTTGGTGTTCTGGACAGCAGACGTGCTGCTGCGTTCTGTATTGTCTGCAATTTTCTTGTTACTCTAGTTTGGGCGTTTAGAAAGAGAGCATTGCAATAATCTAAGGAAGAGAGGACCAGGGAGCTGATCAATGTTTTAGCAGCAGCCTCTGGTAGGAAAGGAATGATTTTCCTTATCATTCCAAGTTTATGGTGGGCTGTGGCTGCTACTTTATTTGCGTGTGCCATGAAATTAAGATGATCATCAAAAATTACTCCCAAGTTCCTAACCTTGGGGGTTGGGTTGGGAGGGTTACCGAAGGCTGTTGGCCACCAAGATGTAGGCCAGGTCGGAGAGAGGGAACCAAAGATGACCACCTCTGTTTTATCGGAATTAAGCTTCAGGCAGTTGCCTGCCATCCACTCTCCGATCGCCTTCATTCCATTTTGGAAACGCTCTGCCGCTTCCCGGCCGTCACCTTTGATGGCCAACACCAATTGCCTGTCATCGGCGTATGAGGTTAGGCTCATCCCGTATGCTTTGATTACGCCTGCAAGGTCCGACACATAGATGTTAAATAGTGTCGGACTGAGGGAGGAGCCTTGAGGCACCCCACACGGAAGTGACCGCTTGGCCGATTGGAATTGTCCCAGTGTGACCACCTGCGTTCTATCGGCCAGGAAGGAAGAGAGCAATTCTCTCGCAGTGTGATGAATGCCCATCCTTCCGACACGGTCCACTTGGATCTTATGGTCGACCGTGTCGAAAGCTGCCGAGAGATCTAGCAGTACAAGTAATGCTGTCCCTCCCTGGTCACGAATAATTCTGATGTCATCTGCTGCCTTGATGAGGGCAGTTTCCGTACTATGAAATTTACGGAAGCCAAACTGTGTATCATCCAGTAGCTGATGTTTCTCTATATGCTCAGAAAGCTGCTGGTTCATGGCTTTTTCTGCCACTTTAGCTAGGAAAGGGAGGCTTTCTATTGGCCTGTAATTCTTAAGTTCTTCTTTGTCTAAACTAGGTTTCTTCAGCAGGGGTTTGATCAGTGTGTTTAAGGGATCTGGATAGGTCCCGGAGCTCAATATTGTGTTGCAGACATGAGTGATGACCGGAGCAGTAGTGTCCATCATCAAGGAAAGGACTGAAGAAGGGCAAGGGTCCAGAGCCGACCCCGATTTAATGGATGTAATAATGATTTTTGTTTGGTCAATAGTGAGAGCCCTGAAACTAGACCAGATGTTTCCTGAGGGAATGTGAAAGGTGGAGGCTGTGGTGGTGTTAATTTTTGACGTAAATGCCTGATAGATGTCATTGACCTTAGAGAAAAAGAATTCAGACAGAGCGTCACAGAGTGATTGTGAAGGGGGAGGGTTTAGATCTGGTGCATTACCGGATAGGGTTCTAGTGATGTCATATAGTTGCCTGTTGGAATTTTTTGCAGTTTCAATTTGGTGTGAGAAGAATGTTTTTTTGGCTGCAACAATCATAGTTTTGTAAATGGCCAATGATTCTTTGTATTTACTCTTGCTTTCGGTGTCATAAGCTTTACGCCATTGCCTCTCCCTATTCCTACTTAATTGTTTTTGAGCTCTTAGTTCCTCTGTATACCACGGTGCGGTCGGCGTGCTTCTATTCCTGGAATGGCATTTAATGGGTGCTAGGAGATTCGTAGCATCCCCCAGCCATTCATGGAATTGACAGGTGGCAGTATTGGGTTCATCTGATAGAGCTGGATATGTTTTGTCCAGTAGTATTTTTAGATCAGTGTAGTTTATATTCTTCCAGTCTTTGAAAGAGCCTGGCTTAGGGAGTGTGACCACCTTCCTCGATGAATCATTAATTGTCAGGCCACTAAATATGGCAAAGTGATCCGTCCATGACATAGGTTGAATTTTTAATATGTGCAGGCCCTCTACGTTGGAGAAGATGCCATCCAGCGTATGTCCTGCCTGGTGGGTGGGAGAAGTGACCAATTGTCTGAGGCCTATTATTTCTAGATCTGATGTAAGGGCAGCAGTATCCCTATCATTTGCTAGTTCTAAATGGAAATTCATGTCACCCATCATTGTCGTGGCCTCATCGATGGCTATTGATTCAGTAATAGTACTTAAGTTAGTCAGAAAAGCTGCTTTAGTTCCAGGGGGGCGGTATAAGAGAACTCCTTTGAAGTTAAAAAGGGCTGTGAACTTTATATTGAAATGCATGGCTTCACATGAGGTAACCGGGATAGGTGATATTCGGACCTCAAACCGATCTCTTGTTATGATGGCCAAGCCTCCTCCCTTTTTGCCAACCCTATCCTGTGGATAGGCTTTGTAGCCGGGAGGAACTGCAATTACTAGGTCAGGGGCCGATGCATCATCAGTCCACGTTTCCGTAATGTAAAGGGCGTCTAATTTATTATCGGTGATTAGGTCAGCTATTTCCTGGCTATGTTTGCTCAATGACCGAGCATTAATGAGGGCCATAAGAATTACCACCTCGTTGACGTCACTTTGTAGTTTATGGGGCGTGTTCGAGTTATTAATACAAATCGTAGTATTACAGTGGGAACAGGTCATGTTAGCAACCATCGGTACTTGTGATAAGTCAAGTTTGGTGCAGCGTGAGGAGGGGGTAGGCTGAAGCTTCATCAAAGCCATGCGAGTGTAAGCTAGCTTATGCTGTGAGGGCACTGGGGCAGGAGTCGTGGCCCTAGGCGCGACGGGCGCAGACGGGCTTGCCTTTGGTGCGCCGCCCGGCACGCCGCCGGTGCGCCTGCTGTGCCCGCCCGCTGCGCGGACGGGTGTTCATGCCCTTATATCCGGTGTGAGGAGGGTGGGAGGCGGCCAGCAGTTACAGCACTAACCCTCCCTCACCCAAGATGGCCGAACCTCTTCTCCACGAGCGCCAGAATCTATCAATGCGCGCTGTGCAACGGGCGCGAGGGGCGAAGAAAACGTGCAGGAGGATGTATTGCAGTCAAATCGCCAGATGCAATAAGGTAATTTTAAAAATATACACAGGTTTAAAATAGGAACACTGCTAAGCCCCCGGCTTCCGCCTCAGGGGTGAGACAACTTTAGAGTCAAGCGCGCAGCGCTACTCACCTAGTTAAATACTCTGGGAGGGCGGGAGGCGGCCAGCAGCTACAGCGCTAACCCTCCCTCACCCAAGATGGCCGAACCTCTTCTCCACGAGCGCCAGAATCTATCAATGCGCGCTGTGCAACGGGCGCGAGGGGCGAAGAAAACGTGCAGGAGGATGTATTGCAGTCAAATCGCCAGATGCAATAAGGTAATTTTAAAAATAGACACAGGTTTAAAATAGGAACACTGCTAAGCCCCCGGCTTCCGCCTCAGGGGTGAGACAACTTTAGAGTCTTGTGTTTGCTCATGCAATTGTCAAAGGGTCCTACCTGGAGGCTATTAGATGTACAAATCTGTACGCTAGGAGTAATAACATTCAAAACTTGCCACAGGAAACGTTTACTCATGTTATTTCAGGGCACATGTAATTGGGTGCAAATACATATCCCATTACCAGCACCCAAATAATAATGCTGTATCAGGTGCAAATGAGAGTTTATGCCTGAATTGTTATCACCAGCAAAGCTGCCATCAGAGACTAAACTAGCAACAAACAAATTCACAGATTTTAGCACCAAGAGTGTTTAAAGTCAGGCGTGCAACGCCCATTGCACTCGAAGGGCTTCAGCAGCCACCCCCCCCTGTGTGTGTCAGCCCGGCTGAGACAGTTTCCCGGGCACACACACAGCCGCACCGGAGTACTTCACACAGGTCTTTAACCCCTTGCGTGCGGCGCAAATTCCGCCGCAGTGCTGTACATTCCAATCGCGGGCGTGGTCATGACGTCTCCCGGCCGTCGTCCGCACACGCCCACCGTAATGCACGACGGCCGGGAGACGTCGTGCGCACGCAAGGGGTTAAAAGGCCATTTACTTGTTAATGAGGCTTTGTTGTGTTTTCACCCCTTCTTAGAGCCCCTGCATCTCCACTCTGCATATGGCTGGATGAATTAGCCCCCCCCCCCCATTCAGGGTGGAGGGTTGCAAGTTCTCAACTTCACCAGCTAGGCCCTCACCTTTCACCAGCCACATGCAAAACCAGAATGATGCTTGTTTGAAAAATGTTTTAGTTCACTTTGAAACCTAAAGAGCATCACACAGTCTTTACCGTGGTCCTTTTAAGTTCGCTGGATACGAAAACCTTACTTAAGGGAAGGAGAGAAGGTGTGCAGTTTAGGTGGTGGTATGGCGCTCCACTTAGATTTTTTTTTTCTTGCATGAACTCCTGCCCCTCTTCGAAATGTCCAGTACAGTGGCTGGTGCTTTTTTCTGGCAAAATCAATTAGTCTAAAACCCAAATCTTCCACCCAGGGCAAACTTCAGATACGGTCTGACCACTGGCTTTTTAAATGCTGAATATTTCTTTTGCTCTTTATTTCTTCCTGTCCAATGTACCTAGATCTTAAAACCAGCCAACAGCAAATTGTTTTTCCTCCTTTCTTTCCCAAATGTGGCTTGCCCTGGCATATAAAGTTTCCTAAATCCTACAGATTGAGGAAATAATGTTTCAGGGATACTGTATGTGCAACGAATGGAATTCATTGCATTCACTCATGTGGTTGCGCTGTCTGTGCTTTTTATGTGTAGAAACATTGTAAGAGCAGACGTGGAAACATACATTATGTATGTATACTAGTGCAATGCGCAAGGTGCAGAAACTTAAACCACATGGGACGTAAAACATAAATAACTTTAAATTATTGTATTTGAAAACTCTTTTTCTATAATTGAAAATAAACATCACATTGAACGGGTTGAAATAAACTATTCCAGAGAGGGCCTGTAAACTCTTAGCTCCTGCTACCTGTTCATTCCCTCCTAGACACAAGTCTCAGTGCTGAAAACCTGTATTTTGGTTGATGTACTACACCACGTACTATACATAAGTACAACGAGGGATAGTACAGTGCAGCATTAGCTACTCATGTATTCTGGATTGTTGTTATTTACGTGTTACTGAAAAAGATGGTATAAAGAAACAAGCATTTGCAATGCTATAGATCTCGGATTTGTTAAAGTTAGAGCTGTTGGCGTTGAAAATGACAATGGTTTTTACTTTTGTGTTTTTTATACCATTGGCAATAGTGCTATGCGAATAAATTACTCCACTGCAAATAAAAAACTAAACTAAAAAACATTGTCATTTTCAACTCTAGCAACTCTAACTTTAACAAATGTGAGCCCTATTGCATTGCAAGTACTTGTTTGCAGTTTGGCACCATCTTGCAGGCATTTGTGGTGTCCCCAGTCGTCACTTGCCTCCCACAGCTTGTATGTCGCACAAGCTATCTCCAGCTCTGTGAAGAAGTGCATTCCAGGCACAGCCCTTTCTAGAAAACTCTTGGATGCAACTGAATAGACAGCGGCACCCGCTTGACGAACCATGCAGGCAGAACAAAGCTGTTTAAGAAAATAGTGCTCAGAGGCTGTAAATAAAACCTACTGAGTAACAACACAAATAAGAGGGCCAGTCCTCATGGGAGGCTACAGGAGGAGAAAAGCCGGTACTAAGGAGGGACTATTAAACTTAATCACAAATCAAAAGCAACCATTTAGAAAGGCCAGTAACAGGAGCCAATTGAAAAGATGGGCGGAGCTTAAAGGTCCAATTCTGAATACAACTTGTCTCGAAGAGACCGCACAAACACTCCCTAGGCAAGATCTAACAAGCATTTGCAATGCAATAGGTCTCGCATTTGTGAAAGGTTGAGCTATTGGCATTGTAAATGTTAATGTTTTTAACTTACTTTTTTTTGCACTGCAGTAACGAAACAGGTAATGCTATTTACATGCAAATGTTTAGTAAAAGTGAGCTATTAATAAATAAATAAAGGCGCGCTGCCATGCTGTGTCGGGAGGTGGGGGTGGTCTGCTTTGGAGGAAATTCCACAAATAACACTGCAAGCAGACGAATAAAAAGTGAAAGTGGCGCTTTGCACAACCATGCTGTGTCGGAGGTGGGAGGGGTGTGCTTTTGAGGCAAGGCAAAAACTGAAAAAGACGTATCTGCGCAGTCAATGAATAAATAAAGGTGCACTGTGAGCGCTGCTCGATACTGTGTGGTAGGTGGGAGGGATCTAATTTTGAGGCAAGGCAAGAAAAAAAGAATACGATTGTTGTTAATAAATAAATAAAGGTGGACTGCGAGCGCTGCACAATGCTGTTTCGGAGGTGGGAGGGGTGTGCTTTACAGGCAAGTAGGAAAAAAAATTCATACAGGCGCCATAAATAAATAAATATAGGCGCACCGTAAATGCTGCTTGATGCTGTGTTGAAAGGTTGGGCCGTGCTGCTTATGAGGCAAGGCAAGAAAAATAAGCATACAGACCACGTCAATAAATAAATAAATAAAGGCGCACGGTGAGCGCTGCTCGATGCTTTGACGGAGGTGGAAGGGGTATGTTTGATCATTAAGTCTTAACCTTGTTTGGCCACATACCTTTGTTTATATGCGTTCGTTATGTGATATTTCGACTAAAGTTTGATTAACCATGGGGAGTGGAGGGATGTTGTAGTGTATAGTACGTTAAGGTATCAGGCATACATTCTAGGGATTGAGATGTGTTGGAGTGGAATGTTTATGGGCAGTTTGAAGAGGGGGGTGGTTCAGGTGCCCGAGTCGCTTTCAATAATCCGCTACATACCTGATTTTGGTGTCCAACATCCCTTCACTACACATAACCCAACAGAAACATTCTGAAGGGAATTCTTCCTTGAATTTACTTTTTTGTTTAGGTTTCCTAAGTTTTTGCTGTCTTTTTTAACCGGCCAGGACATGAAAATCCACGTCAGGCTAGTAAATTACTAGCTAGGTGGGAACCGTAAACATTCCAAGGAAGGACGAAAATAACCTGACCGCTCCCCTAATGTATGTATCTTCCTTTATAAATTTGTATACAGCATATTTTTCCCAAAATTAAATAAGTTTTTAAACAACCGAGAAAATGCAGTTCCGATAATCGTTATCACAAACGTAAACACTGAAAATGCATGTGAAAGGACGCTGCTTGGTCGATAAGCCTAACTCGTAGATGGGCTGCTTCTGTCTTTTGACTCCAGGGAACTTTACTTCATTTACATTGCACTGGATCATGCCAAACGCTGCAAGGGACCGGGAGTGGCGACTGCGAAACCCCCAACAGACGCTATCATGGAGGAGAATTATATAGACGAGGAATACAGCCTCGGATCGAGCCGAGAAGCAAAAAGGGAAGCGGAGGGAGAAAGGGCAAAGTGCAGCAGAAAATGATGTACTTACGATGAAAGTAAAAGATCGGATGGTTCTCGAGCAGCTGGTGCGGCTTGAATAAATCAAAGTACACATAGTCTGACCCTACATTTCTATCGTATACATACCAGAATACAAATCCTTCACGTGTGTCACTGTCTTCTGACCCCCCCCAAAGGCTCACACGCCGTCTCTACGTGACGGAAAGACTTCAGTTTGTTCTAACCGCAGGTTTCCTCGCTATACCGTCAGCCAGTATGTAGCGTCAATATCCCATTCCCAGCACATGTTTTGTTGATGGTCACTTCCAGTACGAGGTTTCACTTCCCTGGCAGACGGTGTTCTCAATGTGTTTGATCGGAACATGAAGAGGAAACCGAACAAGTCAGTTCCCATTCCCCATTCACTCTACGGATGGCTAATGAAACAAGCACGGAATCGAAAGGAGGAGCGGGGGGCGATGGAGCGCGGCAGCGAGGCGAACGCGCGCTGCTACGTGTAACAGACACGAATGGGAATAGGCAGAGCAAAGGCGGGACATGCGCCCGCCTTTGCCCAATTGCGTGCTGGCTTTTTTTTTAAAAGCACGCAAAAGCCAATGGCAGCCGGCGAAAGTGAAAGCACGCGCACTAGCGAGTGCTCAGCTTTCTGAACCCCCTACATGAGGTCTCACACTGCGCGAGCAGTGCTGCGCACTGCAACGCTAGGCGCAAGAAGGGAGCACCTTGATTACACATTGCGATGCATTCTGTGCGTCTTCCATTTTGCAAATTAAATTTTGTCATATGGTAAGAATTATTACAGTGCTGCTCCAGTAGAAGAAATGTTTGCGATGCTACCCTGTAGAGAAAGGTTTGTTCTTATTATCAAAGGACATTGTAGCTATAATGTAATGCAAAGAGAATGTATTAAACAATTCTTTGGCTATATACCAAATTTTCTTACCAGCAACGGATAACATTAAAAAAACAAAATACAAATAAGATTATAAAATAGATCTCCACTACATTACGTAACTCTTTTTAATAATTTCATGACCTCTGACATGAAACGTACAACCATATACACTAATATATATATTGTACTCCGCTCAAACATAATTTTAAAATATCTTTGCATGTTCTATGTGAGCCCTAAAACTGAGCCTAAATACCCAATTATTTCACACCTATCCATGTTGTTTTGTATATGTTTTAAAGATTATTTATCCACGTGATGTAAACAGTTTTTGTAGCAACATCTGTACATTTTACAAGTACCCAAATGTTCCATAACTTCAGTTTGTGGAAGGCAGAATTTTAAGAATAGGTACTGCATAGGTGAAAGAAGACAAGACATGGTTGGAGGGGATAGTACCTTGTGACTATCACCCAACTGTCCTCCAATCCTGTAGTGCTCCAACATCCGATTGAAAGCTAGATTCCTAAATTTCGGAGCACATCCTATGGAAAATGTTAAGAACTCTGGCTCACTCATCAGAGAAGAGAGGAGCCACTCACCTCTCTTCTTATCAGAATTTGACAGGTTCATCCAAAGGTTTTGGCTTCAAGAATAGACCTATGTGAAAGGTTGGGCACATCACAGGATACATTACGAGGCATAGCAGTGTCCAGGACCTCTCGAGTAGGAGGACATTGTCAATAGTTTCCATCGCTATTTCTGAAAAGGACCAGAGAATTCCTTTTTTAGAAGCCAAGATAACTCCTACGATGTCTTGCAAAATGTAAAATATGTTGATCCAATAGACGCTGGATGTAGGGGTGGGGGCTGCTACAGCACTCCAACCTAACAATGCTGAAGTTCAGAAGGTGAATGAGCAATAAAGATGCTTGTAATTTTTGTTTTTATCTTGAAGCATTCCTTGTGTACAAAGGTTAAACACAAGAGGTCAAATGTCACGCTATGTCTTCTGACAAATTGCGGATTATTGTTTTGAACATGGAGATTGGTATTTGCTTTTCTTTCTATAATTGCAAAGCTAGAGCATTCTGTAAGGTGAACCTTCTGACAATCTTGCTGGGGTACAGAGAGTGTGAAAGGAAAAGCTGTAGGATGTCAGATTGTTTCTAAAACACTACAGCTTAAAAGCGTATAAAGGAAATGTACAAATATTTAAAAATCTATTAGCACTATGGAAAGTACAAATTAAGCATATTTTCTTTATTCTGAAGATTGATTTAAAAGATTTTAGTAGAATCAAAACGAATCAAGACACTCTAATTGGTGTTGAGCAAATGATTTGCTGAAGACAGACACACACTATTGATTGTGCACTATGGGTTTATCCATAAAACGGCATGTCCGTGCGAATTTTGTGGCCATTTTAATAGAAAGTGTATGCTTCATAAAAGTAATACATTGTCAATGTTATGCTCTAAAATGCACTACTGGCTTCATATCACACTCTTACCACTTTCCTGCTGAATGGGCATGGCTCATTTGCTACATATGTTCTTTGTGTGACCCTTGAATTTTTTTACAATGCCAGTGACTTTAGTGATGTAACTTTGCACCCCCAATCTGAAAATTATTCCAGCACCCCTGATTGGTCCTAGATGAAAGGTTGTTACATTCTGTCCTATATCGAAACAAAGTTTGATTGGTTGTTTCATAACTTCTCTTGGGCTCTCCTCTGTAGGTTGTCTACCCATGGTGGGATCACCTCTGACCTGTTCAGTTATAGCCCAGCTGAACTTCCAGGGGCTCTAGGCAGGAGAGCAGGTAGCAACGATATTTTGGTTCCTTAGATATATTGACCGTTCCTTGTCCTCTCGCCCTGGAAATTGAGCTATTACAGTGCTTGCAGTGAACATTTAATAGCACCTTACTCAGTGCTTAATTTGAGCCGGTGTTTTCTGGTGCTCAGCACCTAATCGCCAGCACCGGGGCTTATGACAGTCTGCCACATGGTCGCGCTGTCTGGCTAATTTAGGTATTAGCACAACAACAGCTGTGTGTGATGGTTAGGAGCTGAGTTTGTAGTGTCATTTCCAACTGGCAGGGGCAATGTGTGGTGCAAGCTGCAGTGGCCTCCCGACGAGAGCCCCGGCACTTATTGGTTTACAAATTAAGCACTGACCTTACTTATGAAACTGTAGATAGCTACCTTATTGCTTTATATAGCAGTGCAGGAGTGGAAATGGGATTGGAGACCATGTGATGATCGTTTCCCGGTGACATTCCCAGAATGGTACTTTCCCAGTCCGGTCACTGCGTGTACCCTGCAGATCACAGAACTGAGTGTGAGTGAACTATGAGTAGCGCTATTTAAAAAATGAAATGTGTGTCAGAAAGGTGCTATAGAGAGATGAGGTGCATTGTTGGTGAGTGGTAGCAAGGAAATTCATGGAAGAGGAGGAAATGGGGGAGGGGGCACCAAAAAAGACTGTTGCACCGTGTGCAACCAGTGCTAGGGCTAGCCCTGGCTGGGAGTGTTAGCCCCCAAAAGTTCTGGTCTAGTTGCACCCCTATTGATCAGCACAGTTCTTTTCATTCTGACTTTGTTTTATCTACTCCTTGTGCAGTGCTCGCACCGGTCTGTTCTGATTTGTTTTTCCATTCTGCACGGGTGTCCCAGTATTTGTGTGAATAATACCTTTTGTGGAAGGGGGTCGGGTGTGATCATGCAGCAGCCCTTTAACTGCTGCTGAGGCGAATGAACGGATCGCCCTTCCCTTGTGCCCTGGAGGAGGAGGGCTACCAACAACTGCGGTCCTTCGTGGAGACTCACCTGTCGCTGGCTCAGGTATGTGGGGGGAAAAAACTCTGAAATCTTGGCCTGACGCCCTCCAGCCAATGGTTGCCATCAGGTGACGGGGACTGCCTCCAAGTAAGTGAGACTGTGCCCTGCATTGCAGCGCGAGATCAGCTGCCTGCAGCCAGTGCCGGTCAGGAAGTTCTGCCCTGGACATGGCTGCAGACTCGAGGGTGCTGTGACCAAGTGTGTGTGCCTCACAGTCTGAGGCTGCCTTTCCCTAAATGCCCGGGGGTGCCTGCTACTGTCCGCCGACGTTAGTTTGATTTCACCCTCTGCTTTTTCAAATCACAGGCTTTGCTACCATAAACCCTTTGTGTACATAAGACCCAAAGTGGGTTACAAAGGTTGGGAGCATTGCCATACGTTTGGAATAGTGCATTTGCTAACGCAGTAGAAGGCAGCTTGGAGTCCTGTGCATATGTTTTCCTGTACTTTCTCTCTTTAGTGAATTTCTGGTTTAACTTTAACAAGTTCAGCAGAGATTCAGTTCATTCTCTTTTGACCGAATTCCCAACCCTGTATTTTGAAACAGAGCTTTTGTAAGTGAACAAAGCACTCTCCTTCTACCATGTCTGTCCCTTATTTCTTCTCAGGAGTAGGGATCTGCAGCTGCTATTAGGAGCCTTGTTCAAGAAGGGAGCAACATAATGCATACAGCTTTTACGGTATCTAGATCTTACCGTATCAAAACTGAGCAATAGATCTTGTTTTATTGCATCACCAATGCTTGTTCACTGCCGATATTGGCTTTGCCAATGCTTGCAGAATTGTGGCAAAGCCATTAGCAGCAGGTGATAATATTTGAATATTATTTAGCATAACTTCCAAAATTGGCATCATGTTACATCTTTATGCAACATGGTGACCATCCTGGAACAGTATAACAATAAATGCACAGACTTCGTCGTGGGGGGTGCTGGAACCGTGCCTCTTTTCGGGTAAGTGTGAAACTGGCTGCTCATTGGCCGTTTAAACCCCTAAGTACCTGTTGAATCACATATCTTGCATGTACGTTTGAGTCCCTGCTTTAGCGGGACCATGGGGTTGGGGGGTCCGGACTGCCTGGTGTGAATAATGTCAGTGGGGGATTTCCTGGCTTCTCTCGATCTCCGGGACGCCTACTTTCATGTGCCGGTACACATGGATTTGCAGAGGTTCCTGCGTTTCTGTGTGGGGGTGGATCATTACCAGTTCCAGGTATTACCGTTTGGCCTCCCTGCCTCTCCGAGGATGTTTACTAAAGTGTTGACACCCTTGGTGGGTTTGTTGCATACTCGGGGTATACAGGTGTTCCTTTCTTGGGCGATTGGTTGATTTCTTCCTCTTCTTTCCTTCAGGCTCAGGCACATACCCTGGAGGTTTGCAGTCTCCATCAATGGTTCGGGTGGATTCTGAACTTGGAGAAATCCCGTCTTTGCCCCACTCAGGAACTGCTGTTCGTTGGGGGGGTGTTCAACACCAGGTTGGGAAAAGTATTCCTGTCGGAACCCCGCAGACTGACTCTTATGCACGAACTGAGAAAGGTGTTGGGGGCTCAGTCTTCCACGGCTCACCAGTGGTTGCGTGTTCAGGGGCTGATGTCAGCTACTGTGATGATTGTACCTTGGGCCCGTTTGCACTTGTACCCTCTGGTGAATCTTCTTCTGGGGCATTGGGATCCGATCTCTTGGGATTACTAGCTGTTGAAACCATGGGGGGGAGGGGGAGGGGTGTCCATCACCCGGGAGTTGTCCTGGTGGCTGGTGGATCAGAACCTCTTGCAGGGCTCGCCTTTTGTGTCCCAGGAGAGGTTGGTCCTGACGACCGATGCCAGAGAACTGGGTTGGGGTGCGGTCTTTGGTCAGGAGTCGGTGCAGGGTCTTTGGTCTGTGCTGGAGGCAGAAATGTCCTCGAATTGGAGGGAATTGAAGGCGGTTCAGTTGGCGTTGACTCATTTTCTGCCTTGGGTCCTCTGGAGGGATGTGATGGTGCGGTCAGACAACATGGTGGTGGTGTGTTATGTCAACCGCCAGGGGAGTGCAAAGGTGGCTTCCCTCAATTTGTTGGCTCAACGTATCGGCCTGTGGGTGGAGTCTCACTTGTTGTCTCTGAGGGCTTTACATTTGCCGGGGATTTTGAACTCGGAGGCGGATCGCCTGGGCAGGGTGTTTCCCTCCCTGTTGGACATATGCCTGTTGCAGGACGTGTTTGGTTGCCTGATGGCCTGGTTCAGGGTCCCAGTGGTGGACCTATTTGCAGCCCCGGAGAACACCTTGAGGGAGAGGTTTTGTTCTCTGTTTCAGTCAGCCGCGGTTTGGAGGGTGGATGCCCTGTCCTTGTGGTGGGAGGGAGGCCTGATGTATGCCTTTCCCCTGTTGCTCTAATTCCCCGTGTCCTGCTGAAGGTCAAGCTGGATCGGGCTTCGGTGATCCTGGTGGGTCCAGATTGGTCCAGGAGGCCTTGGTTCCCTCTGTTATTGAAGTTGGCGATGGGGCCTTGCTGGAGGTTGCCGGTGGTCCCTTGTCGTTTCCCCCTCTGTCTCGGGGGTGTCTGGTCTGCCTGCGCCTGGCGGGTTGGCTGTTGAGTGGATGAACCTTTTGGCTTTGGGGTGTTCTCCTTCGTTGGCTGAATTTATTCAGCAGTCCAGGTGCCCTTCGACTCAAGTCCTATGCCAGACATTGGGTATCTTTTCAGTCTTTGTGTATGGCGCAAGGGTGGTCTGCCTTGGAGGTGGATCCGGTGCATGTCTTGGAGTTTTTGAAGGACAGGTTTGACTTGGGTCTAGCTGTATCCTCCCTGAGGGCTCAGTGGGCTGCTATTTGGGTCTCTCGGGGTTTGGTCTGTGAGCCAGTTGTTCCCCTGGTGTCCCGGTTGTTAAGGAGTGTTTTCCTCCAGAAGCCTGTCATTAGGTCCTTTGCACCTAGTTGGGATCTGCCTCTGGTTTTGGGGGGCTTGCAGGGGGCTCCCTTTGAGCCTCTGCATGAGGTTTCTTTGAGGTTTTTGACAATCAAGGTGCTTTTCCTTGTAGTTATTACCTCGGCTCGGCGGATTGGGGAGTTGGGCTCCTTGCTTTGTTTGGTCCCTTTTTTACGTTTTTTTCCTGATCGGGTGGTTCTACGGCCTGATCCTTCCTTTGTACCAAGATCCCTTCCTCTTTTCACTGCTCAGCGGATCTGGTTTTGCCTGTTTTCTGTCCAGGTCCTCTTTCGGAGGTTGAGGTGCGGCTGTACTATTTGGACGTTAGGAGGGCTCTGGAGATCTATTTGATGCGTACTGAGCCTTTTCGTAAGGTGCAATCCCTTTTTGTGACCTTTGGGCTGGCTATTCAGGGTCTGAAGCCTTCTGGGGCTACCGTTAGTCATTGGCTGCGGTGGGCTGTGGGTGCTGTGTATGAGGCTTGTGGTTTCTTGCCGCCTGGGTCGGTGCAGGGGTTGATCGACTTGGGGGTGGCTGCTTACTGGGCTTGTTTTCAAGGGGCTTCCATGGCTGAGATTTGCAGGACTGCTACCTGGAGTTCTCCTCACACCTTTATGTTCCATTATCGTTTGGTGGTGGGTGGGACTGATTCTGCTGGGTTTGGGGACGCTGTTTTGCGTTCTGGTCCGGTGGTGTGACTTTTTGCTGTACTTTAAAGTCTGTTTTTGCTACTGAGTGAATCCGATTCTTGCTTTGGTATCTGCTCATTTAGTTAGGACTGGGACGGGGAGGGCTGACGAGGAGGTAATTACCGGTTACTTATCGGTAATATTCATTACCTCGAGTCGTAGCCCTCCCCGTCCCAGTCCAGGTACCCATCCCTCCCTCCCTGTTCGGCTTCTTGTGCTTGGTAGTACAGGATGTAGATAGGCGGGTAATATGGTTATATGCCTCAGGGTATGGGTGTGGCCTGGAGGGAAGGGATGGGTTTTTAGTTGCTTGGGAGTTTCTGGTGGGAGGAGCTATGCTCATGTAGTTAGGACTGGGGCTACGACTCGGAGCAATGAATATTACCGGTAAGTAACCGGTCATTGGTCAGGTGCATTGACAAGTGCGAGGGAGGTGCACAGTTAGACAGTTAGTCTGGGACACATTAAGCAAGCTGATGCTTGGACCATGTACATATCCTTGCGACACCCTGTGCGGGATAAGCGTGGTGGTTTTAGATGAGGAAGGCTCCAGTGATGTCTGAGGTGGACAGGGGGCACTGGGTGGTGATTCACATCGCCACAGTTGCTCAGTCCCTGCTGGGATAAAGCTGGTATACCACAGCCACCACTTCACCAGCTAAAGGTGGACTAGATTATGGCAGTTTTACCATAGTGCACTACTTTGGTCTAAGTTGAATCCAGTGCTTAATTTGTAAGAGAAAGAGTGCCAGTACCGAAGGTCTGCTCAGATCCAGCAGCTGGTTCAATTAACCATCAGCACGCCAACTGCCAAGGCTGGTGGTCTTAAATCCACTTAACGCCTCTTTAATCAACTACCAGACACTCCTGGCCTTTGTGACGAATCTGCCGTCTTTCTCTTACTCCGTCTTTCCGATCTGTGTGCTTTTACCTCTCTTGTGCTCCGCAAGTATCTGATGCAGGAAAATAAGTGCTGGCGCCCCCTCGCCGGCAACCACTGGCTCAAATTAAGCAAAGTGAATTTCTTAAACGTGTGCTGGATGTGGATATTGTTGGCTAAATTTTGAAATAAACTAACCTCCCATTAAGCTTGACGCATTTTCGATGCTCTCCGCCCTCTTTCCCAGGATATTCCATCAGCTAAAACTTGGTGAAATTCAGGGATGAGGATTGGGCCAAAATGAGGAATTACCATGGGAATCACCAATGCCCGCTGCGATTCTTCATTTCTCAGGCCACAGCTTGTAACTGAATGTTATTCTGGCACCTCTGGATAAGAATCCCCACGGCGCCCATTACTCTAGCGCCTGGATACCCTCACGGATGACGAGGTAGCGCTGTACATGTCTACTGATTCAGGTATAGATTGATTGATTTATTGACTCTAGGTATGGGTAGGCTCGTCCGGTGTCCCAGGCTGCTCAGCAGGGGCTTTATGTCCAGAGTTTGAGAGTTAATGACTTAAGTACGTTCTCTGTTCTGTAAAGTAAAGTGTAAAAGGGACATTATAATGTTCCCTTTTACAAGTATTGGGATTGATGGTACACATGGCTGCAGGCTCTCATGGGGGGCGGGGGCCTCTGTGGGTAGAGAAAAAGGAAAAGATTAGAGATAAATCAAGACACAATTCCTATGATGTCTGCGCATTCAGGATCTGGCTGCTTTAAGGCTAGAATAAAAAATTAGCTAGCATTCGCGCCAAGAATTTTCAATTCTATTAAGGACACAATTATGGAAATGTTTGTAGGTCATGTAATGATTGTACTCCTTTAAATTGAGTACCAACCTGTAACCTCCGCCTTTCTTCTGCACCAGAAAAATATTGCTGCAGAAACCGCGAGGGCCCTCGTCGCAATACGCTATCGCGCATTTCTGCAGCAATTCTTTGAGTTCGGAATCTATAAAATCGCACTCTAGTTGGGAAAAAGAAAGCTGTCTCGGTATCCTGTCCTGATAAGGGACCTGAAAGAAATCTAGATGAAAACCCAGAATTGTCTGCAATATCCAAGTATCCTGAGATAGTTGAACGCAATTGTGATAGAAAAATTGAGTACGACCCCCCCAATGGTAGTAGGAATTTGTGTGGAGCACTTACCCGAAGAGTCAGGGGTCTGGAAGCCTCCACGATACGATCCTCTGTTGAAACGCCTCTTGTTGAAGCGCTGTCTGGTGAGGTAAAAGGTTCCCCCACGGGTGGAATCCCACTCTCCCCTGCCTCGACCGAAGTCTCCTCTCTGAGGACCTTGGGAGAACTGACGGCCAAACGAGCGTACTCTGCTTCGTCCGGCCCTGTTGAAAACACCAGCCTGAAAGACTCTTTTAATGCCCGACTGTGCTTTGTCAAGAGTCGTGAAGGTGCCCATATACTTGGCCACGTCTTTGACGAAACGGTCCCCAAACAGGTTCCTGTCCGCCAAGAGACCCGGTTCCGCTGCAGCCAATTCTGTGAGATTGGAGTCCATGCACATAAAGATTGATTTGCGCCGCTCAGTGGAGTTGGCATAGTTAGCGTTACCCAATAGGCATATGGCTCTCTGTGTCCATCCTGCCAAGACATGGGGATCCACTGCAGTATCGGATTCCTGCGCTTCTAAAACCATTTCCAAGATCTTAGCTAGAGGGCCGACCACATTTAAGAGCTTGTTTTGGCACCCTCGCCAGGCCGATCAGTACCCTTCTTGGGGATCTTTTCCGAACTTTTTCAAGAAGGTTAAGAGACCGGAGTCTATATCCGGGGGTCCTGCCACCTTATCAGAAATATCTAGTCTAGAACACTCCGAGCGGAGTCTGTTCCACACCTCTTTGTCAAATCTTTTGCGAAGGTTTTCGTGCAACCTCAGGGGCAGGTAACCAATCTGATGACTTGGGGTGAACTATATCAGCTGGGTTAAAAGTGAAGGGAGTGGAGCTAGCCTGTAGGTGTTTCCACATTTTTTGACTTCTTAGTTCTTTTCTTAGGGGGGTCTCGTCCGTGGTGTCAGTTCCAGTAGTATCCGTGTCTGTGTCTGGGGTCTTGGATTTGTCGGTGTCTGGGGCAGGCAGTGAAGAGAGTGTGGAAGAATGAGGCCAGGGTTTTGACTGGGGGGCGTCCTTGGGAGAGTCTGTCGGAGCAGTGAAACCATGACGTTTCGCGAATTTTTCAAGCTGTTTTGTTATTGGTTTTATTGCAGTAGCTAGCGCTTGCTGCACAGTCCCAGGAACTGCTTTCTCAAGGGCCTTGTTAACCGACTCCTGGACCGAGGCGTCCAGTGCCTCAACAATGTTGTCTTCTAGGTAAGGGGTTGCTACTTCCTCTTCATATAAATTATCATCCTCTTCATAAGTGACCCAGTCCTCCATTGTGGGACAGAATTTATATATATATTTGCTCATGAGGTAAGACACACAGAGGAGTAAGGGGGGAAGCTAACCCACAGCACAAAAATTCAAGAAGGCACCTATCTCCACAGCATAAGCTGTAGCACTGTTGTTGCAGCCCTCAAGGCATATGTGGAGCCAAAGAGCAATATCTTGCAAAGGAGGTGTGCATGCTCCAGGCCCAGATTGTTCTTCCAGCCAGCCAGGCATAACAGGTGTTGCTCGGTGGGGATCGAGGGATAAGTCGGGCAAAGGAATGAATAAACTGGCAGTAGCGACGTGCGTAGCCCAAATCGTATTAGGAAATAGCCCAATTGGGCTACGCATGTCGAAACCTAAGGAAAAACGAAAGGGAAAGACTCCTCGCTCGTTCGGCTAATTAGGGGAGCCTCTGTGCGTGATGAAAAGTATCAAATCCACCGCCGTAGGCAGCGCGGTGCCAAAAGCTCCAAAGCGGGATTACGAAGAAGGCTGTCCGAGCGGCCGTAAGCGCTGAATACAGTCCCTCAATGGTGGTAAATTCAAAGATGCTTTTTCAGCCGGGAAACACACCAGCATGAAAGCGCATAACTCCCCGATGTCAGCGGGGGTGCGGGGCTCGTCAGGAACCCTAGCGCGAGGCTCGCGCTGATAAAATAATGTATACCCAGTAGCGAAAACAAGGAAATCAACATTAGAGTAGACAGATCACAGCAAGCACAATGCGCGATAAGCACGGTCAAGCAATTACATAGCGGCGCGTGCCTAATCAAATTAACATTTCTGTTCAAATATGTCATAATGACCGAGAATACACTTAACTTCCTGCGTGAGCCGCAAAGAAAGAGGATGATTTCCGGTCATGGTGGCTCTTATGGGGTCTTGCAGGATGTGATGTGTTACATGTGCATCGTGAGAAATGTAGTTTTATTTACATAATCCAAAGTTTTCATTGGCTGCTGTGAGTGGCAATTGTAGGAAGGTGGATATCTGACTATGGTTACCCCCAACTTTTTGCCTAGTGTCTAGCTGGTTTTTCGACTTAGTTGGCCTGAGATCCTGCCATTCAGGGTCTCAGGCTGTCTGCTCTCTCTTTAAAATGGATTCCATGTACCCTAGGTACATTCCCAATTGGTAAGGATCACCTTATTGGACCCTGTACAGTGTACCCTAGGTACCCAGGGCATAGGTGTACCCTAGGCCTCCCAGGGGCTGCAGCATGTATTATGCCACCCCTGGTCTGGCCTTCCAATCAGACACAACTGGCTGATCACTCAGCTGGGGCAAGGTCGTGTAATCACCCCTTGCTTAGGTGTGGTATTCCTATACCTACCCTATATATAGACACATGTGTACCTATCAGTCACTCCTATGGCAGGCCTTAACAATCCTGGAGGCAGAGTGCTTGGTAACATGTGAGATGGTGCTCTAGCATGAGCTGAGCCTGTCTGCAGCTTTCGGAACCATGTCCTTATAGCTGTTCTATGATATAGCCTACCATATACTCTTAAAGTGCCTTATAATCTTAAACGGTTATGGTAACTATGGTTGGGCTGTATCAAAACATGTCGTGTAAGGTGTCTAACACTTTGGAATAATACCCCCATACCATTTCTGGTGATGAGGATATTATTCCTCCCTTCTAGAGGGAGAGACATGTTAAAATCATACTTTGCTGTGTAACCTCTGACCAAAGCCTCAGCATCACAAAATGGATGCTGCTGCCACGACACAAGTCTGACCTCCTGCAGCTGGGAGTGATCCCAGCCAGGGAGGCTTGGACAATAGGTTTCCTGCTTGGGGAGGTGCTAGCACCTCTCCAGACAGCCTTTAGTGTATTGGGGCAGGGTGGGCTGAAAGGAATGAGACATGCCTGGGGCACACAAGGTGTTCCTTGCATAGTCCAGTTCAAACCGGTGCTGGGGCACTCCAGCCCCAGCTCTGGCGCGAAACTGGACAAAGGGAAGTGGGTGTAACCACCCCCTCCCAGGTCCCACCCATAAGGCGTGACCTAGCAGGTAGCCCCAGCCCCCCAGATTAGTATAAGAGTGGGAGTTGGGCCTCAAGACTTGGGATTATCCTGAACCTGCAAAACTGAACAGAAACTCTGGACCTTCGACATTCGACGAAAGAAGAAGACTGAAGAATCTCCCTTGTAGCCAAGGAGTGGCTACCCTGTGCAAACAGGCACCATCAAGTGACTACCCTTTGCTTTGTGAAACGTTCGACGAGGAACCGACTGCAGAGCCCGACCAGAGCCTTGATTTCCAGACTTCTCCGACCCTCATCCACATCTGCAGCAGAGCTGAGATCCGTGGAGGCGACGAGCGACGTGGGACCGGCTACCTGGGAAAAGTGGCTAGTAACTTACAGCGCAGCTTCTGAGGTACCCTCGAAGTTGTGCACCGGGGATTGAGAAGCCCCAACCCCAAGCACCATCTGCACCGAAGACCAGCCCCCCACACTCCACGAGTCCTGCGTGGGGCCCTTCAGCATTTTCCTGCTTGCCGCGTCTGTCCGGTTGCTTGCCCGCTGGCTAGTGGCCTTTGTGACGACGCTCCCTAAAATCTTCTGCGCTGGTTTGGCTCCTCCAGACTGGCTCCCGCTTCTCTGCAAAGAAGAAGCACCCCAGACCTTCCTGGTCTGCACCAGAAGCAAGTCCCTTGTTCTTCGTGGGTTCCGCTTGCCAAGGCTTGGTGAGTCCTAGTCCAACTTCGACGCCGCCGACAGCAAGAGCCTTCGTGGGACAGCTCGCCTCCTGGTCCTGGTCGTCCTCGACGCTTCCTGGTCCTCCTGGCTCCAGCGACAAGCTTCACCTTCACCTGCAACTCTTCACGACATCGCCTGGTTCCTTCCTGGTTCCACGTGGTCACTGGCTAGTGACCTTGACTCTGTCCCTTCTGCTTGCAGGTTTCTTCTCTTCGTGATCCCAGCCTTGGGATCCACCGGACACTCTCCCCTGACTGCCTGTCAGCATCTTTCTTCAGGCATCCATAGGAGTCGACGACGAAAACGACGCATCTTCACCCCTATGCACCCGCAGCCTGTGGGCTAGGTAACTTGGGTACTCCGGTGCTCATCAGGATAGTGACTATCCTAGTGTCTAGTTTTCAAGTCTCAACTTCCTAGCTACTCCGGAAGTGTCCTAAATCTATCTATTTCTAAACTGTAACATTGCTATTGACTTTTACGCATTACGCGTGAGTGTTTCCACTCTGCACACGAATCCCGTGGGCCTCCCACTCCCTAACTAACGCTAGTGTAGTGTAGCCCCAGCGATTCCCTAGGCCTAGGCCTATTCTATTTCCGTGACAGTGGTTCTTATACCACTTATTTAGTATATGGTTTGCGTGGCCCCTAGGGCCTAACTGTATTACTTACCTGTGTGACTTACTGTATGCATTAATAAGACTGTGTTGTACTTACCTCTAAACTCATAAAGAGTGCTGAGGGTTTGCTTAGAATAAATACACTTTATTTTATATATATATCTGTTGTGGTGTCCTTTCATCTGGTATTCAAGGGATTATATATGGTATCACAGCTGGCTTCACATGCCATTCAGAGTTTAGCCTAAGACTGCTCTTGTCCATGCTACCACTAGGATAGCTGGTCTATAAGGTTGACTTTACAACCAATCACCATAAGGGTATTTGGACTGATATAAGGTGTACACTATAACTAGTGACATCATACATCAGGCCAACTTCTCACATTGGTGAGCAGCGGTTGGGATCTGAGCTTGCTGTTGTAATACCATTATAATCTTGAGATACTAAATTGGAAGATCACACAGATATTGTCTAGGTACATATAACATAGTCTAGTATACTTAAGTCCTACTGGACTTAGTAGTGGTAGGTTGAAGGGAGTAACACACCCTGACTACAACTACTAGAGAGGTTTAGTAGAAACAACTAGTGTAGGTAGGTGCACACACCACACCCTCACTAGAATCATGCCCCTGGATGGAGATCACACTGATGCTCCCTCAGGAGAGGAGAATCCTAGACAGGTTCCCTCTAGGTATGATGCATTCACATTCCAGGAGATGAGACACTTGTGTACCTCCAGAGGAATAAAACAGGGTGCAAACCCTACCCTTAGACAGCTAGTGGAGCTTCTGGAGGCCTATGATGCTGAAAGAGCTGCCAGGGATGGTGCCATAGCTGTAGATAGGGGTCTACCCACCACAGAGGAGTCAGATGGGCCTTCAGATGGGGAGGTAGACAGCCAGGGCCAAGTAAGGAGACTTAGCCAGGCTAACCTAAGCTTACATGGGAGTTTGCATGGGGTCCCCCCATACAGACCCCCAAGTAGGTTTTCACAGAGAAACAGGAGGGACAGATCCCCTTCAGTGGAATCCATCCACTCCCATGTTTCTAGCATCTCTAATGTTTCCTCTCACAGGGGAATGAGTTCACCTGAGAGAAAGGAGCATAAAGCCAGAATGAGGGAAGCTAATCTGAGGATTCAGAGGGAAGAAATTGCCCTTGCCAAAGAGAAGCTTGCTCTGGCTAGAGAGCAAAAATTGTGTGGGTCAGAACCCACTGGTGGCAGCAACATTCCTAGAGATAGGGATAGGTCTTATGACCATAGAAACCTAAGCAAGATAGTCCCCCCATATCAGAATGGGGATGACATCCACAAATGGATGACTGCTTTGGAGAGGGCCTGCAAAGTACAGCAGGTACCCCAAAGTCAGTGGGCAGCTATCTTGTGGCTCTCCTTTTCTGATAAAGGTAGAGACAAGCTCCTCACAGTCAGTGATGAGGATGCAAATAATTACAAAGTCCTGAAGAGTGCTCTGATAGATGGGTTTGGCTTAACCACTGAGCAATATAGGTTGTTGTTCAGAGACACCCAGAAGACACAGACACAGGACTGGTCTGATTTTGTGGATTGTGCCACTAAGGCTTTGGAAGGTTGGTTAACTGGCAGCAAGGTGCAGGACTATACAGGATTGTACAACTTGATTATGAGGGAGCAGATCCTTAGTAATTGTCAGAACCAGCTCCTCCATCAACACCTGGTAGACTCAGATTTGACCTCTCCCCAAGAATTGGGAAAGAGGGCAGATAAATGGGTCAGGACCAGGATTAGGCCTAAAGATCAGGGTGGTGACCAAAAGAAAGATACCACCAAGCCTCAAGAGAAGGGTGGGGATAAAGCAAAAGAGAAATCTTCCTCAGGGCCCCAAAACTCCACACAGGGTGGTGGGTCCCAAGCTCCCTCCTCTACCACAGTTAAAAAGCCTTACTGCCATGTGTGTAAAACACCTGGGCATTGGAAAACTGACAGCAGTTGTCCACAGGCTAAAAACAAAACTGTTCCTCCAACTACTTCTGTCACACCACCTATTACTGTCAGCAGTAATCCCCCAGGTGGTGGGAGTGCCCCCAAAAATTTGGTTGGGTTTTCTTGGGGAACACAGGGGGATCTTGGCTTAGCCAATTCCCCTACAGCAGCTACTCTTGTCTGTGATGGTGGCATGGGGTTTGCCAACTTCACTGCCTGTCCCAACACTTTGGGTAGGTACAGACAGGAACCCTACATCAATGGTAGAAAAGCTGAGGCCTACAGAGACACTGGAGCTAGCATCACTATGGTGGCCCATAGGCTAGTTCCCTCTGAGCAGCTTTTGCCTGGTTTCTCATACCAGGTAACTAACATTGATGGTAAACAGAACAGTCATCCCATGGCAGAGGTATGTCTCAGCTGGGGAGGTGTCACTGGCCCTAAAAGGGTGGCAGTGTCTCCAACCTTGCCTGTGGACTGCTTGCTGGGGAATGACTTAGAACTCTCAGCTTGGGCTGGAGTTGAACAAGACACCCATTCCAAAATGGTAGGCCTTTCCAAAAAGGGTAGTGGGGTTGTGCCAGTCACAATCCCTGTCCAAGTAGCTTTCCTCCCTGAAAAGGTTGGAAGGGCAGTGGTAGCCACAGCCCAGGCACAGACAGACTTCCCTGTAGGGACTGACAGAGCTGTGACAGTCACAGCTCAAACCCAAACTGAGTGCCTTCCCGAAAAGGTTGGCAAGGCTGTAATGGTCTCAGCCCACACTCAGACTGATATAGGTGTAGTGAAGCCTGAAACAATGGATCACTCCACACAGACAGAGAGTAGTGGGGAGGAAGAAAAGTCTCCCTCCCCCCAGACATTAGGAAAAGGTCAGCCTCCTCAGGGATCTGACCTCACCCCTTGTGAAGGAACTGCCCCAGAGGTAGCCAGGCCTGGCCTGGCAGAGCCTCTGATGTCAGTGGCCCCTTCCAAGGTGGGACCCAGTCTGGTGCAGGTAGCCTGCCTCTCTCTACCCTGCCTCAGTCAGCCCAGGGCTGCAGAGGCCAGGGAGGCCAGTGGACCCCAAGAGGGCCCCTGTCCACAAGAACCCCCCCTTCAAAAGAATGAGGATTGCCTGGTTAGTTGCCCTAGCCAGGTGATGGGTAAAAACATTCCTGAGGGATCCCCTTCACAGGTAGTTAGGGACCTCCCCCAGAGGGATTCTGTTGGGCACAGGCAAACCTGGGACCTTAGGGCCCCAAACCTGACCTGTCCCTCCAGTAAGCCCACAAAAGGGACCCAGCCTCCAGCTTTAGGTAGCCAGAGGCTGACCCTGAGAGCACAGTGCAACTCAGTTAGAGAAAGAAAGGCATCCATGGTGGAGGATGATTGGAGGAAGCTGAGGCCTCACTTTGAGGACACTCACTTCAGTACTCCATCTCAACACCAGCCTTTTTCTTTGCAAAGACACACCAAAGGTAGAGATTCCCTATGGTGGAGACCCTATGATATCTCTAGGATGAGGGATTGCTTAGTGGACCATGAGACAGGGGGTAACCATGCCAGTGCTGGTTCTTCCTTATATGGCCACTCAGGCAATAGAGGCTTACCTTGTAAAGGCCAGCCTTATCTCCTTTCGTTTGGGGGGGGGTTGTGTAGGAAGGTGGATATCTGACTATGGTTACCCCCAACTTTTTGCCTAGTGTCTAGCTGGTTTTTCGACTTAGTTGGCCTGAGATCCTGCCATTCAGGGTCTCAGGCTGTCTGCTCTCTCTTTAAAATGGATTCCATGTACCCTAGGTACATTCCCAATTGGTAAGGATCACCTTATTGGACCCTGTACAGTGTACCCTAGGTACCCAGGGCATAGGTGTACCCTAGGCCTCCCAGGGGCTGCAGCATGTATTATGCCACCCCTGGTCTGGCCTTCCAATCAGACACAACTGGCTGATCACTCAGCTGGGGCAAGGTCGTGTAATCACCCCTTGCTTAGGTGTGGTATTCCTATACCTACCCTATATATAGACACATGTGTACCTATCAGTCACTCCTATGGCAGGCCTTAACAATCCTGGAGGCAGAGTGCTTGGTAACATGTGAGATGGTGCTCTAGCATGAGCTGAGCCTGTCTGCAGCTTTCGGAACCATGTCCTTATAGCTGTTCTATGATATAGCCTACCATATACTCTTAAAGTGCCTTATAATCTTAAACGGTTATGGTAACTATGGTTGGGCTGTATCAAAACATGTCGTGTAAGGTGTCTAACACTTTGGAATAATACCCCCATACCATTTCTGGTGATGAGGATATTATTCCTCCCTTCTAGAGGGAGAGACATGTTAAAATCATACTTTGCTGTGTAACCTCTGACCAAAGCCTCAGCATCACAAAATGGATGCTGCTGCCACGACACAAGTCTGACCTCCTGCAGCTGGGAGTGATCCCAGCCAGGGAGGCTTGGACAATAGGTTTCCTGCTTGGGGAGGTGCTAGCACCTCTCCAGACAGCCTTTAGTGTATTGGGGCAGGGTGGGCTGAAAGGAATGAGACATGCCTGGGGCACACAAGGTGTTCCTTGCATAGTCCAGTTCAAACCGGTGCTGGGGCACTCCAGCCCCAGCTCTGGCGCGAAACTGGACAAAGGGAAGTGGGTGTAACCACCCCCTCCCAGGTCCCACCCATAAGGCGTGACCTAGCAGGTAGCCCCAGCCCCCCAGATTAGTATAAGAGTGGGAGTTGGGCCTCAAGACTTGGGATTATCCTGAACCTGCAAAACTGAACAGAAACTCTGGACCTTCGACATTCGACGAAAGAAGAAGACTGAAGAATCTCCCTTGTAGCCAAGGAGTGGCTACCCTGTGCAAACAGGCACCATCAAGTGACTACCCTTTGCTTTGTGAAACGTTCGACGAGGAACCGACTGCAGAGCCCGACCAGAGCCTTGATTTCCAGACTTCTCCGACCCTCATCCACATCTGCAGCAGAGCTGAGATCCGTGGAGGCGACGAGCGACGTGGGACCGGCTACCTGGGAAAAGTGGCTAGTAACTTACAGCGCAGCTTCTGAGGTACCCTCGAAGTTGTGCACCGGGGATTGAGAAGCCCCAACCCCAAGCACCATCTGCACCGAAGACCAGCCCCCCACACTCCACGAGTCCTGCGTGGGGCCCTTCAGCATTTTCCTGCTTGCCGCGTCTGTCCGGTTGCTTGCCCGCTGGCTAGTGGCCTTTGTGACGACGCTCCCTAAAATCTTCTGCGCTGGTTTGGCTCCTCCAGACTGGCTCCCGCTTCTCTGCAAAGAAGAAGCACCCCAGACCTTCCTGGTCTGCACCAGAAGCAAGTCCCTTGTTCTTCGTGGGTTCCGCTTGCCAAGGCTTGGTGAGTCCTAGTCCAACTTCGACGCCGCCGACAGCAAGAGCCTTCGTGGGACAGCTCGCCTCCTGGTCCTGGTCGTCCTCGACGCTTCCTGGTCCTCCTGGCTCCAGCGACAAGCTTCACCTTCACCTGCAACTCTTCACGACATCGCCTGGTTCCTTCCTGGTTCCACGTGGTCACTGGCTAGTGACCTTGACTCTGTCCCTTCTGCTTGCAGGTTTCTTCTCTTCGTGATCCCAGCCTTGGGATCCACCGGACACTCTCCCCTGACTGCCTGTCAGCATCTTTCTTCAGGCATCCATAGGAGTCGACGACGAAAACGACGCATCTTCACCCCTATGCACCCGCAGCCTGTGGGCTAGGTAACTTGGGTACTCCGGTGCTCATCAGGATAGTGACTATCCTAGTGTCTAGTTTTCAAGTCTCAACTTCCTAGCTACTCCGGAAGTGTCCTAAATCTATCTATTTCTAAACTGTAACATTGCTATTGACTTTTACGCATTACGCGTGAGTGTTTCCACTCTGCACACGAATCCCGTGGGCCTCCCACTCCCTAACTAACGCTAGTGTAGTGTAGCCCCAGCGATTCCCTAGGCCTAGGCCTATTCTATTTCCGTGACAGTGGTTCTTATACCACTTATTTAGTATATGGTTTGCGTGGCCCCTAGGGCCTAACTGTATTACTTACCTGTGTGACTTACTGTATGCATTAATAAGACTGTGTTGTACTTACCTCTAAACTCATAAAGAGTGCTGAGGGTTTGCTTAGAATAAATACACTTTATTTTATATATATATCTGTTGTGGTGTCCTTTCATCTGGTATTCAAGGGATTATATATGGTATCACAGCTGGCTTCACATGCCATTCAGAGTTTAGCCTAAGACTGCTCTTGTCCATGCTACCACTAGGATAGCTGGTCTATAAGGTTGACTTTACAACCAATCACCATAAGGGTATTTGGACTGATATAAGGTGTACACTATAACTAGTGACATCATACATCAGGCCAACTTCTCACAGCAATAAATAGAAAGAGAAGCATAATACAAAGCCTCCGGTCCTGTAATAGAATTGGGCATGAACAATGTCAAAGACCTTTTAGAATTTTTACACAACGGAAGGTGCACTCAAATAACAAAGTCCAGATCGATATATATTCCAAAGAATTTCTTAGTCTTCTTATTTATTAAAGAAAGTGGACAGCCAACGCGTTTCGTTCCTATAACACAGGAACTTCTTCAGGGCTGTAATCAATATATAGAACAACATGTATAAACAACAACATATATACTTACAGTACATTTAAAACACAACATATAAAGGATGACTGAAATTACCACATTGAAAACAAATCCGAAAATAACAAGACCAACCTAACAGACATAAATATATATACACACGTATCAATGTGTTAAAATTCTATGTACATAGAATCTTTCTGATCTGAAATCTTCTATCCCAAAAAAGAGAAACAAATTATATATAATAACTATATATATCAAAATAACGACGCGAGGAGAAAGAGAGAAAGAAGAGAAGCAGATAAAAGAAAATATCTCAAAGTCACAAATGCAATTACTAATATCGAAAGATAAAGAAAAAGGAGGAGAAGCAGGTCCATTTTATGTGTACCAAAGTCAAATAGAAATCTAACCACAAACTATGAATGAATAAAGACAGACAGGGTTAACACAAAAGGAAAAGTGTGAAAAAAGCTCACCATGGAGTTGGTTACATGAGAATAAGCTCATTCCATAGTCGTTGAATCAGAAAATTCACAGATCACAGTAAGGTATCGCACATTTAGTGTATAGCAACACGTCTGAAACACAAATGTAAGAAACCCAATAGCATCATGGGCGCACAAGAAGCCGATGGCATCATGAGTAAAGCGTAAAATACACAGCAATAATATTTGATTAAAAAATCTGAAATCACCTTGCGATACACTCACCTTCAAACATAAAGGTCAAGACGATACCACTTGACGGTATTAAATTAATGTATTGCAACCAGTGTTCACTCATAATGATAAGAAACCCATTGTTGGACCAAATTATCTGATGAAAAAGAGAAAGTATTCTCACCACAACTATTTATCAATGCAATGCAAACAAAAATATTATTAAGTCATCAGAGACCAATGTATCCTGTCTTTTAATTTAAGAAGGTGAATGTGAATGTGCATGTTAACACATAACTATTCCTCAAGGCAGTACCGACGAAATTATTAGTTTATAAAAAGCAGAAAGTAACCTGTCTAGAGATTTCACAGTGTGTGGTTAATGTACGTTTTATAACAATGACATGTCATAATACCAAGGTAGCAGAGTCCTCAAAGAGTTCTCTTCCAGCATTTTCCAAGTAAAAGCCACTACATCAGTTGGAGCCAGCCGAGGGTCCCCATGTAGCAAACAAACCCGTGCACATATATTAAAAACCCCACAGTGTATAGAGACCGTTTTGGGAAAAGGCAGCATAACGCATAATCGAGGAAAAAACAGACGATCCCCGTTAATCGTAATTCAGAGACAGTCGCATTCAGTACAAGAACGACGCGGTCATAGGGCAAATATGTCATTAGTAACCACACAGAAAACCACGTTTCACAAAAATAACCAATGTTATCTGCGGATTGTCCATCATCTAAAGACAGATTGAACAAAGAAAGTATTGCACATAATTGAAGTGACATAGAAGGATCCCCACTTATCATACGTCAAAGGACCATAGCGTTTAATACAGTAACGCCCCCGTTACCACAGATAAGATCCGGCTGACCGGACTCACCTTTAAGTTCAGCAAATATCCGACGGCATGGTAACCGGCAATGACGCGACACAGCAAACGGACCCGCATTTTTAGGTCGGTTTAAATATACCGGCCAAACGTGACCCTGCGTAGCACTCAAACCGATTCTGTACTTGATCAGAATTTTGACAAAATCTGATTTGGCTCTCTAGTTAAAATTCAAGCACGAAATCTGGCAAAGCAGCAACTCATGCAAGCTACCTCAATCATGCTGCATGTACTCAGGCTGCTCTAGGGCAAGTTTACTGGCCATTCTAGGGCAAGTACTCAGGCCGCTCTAGGGCAAGTATTCTAGTGGCTCTAGGTCAGGTACTCATGCCGCTCTGGGGCAAGTATTCCGGCCACTCTAGGGCAAGTACTCAGGCCACTTTAGGGCAAGTATTCAGGCCGTGCTAGGGCAAGTATTCAGGCCGCACTAGGGCAAGTATTCTGGCCGCTCTAGGGCAAATATTCTGACTGCTCTAGGGCAAGTATTCTGGCCGCTCTAGAGCAAGTATTCAGGTCGTGCAAGGGCAGTACTCAGGCTGTGTAGGGCAAGTACTCAGGCCGCTCTAGGGCAAGTACTCAGGCTGCTCTAGGGCAAGTATACCGGCCACTCTAGGGTAAGTACTCAGGCCGCTGTAGGGCAAGTACTCAGGCCGCTGTAGGGCAAGTACTCAGGCCGCTCTAGGGCAAGTATTCTAGCTGCTCTAGGGCAAGTATTCTAGCTGCTCTAGGGCAAGTACACAGATCGCTCTAGGGCAAGTACTCAGGCCGCTCTAGGGCAAGTACTCAGGCCGCTCTAGGGCAAGTACACTGGCCACTCTAGGGCAATTACTCAGGCCGCTCTAGGGCCAGTACTCGGGCCGCTCTAGGGCCAGTACTCGGGCCGCTCTAGGGCCAGTACTCGGGCCGCTCTAGGGCAAGTACTCGGGCCGCTCTAGGGCAAGTACTCAGGCTGCTTAAGGGCAAGTATTCTAGTCACTCTAGGGCAAGTACTCAGGCCGCTCTAGGGCAAGTACTCAGGCCGCTCTAGGGCAAGTACACCGGCCTCTCTAGTGCAAGTACACTGGCCACTCTAGGGCAAGTACTCAGGCCGCTCTAGGGCCAGTACACTGGCCACTCTAGGGCAAGTACTCAGGCCACCCTAGGGCAAGTACTCGGGCCGCTCTAGGGCAAGTACTCGGGCCGCTCTAGGGCAAGTACTCGGGCCGCTCTAGGGCAAGTACTCTGGCCACTCTAGGGCAAGTACTCTGGCCACTCTAGGGCAAGTACTCTGGCCACTCTAGGGCAAGTACACTGGCCACTCTAGGGCAAGTACACTGGCCGCTCTAGGGCAAGTATTCTAGTCGCTCTAGGGCAAGTACTCAGGTCGCTCTAGGGCAAGTACTCAGGTCGCTCTAGGGCAAGTACTCAGGTCGCTCTAGGGCAAGTACACTGGCCACTCTAGTGCAAGTACACTGGCCACTCTAGGGCAAGTACTCAGGCCACTCTAGGGCCAGTACACTGGCCGCTCTAGGGCAAGTACTCGGGCCTCTCTAGGGCAAGTACTCGGGCCTCTCTAGGGCAAGTACTCGGGCCGCTCTAGGGCAAGTACTCGGGCCGCTCTAGGGCAAGTATTCAGGCCGCTCTAGGGCAAGTACACTGGCCACTCTAGGGCAAGTACTCAGGCCGCTCTAGGGCAAGTACTCAGGCCGCTCTAGGGCAAGTGTTCTAGTTGCTCTAGAGCAAGTACTCGGGTCGCTCTAGGGCAAGTACTCAGGTCGCTCTAGGGCAAGTACACCGGCCACTCTAGGGCAAGTACTCTGGCCGCTCTTGGGCAAGTACTCTGGCCGCTCTAGGGCAAGTACTCTGGCCGCTCTAGGGCTAGTACTCAGGCCGCTCTAGGGCTAGTACTCAGGCCGCTCTAGGGCAAGTACACCGGCCACTCTGGGGCAAGTACTCAGGCCACTCTAGGGCCAGTACACTGGCCGCTCTAGGGCAAGTACTCGGGCCGCTCTAGGGCAAGTACTCAGGCCGCTCTAGGGCAAGTAATCAGGACGCTCTAGGGCAAGTACTCAGGCCGCTCTAGGGCAAGTATTCTAGTCGCTTTAGGGCGAGTATTCTGGCGAGTGGGGCGCTCCGTTTGCAATGCCACACTCCTATGAGGTGCAGTCATGCCCACCTAGGATAGAGTCTAGAGCTGGAAGGCGTCCTACTGCTTTGCACGCACTTCTCATACGTCATTTCCGCACACCGTAGGGACACCATCCTATGAATTATGCGAATGCTCCGCCCTTTCCTGCCTGGCTGACAAATGATAGATGGCAAGCCCTGGCATCCTCGCAGCTGTAACCAGGTTCCCAGACCTAGGGACATTTGCCTCCGTTCCATTCAGGTGAAAAGTGTCCATTTACAGCATATTTGGAAAATGCCCGTTGAAGTAGGAATCGTACACCCACATAAAAGGTGTTGGGGGGCGAATTCTGTTTGCCTCATGATAATGCGACCATACTGCGAATATTAGGACTTCTCGCATTTGAGTGTTCATATTGCAGACCTCTAGGTTTAAGAATTAATTTACAAAACCACAGTACGGAGGAGGTAAGAAGAAAGCTAGGACTGCTTTTTAAAATACTTTTTATTTTGCCGTATGGGGCATTGTGCAACACGAGGTAAATTTGTTCATATGGTCGTGGGTTTATTGAAATGTTTAAACATTTTTTGTGATTTATGATCTGTGTTTTATATTTCATGGCTTGTATCGGTAAAGCTAAAACAATAAGGTTGATTGATGGTGCAGGTGGATCTCGTCCACACTGCACTGTGCAGGTGCATTATGGGAAACCTTCGCTTATGCTCTAGTCTACAGGTTGTGCAAGTTGTGTTGCCCCACTGAGAAGTAACCAATGCCCAGCCTTTCAGTGTTGTCACTTCCACTGATAGGAGATAGTGCTCAAAGGGCTATATGGTTTCAGGGGGCGGCTGGTGGCATTTGAAACTGGTGAGGCTTAAGCAGAACGAATCAACGTATGCGAGCGAGCGCAGCGAGCGCAGCGGGCAAGCCCGATGGCAATAAGGGGGGATCCGGGGGGGTTCTCCCCCGTGCAGACATTTAAAAAAAATTGGCATCTTTTTGGAGCGATTTTCAGCACTATTTCTGTGATAAATGGACTAAAAATTCAGTTCTTCTAGGCATTCATAAAAGAAAACTCATACATTATTTCAGAGAATTTCTGGGTTGCCAAACAGTATTAAGAGGTTTGCAAGGCTACTGATTGCTGAACTAATTTGAATCAAAGACTACCTCTATGGAAGCAGAGGTAAACTGTTTTAGACATGCGAACTTAAGTAAAACGCGTATCCTGTAAATTGTTCAGTGATGCACTCAGCTGTTATTTTTTAGACATTTTTCAGAAGCTGTGCAGGCCGGAAGAGTTTCATCATCTCTGCTGAAAGGTCAAGTAAGATCTTTCACATTGAGACTGGTGTCTACCACTCAATGAAATACTGATCCCTTTCATAAGGTGTGGTGTTTTTACTGAAGCATCTGTATTGGTTTGCCACAGTGCAGGAGGAGAGGAATCCTTTCCAAGTAATATAGCGCATGGTTTCAGACTTAATGATTTTTCTGCTCGTGGCACGTTTGTTTAGTGCTAAAGGGTGGCTGGCATCAGTTCAAACGGAAACTTCTTGCCAATTCTAAATGGAGTACTAACATAGAACTTGACACAATGACATAAAACAAAGAAAAATTACAACCCAACAAAAAACATAAATGGACATAAATCAACAAAACAACCAAAACAGAGCCCATTATAACAAATAATACAGTAAAATGCAAGTGTAATACATAAACAAAAAAGCTCAAGAAGCAACACATCATCAACAAAATAGTCACTAAATAGCCACACAACCTAAAACAACACAAGCCACACCAGACAAATACCGCAACAAAACAAATTGCACAGCAAAAAAATTGACTTAAAGAAGTGCAAATACTCAGTGCCCGCCAAACGAGCCAAGAATATATCGCCACCTAGCAAAACACTCACATTGCAGACAGCTGGAATGTTACAATCCTACTCTATGACACCAACTTTAAAAATGACAAGGAAAACAAATCACCATCTAACTGTGCATTTGAAGTGTACATTATTTAAATAAATAACCAATATTTAAAGGTAACACAATAAACAACTCAAACTTGAACCAGCTTTGTCACTGAAAAATTAAGGGATTATTCCAAGGCAGATATGAACAAAGTACACATGCTTTGTGAAGACACTCAAAACGAACGAATGAACAAGTTACTTACCTTCGGTAACGATATATTTGTAAGAAACATTAGTTAGTTAGATTCCTTACCTTAGAATATCCCCAGGCGTCCGGCTGGATCCGGAAACATTTTTCATCAGCAGTACCCTTGCTCGTCGGTAGTCGTCGTCTGCGACTCCGCGACCGTCGTCGGCGTTGTGATCGGCAGGATGACGTCGTTCGAGTACTTAGACGCTGCCTTGCACGCTGACGTCAGTTCTGTACATAGCTTTCCGCGCCAGGAACGCAGAGCCATGCAAGAAACCGACACTGGTGCCATGAAACTAAGGCCCTGAAAGGGATGACCTTAACCCTAGATATCTGTTCGCAGAACGGGAAGGATGGGTGGGACGGTAAGGAATCTAACTAACTAATATTTCTTACAGATATATCGTTACCGAAGGTAAGTAACTTGTTCATCTGAAAGAAACACGTTAGTTAGATTCCTTACCTTAGAATAGATACCCCAGCAATACCAACCCCGGTGGTGGATCTGCGAACCAAGATCACACCAGGAAGTCCTGGAGAACGGAACGGCCAAAGAAGCAGTCTCTCCAGACTTGGCTGTCCAGGCAGTAGTGCTTGGCAAACGTGTGCAGCGAGGCCCACGTTGCTGCCTGACAAATGTCCTGCAGAGGCACTTCCCGTCCCAAGGCAGTAGTAGCCGCTGTGGCCCGAGTGGAATGGGCCCCCAGCCCCACAGGCGGATCCTTCTTAGCCAAGGAATAATAGATCTTAATGCACAAAACGACCCACCGAGAGATGGTCCACTTGTGCACTGCCCGCCACTTCTTAGCGCCCACGTAGCCAACGAAGAGTTGGTCGTCCACCCGGAACTGTTTTGTGCTGTCCAGATAGAAGGAGAGCGCACGTTTTGGGTCCAGACGGTGGAGCCTCTCTTCCTCTTTCGAGGGATGCGGAGGTGGAAAGAAGGTGGGTAAGGTAACAGACTGCCCGATTTGAAAGGCAGTAACCACCTTAGGAAGAAAAGAAGGGCGAGTCCGCAGAACAACCTTGTCCTGATGGACAGAGAGCCTGGAGCTCACTCACCCTTCTGGCAGAGGTGATGGCAACCAGGAAAGCAGTCTTGAGAGTCCGAAGATGAACAGGGCAGTTATGAAGTGGCTCAAAGGGAGCACACATCAGATAGGTTAACACCAGATTCAAGTCCCACTGAGGCATCACAAAGGGGACAGGAGGAAACATGTGAGTAATGCCTTTTAAGAATCTATTTACAACAGGGAACTTGAAAAGAGAAGGCTGATCAGGAAGCCTTAAGAAGGCAGAAACAGCTGAAAGATATCCCTTGATGGTGCCCAGAGCAGAGCCCTGCTGGGCCAGGGAAAGAAGAAAGAGGAGAACCTCAGAAAGAGGGGCGGAAAGGGGATCCGCAGCCTTTGCTGTGCACCATGCCACAAATTTGTTCCACCTGCAGGCGTATACCGTTTTAGTGGAGGGACGCCTGGCTGCCAGAATGACATCACAGACTTCAGGAGGCAAGTCAAATGGCATCAACTGCCGCCGGTCAATCTCCACGCATGAAGGTGGAGGCTGGACAGGTTCGGGTGGAGGACCGTCCCCTGCTGCTGTGACAGAAGGTCCTCCTGAAGAGGCAGTCAAATCGGGGGATCGAATGACAGACTGAGTAGCTCGGGATACCAGTATCTTCGTGCCCAATCCGGAGCCACAAGGATGACGTGGGCCCGGTCGCGCCTGATCTTCTTCAGCACTCTGGGCAGAAGTGGTATAGGCGGGAAGGCGTATAACAGACCACAACACCACTCGCGACGAAAAGCGTCTCCGAGCGAGTGCCGCCTTGGAAATTCCAACGCGCAGAACTGATGACATTGCGCGTTCTCTTCGGTGGCGACTAGATCTAACCAAGGCTCTCCCCACTGCTGAAAGATGCCTTGCAGCACGTCCGAGTTCAGACGCCATTTGTGATCCATCATGCACCGGCAGCTGAGTTCATCCGCTCTGGTGTTCAGAGAGCCCGCCAGGTGTTGAACCACCAGGGTGATGCCATGATGTTCCAGCCATGTCCAGAGGCGCAGAGCCTCCTGACAAAGGGTCCACGAGCCCACCCTGCCCTGTTTGTTGCAATGCCACATGGCGGTGGTGTTGTCCGTGAACACCTGCACTACACTTCCCCGGACAGAGGGAAGGAATGCCTTCAGTGCAAGCCGGATCGCCCGCAGCTCCAATAGGTTGATATGGAGCCGGGACTCCACCGGAGACTAGAGTCCTCTGATCTGCGCCTCTCCCATGTGGACCCCCATCCCAGGAGGGACGCATCCGTCACCACCACGTGCTCCGGTTGGGGTAGGGAGAGGGATCTGCCACTGACCCAATCGCGGTCCGTGAGCCACCACTGCAACTGTCTTGCAGTGCCCTCCGAGATCAGGACGTGGTTGGACAGGTTGCCCTTATGTTGCACCCACTGGAACTTCAGGTCCCACTGCAGAGCCCGCATCCGCCACCTGGCGTGACGTACCAGCAGGATGCAGGAGGCCATCAGACCCAGCAGCCGTAGGGCCATCCTGACCGAAACTCGGGATAAAGGCTGAAAGATCGGAATCAGAGCCTGAATATTCCAAACCCGCTGTTCGGGAGGATAGACCCGAAACTGCGCCGAGTCCAGAACCGCTCCGATGAAGAGGAGCTGCTGGGAGGGACTCAGATGTGACTTCGGCACGTTGATGGAGAACCCCAGCAAATGCAGGAGGTCGGCCGTAGTCTGGAGGTGGGAGACGACTGTTCGGGGCGAGCCCGCCTTCAACATCCAGTCATCGAGATAAGGGAAGACTGGAACCCCTAATCTGCGCAGATGAGTTGCGACCACCTCCATCACTTTCGTGAACACCCGAGGGGCACTGGTGAGGCCGAAGGGGAGCACAGTAAACTGAAAGTGCTTGTGGCCTACCGTGAACCGCAGGTAACGCAGGTGGGCCGGCAGGATGGGGATGTGGAAATAAGTGTCCTGCAAGTCCAACGCTACCATCCAGTCTCCAGGGTCTAGGGCAGCCAGACCCTGAGCTAAAGTCAGGATCTTGAAATTCTCCTTCCCGGAGGAAGGCGTTGACGCTCCTGAGGTCCAAGATAGGGCGTAGGCCCTCTTTGCCCTTCTTAGGAACCAGAAAGTAGTGGGAGTAGCAACCCGTCCTTCTTCTGGGCCTGGAATGCGCTCGATGGCCCCCTTGGCCAAGAGGACCGTAACTTCCTCCTGCAGAAGTTGCAAGTGATCCCCCGACATGCGGTGGTACTGCGGTGGGATGGCTGGAGGGGTCACCTCGAAGGGGAGGGAGTAGCCCCTTAGGACGATTTGCAGCACCCACCTGTCCGAAGTGATGGTACGCCAGAGGAGCAGGTGATGGCGAACTCTGCCTCCCACTGGCGTGGAATGGGCCTGAAAGCTCGGACTAGGAAGGCTTTGAGGCAGATGCTGCGGGAGCAGATGCGGACTGACCGGCTCTGTCCCCCTGCTCCGCTATGGCGGAATCCACGTCCGCGACCGCGTTGAGGCTGGTTCTGCAGCCTGCGGCTGGATGAACATGCGGGGGTGCCCCTTCCTTGTCCACGATAGGGACGAAAAGCAGAAGTTTGCTGTCGCTGGGCCGAGAGGCCCAAGTACTTGGCCGTAGCCCTGGAGTCCTTAAAGCGCTCCAGCGCGCTATCCGCTTTGTCTCCAAAAAGGGGACGGCCATCAAAGGGCATGTCCATGAGGGTGCTCTGCACATCCCCTGAAAAGTTCGTGGACCTCAGCCAGGCGTGACGACGAATCACCACCGTCATTGCAATCGCTCTACCCAGTGAGTCCGTGGCGTCAAGTCCACATCGGATGGAGTACCGTGCTGCATCATGCCCCTCAGCAAGAGCTGTGTCCTGGCCTCCTCTGGACACTGGGGCAGCACGTCCACCACCATATCCCACAAAGGGTGGGTGTGACGGTCCAAAAGGCACGTGGTATTAATGAACCGCAACCCCAGACTGAGGGAGGAAAACAGTTTCTTGCCAAACTGCTCCAACCTTTTGGATTCCCGATCCGGAGGTGCGGACGGGAAGGCGGTTTGGGATGTGGAGGCCTGGATGACCAGACTCTCAGGGGTGGGGTGTACGGACAGAAAGCTGGGGTCACCGGGAGCTGGGCGGTGGCACTGGGCCACGTTCCGATCCACAGGAGAGACTGTGGCGGGCTTGGACCAAGTGCCCATCAGAAAGTCGGTGAGGGCCTCCATTAAACTGCAGTATGTTAATGTTAATGTTATGGGGTGCTTATAAAGCGCAAACAATCATCCCAGATGGGATATCACGGCGCTATAGTTGCAGAATAAAGTGCGTAGGTAATGCGGGGAAAGTGCAAAATGATTACGTTTTTAGTCGGGTTTGGGAAAGAGAAACGTTTTTAGCAGCTTCCTAAAGGATAGGTAATTAGTTATTAGTCTGAGGTTCACTGGCAGATTGTTCCAACTGTTAGCCGCCAGGTGGGAGAAGGCTCGCCCTCCCATCTTTGCGGTTTTAACGCGTGTGGTTCTGGCTCTAGCAGTAGATTGAGAACGTAGATTTCTGGATAGGAAATAGAGTGTGACTTTGTTTTTTAGGATGCACGGGCCTGTATTATGTAGTATTTTATATGTTATGCAAAGTAGCTTAAAAATAGCTCTTTGTCTAATCGGCAGCCAATGCAGATCCCTCATGCAGCTCTTGGCTGAGTCATATTTTCTTTTGTTACATATTGCCTTGGCTGCGGCATTTTGTACGGTTTGTAGTTTAGAGAAAAGATAGTCATTCATTCCAACAAACAGAGAGTTTCCGTAGTCCAACCTACTCATTAGTAGAGATTGGGCCAGGATCTTTCTGCAGTCCAATGGTATCCATGGAAAGACTCTCCTCAGCATTTTCAATAGTGCAAAGCCTTTACCACATATTGTGGATACGTGGGTTTTCATGCTTAAAGCGGTGTCCAATGACACCCCTAGATTCTTGGCAGTTGTAGTCGGGTCCGGAGGGGTGCCTAATGTTGTAGGCCACCAGCTGTTGTCCCATAGCTGGGAATGTCTGCCAAATAGCATTATTTCAGATTTGTCTGCGTTGAGTTTGAGACAATGACTATGCATCCAGGTGGCTAAATCAGTAAGGCAGTTGAGTAATCTGTCTTTGGGGTCATTCTCCTCGTCCAGTGAGATCATCAGTTGGGTGTCGTCTGCATAAGAGCAGATCCCGACACCCCATTTTCGTCCTATTTTGGCCAGTGAGGACACAAATATGTTGAACAGAGTCGGGCTCAATGAAGCCCCTTGTGGGACCCCATACTTGATGTTCCGGGGAGGGGATAGGAAATCACCCATCTGTACTGATTGTGTCCTATCTTGGATGAAGGACTGTAGCCATCCTAGGGCTTTTTCCCGAATTCCCTTTGCTGCTAGGATTTCTAGTAGACGATTGTGGGGTACAGTATCGAAAGCCGCCGAGAGGTCCAAAAGTATCAGGGCGACTGTTTTCCCCTGATCTACCATGGTTCTAATGTTGTCCGTTACTGCTAGGAGGGTTGTCTCCGTACTGTTGTTTGTTCGGAACCCTGTTTGGGATATATCCAATAAATCATTGGTTTCTAGGAAGTTGGACAACTGTCTGTTAACTAATTTTTCAAGTACTTTAGATAAGTAGGGAAGTTGGGATATGGGCCGGTAGTTTGCAGGATTGTTTACATCAGTGCCCACTTTTTTTAATAGAGGGGTCACTATGGCATTCTTCCAGATTTTGGGGAATTCGGCGAGATTTAGGGAGGAGTTCAAAGCTTTTGTAACTGCCAGACATATTATCGGGGTCAGTTGTGAAAAAATGAAATGAGGACATGGGTCTGAGGGGGAGCCTGACTTTACCTCTAACATGACTTTGCTCACTTCTTCTTCTGAGAAGGGGCCGAAATTGAGACAGTTCGCCTGCAGAGAGGGTGGTCCCTGAGGTTCTATGTGTTTCAACTTGGTGCTGGAAAATGAGGTGTAGATTGTATCTATTTTGTCGCAAAAATAATCATTGATTTTATTGCAATTTTCTTGAGAAGGAGGGAGGTTTGTTGAGAGACCCGTGGGACTGCATAGTTCTTTGACAATTTTAAAAAGTTCTTTCGAGGAGTTTTTGTTTTCTGTTATTCTGTGCGAGAAGTATTCCTTCTTTGCCTTCCTAATAGCTTTATTATAGAGTGTATGTTCTTTTTTGTAAATGGCTCTAGTATCATCGGTTTTATTAAGTCTCCATTTATGTTCGTATAGTGTGCATTTTCTTTTCATTATCTTTAGTTCTTGTCCGTACCATTTCTCAGATCTAGTGGATCTGTTTTTGTGTTGGGATTGTGTGACAGAACAGTGATCAAGAGCCATACCAATGTTAGTCTGGAGTAACTCTATTTCGTCATTCGGGTCGATGATAGCTGTATTTGTGTGTGAAAAATCTTGCTGAAATTTTTCGACCGAGAATCTTTTCCAGCTCTTGGTTTTAGATGATGTCCAGGTTCGAGGTTTTGAGTTTTTGGAAAATAATTTGAACGAAAACTCAATTAGAGAATGGTCTGTCCAGATCATTGGTTTTATAGTATTGATTTCAATAGTATCTATATTAGAAAAGATTAAATCTAATGTGTGTCCTGCTATATGTGTGGGCTTGTCGATTCTCTGAGTAAGCTGTAGAATTTTCATATCCTCTAGTAGTTGTCTAGTAAGGGCATTGTTACCGTTATCATAATGTATGTTGAAGTCACCTATCAGCAGGAAGTTTTTATTTTTAAGGCAGACTGGCATGATTTGTGCAAGGAGCTGGGCACAAAAATCCAACGTACTGCCTGGGGGATTGTAAATTATAGCTCCTCCGAGTAGAATGTTGGTGTTTATGGATACCGAGAAGGCCATAGCTTCGTGACTGTTGGCCTGTGTGATTACCTCCTGTCTACAGGAGAGGGAGTCTTTGAATAGTAAGGCTACTCCCCCGCCTTTCTTCTCTGTCCGATTCAAATGAAGTATTTTATACTCATTTGGGAGGGCAGTTGCAATGTCGGGGGTGCTATGATGATCAAGCCACGTTTCTGTTATAAAAGCTAAGTCAGGGTTGATTTCAGTCAGGATGTCCCATATGTCCATAGCATGTCTGGGTAGTGATCTGGCATTGATATAAATGCATTTAAGGATACATTTTGGGGTACTTATTGAAGTGGGCTCGAGCCAGCTGATACTCTCCCATCTGCAATTAATGCAGCAGAAGGGGCCTGAGGTATTTACAGGTCCCATTCGTGCACATAGTGCTGGGTTACTGATTGTTTTATTGTTGAGGCTTTTGAGCTCATCGCTAGAGTAATATGTGCGGTAGTTCATTTTACCTTGGCAGGGGCTGCCCGTTTGTGCAGGGGGTATGGCCCCTGGTCCCGGCCTATCGCGGACGGGCGCAGACGGGCTTGCCTTTGGCGCGCCTTTGGCGCGCCGGCGGCGCGCCCGCTGCGCGTTGCGCTGGGCATCGTCTTTTAACTCGTTTTGCCCTAGACTGATTGGAGGGTTGGACCGGAAGTGCCGGCCCCTTTTTGTTGCACGTGACTCCCTCCACACAATCCGAAGAATCGGTGGTGGACCGGGGAGTATGTGCTTCTGAAGGCGGTAATAGTGCGGTAAGAGTGCGGTAGGATTGAATGTGTGATTAAAAAGTGGATTTTCTAAAATATACACAATATAACACAATGTTTAAAAGACTAAAACAATGTTTTAAAATATCATGTAAATCTTGCTGATAGCGACGTTGGGAGCCCTTTACCAGGCGCTCCAATCTAGCAATCTAACAGTGGTTTAGTAACACAGAGGGCCCTTTGCCAGGCGCTCCTCTAACGTAGCAAAAAAGACTATCTGAACAAGTCAGATAGACAGGAACCTAACTGGGAAAAAAACAGAAGGTGTAGGAAACAATTTGATCCTTAAAGACACCGTTATCAGAAAGAGAAATATTATCTTTTTCTATAGTCCCCTCACTCACCAGGGTTTCCCCACGGTGACATGCTTCATCATAGGGGTCCTCCCAGTCCTCTACGGACTGAGGCGTGCTGCGACTTGCGGTGTTACGTAGGAGCACTGAGAATTTTGTAAACTATGTGTGGTGTAAGTGAAGTAGTGGTGGAGTGGGAAAATTAAAAATAATCAGCTAGTGGGCTACAAAATAAACTTTATTGGTGCTCTAAGCTGAGAATATTAAAAACGGGGTAATATGACAAGGGACCCTAACTATGATGGAAAGGTATGCCTAGCATATTGTGAAGTCAACTAGTTTCGAGCTCCCCAGCTCTTCGTCAGGACTACACTGGGACCAGCCCAATGTCGAGAAACTTGCCACTCCTAGTCGACCTTAATAGGGTGAAAATAAATGTGATGCCACAATAGTAAGGCATGCGTTTTAAAAAATATATGTATACATACGTTATGTACGTCGGTATACTGATTTAAGAAAAAGCAACACTGTGCCTCATGGTCACTGGAGGGGATGTGGAGATCTCGTACATTTGTACGTTGAACCCCACATGCTTCTGACACCTACTGGAAGCCAAACCTCTCGGACCGCGGTATGGCCCCTGGTCCCGGCCTATCGCGGACGGGCGCAGACGGGCTTGCCTTTGGCGCGCCGGCGGCGCGCCGGCGGCGCGACCGCTGCGCGTTGCGCTGGGCATCGTCTTTTAACTCGTTTTGCCCTAGACTGATTGGAGGGTTGGACCGGAAGTGCCGGCCCCTTTTTGTTGCACGTGACTCCCTCCACACAATCCGAAGAATCGGTGGTGGACCGGGGAGTATGTGCTTCTGAAGGCGGTAATAGTGCGGTAAGAGTGCGGTAGGATTGAATGTGTGATTAAAAAGTGGATTTTCTAAAATATACACAATATAACACAATGTTTAAAAGACTAAAACAATGTTTTAAAATATCATGTAAATCTTGCTGATAGCGACGTTGGGAGCCCTTTACCAGGCGCTCCAATCTAGCAATCTAACAGTGGTTTAGTAACACAGAGGGCCCTTTGCCAGGCGCTCCTCTAACGTAACCAGCAGGCACTCTCGCTCTCGCAGTAGAGGCTCCGAAGAGCTTACTGGTGGTTAAAGCACCTCAGTGAGGAGGATAGTCCTCACGGCCGCTGCAGGGAGCTCCAGGTGTAAGGCCTGGGCCTCCATGCGCAGCACCACAGCATAAGTCGTACCCTCCTCCGTAGCCACGGAAGGAGGAGAGATGAAACCAGTGTCAGGCGAAGTGTCTAGACCACTGGCATCCCCCAGCTCATCTGCCCAGTCCTGACTTAACTGGCACTGCTGTGCCAGAGGGTCCTCAGACCCCTCCCAGTCCTCCTCTTCATCCGTCTCCTGGTAAACAGGCAGAAAGGACGAAGCCGGGTCATAGATGAAATGCTCACCCATCGACGCCGGAGATGGTGCCGAGCGCCGCCGCTCCGACGCCGGACCTGGACCGGGGCTGAAACTAGGGACGGCGTAGTCCGAGGATGTCACTGGGACTGGCACCATGGGGGTCGGTGCCAGCGGAGGAGTCGTGAGGTCAACTGGCGTCGACTGAAATCCAGGCCTGGATCCCACGGAGACCTGCGGCGTCGGGACCGAAGTCGACGACGGCGCCGGGGCCGAAGCCGCCGGCTCGCTAGGACCCCCAGTTGGACCTGCGGGGCCCGGAGGTGCGCCGGCAGGCCTAGATGGCGGAACGAGACTCCTCATGGCCACAAGGAAGTCTAGCATCTCGCCCGGAGTCGCATGAGGCCCAGGGACCAGAGGGTATGGGGCCGGATGCGACTCCGGTGGAGCCGCGCGGGTGGTGCCACCCGAACCGTCGGCCGAGTCGCGCGACCGGCGAGGGGAGTCAGAAGAACGATGTCGCTTCTTCAACTTCTTTTTGCCATGCCTCGACTTAGCTGGATGCGAGGACTTGGATCCCGACGAGCGGTGATGACTGCGGCTCCGAGACCGGTCCCTCGACCTCCTCCTCGACCGGGACGTCGAGCGGCACGGAGCCGACTGCCGGATCTCGAGGAGCTTGCGGGACCGCTCCCCCCTAGCCTTTGAGGTCAAGGTCCGGCAGTCGGGGCACGACTTGTCATTGTGGTCGGCCCCAAGACAGTAGAGACACCGATGGAGGGGGTCGGTAACCGACATCAGTCGGTGACAGACGTCAAACGGCTTGAACCCGGGTATCCTTACCGGCACCAGGAGTCGAAGTCGACTCGAAAAAGATAGACAAAAATGTCCAAAAAGTTAGTCTAAAAATGACTAAGGGTACGCCCTTCCCGGATCTGCGCATACTGGCGCGGAAAAAAGAAGAACTGACGTCAGCGCGTGAGGGCTGCGTCTAAGTACTCCGACGTCATCCCGGCGATCACGACGTCGACGACGGACGTGGAGTCGCAGATGACGCCTACCGACGCGTAAGGGTACTGCTGACGAAAAATCTTTCCGGATCCAGCCTGACGCCTGGGGATATTCTAAGGTAATGAATCTAACTAACGTGTTTCTTTCAGGTTGGGTAAATGGCCTGCCCCATTGCCTCATGATGTGTGCGGTGTTAGATGGAAGCAAATAGTGAATGACAATTAAACAGACCATAAACTCCTCTATGTATGTATATTATGGATCAATTCTTTGTAAAATGAAAGTTTGGCTAAATATTTAAAGCTGTGTCAACAACCCGACCTACAAAGCACCATATCCAGTAATATACAATCTGCTAGATGAAGAACATCACTGTTTCCTCAGCAGGCTCAAAGTAGTAGATCATTTTGTGGCATACAATATATTGGATTACAACATGTTCTTGCACTGTCCCATCATTGTTGTAAGATGCATGCAAAAAAAAAAAAAAAATTAAATTAAAATCACTGCATACAATCTTAATAGAGCAATAAGGTTACTTCCTAGCAGACATATGCACTTAGCACAAGTATAGAAAACATTTTTAGTTTCAATAAACATCACAGAAAAATATGATGATTGTTGACATATAGAAAAGGTACTGTTGACCTTGAATTATTGTAACCTGAAAATACATTGTAAATACAATATATGAATAATTGAATAGAAAAGGATAAAGAAAGAAAAAACATTGGAAATATATTGTATTTGTATGGGCCCACCACCACTGGCATTGAAGAGCACTTTTTTTTAGGGGGAAATGCATATGTGATCATGAAAAATGCCTTCACTCACAGTGCAAGTGAACTAATAGCTGATGTGGGCTGATCCCTTCCCATGCTGTATGCTGTGAATTGTGAAATATAGTTAAACAGACTAATGTATAAAGAGAGCGGACCCAAAGCCGCTCTGTGAATGTATATATGTATTTTTTATCATGTTTTTGCATATGTGAGACTAGCAAGTAGCTAGAACTGTCTTGAGGCAGTCATAAAAACAAGCATTCACTCAGGCAAAGGCAGATTATAAAGACAGTATTGCAAAACCTAATGGCAATGAAACAGTGTGTCTGTAAATAACCCAGGCATCTTGTATGTAAGACCTGCTGAAACTCAGAGTTTTTTGCCACAAAACTGAGCTTCCAGAGCTGTGAGCCCTACCGTGAGTAGGGAGGCGGAGCTCGTGGCAGCCATATTGTGCAAGTTAATAAACTGAAAGTTGCTATGCAAACAATATTGAAAGAGAAAACCAAATACATGTGAAAGTGAACATGGAACAGGATCGGGACAGAAAAGAACTGGGCAGTGCCATATAAACTACAACACAATAATGCTTAATTGGCATCACTAAACATACACTTTGGTTAATCAAGAGATGCTATGTACATTGCTGCATTGTACATCAAACAAGAAAAGCTGCCTATTGGACAATATTCTCATCATATGAAGTCAAAGGATTTACTTGCAAGTATATACCAGGGAAACCAATATTTGAACACCCAGAGAAGAGCAATCATTATATCCAATATGCTCACGGCAACACACCACTGCTATCACTAGTTACAAAGCAACACAGAAGCTACATTTGGCTTGTGTCAAACCATCTGGAAACAAGAGCTGCTGTGTGAAATCACTGCCACACCTGGCTCTAGTAGTACAAGTACAACATGCATTAAAAGAAAAATCAACATTCAATTATTGACTCAAAGCATCAGACGTAGAAGAATGTGCCAATTTCACATTTTACCTTTTATTAGGAGATTGCTTCCAAAATCCTATCTCCAACCTCTGAGTAGCTCCCATGTGAACAAAGTCAAACACCAAAGTTTTGGCTCATAATGGCATGTGGCGTATACTACTGCCAATCATTCAATGACGTGATATTGTTATTCATTCATGCCTCAGGTTGCACTCAAACCTCGGGGCAGTGCAGTTCCCCCTAAGCCACATTCGACTGCATATAAACGAAGGAGGGCAAGTAATTATCTACCCAGAAAGACGACCGCCATTTTATTTAAGTGTTTCCCAAGTTGTGCATTTGAATCAACAAAAAAGGTGATTAAACCATTGACTGTGTACTGCACGTGACTGAAGTGATGTTTTCCACGCCCCCCGGTTTATCAACTCTCAAATCTTTTGTAGCCACAGCAGGAAGCACTTTTACGTCCAACCAATATCATTACAGCATCTCTAAACTGCACTCGGGTTCGCAAGGCTTCATCTAGCCTCAAGAAAATGGCACGAGACATCGCTGTCAAGTAGGCTCTCGTCGCATGTGACACACTTGAGCAATGTTGGCGTTTTAGCCATGGACATTTCGCATTCGAGAGGAGGTTAACGTGAGCTTTATAAACATGGCCTTAGAAACCCAGAATGCAACGTGCAAGAGTGACTGTATAAAATGTCACGTGAAAAAGCGAGCAGGCTACAGAACATTCCGTATGCAAACAAATTAAAAGTATCTTCAACATTGGACTCCTGGGAGTCAGTCGCGGCTTGCAGGGGGGAGGGGGAGGGGGGGGGGGTCGCGCGGGGGTGGGTGCCGGGGCCGGGGGGGGTTAAATAAAATAAACATAATCTTACCTGGTCTGCGCCGCCTCAGGTCCGTTGGAGCCTTCAACAGCCGCATCACTGCGCAGTGCTGGCAAGTGAGTGGCAACTCCTCTCAGCCAATCCTGGTGCTGGAGCAGCGCCAGGATTGACTTAGAGCACGCTAACTCTCCCCCCGCCAGCCCATTAGGAGACTGAGGTTTGAGCCTTTGCTCAACCCTCGCTCTCCTAATGGGCATGCGCCAGCCTGAGCAGACACCAGTGCGCATGACTGGGCATGGGCGAAAAATTTGCACACCTTCCCCACTCATGCGCACTTGTGCTGCTGCCTGCCCCTGACCATGCCTGTCAGTCAACATGACGCCGGACCGCCCACCCCTTCAGACTCTGAAGGGGGTGGGCGGTCCCACGTCATGCTGACTGACATGCATTGTCAGTTCTCCCTCGGTGTCTATGAACGCAAGTAAACTGATTAAGTTCAGAGACGCTGAGGGAGCGTCCGGGCCTCATTCTCATTTCCTGCATCTATTACCAGCAGCCAAAGGCAGCTGCACAGGAGTTCCTCAAACATGTGGCCTTCACCATCTCAACTCTATTACAGTTGGGCCTTCTCCACCTTGATGGGCAAAGCACTAAGGTTGTGCAAAAGCCTTGTGAATACCACTGTACTTACCTCCAAGTTATGAACTACACTTTTGTTATTATTACAATGCTATAATTCACTTAGAAAGATTTGTTGGCCACCGCTTTCAACAAAGTTTTTAGGGGTGGGCGGAATTCGCGGAGTTTGATTCCGCGAAATTACATTAAAATGCCATGACAGGGTGGAGTGGGCATTTGATGCAATTTTTTTTGTGCAGAATGCACCCTCCTGCGCCTTGAGACATTCGTGGGTGAGTAGTCTTGCGTAACAAATACTGATTGATTGACCCTCGCATCCAAAAATGACGTGGCCAAATACCACTTGCCTAATTGCATACTCTGCACAGGGTCGGATTGGTAATGCGGGCACTCAGGCAATGTCCGAGGGGCCGGTGTCCAGTTGCAGCTGTGGGCTGCTTTTTTGAGCAGTCTAGGGGGGCCGATTTGGGTGGTTTCTGCATTGTTCGGATACCGCCAGCGGCCCAGTGGGTGCCCGAGTGGCCTTTCTGGAAGCAGAAGGGCCTCCATTACCCCTCTTTTATCAACGGGCAGCGGTGTCACTCCCTTTCTCCCACTGGGCTGGCCCATTAATGTATGCCGATTGAGCGGGGCAGTGGGCCTGAACAGAAGTGGCCTCACTTGTTTTCAGGTGTGTTTCACCAGTGCAAACGAATCTGTGTATTTTTTTTTACCCCACCTACCCTTTTTAGGTCTCGCTGGCGTGATTTAGTGTTAACAGGGTATTTTCTCTAAGGGGCTTTAAGCCCCGCCCCTCTGTTCCATTGGCCGGCGTCACCGTTTATGCTAAACGGTGGACAGCCATTGGAAAACAGAGGTGTCAGACGTTTTTGCTTGGCTTTTCGAGCCGTCCCATTTGGACGGACTCGCTTGCTTTGCGTTGGTCGCAAAAGGTTTCTTATCTTTATGTGGCCAAACACATGGCCCCATAAAGACAAGAAACCTTTTGGCAGGCGAGGCCGGCAGAAAAAGCCAAGCAAATACGTCATGGCGAGCGCTTTGTTTAAATGGTCCGGTCTGTGGATGAATAGCTTCCAGACAGGGCTGCGATGGACCCGCGCGCACCCAGACACGTGTCCACTTCGCACTGGAGCCGCTCGCGCTAGGGAGATAGAACGCGAGCGGCGCTGCAAGCGTGGCCGCCATCTTAGCGCAGATGGAGCTTTGCCCAGGAACGGTAAAGTCTAGTGGTAGGTGGCCCATTGAATGAGATATTTTTGTAGGTCGATCTTATTTCTCTTTGGCCGAGCCCTGCATTGAATTACCCAGGGCACAGAGGGTTCATGAAGGGCTCCAATAGGAAAATAATACATGGCAAATTGTATGTTCTGTCTCCCAAATGAGGGCCTGTCCACCCACCGAGAGACAGTTGAGAGAGCCAGCAGCCCTGTCATTAGCACATCAGTCATCACGTGCGCTCTAGGCCCCCTCCCCCACAGTCACTTCATGCTTTCTTGGCTGCAGCTGGAAGGAGGCTGTATGTTTTCACATTTCAATCATCGCATCCTTCCTGGAAGGTCCCCTCGCGTGCAGGGGCTGTGGACCGGCGGCATGTTTACTGTTTACCATCGCTGTGCGTTCACCCGGGGAACATTGGTGCCCAGAGGTTTTTTCTTTTAGTGGTCTGGGGGAATCATATCGTATACTGAACATTTCCAGAGTCCCTGGGTGCGATGGCGGTGAAGGGCGATGCACTGTCAGATGTGCTATACTCTTGCGAGTAGGAGGCCTTGTTCATGGGGTCTCCGCCGTGGCGGGAGGAAGGCATGCCTCAGCAGGAATCAATAGGTCTCGCATTTACACGAGTTTAAGCTATTGGCATTGTAAATAACAATGCCTTTTATTTATGTTTTAAAAACAAAAATAAAAGGCATTGTTATTTACGATGCCAATAGCTCAAACTTGTTTAGGCATGTCAACCTCTGGTCACATTCAGTGTGCCTACAGGAGCCCTTTAACTTTATGTTCCCCGGATGAAGATGTTTTATTGTCTCTTACTAGATGCTATGCGTCCTTTCATACCTTGTGCACGACTGGACTTGTCTTTATCCCTCATTTTAGTGCATCCTTAGTGGTGCACAGCGTGAGTTAGGCCTAGCAGTGCGTGAAATGGAGCCCACACTAAGGCCGAGTCCAGCTACAGCTGTTGGGTGAATGGAGAAAACTAACATTAACTTTTCTGAACCGATAGCTCAGTGAACTGAAATTCGGCCGCCTGTAAAATGCAGTACCCTGAAGGTCATGAGTTGAAACTCTACTCAGCCTTCCGTCCTTACGAGTGGTTTAAATTGGGTTACAGTTTCATTGTGTTATTCATAGTTCCTAAAACAGCTGAAGTGCGGCACGTAGCGCTATGCAAAAACAAGATTATTGTCAGTTAACCCATGAGTTGTTTTAGCATTCAAGCCGTGTTCCCGCAGAGCATGCTAACGGCAGTGATTATGCGGTTATCGGCGTGAGGTGGATTTCCAGCCACCTGCCAAGGATTGTTGCACTTGGCGGTGTGAGGAGTTAAGCGAGTTATCGCTATTTTCGGAGCTCCTCTTAATCGTACAAAGTGCAGTCGGAGTTGTAATTGAGGCTTTCAGAGAGGCGTGATATAAACGTTCATTCAACCTGCCTTAGTTATTACGTTAGGCTGCAGGGGCGGGCTGAAGTTGATTTATAACCAGAGCACCTGAAATTATGTGGCAGGAGAGGGCCAAATTATGTGGTATTGCTGAGTAAATTATGCGGTAAAAAGGCACATGATGCGGCTTAATGTGTAAGATTTTGTGATACTATTACTTTATTATTTTGTCCTTTACACACTTCTTAAGACTCGTCTGGGCTTTGGTTGCACCTCATGAGTACCAGTTTAGAACCCAAATGCAGCAATAAGCAACAGAAATGTAACCAGTCAACCTTTGCAAAAGGCTTTCCATTGCGCGCAAAACATGTCGCTTCGTTGTTATTAACTTTTGAACAATTTGCGCTAAAAACTACATTTTTGTTAGTTGAAATCTACACATTATGCTGCAAATGATGAGATGTGTGGCAAATGTGTCAGATCTATAATTATGCGGAAAAGAGCAGTGGCCGCACAATCACATAATTCCAGTGGGCCTGCTTATAACAGTGTGTTATGCTGTTGAGTGATTTTGCGGTTTTCCTACTGGAGACATTACTGTCTGTGGTTCAAGAAAGCCCCCATCCGTTGAGCCAAAAGTGCAAATGCGCACATCAATGATGTCTCATTTTTGTTGTGCGCTGGTATTAGAGCGTGCCGTTTGCTAGCTGACATCAACCTCAGTAATAACTTCTGAGGTGAATCTGTTCCATGCACTTGTTTATGAAAGGGAATAGGTTTGGACAAGTTATTAGAGATACATTTCCTTATTAAACAAGCATTTGCAATGCAATAGGTCTCACATTTACGCGAGTTTAAGCTATTGGCATTGTAAATGACAATGCCTTTTATTTATGTTTTAAAAACAAAAATAAAAGGCATTGTTATGTGCAATGTGAATAGCTCAAACTTGCGTAAATGCGAGACCTATTGCATTGTAAATGCTTGTTTATAAAATTTTGCTGAAGCAGTCTTTTGCGGAAAGGCAGTGCTTTAAATGGGCCGGTACTCACCGTTACTGGGTACCGGCACTTCCGATTTTTTTTTTTCCGTCAGTACTGGCACCAGTGCTTTAAGTGGGAAAAAAAAACTGGGGGTGCTCTAAAAGGGGCGTGGTTAATGTCTTGAAGGGGCGTGGCCTATCCGAGTAGGGGCGTGGTCTAAATCAAAATAACTAGCACTGTGTGCTTAAGAAAATCATGAGTACCGGCACTTCTCCGTGTTCTCCCATTGAGTACCGGGACTTCTCCTTGTGTTAAGAGAGTACCGGTACTCCTAGTGGCATGCTGTGGTCAGTCTCTAGGTTATGGGTGCTTGACAGTTAATGTCGAGTGGATTCCGGCGCTAGGTTGCGGCTGCAGCCCTACACTCCGAGCCGGCATTTGATAAGATAGCGCCTTAGGCGGAGAGAAATTTGGCGCCCTTGCTAATAGAGACTGAAATGCGGCAGCAGGGGGTCCTTTTTGAGTTGAGCTAAGCAGTGACTGCCCCCTGAACCCAAACGCCTCGGGACCTCCCCAGCTCACCTAAATCACCGATAGTTTAGCTGCCTCACGGTGATGGGTCTGTTGGTGTGTGTATCAGCAGGGGTGAAACGGTGAAAGGAGCGCGAAGAAAGGGACAATGAGGTGTTAAAACAGGCCGGCCCTGCTCACACCCTGACAGCGCAACAGGACAGGAAGACACCTGTGTTTTTCTAAGCTAGAGGTCTCGACATTGGAACTGTCGCGCTGTGAGTTATAGGGAAAGTTTGCAGATCCGTTGTCTGTCAGAGTGCCTTGAAGAAAAAAAAAAGTCTGCTTTCGCGTAAAACATCTGCTTCTCATGTTAATGCCCTCGGGCTAAGTTCACGCTATATATAGTTACAACAAACGCTAATTACACCCTGCAGCTATGGGCAGAACTTGGCCAAAGGCACTTTGAACAGTGAAGAAGAAAATGCTGATAGTGTACAAGGCTGCCTTGAAGCCACGCCCCCAGACACACACCTCCCAGGCTCACCCCTGTCAATTTGGTGAGTACCGGCACTTCTCTTTTTCCATTTAAAGCACTGCCTAACAGTGCAGCAACAGTGGGAAGAGTCTGAGCACCGGCAGTTTTTTTTTGGGCCCTCAAAACGGGTCCGAAAAAAAAAAAAGAAAGAACGGACTACCTTTAGTAGCCACGAAAATAGAGCCCGATAGAGACCCGTTTCGAGGGCCCCAAAAAAAAACTGCCGGTGCTCAGACCCGGCCCACTTAAAGCCCTGCATATGCCGCTACACAACAGCGTTGGGGAATGTCCCTCAGGAGTGGCACCAACAACAAGGTGATATGTTTCACAAGACATGTGTCACGCCACTGCAAGTCAGCCTGTATAACAAACGTGCAGTGACAGCATAGCAGTGCAGTGAGTGTTATGGTAGCTACACTGCAGCATTATCATGTGTCGTGTGTAGCGTTGCAGGGCAACACTTAATACAAAAGATGGACCACAGCTTCACAGAGCAATGTGTTTTGTAGGGGTTTGTCTCAGTTGGGCAGTGTGTACTATGGGAGCAACACTGCAGCGTGGCAATAGCAGAACAATGTGTATTGTGTAGCGTTGAGGGGTAAGAGTCACACAAAAGACAAACATCACCACTGCAGAGGTTCTGTCACAGCAGGATAATGTTAATTATTGCACATGCAACAGCAAAGCAGAACAATTTGTGTAGTAAAAAATAAAATCAAAATGAAAATTAGTTTTATAAAGCGATTAAACAAACAATGATGGCCAGGGGAACATACTATAGCACCGACTTGTGTAGTTTTAAATCTTCAAAAAAGGCACAAAATGGTTACAATTGCCCACCTCAGAGTATGGTTTGCCACCAATAAACCACAAATATTAAGCTATTAATAATATTAATATCTTCTGCTATGCTACCAGCGCCAAGATGCCCTAGGGTATTCAAGCGCTTTATAAAACTCTGAACAGAGAGCTTTGAGAGGCAACATAGACATGCAATCAGAATATATACAGCACAAATGCCAAGCGCAAACACTTAGAACGAGAGGAGATCTTTAGATTTCTGATCCTATATTTCAAATATTTAGATCTAAATATTTGAAATAAAAGTGTTTGCGCTTGGCATTAGTGCTGTATATATTCTGATTGCATGTTTAAATTGACTCTCAGAGCTCTCTGTTCAGAGTTTTATAAAGCGCTTAAATACCCTAGGGCATCTTGGCGCTGGTAGCATAGCAGAAGATATTAATGTCCATAAAAAGCAGAGACTATAGATTGAAAAGCCGGGTCTTAAGGTTCCTCCTAAAGATTAACAGGGAAGAGCTGGTCTTTAAGTTGAAGGGTGGAGCATTCCATCGTTTGGTTCTGCCGTATGTGAAGTTTCTGCACCCCCCTACCCCTGCGATCTTCTGACCTTGGGCACTGTAAAGCTACCTGCTGAGGACGATCGAAGTGTCCTGGTAGTAGTGCATCTAGTTAGTTTATGTTTAAAATAAACAGGGTCATCGCCATGAAGAGCCTTATCGGCGATACACAGCATCTTGAAGTCTATCCTTTTATTAACTGGCATAGTATGTGTAGCGCTGCAATGCAAAGTGCTCTAGAAAGTAAACTACATCACTGCAGAGAAATGCCTATCTAAGGTTTTGTGTCATTGCGGGACAATGTGTATTACAAGCGATACAACGTAGTATCCAACACAACGTGTATTAAAAGAGATGCATTTCAGCACAATGGGATTACAATTGCTTTTTCAGAGCACAATAGTGCGATCTTCATCAGAAGAACACAGCAGTGCAATGTGTACTAAAATTCAGGCGCGCAACACCCATTGGGCTCACCGGGCTTCAGCCCCCCCCCCCCCCGTCGTGTGTGTCAGCCCGGCTGAGACAGCCTCGCGGGCTGGCGTCCGTCTAATTGCAGCCGCACCAGAGTACTTCACGGGTCTTTAAAAGACTATTTACTCGTTAATGAGGCTTTTGTTGTGTTGTCACCCCTTCTTACAGCCATTCTGCCTATGGCTGGAAGACTTAGCCCCCCCCCCCCCAAATCTTTTTCAGCCCCCCCCCGAAATTTGGCTCTAGTTGCCCGCCCGCCTGTGTACTATTACAGTGCTGCGTCACAACACCTCAGGGACTTTTTCCATTTAAAGCACTGCCTAACAGTGCAGCAACAGTGGGCAGAGTCTGAGCACCGGCAGTTTTTTTTGGGGCCCTCAAAACGGGTCCGAAAACAAAAAAAAAAAAAAAAAAGAACGGACTACCTTTAGTAGCCACGAAAATAGAGCCCGATAGAGACCCGTTTCGAGGGCCCCAAAAAAAAACTGCCGGTGCTCAGACCCGGACAGACCCGGCCCACTTAAAGCCCTGACTGGCACTTCTCTGTAGCCAGGGAGAGTACCGGTACCCCGATCCACGGCACGGCAGTCTCGGTTTCTCTGCTCCAGTGCAGGGCAGAGGCCGCTCTGCCTCCGAGGAGCTTGTAATTAACTTGGCTGCAGTATCCTTTTACAGAGTTGCTGGTGAAAATTCCAGCAGCGCCCATTTCATTGTCCCCAAACTGCAGGGGGGTGAGAGGGTTTGTGTCACGCTGTGATTAACAGGGCAGGGTCTCTAGACAGACCCTGCACTGTCAATCAGGTGCGCAGCGACCATTCGGGAGAAAGTGCCATCATGACTTTCATTTTGTGTTATGAGTTAATCTGTGTTTTTTGACATAACCACATTTCTCATGTGTTTTAATATGTGCTGCAACTGGTACAGAAGTCTCTATGTATGATGTTATGTTGCCCTTAGCCCCGCCTCTAGCCCCGCCCACTTACCACACCTCTATTTTAATGAGTACCTGCACTTATTTTTCCCCATTTAAAGCACTGCGGAAAGGCAATATGCAAATGTGGGCCACTTTTTTTTAGCGTGCCCGGGACGATTTTTTATCCCAATCCAACCCTGACTCTGCAGTTTTAACAACTGCAGAGTATGTAAAGGGCGGGCGCCGTGTGATTTGCAGTGGTTTCTAAAGTTTAGAAACGCAGAATAAAAAATATTCCGCCGGAGAAATGAAAAAAAACCCGCCCAGGCCTAGTTTTTATCAGTACATGTTTGAATTCGTCTTTTGTCAATGTGATTGAAAAATGTTTTACTTGCAGTAGTTCTGGTGATAAAAGGTCTCCGACATCAGTTAAAATAATGCAAAAATCTAACTCTGCAAACTCATGTAACTATCTCTGCCAGTGCCCTAAGAGTGCAGGCATGACTTCACTGCCTGGTGCATATTTTCCTACCTGAAACCAATTCAACAGAGCACTTTACACCAAAAATTCAAGCTACAGAATCCCTTCCTCCATTGTGCAGAGCCTTTGTGACCACTCAGAAAAAAGAGTGGCTTAGGAAATGAGCAGTCCCTCCTCTGTGGTCACACAAACCGGTTCTGGGGTAGCTTCTCCTTACTGGGTTTGGTACTAGTCTTGCTGGGGCAGAGGGGGGGAAAGGGTTGCCTTTCCCGGGTTTCATTTTGGATTTACTTGCGACAGGGAAGGCCCCTTTACAAGTTAATTAATTTCCTAGGTCCAGCCCCTGGTCATCCTGCAAGGGGACACAAAACACGTTCATGCAATGTGAGCAGTTTCGACACTTGACTAAGGCCAAGTACTGGCAGGGTAGCTGCTGGAGAGCTAATGCAAATTAGCCTCCAGGAGAATCAGGCAGGGAAAAGGTAACTTTCGAAAAGTTATGTTCTCTAATCATTTATCAAACATCCGATTTCACCAATGAAATTAACTTTTAATATATATGAAAGTCTTTGAATTCCTTTTTTAGCAGGCTCCTATCAAACGTTACAGTTTGTGAACTGTACTTTGCTATTTTCAATGATCCAACTACAGCTCTGCCACTGAAAATAACACTTGGGGACTATCAGGCACCGTATTTTGTGGGCAACAAGGTAGGCTTGTTAATATTTAAATGTGCAAGGGAAACAAAAGCGACACAATAAGCCCAAATTAACTTGGGTAATACATACAAAGGTAAAGAAACAATGGTTACCTGGGACTCATTTGGTGAATCAATTGACGGATAATCTTGTTTTACGCAAATACAACTTATGAATAAAAATTCCAAAGAAAATATGAAAAACTAGCCTCTGAAGTCACACATTTAGATTTAATATTTTATTGTAAAACGCAGTCTCAAAGATGGTGCAGAGCTCAGTGCTCCCAGCAGTCACATTCAACAGAAAATAAATATATTGACAAAAATGTTTAGACATAACCAAATAGCTAACAAAAAAAACAAAAAAAGAAAAAAAGAGTGCTATGTGTACTATGGGAGCAACACTGCAGCGTGGCAATAGCAGAACAATGTGTATTGTGTAGCGTTGAGGGGTAAGAGTCACACAAAAGACAAACATCACCACTGCAGAGGTTCTGTCACAGCAGGATAATGTTAATTATTGCACATGCAACAGCAAAGCAGAACAATTTGTGTAGTAAAAAATAAAATCAAAATGAAAATTAGTTTTATAAAGCGATTAAACAAACAATGATGGCCAGGGGAACATACTATAGCACCGACTTGTGTAGTTTTAAATCTTCACAAAAGGCACAAAATGGTTACAATTGCCCACCTCAGAGTATGGTTTGCCACCAATAAACCACAAATATTAAGCTATTAATAATATTAATATCTTCTGCTATGCTACCAGCGCCAAGATGCCCTAGGGTATTCAAGCGCTTTATAAAACTCTGAACAGAGAGCTTTGAGAGGCAACATAGACATGCAATCAGAATATATACAGCACAAATGCCAAGCGCAAACACTTAGAACGAGAGGAGATCTTTAGATTTCTGATCCTATATTTCAAATATTTAGATCTAAATATTTGAAATAAAAGTGTTTGCGCTTGGCATTAGTGCTGTATATATTCTGATTGCATGTTTAAATTGACTCTCAGAGCTCTCTGTTCAGAGTTTTATAAAGCGCTTAAATACCCTAGGGCATCTTGGCGCTGGTAGCATAGCAGAAGATATTAATGTCCATAAAAAGCAGAGACTATAGATTGAAAAGCCGGGTCTTAAGGTTCCTCCTAAAGATTAACAGGGAAGAGCTGGTCTTTAAGTTGAAGGGTGGAGCATTCCATCGTTTGGTTCTGCCGTATGTGAAGTTTCTGCACCCCCTACCCCTGCGATCTTCTGACCTTGGGCACTGTAAAGCTACCTGCTGAGGACGATCGAAGTGTCCTGGTAGTAGTGCATCTAGTTAGTTTATGTTTAAAATAAACAGGGTCATCGCCATGAAGAGCCTTATCGGCGATACACAGCATCTTGAAGTCTATCCTTTTATTAACTGGCATAGTATGTGTAGCGCTGCAATGCAAAGTGCTCTAGAAAGTAAACTACATCACTGCAGAGAAATGCCTATCTAAGGTTTTGTGTCATTGCGGGACAATGTGTATTACAAGCGATACAACGTAGTATCCAACACAACGTGTATTAAAAGAGATGCATTTCAGCACAATGGGATTACAATTGCTTTTTCAGAGCACAATAGTGCGATCTTCATCAGAAGAACACAGCAGTGCAATGTGTACTAAAATTCAGGCGCGCAACACCCATTGGGCTCACCGGGCTTCAGCCCCCCCCCCCCCCCGTCGTGTGTGTCAGCCCGGCTGAGACAGCCTCGCGGGCTGGCGTCCGTCTAATTGCAGCCGCACCAGAGTACTTCACGGGTCTTTAAAAGACTATTTACTCGTTAATGAGGCTTTTGTTGTGTTGTCACCCCTTCTTACAGCCATTCTGCCTATGGCTGGAAGACTTAGCCCCCCCCCCCAAATCTTTTTCAGCCCCCCCCCGAAATTTGGCTCTAGTTGCCCGCCCGCCTGTGTACTATTACAGTGCTGCGTCACAACACCTCAGGGACTTTTTCCATTTAAAGCACTGCCTAACAGTGCAGCAACAGTGGGCACAGTCTGAGCACCGGCAGTTTTTTTTGGGGCCCTCAAAACGGGTCCGAAAACAAAAAAAAAAAAAAAAGAACGGACTACCTTTAGTAGCCACGAAAATAGAGCCCGATAGAGACCCGTTTCGAGGGCCCCAAAAAAAAACTGCCGGTGCTCAGACCCGGACAGACCCGGCCCACTTAAAGCCCTGACTGGCACTTCTCTGTAGCCAGGGAGAGTACCGGTACCCCGATCCACGGCACGGCAGTCTCGGTTTCTCTGCTCCAGTGCAGGGCAGAGGCCGCTCTGCCTCCGAGGAGCTTGTAATTAACTTGGCTGCAGTATCCTTTTACAGAGTTGCTGGTGAAAATTCCAGCAGCGCCCATTTCATTATCCCCAAACTGCAGGGGGGTGAGAGGGTTTGTGTCACGCTGTGATTAACAGGGCAGGGTCTCTAGACAGACCCTGCACTGTCAATCAGGTGCGCAGCGACCATTCGGGAGAAAGTGCCATCATGACTTTCATTTTGTGTTATGAGTTAATCTGTGTTTTTTGACATAACCACATTTCTCATGTGTTTTAATATGTGCTGCAACTGGTACAGAAGTCTCTATGTATGATGTTATGTTGCCCTTAGCCCCGCCTCTAGCCCCGCCCACTTACCACACCTCTATTTTAATGAGTACCTGCACTTATTTTTCCCCATTTAAAGCACTGCGGAAAGGCAATATGCAAATGTGGGCCACTTTTTTTTAGCGTGCCCGGGACGATTTTTTATCCCAATCCAACCCTGACTCTGCAGTTTTAACAACTGCAGAGTATGTAAAGGGCGGGCGCCGTGTGATTTGCAGTGGTTTCTAAAGTTTAGAAACGCAGAATAAAAAATATTCCGCCGGAGAAATGAAAAAAAACCCGCCCAGGCCTAGTTTTTATCAGTACATGTTTGAATTCGTCTTTTGTCAATGTGATTGAAAAATGTTTTACTTGCAGTAGTTCTGGTGATAAAAGGTCTCCGACATCAGTTAAAATAATGCAAAAATCTAACTCTGCAAACTCATGTAACTATCTCTGCCAGTGCCCTAAGAGTGCAGGCATGACTTCACTGCCTGGTGCCACTGGTTGCGCGCAGTCGCGTGTCCCACCCGTGCGCAGGCGGCCCTCTCCTCTGCCGTGGCTGACTGTTAATGGATGCTTTGTGTTGTGTCTGGTCACTTGCCCTGTTATCAGTGCTCTGCGGTCTCAGATGTGTTATAGAAAAGGGGCATTGTTACCAATAGCAGGCCTGTGCGGATGATCCTGCCTGCTATCTTAAACAAGTGATTAGATAATTATTCTGTGCCATGCTCATCTAATTGGTACTAGGGCACACAGGACAGTCTCAGTCCAAGTGGCTCAACAAGCAACCTCAAAGCCACGAGGGCAGGACAGACACAAACGCGTTCTGTTAGTAATTCCATCTCCAACCTCATAATTTAACCAGCTAATTGAGGCTCTGGAGAAAAATTAGATCATGCTACCTTGAGGCCCACATTCAAGCTGGCCCCCGAAGCCACCCTCCTGTGATGAATTCTGCCCTGTGGAGGGTTTATTTAAGGGCGGTCAGGATAGTCCAACCAACAAGTGTCTGGTCACATACTTGCTCCTAAAGCATGGAGTTTCATGGAGTGCTCAGTGCACAGGGCTTGGATTCATAATGTGAGGTGTGGGGTGTGGAAACTTCAAGATGGCACACTCAGCCCACCTGCCTGTGTCACTTGACATTGCTGATCTCTGGGCATCAGCCTTGTGACAAGAGCGCCCCTACAAGAATTAAATGTTGTTAACTTTGTTGGGGTACTTTTATAGCACACATGTAGTCCTTAAATGCAGCAAATCGATATGTATAGAAAAGCCTTTGATTACATAACACTAGTAAAGGGCATACCGATTAGGTATGGTAATAGTGATGGGGAAATTAGGCTATTGCATTGCAACATATATATAGCACTTGCTACCTGAAGGGAATGACCATCTTTGTGCGTGATTTCCCCCCAATCTGTGCCATATTTATTCTGTTGAATTTAATGTTCTGTGCACTTTACCTCTGATAAACAGGAGTGGAGTGTCTTTGCTTTCCCTTTAAACATGGCTAAATTGGTTTATCTCATGATTGATGTGTTTAACATGCCATAAGTCACTAGTATATAGTGTAGAAAATGTAGCTAGGGCCCGGAAGTTAAATGATTCTTCCAGACTGCAGCAAATATTGTGGCACCCACAAAGTGGACCTGTCAAAATATGGTTTCAGGCCTAACTTGTGCAGCCTGACTACAGCAGCCCGGAACCCTGCTTTCAAACCTGTAACCCTTTTTCACAGGCGGTCAACAGTGATTTTAAATATTATGGTTAGAGAAACAATGGTTACTTGGGACATTTTCAGTGTATCTATTAAAATATAAAGTTGTTTAGGCAAATACGAATAGAATGACAAAACTAGCCTCTGAAGTCACATATTCAGTCAGTAGATTTGTAGAACGCTTCTTGTCACCCGTGAGGATTTCCAGGTGTGTGCAGGCAGGGTCCAGTTGAAGATCCAGGTCTTCAGGGACTTTCAGAACTCTGGAAGAGATGGGGAGGTCTGGAGATTAAACTGTAGTTCGTTCCATGTCTTCGTTGCTAGGTAGGAGAAGGGGCGACCTTCGCATCTGCTACGTCAGATGGTGGGGATGAGGCTTAGAGAAAGGGAAGAAGAACGGAGTTGTCTGGTGAAGTTCAAGCAGTGGTTCGAGTAGGTAGGCCTGCAGTCATGTAGGGGCTTGTATGCGTGGGAAAGGTGCTTGAACTGGCATCTTTTCTGTACCGGCAGCCAGTTTAGTTCCCTGAGGTAGGGCGTGATGTAGGTTTGTTTAGGGAGATCCAAGATGAGTTTGTCTGCAGCGTTCTGTATGGTCTGTAGTCATCAGAGGAGGTGAGCTGCAATCTCTGTGTAGAGAGTGTTGCCGTAGTCCAGTTGGTTGGAGTTGAGAGCCTGGGTGATGATGCCTCTTGAGTTTTGAGGTCACCATTTTTATATCTTACGAAGCATGTGGAGAATGAAGAAGGCGGAAGCGGAATTTACCTGAGTCATCATGGTTAACTTGTTGTCCAGAATGATCTCTAGGTTACAAGCGTGGTCAATGGGGGTTAGGAGTAGGTCCGAGTTCTGGAGGCCACCAGGATGTGTCCTGGAGAGCTTTTGTTTTTGAAAATCAGTACCTCTGTCTTGTCCGTTTGGGTTTTGGGCAGTTATCCTTCACCCAATTGGTGACGTCTGCCATGCAGTTGTGGAAGTTGGTCTTGGCATTGGTGGTGTCTTTGGAGCGGGTGAGGATGAGCTGTGTCATTGGCAAAGGAAATGATGTTCAGTGGTGGGTTTTGACTATGAAGGCCAGAGGTGTCATATGTGTTGAAGAGGTTTGATGCTGAGCGAATATCCTTGGGGTGCTCCACACACTTTTTCCTTGGGTTCGGAGGTGAAAAGGGGGAAGGGGGAGAGGCAGATTTTTAGCGTTCTTCCAGTGAGGAAAGAGGCGGTCCATCTGAGAGCGGCTACTTGGATGGCTATGTTGTGCAGCCTTGTGATGAGTGTGTGGTGGGTGACTGTATCTAAGGCTGATGAGAGGTCTAGGATAATCAGAGCCACAGTCTCTCCTCCTTCGAGTAGGGCTCACTTAGATTTAATATTTTTTTGTTAAATTAGGTAAATCTCAAAAACTGTGCAGTTCACAGTGCCTACTTCATATAAGCGGACCTCATCCAGACAGATTATTGGCACATTTTTACCTTTCACTTCTACGTGTCCCATATTTATTCCTGTCCTGCAGAGGACCCCACTAAATCATAGAGAGGTTGAAACCAACAACAGCACTTCAAACCGACTTTTATGTTGTATAAAACCACTTGAATGCTCTGTAATTTACATTGATTACGATGCATAGCACTCTTTTTTTCTTTTTTTGTTTTTTTTGTTAGCTATTTGGTTATGTCTAAACATTTTTGTCAATATATTTATTTTCTGTTGAATGTGACTGCTGGGAGCACTGAGCTCTGCACCATCTTTGAGACTGCGTTTTACAATAAAATATTAAATCTAAATGTGTGACTTCAGAGTCTAGTTTTTCATATTTTCTTTGGAATTTTTATTCATAAGTTGTATTTGCGTAAAACAAGATTATCCGTCAATTGATTCACCAAATGAGTCCCAGGTAACCATTGTTTCTTTACCTTTGTATGTATTACCCAAGTTAATTTGGGCTTATTGTGTCGCTTTTGTTTCCCTTGCACATTTAAATATTAACAAGCCTACCTTGTTGCCCACAAAATACGGTGCCTGATAGTCCCCAAGTGTTATTTTCAGTGGCAGAGCTGTAGTTGGATCATTGAAAATAGCAAAGTACAGTTCACAAACTGTAACGTTTGATAGGAGCCTGCTAAAAAAGGAATTCAAAGACTTTCATATATATTAAAAGTTAATTTCATTGGTGAAATCGGATGTTTGATAAATGATTAGAGAACATAACTTTTCGAAAGTTACCTTTTCCCTGCCTGATTCTCCTGGAGGCTAATTTGCATTAGCTCTCCAGCAGCTACCCTGCCAGTACTTGGCCTTAGTCAAGTGTCGAAACTGCTCACATTGCATGAACGTGTTTTGTGTCCCCTTGCAGGATGACCAGGGGCTGGACCTAGGAAATTAATTAACTTGTAAAGGGGCCTTCCCTGTCGCAAGTAAATCCAAAATGAAACCCGGGAAAGGCAACCCTTTCCCCCCCTCTGCCCCAGCAAGACTAGTACCAAACCCAGTAAGGAGAAGCTACCCCAGAACCGGTTTGTGTGACCACAGAGGAGGGACTGCTCATTTCCTAAGCCACTCTTTTTTCTGAGTGGTCACAAAGGCTCTGCACAATGGAGGAAGGGATTCTGTAGCTTGAATTTTTGGTGTAAAGTGCTCTGTTGAATTGGTTTCAGGTAGGAAAATATGCATTGCTGCAAAGGTGGGTAGGGTTGCCTCTGGGAACTTTTATCCGAGTGGTAAGTGTTAGGGAGGAGCCAGGAGTCACCACCTCTCACCCACTAGCTAGTACCAACCCTAAATGTGAAATCCCAAAGCACCCTCCTCAGAATACTTTCCCGACCTGCAGAAGATCAGAAGAGGATTGAATTCTGCTTGCTGGAGTCTTAGCCCTGAAGGTCTGGACTTGCTACCTCTTGTACCCAGGACAAAGAAGTGGACTTCAAGGGTCCATTGGCTGGCATCCTGTGTGGCCTACAGGAACGCAATAAGCTGCAAGACTCCTCTTTCCAAAATTGTCCAGTTGACCAGTGCTAACTGGACCTGGACTGGAACTTGCTGGTGGCCTCTGCTGGAGAGAGTTTGCTCCTCATGAAATACTCTAAAGTTGGGGCTTATAAAATGTCTCACTTCGAAGACCTCAGGAGCTATTAGGGAGATCTTGTGGCAAAGGTGTCAGATTTGATGCATGTTTTTATGCTACGGCTTCAGACTTGCCCCGCAGGAGGATTTTTCAGTCTCATAAAAAGACTAAAGGCCTGATTTAGATTTTGGTGGACGGTTTACTCCATCACAACAGTGATGCATTTCCCATCTGCCAAAATATAAGTCCCATAATATTCTATGGGATTTATATTTCGGCGGACGGGCTATCCTTCACCGTTATGACGGAGTAACCCATCTGCTAATATCTAAATCAGGCCCTAGGTCGGAAGGTAAAATATTTGACAAACATACAAGATACATCTGACCTGCGTTCCATCGCAGTCGGTCTGCAATTGACCCTAGGTACCAATTTACCGCTTCCAAAGACTTTCATCAGCACTTAGGCTTACTGGCACTATTTTTACTTAAAACGTTACAAATTCATACATCTAGTTACCCCTTATTGGATTAGTTGTTTTGTTGTCATTTGTTTTATTTTTATAATTCTGGTTGTGATTTTTATTGTTTGGTCTTTTTAACTTTATTACTGTTTTGGTACTGCGTAAATACTTTACTCATTGACCCAAGTTAAGCCTGTCTGCTCTGTGTCATAACTACTAGAAGGTTTAGCTCAGATTAATTTAGTGACTTTAGGGTTCCGTCTGACAAATTATTGTTATTATTCCTTGAGGTGAGTGACCCCCCACTCCAAATAATGATCCACTTTCTTACACTACCCCTGTGTAGGGCGCAGGTTCACTTGCCTACGTGGTAGCATGCTACACTGTATAGGGTGTGGGGCGCAGGTTTACTTGCCTACTCTAGGGTGTGTAGTTTGAAAGGGTGTTGGCTTTGTTTTTATTCTATGTAGGAAGTGATTCTAGGTCCTGCCTGATGGCTACTGAGGCGTGGTTATTGTGTTATGGGACGCAACGCTTAGCAGTGTGATGGATGAAGAACTCGAGAGGCGAGTAATTTATGATTTTCACTAGCCAAGCTTCGAACAGCTATGCAGTTGCCTTTATAGTATTTCTTATGATCATAGTCAACTTATCGGATTACTGTACTGAGTTGTCCATTCTGCAATTTTTAGTTTAATGTTTATGATCCTGAACAGACACAGGTTGGAGAGAGACAGATGGTGGGGAGATCTGCTGGGATGAACTTGACTATCAATCCACGTATGATTGTCATTGTGAGATGGCAAGAAGTTGGTATAGGGACATGCAGCAGTGGACTAAATTGGAGTCCCCTGTTAGCCAGTATGTGATATATCTCTTCCATGCCTGTTAAGCTGGTGATAGGTGGTTTATTGCTGTGGGCTGGTAGTGTTAGGGGTTCTGTCTTGGATCATGCAGAACAAGGGAATTATTAAGCAGCCTATTTCAACAAAATTTTGCTGCCTGACCGCTGAGTGCTACGGTACTAGTATTAGTTGAGGCCAGGAGGGCTATATATGAATTGATATTATTATAGAATACCCAGGCTGCACATAGACCTTCACCTCATAACTTAACTGGATGTAGAAAGTTGTGTGCTATTTGGGATGTTCCATATCTGTAGATCGTAGATTGTACTTGAAAGAGTAATTGTTCGTAGTTTTATCTTTGGCTTATATGATAATGTAGGTATCTTAGAAACAGCCATGTTGTCACCACTCTCTTGTGTAAATGCTCCTAAATGATTCGATATGATAGTGAGTTCCAGAGCTTGGTGGCTTGTTCAGCGGAGACACTACTTTCTATGGATTTCTCATAGTGTTCTGATGACCCATGGTGCAAGCCTGGAACACAGTGTTCTATTTTGTTTGTTTTGCTTGAATTTAACTTGTAGGTATAAAGGTCCTTTTCCTTAGCAGGCTCGGTTGATGTTTTAGAATACCTTGAACATTGGTCTTCTAACTACAGGTAGCCAGTACAGTGATTCCAGTACTGGAGTCATCTGTTCTCTTGGGTGAAGGCGAAGAAGGAGTCTAATGGTTTTCATTTCTAATTTGTTGCATTTTGGATTAAGATGTTCAACAAAAATGCCCCAGCATTGAAAGAGCACTCACGGCGTTCTTGTACCACCAGGTAAGTGTAAGCCTCGTTGCAGCTCGCTCATCAACTGCCTTAACTTTCATCATGTCGCCGACGCGTTTCGAGGCAAGGACGCCTCTTCTTCATGGGCTCTGAAAGAAAACCGGCATTGAAAGTCACTCCCATAAGCAGGTGTTATTGACAAACACGCCCCCAGTGGGCTAGGCTTGATACGATTATAGTAATCACAGCATTATGGGTCTCGTAGTTCCATGGGAGTGCAATTAAATTCCTTAGTATGCTCAATGTCATTCCTTGATTAAAAGCTAGTTTCAACCTTAGTAGGTAGACAGGATCAGTGCGGGCTAAAATCTGCAAAGGACGCCGTGCTCACAGAGAGGAAGGGTTCCCTCTCCACAGCCTTTCACCATGTGGGAAACGGTGCTTCTTTCCACGGCGGACCGCCGCGTAAATTCATGTTCAACAAAAATGCCTCAGCATTGAAAGAGCACTCACGGCGTTCTTGTACCACCAGGTAAGTGTAAGCCTCGTTGCAGCTCGCTCATCAACTGCCTTAACTTTCATCATGTCGCCGACGCGTTTCGAGGCAAGGACGCCTCTTCTTCATGGGCTCTGAAAGAAAACCGGCATTGAAAGTCACTCCCATAAGCAGGTTTTATTGACAAACACGCCCCCAGTGGGCTAGGCTTGATACGATTATAGTAATCACAGCATTATGGGTCTCGTAGTTCCATGGGAGTGCAATTAAATTCCTTAGTAGGCTCAATGTCATTCCTTGATTAAAAGCTAGTTTCAACCTTAGTAGGTAGACCGGATCAGTGCGGGCTAAAATCTGCAAAGGACGCCGTGCTCACAGAGAGGAAGGGTTCCCTCTCCACAGCCTTTCACCATGTGGGAAACAGTGCTTCTTTCCACGGCGGACCGCCGCGTAAATTCATGTTCAACAAAAATGCCCCAGCATTGAAAGAGCACTCACGGCGTTCTTGTACCACCAGGTAAGTGTAAGCCTCGTTGCAGCTCGCTCATCAACTGCCTTAGCTTTCACCATGTCGCCGACGCGTTTCGAGGCTAGGACGCCTCTTCTTAATGGGCTCTGAAAGAAAACCGGCATTGAAAGTCACTCCCATAAGCAGGTTTTATTGACAAACACGCCCCCAGTGGGCTAGGCTTGATACGATTATAGTAATCACAGCATTATGGGTCTCGTAGTTCCATGGGAGTGCAATTAAATTCCTTGGATTAAGATTGTAGCTTTTGTTGGTATCCAACATACAAAAAGATGTGTTGAAGTATTTTCATTGTATAGAAGCTGCTCTTTGTGACAGTCTTGATACGTGGTATCAGGGATCTATTGATCCACCGAATTCATTGTTATTCCTAGGTTCTGACTTCTTTTGATGTCATTGGAGTGGTCTTGAGCTCCTATGGCCATATAGCAGTACAATGTTATTTTTGCCTCTCTCCACAGGTTATGATCTGTCTTTGTGGCGTTAAGATTTAGGTCATTACTCATTTTTAATGCATTTAGGGTATGAGAGCATCATTAGGTTATGATTTTAGAGGTCTTGTGGGCTATCCATTTTCAGAATGACTTGCAGATCCTCTGCATAGTTGTAACAGGTGAGGTTGAGTGACCCGATCAGGCCAAGAAAGGGGGTTCAGTAGATGTTGGATTATAGGAGAGAGAGGATGAACCCCTGAGGGACACCGCAGAGTTGGGTATGAGGAGCTGATGTGAAAGGTGGTGGGTATATATTCAATGTAGTAGTGTGTGATGTGGACAGTGACAGATTGTGCTGCTTTGTCCAGAAGCAATAGGGTGTCCACTCCATACTTGTACACTGAGTTTCATGTAATTCCAAATGGCTATGTGCCTCTGCATGCTCTGAATCTGTATTGTTGGTATTGTAAAGTCCTTTTCCTTCATGAATTTGGAGGGGTAAAAACTGCTCTTTCAAATATTTTTCCTGGGAACGGGCCATTTTGGTATTGGTCAGTAGGTTGCTGGGTTGGATCGATTGAAGTTTTTATTCTTGAATGGTTCAATGTAGGAGATATTAATCCATGGTGGGAAAGTCTCTTGTTCCAAGGACTCGTTGAGAACGTGTCTAGCTTCTATCCCTGTGCAAATTGTATGAGGTATTTTCTGGGAGGGAAAATGCTATGTAGTGCTGTGAAGAGGGGGTTCACGCGCAGCGCAATTACAGCCAGCAGTTTCAGTGTTTCGGGAGGTTGCTGTCCTTGTGATAGAGCAGCGCACACACAGTTTATTTAATTTGGTGTTTTTGTAAAGAGCAATTGACTATAATGAGGAGATAACAGCGCCTTGGGGTACAGTATTGCTGGTGGAAGGCAAGTGAGATACAGCACCATCCCCTCCTTCCAAGCTCCTCCTTTCCTCTTCCCACTGTGATTCCTGTTTAACACAAACTACTCCTCCCTTTCTCTCCTCCCCATTTCGTTTACTTTCACCTAGCGCCTCCTCTTTGCATTTCAACTCTCCACAGTTACCTTCTCTCTTCTAGTGTCAACCCCCTCTCTCCCTGCCCCTAGCACATCTTCTTCCCTTGACTCCTCCTCTGTCACTGTTCCTCTTGGTCCTCCTCTATCCTGTTCTTAGACCCACTAGATTTGTAGTATCTTCCTTCGACTCGGATCTTGCAGTGTTCCTGGCAATCCACTTTCTCCTCCCCAGGGGCGCAATAGTGACAGTGCAGGAGCCTAGCATTTTGGAGCCGGACAACCTAGCCCTCTTTGCTATTCCTGGAGATCTGTGTGTACCAATCGTGGGCCTCCAACACAGGCGAGACTGAGAGTTGACCCATGGCCCCCGCTATGTCTGCCCCGCCACTTGCACCTGCTTCACTGATGATTACCAGCTGTACCAGGAGCTGGGCAAGTAAGGACCAGCCACCTCCCTCCCTTGCCCCAGTCGCCGCCGCTTCCTAGCAAAGCAAGATATCTGCACCCGTCCGCCAAGTAGAAGCGTCCTTCTTCTAGCTGAGCATCCATCAGTCGTTGAAGATTTTTCCCTCCCCAACCGAAGAGGCTCAGAAGTGAAAGAAAACCATCAACTTCTAACGAGCACAGCCTCTCCACAACCAAGTAATAGCTCCTTAGTACGGAGTTTCCGACTCCTCCTTAAAATCACTACACACCAGCCAAACAGTATTGCCTTTTTAGTAGAACCATTTCACCTCCCTTGTTCGGTGAGCAGTGCCCACCTAACAGAGCCTAGCCATTCCCACAGCAACTGGGACCCACCCCCGTTCAAAGGGATGACCCAACCATACTATCCCTGCCTGTAAAGTGCCTCGTTAGCTAAGAATACTTCGGCTAAATATGATAACCCGTCTTTAGGATCTGCTTCTGAAGTTGGCTGCCTTTACCTTAAAGTCCTATCCAGGGCCGGCTTTTGGCATGGGCAAACTTTAACGAGAGCTGGGGTGCTTAGATTAGAAGGACGCACAGGTAGCTGACCTGCAAGCTGCCTTGGATAATGCTTGCTTTCCAGGCCGCCGGTGCAGTTCATTACCCCCAGGCAGTCTATAAAATCGGGTTCTTAGCTTCTCTCCGATTCCCTTTCTCCCACTCCCTTCCCTATCTCATCCCCTCCCATGGACATTTACCCCCAGTTTACACACTTGACCCTTTTCCACTTACTTGGCTCATCTATTCAGTTGGTAGTCACAGACTGGTCATTGCTCTGGAGTATTCAGCCAGGACGTGATATGCGAGTACAAAAGGGCCCCCATAGCATCACAAATTGGGGGGCGTCCGATGGGGAAGTATGGAGAACATGTCCCCAATATGAGACTGGCCTGCTGCAGCAACACTCCATTCTTTTGCACCCCTTTCACCGTGTGCTCATTTCTCTAGGCCTCCAATCTTTGTCCCTAAACTTGTTTAATCCCTCCTTATGTGGCACAGTTTCACCTACAGATATGGCCTTGCATAACGCCCTTCCCTTTGCCCTGGCCTTGCTTAACCCCTGGGTTCGACTCTTAATAAATAATAACCCTGATTGGCCTGGCCTCTCCCAATTTCTCCCTAAACCTCCAACCCCCCATCCTCCCCGCCCGAAAATCCTGACTACTTTTGTAAAACCCTACCCAACCCAACCCAGGTTAATCCAAGCCTGCTCTAGTCTATTCACTTGCCTGCCCCTGGCATGACCTTGCCTAAATTCCCCTCCCCCAAAAAGAAAATAAATCCATCTTTCCGGTCTCGTCTTTCCTGGGCATTACCTCACACCTTCCTCGACTCTTCGAGCCTTACAAATGTCTTGTTTAATTGACAATTCATCCCCAGTGTGCCCTCACACACTTCACTTCCTCCACTGGTTTTCTTTCTGCAAACTGCTTACATTTTATGTTGACCCATGTCTGACTCTATGCTTCTTCCAGTTCTGTTATTTTTAGCCAACAAGAGTAAGCCTTGTCTGTTCACTTTTCTTATAAAATTGGCCCTACTGGTCCCAGCATGCTATGTGTTGTTGGAGTGTGTCGGCATGGGGGATAATGAGCTGCCTGGGTAAACACTTATAAGGTCCCAAAGTTGAAACCTATTAGCTATGCCAATGCTTGTTTAACAAGAATGTAAACATTTCGGCTTAGTTCATTAATCAACACTTTCTCATTTCGGGAGAGAAGATGTGAAAGAGGCTCAAAACGACAAACACTACTTGTAGCCGCTGGCTGGAATGAGCATAAAAATTTGGTTGAAGAAAGGTACTGTTAAGCTAATAAAATTATATTATTCTAGGTCCAGAATGCTTGCCTGTCGGTTCTTTTCATTCTGGGGCTAATGGCTAGTCCACTGCATGTTCTTATCGTGATGTGATCTGGAGTCCCGATTGCATCAAAAGCAAAAGAATCCTCTGATCCCCAGGATTGTGTTTGTAATCTGATGTCCTGTCACCATCTAACGTGCATGTTTGTTGCTTTTTTGTATTCGCCTGTATATTTGCGTTGTCTAAGGTTGTCTCTTGCAACAGACAGCTGAAACCTGGAACCAACTACCTATTACAATAAAAAATAGTTCCTTGCTACTGTCATTCAGGAAGGCTGTAAAAACCTGGCTCTTTACCTCCTAGTTAGAACATCATATCACCGGCAGCTCCAGACTTTTGCATTAACATCACTCCTGCCACCCCCACTCATAGGGGACCTGTTGCCCAGCACTACTGCCACCCCCACCCATAGGATGGGTGTTGCGCCACACATCCATCATACTCCAACATTATGGATGTCAGAAAAATACATCCCCCCTAACATCATAACAATAGTGTGTAGTCTGTGACAAATGCCCACAACAGTGATTATGACTTCGAACATACAATGTAACTAACAGCACATGTGTGACCAACAAATGAGTGTGCCCTACACAAGGCAAGCATCACTATAGCGCTGTGTCAATGTAAAACTAACACCCCCTCACTGTGTAGAACAAAATTTAAGTGTGGGTTTCCAAACTGCAGCAGATGTTGAGCATTGTGGTAATGGGGTCTAAACCCCCCCTCATCACAGTGACCATAAGGTAAGTGTCATCATGGTCAAAGCTCCAAATAACAAACAGCATGTATGATCCCTGCTCCGAACACATTAAACACTTCTGGGGCAAACTAGTGGTTGTGTCCCATACCCACAGAGATGTGGTGAGGCTAACAGTGCAGTGAAAACAAAACATACTCTCGGCCATGTGCAGACAAGCACCACACATGGGGGCTGACAATGCATACAGTGTACAATGACACAAGAGCAGAAATGACCATCACAAAGCATACACGCATCTCGAAAATAGATACACTAATCAAAACAACCTGTGTAGACTGTAGATGTCAGCTCACAAACTCCCATTCCATGCCAGCAATGGCACCCAACAACCAGGATGAATGTGCACAATGATGTAATATGACTCACAGGGACTGCAGGGAAAATCACAGAAACAGCATCCAGACAATAGCCACCAGCACTGATGCAGATGCACAAACAGGCAGCCTCACACTGCACATCTGACACAATGTGTGTCTGTGTCTGTGTCTCAGTATCCCCAGGCAAATACACAACACATGAGGGGGGCTGAACCACAGTGACACAGCTGTGGACACAGTGCCATACAAAAGTAAACCATCATTGGGACACCCTTAGTGGGCAATCAAGCATTGTGAGCACAACAGACACATGTGACACAAGCTGGAATGAACACCAACTAACACAGCAAGAGACTGACACACAACAGCACTACCCCAGGGACCAGACATTGGGGGGACACAAGCATGCATGACACCTCCACAGTGATGACAAAGGTAGATGTCGTACAAACTGGGAAATCCAGACATGTGTCCTGTGCCACAAACGTACATCACACCTACACAAACACAAATCACTCAGCATGGCCCGTCATCCATGGACAAACGGGAGCTAGGGGCCCATCCATGCAAACATTTACATCAGTCCACCCTCAACACCACAAACCCTGAACTGCAACAATGTGCATCTGTGAAGCCCACATGGACAGGTAACATTGCACATGCACCCATGACAAACACAGGAATGTTGGGAGGAACTAAGGTGCACAGACTCATCACACAAGGACAGTTTACAACCCTGTTGAATGACAGACATACTGCACAGTATGCGGTACATGGCCATGACGTCAAACCTCACATAAACTTCTGAATACCTGCAACAGTCCCAGGGCAATGCAGAACCCAAGGAGAACCACAAGGCACACATGCTGACACCTGCAAACATTACAGCCCTGAACCCGACAAGTGGGAGAAGCCACACACACATACACATGTCTCAATCACTGAAAGGTACCACCTAGGGACAACTACATGATATGGCGAACAAACAAGTGCCTTGGGGAACCCTGGCTGTGTCCCATCTGCGTCTGACCACATTATCACCACTCAGAACAGACAAATCCCAATGATGAAACACCAATTAACAGTAGTGTGTCATGCACCCACACATCTGGTAGCCCATGGCAAAGTTGTGGGATGAACACAGTACCACTCAGCAAGCATCAACAACAGGAACATATCAAGGGAACACTGCCTGTGTATGAAAAGGGATGTGGAAACACACACAAACATGCTCACACAGCACACACCATGGGCCCAGGCTATGTCACGGGACAACACATCTGTGACATAGCCTAAGGGGACCAAATACATTTTACTGCACCAGAATGTACTTCAAAGTCAATAGCATTCTTCATTAAGTCTGAAGATTGTAAAGATGCTTTCAGCATACAATCTAGAAAGTGACAAGGATCTCTTACAGGGAAGCACTTCAGCTCAGGCATCGATTTTGACAGGCCATCATACAATGTTTTCATATATGTAGCTGAATTACTGCAAATACAAACAATATCAGTCCAATCTTTATTGAACTTGGTAGGAACGATTTTCAGCAACATTCCAAGTGACACTGTGTTCCATGTTTACCAAACGCCTTGTGTCATGTTTTCACCACTATCTCAAATGCTTGGTGACAACATTCTTTACATATGTACCTGTCACTATATCTTCCATTGAATGTTTAAAGACTGGGGCGTTTGGCAATTCACTTAGAATCAATATTAACTCACTAAAAAAGGGGGCTGATGTATCCAAGGATTTCACCCATTCTCTCTCTCTGGGTAAACTTAATGCTACATATTAGGAAAGATTCTTATGAAACCAGCCATTTTACATGTCCGTGTAATCAACTGAAGCCAAAATTTAAAATATGATTTTTCTATTGCCCGATTCTCTACAGTTTATAAAATAACTAAATAAGACCTAAAACATGCTTCTAAACACTGCATCTTTAGACCAAAGACCACACAACAACAAAAAAAAGCAGAAGGAAGAAGAGACTATATTTGAGTGACATCCCTAAACAACAAAACTCAAGCAGAGTAATGTTAGCACAATCTTTCTTGATACTACCTTCTATAACAAAGTTACATTGTATTGGCCCCTTCAGGAAGAAATGAAAATGACTCTTTCACTCATCTTTTCCTTTCTTTGAATGGCACTTAGTTTGTGGTAGCAAAGGTGTTTTTTTCAGTTTTTATATGTTTACACCGGTAATGGCTATTTTCCTTTCGGTGGGGTTTTATCAGTTATTATAGGTTTAAACCTAAAACCAGATAGCCTAATCATGACATACCCAGTTAGCTGCAAAGGATGACATGGATACCGACCAGAATAGCATACATATCTCATGGACCACATGGAGTACCTCACATCAACACCTCAGTATTCAACATTGCAAACCAAGCATTACAGGTGCAAGGGCATGCTAAACATCATCAACCTAATGTACAGCTAAATCAAATCAAATCAAAATCAAATCAATATCAACTTTATTCGGTAGTTTTGAAAAAACACCATAAAAGTTCAAATAGAATAAAAACACAGTTACAATTGTATAAAAAAAAAAAAAAAAAAAAAAAAGGTTTAAAAAGATTATTAAAATGTGCATTTTTGGGCACCGCCAGCAATACATGGAAGTAAAAAGTGCATCACAATTTCATTAGGGCAAATTTTTCCAACATGTGCAAAGGCGTACAGTTTTTCTGTTATCTCAGTCCCTTCGTTAATATGTATAAGCGATGTTGTTCGAGGTTATAAATTTGTGCGGTGGCGTATACAAAATTTAAGGTAAGATACAATCGCTTTCGCATAGTTTTCATTTTCCAGAAATTGTAGTGCCAAATACGCTGGGCGACATTGACGGAAACCCCAGAACTTCAAGATAGGGAGTATCCAGCGCTTCCGGGGCTCGCTATAGAATTTGCAGAATAACATTGTGTGTATCGTTGATTGTGGCGATACCAAATCACAAGGGCACATAGAGGTGGTGGAAGTCCTGACATTTTGCTCAGGAAATAGAACTAGTAGATGGAACAAATCAAGTCTGAAGCGGGTAAGCAGCATTCTTTCAAACTGTGTTATTTTAAAATTTAGGTAAGGTTCAGCAGAAAACGCAGTCTGGACTAGCAGGGAATGTTGGACTGATGGCTTGTGGACCTCGGATAATAAACGTAGCTGACGTAAATGAGTTAAACACTCCCTTTTTAAGGTCTTTTTAGGGATTTCCTCTATCAGCGATGGATGGTCAAAGTATTTCCTATATCCAAGATCTGTCAATAACGCCTTGACGTACGACAGCCATTTGATTTTCTTAGCGTGGTCTAGCATTAAAATATCTTGTATAATCGTCCTGGTCAAGTGGCATTGCTCGGTAACCCATATTCTGCGCCACAGCATTATTGGTTGTAGTTTTATGATGTCAGTGATGTAGTCAATGCCCAGCTCAGAGTGGCAGGCATAGGTGGAGCAGGTTTTGGGCACCGCCAGCAAATATCTAAGGAAAGAGTTCTCTATTGTTTGTATTGAGTCCACGTTTTTAAAACCCCAGATCCCCGCCCCATATGTTGCAGTGCTTACACATTTTGCGTTATATATTTGCACTAGTTCTTTAATTTGTCTCTGCCCCAATCTCTGCGAGAAGGTTTTTAGTGATGATGTCTCTCGGAGGAAAATCAATTTTCTTGTATTAATGGCTGGAGTCCATTTGAATTTTTCGTCAATGACAATCCCTAAATAGGGATAGGTTTTAGTCCTATCCAGGTGTTCGCCCTGCGCCATTAACTTCCTGTGTTTTACGTTTCTTTGCTCCCCTGAGTGCATTGTGTACGTTTTTTTTGCGTTTAGTTTCAGGTTTAAACTTGCCATAAAATCACAATATCTGTTCAGGGCCATTTGTAATTCGTTTGATGTTCTTGCTAGAATAACAGCATCGTCGGCATATAGAAGTGCTGGTATCTGCCGACGAACTGTTGCCGGGAGGTCCTTACTGCCTTGTAGCATGGCAACCTCTAGGCCATTCGTGTATAGGGTGAATAAGAAGGGGGCCAATACGCACCCCTGCCTGACCCCCTTTTCCACTCTGAAGCAGTTAGTGAGCTCGCCCTTTGTCCCAAATCTTACCCTGCCAGTGGTGCCTGTATATAGTTCGCGTAAGAAATCCACAATTGGCGTAGGAACGCCCATTTTCAAGATTGTATTCCACAGCATTGAGTGTGACACGCAGTCAAATGCTGCGGAAAGGTCGACATAGGCCATGTGGAATGAGGACCCTTTGGCGTCCAGGTATTTGCTCGCCAGTAGGGACAGGTTTAGAGCCTGGTCAGTTGTTCCTAGTCCCTCCCGGAAGCCATATTGTAGATCGGAAATAATTTTGTGTTCTAAAGCCCACTCCTGGAGGCGGTCAAGTAATATTCGTCCTGCCATTTTGCCTAGGGAGTCCAGGAGGGAGATCGGCCTATAGCATGTTGGACTGTTTCGATCTCCTTTCTTGAAGATAGGTACCAAGATTGATGTTTTCCAAGATTCCAGGATACCTACTTCAGTGGTGGCGTTCAAGACGTTAGTTAGTAGCGGGGTCCAAAGATCTGGAAGGTGTTTAAAAACGTCAACCGGAACGCCGTCCGGGCCTGGTGCTTTGGCTGTTTTTGAAGATTTTAAAGCTTTTTGGACCTCTTCATGGGAGAAGTGAAGATTTAACGGATAGACAATTTGTGGTAGAGGTTCAGGCTGATCTGTGTCTTCGGTCGGGTCTATGGCAAAGACTTTAGTAAAATGGTTCACCCATTCGTGTTGGCTTATAGATACATCAATTGATGGAAGGTTGGATTTCTCTGTTAGGAGTGGGGAACGAACTATCTGCCAGAACAAAGCACTATCGTTAAGTTCCGAGCTTTGGATCAGTTTTGACCATAGTTCAGCTTTTACTTCCTTTTTCCTGTTTTTTAGGGCGGCTGTATACTCTTTTCTAAGTCTGATGATTTCGACTCTGTCCTTATGTTTACTGTTCAGAGCTTCCTTTAGGCGTGTAGATGCTTTAGTACATGCTGTATCAAACCACCCTTTCTTCAGTTGGGGCCTTTGTTTGTGCTTTTTAGTCAATTCTTTTTGTATGGTTGTTGTAATTGATAGAAAGCTTACTATAGTTTCACTAGGGCGGGTAGTGGAATCCAAGCAGTTAATAATATCCGTTTGGTTATTTGTGACAATTTTTTTTGTTGTGGCTTCTTTATCAATATTACCCCACTTCAATGTAAAGCCATTCAAAGAACCTAGCTCTAGATCGCTTTGATTTAGAGCGGTCAGAATGTCATATGGCTTATTCTTTGTTCTTTCAGCGAGGACCATGGTAATGGGGAAATGGTCACTTAAGGGGTTGTTAAAAACCTTAAAATCTTCTACGATGGATCCTATGGGTGATGAGATCAGTATAAAATCAATTATACTTGTTAAACCTCTTCCGTTGAATGTGGGCTGAAATTGAACAGGTGGATTCTTTGTTTCGTTAGCAAAGTTTAGTTCTAGTTCAGCCATGAGTTCATTCATTTTTTCCCCCCCATTAGAGTGTGTAAAATGCGTGAGGTTTGTATCGGACTCATCACTAATACCACATTTATTATTGTCACTATTACTGCATAGATGTAAGTTGAAATCTACGCCCCAGATTGTTATGCATGCCTTTTTGATGTGAATAGTTTGTTGCTTTTGTATTATTGCGGAGATCTCTGGGAGTAGCGTGTTCATAGCGGAGTTGGAGAGGTTATTATAAAAGTTTATAATAAGGTAAAGTCTTTGTTTGGTGACCTTAACTGCTATGATCTGAAAATTTGTATCTAAACTTATGGGAATTATCTCATCCACGGAAAGGGTGTTTTTGATATAAATAACTAAGCCTCCGCTATTTCTGCCAGAAGTTGATTTCGTCGCAGGTGACCAAAAAGTTTTAAAGCCTAGTATATGTATAGGCCTTATGGCCCACGTCTCCTGAAGACAGATACAACCGCTCAAATTGATCTGGGTTAGGAAGGCGGGGTCGATTTTCTTTGCGGAGAGACCTGCGATATTCCAGTAGGTAAAATGAAACTGCAAAGTATCTAAGATAGAGTCAACTGGATTGCCTGCTTTAGCCCTCCGTTCGATGATTTCCTGATTAGTTTGGGTCGGTGTTGCAATTGTAATAACTTCATAATTGATTTTTGAGCACTCCGGTTTAATGAGAGGAAGAGGCAAATGCGTAGGAGTTATTGCAAAGGTGGGATATGAGTTAGATGATGAAGTTGGGTTCGTTTTGGATGATTGTGAGAATTCCCCAATATTGTAAGGGTTGAAAAGTCAATCGTTAAAATCTAAACCAGAAAAGGCATTAAATCTGTTATATATTGGGATGTTAAAGGAAGTAGCTAGCGGGGGAACTGGTTGTCTCCATCGATTATCTCCATTCTCTTGATGGGGAGTATCAGAGAGATAAGGATGGATAGATGGGGGTATGGACGTTTGGCTCTGATGCCACTGGACCGAGCCTGTTGGGTATAGAAACTTAGAGTTCTGGTGAGGGATGGAAGGGTAAGAGGTAATAGGATAAGGTCTTTCTAAAAAAGGATTGGTAGGGGCAGACGGGATGTTGGTGGTTGTATTTAGTAAATGCCTGTAAAAATAACCTAATGGGAGAAGGGTTGTGTTGAATTCCCAAGTAGAGGGTGGTGGTGCTTTGGCTAGTGTCTTTTCGGCCCACTGGGGGTTTCTGAAAGTAATAACTACACAATCCCCCTCGAATTTTTTACGTAAGGGGCCTATCCAACCTACTCTTTGCGTGTGGGAAATTTCCCCTACACATTCTATTGGGAAGTTACAATTCAGGCTTAACCAATGAAGTATCTTATTTTTCAGGGATGTTGTTGTTTCACTCTGTTCTTGCTTAAGTGTTGGAACGTTTACCAATACAAGGGCGTAGGCTCCGCATTCAGGTGGAAGGGTAATGCGTGCCGGTATCTGTCTAGATTTATAAGGTTGTTCGTATGGTATCTTTGGTTGCTGGGATTTTGCATTAAGCTGATTTAGTTGTGTAGGTTTCTGCGCTGGTTTCTGCGAAGCTTTCTGGGATGGTATAGAGGTGCTTACCGTTTGTAAGTTGGCTGTTTGAGTGTTTAAATTAGTGGTAAGTGATGTTATATTGGGCGTGGGAGGTTTGCTTTCGGCAATTATACTGCTACTGTGAGATTTTTGTTTCGGGAGGGTTATTAACGTCGATATGGGTTTCTTGACTGTGACTGTCTTAGAATGGGTGGAAGTCGTGGGAGCCAGAGGAGCTAAGGTGGTAATGGGTGGCATAAGGTGACTAGTGTTGCTGATTAATCTTGCCATCTGTTTTTCGATATTATTTAAGGTTCGCTCTATTGGTGTTAGTTGAGTTTTTATAAGGTCCTTAATTACATCTAGTACTTGTGAGTTAAGCTCAAGATAGTTCGAGTTGGTAGCGCCATACCCCCTGTGATCGTCAGGCGGTACGGTTGCAACAGAGGGGTCGTCCGCGTTTCCCGATGGTGAATAGCTTATGTTATTCCGGTTATTATTGCGGGTCGTCTTTTTGGACCTCAGGCGCCTTGGTGTATTTTTTTGCTTGATCTTGTTCTTGACTACTAGTCTTGTACTATCTTCATTAGAAAAAGGACCCTCCCTTATCTCCTTATCAGTTGTTGTTGGAGGAGCTACTATTAGAAGTGAGGGCTGGGTTAAGAATTGTGGCCCGATCACAGTTGGTAGTTGACTTTGGGTGATTTGGGTGGGGCTAATCATCAAAGTTGGTGTTTTTTCGAGATCATCCAAGGTATCTTCTTCAAGTGATAAGCGAGTGACAGATAGATCAATGCTTGTTGGTATGGTATGAAGTTCAGCACGGGTTTCGCGCAGTAATGGGACATTTATTTCCTGCTGGGTGGGTGTTTTAGCTAGGGCCAAAAGGCCCATTGAGGATCTACGTGCTGCTGCGAGGTCCTGGGAGACGCGTCTCTCTAAGAGGACTATCCCCTGATTGATCGCGTCATTAGCTTTACTGATGAATTGATCGATCGGCCCGATTATGGGACCCGCTCCTTGTGCTGTTTTATTCCTCATTGCCCTAGTTGTCATAGTGGCAGCTGTAATTATGGTTATTATAATCTTACCGGGGCCACGCTGCAGGATGAATAAAGATGGATTTAGTGAGGATGACAATGGATTAGCCCAGACCAGACTTGCCCAGGCTTGAACAGGCCCGCCCTTGGCCCGGGCGTCGACCCGCGATGCGCGTTGGCAGCCTTGCTTAAGACTGTAAGTGGTGAAAGGGGGCAGGGCACTGGGAGGGGGCGCGGCCCGCGCGGGAAGAGAAAACAGCTGATGGTGCTTACGCTGTGGCTCGCAGTCCCGGGGCCGCGCCTCTCACCTCCTCTGCGGCCGCGCTGGTTGAACTCCTTCCTCCTTGGGCAGGTAAACAGATTTGTTGGTAGGCTACTCCTGTAGCGAGTTGTGGGCAAAGTCCAGAACAAATACACAGACCTCTGTGCAACGACAGTCAAAGATTGCACGAATGACAATAGACTGGGAACTGTAACAGCAACAACTTACTTTTGGAACGTAATATCAAGGGGAGAGCCCAGCCCGGCCTGGTCGGCCCCGGACGGCCACAGACGGCCCGCCCTTTGCCCGGGCTTAGCCCGCGCGCGGTCCCGCGACGCGGGAGACACGGCGATCTTTTGTGCGCCTCCTGGCGCGAAACCAGCAACGCGGCTCCCCTGGCGCTTTGAATGATGGGGAGTGTAGTCCCGTCCCCGCTCCGCGGCCGCAGATGGTGTTAGCGGCGGCGGGGGACGGAAAACACTGCAGAAGAAGGCAGTTTGGCAGCGTGGAACGTTTGGATCCCAGGTAGGTCCGCAAGGTCTCAGGAGCAAGAAGAAACCCGCTCAGCAGCAGACACGGCGATCTTTTGTGCGCCTCCTGGCGCGAAACCAGCAACGCGGCTCCCCTGGCGCTTTGAATGATGGGGAGTGTAGTCCCGTCCCCGCTCCGCGGCCGCAGATGGTGTTAGCGGCGGCGGGGGACGGAAACACTGCAGAAGAAGGCAGTTTGGCAGCGTGGAACGTTTGGATCCCAGGTAGGTCCGCAAGGTCTCAGGAGCAAGTTCACAAGGATAAAGAAAAATGCTTTATTCAGCAGATGAAAATTGAAACGTCCGTTCAAACAAAGGGCCAATGGCTACTCCATCATCAAATTACAAGGAGTGAACTTGAGTGACAACTGTCACACATTGCTTGCCTGCACTGGAAGGACAGGGGACATCATCCCGGAGGGGCATACATGGGGGCAGGCCAGGCACCACAGGGAAAGGATCAGGGCGCAGCAGAAGGAGGCAGTGAAGGGGTGGTGGATGCAGGAGAGTCACTTGCAACTGCAGTGGAGCTGACTGAAGTGGTGGGTGCAGTCACAACTGTGGGGCACAAGTCAGATGGGGTGGGTGCCGGCACAACTTCAGTGGGCAGGTCAGATGGAGTGGATTGGGTCCCCACTACAGTGCCCAAGTCAGACGGGGTGGTCATGGACTCCACTGCAGTGCCTAAATCCATGTGAGCGGAATGGGGTGCAGGTGAAGTCGGCAGGACAGAGGGGGGGGGACACAGTCCCCACAGCAGTGGCACTGACCGGGTATGGAGGAGCAAGTGGTAGGGGGGGAGGGCCTCAGCATTTTGGGGATGGTATATCTGTGGGTGGGTGAACCCGGGGCAGGGTGTGGCAGGGGAACCTCTGAAGTGGTGGCCTGGGGGATGGAGGACGGAGATTTTGCCTTGGAGATGCGTGGCGGCGGTGGGGTCTTGCACTTCCGGCTCCGGGGGGACTTGCGGGTGGGGGTCTCAGTCTGTCTGCGCCTAGGGGAGGGTGTACGGGTGTGAGGGGCACTCCCCTCTGTGTGGGGACTCCCGCTTCCCCTTGTAATCTGGATCTGCTGGGTCAGTGGGGAAGAGGCCAAGGTCACAGAGGAAGAGCTTCTGTGGAGATGGGGTTGCAGGTGAGGCAAGGGAAGGGGGCTGGGAGGGAGAGGTTTCGGAGGACTGCGGAGTGGTTGTGGATGACTGTGTGTGTGTCTGCAAACCATTCCCTGTGAGTGTGGTATCAGTCCCCTGCGCTTGCTTGTGTGCACGTCTAACCATTGGTTTGGGTGTTTGTGTGCTGCCCGTGTCTGTGGCTTTGTGAGAATGTGCAGGTGTAGGAGGGGTGTGGGATAGGTAGGCTGCTAGGAATCGTGGGTGGTGCAGGGGTAGGACGGGTGTGGGACTGTTGGAGGAGGGACACTACTGCCATCAGGGAGGAGGCCACGGACTGATTGGTCCTCTGTAGGGCAGACATGCCCGATGAAATGCCCTCCATGAACGACACCAGTTGCGTCAACAGAGTGGTGTGTGCATGGAGGACACTCAGCATCGATGTCTGCCCTACATGGATCCACAGACTCCTCACTCAGGGCAGCAGGGGACACAGGGGCAGGGGGTGCAGTGCCTGGCACAAAGGAGACATGCTCCCGAACACGGGAGCCTCCATGGACCTCTGGGATGGGAGCCGATGGGAGGGTGGTGATAGTGGTGGTGGGGGCCGTGGTGGGGACAGCCTCACTAGCTGGGGTTTGGTGGCTCCTGACACCCGCCTCCACAAGCGAGTCATCCTCAGAGCTGCTGTGGCTCTCAGCTGGGAGGGATGGTGCTGACAACTCATCGGTGTGGCTCCACTCGCCCTCCGTGCCACTGGGTCCCCCCGATTCCTCTCCTTCTGTCCCTGTCAGGCTCTGTGGCTCCTCCTGGTCCGTGGAGCTGTCCCCTCCTGTGGCCGTGGATGTATCTGGATAAGAGTAGGAAGAAAGAGAACAACATCAGTCACCAGCACTGACTGCACACACCACAGTGAGTACATCACATCACAGGGCAAGCCCTGGCATCATCAGCTGAACACTGCTCAAAGTGCCAACACTGTTTAGAATAAGCCAATTGTCATTCTCAACATCAACCATGGCACACATATCCCTCCTTGACTTGCACCCATATGTCTGTCGCATGTTGGATGCTAATACCCCAATGTCCTGACATGTACCACCCACACATCAGTTAGACATGCAAGTGAACATGTAGGAGTATGTCACTATACACACAGCACATCTCTTGCCACTGACTCAGTACAGGTGTCCGGGTGAAGGGATGGGCAGAGACTCATTTCACATGCTTGTGATGCATGCCAGCAGAAACACACTATGATGTTCTCATGTCCTGATAGTTAATTCCAAAATGGGGTGCATGGTGCACACTTGAACACAATGCAGGATCACTCATAGCAAATTAAATGCCATGGCACTGGCATGCCTGGAAAGTCAGTCAACACTGTCTCCTGTCACAGGGGCAGGGCATCCAGACAACAACAGTATGCACTGTGTCACAATCATAGCTCAGAGGTAAAGCAAACTCTGCAGCTGACAAGTGCCCTTTCCCATCTCCTGCAAACAATATATCCAGGACCCAGAAGACCCCACATCATGCAAATCAGACATATGAGTCTCTGCAAACACAACTCCATGTACATTAGCACATCACAGTCTTCCGTGCATGTAACCCAGCTGCCTGAAGTACACAGTTGCATACACCATTGTGCGCTGTCAAATGATCACACACTTATATGTCACACAGGTCTTGTCTTTCACAGTCACATCTCAGATGTCCGGCTGACCCTCAAAATCATGGACACCCCAGTTGTACGTAACAGGAAGCCACACCAATATGACACAGAGGCAGACATCTGAAGGCACATGTCACGAAGCACAACCTGTAAGTTGATACACAGGAGTGGGGTTACAGAGTGTTTCTAAATGCCCTTGAGGAGGCATGACTGCCCAGGTCTACGTGAAACAGTGTTTGGCCCTGGACAGTAGTCAGGTGGCTAAGCAAGTGTGACATACTTGATATACATACTCCTGAGGCCCCCAAATTGGAGTCCCCTGCTGCATGGGTTTGTTTGAAATACCCCAGGCACATGTGGAGAGTCAGACCAGCAATTGGAACACATAGCAAGGGCACACACAGATCACATGTCAGATAACAGGCATTGGGCAAACAATTGAACCACCCATGAAACACACAACAGAGTAACGGGAACAGATGCTGTCCGGTAGCTGAAGCATAGCTGACTGCAGGGACACAGTGCCCTAGTGACACAAGCAACCGACTGTAGGGGCCACACCTGTGGAACAGATGAGTAGGGTGCATCACACAATTGAGGGACCTGAGTATTGGACTACAAGACCTAAGTAATGTGGAATTGTGACCAGGCCAAAAGACTGCAATTCTCATGTCAGACATAGTACACAGATTAGCCATGGACTTACCCCCTTCTTGCTGCTGTCTGGCCTTCAGCTGCCTATCCAGGTCCGGGAAGACCACCACCAGGATCCGGAGCATGTGGGGGGTCAGGGTCCGGTGTCCGCCCCTCCTGCGTGGAGGTGACCGCTTCAGCTGGACTCTAGCTATCCTCTGGGTCCAGCCCCGAAGGTCCTGCCACCTTTTCTGGCAGTTGCGGATCCGGCGCTTGTAGACCCCCACCGAACGAACTGCCCGGGCGATGGTCAGCCAAATCTCCTGCTTCTGGTGGGCATCAACCTGTGAGGATGACAAAGTTAAAAGTCCATTAACACACATGCCCCATATTTGTGCTGCACATATTTGGATATACATGTCATCATCACAAAGGGAAATGAGTTACACGGGTAGTGCAACCATGGGGAAGGACAAATCACCTGTATGTCTGACATGTTAACAATGCCTGGGAAGCTTAAGCTTACACTAATCCACTTTAGCAGCAGAACCCCTTTACATTACATGTCCCTACACACTTTGGGTGATGAAAGTAGTCAGTGAGAATGCTTGCCACTGGTGTACACACTGCTAGTATTGCTAGTCAGACAACATGCACAATTAGGAAGGCAGTGGACTGCACACTCACCTGCTCCCCTGGTTTCCCATACAGCTTGCTGTACTGTGGAAGGAGCCCGTCTAGCAGGGCCTGGTTCTCCTCCTCAGTGAAGGCTGGGGCCCTCTCCAGAGTACGTGCCATAGCAGGAGCCAGAGGATGCAGAGGCAGCAGCAGTGGTAGCAGGGATGTGGTCCAGGAGCATGTAGTGCAGGCAAGTGAGCTCCCTGGGGGCCAGCCAGCCTTGTATCTGTGCTGCAGAGGCAGAATCTGTGCCATGTGTTCCAAGTGATAGGTCCAACACGGTTGCAGTCTATGAATCTGGCCAATCGATGGAAATGTACAACTCGTACACGCCTTCCGCATCATTCAAATCTTCACCTTCATGACACACTAGTAATTGCAACATTGTTGGAGGCATCCAACTGAATTTCCAGCGCACAACTCGTACAAGTTTTGAATCCGCATCCGTCTCCATGACAGTCCAGAGCCAATGGGTGCGTCCGGCTCAGTCAACTGACTGTACAACGCGTATTTTGAAAATACACATGCACCCGTCTCAATACGATCCAATGGCCAAGGCGTACGCCTGTCTCGGAACATGCCTGCCCGACGCGTGTGCATGATAGTCAACCGTGTCGGACCTCATTGCAGTCAATGGCAAAGCGTATGCACGGCTTGGTCATGAACCGTGCAATGCGTACGCATTATCACCCGCGTCGGGCCTCATTGTAGTCAATGGCAAAGTGTACACACGGCTCGGTCATGAACCGCTCCATGCGTACGCATTGTCACCCACGTCGGGCCTCATTGCAGTCAATGGCAAAGCGTACGCACGGCTCGGTCCTGAACCGTGCAATGCGTACGCATTGTCAACCGCGTCAGACCTCATTGGTGTGACTATTCGACGGATTCAACACATAATTACTTGCCAGGGACACCTGTGCACACCTGCCACACTACAGCATTGGCCACACAGTGTCCCATGGCATGTAAGGCTGCATTCCCTGTGTGTTGGGGGAGGGCCACATTTGGTTTATTGAGTGGCACTTTTGTTCAGCCACTCCCAGGCTGTGCTCGTGTACATGGGGGCAGAATCCTTTGTGTGTCGTGCACATTACCACTGTGATGTGCAAATGTACAGTAATGGGCATGAGTCACGGACAAAGGTTCATGTTGGATATGTTTAGGACATGTCACATACATCCTGAGTCCTGGGGGTGATGGCATGTACGTCAGTGTGACCTGTAGCCACAATTCTGATGTGCACCCAGTCTGTGTGCATGTTGTGTCTCAGATGTGTCTCATCAAATGTGCCCAATGGGAGACAGTCTCCACATCCATGTGGTATATGCATCTACCCTGATGGTGTGTGTGTCTAAGAGACGTACATGTAGGGCCTGCAGGGACAAAAGGGGCCACTACCTGTGGGACTCACGCTTGCCTTGTGATGTGTATGCGATACGCCATGTCCATGGCAGTGTCGATGTGGCAATACAGGGACCTTGGGTATCTGCATAGCAAAGATCTGTAATGCCTGGGAGACATCAGGCCTCACTTGTCACTGTGGAGTGTGTTTGTAACGTCACAGCAGTACATAGGCTGGGTGACACAGCCAGATGATTGGCCATTGCACTACATGGGACTCATGTGGACATGTGGAATTGAGATGAGAGGTGATGGTAATGTAGGTGACATATGTGTCCATGCCCAACAGCACACACCTCAGTACATTGTGTAATGTCATGATCTATCCCGTGATATTGAGCCTGGTCATGGCCACATGGGTGGATGAACCGACCATCTTCCTTTGTTCATCTCTGTTCTGCAGGGCCCCAGCTGTCCATCGACTGTTCCCAGACCTTGCAACCATGCAGGAACGCGACTGCATCCGACGGTACCGCTTCACCAGGCCACTGATTGAGGAGTTGGCCGAGTAGTTGGCGCCACATCTGCTACCTGGCCGGACATTCCCTACAGCACTGACCCCAGAGGTGAAGGTGATGGCAGCCCTGCACTTCTTTGCTACTGGTACTTTCCAGTACACTGTGGCTACAGCAGGTGGTATGTCGCAAACTATGTTTAGTCGGGTGCTACGCGATATCTTGGAGGGAATGTTGCATTTCCTTGACCTGTACATCAAGTTCCCTAGCCCAGCTGAACTCCCTGAAATAAAGGATGCCTTTTATACACTGGGGAGGATGCCGAACGTCATTGGATCTATTGATGGGACACATGTGGCCCTGATACCACCACGGGCACATGAGCAGGCATACCGGAACAGGAAACATTTCCACTCGATCAATGCGCCGGTGGTATGTCTTGAAGACATGTCTAGCACGCATGTGTGTGCGCGGTTCCCTGGTTCTGCGCACAATGCCTACATCATGAGGAGTAGTCGCATTGCAACGCTGATGTCACAGATGCCAGCTCAGCATGCCTGGCTTGTCGGTGTGTACTGACTGTTTATCATTGTGTGTGTTTGTCAATGTTGTATTCTGCACTCCTACAAAACTCAGCTACTTGTTCATTTTTGTGTGTGTAGGTGACTCCGGATACCCCAACATGCCGTGGTTGCTGACACCCCTCAGGAACCCTGTGACACCAGCCAAGATGTGCTACAATAAGGCACATGGTCGGAGCAGGAGGGTGATTGAGCGGACATTCGGCCTCCTGAAAAGCCGCTTTCGCTGTCTGGACAAGACCGGAGGGGCCCTCCCATATGAACCTGCAAAGGTGTACAAAATAATCCTTGTATGCTGCATGCTACTCAACATGGCAGTGCGGAAGAAGGTGCCTCTCATCCAGGATGACACACCCCCCTGGATTACAATTCTCAGACACTCTGACCGTGTGTCCACCGTAACGTACAATTGCCTTGCAACTATTTTTGAATAAACATGTTGCTGATGTGTAATGAACCTGTGCTTTGCTTTGTTAGGTGTGTTGTCTGTCTTCCCACATCTGAGTGACATTTGCTTACCTCACCTGTGGACTTGTTACCACTGACTGTGGATAGGTGTTGTGGTTGTGCATACCTATGTGTTTCAAGTCAACATCATTGTGTGTGATGAGTAACATGGCCACGGTGAGTATGTGTTGTGCTGCCATAGTGGTGTGTCTCGCTCACATGTGTCACATCACCATGACTCACCATGACACACCTGACGTTGGTCACATTGTTGCAGTATTTGGCATGCACTGTGTTGTGTAGCAGATCGACATCTCCATGACACATGACCATTTGGAATCACAACAGAGGCAAGTATGGTGTACTGGTGAGTTTATTTTCGAACATGTGTAAGGAAAGTGCACAGGATGGTTGGTGCTGTATATTGGTTTGGGAATCCAAAGTTCACATTAGAGTTGGAAGTGCTGGTAGATGAAATGTCCAGAGTAAAGTCCACAGTCATCTGCTACATTGGACCAACATGAACCCTCCATGTCATGTGGGCGAGTTGTGTGCGATTGGACAAGGTGAATGGGTTGTGCACAAAGAACATTGTCCAGAACAGGTTTAAAGGCCCTGGGGGATCTGCTGGGACATCACCATCTCACATGTCCTTCTTCGGACGACCCCTCTTCTTCCTGGGGGGGGGAATCCTCAGGTGCAGGCCTCTGCGGTTTAGGGGACTCTCCGCCAGAGTCGTCCTCCCTCCCTGTGGCGCTGGCAGATGGTGTTGCAACAGATGTTGTGGCCACACAGGGAGGTGTGGACAGGTTTGTGTTGATCTGGCGGAGGCATTGGAGTATGTCCCGATGCACCGCAGTAAGGGCATCCCACTTGGCCTCCCTGCGGGCATGGTGGGCAGCCTGCTCCTGTTGCATGTCCTTGAGGATCCCCACTACCTGGCCGAATCCTCCGATGCTATCCTGGTATGCATCTATGATGCGTGCCAGTTGGGGGTCATCATGCAGTCCAGACCCCTCTGCAAGGTGCGCCCTCTGCCTCCCACCCCTCCCAGCACCCCTATCCACACGGGCAGGACCAGCGGCGGGACGCACAGGTGACTCTGGGACCCCTTGGTTGGTGTTGCTGGTGGTGTTTGCTGTAGGTTTCGGGGGTCCTGTGTCCCTGTGCTGTGGGTGTTCAATGGCCTTGGTCTGTCCATGTTGGCGGGGGTGCCCTGTCGGTGTCCACATGCTGGAGGCGTGGGTACAGGGGGTGCAGATGTTGATGCTGCTGGTGCTGCATGATGACTCACAACGGAGGGGCCAGGTTGGTCGTCGTCATCCGAAGAGGACAGAGACATAGTCAAACCAGAGAGCTCAGTGTCCACCAGAGTCTGGGACTGGGAATCCTCTTCATTTGGTGCTGGGTCCCCAGCACCACCTGTGTTTGGAAGAGACACACAATGTGATTTATGTTTCTACATGCATAGTTGGTTCACAAACATGACATTTTCGAATGTACAAACAGATGCCTGCCTGTACACTGCTTTTTTCCAGCTTGTCACGGACAGAGTTTGATATTGTTGTTGCCCATTTCCCAGCAGGGCCTTGTGCTCCCCACAACAGAGCCCAGCGTCAGACATCTTGTCAGTCCCTTCCCACTCCCTGTGAGGCGAGCATGGTTCAGTGTATGCTTGCTGGGCCATGTGGGTGGGTGTGGATTGTCTGTGACTGCGACACCCATCATACTCTTGGCTACACCCCCCTTCCCAGCATGCCCATACTTCCTCCCTCTTGACTCTGCTTTCCTGTGAGGGGGTGTTACAGAAATGGCAAGATGTCTGAATGTGAAATCCTGGTGTTTGTTTGGCTACAAGTCCAAAGAGAGCCCCTGTGCTTCACACAGCAGCACCCAGTACGGGGTATCTTTTGATGATATTTCACTGAGGTGTGGGTCAATGCATTCTACCCGGTGAGTTGTGTGGAGTTTGTGTTGGGGGGGGGGGGTGTCTCCACATGCTGGTAAGTATGGTCAGAGCTGTCAGTCCTCCTTCCCACCCGGCCAGACATCCCATCATGAAACGTGCTTCCATTGGAGGGCGTGCAAGTTGTCTTTCAGGAAGTCAGTCCAGTGTCAGCCATCTTGTCAGTAATTTTCCACTCCCTGTGAAGTGGGCATGTAATGTTTCAGAGAGGTCTTGATGGGCCAATCAGGAGGGGGAGCATTATCTGTGACTACAGACCCCATTCTGCTTTTGGATACACTCACTTCACCTGCATCACCACTGTTCCTTCCTGTCAGTCAACTGCACTGTGAGGTAGTGTGTTTGTGGTGGCAAACTGTCTGGTAGTGTCGATTTAGCTTTGTGCTACTGCCTTGTTCTATTTGTTTGTAGGTTGGTGCATGTCATGACACAGTTCCAAGTCACTATGAGATGGCAGGTATTGTGTTTGTCTGACTGGCATACACATCTTGGGATGATTATCTATTGGTTACTGTAGCTTTGCTTGTGGTGCATGGATTCACTGACCCCTTGCCACGCAATATTGGGTATGCTGTTTGTGTACTCACCAGGCTCTGGTATGTCTGTTAGCCCATGGATGCTCTCTGGTGGTAAGATGTCCCGCACCTTCTCCTCCCAGGTCATGAAGTAGACTGGTTTGCAGGAGGGCCACCGCCGGTGCACTGACTCAGGGCGTGATCTTTTTTGATGAGTTTCTTGACCCTCCGGCGCATGTCATACCACCTGTTCAGGATATCGTCTTTTGTGCACCTTGCTGGTTCTTGAGCGTTCACCTTGTCCACAATCCTCGCCCACATCTTGGTTTTCTGTGACATGGGGGTCCTTTGGACCAATGTACCAAACAAATGTGGCTCTGCTCAGATGATCTCGTCTACCAGCACTTCTAACTCACTATCTGTGAACTTTGGATTCTTCTTTGGGGGCATGGTGATGGGTGGTGAGGGATGTGTGTGTGAGGGTGCAAGTGAGGGTGGGTTGGTGTTGGTTTTGCTGGCTGTTTGTGTGTGTGCTTTTGGATGAGGTACTGATGGTGTGTGAGTTGTGTGATGGGTGAGATGTGAGTGTGTCTGTGGTTGCTGTCTAATGGTGTTTGCTGCTGGCTGTGTCTCCTGTTTGCAAGGGATCATGGTAGTGATTGTTCTCCTTTATATAGTTGGAGTTGTGGGTGTGTCTTTGTCCCAGGTTTTTTTAATTTGATATTTATTGGCTTTGTCATTGCTTGTTTGGTCCTTTTTTTGTCTTTTTTTTCCTTTTGGGTTTTGTGGGCATGAAGGAGACGTTCATCTGACGGAAACAGGCACTGATGTTGTCTCGTGCGGGCTTCTCCGCCTCGTTCACGCTGCCTATCTTCTGTGTTTCATACATGTCGGTTGCGGAGATCTCTATTACTTGTGGGCCCGGTTTTCTGTGCGTGTCGGTCGTGCGGCTTGTTCTCCGTGCGAGTCGGTCTGGTTTTACACGCATTGCATCGTACTGCGTGGGTCGGACAACGCGGGTACGGGTCGATCAGGTTCATTCCGAGTTCGTGTCGGTCAGTGAAACTCGCGTCAGTTTTCCGTCCGGATCACTATTTTCCCTACGGCTCGGTCGTACGGCTTGTATTCCGTACGTGTCGGTTGTTATTCACATGCGTTGCATCGTACTGCACGGGTCGTACGGCGCCGGTCCGCGTCGGTCGGTCTCCAGTCCGGGTCCGTGTCGGTTGGTACGTTTTGCGGCCGGAATCGGAATCGGCCCCCCAGTGTTTTAAACCCTCCCTGCCTTGCCCGATCTGTTATTTTGTTTTTAATCCCAGGCTCGCCGTTGTTTGTTTGAAAAGCACCCCTGCCTCCACTCCCCTCATTTTTTTAAAACCCACTCCAGCCTTCCTTTATTTTTAATCTAGCCCCCCACCGTTGTTGTTTTTAATCCTCTTCCCAGTCCTCCTCCCGATCTCTTTTGTTCTTAAACCCACCTCCCCACTCTCTGGCTCTCAGTGGTTTACAAGGAAGTAATCGGTTTAACAAATAAAAATGTGTTATTGCTTTATAAGTGGATGTGACGGTGGAAACATTCCATTGAATCAGGAGAGACCGCTGACTGTTTTTTCCCCTCCTTTACCAGTAGCTGCAGCTGTAAAATTGTGCTGCTATTCGGCATGGATTCTGACAGCCATGTACATCTGTGTTTAGTTCGATCACAAGTTTGCGCATCAGTAATATGGACAATGCCGTTTCATTTACTTAATGTTCCACTGAGCTAGGTTTGGGCATGTAGCTTCTTGCTTTGGTGTGCAGCTTGTGAGGATCCTGAGCTGAAGCCACCATTGGCTTCTGAAACGTGTCCTTATTGTGTATAGGGCATTTTGAGAACTTACATTTGAGTTCATGAGTGTGAATGGCAACAAGTGTGCTGTCTATAAATGATCTTTGTCTGTAGATAATAATGTTTGTATTTAAAGTGCAACCACTTATGTTCCATTTCAGCAGCCTCTTCGCTTTGCATGAAGAGCGGCCCTCTTCCACCGAATTACTTCACTATTACTTGGCCAATTTGTTTACAGACGCTGGACAGGCTGTAGTGTTAGTGTAGAAATACTGAACAAATGCCAACGTGCACACAGGTAGAAACGTTAAATCCAAATTTTAAAAGTTTAAGGGTGTGCTGCTAACGCCAAGGCTCCTGTCCAATGATGACTTGCGGTAAACATCCAATCTAAAGTGCAAACAGGAAGAATTCCCTTTGCTGGCGCGAGCACCTTTCAATAGGCTAAAAAAAAGCCATGAATCCATTAATCCAATTTCTGATGGAAACATATGAATCAGTAATCGTTGATTTCTCGAAACCATTGATTTATTCTCAATGAAGGTTGCATTCAAGAAACATATTTACATATCCTTATGAGGCTGGGGAAAAATCATCCGCCTTGTTACAATATCAACAGGAAACCCAATACATTTCGGGTCCGATTCGAACCCTTCATCAGGGGTATTTCTTAAAGCTGAAAAAACAAAAGAGGCAATGTTTTGGATTTTCGATTTGATGATGAGGACTTTAGATTGAATTGCCTTTTTTGTTTTTTCAGCTTTAAGAAATACCCCTGATGAAGGGTTCGAATCGGACCCAAAATACATTGGGTTTCCTGTTGATATTGTAACAAGGCGGATGATTTTTCCCCAGCCTCATAAGGATATGTAAATATGTTTCTTGAATGCAACCTTCATTGAGAATAAATCAATGGTTTCGAGAAATCAACGATTACTGATTCATATGTTTCCATCAGAAATCGGATTAATGGATTCATGGCTTTTTATTAGTCTATTGAAAGGTGCTCGCGCCAGCAAAGGGAATTCTTCCTGTTTGCACTTTAGATTGGATGTAGTGTTAGTGTAACATGAGCTGAAGCTCGCATCGGCTCAAACTAAAAGTAACTTTAGAGAATGAAATGCATAACAAGCATTGGCGAAGCCAACAGGTTTCGCTTATGCGAGACCTATTGGAGTTGTAAATATTTTTTAAGATGTTGCACAGCAGGGTGGGCTGCTGTGTAACATGGCTTAATGTAATAAAAAAAAGTGCCATGATGCAGTCAACACTGGCCTCGCCTTGGTGCTTTGCTTTTCTTTACCTTGAGTCATGTTGCAACAGTTTTTTAAAGATGTTGCACAGCAGCGTGGGCTGCTGTGCAACATGGCTTAATGTAATAAAAAAAAGTGTCATGATGCGGTCAACACTGGCCTCACCTTGGTGCTTTGCTTTTATTTACTTTGAGTCATGTTGCAATTGTTTTTTAAAGATGCTGCACAGCAGCGTGTGCTGCGGTGCAACGTCTTTAAAAAAATGGACAACGCCAATAGGTTTCGCCGATTGGCTTGCCAATGCTTGTTCCTTTACTCTTAGTGCCTGTTGAGACCCAGGTTCGGCGATACCTTTAGCCCAACAACCCAGGCCTGGGAGCAGATAAGAGGGGTTACTGAGAATGGGGCAATGAAATACGCACACACTTGCTGTCTGGCTCAGGAGATGAACCACGTGCGGTTCCTCCACTTTTATTAGACCCCGCAAGCCACGCCTGGCCGACGGATCTTGTACACATCACATCAGTCCTACCGGCTGATGCATAGGACCGTTGACCCACTACATCCCTCCCCAACTTGGATCTTTGAAGTCAGTTCATAAAAAATTAGTGAGCACTGGTGGCGCCCTAACATCAGTCTTCGAGAGTTCAGCGGGCAAAATCCTGAAGGTGTCAGTTGGGCCGAGGATTTGGCCTCAGGCTATAACAATGTGGCTGGCTTCAGATAGGCAGCTCACCTCGCTGAGGCAGAATTGGCTGTGGATCTTGAAGTCCCGCCTGGCCTGTGTCTCTTGGGCATTGTGAGGTGGTGGGCCCCACCCTGGGTGCGAAGGAATCCGGTCTCTCCTTGGTCCTTTGAGCATGAACGCCCAGGGAGTTTGGAGTGTCGTGCATTGCGAGGTACTCCTGTCTTCTCAAAGGAATTTGTGGAGATGTTGTTCTCGGTCCGCTTGTTCCACACTTGCAATGCGTAGCATCTTATTTAATGTCCTCATAAACCATTCCACATCCCCGTTTGCTTGGGGCCACTGAGGGGTGATCCACCGATGAAGGATTTCTGACTGATTGAGTAATGCGGTGAACTCAGCCCCCTGGAACGTTAGTCCGTTGTCGCTCCGGACTTCAGTTTGGAATCCAAATGCTGTAAATACTTTCTCCAGTACGGGTGCCACGTAAATTAATGCAGTTGATGAAACAAGTTCCACGATGGGGTACTTGGAGTGGGCGTCTACCAGGACAAGCGTGCTCTTCCCTCCGGAGAAGCACCCAAAGTCTATGCTCACTTTCGACCACGGGGTCACGTAAGCCTCTTCCGTGATTACCGGGGCCGTACGCCCTGGCATGCTTGTCATCTGGCAGGCCTGACAGCACTGTATTAGGTCCTCGACCATTGTTTCGAGTTCTGGGAACCAGACTTTTTCTGTCATTCTTGCCTTCATTTTGGTGATGCCCTGGTAGCCCCCATGGGCGAGTTGGGTAGCTCGTTGTCTCAACGCTTGAGGAATTTCCAGCCGCGGGCCTCGCAGGAGTAGTCCATCTTGTGTGGTGCTTAACTCGCTCCTCAACCTCCTTATCGTGGTCAGTTTGTCTCGGTCTTCTGGCGCCCACGCATCGGCTTGTTGGAGGTACGTTTTCCAGGCTCCTTCCTGGACTGCTTGGAGAGTACTGGCGTATGTTGAGTCTTGTTAAGCAGCTTTCTTGATTCCTTCGAGTGTCATAGTCTGAGGGCATGCAGCTACAGAGACAATTCGGATGTACTGTTCTGATTCTTTGGTATCGTCGGTCTCCTCCCCAGAGGACGGGTGTCGAGATAGGAAATCAGTCGGTTTTTTCGCCCCGGGTCGATAGACCACTTCCATTTGATAGGGCTGGAATTGAACAGCCCATCGTACGATCCGGGGAGGCTGGTGCAGAGCTGACCCCTTGAAGAGGGGAACCAGTGGCTGATGGTCAGTCACCACAGTGAATGGTTGGCCCATTAGGTACAGATGGAAATGATTGCAGGCCCATTTAATAGCAAGCGCCTCCCGCGCGATCTGAGCATACCTGGCTTTGGTGGGGGTCAAAGACTTGCTGGCGAATGAAAGAGCCGCCCATCGTCCTGGCTCTTGCTCTTAGGCTAACACTGCTCCTAGCCCTACTAGACCGGCGTCCACAAGTAGTTCTGTGCTCTCCGCCGGGTCTAAGTATGCGAGCGTGGCCTCTCCCAATAGCACATCTTTGATGCTCCGAAACGCCTCTTCCTTAAGCGCTCCCCAGGCCCACTTGGCGTCAGTTCTCGTGAGGGCCCGCAGCGGCTCGGTGCGGGTTACGAGGTCCAAAATGAACTGTCCACAGTAAGTGGCCATGCCAAGTAAACTCCTTACTTCGGTGGGTGTGGTCGGAGCTGGGGCGTTTCGGATCGCCTGCGACTTCTGTGGATCTACCTGGATGCCTTCCTGGTTGAAGACATACTCGAAGAACTCCAGCGACGGTTGGAAGAATAAGCATTTTTCTCGGTGGAGTGCCACGCCATGCTGGCTGAGGCGATCCATGGTGTTCCTCAGGTGCCTGTGATGGTCAGCGGCGGTGGCAGAGTGGATCAAAATGTCATCACTGACATTGAGGACTCCGGGTAGGCCGGAGAGCAGTTCACGGATGGTGTTTTGGAACACCTTTGCGGCTGAGGAGATTCCAAAATGTAGTCACTTGTACCGACGCACCCCTAGGTGGGTGCTCAATGTTGTAATATATTGGCTCTCTTTCGTCAAGGGCAGTTGGTGACACCCTGCATTATGGTCTAATTTGGAAAACCACTTGGATTCATTGACATCCGCAATTATGTCATCCATGGTGGGCATAATGTGGCGCTCTCGTTTGATGGCCTGATTAGGTAGTCTCATACCGATGCAGAGGCGTATGGCCCCTGGCTGTTTGGGCTTCTCTGCGATTACCATTGGGGACACCCATGGCGTTGGTCCCGAGACCTTCTCAATCACCCCTTGGCGTTCGAGTTTTTCAAGTTCTTCTTCCACCAGGGGCCTCAGGTGGAATGGGACTCGTCGGTGTCGCAATGCCACTGGGCTGACGGTCGTATCAATGTGTAGTTTGATGGGGGCACACTTGACGTGCCCTAGCCCTTGAAAGAGCCCTGGAAAGTGGTCCAATACGTCGTCCACCTGATGTGCTTGGATGCTTCGAGCAAAAGACACTAGCCCGAAGTCCTCCATCGTGTGGCTGCTGATCAAGGTGTCCGCCTCTTGGCCTATGACGTGAATCGTGGTCATGACCTCTTGGTCTTCTGATCTTACTGGCATGGATAGCTTCCCTTTCAGTGGCAGTGGGCACTGGCTTCCGTAGGCGAATATCTTGGTCCGGGATTGTGTGATGTGCGGTTGGGGCTGGAGACTAGGGTACTGTTGGAGGCCCATCATGTTCACCGAACCTCCAGTGTCAATGATTGCTCTCACCTCCAATCCTGTAATTCTGACCACGCACGTTGGTTGCGGTCTTCTGCTGCGCTTGAGTTCTCGTGTGAACGAGATCAGGTAAGTTTACAATCCGTCCTCATCCGTGTTCCGGCCCCATCGACTGGCTCCTTGGGACTCTTCTCACTGTGCCGAGTCTGTGATGGACAACTGTCGCACGGCTCTGGAAAGTTGTCTTTGTCCTCGGCTGTCTCTTCCTCTGTTTCTTTTCCGGCATACGGCCGCAAAATGATTAGGAATTCCGCAATTAGTGCAGGTCTTGCCTTGTGCACGGCAGTCATTTGCCACGTGTGCTTCACGCCCCCAATACCCACACCTCGTCCTGGACATTTCGGGCCTTGGCTTCTTGGATGCATCACTCCGTGTTTTGGACCGGAGAGCGTTGGCTCGCTCGGTTTTGATACTCCCTGACTTTTCCTGGGTCTTCGTTAAGGCCTGGTCCATCTCGCTAGCCCTCGCGGCAGACAGATTGTGGGTCCGTGCCAGTATGAGTATGTCTTCCAGGGCGATCTATGGTTGACCTAACATGAGGCCTCTCAGTGTCTTGTCCCGGCACCCTTGAATGATCTGGGCCGTTATCTCCTTCGGCTGGTCATCTGACGTGCACGTGCTAGCCAGCTCATGCAGTTGGACATGTAATGCATGGATCGACTCCCCTTCTCGTTGGCACTTGTGACGCAGCTGGACTCGTTCGAAATCGGGGTTGAGTTGGGGGTCGAAATGAGCATTTAGTGCCCTCACCGCAGCGTCATAGTCCATGGCGATCCCGGTGTTTGTCAGGTGCTTGAACAACTTGAATATTTCATCCCCCGCATAGTGGAGGAGTAGCAACCTTTTCACAGCTCTGTCAGTCTCCCGCGTGGCTACAAAGTAGTTGCTTAGTCGTTCTATCCAGATCTTCCCCCGTGGGGATGCTGTTGCCGGGGCCTCAAGTTCACTGAAAGGTGGTAGCACCCCTGTGAGGGCGTGTTGCACTGGGGCTCTTTGCTGGGCCTTTGCCTGGTTCTCATCTGCCATGTTCCTGCTTTATGTTCTCCTTTTTCTCTTGTTTGGGGTTGATACTCCCTCTCCTCTTCTGGTTGTGCTCTATTGTCTTTACGCCCCGTGTGTTATGAGTCGTCTGTTTTCTTGTGGCCTTAATTCTTTATTTTTCCTTAATGTTCCCCTTTATATTGCTCTTTTTTCCCTGTTTATTCTCGAGTTGGAAACCGACCCCGGTCTCAGAGCCGTGTGTGGCAGGTGTGGAGTCTGAGGTGGTCACGTATCTTCCAATCGTAGCCTGTGTTCAGCACACCTTGTGACTACGCTTGAATTGCGTCTCCTTTGTTGTGGCAGACAAAGACAGGTGTAGGAATGAACAGAGAGCGTTTGTCACGGGCTCCTAGGCTCTGTGACAAAGCACATTTCACATTGTTGAGCTCTTACGTATTACACCTGCAGTTTACACTATGGAAACACTAGTGTTTGCAATCCAGGTATAATTGCAGTTTCCGTTGTGAGCAGCTTTAGAATGCTCTTATTAAAGATAATATGTCCGCATGCTAATTCAAAGTCTGCCAATATTTATTGATAAAAGAAAAAACTCTAGCTGTGAATCACAGAAAGAGGCAACAGAGATCAGCCAGTGCCAGAAATGTGCACCTTATGCTCAGGAGAGTCCAGGCCTAAAGGTATAGGTTTTCGTATACAGGGCTCCAATGGAGACCAAGCGATGAGGCTGGAACTCGAGGGACATCATTCTGAAGTCATGAAAACGTAGGCAGACGACCTTAAAGCAGGTTCAAAAACATAGATCAGAAATTCCTCGATTCAAGAACAAGCATGGAAACGGGCTTTACGCGCCGTGCCCATCCTCCACTCGAGGGCACGGTTCACGTGAGCAGAAAGATGCGTGTACTGGTTACAGTTACGCTGAGGCAAAAAATCTCAGTTTTTGCAAACTAAAAAAAAGCTAATGGCTTTCTCTTTGTAATATTTTTATGGTTGTCGGGGTTTGCAGACAACATTGAATATATAGAATCGTATACTATGAGGAAACATGGACAGCAACATCAGAGATCAATGTGTCAATCACTTAGGACCGCAAAGTAGAACTATAGCTTGGCTAAGCACGGGACTCGGAAAGGTGTTCTGATTCGATGATAAGCGGCACACCCACCACGCTGATGCCCCTTTCCCTAAATAAAAAACATACCTGCCTCCGGTCACCACTATTCTTCATGACCCGACCCCTAAACTATTTAGATTCCTGGTCTGCCCATCTCACTCTAATTTCCCCCTCCCATGCTAGCCTGCCTCCCTCAGCATCCGCCTATCCTTCCATGCCCTCCAGCACACAAACATGCCCAACTTCCTACCATAGGCAAATGCATGGTTTAATTCATGGTCATTTATAACAGCCTCACCTTTGCATATGAAAGACAGGTCTTCCATGTTCAGTGTGGCAAATGTTGACAATCTCTACAAGCGTAAGGTATTACAGACCTGCCTATTGTTGCATCATGCGTGTATGTTTGCATGTAGTAGTACTTATATGAGCCTAGCTGTGGAGTATTGCAGCGCTGAACAGAGGCATGGGCCCTTATTTACAATCCAGTAGTGTGTGGCACTTATGTTTGAAGTCAGGCAGGTAGAATGTAAGTTGTATCGTGTAGTGTTCATTGAAAGATTTGTCTGCATTTTTTCTGAACTGCTGTTTGTCGATGGGAATGTTTCAGGTTCTAGGTGGGTAGATGGACAAGACCTTCTCCGTCTTCTCCATTAGGTAGTTCTTCTCCTCCAGTCTGGTGATGTCATGGCACCTGGTGTGACACTTTCCACCTAAGATGGCTAATTTCTCAGTTAGATATGCAAAGAAGTAATTTCTGATGGACTTATAGACGAGCAGCAGGTCTTGAAGTTGATGGACACCTGTAGGGGAGCCAGCATAGTTCCTTCGTATTGGGACTATGTGGCCAGGCTTTTCAGGCCATTGATGCAGCCGCGTGTAGGATGCCTTTCAGGGGTGCCAGTGTGATGTTCGGGAGGCTGTTAACACGGCATTGCCTCTACCTAGCTAGGTAAGGCCCAAGGCTCGCACTGTTGTTCTGAAATTGGTTTCATGATTGAAGGGTGTTACCTTTTTTCAGATGGGACACTTGTACCAATTTGTCTTAAGTTTCATAGTGTTGTGCACTTCGAAGGAGAGCTCTGTGTCTAGGTTGAATCCAAGTGATTTCATATTGGCTGTCAGCTAGCGGGTAAATAGGGCTAGACTCGGATAACCAAACCTGAATCAGTAATTTTGTTTTATTGCTGTTGGACAGCAGGAGGCATCCAGTCTTTGTAGGGTTTCACTTTCGGTAAATGCTTAACATTCAGTTGTGGAACAACCAGAAGCAGGCTTTAGTAATTGGATCCGTGATTCGAGGAGATTTTGAATTGTGTATAGTTTGCATATTGGTGGAGCTTCTTGCTGTTGTCAGGGTTTGGGTTGGAGTAGTGTCGTGTGGAGATTGAAGAGGCTGGTTCCCTGGGTGTACTCAGCCAGGGACAGAATTTTAGGGATGCTGAATAGTTCCATGTGGAGGATCTGGGAGGTGTTTGTGTGAAGGAAGATTCCATACATGACCCCAGGGTGTGAACCAATGTTTGTATTTTTAACTATGTTGAAGCTGCAGAGGTCAAGTTGGAGAGGAAGCCTGGGATAACTTTTGTTGGTGAGGAGGCCCTTACTGACTACTTGAAAAGTAGGAATTTCTGTGTTGCAGTGTGGTTGTAAACTGGATTGATAGTGTGGTAGAAGGTACATTTTTTGTTAATCTGATCCCATACTTGAGTGAAGACTGCTATTTCTGTTAGAAAAACATCACCGGAAAAGGCTCATTAATTCCATAAACATTACGAGAACTGTGTGTACCTTGGTTTAGCTAAATACAGACTATGAAGTTTCGGCTCCAAGTTGTGCTCCCTCAAGCACCTTTTAATAGGAGGACATTGAATCATATGCGAAAATAGAGTTTACATTGGTTGCTAGGAGTGTTAGCACATCAAGCAGAGAAGTGATGGATGCAAAACTTATTTATGGCCGAACCCCAAAATATTTGAAGAAAGTGTTCCAAATGCGTTGTTCAACAGGATATCTTTTGATACGAATTGGACCAAAAACTGTCCAGTACCTCAAAAAGGAAAAAAAGGATGGCAGCCTTTCATGATTGATTTCTGAATAATGTCCAGAACTACCTAGTTTAATGCAGGTTTACTTAAAATATTCAGAATTTAAATGATCGCAGAAAGGATTTTCTTTTTAAAAACGGAATTTTATTGAATTTTGATCATATAACTGTGTTACATAGCCACTTGCCCTGGGAAAGTATGGATTCACAAGTAGCACGATATAAACCATTGCAAATGTGTACGTGTTAAAGTATCCCACAATATGACAACCATTTCATCCAGATTTTCTTGTGGCAACCCCAGGATGCTTTTTCCTACGTAGTGCACCAGTCCGTTGCCTGCTTCCAAGAAATCGGTGTTGGAGGGGAAGTTGCTTGCCACAATCTAGCAATGTCCCTTTTCGCTAAAGCCACCCCGATCCCCACCAGTGTCCTATCCGTAATAGTGTCACTAATGTCTTCAAGGACGCCCAACAATACAATGACGGGGGAACAGTCTATAGGTCTCCCAATCACTCTAGAGTGCGTGGTGAGGATAGTTTGCCAGTACCTAGCATCACAGGACATTCCCACACCATGGGATAGTAGTGGACTGGGGGCATGGCCTGGGAGCCGATGGCGGAGGACGGAACATCAGTGAACTCCCATGGCCGTGCCGCCAATCTTGCTCCATCCGCAATTAACATGGCTCAAAAGATCCCCCTCGTGTGGGGGGGAGGAGGGGATCTCAGGGGATACAGAAACGGGGCCGGCATTCCGTCGTTGACGTCGCCATGGGCACCTAGATGCTCTGTGTGCCTCTAAGTTCCCTGGATGAGCCTTGATCTATTTCCAGTCATCCCTCGGATCCGAAAATAATTATGTTCCATTATCACCCATAGCCATAAACTTTAATTTGGCCGGGAAAAGCATGTATTATGCCACCCTCAGCTGTTGAAGCCATGTCTTAGCTGCCACAAAGGAGGAGCGCCGACGATGGCCTGGGTTGACCAGCTGCTACTGGAGCCCAAAAAGGTCCAGTCGGGGCCCTGTGCATTGCAACTGGTGGCCAAGCATTGCTGGGTGCAATACTTACAGAGCGGGAGTGGGGGCTCCCTATACCACGGTTTTACCCCTTCCCTGGTTGACTTATTTCTTGCCTTTGGAGGCGGGTCAGCGATTGTGGGAATGGGCAGCTTTGGGGCTGATAATACTTTGGGATCTCTAAATCCGTGGCCTTGTGACCCTTTGAGGACCTGCAAGCGGCATATGACTTACCCATGGGCGCAGTTTTAGCGTTGCTGCGGCAAAGGTGGCCATGGGGACAGGAAGAACCCCCATTGTTGTCATGTACTGTGCAGGCCGGCAGGCACAGGGCTATAATGGGCTTATACATGGCCTTCCAGGCAGACACTAGTGCTCACCATACTGCCCTTAGGGACACCTGGGCAGCTGACACTGGCATTCTTATTATGGTGCAGACTGGATTAAAGTGCTGGCTGGCATACCTCGGGTCTCTCGCAATGTTACTTCCAGTTAATTTACTTTTATTATCTTCATAGAATGTACCTTACCCCTGAGTTGTTCTCTGGCAGATGCTGACATGTATCATAGGGTATGGAGTTGTCCCTAGGTGGCTGAGTTCTGAGTAGAGGTGTTGGCCCTGATCACAGCAGTCAGGGAGTGCACTCGGCCAGCAGAACCCACAGTCTGGCTTCTGGTACTGTTTCCAAGGCCGGCTAAACAGAAAGTCACCATGCAGTTTATCAGCCTGGTGGTGATCTAGGTGAACGGGGGAGTTGAATATATGGGCGGCATACGAAGGGGCAACCTTGCTCTGGGACGCCAAGAGAGGGCGGAGCTCATTAGAGTTGCTGTGGGCCTGGGTCGCTTTAATAGAGGAACTCTGTTCAGTGGCGGAGGGTTCGGAGACTGTTTCTGCCTAGAGTGACGGAGCAACCGGTCGCCTTCCCTATACTATTTGTGATCTCCTTCCATAATAGTGCTGTCTCCACAGATATTGGATTCACAGGCCTGTGTACATATCGGTTGATGATTGACTGGATGCCCTAAGACCAAGCATTGGGGTAGGTGGTGTTCTTTGTTGGCTAGTTGTTCTGTAGTATGTTTTTTGCAGAGTGTATCATGATGCCCTTCCGTTGAGCACAAGACTTGGGCTCATTTGGGGGAATGGACTGTCTTATTTACTGATTTATTGCCAATACTGCAAATGTGCTTCATAAGATGACCTGCACCTTAGGAGCTATGCGGACATTCCTCCAGTCTGAATCATCTAGGGGTCCCACCCATTATTCCCACCGGGAACTTAGGGGTGTGACTCAGTTGTCCCATCCAGTCCCCCTTAGCACTAGGCACCCGGTGAGAGAACCACTCCCGTGAGTTCAGGGAGATGTGAGGGGATGGGGTTTACTTAAAGCATCTATGCCTGGACATGTCTAGTGCTCCTGTTAGGCATGAATCCGCATTGGTCTAGATGGATCAGGTGTGGGATGACCGCAAGTGACAAATGAGTGAAAGGGGGTCTGGTTTGGGAAAAACCCATATGGTCACCAGGTCAAGCTGGGGAGGCAAGTTGGCTTTGTTCACCGCCTCCTGGTAAACGCTGAGGTGGTGGGCAGTCAGGTGGGCCTAGAGGTCCTGTTAGACATATCATCCTTAGGGTATTTCCACAGACGTTTTTTCTTTTGCCTCCACGTTTTGCTGATATTTTTGTTGGCCTTGGGACGCTTACTATTGCTAACCACTAATGACATTCGTGCTTATCTGATTGGCATATTTGATGTACTGGTAAGCTTCCTGTAAAGTGGTATATCATGTACCCAGGACCTGCACTTCAAATGCTTCCAGTGGGCCTGCAGCACTAATTGTGCCAACCACAACAGTAGCCTTTCAAAACTATCGCAGGCCTGCCACTGCAGAGCCTCTGTGTGCAGTTTACTCCCACTTCGACTTGCCATTTTAAACTAATTGCCAACCCTTAAACTCCCCTTTTCTTACATAAGTCAGTCCAAGGCAGGTCCTAAGTAACCCTAAGGGCGGGGTTCTATGTAAGTAAAAGGATGGACATGTTCCTTTGTTTTGCATGTCCTGGTAGTGATAAACAGCTTATTTCGATCTGATCAGAGAGGAGTAGCTTTTTCATGTTTCATATTTCTGGAATGGTAATTATAAATCCTCTTTACTGGTGAAGTTGTATTTACCATTACTGTTTTAGAAATGCCACTTTTAGAAAGTGGACATTTCTCTGCACTTACTGCTCTGTGTGCCTGACAGACTGTCTCCACTATATGTCTGGGTGGATGACAGCTAAACTTTGTGGGTACCCTCTAGACAGCCACAACACAGGATGGATAGGTGAGTCTGAGTACCCATCTACACACATCTGCATTCTGATGGCTTTGCCTGGGCAGGATGTGAGAGGCTACCTCTTCACTTGAATAGGCTGTTTTGTGTCCCCACACAAAGGACTGATTAACCCAAACAGATAGCATGGCAGACAGGACAGGGAAACGGATCCTTGTGCACTTAAGAGTACTACTTTGAGGTCACTCCCCACATCAAAGGCACTTTTTGGTATGAGTACTGGGTCTCTGTCCCGTAAAATCAGACACTTTTGGATCTTGAACTGAACCTCAGTTAGAAGGACTGCTGTGCTGCTTAAAAGACTCATCTTTGGACTGCAAACTTGGAAGGACCGCTTTTCTCTTGTGTTGCCCTGCTGCCTGCTGCTCTCTGACTCTGCTGAAGGAGAGCTGGGCTCTGCCTTCCCTCCAAGTGATCTCCAAGGGCTTGTTGGCTTGCCTCCTGTTGCTTTAGACTCTGACATGAAAGTCTCTACCCCTGCTCTTGTGCCTGAGTCACTGGACGTGGCCCAGATACTTGCAACAAGGATTTCGATGCATATCCTGTCTGCGTGTAGCAGAACCGGCGCATCCACCTGGTTGCAGGAGTAAAATCGGCTCATCGCATCGGAACCAGCACTTTGTCTACAGAGATGGACGCATCAGACAGTATAGCTCTGCCGCTTGGTGAGATCGAAGCATCCCCTCAAATTAGTAGCAGGATCCGGTGATCTCGCAACTTTGGAACCAGTCTTCGGAACCGACGCATCACCTTCACTGCATAGAGAAGATCGAAGCATCTCGCTTCTTGCGACGTGGAAAGGTACTTTGTCCATCGGGGCCTGCGTGATTCACTTTCAGATTCAATATCTCAAATTCTATAAATTGGATGTTTGTCGTTTTGGTCTTGTTTTGTTCAGAATATAGTAATCTTTTTATGTAAACCAGTGTGGAGTCTTTTTGTGGTGTAGTCATTTTGTTACTGTATGTATGTGATAAAAAAATACTTTACACATTGCCTCTTTAGAGAAGTCGGACTGCTGTCTGCTAGGCTACCAGAGGGTGAGCACAGATTATCTTTTAGTGTGTATCTAGCTGATTAGAGTGGTGGTGCGTGCCTGGCCTGGATGCATACCTCAGCCAGCCAGGAATCCCAATTCTAACATTGGTGATCAGCAGTGAGGACAGGACTTGTGTTTGCGCAATACAATAGAGTAACTCCTTTTTCACTGCAACTCAATATTTAGACCAATTCGAGCCTTTTTCAATTTTCCCTGATCTGATATCCTTGGATTTTTCCAAAGTCATTTAGCCCAAGACCCTTTTTTCTGCAATGTATGGTCTTACCTAGCAATATAGAATTCGAGCTGGCCAATCTGGAAGCATACACTGTAGCCCAGCTCGGTTAGTTCTGCCAGGAGAGAGGGGTGTTCCATAAAGGAGGTACCAAGAAGGCAGATCTTCAGAAAGCCTTAAGAGCATGGGCAGCAGCCCACCCAGAAGGAGAAGTGGATGAGGAGGAGGAATCTGAGTCGTAGAAAAGATCAAAGCAGGACCTGACAGAGGGTCTTGCTATGCAGCCTACAGAGGGGAGAGCAATTTTCTACCAGGACTGAAAGTCCACTCTAGACCAGGCAGCAGTGTGTCCTCAAAGAATCTGTCCCCAGAGAAGCTGGAGGACAGGAGGGAGGAAAGAAAACTAAAACTAGAGCTTGCCAAGATGGAGAAGGACAAGGAGCAGACCCTTGCTCTTGCTTAACTAGGGAAGGAGCAAGCTCTGGTAGAGAAGAGGCTGGACATGGAGGAAATGAAGATGGCCCATGAACTTAACCTCAGAGAGCTGGATATATTACCCCTCCAAGTATAGTCCAGCAACAACAATAATGATGGCAACATACCTGCGTGTCTTCACATAAGTCCAGATTTCAGAACCCAAAAGATATGGTGCCCATTTATAATGTGGTGGATGACATAGATAAATGGTTGGTAGCCTGTGAAGTGGCTTTGAAAGTGCACAGAGTCCCAGAGAGATCTGGGGGGAGTAGGGGTAGTCTTTGGCGGTACATGCCCACGGTGGGTAGGGACATACTCCTTATATTAGAGGTGGGAGACCAGACAAACTACACTGCCATGAAGACCATTTTAGTCCGTGAGTTTGGGTTGACCCCTGGGAAGTACAGGGCCAGTCACAAACGCTCTACACAAACATGGGTGAATTCTTGGACTATCCTGGTAAATGATGAAGGGCTGGGAGAGGGGCAGCAAAGTTAATGATTATGAAGGGTTGTACAACTTGTTTTTAAAGGAGCATATTCTTGATACTTGTTTTCCAAGACTGCATCAGCACCTGGTTGCTAGCAAGCTGACTCCAGGAAGCTTGCCGAGGAAGCGGACATCTGGGCCAGCACCAGACTGTCCAAAAAGGTATCGGCGGGGGTGGTGGGGGACGACTCCCAAAAGGGTGGTGAGGGTTCCCGCCAGAAGGAGTGGGGAGAAAAAGACATTGGGCCTGATTATGATCTTGGTGAATGGGATTCTCTGTCACAAATGTGACAAATATCCCATCCGCCATATTACAAGTTCCATAGGATTTAATGGAATTGTAATTTAGTGGATGGGATATCTGTCATGTTTGTGACGGAGTAACCCTGTCTGCCAAGATCGTGATCAGGTCCTTAGTTCTCTAAAGGCCCCCAAAACAACTCACAGGGGAAAGGGTCTAGTTCACATTCCCAATCCGACCACTAAAGGAAAAACTATCCTAACAAGAGTCAGCTGGCCAGAACTCCTAAGTTCTAGGAGTGCGGTAAGTATAGACACTACAAGGGGGATCCCAAATGTCCAAAAAGAACTCACCCTCTTACTGGAGGAAAGATTCCAGGGGTGTCTAATGTAGTGCTGGGGGAGGCGTATATCCGAGTTTATAGGGAGAGTTTAGTGGGGTGTCCCTGGATGACAGTGAGATGGTTTCGAAGATCCATGTGCCTTCAAATACTACCAAGTATAGGCAGTGGGTCACCATCAATGGGCAAGGGGTCGAGGCCCGGAGGAATATAAGTGCCAGTATGACTACGGTAAGGAGTCAGCTGGTTTCCCTAGAGCAGTAATTATCCATGCATTCCACCAGGTTGTGGTGGCTGACAACAGAAAGGGTCACTATCCTGTGGCCCTTGTTCCATTTGAATGATGGGGGGCTTAAGGTCTTCTGAATTTGCAGTAAGCCCTGCCATGCCTGTGGATTATTTAAGTAACCACCTGGATCACACTACCTGGAAGGAAGTGGAGCTCAAGGCTCAAGTGGAGATGTTAGGGTTACCTGACTGAATCTGTTCTACCACACAGTCCATGACTTCCCAGGGTAAGAGTCAAAACGGGCTGGAATAATAGCCCAGCAGCTGCTAAGAAGGGGAAAGGCAGAGTGCATGGGAAACCAGCCCCTGAATCGACCTCAATTGGAATGGATGAGACCCCTGCTGTGACTGCCCCGGAGTCCACTGAGAAGGACATTGCTTCCCCTGGTGACCTGCCTGAGCTTGCTGGATGGCATGTGGAAGGAGGGCCCACTAGCTAGGAGTTCTGTAGGGCACAGAGGGAGTGCCCAACCTTTGTGGGTATGAGGGAACAGGCTGAAGCCCAAGCAGCAGGTGATGCCTCTGGTAGTAATCACATTACTGGGAAGACAACCTCCTTTACAGTAAGCCTAAGGCTCCTGGGCATGGGACATCAAGGGCCCTGTTGGTCCCCCAATGCTACAGGGCCTTCCTACTAGAGCTGGCTCACAAAATTCCCCTGGCAGGACACCTAGGCATTTGCAAGGCGTGTCCCCCACTTCTATTGCATAGGATCAAGAATTCCTCAGATGCGTTCTGTAGGACTTGTTTAACCTTCCAGGCAAGCAGGAAGAGAGGGCAGAGGCGTCAGGCACTCCCTTTATTCCTTGCCTGTTGTTAGCACTAACCCCGGGCATCGTACTCCGCTCCGCCAGCGGAGTTTGTGGAGATTTACCAACTTTGCGCTCCGCTAGGAACGCGAAGTTGGGCAAATCTCTGCCTCTGTGGCAAAGCAGAGAACGAGGCCAGCCCCATGCGCAGTTCACGGAAGACGTAATACCTACAGGGACGCGAGGAGGAGGATGCGAGAAGAAGGGAGACACCGCGGTGAAGAGCAGGGCAGGCAGAAGACAAGGTAAGTGGTGTTTTAAAAATATATATATATATTGCTTTGTGTTAACTGTGGCCCCGGAGCGGAGCGTAGTGCCACAGAGGTTTTTTTTTTACTCCGTGGAACTATGCGGAGCACCACATTGCATACTCCGCCCAGGGTTATTTAGGCTCAGAGACCTGCCTGAGTCCTTGAGGAAAAAGTGGAATGCCCTCTCAGCATGTCTGTTGTTTGCTTACAGGGAGGTGCCACAGAGAGGAGTGTGTTTCAGCCTGTAGGAGCTGTTGTATGGGCACCCAGTCAGAGGACCTCTGAGTCTGGTGAAAGAAGGGTGGGAGCAAGCTCCCAGGAAAGTCCCCCAGGATGTAGTGAGCTACATGTTGGCCTTCAAAAGCCTGATGGCTAAGTTATGGAAGCAAGCTTTCAGTAACCTTGAAGCCAGTCAGTCACACAAGAAGGAGTGGTATGGCAATAATTCTACCACTATGGAGTTTCAACCGGGTAAGAAAGTGTGTGTAATGGAGCTGATAGAGCCCAACGCTCTCCAGGACCTCTGGAATGGACTATGTGAGGTGATTGAAAGAAAGGGTAAGACCACATACTTGGTAGACCTCAAGACCCCTAGGAAATCCCACAGGGTGCTTCATGTAAATCACCTTAAACCACACTTTGAGAGGTTTGAGCTCACCATGCTGTTGGTGACAGATGGAGAAGAGGAGAGTGAACCCCTCCCTGATCTCTCAGACTCCAAGGAGAAGTATGGGTCTGTGGAAGGAGTAATCCTTTCCCCTACTTTAACTCCTGAACAACAGAGAGACCACCACCAAGTGTTGGGACAGTGTTCATCCCTGTTCCCCCTTATCCCTGGGACTACCCACCTGTGTACCCTTGATGTGGACACTGGGGACAACCTCTCTATTAAGAATACATCTTACAGGCTGTCAGATAAGGTGAGGTCCAGCAGTAAGGCTGAAATGCCCAACGTGCTGGAGTTGGCGGTGATAGAACCCTCCAGCACCTGGTTGAGTCCTGTGGTTCTGGTACCAAAAGCAGCCCCACTGGTCACCACACCTGAACTGAGGTTCTGTGTGGATTACAAAGGGCTAAATTCAGTAACCAAGACGGATGCTCACCCCATCCCCTGGCTGATGAGCTGATCGACAGCTTAGGGGCTGCTCAGTATCTCAATACCTTTGATCTTACATTAGAATACTGGCAGATCCTCCTAACAGAGGGAGTCAAGGAGAGGTCAGCCTTCTCCACTCTCTCTAGAGGGCCACTAACAGTTTAGGGTGATGCCCTTTTGATTAAAGAATGCCCCTGCCACCTTCCAGAGGCTGGTGAACCAGGTTCTTGCTGGTATGGAGGCCTTCTCTGTTGCCTATCTGGATGACATAGCTGCCTTCAGTAGCAGCTGGAAAGACCACCTTTGTCATCCCCAGGAGTTGCTTCAGGTTCTGCACCAGTCAGGCCTGACTATCAAGGCAAGTAAGTGCCAGATAGGGCAGGGGTCTGTGGTGTACTTGGGACACCTGGTGCATATGGTGAAGGCGCAACCCATTCAGGCCAAGATACAAATCACCATAGCCTGGCTGCCCCCCAAAACATGACTGCGGTCAGAGCATTCTTAGGACTCACTGGGTACTATAGGAGATTTGTCAAGGAATATGGCACCATTGTTGCCCCCTTGACAGCTGATTTTGAAGAAGCTGCCAAGCAATGTGAATTGGACCGAAGCCTGCCAAACTGCATTTGACTCCCTTAAGCAGGCCATGTGCACAGCTCCTGTGCTCAAGGCCCCTGACTTCTCCAAGGAGTTTGTCGTTCAGACAGATACCTCTGAGCATGGCATAGGGGCACTACTATCCCCACTTAATGAGGAGGGCCCAGATCAACCTATAGCCTTCATCTCCAGTAGCTTACTCCCAAGGGGACAGAGGTAGAGTGCTATTGAGAGGGAAGCTTTTGCTGTGGTCTGAGCTCTGAAGAAGTTGAGGCCATACCTGTTTGTACCTGTTTGGCACTCACTTCCTGATTTAGACTGACCACAGGCCCCTCATGTGGCTCATGCAAATGAGGGGTGAAAATCCAAAACTGTTGAGTTGGTCCATTTCCCTACAGGGTATGCACATCAGAGAGGAACACAGACCTGCGGTAGACCACACCAATGCTGATGGTCTATGTATGTTTTTCCACCTTAGTGGATAAGAACTCCATAAAGGTTTAAGTAGATCTCCCCACTTTCACCTGGAGAAGAGGGTGGGGGCAGATGCTAGACCTGTTATCCTTAGGTGGTCTTTCCCCAGACCTTTTTCCTTTTGCCTCCACATTCTGTGGATTCTTTTTGTTGGCCTTAGGACTCTGAGTACTTTACCACTGCTAACCAGTTCATGTGCTTCTCCCCAAAACATGACATTGGTGTGTGCCTGATTGCCATATTTTATATACTGGTAAGCCCCTTGTACAGTGGTATATCATATACCCACGGCCTGTACTTCAAGTGCTACTAGTGGGTCTGCAGCTCCAATTGTGAAACCCACATAAGCAGCCTTTCAAACCTGTCTCGGGCCTGCCACTGCAGAGCCTGTGTGTGCAGTTTACTGCCACTTCGACTTGGCATTCAAAACTACTTGCCAAGTCTTAAACTCCCATTTTCTTACATATGTCGCCCCTAAGGTAGGCCCTAAGTAAGCCTAAGGGCAGGGTGCTATGTAAGTTAAAGGTAGGGGACATGCTCCTTTATGTTTTGCATCTCCTGGTAGTGACAAACAGGCTATTTAGTTTTTCACTACTGGGAGGCCTACTCATCTCATAGGCTAGCATTGGGAATTCCTTAATACACTTTTAAGATGTAATTCCTGATCAGAGAGGAGTAACTTTTTCATATGTTTGGAATGGTAATGATAAATCCTCCTTACTGGTGAAGTTGAATTTAGCATTATTGTTTTAGAAATGCCACTTGTAGAAAGTGGACATTTCTCTGCATCTACTGCTCCATGTTCCTGACTGCCTGTCTTTAATACATATGTGGGGTGGGTGACAGCTACCCTTTGTGCAATCCCTGTAGACAACCATAACACAGGAAGGATAGGTGTGTCTGAGTCCCAATATATATACATCTGCATTCTGATGGCCTTGCCTGGGCAAGATGGAAGGGAGGGCTAACACTTGAATTTGAATGTGATTTATAAAGCGCAAACTGTTGCCCAAGAGCGTCTTGTTCCAAGTGATCTCCAAAAACTTATTGGCTTGCCTCCTTTTGCTTGAGACTCAGGGATATCAAAGTCTCTACCCCTGTTCCTGAGCCTGGCTCACTGGAAGTGGCCCGTTAATTTGCAACACGTATTTTGATGCATCTCCTGTCTGCGTGTAACAGAACCAGTACATTGACCTGGTTGCGGGAGTAAAATCGGCACAACTCATTGGATCCAGTGCTTTGCCTCTAGAGATCGACACATCGGACAGTGTATCGCCGCCGCTGCAGCTTGGTGAGATTGACGCATCACCTGGACCGGCTGGCAGAATCCGGCGCATTGCTCAACACCGTCACCCATCTTCAGAACTGACGCATCACCATCTCTGCATGGAGAAGATCAACACATCTTGTTGCTTATGACCAAGAAAGGTACTTTGTTCACCGGGGCCTGCATGGATCCTGTAGTCTGCCAGCGCTGTATCGTGGTCTGCCCAAACTTTAACTTTGCCCCAGTCCAGCGTGACCTAAAGTAACCTTTTTAGCGCTACTTGCTTCTAAGCGCTTTACTGCATTTATTCCTTTAAAAGTCAATATCTCAACTTCTATACATTAGATTTTTGTTTTTTTGGTTCTATTTTTCTAACCCCGTGTGGAGACTTTTTGCGGTACATTGTGTTATTGTGTGTGTGTGTACATTGTGTTACTGTGTGTGTGTGTGTGTGTGTTGCACAAATACTTTACAAAACAATGGCCAACGTGCACACTTATCCAAATGTTTAACCAAAAATAACACTGTTTTAGCAAAATGTGCTCAGAACGCCAATTCGCCTATCCAATGGCGACGTAGGTAATTTGCCAGTCTATAATGCAAGCAGGACAATGCCGTTTGCCGGCGTGAGCACTTTAATGGGGGCTGTTCAATCAGCCATTAGAAAATTATTATCAAAATCATTGAAAAAGTCTACTCGAAGAAACATCAATGTTAACCAATCGATTTATTGGTTTGAAGAACAATACTTGTATTCAGTATTTTCCAAGTGAATGATATTCAAGACAGCTGGGAAAAACCATCCAGTGTGGCTCAATGGTTAGAGCGGCAGACCTCGATGCAGAGCACTGGTCCGGGACCAGGGTTCGATTCCCGTCGCGGCAGGGTCTCGGGCTATAAATTCCGCGGACTGGATATTCTCGCCTCAGTGCCTATTCTAATCATGGGTCCCACGCTGCAACTCTGGGCAATAGCTTGCTTAATCTCCACAACGGCCCCCCGCGGCGGGATGCCTGGCTTTCACCTTGGGGATGCCCAGTACGGGTTATCTCACAGGGAAAAACCAGGACGGGTTCCCAAGGCAAGCGCCAAGATGCCCAAGGGTAGTTGAGCGCTATATAAGAACATATAATAATAATAATAATAATAATATACCCAATGCATTTCGGGTCAAAAAAGAACCCTTCTTCAGGGGTAGTCTTTAACGGTCAGAATAACTAAAAAGAAAGAGAAGCAATCAATTGAGAGTCCTCATAATCATCTTAAACAACGAGAGATCACAAAAATCTATATTAGAATCGAAGAGCAAAGAGAACATGCAATGGATAACAAGGCTCGTTGAAACTGATCGCAAAGCGAAATATAATCGTGAGTATAAGCACCAAACTATCAGAACGTGCCTGCGCTATACAATTTAAAACAATGTGAGAGAAATGTAAGGATAGTTCCTTCGTGAATCAAATAGAAAAAGCTATGAGAGATGCCGTGGTTCAATGTAAGGTATGATCGTGACAAAATGGTGCTCGTTGAGGTCAAGAAATCACCCGTGAACTTAACGTTAAGAGTTTGAAAGTGTAAGCTCAAGAAAAAAAGACCGTAAACGTACCCATTCAAAAGTTGAACTCGTATCAAACGGAAACACGTCACTGTCAGAGACGCGTCAGGAGCAGGAAGGTATGTTAGCGTAGATGTGAAGAGATATAAATAGTAAAAAGAGAAGACAGATCGTAACGCTGTGGAAAAGTGTCAAAGACATAGAAATGGGCTCGTGCAACAACAGAATCCCTCAATAAAGTTGTGTGTTAACATGGAAGTGAAGAGTTATAAATAGGAAAAAAGAAAAAACTAATAGTAGATGTAAACAGAGAAGACAAATTGTAACGCTGTGGAAAAGTGTCAAAGACATAGAAATGGGCTTGTGTGTCAACAGAATCCCTCAATAAAGTTGCGTGTTGACTTGGAAGTGAAAAGTTATAACTAGAAAAAAGAGAGAAAACTAATAGTAAATCCATAAAGTGGGTTATGGAACAACGAGAATTACTCAAACAAGTTGCATGATCATAAAAGAGAACATAAAACATATTATAAGAAACAATTAAATTCAATTCGATCATTGAGGCCCAGGGGTTGGAGTGACTGCAATTTTTTGGTCCAATAAAATTCAGCACATGCAAGAGAATTTTGTGGATCAATGTCGGATCTTGGTTTTTGCGCTTCCAGGATGGTAAAGCGAAGTTGGGAAATATTGTGTTTGGCTTCTTTCCAATGCATAGCGACAGTTGATTTCTCATTCACCAGTCGAATATTGCTTTTATGTTCACCAACTCGTGTTTTAATTTTTCGTTCAGTTCTGCCAACATAAATTTTACCGCACGGACATTTGAGTGCGTAAATGACATTGGAAGTGTCACATGTACTTGAATGGCGTAAATCGATTTTATGACCTTTTGTTGGATGAATAAAACTGTTACCAATTATTACATTGTTGCAGTAAACGCAATTTTGACATTTTTGCATACCTTTGAATGTTGTCCCAGGAGTTTCAGATATTTGGTTTAACATTTCTTTCAAGTTTTTGGACCTTTGAATTGCAAAAATAGGTTTCTCTGGGAATAAGGTCAGTAGATCAGGTTCAGTGCGGATGATATTCCAGTGTTTCATGATGATTGATTTAATGTTGCCAGCTTGAGTGGAATGTTTTAGAACACATACAAGAGGGTTGATTTGTTGTTTACCTGTGGGTCTTAGTAAACTCAAACGATCTTTGTTGTTGAGTTTTTGTTGAGCTTCCTTTAGGATCCATGGTGGGTAACCTCGTTCAAGGAACCGATCCGAGAAATGATTTATGATGGAGATAGTCTCTTGTGGATCAGACGTGATTCTTTTCAAACGAATGAATTGTGAGAAAGGTAAATGTCTCTTGAGATTAGATTGATGAAAGCTTTCATAGTGCAAAGAATTATTTCTGTCTGTTGGTTTAATGTAAACATTTGTTTTGATAGAACCTTGATCAATTTGAATACATACATCCAGGAAATTAATCTGGTGGCGCTCAATTTGGTGAGTGAACTTGATTCGATTATGAATATGGTTGAGATGAAAAATGTTAGTTTCAAGATTACTGCGATCGCCCTTCCAAATTATGAAAATATCATCAATGTAGCGTTTATATACTACCAAATGTTCGGACCATGCTTGGTTATTCAAAATGTGTTCATATTCCAATTTAGCCATAAAAATGTTGGCGTACGAAGGTGCTCCGGCAAAGCCCATTGATGTACCGTTGTTTTGGGCATAAAATGCGCTCTTCCCTTCGAAGTAACTATGGTACAATGCAAACTGAAGCAATTCGATGAGGAATACTTTCTCTGCATCCATGTGATTGTGATTCAATAAAGCCCATTCAATGGCTTCAATTCCATCTGCGTGAGGGATCGAGGTATACAAAGAAGTTACATCTATGGTACATAGTAACCAATGGTTTATGTCTTTTGCATCAAGATTTTTCAAAAGGTTGAGTAAAGCAGTGGTATCTTTGAGGTAAGATTGCTGTTTTTGTACAATTGGTTGTAGAAAATAGTCAAGGTATTTACCTATCGGTTCACTTAATGAACCACATGCCGACACGATAGGGCGGAAGGGTGGTTTCTCCAAGTTTTTATGAATCTTGGGCAGCATGTATAGTTTCGGTCTTCGTGGGTGAGTTATGTATAGAAACTTCTCTGTTTTTTGATTGATCCAACCCATTTCAACAGCACGTGTGAGTATCTGGTTCAGAATGTTTTGGTAGCTTTGTGTAGGATCTTGATCCAATTTCGTATATGTGTCTGCATCCATAATGTGGTTCATAACGCTTTCTTCATAGAAAGCCATGTCTAGTACAACAAGGGCGCCACCCTTATCAGCCTTGGTAAATGTAATGGAGGGATTGTTGGCGAGTTGTTTCAAAGTGCTCCATTCTTTGGCTGTCAAATTCTCCTTGGTGCGTTTATGAAAATTGATACTGGCAATTTCTGCTTTAACCAATCTTTCAAAACAATCAATAGATTTGTGTGAAATAGGAGAACAGAATGTACTTCTGAGTTTAAATTCTTTGGATGTAGATGGATCAAGTGTCGTATTCGATGGTTCGATGGTACTGAAAAAATATTTCAAGCGTAATATTCTGACAAACTTGAAAAAAGAAATTTCGGTTTCAGCAACATTGCTTTTATAGGTAGGTACAAAAGAGGTACCTTTGTTGAGAACTGCAATTTGTGCTTGGGAAAGGTGATGTTTAGAAATGTTCACAACTAAGTTGCTCTTGTTTTGCTGCGTAGAGATCTCTTGTCGGTTTCTGAGAGTTGTTCTTTTCCTTTTGCTTCGCCTTGTTTTTGTGTGGATTGTTCTGGTTGATGATTTGAGGCAGGGCTGGTGGCCCAAAAAGATTTGCGCGCTTCGGTGCCGATAACAGTGTTATCTACATTTTGTGGCACTTTAGCTGGATGCTTTATAGGAGGACGGGTTTGAGCAACTTCAGAATCAGAAACCACGCTCTCTTGAGAAGAATTAACATTGGTGGGTTTTTGCCACTTACGTTGACTGTAAACTTCTGCCCACGTATAGACCTCATCTAACTTGTAATCGATGGTATCTCTACGAAATTTCTTGATTTTCCGTTCATGTATTTCTTTTGCGTATCTATCAAGTTTTCCATTGAGATCTGTTAGAAGTTCATCCCAGTTATCTGGTTCTTTTTTTGATAATTCATCTTTGATGGTTGTTATTTCAATTTCAAGAGATTTGAGAATATTGGAGAGTTCTTCAACAATTAAAAGAATGAGATCAAGTGAACATTTATTGAGAATTTGATACCACCTTTCCATGAACAATTTATTGTTTTTGCACAACATTGGTTTAAAGGCAATCCGCAAGCCCCTGGGGATCCTTTGAGCTTTATGATAATGAATTAGAGTGGTTGCATGTAGTCTTTGATTGATTTCTTTGCGACTGATATATTCAAGTTGTTCTTCAAACCAATAAATCGATTGGTTAACATTGATGTTTCTTCGAGTAGACTTTTTCAATGATTTTGATAATAATTTTCTAATGGCTGATTGAACAGCCCCCATTAAAGTGCTCACGCCGGCAAACGGCATTGTCCTGCTTGCATTATAGACTGGCACAAATACTTTACACATTGCTTCTTTAGATAAGCCTTACTGCCCTGTGCCAGGCTACCAGAGGGTGAACACAGGTTGTATTTTAGTGTGTATCAGACTAGAGTGGTGGTTCCTACCTGGCCTTGGTGCATACCTCAGGCAACCAGGAATCCCATTTCTAAAAGTGCTGATATTACTCCATGGGGAATCTATCCTGGCCTGGGGTCTTCCCAGAGTTCATGTCTTGAAGGGTCAGAGTAATGTTTTCCATTGTAACTGGGTAGTCCAGATCTGCCAAGTCAATCTCTGTTCATTTGGGCCCAGGGAGGTCTATCACAAGCAGAGTGGTTGCCTCCCGGGGAGGCTGTTCCCGGAAGGCATATGTCACTTTAAATAGGCTGCAAATGCAGCTGCTATGTCTGCAGCCGTCTCTACCACTGCTCCCTCCCTAGTCTCAATAGAAGGAAGTATCCAAAAGGCCGACTCCTGCATCGCCAACCAGTAAAGGAGTTTGCTGAACTTCTCCCCCATTCATAGACCCTCCACGTCAAGGCCAGACAACACTGGCAGGCTTCCCCGAGAGCCAATTGCTGAAGTGATCTCTTCAAGGCCATCTAGTGCTGCTCGGAGCCGTCCATATTGGCGTAGCCCTCATGTTCAAGGTCATGGATGTTGGACTTTAACTCAGATATTTGCTGGCGCTTGGCCCGTTTCCTCCCGTTCTGGTGAGATCTCACCAAGACTCGCAGGACGGCCTTACCAGCCATCTATAGGGTGCTTGGGGAACTCATGGTGACCTGATTCAAGTCCTAGTATTGTTCAAACCCATGGGCTAAGAAGTCCCTGAGTTTGCTTTGTTGCATATATCGGGCATTGAGCCGCCACATCGGACGAGAATCTGGTGTTTTCTGCCAAAGGTGAGGGTTACAGGGGCATGATCTGAAATACCTCAAGGCAATATGTGAGCATGTGCTGTAAGGGAGATTGGAGGTCAGGAGCAAGTTTAAATCTATGCAGGACAGGGATTTGTGAGTTGTGGAGAGATGAGTGTATGCTATGGTTCTGGGATTCCACACCCTCCAGTCATTACAGAGACATAGGATTTCTGAACAATTTTGCAACCTCTTCCCTTCCTACCTCTGGTAGCCCCCAGCCCCATTGAGTTGGTCCTGTGAACCATGGTGTCATTAAAATCCCCTCCAATACAGGTAATCCCCTGAGGGAGTCGGAGGACCTGTGTTCCCTAGTCATCCAAGTACACTGCACCAAAGTGGGAGGGGCATATATGCTGATAAACAGGTGTCTGTATCCGTTTAGTGTGCCCTACACCACAATGTACCTTCCCAGGGAATCCAGATGTGCGGTGGAGAGATCAAAGGCGAGATATGTGTTGGGTGAATGCTCTCAAAGTGGGGAGAGGGTGAAAGCCGTTCCATGGTCCACCTGCTCCACCAAGCCTCCAGGTGGGCAGCATTTGCAGCCAGAGACTGGCTTCTGAGTCCAGTCTCCCCCTCACAGCTAGGTCTCTGCTGCACTTTCTGCTATTTAGTCCTGAGCGGGACCTCCTGCTGCGCCTCAGTGGGCATGTTCTATTGGGCCAAAGCCCCAGCCAGTGTGCCAAAGCTTTTTTCAGGGGGCCAAAGGTGGGGGTGGGGGGAGAGGATCAACCCCTATGCAAACATCCAAACCACAACGCCCCCCTGTGTGACCTTGCCAATGAATGCAGGCACCACCCCGTGTTCTCACCCTCGGGACCCATGCTCTTAGCAGGACGCAGCACAGTCCATCAGCCTCGCATCCCTGGTACGCCCAGGCTCCCACAGCACCTTGTGTGCAGCACCGTACCCCCCTGCCTAGTGGGGTAGTGTGAGTAGGAGGGAAAATGATGATGCCCCGGCCCGGTTGGCCCACAGTTCACTTCCAGCACTGCAGAGTAGGGCCCCAACACTCATAGTCCTTCGGCAGGCGCCCTGCCATGGTCACCAACACCCTGGCCTCCGGCTTAGATGTGTGGCCACCATCTTCCTCCAAGGCCATGGCGAGCACGGCACCCTCGTCCTCTCTCACCACAGCCCAGGAATTGTAGCACGGCTGCCTCTTCAACCGCACCAGCAAGCCACCAGCAGAGGGGGAGCCCTAGATGCCGCTTGGTGTCCTGTCTGCAACAGAAGTCCGTTGGATCAAGCGTGGCTGGACAGGAGCTATAAGAAAAAAAACGACCACCATCTTGGCCCGTTATGCCATGCCCCCCAGGACTTTTTTTTTTAATAATGAACTAATTGTACTATTCTTATTGACATCAGGTGTTTGATTTGATTAATGTTTTACTTTTGTGTGAGTAGGACATACCCATGTATTGCTTCAATACACTGTCCTTATGCAGTATCGCAAGACATTTTTGTGTTTTATTAAGCAAATTAAAAAACACTATAATATAGTCTGGCTTTCTGATATCTGGTGCCAGGGCAGCTTTCCTTTCTGTTCCTAAATACCATGGTTTCTTGCATACCAGGCGCTGGAGATCTTTTTAGAAAACAATATGTTGAGGTTGTGTTGATAATCTTTCTAGGGTCCCTTTCAGCCAGTAATAATCCTGGTAGCAGAGTCTATAAATCAGAGTAGCAGAGGCCTAGCAGACCGAGGCACAAAAGGGCAAGCCTGTTTTCCTTTGCGATAGAACAGCCAAGGAAATATTGTGTTAGGCCAGTCCTGAAGCAACTACTTCTTCTTGTCAAGCCCACTGAGGAAAAGAACCTGGGAGTTTGTCAGGGCATTTGAGTATTGCTGTTTGACTCAATTTTTAACCAAGAAACCCCCGAACCCCTGGAAACTAAGATTGTTTTAAGCTCTGGCTGTAACTTAGTTCATTCGAGGTTGCAAGTTGCTTTATTTTTATTTTTTAAATTCGCTGTAATCTACTATTGCTTTTGAGTAAAATTATTTTGATTTGAATTTACGGGTTTGGACATTTCATTAAATGTACATTGATCTTCCTGAAAGTGTATAGATCTTAAAAAGGTTCCTAGAGGCCCCTTAAATTTGAGGTGGTCCTTTTCTGCACAATGCCCTAGTCAATGCGTATTTCACATAAATAAGTTTTTTCAAGTCTCCAAATTTCGTTTTCTAAAAATGAAGATCAAAACAAGAAGCTGACCATTTCTGCTTTAAGCAGTATAAATGCTAGTTTTCAGAAAATCAAGAAACCAATGTACGTATAGCCTTCTAAAAGCAATTTTTACGAAATGCATGTTTTCAAAGGCAAAAGTAGAGCGCTAGAGATTTTGTGAAGTAATGAAGGAAAAGACCGCTCTACGTTCATGTACTTTATTTGTTACAATTAAGACATCTGGGGGTACCAGGGATCCACTGGAGAGAGGTCAGCGCTCATTCCACATACTCCCTAATAGTTGAACCTGGTCTCATTCTTTCCCCACCTAAACATTGGGCACTCTGCTGCCACGTAGTCTTTTTTTAGGTCGAGCCTATGGCAGTGCGCTTGCGCTGCATAGGTAATCGACCTCTTGGAATCACTTCAGCTTCAGTAGAAGCTCGTGCCTGTGGTCCTCACACGCGATTGGCCTTTGCGTCTGGCTTTAGAACGCAATTGGCCAAAGGCGTGTGGAGGTCCCAGCTTCTTGTGAAATGTTTACTCCCAGAGAGTTTTGCTCTCGAGAGCCAGCAGCAGCGCGCAGGGGCCATCTGTTTTTAATTAGTATTCCTGCGCTTGTCTCCCATGCAGTGTCTCTCCCCCCTCGTGCAGGCCGTAGTTCTCAGACTTTCACTTTCCCTTTCTGGAACGAACGCGCACACACCCTGGTGACATCTTGTTGTTGTTGTTGTTGTTCTCAGGGCACCAAGTTTGTTGTTATTTTCTACCGCCCCAGGAAACAGGGCAGGTTATCTCTATCTGAGGAGTGAAGGGCTGGAAGTGTCAATCATCGGGTCACCAAGCACACTATTTTAAGATACAATCTTCAGGCTATAAAGGGTAGCCCCTGGCTGCAGCCTAGAAAACTGCACACAAGGACCCCTCAGATGTGTGCATGAGATAGGAATTCAATCACAGAGTCAAAGAAGAGGCGCTACAATCTTCAGGCCACAAAGTGCAGCTCCTGGCTGCAGCGCTAGAAAACTGCACAGAAGGTATCCCTCAGGTGTATGCACGAGATAGGAATTCAATCAATTGACAAAGACGAGCCGCTTTTCAATGAGCTCAGAAATCGGGGTCTTAACAATGCCAGAGCTCAGCTCCCAGGGTGGGTGGAGTCTGTGACACAGCCCCATTAATACACACAGGTCTGGTTCTTTAACTGTCCGCTTCTGGAAAAGGCCAGCATCTTCCCTCTGAAGCAGAGGCTGCCAGAGCTGTGTGAAACCCCAGTAAATACTATACCTGCAAGCGCTCAGATGCTGCGGTAACAAAGGTAACCTTGTGAAAGCCAGCTCACTATTTTAGCGGGTGTCTAACGTTCATGAGACCAGAGGACTATAGCAACAGCTCTGCCATACCCAAAGAGGGCTTCCCACTCTTGCTTAATGTCCTGTACTGCAAATCTAGCAATGGACAAACTGGTGATGGAATGTATGACTGTCCCTTTGCTGCCAAACAAGAATGCTAAAAAAAAGACGATATGTGTCTGACAGATGTGCACTTTGTGATACTAGGACAATCAATGAAGAGGCGCGTGCACGTATGGATGAGACTAGCATTGGACGTAAACAAACGCGACATATGTAATGACAGGCACATTGCTGCATCATTCACTTACTGACGGGGATGGGGGGCAGGGGGCGGTGCAAGAACTTTGCAGTGGGGCGGCCGCGATGGCCTTGCTGACAAAGACCCCATTCACCTAATTCAAGTGGCATCTGCTGTGACATCCTGCATGCAGTGACATGCATGGCTGCACATGTGACTGCTGTCAGTGTCGTCACTGATGCAACCAATGAAAACGTCTGAAGCAAGGCCGCAGCGTAAATTGCTGGAACCCGTCTAGGCGCTTCACCTTACGCTATGTGCAGCCTCCGACCCTTTCTATTTGTCTGTCATACCGGGCACAGTCATCATTTTGAGCATGAAACGTGTTGTCTTCATGCCTCCTCCTATGAAAGCCTCTAGTCCCAAGGAGCACGTGAATCCACCACCCGTCTTGAGTTGCACAACCCTTCACTAGCAGTTTAAGGTTTCCAGGTGGTTCCTTGTTATCAGGGCCACCATTTTCAGCCCTCATTCTGACTAAAGTGGCTGAAAAAGCTTTGTAAAAGCAAAACCGGGGCAAGGACCCCCGTTTCCGTGTTGCCGTGGCCTCATCGTGGTAGCCTTAATGCAATAAGAACATGCGCATACATTTCTCACGAGTGAGATGTGCTGGAGAGCGCTACCGCTAACGTTATAGCCTCTAGGAGCCCCTCAAGCTAACTGATGTAGAGGGAGATAACCACTGAGCCCAGGATCACACAATGCGACTAAGTAAATCGAGATTGGCCCTCGGACCTCCTAATTCGACCACAGTTTAACCCCTTTTCATGCTTCCTGAGAATTAGCAGGAGCCCAATAAATGGGAAACGTTTAGAGAATTCGCAGAGAGCGCGGGAATAATGTTAGTGTATACAGCGATTGAGCAGCGTCGTTAGGGGTCTTCATGTTACAAAAGAATGAAACAGCGCGCTGTTTTGCATGTTCCGCTCTTTACTGTTTCAACAAGTACTACGACTACTATGGCTGGACAAAAGAAAGTAAAATAAAATATCTGGTTAAATATTACTAGATATCAGGGTCTGTTTTAAAAAGCGCCGCATTGTGCACCACAGAGAAGTAAAGTAGGGCGCTGCACCAGCTTTCACTGACTGACTGACTGACTCTCTCACTGACTGTTACACAGGTACTATTTCCCAACCTTCACCCTCCTGTTATTTATGCCCCCATAACAAAAAAAAACCATAACAAGCAACCGTTGGGACAGGCAGATAGAAGTTGCCAGCATTGAAAGGATAAAAAAAACTCAAGACATTATTTATTGTTAATACTTTTTTATTATCGTCGTTCAGTTGTACATAATGCTTTCTTGGTCATATATAAGGTAACAAAAATGCCTCTGACACTTATTTATTATAACTTTTCAGCATGCTGCAGACTTCTGTACAGCACAGCTTAAAGACATAGGCAAAGTCAATATCTCTGGCTAAACTCTTCTAAGGTCCCAAAGGCGAGACCTATTGGCTATGCCAATGCTTGTTCTATAATATTGTTGGCAAACCACCTGCGAAAGCGTCCCCACAAATATAGCAGATTAGTGACTGTGGGTACTGCTGGATTGCTTCATTTTGATCTTTTATTTAAACAAATTACAGATCCTAGGCCTCATAGCTCAGCAAAAGTGACGTATTTAGCTTCGGAGTATTACACACAACACTGGAAAAAAGTAAACTCTACGTACTAAGTACTGAGACTGTGAAAAAGGTTGTCAAAATGAGAACAACTATTATCTAGTAAAAGTAGCAGAACTCTGTTCGCTTTAGTTCCTGCCCTCTTCACCCTTTGCTGCAGAGCAGTTTAAGGTAAAAGAAATCTGACCCCGTCTAGTCAAGTTCTGACCTTGGCATTTGACTATGTGCATTGGGTTTCAAACACAGCCAGAGCCAAGCATCTTGGGAAGAGAGGGCAAACCTGGCTCTGTTTTTGAGGTAATAGGGATTTAACAATTAGATTTTGCTCACCTGTCCGATATAAATCTCAAGGCTGTGATTTACTTTCATTTCTGCAGACCTTTAGAGGGTTACTAAAAGGACAGATTGTGATGCTACATTGGGTGTGTTGCAGTAATGGCACTCTGCCTTGTTTCCTGTACACATTTTCCATGCTAGCTTGTCTATCCTTGCAAAAACGTCTGAAACAAAGGCGTAGCATGAAAGGGACGCGCGTTGTGTCCTGAAGTAAATGAAAGACCCAGTGTCGGACTGGGACAGAAAATAGGCCCAGGCATCACAATAAAAGTGCCCCCATAAGGGAATCGGAAGCTAAAAAACTAGCACAAATTTGCAAATAAGACAATTGTGTACTTGTAAAGACAAGTTGTATTGGTGAGTGGCAAAGGAAATGAGACTACATGCATCTGTGCTTGCTGCAGGCAATTTCTGTGGGAATATCGGGGAAATCGACAGTATAAACAGGCCCACAAACCTCCCAAAACAGGGCCACACACTGACCTATTAGACCACCTTATTTGGCACTGCCTTGATTGCCCTATAAGCCAGTCCGACCCTGGATAGGCCTGGCAGCCCTATGCCATGTGCAATGCCCGGAGCTGTAAGTTTAATGGAATGTGGTGGTGAAAAATGCATTCACAAAGAGTAGGTGGGGCGGCGTCTACTTCTGCACAAAAATGCTTTCACCATAGGTTATGTTTGTACATTCATGCACATTGTTATTTGAGACTCCTTATCATGTTAACTTATACGAATACATCCCACGCTGTTTTAGAGCACGAAAATGATGGCATTTCATATTCATGCTTCTTGGCTATGTCCTCCTTCATCATAAGTAGCACCTGGCCAGCCAACACGTGTTTCACCGCTTGGTGGAGAGCAGGACCTGGGCCTTTTCAAGGCTGTGAATAATAGTACGCCATAAACTCAAATAATGAGATAAAACCCTTGAATTGTTTAAGTGATGGTAAACGTGAGTAGCACGCTGGAGTAACGTGGCACTCCTGTGGTATGTAGTGAAGAGACACTCTTGCAAAATGGTTTCCTAATAGCCAATTTCTATTGCAAAAGAGGTTTTTGACTTGTCACATGTATGAGCTAGTATTGGGGGCTAGAGGTAGGTGTTATCACCGGCCAGTTGTTCACAGGCAGAACCTTGGTGAAATCTATAGTGTAAGCCTGTTGGTGGTAAGCATGGTTGAAAATCTTAAGGAGTATTGAAGTTAAAGGAAGGGTCCAGTGTAGTAACTATTCTGATCAGAAGTTAATAGACCCGTTATGGCCCACCCCATCCTATTTAGTATACAGGATACATACAGGTGTAACCTTCTAATAAACCTGGGTTCTATATTCTGTCTATCGGATGCTATCGTCCCTACTGGATCATATATACGGCGGATTTCCTTGGTTAGAAAGATCACTAGGATCAGTTATTCAGAGGACATTTTGAGTGGTGGGAGCATTTACCTAGGTTAGGGGGAACCTAATAGTTAGAATAGGTTATTGGTTATAGAGGTTACTAATTAGTGGAGTAAAGAGGAGATGGGGCCTTCATGCTTCCCTTGGTGGGAGTCCATTTGTCCCCCTCCTACAACAAAGGACCTGTAGTGGTTACTGCTGAGCAAGGGAGTAGAGGAATATGGGAGGGTTTGACGGTAGTATAGCAATGGGGTCAGTAGATCTGTACCTGAAGTTAAATATACACCTGAAAAGTACCTCCAAAATTAGAATACGGTGTTATTCCTGGATGTTAGGCTGTGTCCTTTTGTAGGTGCTCGCAATGAGCATGAGAAGTAAAAGGTATGACTTCCCTAAGCAAATATCTAAAAAACACAGTTGGGCCGATCAAAGGAAGGAGTAAGTTGCAAGCAAGTGTGACTAAGTATGAGAAGGCCCTAATTACGTAATGTGTGGTTGTATCACCTCAAAAAATAGTACGTTGTAACGGAAATACAATAGTGCATGATGTAGGAAGTTGGCTCTGTGCACACTATACCTTACTTTGGTATAGTACATACAGAGTCCAGTGGATACCCAGAAACTTTATGGAAGTAGATAATACTAATGCTCTCTTTTGTGGTAGTTTAGGCAAGCAGTTAGGCTTATCAGAGAGCTGTGTTAAGCATTTGTTACACACACACAGTTAAGAAATGATTACACACACTCAAAGACCAAATCCGAGACCAATTGGTTGTAGTCAGAAGTCTGCTTACCAGTGCGGTCGCAGTGCGGTCGCAGTTTGGGTGTGAGGGGGTTGTCGTGCAGAGGCTGCAGGCATTGAGGTGGAGTCTGTCAGGGGGCAACCCAAGAGGGACTCTTGCTCAGAATCGTTAGGAAACCTTTTCTGGACTAGTGGGCCTCTTGGACTCGGGCTGTGGGCGTCTGGTGCAGAGGTGGTCGACTTTGCAGTTCCACAGGCATAGCTATGGTCTTTAAACTTGGTTTTCTTCTGGACAGGTCCACTATCCACCAGCGATCTGAATTTTTTTTGAAGGCAGGCAGGTCTCCCAGGGTTCTGGACGTTGCTGGTCTGCAGGACGAGTCTCTCTTCAACAGGTTATTTGAGGGCTGCAGACAGGCTGGTAGGGCTTGGGCCAAGTCAGTTGGTGTCTTCAGTCTTCGCTGCTGCACGGCTCTTGTTTGTCCTCTTCTTCGTAGGTTGTCAGTAATCTGAGGATTAAAGATCAGGGGTACCGCTAAATACTAGTTATTGGGGCATTACAGGGGTTAGGTGATAGTAGACAATGGGATACTTACCTTTAGGGTGACTACACCCTTTGTATGTCCACTCTCTGTGAGGAGGAGGCATACCTCTAACCCTATTGGCTAAAATCCTTGAAAACAATATGGCGGATTTTCAAAGGAGGGGGTAACTTCTGCTATAGGATACCTTAGGGGTGGTCCTGGCTGAGAGGGGAAACATCTCTCCTACTTACTAATTTTCCCGCCAACCTTGCCGCCAAAAGGGCTGGGTGGGGGGGGGTCGGGGGGGGGGCAGGCATCTCCACTAGCTGGAGAGGCCAAGGTCAGCATAACAAAGGACGCAAAGTCTTTGAGGCTCCCCACCCTTCAATGCTGTTCCTGCTTGGGGGTAGGTGTGCAGCTCCTCCACCCAAAGCAGGCTTTGTTTCTGATCCACTGGAGCAAAAGACACCCCCTATGGGGGTCAGAAACATGTCTATAAGTGGCATGCTGGTGCAGACCAGTCAGGCACACACTAGTGGTTTGGTAGGTTTGTGGGACACCTCTGAGGTGCCCGCTGCGTGCATTTTATTAATGAAGCCAACACTGACATTAGTGTGGGCTCATTAATCTGAGATGTTTGGTACTAAACATCTGGGAATTTGATGAAGCCATCATGGAGTTTTGGAACTCATATTGGCAAGCTCCCTCCTCTCCTCGGTATGGCTTCACTGTGCACTTATAATGTCTAAGAATTTACTTAGACACTATAGGGGCATATCTGCTCATGCAGTTATGCTCTCACAAGAGGTATATTGCACACTGCCTTAGGGATGTGAGGCCTGCTGTAAGGGTGACTTACCTATGCCTCTTGCAGTGCTAGTAGGCCTGGCATACAGGGATGTGTGCCAGGTCAACTATTCACTTTTATCTGTACTAAAACACGTAGACTGCAGTAGCAGTGTGCATGTACTTGGTGTGGGTTCTTAGGGTGGCACAATACATGTTGCAGCCCTTATAGACCGTCTCTTGTCACAAGGCCCTTGGTACCGCTTGGACTTTTACAAGGGACTTAGATGTGAGCCAGAGGTGTGGCAATTTTGAAAACAAAGGTACAGTTTAGGGAAAGAACACAGGCACTTGGAACCTGGTTAGCAGGAACCCAGTGCACCTTCAGTTTAAGGTGCATCAGAGTCGGGTAAAAAGTGGGAGGTAACCATGTCAAAAAAAGTACTTTCTTACACATGAGACTAAAAAAGAGGGGACTAAATGGCCGTTTTTTTAATGCACTGATAGCAAAAGGTGACTCAGAGCCTGGGAAACCCTGCTTGGAGGGAGCGGTGAAAGTGAAGCATACCACGTTTACCCCCTTCTTTGATGCCTAGTCCATGGGTGGTCTTGTCACTGCAGTCCTGGAAAACAAAATCTATGCGGTCTGGATTTTGGTTGAGTAGGTATCTACCATCCTTATTTTTGGGTGGTGTAGTGTGCGTGTCTTAGGTGCACAGTGGGCGGAAGCCAAGGTTGTGGTAATGGAAGTTCGCCATCTTGGGACTGTTGGTTGTTGAAGGAAAGCTCATGGAGTGCCATGAGGATGATTGAGTGGAACTCGTGGCGGCCACAATGAAAGACTATTACTATACTATACAATAGGTTCATGCCCATAGCATTGTACTATAGTGTAGTGAAAATTTATTGTCGAGCACGTTACTGGAAAATGAGGGGGGGTTGAATACAACCTTGTGGCCCGTATTAAAACCAGTGTGTCATTGAAAAGTGAAATACTTTTGAGTGCATGTGGGTTGTTATTAAATTAGATTACAGGAAGGCAAACTTAGTATGTCTCATGTATCAATCCATGTGAGAGATATATTGTCTTTTTCCCACGTTAGTAAGAATAAAATATTTCTTATTTTAGATAACACTAGAAGATGCAATACAGATGCTAGGTGACACCATAATTACATCTGATACCCTGAGACAGAATCTCACATTACTGACAGTTTAAATAACATTGGTGATTAATGACTTGCATTAAGACAAATTATAATAAGAGAGGATTGTGATCCAACATGGGTCTTGCTCATGCAGTAAAATTTGGAAAAGATGGGTGGCTGAATACTCCCAACATGCCCTTGTTTGTTCTGCTTGTCCGGCGGAGGGACAGTTTTGACAAATGACTTCACATGCTGAAATCCATCAATGGAAACAATTCCTTCATTTGGTCCTTTCAAATGGCATTTAAAGGCGGGTACAATTGTGCTATTGAGCATAAAGTGCTGCGCCTGACAGGATTGAGCAGACACAAAGAGCCCTCAGAGCTGGCATCTTGCTGGAGCAGGGTGGTGTAGCCTGCGAACACGCCACTTCGTTTTATCTGGAAATAACATCAGCCTTGGCAGCTTGCCCTGATTGTGCAGTATTATTGTAATTAATATGAGCTGCACAAATTTGGAGTTGGATGATTGCTTGAGGACACAGGCCCTGTGTGTTCCACTCCTGTTCCTGGTTCAGATGCTGCTGCCCGATCAGGGAGGGTTTTAGGAAGAACCGCGTGGTTGCTATAGATAAGTTTCAGAGCATTTATTTCAGGCCTTTGTTTTCCATTAGCAGGAAGTGTAGTAAAATCTATCTGACTAGAGACTGTACTGTTTTGGACCCTAGGCCCACATGCTGGACAAATAACCACACTGACACCGTAGTATGGTACTGGGAACTGGCCCAGGGCACGTGCGCCATGCCCCTTTTATTTGTAGGTCACCTGACCGGTGACTCCTGTGATGGGTGGGTGTAAAGTGTGGGGTACAAACAGGCAGAGCACTAAAACATGTCCAGCAGGGTACTGAATCCCTCCCAGACTTTAATGAAAGAAAAACAAACAAAAGCCCAATCTATAAGGAAAACAAATAAGCAATACAAAGCACCAAATGAGTTTTTTCAGGTCATCTGCCAGGCAGCTCTGGAGCTCTGGACCGCATGGTCATGATGCTTTGGTCCACCTTGGCGATGTAGTTCAGACCGGCCTGGTCTCGCGGTGTAGAAGTCTATTTACATTGTTCTAATAACAGTGCATCTAGAGCGGTGGTGGAGTCCACTTTGGAGATCTTGCAGGCACTTGGGTTCCGGTGGTCGACAAATCTACAGCTATTAAGGATGACCTTGGTGAGTGAGGCCCTTCCTTGGAGGCGACGTACTTGATGATCTTTCCAGTTCCTTATAGCCGAGCCGCTTCAGACTTGCCTCTCCTGTCTGGACTCCCCTCTCACAGGAGTTTCCTGGAGGGCCTTCCTGCTGGGCTGCCATGGGACCATGTAGGGTTTGCAGGCTTCGTGTATGCCTCGCAAAGGCGTCAATAAGTAACTGCCAACAGGACCACAGCCAAGTCGCTCATGAAGCCGCAGAGGGTGGTGTCTCAGTCTGGGTATTCTCGCCATCAGGGTTGAGGTTCTGTGCCTTCCTCAGAGGGTCTTTGGGTGACCAGTCTTCATCCGTGACCTCCATGCTTCCCGGTGCCTGTCGTGGAGCTGCTGCCGACGCATCTCTCCGATCCGGATTCCCCTCTCACAGGAATTCCGTTAAGGCCCTTGCCCCTGGATTGCCACGTGACCGCGTGGGCTGTGCGGGCCTTTCATAGGCCGCGCCGAGGGGTCGCTGCAGAACTCCCAACAGGGCCATGGCCAAGCCTCGTGTAACCCCAAGGGTGTATGGTCCAATGGTCGGGAACGCTGTTCTTCGGCAGGCTTCAGGTTTACGGGGGCACATAGAAGGTTCCTGGGTGGCTAGCCTCCCACGGTGACAGAAGTGCCTTGTTGAACTCCTGATGTCTGGAGTGTTGGGATCCACTCGGGTGGTGTGATGCTCCTTTGATGGTCTTGGTGATGATGCACATGGATGATGATGATCATGGTAATTTTCCTTCAGTTGGGCAAACAGGCGGCGATCTCTGGCTTTAGGTGACCTCGTGGAGTGAGGAGGACTGGAGGGACTTCGCAGCTCTCTTCGTCTTGCTGAGGTTGTTCTTCACCCATGGCATCTGCGGTTAGGAGCAGGGATGCCGTCCGACTTGGACTGCCAACACTCAAAACTGTACGGTCGCACTGGGAAGCGTTGGAGAGAGACGCAGTTCACGATAGCTGCGGCTTACATTTGGTTCTCTCATTGGGCTGTCTCCAGGGACGTCGGTCTGGCTTGGTGGCTGCCTGGTGTCTCTGGGTGCACTCGTCTTGTGGTGGTACGAGTCCTTTGTCCTGTTGATCTTCTCCTTCTTCCTCTTGGGCGCCTGTGGTGGTTGCCCTGCGGCGTTGTGCCACTCTCCTTTCTTCCTTCGCTAAGTGGCGTCCAGCCACGCTCTTCTCCTTCAACCAGGTTCCTCACTCGGGATTGGCGTCCTGCCGCATGTCTCATGTTTGCTTCACATGGACATTTTACTGGTCGTGTCCAGTTCTTAGGACTGTGTTTACTTGCTGCAGACCTGTCTCTGGTGGGAAACAACCTTTACAACGCAATCATTACATCGCACTACATTTACAACACAGTCAATACATCGCAACATCCTTTACAACGCATGTCACTACAACGCATCCATTACATTGCATGTCACTACAACGCATGACACTACATCGCATGTCACTACAACGCAGGCATTACTTTGCATGTCATTACAACGCATACCATTACAACGCATAGTACACCTACACTATTTAACACTTACCCTACTGTTGCATCCCCTGGAGTTAGAATAGTAATTTTTACCCCTACAGTATCCAACTCTTACCCTACTGTTACACCGCCTGGAGTTAGAATAGTAATTTTTACCCCTACACTATCCAACACTTACCTTAAATGCAATGTAATGGTATGCGCTGTAATGGTATGCGTTGTAAAGGTATAATGCGATGTAATTGAGTGCGTTGTTAGTGTAGTTTGAAAAAATTCATTGTAGTGGTATGCGATGTAAATGTATGCGTTGTAACATCATACATTCGTCTCCAGTCGGTCCAGTGGGTAGGACTTTCTTCTTCCTCTTGAACCTTTTGTGGGCACAATCCCCTTCTCAGGGATTTGCACGGTGGTCCTCTGCCAGGATGGCAGGTTACCTCTTCTCTCGAGGGTGTCGTGCTTGCGCCGTCGTGGCTCCTGCTCATGCCGCCATGCAGGCATGCTCGGTGGGGTCGATTACTTCGTGTGATGTGCTCCCTGCTTGCGGTGCGAATGTGGCGTCCGGCCACGTGTCTCCTATCGTCTGAGCACATGTTGCGGTGGCAGCTTGCCACGTGAAGTGTGCAACGCCCCTCTTGCCTGTCTTGAGGCAGTGTGAGGGTGGACACTCTGTGCTGTCTTCGGTCCACTGCGGGGCTTCGCTGCCATGGTGGAGATGTAGAGGATCTCCCTTCTGTCTTCAGCAGTGCTTCTCTGTGGAGATGTCTCTATCTCCCAGACACCTGCCCATGCTGTCACATTCGCTGGTGCGTCTTCCTGCGCACTTCTGGCTTTGTGCGCTCGGTTCTCTTGGGCGCCCTATTCTGGCCCTTATTGTGCCTGCTCTTCTTCTTTGCGGTGGTGGTGGTTCACCGCCAGGGGTGTGTGACTCAGTTTCTTTGCTTGTGGTGGCATCGGACAGCCACTCAGGGGTGCATGTACAGTGCACTTTCTTTACTGCTGCAGTGGGTGTTGCCATCTGGCAAGAGCGGCCAGTCTTTGTCCTGGGGTGCTTTGGACTTCTTGGGGTCTTAGTTGGGGCATGGAACCATTAGAACTGCAGCTAACTACTTGTCCTATGCAGCCTGGGCTCCGCTGTCTGTGCAGGTGATTTCACTGATCCTCTGCAGATTTCCTCCTGCTGCTAGCGTGGTGTAAGCTGTGTTGAGGTGCCCTGTCGTGCACCACCACTAGGGGCTCTGTGGTTATTGTTCAGACGCTGGGCTGGCTTACTCCCACTGCGGAGCCATGCTGGGGTGATGATGCAGGTGTGGGGCCGTGTCCAGTGATGGTGGGCACCCGGTCCTCACAGGGTGCTCTCTACTGTCTGGCTTTTCCTTTCAGTAAGTGGCGCTGCCTCTTTAACATTGGATGCCAGTCCTTTTGTTTGTCACACCTTTGGACCTGTTTTCACTTGCTGAGGTTGTGTCCATCTTGCTGACTGGTGGCCTGTGGAGTTGGGCCCTTGCAGTGACTGACTGTCTTTGGCCGTAGTGTGGGAGCTGGGAACACTGGGAGATGGGAACACTGTGTAGTTCCGTTTGTACTGAGGTAGAGTTGGCTGCCCCCTACTTGTGTGTTGTTACAGTTCACCTTTTCTTTCTTTTGCAGAACATTCCAGGCCTCTATTTTCTTGGCACATGATATGATGGAGATGACTGAGTCTGTTTTTATCCAACAGGACATACAGGTGCAATGTGGGGGAATGGCCACTAGGTGGCGCTTCAGTTACTGCTTGAGCATTTCTCCCACTACTGGTCTCGTTGCTCATGTCAAACAACGGAGGGACAGAGGGGTAAGTTAAATGAGATCCAATGTTCATACCCCGTCAAGGCTGTGCACAACAAATGGTACAGAGTTCCTCTAAAGAAGATAAGAAAGATTACTGTCAAGTGTGTAGGGTTCCATGCTGACCCCACTGGTTGTGCTGTAGGGGGAATTTCCCTTGTCGGAACTAGGGCTCTCACACACCCAGCAAGCTAGGTGTCATGCTTCATCATTTGAGCCTGCCCCTCGTCAGATCGGCGCTGCAATACCTGACGGGCACCCAAAAATGGGGCTCTTTAGCGGGGATCCTTTGTTCCTGCCGGTGGGTGCAGTGGGAGTAAGGGTCCTAGCGTGTGTAGATGTGAGTGTAGGTGAAGTGAATATAAAATAGGTCAGTTAGTCCAGAAATGTACTTTTTATTATGGTGGTAAACGGACTAATTAAAACAAAAGTGGTTGAGGTGGGTACTGAAGCAAGAAATGAGGAATCTAGTTGTGTATACCCTACTCTCAAAAGGATCTACATGTTTCGTGCCATAGTAGCCATAGCGGTCAAGGCACTTCCTCAGGATCAGTGATGATACTATCTACACTAGGTGGATATGCGAAAATTCTACATACCACTCGGGCTGGTTAGGTAACCTAAATTAATAGCAAGGCAAGCTTGCAACAGTTTCCGGCAGGTGTAAGGACTCCAATTTGGGTCCAGCATAAATGAACGCTTGAGGTCAAAGACCTACCCTGCCGCCGGAACCGGGATGGATGAGTGGTATGTAGACTTTTCGCGTATCCACCTAGTGTAGATAGTATCATCACTGATCCTGAGGAAGTGCCTTGACCGCTATGGCTACTATGGCACGAAACATGTAGATCCTTTTGAGAGTAGGGTATACACAACTAGATTCATCATTTCTAGCTTCAGTACCCACCTCAACCACTTTTGTTTTAATTAGGCTGTTTACCACCATAATAAAAAGTACATTTCTGGACTAACTGACCTATTTTATATTCACTTCACCTACACTCACATCTACACACGCTAGGACCCTTACCCCCACTGCACCCAACGGCAGGAACAAAAGATCCCCGCTAAAGAACCCCATTTTTGGGTGCCCATCAGGTATTGCAGCGCTGACCTGACGAGGGGCAGGCTCAAATGATGAAGCATGACACCTAGCTTGCTGGGTGTGTGAGAGCCCTAGTTCCGACAAGGGAAATTCCCCCCTACAGCACAACCAGTGGGGTCCGCATGGAACCCTACACACTTGACAGTAATCTTTCTTATCTTCTTTAGAGGAACTCTGTACCATTTCTTGTGCACAGCCTCGTTGCTCATGTACCTTTTTGTTGCTGGTGAGTTTGCGCATTTGAGGCTTCACTCAGTGCATTTCTCACTTCTCTCCTCTTCTGGGATAAATGGCTGCAGTGCAGGTGCAGGGCTGTGTGCAACTCTGGTACGGCAGTGTAACTTGACTTGTAATTAAGTGGGCCTGGTCGGGGCGCCGCATGTGAGACAGAGCTCACCTTTTGCCTCGCTGTTCCTTGGTCTGCAGGTCAGTGAGGTTCGTGTTCAGGCGTTGCGAGGGCTGCCAACGTTCGGGGGGGCTCAGGCTGGTCTCGCTGCTACAATAGGGGTGGCGCAAAAGCAGGCTTGTCTCTTCTGCTGCAGCCATTAACGCAAAAGCAGGCTTCTCTCTACTGCTGCAGTGGCAGCAGGGGTGCCGCACTGCCTCTCAGGGCCCGTCGGGTGTGCCGGCTCGCTAGCTGGAGGAGCAGGGGTTGCTGCTGCTAAGGTGCTGTAGCGCTGATTTTTCTATCAAGTATAGGCTTCGACAGCCTTCTCATATCCCCTCGCATTTTTGTAACTGTGCCGCAGGCCTCTACAGTCTCTATGCCTCCCGCTGTTACAGGCTGGGTCACAGAGTTATTGCAGGCTTTCTGTGTCCCCTGGCTGTCGTCTTTGCAGCTATAGGTTGAGTGCGCCCTGCAGGCAGGCAGGGCCTCGTCCGAATCTACCGGCTTTGATTGCGCCCTGTGCTGGTACATTCATGCTGGCTGAAGATGCGGGCAGTCGCTGTGGGGGGGTCACGCGATGCAGGAACGGCCGGGCGATTAGTTTACTTCTCACCTCTGCTCCGGTTGAGGCCTCAGCAGGCGGCAGACGTGCCTCTTGTCCTGTGGCTTGGCTTGAGCTATTTTCTCTTCTTTCGTGATAGCTGGCACTTGGGCTCAGGCTGCTCGCCCTGTATGAGTGTTCTAGGTGCTGGGTGGTGGTTCACGTCTTCCGGTGCCGGTCGCTTCTCTCGCGCTGGGACCGGTAGTGCGTCTAGGCGCCTCTGGCATTGAAGGCCTGGCGCTACCTTTGGCACTTTGCCTTCTCTAACTTTCTGTCCCCAGGGCTGGTCGGCACGGCGGAGTCTGCAGGGCATGCAGGTGGGGCTTATGTGACCTTGCTGGTGGGCACCAGTGTGTTAACTCCCCAGGAGGCTTTACTCCCTCTCTGTCGATCGCTGTGATGCTGGCAGGAGGTGCCTTATGACCAGGTCATTCTTCTCCCCACGAGGAACATCTGCCAGCACACACGTGGGGCCGACCTCCTCGTCACCATTGTAGTGTTTTGGGCCCTAGACCCACATACGGGACAAATAACCACACTGACACTGTAGTATGGTACTGGGAACTGGCCCAGTGCATGTGCGCCATGCCCCTTTTATTTGCAGGGCCACCTGACCGGTGACACCTGTGATGGGTGGGTGTAAAGTGTGGGATACAAACAGGCAGAACACTAGAACGTGTCCAGCAGGACACTACAGAGACCAGTGTCTCTGTAAACATTGTTTTTAGACCGTTTTAATCTGAAACTCCGACATTTGTGATCTTCCAAGTGATCCTCTGGAATCCACTTGTGTAGCTGGGTTTTTGCGTACGCGATGTTGGGATGAAGCTCATTCCCGAGTTAGGACACACCTATGTAAGCGTAAGGAATCCACGTGAATGAATGAAGGGTTAAGAGGCCACAAACCTATTCTGACTAGCCTCCAACATAACTCATATCTTGGCTGTAGGGACTTCACAGTGGTAAAGTAGCCTTATTTAATAAGGCTATCCTATGGCTAACCCTTTGGTAGCTTGATTGAGCACAGTAGCTGCCCCTTAGAGATATGTGGCAATAGCATTTCAAACAGCAGTAAGAGAGGAGCAATATTGGGGTTCAAAAAAAGTTTTAATGAAGTAAGCATGTATTAAAGATAAACCACAAATCCTATGCATATGGAAATTAAAGATGAAGGAAAATAAAGTGCTTGTGGTACCCGAACATGCTAGAGAGGTCAATTGTTTATATAGATGTCAATGTGGAAAGTTCAAATCTCAGCAATACCTAAGAATAAGGCGAGGACTGTAAGCACATGTGATTGAATAAAGCTAGTGACCTGGGAAGTGTGCTTCATTTTAAAGACAATGCATGAAGGTAAAATCATAAGTCAACTTGTGTAGCACGTCGCTTCTGGAAACACGGACCCAGGGCCCTCATGGAGCAAGAAATTCTAATGAGAAAATCCCAATCCATCTTAAGGTCTCCAGAAGTGAGCAAAACAATGCAACCCAGTGTGATGCCTACTGGCCGCTCCTTGTAAATTAACTCCTGTGACCTGTGGCAGTCTGGGCGGCATCATGTTCATCATTTTTAATGTGAAATTGGTTTTACAATATTGACTGTGAACAATGGCTCAAGTGCTGATGGAAGATTGATTCGGAATGTATTGGTGCACCTGTTGTCGTAGTTACCCTTAGAGGACCGCAGAGGTCATTCGTTTAAAGTCATGAGTGAAAGATGAAGGATCTTTTCTGGTCAAAGAGAAACCAAAAGCACAGCCTCATTGTTCGAAATTGGGTCTCTAGTTGGCTTAGGTATGCACCCTGTCCAAGTAGGGGCCACTGTCATAGTCAGTTACACGCCCTAAATTAACCCATCTCACCCTGTGGTAGCCTGGCACAGAGCAGTCGGGCTGAACTTAAAAGGCAATGTGTAAAGTGTTTGTGCAACACTTAATTACAGTAACACAGTGAAAAGACTACAAAAAGACTCCACACTAATTACAAAAATAGAGAATATTTATCTGAGTGAAACAAGACCAAAATGACTAATATTCAGTAAGTTGAACTTGAGATATTCATTTTTAAAGCATATACTGCAATATCGTGCTTTATAGTCATAGCGCTTAGGGGTTACTTGAGGTCAAGCTGTACCGGGGTAAATCCAATTAAAGAAAACAGCTAAAGAACCCCTTCTCAAGGCCCATGACTGGATTGGCACCTCCTGGCAGGGCAGGACTCACTGTTCGCAGAGCCCAGCAGATGAAGAGTTGAAGGAAGTCTTTAATGGCCCTGAGACCTCAAAAACAGGGGGCAAGCCATTGGAGAAACTTGGGTTCAAGGATGTAGAGAGCAGATCCAGAACTCCTCACTCCCAGGCAAGAAGCAGCAGGAAGCTGACCAACACAGCAAAGCAGGTTGCAAAGTGGCAGTCCCTCCTGCAGCACCACAATCAACAGGCAATAGGTCAATACAGCAAAGCAGTTAGCAGAGTGGCTGTCCCTCCTACAGCTCAGCAGCTCTTCTTCCTGGCAGAATGTCCTTGGCTCCAGTAAAGTTCTGCTTTGGTGATGTCAGTGGTCCAGTACTTTATACCCAGTTGTGCCTTTGAAGTGGGGGAAGACTTCAAACAGGCCTTTAAAAATCACTAGGTCCCTGCCTTTCCTGCCTTGGCTCCAGACTCACTACAGGGGGAAGTATGCAGCTCTTTATTTGGGGACAGGCACATCCCTATTCAGGTGCAAGTGTCCTGTCCTCCCTCTAGCTCAGGAAGGCCCATCAACCAGAAGAATGGGTCATCAAGATGCAAATGTCACACCCCAGCTCCATTTGTGTGACTGTCTTCAGAGAATGCACAAAGCCCAGCTGTCACCCAACCCAGATGTATATTAAGAGACAAGCAGAGACACAGAATGGTTAGAGTAAGCAAATTACTACTTTCTAAAAAGTGGCATTTTCAGACTTATAATTTAAAATCTGGCTTCACCATCAGTTGTGATTTTAAATTGTGAGTCCAGGGACACCAAACTCCAAATCTCCATCTTTTCCCAATTGGAAATTACACTTAAAAGATGTTTTAAGGCAATCCCAATATTAACATATGGGAAAGATAGGCCTTGCAGTAGTGAAAAACAAATGTAAGCGTTTTTCACTACCAGGTCATGTAAACCTCAAAGGTATATATATGGCCTACCTTTTAAATACACTACACCCTGCTCATAGGGCTGCAAAGGACCTACCTTAGGGGTGACTTGTATGTAATAAAGGGGAAGGTTTGGGCCTGGCAAGTAGGTTAACTTGCCAGGTCGAAACGGCAGTTTAAAACTGCGTACACAGGCTCTGCAGTGGCAGGCATGAGACATGTTTAAAGGGCTACCGAAGAGGGTAACACAATCAGTGCTTCAAGCCCACTTGTAGCATTTAATTTACAGGCCTTGGGCACATTTAGTGCACTTTACTAGGGACTTGTAAGTAAATTAAATATGCCAATTGTGGATAAGTCAATGTTACCATGTTTTTTTTTAGTACAGAGCACATGCACTTTAGCACTGGTTAGCAGTGGTAAAATGCCCAGAATCTTAAAGCCAGCAAAAATGAAGACAGCAAAACAGGATGTCAGGGGAAACCACACCAAGGATGCCAGGTCTAACACTCGTTCCTCCCCTCAGACATTTTAAGGCATGAGCAAATTGGGCAATTGCCCAGGGCCCCCACCTTCCAAGATCCCCCTTGAGTCAGTCAGTCTCCCTCTCTCTCTCCCTCTCCCTCCCTCTTTCTCTCGCTCTCCTCTCTCTCTCCTTTCTCTCTCTCGATTCTGGAAAGTGTGATCCCCGTTTTTAAGTCGAGGGACCGTCCGGTCTGCCGAAGGCAGAACCGGAAGTCCGGAGATTTAATGTTTCTTAGAGTGGCTATTTAGCCCGCCTCTCTTTTTGCTTCTCCTCCATTGGCTGGCTTCCTAAACGGAGGCCAGCCATTGGAGGAGAGAGCCGTCCCTCCAAATAGGCTCCGTCTTTTTCAGATTCGGGGGCGTGTTCCGTGCTGTTCTTTCCACTTTTTTGCCACGCCCTTTTTTAGGCGTGTTTTTCTCTCCTCCAGCCAATGGCAAGAGGAGAGAAAAGAAAAACACGCCCCCGAATCTGAAACCGCCGCTGCGTTTCTCCGAGGCATTTCTGCTTCGCCTCGGAGAAAGGCGGTGGTGTCTCCTACCTACTTCCCATTTGAAAGACTCGTTTCCTTTGTGTCAGAAACCCCTCGTGGTATTTGGAACGGTGCCACCCTGCCTCCATTTTGTTCATTCGTCCTCCTCTCGCATCTTTTCTGTGACGTGGACTCGAGTCTTCCTCTCAATGCCAGCAGTACACTGAAATACCACACATAAACACGCTGAAAACAGGTAAATGTCACTCATAGTAGACTGAAAATGTGGCAGCTATGCATTATATCGGTGGCTCATAAGTATACTGAGACCAAGATGACAGTCACACATAAGCAATCTACAAACTTGACAACTATGCAGAGTTCGTGTTTTAGCATTATATGGGGGACTCTCAGTAACTCTGACTCTCAAGAGTCCTAGCTCCATTTCTGTCGCCGAAGCCTCCAAATCTGTGGGCTCCCCTGGTGTTGCTTTCCATTTCCAGCACCCGTGATGTGTCCTGGGGGCTTACTGTGAATGTGTATTTAAACCAAGCAATCTGAATTGGTGTGTACACTGCGGCTTCGTTCCGGTGTGTATCCCTAGGTCTCCTGGAGGCGGCGCTGCTCTCTAGTCTGAAGCCCCAGGGCTGGTCTACCGGGGTTGCTATGGGTTACACAGGGAGCGGTGGAAGCTCTGCCGCTGCCCCGGCTCTGTTTCCCGGCTTCCTGCCGCGCCATTTTCAAACCGCTGAACGCTGGAGTCCTCTGCGAGCCGAGAAGGGAGGAGAAGCGGCCTGCTAATGCTCCAGGCCGCGGCACGGAGTGGCTGGGGAGAGGGTGCATCGGAGATCGCCGGGAGCGCTGGACCGCGAGATGCCACCTGATCCGCTGCGCACAGTAAGTAAGTCTTTGGCTGGAGATGCACAAATGCAGCTACAACACAATACATCAGTACTTGGATTTGGACTCCGTATTTAACGCTCTTGTTAGCCTCCGTCGGGACTGCAGCTGTATTTGGTGCTTGCTAACATGTTAGCGCCCCCCCTCCGGTACAGACAGATATCTATGTACTTTCGGTTTGTCAACGGCTACGTTGCAATTGGCTGATCGGTGATTTGTAGTGTCACGAGGGGGCATTATAGCTGTCAGTGCGGTCTACCCTGTGCTGACAAGGCAGAGATGCTGCCCCTCAGTACCGCGACCCGCACTGTTAATTAGCTGTAGTAGCATATGTTTCCGTGACGTGTAATAAAAGTAAAACTTCCTTGTCGATCAGAGTCCTGACAATCTTGCGAGTCAAGCAGATGTGTATCATGCAGCATGGGTGGATAGTGGGTGCGATCCCATAGTAGTTTCATGTGAGATGCCGAGAATGCCCCCTTTGTTTACTTCCCCTTCTGAGAGCAGCAGCTTCCGCCAGATGACTGGTACCAGTGTGTGCTGCGTCGGAGCTCCCTGTGAACTTTTTGACAGCTGCTGTAAAGCTTTTTTTGGTGATCACGAGTATGATCGCGGCTTTGTATGTGCAAGCATGGGTTGTGGCACAAGCATTCTGGGGCTCTTGTGACGTGATGGTTAGAAGTGCTATGTAGGATCCGTATTAGAAAACTCCTCTAGACTATACATTATAGATTGCTTGATTAACAGGCTACATTGGGAATGCGCTGACAAGGGAATGCGCAAAGCTTGATATATATTGGACTCTCCAATCGCAGGCATTTCAATTTCCATGTCCATATTGTTTTATGCACCTTGTCATTATGCTGACTGGTATGAGCATGGTTTAGCCCTGCCACCGCTTTTTAGGTCGAGGGACTGTCTGCTCTCTCCTCCATTGGCTGGCTTCCTAAACGGAGGCCAGCCATTGGAGGAGAGAGCCGTCCCTCCAAATAGGCTCCGTCTTTTTCAGATTCAGGGGCGTGTTCCGTGCTGTTCTTTCCACTTTTTAGCCACGCCCTTTATTAGGTGTGTTTTTCTCTCCTCCAGCCAATGGCAAGAGGAGAGAAAAGAAAAACACGCCCCCGAATCTGAAACCGCCGCTGCGTTTCTCCGAGGCATTTCTGCTTCGCCTCGGAGAAAGGCGGCGGTGTTAATGGCGTCCTCTCCCCCTGCTGTCGGCTCCCGTGTCGGACTGCAGATTCACGAGAGGGGGACCTAAAAAAATAATCTATTTCACTGCAACTGTCCCCCGATTTCAAGTACAAAAAGTGGTAGCTTGCTTAACTCGTCATGCTCACCGAGATGTTGGTCGCGACTTGCCTCCGCCGTGAGTATATGACTTGCCTCCACCGTGAGTATACGACTTGCCTCCGCCGTGAGTATACTTAGATTTAGAGGCTCACTGTCTCAGTGCAGGGGAGAAAATTTGAACAAAAAGAAAGTAGTGGCACTCCCTTCTGGAGCTTCATGTTGCGCCAAAGGGATACGTTCTGATATGTATCTTATTACAGTGATTTTTCTGCTTGGTTTTAATTGCAATTAGGTTTCACTGTTAAAGCTTGTGTTTTGTTGTTATGTTTCGCAACGTTACCCCCTCACGCGTGTCTGGTTACAGCTGAAATGTCGTCATCGTGTTTAATGGGTGAGCCTATGGGATGGCTCAGGCGTGTGAAGCTACCTCGGTCACAAGGTCGAGTCCCAGCAGGGCCGACGCATCTCTTCATTCTCCCGAAGTCGTTAGTTGAGCTCCATTACATTGGTGTACTAGGTGACGCCTTTTATGTACAGCGCTTAGGAGTTGCAGTCTCTGGTCATAGGAGCTATGGTAATCCCGCACAATGTATTGTATTTGTTATCTTGAAGTCGTTTGTGTCTTGTGCGCGCTTTTCGTTGGGAGCTTGTGGAACTCTGTTCCTGGCTGCCACATAAATAACTTTAAACTGAAGAGGTCTTGAACGAAGAAGCGCTGTTCTCTGCGAACACTTCAAGAATGTTCTTTGGCGCTATACATGCAGATACGTGAACTCAGATGACGTGCTCTACAATACTGATTAAGTCGTCAACAACTACGTTAAAAATCCTTATGGCCATCTAAGTCCACGCTGCAGGTCCCGTTTATATTTATCTTCACCTTAGATAATTTGTGTTTTCCATAACTCTCTCTACCTCACTACTCCACTCTATCTCACTACCTCACTATCTCACAACTTCTCTCTCTCAAAACATCACTACCTCACTCTGTAGCTCACAACCTCACAACTTCACTCTCTCTCACTCACTACCTCAATCACTCTCTATCTCACTACCTCACTCTTTCTATCTCACTAACTCACTTTCACTAACTCACTTTCACTACCTCTCTCTCTATATCACAACATCACTCTATGCTTATATATCACTACCTCACAACATCCCTCTCCCTCACTACCTCACTCTCTCACTACCTCACTGTCTATCTACCTCACTCTCTATCTCACTACCTCACTCTCTATCTACCTCACTCTCTCTCACTACCTCACTCTCTATTTCAATACCTCACTCTCTCTCTCTATCTCACTATCTCACTCTCTCTCTGCTAATGCAATAGGTATCACATATGCAAAAAAAAAAGCTAATGCCAATAGAAATGACAATGCCATTTATTTAGGGATACAAAAATGATAAAAAAAATAATGAGCAATACCAATAGCTCTACCTATAATATTGCCGAGACCATTGCATTGTAAATGCTTGTTTAAAGTTTATTTGGCATCACACGGTCTTCAATCAGTTGAAAAAATATAAGCGGGGCTTCAAAAGATGTCTTGCCCAGGGCCTCAAAAATCCTTAAGACGACTCCCTCTCCCCTTATTCTTCTTTCTCTTTCTGCTCCTTTGTCTCCAGGTCCTTGGATAAATACCCCTGGTTTCCTAGCAGGGCAGGCCTCCAGTAATTCTACCTGCCTAGTGTCACGTAGATTACAGCCCTCACGTTGGATTCCGAGAGAACGGGAAGGACTGCCTTCCCACCCACCTGGGGAGGGTAATAGGAAACCTGCTTGTTTTCAAACTTTGCACTGACAGTGATTGTCAGGTGGCTGCGTTTAGACCGCCAACCCCAGTGATTATACCCTTGTGCTCCTTCGAAGCGGATTGAAGCCCTTCATCGGCAGGCTTGTGTGAACCTTGTAGTGTTGCTTCCTGAACAGAGCTGCACGCTGCCTTGCACAAGCTCTGCTGGCCTTACCTGCCACTGACCTTTGCTGCATGGAAGTCCACAGACCGCCCGAGGAACCCAGACCCTCTGACCCTGGAGATCACTGAACTAGCCAGATCTACAGTCCATAGGCGCAAGGGCACACACGAGGATCGTGCAGGCCCTCTTTAAACTAACACACCAATGAATGCGCTGGTCAGCTGCCCATGGGCACCAAACAGGTCCTAGTAGTGTCTCACGTGAACGTAGAGCCCTTTCAAGGGATTCTGATGGTAAACTGGGAGGGAACCATACATATGGATGCCCATAACCTTATTTATTTTTTTACTTTGAGCTATTTTGATACATTTTTCTTTGGGTAGGTACGTGTGAACACTGAAACAATCGATTCCATTGCATTAGAATCTTGGTTACCCTGCTAACCGGTTGCATTCTGGGATTTTTTAAAGATGTCTGGTGTAATCCATTTTGGAAAGGGCACAGTGGTTACTTTATTTTTGTTGGAGGGTTGCGGGACTACATATTATTTCTATTATGCGAGGTGATTGTGATTAGTTAGGCATCGCAAACGGTATATATTGTGGTAGTGCTGCAGTTGCATCTGTGTTATTTTATTGCTTTTTCACGGCTGATTTTCACTGTTTGGCTACTATTTTAACTGCACCTATGTTTATTTTTTGAGGCATCCTTTAAGTACTAGTTGGACATTGATTGTAACTGCATTACTTGTGTTGAGGATCAACTTTCACACCAGGTACTTTATACAAGGTCTAGATGGATCGACAAAGCTACCCAGAGAGCGAAGGAAGGTTGTGGGAAGCCGCCTTTCCATACAAAGTAGCCACAGTCCTGGTCTGTGGGTATCACCAGCAATTACTCATTTGACATTGCTAGGTAGTGTCTCTGAGTACACGTTTTGAAAGTAAAGATCGACCTCTTTAGTTTGGTACATCAAGGAAATAAAGCGACGCGAGTCATCTGATGATATTCTCGGTATAGATTTTTTTCCAACAAAGTAAGGGAGAGTTCTATAGCCACCTGAAAACCACTGTAGTTTCTGGTATAGCTCAAGTTTTAATAATTAGCAATCATTTGTAAAACCCTTACAAATACACAACCAGTTGGTTCCCGCATCTTCTGCCATAGATACCAACCAAGTAAATGCCTCACTGAGGACGTGGAAGTATTAACTAGTGAATTCACACCGATTCTGCAAAAGAGGAGATGTGATCACCTAGTGTTATTGCAAGTGTATGACGTCACTGAATCCAAGTTAACAAATACACAAATGTGATTCTAAGGGAATATTAGATTTCTTTTTTGATCAAAGAATTAGTTATGTCTGAGGTAAGAAGAGGCCAGGTCCTGTATGGCAAACAAACTAAACGCTGTCCCACCAGGGCAGAGGAACACCCCTCATTTCCCAGCCTTTTACACAGAATATTCATGCACCTAACGGGCGTCCTTTAAATATTCTGTGTAACTGGTTCAGAAACCATTGCTGTGAACGGCGATTTACAATTGTTGTACACAGTGATTTACACCGAACAATGAAATACGAGTTGTCTTGGGTAATGTTGATGCCGACATAAAGTCAAAACAGTACTTTTATGACAGCATTTTAAGCACCCTATTGCATGTGCCAGTCCAACCTCTGATTATTTCCCAAGCTCGCAAACTACCTAATGATTTTGAAGGAAGGATTAGAGGGGTTTCAGATAACATGGAAATGAATGTGATTTATTTATAGGTAACATTTGGCAAATAATGGCACGGGTACGTCTCAAAACCTCTGCAGACGTCAACAAAGCAACGCTGTTGATTGCTTTTAGTTGCTGCTTGTTGGTGATGCCGTGGCTGGATAAAGAACTGTGGACCTGATTAGGGATTTGGCGTTGTGGGAGTGGGCCACCTCACCAGTGCCCCGCTCCCACACTGCCAAACTCAACCGCCGACTGCCTGATTAGGAGTTTTCTTCTGGTCTGGTGGGTGGTGCTTTGGTGGTCCGCGGCGGTGAGCCATAGAAAAGCACTGCAATGGGAATGCCAAAGCCCCTTCCTGCACGGCATGGACTGGTGCAGTTCATGCCATGCAGGAACTGTTGCATGCACACAGAGCAGCACATCATGTGCGGACTGCATGCACCCCATGGCCCGGAGGCAACATGGGGCCATGCAGGGCCCCCTTAGTTTCCTTACCCCCACAGTTTTCATGGCCGCCTCACTGGCATTAAAATTGTGGCGGTGAGGAAACTGGTATTCTGCTTGGCGGGGCTGCACCTGCACCACCAGCATATTGCAGGCCTGAGACCACTACAAGACTTTACGGATCCCTGGCAGTAGCAGCGGTCCCATGACTGACCGCCCAACTCGAAATACGGTGGTAGAACCACTGGCGCGGCGGAAGCCGCACCGCTACCATGGGTTTGGCGGTCCATCTGACTACCAAACTCCTAATCAGGCCCAAAGTTTTTTCTCCACACTGGGTGCCCTTTACGATTTCAGATAATCAAGAATCTGCAATAGGCAGCATGTGTCAGTAGGTGAGTACTCTTAAAACTAGTTTTAAATGGGGCTTTATTTGGGAGGTGTAAGAAAAGCATTAGAAGCTTGTTAATACATTGACTAACCTGTATAAACAGGACTATGAGGCTCATAGTCCTGTTTATACAGGTTAGGACGTAAATAGTATGTTTATGTATAAAAGGACTGACTTGACAGCAATAGTACCACGTAAGCGTAGGTAAAGCTGTAGATCTGTGGCGAGGGTTTATCACCAGGAGGCAGAGAAGGAGGCTGGCCATGGGCCTAGTGGGCCTGACTGTTCTGAGCCTCGGTTGCTTCGTTTATTAACTCCGCATTATCTTTGTTGTATTCATAGGTCCCGATGGAGAGGAACATTGGCACAAGCATTTTCCATTTTGCGGAGGGGTGTTTCAGTCTCCGATTGACATTCACAATGACATTCTGCAGTACGACTCCACGCTCCTGCCCATTGAGCTCGTGGGCTATAACTTGTCTCTGACGGAGCAATGTATCGTTTCCAACAATGGCCACTCATGTAAGTAGACTTATTTCGTTGATGATCAAAGCAACTTTGATGCTTTATATTTTCAAACACAGCTCACCCCCACATCTGTAGAACAACTTTATTTTATCAGGAACTACACAACGCCATGATACAGCCCCTTACATCTACATGAACAATCTTTTGTGAACTCTAATGATTTTTCTTCACAGGAGATAACCTAATTCAACTCTAATTGAATACAGTTACTGCACCATATAATCCGGCTGAAAACTGGAATTCTGGAATGAAGCTAAGGTGTTTCTGGTAATTCTGACAGAGCCTTTATCAAGCAGCATCTATCACTTGTATAATCTTCAACTCAAATTGCAGCCGCTGCTATTCTTCTTTACTTGGGTTCATCTCCTCCTCATCATGGTCCATATTTGGAAAGAGTACACACCTCACTCGAAGGACATGCATTTTTAGCCCCTCCCACTAAGGTGTGGCTAGAGACACCTTCAGCACATGCGGATCAGTCTTCTATGATTGGGAAATGGTAGCAAATTCTACTTGTAAGGAGCTTGATATCCATGTCTGGCCTTCATCGCAGCCTTTGCTCACGTGCGAACAGATTGGCAGACACAAGGTAGTCAAGTAAAACCATAACAAGTGAAACTCTTCTAGCTCTGTATGAACTAAAGCTAAAGTGGCTGCCAGTGAGGCACAGAGGCCATTAATAGTGGAAATCTTGAGAGCCGCGAGAGAGAATTGAATGCACAGGAGGATAGATGACTTGAAGGCTGACAGCTGCCACCCCACCCTTGCATATCCTACTGATGCTGCTGTTTACCTGAACCCTCAGAACACCAGGTGCCTTGATGCACACCTTGTGCGACATGACCGTACGTCGTGGTACCATTAGTCTTCCAGATTGTGTAAAGGACCCATTCTATGATCTTGTCAGGGACATTTTTGATCTTTAAAACCAGACATGTGATCTAGATTTCGTAGATACTATGGCACACCATTTGGAAACAATGTGATAATGCAAGCATACCTGGATATGCTGTACAGGATTTTCAAGAGATGCCCGGACTGCTTTGATGCGAAACAAAACAATGGGTCCCTGTGGAGTAAGGCACGAGCCTAGATTCCCTAGGCCAAATAATTCACAGTCGAATCATGAGTTTTGAGATCATTCAATTCAATCTAACAAAAGTAAAGATAGTAACGCTGGTGACATCAGTAAGAAAGGTGCATAAGTGCTGTAGTGAAGAAATATTTAATACATTTGATATGTAGATTAGTAGCTGGTGGCTACAGAAATTAATCCCAGTAAGACTCCAACTGAGAGTACATATAGATTAATATGGTAGGTGAGAACAGTCCGCTAGTAAAATTGTCAAAGTTTCAACCCAGTTATCGGCAATTTGTCAGGGTCATAATCGGGACAAAAAAGACAATGGTAGTAACCATAGCGGGAATGAACCCGCGATGCGGTGTATGAATCGGGAAAATGAATAGTGTCACCCACCCAATAGGTATCTGTTGTATGAACAGAAAATCCAAGTCGCAGGGGAAATGCGCCCTATGGAGGGAGACTACCGTCCAAGGATCAGTGCTTACGAGCTTTGAAATATGCTGGGGAAATATGCCCTCGGGAGGAACCAACGGCCAAGTATTGCTTGTGGGCTTCACAATACCATCAATCATGCTAGCAAGCTGCAGACTGCAATGGTGAGTGCTTTGCTGGACAAACCATTTGATGGAAAGGAACCCCTCAGAGAAAAACCAAGCTCCTCCTTGGCAAGGTATACTGTAAAATTCCATTCATTACTGTCATTGTGCTGCAGTGGCATTTAAACTTGGTTATGATATCCCTGTATGTTTCAATGCACAGCTATCCCGTACAGCTATTCACCCTGAAGACAACACTTCTGGTGGCCATTACTTTAGTTCTCAGAGTTAGTAAGTATTTGACTCTGGTCTACTGGGTTTAGAACACAGACCAAGTGTAGAAAAATTAGTTTTGTACACTTGCTCCGCCTTTTGGCAAAGGTAGCGTCCCCTGTTCGATGTAAGCTGGCCTATCTCTCTTCCTTGTTCTTCTTCTCCATACCCTTCTAAATAGGAAGAGCTGACGGCAAGGCAGGATCTGGAGCGGCTGTCTCATGCTACATTGATCTTACAAGATTTGATCTGGTGATTTACGAGCTTTTCAATGGTTTTGCTAGGGCACAACAGAGAAAAGCAGTGCCTAACTGTACTATATCCCATCGAGTCACTTTGTATTAAGATCGGGTAAGCACCGGTAAAGAAATGTGTGCATGCAGGCAGTTGCATGCTTTCTGCTAGAGCCCTAGCTGCTTCTAAATGTGGCTGGTATTTGCCAGGTTTTGAATTGGTTCTGGTTACACACTTTTGCTAAGCATTATTGCTTGGCTGCTCAGGCGAGAAGCAATGGCTATTTTCCTTGCGTTGTTCTGCATGACGTCCTTGTTTAGCCAGCAGTACTCTGCTCTGCTCTCAATTGGGACTGCTTTGGAACGCCTTCAGAAGATGAGGAATCTTAGGATGAAGTAGCCATCAGAAGTCTAAATTATTTATCTTTGGCAATACTCTTTCTGGTGAGTAATGCATCCTCTCCAATTCCCTGACACCCTCCCTTCTCCCATTCTGAGGTAGTGCCTCTCTCAGTAATGATTCCAAGATATCTAACATTTATGCAGCAATACAGTCTGCTGTTAAGCTTAGTTTGGTTCCTCTCAACGAGCCTTGGTTGGATGCAGTGGAAAAAGTAAAGAAACGGATGCCAGCAAGCTAGTGAGTGCTGTATGTAGGCTGGTGTTGACAGTTTCAAGATGATGGAGCTGTGACTGGACGTGTGTTGCTACTTGACAGGACGGGAGAGCTGCTGATGGGGAGAAAAAGCTTCCGGGCCCTGTCTGGCATCTAGAGATATTCACCAGGAAGAGTGACTTTCGATTATGGAGATTGAGAACCTTGCTGTACTTTCCATTAGCGACGGTAGCACAATCCTTTAAATTCCATGAGGTGTTCTAGAACCGTGGCTCTTAACATTTTGACTTCTTGCCACCTCCTCTGACCCCAACACCCGATTCGTTACTGGAAGCCAGGGACATCTAAGACCTATCTATGATTTGTATTTCAACAACAATACACAAACAAATGTACACTATAAGAACTCAGCACATCTATTTTCCTCTGAAAATGCATGTTTAAATATGATCGACACTATATACTGGTAGAAGACCCATATCATATTCCCAAATCAATAGGTAATCCTGTGAAATCTGAGATCTTATAAAAAATTGTGGGATAGAAATAGTAAATGGATTGACATTGGCCTTGGACTTGCATGCAGCAGTAATTAAGCTTGGATGGACCAAGCTAGAGATGATGCAGGGTCTTTGTGTCAAAAGGTGACGAAGATGGTGATTGCATAAAAGCTAGGACCAGGTGCTCTGTATGCCAAAGTATATGCTGCCTACTAGAAAGCGCTGCTCGGTCTGTGACATCATTTCCTCTCTGCTGAAAAGTGCAAGCTTGTCCCCTTTTCAGTACCAAAAAGTGTAGGTGCTTGGAGTCTGTAAGTGCATTCCCATGTAAAGCAGTGGATGGGAGAACACAGCAGCTGGAAAGGTCTTTGGGCTGTCTACTTTTGTATACATACATAATACTGGCTCTCAAGAGCAGGTACTTATGATTTTTCTAGCAGATCACTAGTATTCAAAACTGTTTTCAGTCAGAAACAGATGGCTAGTCGGTTGGAGAATGTTTGAAGGCGAACATTGACTGCATATATACAAATGCTCCGCTTTGAACTAGCAATCCGCTTCTGATTTTAAAAGTTTCTAAAGCGCTTATGATTATTTTTTTAACATATATGTATTAATAAAAATCAATAAATATTTCAGATACATTGAACAAGAAGTAGAATAGACTTCAAATAAGTATTATTGTTATTTGATGAAACTATTGTCCTCGTAGGAGAAAGAATCTTTAAAGAGTATTGATAATAATGGTTAGATGCCATAGAGCGGCCTACAGGTTAAGAACCGCTGTTCTAGACCCTCAATACAATCCCTCCGCTGTGAGGATGCTCCTCCCATCTACTACATGATCTCTTGAACCTTCCTATTGCTACTCTCAAGACTCTTCTGTTTGTCCTCTCCATAGATGTCACCATCTCCTCAGTGTTGTGAGTGTTGGACTAGAGCCTCTCTACAGCTGGCATTGGGAGGGATATCTTGTCTGCGAAAACACCTAGTCAGAGACTTTGGGACAGGAAGCTCAAAGGGAACATTTCTCTCAAAAAGCTGGGAGTTTCTCTGGTAAGGCTTGCGCATTGGCTCAAAGTTTAAAAATTAGAGAGGCCTACTATAAATTCCTCACACTCCAGCTAAAATTGCTGCTTGGGACAAGTCGAGGCCAAGCACATGCGGGTGGGAGTGTAGAGCTATGGGGATCCAGAGACACTTGTTATGGTTGTGCCCCAATTTACAAAGATACTGGGAAGCTGTCCAGGTTGAAATTAACTTGGCTATTGGCGTTCATATTCTTAGGGATCCAGGATTAGTTTTCCTTGTCCGTGCAATATCCTGGCAGAAAATCTCACAGATTCCTGAGAGAGAAACAGATTGCAGTCTCCACCAGCACAGCGACACAAGCAATCTTAGCTCATTGAGGGCCACCAGAGGTCCCAGTGTTTACGGAATGCCTCCATACACTGTGGGAGATACTTGCCATGGAACAAAATCACACCTTCTGCCTAGACTCGAGACATACAATACAGACTGGGCTCGATCGATCCAGATTGTCTCCCGAAAAAATAGAGAGGGAACATGCCCTACGTTTTTAAAAGGTACCAGTAGATGCCACCGTAGTGGTGTAGCTTTATACCACCTTTACCATATATATATATATATATATATATATATATGTGTGTGTGTGTGCATCTATGTGTGTGTGTGTATGTATATGTATGTATGTGTATGTATTATCTACTGGCGGCCGCCAGTAGATAGTTATAGTTAGGACCTATTTTCCATAGGAAATCTGTAACATTCTATTGGGAATATCTTTGGCACTGGTTGACGAATCTTCGCAAAATTTTCCAAACTTTTGCCCAGCTCCGCTCCGCTCATATACTGAAAATTTCACGGTGATTCGTCAAGCGGGGGCCGAGAAAAAAGGGGGGGTCCCAAAACGCATTTTCCCCATGCATTTTCCCCATGCATTTTCCCATAGGACCTGTTGACGCAGCTACAGCCCGAACTGCTGAACGGAATTACACCAAATTTGGCAAAGAGATAGTCCTCAGTTCAGACTCGTGCCTTTTGCTTAAATGGTGTAAATCCGTTAAGTAGTTCCTGAGAAAATTAGGGTAAAAAAGTTAGTGATATCTGGGCGGAGCCTAACCACACATCTCATCGTGAGATCTGATTGGCTGTCAGTACTTCATCCAAGAAGTGTTGGCAGCCATCTTGGGACCAATATACATGATAGCGCCTCATTAAAAAGCATTGCAGTTAATAGAAGGTTTTAAGACTTTAGTTACATTATAAATCATTTGTTGATGGTACCATACTCATTTTAGGAATTGTGGTGTGTTCTAACGTGATTTTACCTTGTGAAAAAGCCTTCTGCTGGGATATCATGAATCATGTTTGAGAGAAAACTATTTTCTCATGCCTTTCCCACAGAGGTTTGGAAGGTGATCTATAAGCTAAACTGAGAGCATATTTTCTGTAAATTCACATTATCTTTCTCAGGCATGTGAGAATGAAGTCTGACATTCTCAGTAAAACATGTACATCCAACAAGGGCAGAGATTGTCAGTTGATTCCTTTGTGTTCTACTGCAGCTTCCCAGAGTGTTCTAAAGAACAACTAGAGCACCAACAGTATTACTTATGACAAAAGTATGGCACACCTGAAGCCATCTTGATTGGAATAAAGTGGTAACACTTAAAACATTTAATTTACAAATGATCAAAATGAGGGGGTTCATTTTGCCATAGAAATTATGATTAGTGCTGCAGAAAGAAAAAATTGGGCACATTTTGACTTCTCAAATCCTCTTCTATTTCATAAAACAATTCTGACATGCAGACTGAAACATGCACTTTGAATACCAGCAGCAGACTTCCCTGGTGAGCAGTAGCTTTACTACTGTGATCTAATGAGCAACTAGAGTGCTAACATTCAGAATTTATGGCAAATGTGTGACACATCTGAATGCCTTCTTGATGGAACCAAAGTAAAGAACTGAAAGTATTTCGTACTGAGGAGACTGCAGTAAATGAGGAAATTAGGAAACTTCATAACAAATAAATCTCCCAAGATGGCCACCAGAGACAAAAGAGCCCAAATGTAGCCCAAATATCACCCAGATGTAGCCCAAGTATAGCCCAATGACATAATGTCCCAGAGTGTTCTTAAGAACAACAAGAGCGCTTACTGTCTTACTTATGACAAAAGTATGGCAAACCTGAATCCATCTTGATTGGAATAAACGTAACACTTAAAACATTTAATCTAAAAAGGAACACAATGAGGGGGTTCATTTTGCCATAGAAATTATGATTAGTGCTGAAGAATGAAAAATTAGGGCACATTTTGAGTGACTTCTCAAATCCTCTTCTATTTCATTAAACAAATTCTGATATGCAGACTGAAACATGCACTTTTAATACCAGGTGGGAGGGGAGTGGCAGCTCAACAGAACACTCAGAGTAGATAGGAGTGGCAGGTCCATGAAACATGGTGGGCAAAAAGGATGGAGCAGGGGCATGCACAAAGACATCGGAGCGCAGGGGAAAGGAGAATAGGGGCAGCAAGCTAAGCACAGAGGATAAGCAGGAGGTCAATGATGGGCCATAGAATTGGGCAATGGAGGGCAGGAGGAGTGGACTGGTACATCATGCTAAATGGAGGGCAGTGGCAGCACATCAGACCATGCATGGCAGGAGGGAGGAGGCTAGTCCATGGATTCAGACAACCGAGGATAGGGAGGAGGTGGATGGGGCAGCAAGCTAACTGTTCAGAGAAGGTGAGTATTAGGAACTTTATTCTTTTTAAAATGTGTGTCTGTGCGAACTACTTAAAATATGAACAAGTATGCAGCATAATCTCACTTTTATTCAGGAAGAAGAGGACGTTTGTGACTGTGACTCCGGGCTCACTTGGCAGAAACTTCCCCTGACCCTCCACCCCCCCATCGCAAAATGTAATGCCCGTGAAAAGGGTAGGTGGACGCAGTGTTATATAGAACATAGTCCTGAGAGCACGATTGAAAATGAAAACCAGATATAGTATATGGTATAAACTATGCACCAAAAAGTGTGATATAAGATAAACCGGGGCGTGAAATATAATATGCAATACATTGTGCGCAATGACAGATTCATTGGAGAGCGTGAGATAGCACAGGCACTAGCGCGTGCTATGCGATATGCGCCTTGGAATGTAATATGCACAGGGCAGTGTTGTGTAACCTAACTAGTCTCTAAAGTTGTAATATAAAATATGTGCTGGGGAGTGTAACGTTGCATATGCACTGTGACAAAGATATGGATCCCAGATTGTAATATGTGTGGCATAGCACTGTGCGTTATAACATAGGCATCGAGGAAGGCACGTTAGATGGGGCAATATAACCCGTGCGAAGGCAAGTGTGGCATTACATATTCACGGGGTGGTGTTACAGTGCACATGGGCTAGAGAGTGTCATAGCATACGCACTAGCTGGTGGAATACAACACAGAGGTGTGTGGCACTCGGCGGGCACTGGTGGGTGTAACACAGCATTGGGCTCAGCCAGGAGCACGCTGTGACTCTCATGTGAGGTTTGTCTCCTTTCCAGAGAGTAAAATAAAAAGTATTACACATCCGGCGGTGGGTGTGTGTTTTATTAACTGTGAGGGGGGTTTCTTGCATAGTTTGGTCGAATTTTTGTCGAATCCCCTTTGAATGGCTTAGTGTGCGTGTGTATTAAATGTGCCCGTCAATAGTTACCCATGTTTGTATAAATAAACGACAAGTGTGTCTACTTGGAGAGTACCCACCGGCGGGGGCGCCGGAATTAGGCACGGTAGGGCGTCAGACACGTCAGAGCTTCACTAGCGGTGTAAATACATTCTATGTGGATTAATTGTATGCATAGTCGCCTTGTAATGAATATCACGCAAATCGTCATGGTGATAGGTGCATACGGTTTGTCCAGCATGTCCTAGGTGCTTCTATAAATATATATTTTTTTTAAATAATAAAAAACAAAGGCCGGCCCCGGGGGGATGGGGTCCCTGGGGCCATAAGTGGCCTGAGGAGGGGGGCAACGCAGCCCCCTCCTAAAGAATAAATAAAAAAAGGCCATGACCCGGGGGTTGGGGTCCCCGGGGCCGATTAAAAACTTGAGTGGGGGGTCACGCGGCCCCCTTCCAAATTAATTTTTTTCAACAAAAAAAATTAGGGTGCAGGCCCTGGGGGATGGGGACCCCAGGGCCAATAAATTAGAAAAAGAAAGGGGGGGGGCACACAGCCCTCCTTCTTAAAAAAAAAAAAAAAAAAAAAAAAAAAGACCGGCACTCTGCAAACGCGCCCCCTGGCCAATTGTAAGTTGGGGAATTAATGCCCCTTCAATACTGAGGGTCCCTGAGGGCCAACTGGCTCAACATATATCGCCAGTATGCGCCAGGGAGCTGTGTTGCAGACAGGTGTTCTGAGGCCACGCCCCTTTTTACACCTCTATGCCACGCAGCTCTGTGGCGCTTACTGGAGGTACCTAGTGGGCTAGTTTGACCCTAGGGACCCTTAGGATTCAAGGGGACCTAATCTCTCAACTTAGAACGGCCACAGGGCGCGTTTACACAGTGGTGAAGGGAGGGGACGGGGCCTGAGGTGACGTGTGCAAACACGCCCTGTGTTTCGTTTTAAGTTGGGGAAATAATTCCCTTTCAATCCTGAGGGACCCTGGGGGCCAACTAGCCCACCAGGTGCTTCCAGTAAGCACCACTGCTCTGCGTTGCAGAGAGGTGGTGCAGGCTGTGCCCCTTTTTACACCTCTCTGCAATGGTGCTTACTGGACGTACCTAGTGGGCTTTTTTGCCCCTAGGGACCCTCCGGATTCAAGGGGACTTAATCTCCCAACTTAAAACGGCCACAGGGCATGTTTACACCGTGGGGAAGGGAGGGGACGGGGCCTGAGGTGACGTGTGCAAACAAGCCCTATGGCGCGTTTTAAGTTGGGGAAATAATTCCCCTTCAATCCTGAGGGCCCCTGGGGGCTAACTAGCCCACCAGGTGCTTCCAGTAAGCGCCACTGAGCTGCGTTGCAGAGAGGAGGTCCAGGCTGTGCCACTTTTTACACCTCTCTGCAACGCAGCTCTGTGGCGCTTACTGGAGGTACCTAGTGGGCTAGTTGGACCCTAGGGACCCTCAGGATTCAAGGGGACTTGATCTCCTAACTGAAAACGGCCACAGGGCGTGTTTACACAGTGGGGAAGGGAGGGGACGGGGCCTGAGGTGACGTGTGCAAACACGCCCTGTGGCGCGTTTTAAGAGGTAGTTTTAATCCCCTGCCCTATTATATACTAGGGGCTTACAGAGGAGGTCATGCTAATCACAGGGGGATCCCAACGCATAGTGTTCCCTAGTGTATGTAGGTGTTTTCACTGTATTCTGAGTGTCTTTTAACATAGCACTGGCTCTAGGACTGGTTAGTTAGACTCAGTTACCACCAATATCCATCTGAAAAAGTTGAGGGTACAGGATGATTTTGCAACAAGGCTTCTTTCTGCTCTTCTGTTTGTTCTTTCTGCACGTTATCCTTCTTCCTGCACTTTTCTTCGTCTTTGAGGACTTCTGTTGCTTCTTTCTGCATTTCTTTTTTTTTCTTTCTGTGCGTTTTTTCTTCTTTCTTCACATGTCCTATCTCTGTAGGCATAGTTAGAAATTAGCATTTAAAAAACCTTTTAAATTCACTGAAAAAAACATAGGTTTCAGGCACGTTATAGTTAGGAATTAGCATTTAAAAAACCTTAAAAATTCACTGAAAAAAACATAGGTTTCAGGGGCGTTATAGTTAGCTGGACTTTTCACTCGTACAAAACCATTGAAATTCCCGCGTTATAGTTAGTTCAGCTGACTATAACTCGCGCGCCCTCAATGCACTGCTGATGACTTCATATATTACATCACTCATGACATGGTCAGTGACATCTCAAATGACATCACTGATGACATCACTGATGAAATCATCCTTGTGATAGAGTGGCAGATCTCCTCTCCCCCTAATAAAACCTTTGATACACACATTCACAAATAGAAACTAAAATTTTCAAAACAATGGACATACCAATACCAGTTACAACAACCTATTCAGTAATTCTAAGATCCCCATACACATCCACTCATTCACCAACAGTCCTATACAGTCACTCATACATCTACTCACACATCATATGTACTCATACACCTATACATCCTGTTACACAACGCCACTCATCCATAGAGTTACTCACATACATAGTCACTCATGCTAATAAAGAATCAAACCTCCATTTGCTTGCATATACAGTTATACACACACCACCATACTTACTTCTACAGAAACGTACACATACTTAGTCTTTTAAACAATCACTTATAGAAACACATACTTATTCATACAGGAACTCTTCCAATCTCTCACTCTCACATATACTCACTTATATACACCAATAGTCACATATACTAGTTTAAAACATATGTAGTTACTCATAAAGACACTATTGAGACAGTCATTCACTCACTAACACACCCATGCACACACTCATCCACCCATACAGTCCTACACACATGCTGTCTTCAACACATACAAACAGTGAGTCACTCATTCATGCACCTATGCACTACGTAATACCCCCCACCGAACCATACAGACACTCATACTGATACTCAAAAAACCAACTAATAACCTATATAGACACTCATGTAGCTACTCACCAACCCATGCAGCCACTTATACACAAAGTGAGAGACTGATACAGATATTTACATATTTAAACATTACTCACTAAGCCATGTATTCACTAAGATACACTTAATCAGTCAGTTATACAATCAATTTTTCAAAAACAAATTATCCATTTAGACACTTATATACCCATTTATTCTTCCATCGACCTTGAGATATACATATATAAAACATATGTAATTTTCAGAAAAACACACATTCACTGGATGATGTCATCAGTGATGTCATCTGAGATGTCATCAGTGATGTCATGAGTGATGTCACTGACCATGTCATGAGTGATGTAATATGTGACGTCATCAGCAGTGAATTGAGGGCGCGCGAGTTATAGTTAGCTGAACTAACTATAACGCGGGAATTTCAATGGTTTTATACGATCGAACAGTCTAGCTAACTATAACGCCCCTGAAACCTATAGTTTTTTCAGTGAATATATATATATATATATATATATATATATATATATATATTCACTTAAAAGACCATAGGTTTCACACATGTTATAGTTAGGAATTAGCATTTAAAAAACCTTGCAAATTCACTTAAAAAACCATAGGTTTCACACATGTTATAGTTAGCTGGACATTTCACTCGTAAAAAACCATTGAAATTCCCCCGTTATAATTAGTTCAGATAACTATAACTCGCGTGCCCGCAATCCACTGCTGATGACGTCACATATTACATCACTCATGACATGGTCAGTGACATCACTCAGAACATCACTGATGACATCATCCTTGTGATAGAGTGGCGGTCGCGCGAGTTATAGTTATCTGAACTGACCTGAGGACCACCTCTTTGCCAAATTTCAAGTAATTCTGTTCAGCCGTTCGGGCTGTACCCTCGACTAAAGGTCCTATGGGAAAATGCATGGGGAAAACACGTTTTGGGACCCCCCTTTTTTCTCAGCCCCCGCTTGACGAATCACCCCGAGACTTTCAGGGTACGAGCTGAGCGGAGCGCCCCATTAGTTTTGAAAATTCGCGAGGATTCGTCAACCGGCGTTCAAGTTATTCAAAATAGAATTTTCAGATTTCCTATGGAAACTCGGTCCTAACTATAACTATCTACTGGCCCTGCAGGCTTGATCACCAACAATTCATTTAAACTCAAACTCCTTATTTACATAATTTTCCGTGCTCGTGACAAGTCACGTGACGGGACTACAACATTAGTGCATTAAAAGACAGACTCGTAGTCCAACGGGAAAGAAAACTCTTGGCTCTATAGTGCACAATTGATCATGCAAATCGTAATACTTATAAGAAAAAATCCTGTAAAAGCACATCTCATGTCATGCCTCCCCCAAGAGAAACAAAAGCGGGCAAGTGCCCTGATTATTCCTGATTAATGCAATTCCTGATAGCAGATATTATCGTAACGTTATCAACACGTGTACTACGCAGATCCATGTGGTTATCTTCAAATCGACAATTTGTCATTTTTCACATTTTGCATGATTAGCAATTTAAGCCCATTCGATTTACTTTTTAAACAAAGTAGCCCATTGGTCATGTCTTACTCTAGACCAGGGGTCTCCAACCTTTTCTGTAGTGAGAGCTACTTCTGCTCAAGGCAAGTCTTCCCGAGCTACTAGTAAATTTTATACCTGTAAAATAGTGACTACACTATGACCACCCAAAGCAAGATTTTCAGTAGTTACCACCCAAGGATACCAAGTGCGGTTACCAGCAGAAATGCTGGGAAAAAGTTCTTTAATATTAAATGCCTCCTCTTGACTTATGAAGTAACATTCAAATCTTGACATGCCCAGTGGCACAAAGGACATAACCACAGCAGTACATCTCCCCAGCTCAGCTTGAATTATCATTCACCAGTTTCTGAAAATGCACATTTCCTATCTAATACTACTTTCCACTGTGGGCAAACAAACTCAATTTTACAGAAGAAACCCTATTTTTGAAAACTAAAACTACCTTTAAAATATCAGTTTTCAGTTTTTGAGAAATGCATAGACTCAAAACATCAGCTTGTCATTATCATCATGTACTCCCATGTACAAATGCCTCATATGGACAGACTACTTTGAATTCCCAGGTATTACAGTCATATGCCATGGATGCTCACCATTGGTATAGGAAACAATCGTCCTAGACTTCTTTAAAGCTACAATTCAGTAATGAAAAACATTCATTAGTCAAAGGGCATTAATGTATCACCATTTTCTTTACAATGCAAACAAGTATATCCTCAAAAGACACAAAGGCACAAAATATCGCTCCAATAGTGACTGTTTATTATTCACTTACTTTTATAACAGATCACCATATTCAATGCTCCAAAAAGAGAAAGAGGCTGCTCCAAGGGGAGTGTGAAAAAGGAAAGTGCTTGTGAGGTATGACAGATATAAAGGAGGGGAATCCAAAAGGCAAATTCAATAACCAATCAATTGCACATTCTGGTATCCTTAGTAAAACTGTTCGTGGTTCATAGTGGCACCAGTTTTACAGCTAGGCCTGTCCCTTATGGATTTACAAATATTCATTTCATGATTTTATGATGACGCACAGAGAACATTAATCTGTGAAAAAGGCAGGGCTAGGATGATATCAGGTACAGGCCCATTGGGGGAAGAGTGTTGACGTTTTGACCCAAGTGCAATGAGGGTAACTTATATCCTCTGCAGGCGGGTCTTCCTCAGGACGGGGGTGGGGAGGCAACCTAGGGTGAGGTACAGTCAGGATGCAGCCCCTGAGGAAGACCCGCCTGCAGAGGATATAAATTACCCTCATTGCACCAGGGTCGAAACGTCGACACTCTCCCCCAGTGGGCCTGTACCTGATATCATCCCAGCCATCCTTTTCACAGATGAATGTTCTCTGTGCATTATCAGAAAATCAGGAAATTAATATCTGTAAATCCATAAGGGACAGGCCTATCTGTAAAACTGGTGCCATTATGAACCACGACTAGTTTTACTAAGGATACCAGAATATGCAATTGATTGGTTATTGAATTTGCCTTTTGGGTTCCCCTCTTTTATATCTGTCCTACCTCACAAGCACTTTCCTTTTTCACACTCCCCTTGGAGCAGCCTCTTTCTCTTTTTGGAGCACTGAATATGGTGATCTGTTATAAAAGTAACTGACTAATAAACGGTCACTATTGGAGCGATATTTTGCGCCTTTGTGTCTTTTGAGGATATACTTGTTTGCATTGTAAAGAAATGGTGGTACATTAATGATACAATGCTAATTCTATATGTACCGGATGCCCTTTAACTAATGAATGTTTGTCATAACTGAATTGTAGCTTTAAAGAAGCCTAGGACTGTTTTTTCCTATACCAATCGTTGCCCAGGTCTGTGGACAATTGTGGGTTACCCCATTATGTCAGAATGGATGCTCACTATAGCACCACGGATGCCTGGATTATGCCAGTAATGCCCACCATTATACTAGGGCCACATTTGTGCCAAGGCTGGAAACCAGAAGGATCAGGGATAAGACCACATATCAGCCATGACCATTAATATGCCAGGAATAGGTACCTATAGGCCAGTCATGCTCAAAGTAGGTCTATGATGGCTGCCAGCATACCACAACTAGACTAAAAATACTAAAATAGTCAAGGATGACCATTATTATGCCACTGGCACTATTATGTCAGGAATGGACACAATGATGCCAAATATAACACTCTTATGATGGCTAGCATATATATTTGGCGGTTCTTGGCACCAGGCATAGTTTCAAGAAGCAATAGTGTTTATTATGGTCACACAGATAAATGTTGATGAATCTCTTAATTTTCTCTGGTCTGGATCATACCCTGTTCTCCTCAGGTCTTGAGCTGATCATGCATCTCACTGACACATTTTCACTCTGACTCCTGCAGTCCCGCACTTTGGTGGGTCAGCACTGATTACAGCTCAGGCTACTGCTGCCATACTTTTTTGATGGTGCACTGTTCACACACATGTTGTGACTGATAAAGGAGGGACTACAACATGGTCAATCTTCTTGTGGCTTAATTATATTGAGATTGGATACAGACTGTCATGTAGCAGGTCCTATAAGCTGGCCCAGTGTGTGTTTGAGTGTTAGTATGAGTTACTGTGATACGTTTGGCTGGCTGTCACTCTTAGGGTCTTGAGATGATCAGTGTTGCCTTCCTTAATAGGCACCTACTCTCTGAAATTGATACTGGGCTTAACTTCACCTCAGAGAGCTACTTTGAAGGTACTGACGAGCTACCAGTAGCTCCCGAGCTACTCGTTGGAGACCCCTGCTCTAGACGATACTCAACAACAAAGTGTGTGCAGTGCAAAAGGAACCAAAAAAACAACTCAAAAGTTTAAAACACAATCGAGGGGGATTGTTGCTGCTATTCCATATATATATTGTACAGGTCCTTTAAAGATGTGTAATTAGATCTTCCTCAATATTAAGACCTGTGGGGGTTCGTGTATTGAGTGCAAGGATATAGGTTGATTCGAGTCGCCTCAATATTTTTTCTCGATTGCCCCCTCTTACATTTGGCGGTACACAATCAATGACAAAGTAAGACAGGCCTTTCTCATTCTTCTCATGGTGAGATTCAAAGTGGCGGGCCACAGGATATGTCCTGTCCCCATTTTTAATGGCCCTCAAATGCTGTAAGATCCTCTTATGGGCAGGATGGATTGTGCTGCCCACGTACCGCATGCCACACGGGCATTGCAGGACGTAGACAGCACAATCCGTCTTACTTGAAAGGCATCCCTTGATTTTTTTGGTTCTTTTAGAGAGGCCTAATGTGTAAGAGGTGGTATTTTTACCATGGCTGCAGGCTTTGCATTTGTTACATTTCATAAAGCTTGCTCTTCTCGTCAGCCAGGCACTGCCTATAGGCACTTGCTTTTTTGATGTAACCATGTTTGTCACTAACATCTGTTTGAAAGAGCGAGCTTTTCTGAAGGTCAACGCGGTTTTTTTCTGAACAAATTTCCCCAGTAAGGGATCATTGCGAATTAAGTGCCCATGTTTGGAGAGAATGCCCCTGATCTGTTTATGGCTTTTGTTATAAGTTGTGATCATCCGTATTTCATTATTTTTACCGCTTTTTTGGTTGGTTTGACTCCGACTCTCATTGAACAGAATATCCTCTCTAGTTCTCTTTTTGGCTCTTGTAATCGCTTGCTCAATGACCTCGTCTGTGTAACCTCTAGCCTTAAAGCGGTTATGCAGACAGGAAAGCTCTTGTTCAATGACTACCCCCTCTCTGCAATTCCGGATAGTACTTATACTCTCGCCATACGGGATGCTTCTAATCAGGCTATACGGATGGAAACTCTTAGCGTGCAGCAGTGTATTCGTCGAGGTAGGTTTTCTGAACAATTTAGTTTGCACTTTCCCCTCTCTGATATAGATCGTGAGGTCTAGAAAATTTACTTCGGTTTTACTGATTAAGCTAGTAAAGCTTAGATTCAAGTTGTTAATTTGCAACCTCTTAATGAAATCTTGGGCTGCTTTCTCCGACCCCTTCCATATGATAAAAAGGTCGTCGATATAGCGACTCCAAAGTAGCACATTTTCCTCCCATTCACTTTGATGACTGACCTTGACCACCTGCTCCTCCCACCAGCCCATATGCAAATTAGCATAGCTGGGGGCGAAGCAGGTGCCCATCGCTGTACCACAGATCTGATGGTACAGTTGGTCATTGAAGAGGAAAAAGTTAGTTATTTTTCAAACAGGTGGAGATCATAGAAAGCAGCATTTGTGTATGGGACCATAGTTTAATTGGTCGATTGCCCAAAAAATGTTTAACAGCCTTGAGGCCGTCCTCATGTCTAATGCTGGTATATAATGCAACCACATCTATTGTTACCAACAAAAGGTCTTCTTCTCAGGGAAGGTCATAAATCTTTTTCAAAAAATCACCCGTGTCCTGAATAAAAGCTGGTAAAATCCGCACCAAGGGACATAAGAAAGAATCGATGAATCTAGATGTGTTCTCAAATGCCCCCCCTATGGCAGAAATAATCGGCCGACCTGGGGGGTTCTGTTTACTCTTATGCACCTTGGGGATCAGGTAGAATACTGGCACAACAGGATTGACAATTTTCAAAAACGCTAATTCATCACGTGTAAGCAAACATTGACTATACCAAACATAAAGTTGATCATTGAACATTTTATAGCTTGAATGCATGGTATTCTCTTTGATCTTAACATAGTTACTGGAGTTATTCAGTTGTTTCTGTGCCTCTGCAAGGTAGCTACTCCTGTCCCACAGGACAATGTTGCCGCCTTTATCAGCATTGCGCACTATACAGGTGTCATCTGTCGCAAGTCTAGTCCCCAATGCAGAATATTCTCGTTGGTGTTTAGTCAGTGCTTTATATTTAACACTTGTGCACTTCTCTAAATTTTTTAAGTCATTCACAACAAGTTCATTATAGACATCCACTGAGTCTCTGGTGGTTAGCGGAATGAATCTCGAGGGTGGTTTAAACTTGGTAGGATCGAGATATATATATATATATATATATATATATAATATATATATGTATATATCTATATATATATATATGTGTATATGTGTTGTATCCTTCCCCTGTTGGTACACCCCGGTTCCCCCCACACTCCCCACACTTGTGGTACCTTCTTAGAATGTTGGAGTGAAGGCTCTCGTGGAATGTTGACAGAGAGCCTGACTAGGTTAACACCAGTGGCAAGCTGGAGGTGCAGCTATATTGATAGAAGAATAAAGAAGAATTTACTCACTCTTGGCGTCTGTCATTACTTCATTTATTGGCGACCAGGGTGGGATCTGAGCCCACGTGTGCAAAGCACAATGGATGTTACAATGACGAAAGAGTCATCAGGCATAAGGTAAAGACAACTCTGTTTATTCCAGTCATCCGCTCTCCTCGCACTAGAACCTTAGGTTGTCAACATTCTACTGTCACCTCTCCAGTCGGCCATACCAACATAGGCCTGAGGAGAGGGGTGGTGGACCATACCATAGTACTTAAGATATAGATTACAACACATCTCCTTATATAGGGGAAACAAGACATTTTGCATTAGAACAAATACGCTATATTGCAAACACCATTTCTTTTAAAGTTGGGGGAAACAAGACATTTTGCATTAGAACAAAAAGGCCATATTACGAACACCATTTTTCTTTTAAGGTTAGGAAACGCCCGCTACTCTGTCCTTACTCCACGTTTGACCATTGTCTAGGCGAACCACATTCTTTCCATCTTTCTCTACCTTTTGATGAGTATGGTACTTGCTCAAGCCCGGTTGTACATGTGTTGGCCTTTTAACCGCCACTGTGGAGCTGACCTTGAACTCTCGTGGTCTGACCCCATGCGTCTGGTCGTACCAACCTTTTGTATTTCCTTTGATGTTGAGATCTCAACTCTCTACTCACCCCCGGAACTTGCACCACTTTGTCCCCACCCCTCAACCAGTATGGGTTCATTTTGGTGCAGGGTTCCCTTCCTCTTAAGCACACAAACGGTGACACTCCCGTGATGAGATTGGGTGTGGTGTGGTATGCCCATATGCACTCTCTCAATGAATCTTCAACCTTGAACCCACTGGAAATGGCCAATTGAATGTGTTCTTTAATCCATCTGTTAGTCCTTTCCACCAACCCATTGGCTCTTGGGCAGTAGAGTGCAGTTTTCTCATGTTTTATGTTTAGCTCTACCAAAAACGTATTCATGGCCTCAGAGGTAAACTGCACCCCATTGTCGGTAACCAAAGTTGCCGGAATACCTTCATACGCAAAAATATTCTTCAAAAATGAGATAAGGTTGTTTGTGGTGGTTTGCGGAGTAAACTTAAAATTTACCCAATGGGAAGTGTAATCCACTAGAACGAACATGAATCTCTTTTGGGACCCTAGGACATCCATGGGCCCTATGATGTCAACTGCTAACTTGGTCCAAGGAACCTCCGGAACCTCTACCGGAGACAAAAGGGCTTTGCGTGTGATTTTACTTTTGTCGCTATTGGCACAGCTATTGCATTCCTTTACTTTGTGCTCAATCATAGAGTCCATCTTAGGGAACCAGAAATAGTTTCTGACTTTGTTCTTAGTGAGGCTCCTACCGATGTGTCTCTCATGGGCCAGCTCAATTATCTTGTCCCTCAAATTACTGGGAGGAACTGCTCTGTCCCCTCGATGTATCACATCTGACACCAATGACAGTTCATACCTCACTTCCCAAAAGTCTTTTACTTCCTCCGGAAGTTGTGAACGGTTCTCCGGCCACCCATTGAGGATGAACTGTCTGAGGATGCTCATCTCCTTGTCCTCCTTCACACCTGCGTCCCATTCTTCCTTTGTCAAGGACGAAAGATGCAAAGATAAAATGGGTGTGTCTAACTGTACCTCTCTGGAAAACTCTGGTAATGGTGACCTGGATAGGTAATCAGCGATTACATTCTCTGGACCAGGCAGGTACTCCACCTTGAAACAATAATTTTGTAGGCCTAGAACCCACTTAGAAATGCGTGGAGAATTGTTCTGTACACTTTTCGGGGAGAACATAAAAGTCAAAGGCTTGTGGTCAGTGTGTATGACAAATTGTATCCCCCACAAGAAAAACTTAAAATGGTTCACCGCCCAGAAGCAGGCCAACGCCTCCCTTTCGATGACCGAATAGTTCTTTTCCGCCGAGTTGAGGGATCTCGACGCAAACGCTATAATGGTATCTTGCCCCTGGCTCTTTTGGGATAACATCGCACCCAGACCTTTGTTGGATGCATCCGTGGTGAGAAAGGTTTTCTTTAGAGGGTCAAATGATCCTAGCGCAGGTGACTCTATGATGCGCTCCTTTATTAACTCCACTGCCCTGCTGTGTCTTTCCTCCCAAATAAATTCTTTCTCTTTTTTTAACAGTTCACGCAACTCATCACACAGGTCAGCAAAATTCTTCACATACTTCGACATGTACTCGACTAAACCCAGAAATGATTTCAGCTCCTCTTTGCTAGTAGGATTCTGAGACTCCCTGACGGCCTGAATCAAACTGTATTTAGGCTTAAAACCCTCTTTAGATATAGTGTGACCTAAGTAATCCACAGAGGTCACTTTGATTTTGCATTTGTCGAGTTTAACAGTTAATCCGGCACTGGACAACCTTTGGCACACTGTGTTTAAAATAGTATCATGCTCATCTTCCGTTTCCCCATACATCAAAATGTCGTCCTGGAAACAGAGGGTGTTTTTTACGCCATTCAACACTTGCTGCATAATTTTTTGAAAAATCGAGGCCGCAGATGCAAGCCCAAATGGCATCCTCACAAACATGTAGGCCCCAAACGGCGAGGAAAATGCTGTAAGTGGTCTCGAATCCTGGTGTAACTCGACCTGGTGGTAGGCCATGGACAAATCAATGACTGAAAAGAAACATCCTTTGCCCATAGTGCACAGCATCTCGTTTATATTAGGTAGGGGAAACCTCTCTACCCAGATGTTATCGTTGAGGCTGCGTAAGTCCACACAAACCCTGATACCCTTGCCATCAGCTTTCGAAGCTAGAACCAGAGGGGCCAACCATTCCGACGACTCAATAGGTTGAATTACGCCCAAATCGCACAATTTATCCAGCTCATTTTTTAGGACTTCCCTCAGACGCAACGGCACAGGGCGCGCTTTCTGAACAACAGGTTTGGCACCTTTCTTCACTTTTATTCTATGTTGAAAATCCTTTAGTTTTCCTAACCTCTCCGTAAACAAGTCAGGAAAAGCTTCTTGTAGGGACTTGTTTTTGTTGTTGATGGGGATGTCAACTAAGATGACCTGGTCCTTGTTGTTGGGGTCTAAGATAATACCCAGTACCTTCTGGTGTTGCCACCCCAGAAGGTTCGCACCCCTTTCAACCACATACACTTTGCCCACCATAGATCTACCCTTAAATTCGATGTGGCTACTCAACATGCCCACAAGGGGAATAGGGTCTCTGGTGTACCCCTCCGGGGATATGTCGGGAGTGCTAAGCAAACTCTTACTACACCCCAGCACCTTCTCAAAATCTGTCACATTTATTAACGTAAAAGGTGAGCACGAATCCGCATACATCTCAATGGCCTTACTGTCTATGTGTATGATGCATTTGGGATGGTTAGGCTTACTAGTCTCTTGACTATCCTTAACTTGGAAAATGAATCTTGCCTGAGTTTCCCCAACAGGATTGCCCAAACTAGAGGTTTTACCTATCCCGTCCCTACACACTCTGGCCAAGTGTCCTCTTCTATTACATGTTTTACATAGAACACCTCGTGCCGAACAAAAAGGACTGTTAGCTAAGTGGTTATTGCTTCCACACCTGAAACATTTCAAATTCTGACCCTCTTTTCTGATGGGGGTATTTTTTACGCTTTCCCTAAGGCCAACTTTGCCTACCTCCCCTTCAAATCCTTCACATTGAATGGGCGCCACTACGTCCTCTTTTACTTTCATCTCCCTTACACACTTAGCAGTATGCTCAATAGATTGAGCAATGGAAATGGCATCCTTTAAAGAAGGGTTTTTTGCAAGTAACTTTTCTTGCACCCTCCCTCTGTTCGTACACCTTACCAGTTGATCCCTGATCAACGAATCGTTAAGGTCACCAAAATCACACAATTGCGTAAGCCCTCTTAAGGCTGCTATGTAATTATTTATAGATTCGCCCTTTCCTTGCACTCTGCTAAAAAATTTATGGCGTTCAAGCACCACATTGACCTTGTCACCAAAATGAAGCTCCAACTTCATCAAGGTGATGTCGTACACATTCGCGTCATCCTCCTCATCCAACCCTGGCTCTGGAAGAGTCTCATAGACTTTGCGTCCATGAACCCCCAAATTATGTAAAAGTATATGCTGTTTACGCAACGGAGAAAACCTCTCCCCCCCCCATGGCAATCAAATAGGATTCAAACAGTTTAGTCCAATCCTTCCAATGGATTTCCGGATCGTCACAGTCATTAAGAAAAGATGGTGGTTGACTCATCCCCGGAGTACCCATTATGTGCTACAGGAAATAAAGGCTGGGGTACTAAGCAATTCCACAGAGGGTGTTCACACTCACCAGTCACAGTGCAGAAGGGGGAAAGGAAAACTACACAATAAACTCACCCTGAGACAGTGACAAGCCCTGGGACCTAGGACCCTACCCCAAACTAGACCCTAAAGAGAGGAACCGCGACACACGGCACCTGAGAAGCCGGGCATAAAACCCCAGGAGGAGAGACAGTTCCCTCAACGCCAGAACACCACTGTAAAGTTATCAAAGGATGCGCAGACAAAAGTTATCTTCCTCCTTTAGAAACCAGCATGTACTGGAACTTGCTCCGGAATACTGATAGGGGGCACGCAACATGTGTGTGCCTCACAGCGCAGGAAACATGGCACATCGCACATTATCATCTTGCCACAACATAGGAAAATGATGACAAGGCACGCACAGTGTGTGCGTATCACAGCGTAGAAAATACCAGGAAGGCACGAACATGTGTGCCTGTCACAGTGAAGACGCAGCTTTTGCCGTAACAAAGATCTTACTTGAGAAGCGACGCTGGCTCTCTGTAGGCTGATACCGGCAGAACACTACAGCCAGGGAAACCCCAAACCCGCTCTCCTTCAACCCGCTCACCGCAGGCTGGACGCTCAAGCCACACAGAGCGCGCGGCGGACCTGACAGGAAGAAGCTGGCTGGCTGTAGAGGCTGAAAACAAGCTCCGTACAAGAATGCCTTTAGCCGGATCACTGACTACTGGTGCGCCGGCTGCTCCAAGGAAGAGGCGTGTCACAACAACGTTTCCTGACTCCGCTGACAGGGGAAAGCCAGCTGGTTGCACACGTGACTCCGCAGCCGAACAGCACCCGGAAGCTGCGCTCTCCTCAGGAACCCTCCACACGCCGCTGGTCCTCCGATACAGGTGGAGAAAGAAGGAGTTCTGAGTGAATGTGAAGTGGCCGGCACGCCAACAGAAGTCGACACTTCTTCACCAGCACACTAGGAACCTCCTCCCTGGCCGGATACACCACCATTAAGACGACAGACGCTCCGTGAAAAGGCTGCAGTAAACCCCACGATAGGGGTGAACAAGAACACAGGTTTCCCAACCATGCGCAGGAGAGTCCAAAGAAAGGGGTAATGACCGGCTGCCCCCTCCGCAGATCCGTCGCCAGTGTTACAATGACGAAAGAGTCATCAGGCATGAGGTAAAGACAACTCTGTTTATTCCAGTCATCCGCTCTCCTCGCACTAGAACCTTAGGTTGTCAACATTCTACTGTCACCTCTCCAGTCGGCCATACCAACATAGGCCTGAGGAGAGGGGTGGTGGACCATACCATAGAACTTAAGATATAGATTACAACAATATTTATATGTGTATATATCTATATATATGTGTATATATCTATATATATGTGTATATGTATGTATAAAGTCTTATTTATTTTGTAGGAGTGGAGGAAACCACTCCCAACTTTTTTTTAATTACCTTTTGCACCCCATACCCTTAACAGAAAAATATCCTTACCATCCTATACCCCCTACCAGCCCCTAAAACCTAAAATTACCCTTCCCACTCTATATCCCTACCGAAATCAAAACCCTAAACTTACTACTGCCACCCTATACCTCTACCCGCCCCTAAACCCAAAAGTTACACTTAACACATTATAGTACTACCCACCTAGTACTATAGTAGTACCCACCTCAAACCATAAAAATACCCTTACTATCCTTTACCACTACCCACCACAAACCCTAAATGATATATACACTTACCTTAACTATACTTACCTTGCGTGGTAAAGGTACATACATGGTAAAGGCATGCTTGCTAAAGGTATTTGCGTTGCGTCTATCCCATTCGAGGGCTAACATGGCAATCGCTGGGGCCATTGGGTGGACGGATTTGCATTGTATTATTTACTTGTTATAAATGTGTTTCCCATTTGCTTATCTCAATGCTCTTCGCCAACCTGTAGCTCACATGCGATGGTATGTGTAACTCAGAAAAGAATATAGAGTTGAACCAAAATGAGAGCAGTGCTGCAGCGTTACTCGGCTGTCACCGCGTAGACTCCCAGTGAGGAGCCCCATTTAGATTTATTTTTTCATCACAGGAAGAGAGCTGAGCTGCACAGTATAGACCAGACACCAAAGTGCCAATCTCTTCATTTCGATGGGGTACTCACTGCCACTTACACGCTGACACCAGGGTTCGAATGTTGTAATTCCATCCTTAAACAGATTGTGCCAGCAGGAAAGGGAACCCACACTGGATCCCGTGCTCGGCTTGAAGCTGCCCTACATAGACGATTGATTCACTGTTAGCGTATTGGAGATCTGTGTAGGGGTTAGATTGACCCTGCTGACGTTGACAGTAAATGGTGTAGTGGACCAGTTTTTTAACCTGTGGTCCAGGGAACATTGGGGGACCACAACACTTACTGTGGGTGGGTCCGCGACTGCTTTCAAAATAAAATGTTAACAGAATAATAAAGTGTATATAAATTTAAAAAAACAAAATGTTAAATTCAGAATTTTAAAATGTTCAGTAAATGTGAAGGAATTTGAAATTGGAGGGTAAAAATTAAGTTGGTATCCTCACATTGATTCATGGGAGCAGTGCAAGTGCATCAAGCTGGATATAGTAGGGGCAATGGTTGGCCTAGATGGAATTTTAAAAAAGCTACATCTTCCCACAGAATGTATTTATTTTATTTTTTTGGGGTGTGGGGGCTTTTGTGAATTAAACAAAATATTTCATCAATTGTGTTTTTGGTTGATGATTGCTTGTCTATGTATATTGTTTTGTGGTTCAAATCCTGGAAATTGCTCAGGCTAATTGATCCAGGTCCCTGGATTACAACGACTCAACAGGGTTCCCAGATTCCAATAATGATCAAGTGGGGTCCCCAGATTCCAGTTATGATTAAGTCCACAGAAGTCAAAAAATTAAGAGCCACTGGTCTAGTCCAAGAATGCCTGCAGTGTGGATTTCAACAGACTCTTACAATTGTGAGGCTGGAGGGGAATTTAGTCCATGTCCAGGACGGTGAAAACTGCATTCCTGAAGCGACTGGAGAGAAACACTGTTGTACTTGACACTGCGGAGCAGGTCCCTCCATTAGGGAGGGAATTGGGTGAAAGTGAGAACATCTGTATCCATTTCTTGTAGCCGACAGAAGCTGAGTTTGAGCCAATCCTACAAAAGCCTGATCAGTAATTGACATAGCACCTAACAGCTTTTTAAGGCAGTGTGTCCTGGCTAACTCCATCCTTCCATTGACCGACAGGAGGGTAGTTGGGCAAGAGAGCAGGTGGGTGAGAGGAACTTTGGGTGATCTTGGAAAATGTTTGAGAGATTATGGTGAATAATTACTTCTTTTTGTTCAGTAGTTAATATCCCAGTTTTTGTTGTAAATACTACATTAATATAAGCCAATGTAATAGTACTAAATTCGTCAATCTTTAAAGGATGAAAAGTAGAGTGGACCCTGTATCTGTTGGCATAGCAGGGCTCAGATCATCCAGTCCAACGTTCATATACATTTTGTTGCAACTTGAATGTTAACTTAAAATTGTAAAAAATACGGATCCTAACACACTTGGCAACAAAATGTATATGGACATTGGACTGGAGGCACTCCATCTTTTATGAAAATTGACCTTGGTGAATGATAATTTAGTTTTACCCCCCTCTAATGGCATGAAAGTACAGAATACGGGCAGAGGTTGTAGGGAAATGTGTGATGCTGGTGCTTTCCTCAGCCACCCACTTCTTTATTCTTTGACCTTGTTTAGAGGTAGAGGAAATACTTTATTTAAGAGGATGTGGTCTCAGCCAGACCCGTTGGGCTCAAAATAAGGGCCTTATTTCCCATTTTCTTTAACCAGGAAGAATGGCATCAGGGTATGTCATTGGTTTATATTTTGCGATCAAGCTCATCCACCCAACCCCCCACACCCTCTGTGTGCTGCAACGACCAATCCGGGTGCGAGCCAGGGGCCTACGGTTAGTAATGGTGGCTCCTGCTGCACAGGACTTCAATGCCCCAATGATGAGGATCATGTTATCCAAACCCATCCCATGCTTGGGTGTACCATGGGGGCCTTGCACAGTCTACTCGGGTACAAGCCTGAGAGGCTTTTAGCTGAGTCATATTTCTCATTGGTACCTAGCTTTCAGATTTCGAAAAGTCACCCCTAGCAAAAGGAGTACGGATGGCAGGACCCTGATAACCGATCTCATACCTCGTCCACTATCCTCGGCACTGCCTGAGCTAGAAGCAATTCAGCACTCCTTTTTATGATCTACTGCATTCTCTAAGGTTTAGGTTTAGCTTTTAACACTGCTTTAACTGCCTCGCCACACTATTGTTTTCCTCATTATAGGCATACATGGAGGGGCAGTTCGTAAGAGAGCTTTATCCATTGGTCCGTTAAACTGTCATTCACATTTTGCTTCTGCCCACCACAGCACAACAGCACGGGCCAATGGGTCAGCCCACTTTATCCATAGGCTCCCTTCACTTTGAGCTCCTGCACAGTCTGTACACATTGTTCACACCCACCCAAAAATTCTTCTTTCACTTCAGCAGGTTCAAAGTGCGTTCTTTAAAAAAAAAAAACATATATATTTGAAATGACGGATGTTTAATTTGCCTCCACTCCTTTATAAAGTTTGTTATAATGAGTTAAAGAGAGACTGTAACATTGCAGCTAAGGGATTTGAGTGCTTGGTTAGATGACGATTTACCCTTGTCTCCTTCATAAAAAAAATAACCATAACCTTCATGGCACAACTGAAAGGCTGCGACATAAATGTGTTTTTAAATGGAAAATTTGTATTGCAAGCATAAGCCGATCATGTTTAAGTGAAAGACCTATATATATATTTTTTTCTGGGTTACTTTGTGGTATGTACTTGCAATAAAAAAAAATGAATTAGCCATCATACCACCATACCAAAGCCACAATTGTGCTTGTTATCTTGTGTGCCTTTCTACATCCTTGCAGTAACAATGAGCCTGCCCCCGACCATGTACATCAGTAGTCTTCCCTTCCGGTACACAGCGGCCCAGCTGCACCTGCACTGGGGGAACAGGCACCGGCCTGAAGGCTCTGAACACAGCATCAACGGGAAGCGCTATGCAGCAGAGGTACGTTTTCGTAGGGTTTTGGGAGGTGTAGGAATACAGTGTTGGTTACAGCCGCTTCATCATCTGCTTGACGTATAATCCCAATTTGTGAAGAAGTCTCAGCTTTTTGGTGTCAATTCCCACACGAGCCAATCGCTGCTAGTCCGCCAGTGAACCCTCAAGTCATTGGCCGCACCCATCATTGACACTAATTTAAAAATGTCCAGACTGTGCGTAAGTTCCACAAGTGTCCATTTGTCCTCGGTAGTCCTGCTGTTGGCAAATAATTTCCACATGCTTTTAGAACATTACATCTGAGCCAGCACTGTCATCACATGCAGTAGGTCTAAATCCGCATTACTGTATAAAACCGCCACACATGCTGCTGTTCCTCCCAGGACACCAAAGAGGGTGTCACCTTCTGGGACTGGATTGTATATAATTCAGCCAAAAAGTTGTAGGATCTCTAATTTCAATGAAGTGTGCTGTGGCAAAGGTGGGGGTCACTATATAATATGTAATGTATCGAAGGCCAATAATGCTGCACCTACTAAAGCAACTGGCCAGTGTATTGTAAGGTAGTATATATTTGCTGTTCTTAGTTCCATGAATTCTAACTTGCCATGGTAAGAATGAGTGGAGTTTATATTAATGTTATACTTGCCTTATATTATCGTGAAAGGTGTAATCTTATTGTATGGCAATATTTTCAGCCTTGATATCAGTGGGAGATGGTAATTTGAGCAGGCGGTGGGGTGGGCAGCCTACACATGTGCACATACATACATACTCACACTCACCCATCTACATACATACTCACTCACCCAATACATTCGCAAGCTCGCACACATACTCCCACCATTCACAAGCACATACTCACTCACACACCCAGTCACAGCCCAAACTAATATACATACCGTCATACATACAGGCGCGTGCAAAACGCACACAAAAAAAATAAAGGAAAACTTACCAGCTGCTGCACTGATCTTGGCTACTGGGAAGGAAGCCTCCAAGTTACTATAGGATTTACCTTTGGTGAGCCAGTAAGAGGAGGTGGCAGCCTCAACGTGGCACAGTGTGGGATGGAGTCAGTGACACTGTTGACCCTGCCCAACTTTTTGTCTAGGCGTTACTGATGGACAATCGGCCTGGACACTTCAGGGTTTAAAACCAAAGCACCCAGGTCCGAGTCGATCAGTAACGTGCCCCCTTGTCATGAGGAAGAGGACCTCCAAGCACTTTGCCAGGCTTAGGTCACGTCCACAGAACTGTGTAAATGCTCATCCCTGCAAACTTCAGCTCGGGCAACCAGACGCTTGTGCATGTAGCTATTGTACAGCACCTGACTGCTTGACCTGAACGTGAAGAGTAACTGGCTGTCCACCTGACAGACGCTCTTCATGTTTGCAAAAAAATGTGGGGACCAGAACCCTTCGCTTTCAAAGATGGGCATGTCTGCTTCGTATATTGACATGCAACCAGTGACAGACCTAAAATTGTGACAACCGCTTTTTAGGGTGGGGTTTTACAGTTTCAAGTAATTATTGTGTGGTGAGCATTGAAGGGCAGTAATTAGTGTAATTGTGCTGATTTGTGTGTTTGAAAGATGTTTTGTTGGAGTGATTCACTTCTAGATTGTTGTAAGTATAGTTGATTTTGCAGAAAGCACACAAGGCGGAGCAGGTGGAGTAGGACTGTGCAGAAATAAAGAGACTGAAGGGCCCACAAAAGGATCAGTGCCAAATAAAACAAGCATTGGCATAGCGAATAGGTCTCGCCTTTGGGACCTTATGTATTTAGCCAGAACTTTTGGCTATGTTGTAGAGCATTGTGGCTGCTGTGCATTATGTTGAAAAGTTATATCTTCCCTTGCGCCTAGATAAATATGTTAATTAGGTGTTCAATTGCAACAAACCATTTGCCTTCAAAAATCAGTGGGATTGTCCTAAATGAATAAAGGAATTTAGGCAGAATTATCATTTTCACAACATTAGAACGCCCAACCAAGGAGAGATGAAGGTTGTGTAGTCTATCAAGATCTTTCTTACTTTTAGCCATTATAGGTTCAATATTTTGATCCACAATCTTATCCAGATCTGCTGAAATGCTAATCCCCAAGTACACAGCAGATTTAACTACCCGTACATCATCGCAGACCACCTGACTATTCTTAATAATCTGTGTTTTAGGCTCATTTAACGCATAGCCTGAGATCCGACCAAATATCGCAGCCTCCCTTTCTACTTCCAGGATAGCACTAATAGGAGAAGGAGTCATTATCGCGGCATCGTCCGCATAGAACAGGGTTTTAAAAACTTGGCCCTGAACCCTAATCGGAAGGATCTGATCATTTACTTCCAGCTTGCGGATCAACGGGTCCATATATACCGCAAATAACAAAGGTGAACATGGGCACTCTTGTCGAGTACCCCGTTTAATCTGCACTGCCGAGGTATACCCTCCGTTGATTCTAAGCCGAGCTGTAGGGGATTGATAAAGTGCCTGAATCGCCTTGATGAACCCCTCCCCAATACCACACCAAGTTAAAGCTGTCCAGAGAAAGTTCCAGGAGACCCGATCGAATGCTTTTTCTGCATCCAGAAACATAACCGCCATGAGGTCTCCTGAGACTTCCATGGCATCAAATAGGGTGATAACCTTGCGGACGTGCTGTGCGGTACCCCTCCCTGGAATAAAACCATGTTGGATAGGACTAACCAATTGCCCTATAATCTTGCACAACCTAAGAGCCATTGCCTCAGAAAAGATCTTGGCATCCGAGTTCATAAGGGTGATAGGTCTATATGACCCTGGTTCCAAAGGTGATTTACCTTTTTTTGGAATCACAACAATGTCGGCGCCTGTCCAAGAATCTGGCACAGTTTCCTAGCTGGGCCTGTAAAATTGTATCAACCAGGTCAAGACGTATTACAGCGTATTACAGCTTGGAATGTTTTATAAAATTCAATGGGAATCTGGTCAGGCCCCGCAGGCCCCGCAGCCTTGCCTGAAGGGAGACTGTTAAGTGCCGCGGAAAATATAGTTTGGCATAAAACTGTCTAAATACCTCCCTAACCCCCTCGGCGTCAACGACTGTACCTCCTTAACCATCTGATAATGCTTTAATTTTTCCCAAAGCCGATCTCTGTCTTGTGCGGACCGCGAGAATATGTCCCACGCACTCGCTCAATTCATGGCATTGCTCCCTTTTGGTTAAGTAGGTCGCAGCTGCCTTAATAGCAAAGCCCTCATTCACCTCTGCTTTAGTACACAACATTTATAAGAGCCGGATCGGGGAGGTGCCGGACCGAATTGCCAAAATCAGTTGTTCCTCTGCCTCCGAGACTGCTTGAACCAACTTATTAAATCTAATCTCCTCTTGGTTTTGTCTATGCAGACTATAACTTAATGTCTCACCACGAATGCCAGCCTTACAAGCGTCCCAGATTACTCCTGAGGAAGTACTACCGCGATTAATCTCCCAGAAAGTTAGTATCCAGTTCTTCATATGCTTAAGATAACCATCGTCCTTGAGCAGCCTTCTTTCAAAAGTCCATGTTCGCACCCGCCTATCCCCGCCTGTCAGTTTTAATATTATAACAAGCGGGTTATGATCAGAGATCATGCAAGGGAACTTCTCTATCTGACTTTTTGACAATAGAGAGTTTGATATGAAGAAATAGTCCAATCTGACACACACCTTATGTGGAGCGGAATAATAGGTAATTCCATCGTCTAGTGGATTCAACTGTGCCCATGCATCGATTAATGAGTTATGATGTGCCAGATTAAGTATCGCTCGACATGTTTTTTTTTTCAGGCGTCCATAGCGCTGCCCATACTCCATGCCCAGACCCCCAACCCAGTTTATGTTAAAATCACCACCCATGATGATCGGCTCGGGCCAGGAAGCCAATTCTGAGTCTAAGAATTCAAACCCATCCGGATCATCCTCTGTAGATCCGTATACCGACCCTATAGTAACTACTTGGTCGTTTATTATACATTCCACCAAGACCCATCTACCCCATTGATCTTCCTTCTTTCTTTTGACCTTAACATCCCTTCTTTTCGACAAAATAGCCACCCCTCTGGTCTTAGTCCCCTGTTTCGAGTGTGCAAGCAAGAAAAAACCCAGCTGTTCCATTAAATAACCCCTTGTCCTTTCTACATGTGTCTCCTGGAGACAAACAAAATCCAACCGCATTAATCCCAGAGCGGCCGCAACACGCTGTCTTTTCAGATGGTCATTCAGCCTGCATAAGTTGAGAGAAGCAATCCTTATACTCATTAAAATACGTTGTATACCTGTCCCATCCAGATAACCAGTATGTTGCTACGTAATTTCCTCATCTCTTGTGAAAAATGTTTCATTCTTTTGCTGATACACCTCATATGACTGCTCAACCATCTCAGACTTGGTGCTGTGCTATACCGTGTGAGCCCCCATCCCACCCCCAGTTAAAACTACCCCCCAGATCCCCCCACCCCCCATACAGGCAATTAGGTCACTCATGACCTATGTGTGACAGCTTAGACTGCAGCAGTCGCAACCCCCCCTCCTCCCAAAGCTTCCACCCTTTGTATCCCTTAATACCACCTATTCCTAGGGGAGATCCCCTCTATTTGGAACAAATCTACTGAGAAGACAAAAAAACAAAAACACCCCCCCCCCTATCCTCCCTTCTGCTCCTTTAATTCTGCCAGGTACTGTTGGGCCTTGATTTCAGAAAAAAACATTCTAACATGCCCCTTAACAATGATCTTGAGCCTTGCCGGATACAACAGATAGGCCTCATGTCCTAAGCTTTGGAGGGGCGCAATCTTCTCCACCTTCTTTCTACAGTAGCATGGCAGAAGTCCGGACGAGCAAAAAAGGTATCCCCGTCATACGTACGTCTAGCCTCTGGTTTTGCCTTCTCCATAATCTCCTGCCTAAAGAGAAAATTACCGACATAGACAAGGATTGCCCGAGGTCTTGCAGGCTGAGATGCTCCATAAGATTTTTTTTTTTTGAGTCAATGGGAAGCGGTGTGCTCTCTGGACTTCACTCTCCCACTCCCAGGACGTCAACTCAGGAACAGCCCCCTTAAACAGATTCATAACAAATGACCTGACATCCTGCCCTTTGACCCCTTCCGGAACCCCCAAAAGTCTTATGTTATTTCGTCTCTGACGATTCTCAAAATCCTCCAATTTCCATTGGACATCCTCTGCCATTTTCTCCTGTGCCACCTTGAATGAGTGCCATCTACTGACATTGTCTTCCAGCCTTCCCGTTCTTTATTCAACATGAGCGTCCCTGTCTGCCATCTCATCATACAATTTATTCATTTTTCTCATAGAGCTCTGGATTTTCTTTGCTGCCTGCTTAGCTCTCCGGCTCTCTGATCTGCCTTCGCTCTCCATTTGCTTCAGGGTAATGTACAAAAGATCAAGTAAACTGGCTTGAGGCGGGCTACTTAGATTGTCCTAGACCAGCTGTGAGTCATCTACCGTACCCTCCTGGTAAAGATGCGAGGTCGCAGAGTAGTCCCAGCGAAGTTTCCTGTTCGCCCCAGCATCTAATGGACTGAGAGGGGGTTTTGATTTTGACTTTATCCTTCTTTTCTGCTGAAAGCACCCATGAGTCGCAGGTGTCTTCTGGACTGACGAACTTACTGCCGAGTCCGAATCAGAGCTGCTAACCAAACTTCCCTCGCTTGATAACAGGGAGTCCGTTTCGTCGTTGAGAGAGAAAAAACATTCCCCATCCGGGGTACCAGGAACCCCTCTATCTTGTATTAACGCGTGAGCCTGTCCCGTGGCCCCCACATCGCCAGACACAGCAGAAACCACAGGGGGGTGTTTTTCAAGTCTAGTCAGCTTGTTGCTCAGTAAACTCTCTGCCCCCCCCCAGCAGCCCCTCCGTGGGGCCTGCAGCTTGATTGAGTTTAGCACCACTACTACCATTCACCCTGCTTTCAGTCAAAATCATGCCTCCACCGGGAGACTTGCCTTTTTCCATGCTCTGTATGTCCAGAACATCGGCTATTGGCCCCACAGAGACAACGCTCAAACTGCCTTGCATCTCGCCGGGAAATGCCTGCAGCACTGTTTCCGCTTGTTGCCCAGCAACCGCTCTTCCAGCGTCCTCCGACGGTGCAGCTCCAGTCTCGATCACTGCCGTCTCCGCTGCCTTCGTGGAAAAGGATTCCTGCAAGGTAGGCTGCCGTAGTACAAGTTCCTTGGGGTCCTTAGATTTACCCCCATCTATGCCAACCTTTACTGCTGGTGACTTGCGGATAGCTCCGTTGAGATCTTTCCTGCCGCTGGTCACCGTGGATCCACCGCCGCCATTGCCTCGCGGGTTGTCGGGCTTTTTGGTGATGCCTCTCCGCTGCTGTGTTGTGCCGCGCAGGATAGGGGCCAAAGCTGCCAAGTCTTTCAGTGACTCCTTGCCGCTACTATTCTCCTGCTGCTCCTTCTGGAAATTAGCGTCTTTCAGTTGCTTGGGCCCGCTAGGTGCCATGCTGACCTTGCCTCTAAGCCGCTGCAACCACCGAGGAAGCCGATCAGGCCGATAGTACTCCAAAGTTGCCATAATCCGAGGCACCCACCAGAGTGAACAAAAATCATGAATCCATGCCGCTATTCGGTGATTTGTTAAGTAAAGGATCTCCAGCATTCTTTATAGGATAATCGGGATTTGGGGAGATGGAGGGAGAACTGCGACCTCTCGCTGCAATCAGTCAGCGGCCATCTTGCCTTCCGACAGACCCAGAGAGAGAGATTTAGAGAGAGGGAGAGATTTAGAGAGAGGGAGAGATTTAGAGAGAGGGAGAGATTTAGAGAGAGGGAGAGATTTAGAGAGAGGGAGAGATTTAGAGAGAGGGAGAGATTTAGAGAGAGGGAGAGATTTAGAGAGAGGGAGAGATTTAGAGAGAGATTGAGAGATTTAGAGAGAGATTGAGAGATTTAGAGAGAGATTGAGAGATTTAGAGAGAGATTGAGAGATTTAGAGAGAGAGAGTTAGAGAGAGAGAGGGATTTAGAGACATTCAGAGAGATTTAGAGATAGAGATTTAGAGAGAGAGATTTAGAGAGAGATTGAGAGAGATTTAGAGAGAGATTAAGAAAGATTTAAAGAGAGAGAGAGAGAGAGATTTAGAGAGAGAGAGAGATTTAGAGAGGGAGTCATTTTCAGGGAGAGCTTTGGCGAGGGTACCCCCTTCTTTGGAAGCAGTTTCTGATGGTTACTGACCCCCCACTGAACCCCCTGCTCCCCGTCACGCGAGCGCAGGCAGGCAGGGCGGCGGAACAGGCAGGAAACTGCACTCTTCTAAGCGGCCATTTTCCATATCTCTGGCCAGCAGCAGGAAAAAGTTTTACCAAGATGGCATGTGTGGCTGTTGCACTGCTGCCGGAAAGAGGCGAGATCCTGAGTCTGATGGGCCCTAAGAGGTGCTCGGCAGTGGGTCCTGGGTCTGGTGAACACTCATTGAGAAAGCCGATAGGCTTGGCTTGTGTATAGCGTGCTCACGTGGTAGTACACTACGCATTAATACATGAAAAGAACACGCACAAGAGCACAAACACTATAAGAGCAACACGCATACAAATCCCCACACACGGAGCAAGACTGCGACACGTACTCGCGCACATACAGGTACACATGCAGGCATTAGATACCCGTGCACACACCGAACCCCAGATATCCAGATCCTGGGATGGTCAAAGACTAACGGGCATAAAGCTTCCCATGGACTAAACAGAGGACTTCCCTCTTGAGCACATACACACAATAACATCACACACACGTTAGTCAGCAGGCATACACATGCTTTTATTTATTGACATAAATAAATCAACAAATCTGCCTTTCTAGTAGATTTTTTTCCCATCGAAATGTAGATGCCCCTAATCAGCATTTAGGAATGGACTTGGAGGTCCAAATGTTCAAGCTGTAGTGGTCACGAACAGGTCCAAACACATGCTGACATTTAATAGAGCATCCCGGTTCAATGAGGCGTTTCAGGGAGTATAGGGGGAGGAGGTTTGGGAGACAGAGCGAAAAGTGAGAAGAGGAGGTACTAAAATAAAGAATCCCGTTTTAGTGAAGCTTAGATTACAATGGGCAGGAATGTGAAAATGAGAGAATCTTAGTTTTTGAGAAAATCCGTATTAGTGCTGTCCAGATAAGGACAGTAAACAAATATTCTGCAAATTAAACTAGATTTGTGCTGAAAATAGGGTAGGAAGTAAATATATGTGTATCATTGACACCGAGGTGCTAAGGAAAAACAAGCGTGATCGCGAAAGTGAAAGTACCGCGCTGGGTTAATTAGTAACCCGATTCTGGAATGCAGGTAATGGGAACAGATGGCGCTGTGTGGCAGGCTGCGCGTAACCGCAAGCCTTAGGCCGTGGGTGGCTACAATTCGAGGCAAGGTGGGACAGGCACCCGCCTGTGGCCAATTGCGTGCTGTCTTTCTTAGAAAGACGCATGCAAAGGCCAATAGCATGGGAGACCCCAAAAAAACACACACACGAGCTTGTGGTCCCACGTTGAAGCCCTTACAAAAAGTGTCGCAGAGCAGCGCATGTGCGCTGGCGCAGGCGAAACCTAAAAAATGGGGGAATCGGTTTTGTATGCATTGAGCCTTAATGATTTGGGGGTTGCGAGGAGAAGAGTCAATTAAGAACAACTCTCCCAGTGTGGAAGAAAGTGTTATTTTGCTGTTCAATGCAGAGCAGAAATCAGTGTTAAATGTTGACTTAGATGTACAGATGAGCGATGTGATACGTCTCTCATTACGCTTTGGATGTATAATTTGTATTTGCATGTGATAACTAGACGAAGAGTCCTGGTTCACTGGTCCAAAAATGGGGGATGGAGAGTCTATGGAGGTGGCAGGTATCTGAAGCAGTGGTAAGTTCTTAAGTTGAAGAATATCTTTTGACATGCTGGACTGTTCTGACCGCCTGTTCACAGGACCGGAAATATGAAGAAAATTATAATAGAGAAAGATCTGATTAGAAGGAGGCACAAAATAAAAAGGATGTTCCACGTGGAAGTGGGTGTGGAGAAGGATCGTCTTCTCCCACTAATGCCAGCAGCTGGTCCCCACAGTGGGGTTTGAAAGAGGATCTTTTTTATAGGGCTGTCTATTTGAATGCATTTTTTAAAATATACAAATAACAAATACTTTACTTCACAACAGTGAAAATACTGCCTTTTCTCTCTGCAGCTGCATATTGTACATTACAACTCTGATAAGTATCCCAATGTAGCTACTGCAATGGATAAAGCGGATGGCCTTGCTGTTCTGGGAATTCTAATCGAAGTAAGTTATAGTCGTTCACATGTTTCATTTCTCGAATACTAGACCAATTTGCTCACAAACAACCCAGTGAAATGCAATAACTGCTTGGAATTTGTTTCTCTTTCTCGGATTGGCTTCATATTTTAGGGATCTTATGGACCGTTTTCTTAGTGTAGTATCAAGATAGCTGTACAGGCACTTCTTTATTCTCAGTTCTCTTTCGGGGCCACTGTAGAGGCAGCACTCGTCCATCTTGTGATGGTGGCCAATGGCATTGGAACAATTTTCAGAGCAGAGATGCTGCTAACACTGTTGCATCACTGAAGTCTTAGCGAAAGCGAATTAAACTATCGTCACACAAAGAACAAGTGTAGCAAATGAGCCGCCCCCATTTGGCAAGAGAGTGATAAGTGTGTTGTATATAGCCGGTGAGTCATTTTGGAGCACATTTTCACTAGAATGTGACCAAAGCATTGTCTGGAAGCCACTGTCATTTACAGAGAGCATATTTTACATTGAAATGGCCCCCTAAAATGACCCCTAAAGTTGCATCGGACAAGAAGTTTTAGCTATAAACCTATATGTCGCACAAACACTATGTGTAAAGCGGGTTTCAGTACTATTTATAATTTTTATGTATCACAGTGAAGTGTCCAGATGTGATGGATCCTATTAAAAACTATCATCCCACCAAACTCTAGATCCATGAAAAAAATCAATGTGCATCATTTGTGCTTTGATATATTTACACAGTTCAATTTCGAGTATTTAAATCACAAGTTCACATTACAAAAGTAAACACCGGTCTCCATGTCAAAAGAATACGCATCAATTTGTCAGAAGACATTACCTGACATTTGACCCAAGTCTTTAAATGTACAACAAATGTGAGCAAACTAAATCAAATTGTAAATGCCTCTTTATAGCTCATTCACCTCCTGAATTCCAGGATGGTTATTTTGGGGGTACCTCCCCGCAGCCCTGCTTCCAGTGCCTATGTTGAAAATCGCTGCTGGTGGTGTATGTGATTTTGTAAGAAGCAAGGGCGGAGTTCTTTCTGGCAGCTTCCCAGCTAAATTTCCTGAAACATGAAACTTGCTACTTTAGAAACTAACCTCAATGTTTACTCAAAACAGCAGTTGGCTGGCTGACTCACTGAGGCAGGCCTTATTAGAAAAGTTGAATGCTGTTCAGAGATAACTGTTAAGAAAGCTTGGATGTAATTGTTTAGGATTCTGAGTAACATTCTACTAGATTCTAGTTAATGATAATAAATTCCCATGAGAACCAGTGCCTGGTCTGACAGCGTAACAGCTAAAATTATGCAAACCCCTAACCACGGGATCAAATCTGCTGGATTATAAACCAGTAATTTAGCCTTAAAGAGCATTCATGAGAATGAGAGTAGAAAGTTTGTCCATTACCTCCTGCATAACAGACCTGTCAAATGCCTCAAACAAAACCCTGCTTTGTTATGGCAATCGGATGTTTCCAACTCTTGCAGTTCTTAGTAAAATCCCTCTTGTTGATGAGGTGCCAAAAACTAGGATTATCTTGAAAGTTAGTAGTGTAGATTGTACTTCTTAAATTTCCTTCTGATCCTTTGTGCCTGATATTACTTTCTCTGGCTCATTTAACTTTGGTTTCATTGTGGACAGTGTCACTCTGAGCCTCACGTGTTTCACTGCTTAGCATTCATTTGGTGCATACATTTTGGCACCGAAAGTTTGACTACCTGCAGTACCGTTTCGGCAACTTTTCCTGAAGCATTGATCTCCTCCCTTTGTAATTTTACTATCTCTATAAAAATTTCTGAGTATTTTGGTGGGGATCCATTTTTTGTGTGCTCCCTCCTACATTCTTGATTATTTCCATCTTTTGGGAATCAATGGCTGACCCTCCATAGCCACTTCTTTAGGCATCGGCTAAGGGGCAGAAGACCCTGTCAGACACTGCGGTATCTGGCTCAGCGGGGCATGCAAAGCTGGACAACTGAAGATACGAGACAAGCTCCTATGTATTTTGAACTCCCTTTGGCTGATCCAGTAGGCCGTATTCATAACTCGCACTTCATTGACAGTTGCTGAAAATGTTTGCAATTACCAACTCTGTACTCTTTCATGCTTTCAAATTTACAGAAACCCCGCATTCTTTTAGTGGGTGGGGAGCCATCCTCATGGTCCTCTTTAGAGGTCTCTATCCCAATTTGGTTGTGTCTAGTCATTTGGGTAGGTTTTACATGTTTGTAAATATCACCAACCAAAGTGATGCTGTCGCCGTATCCACTTTATCATTACCCATTTGTGCCTACCTCCACTTTTATATTTCTCATCTCACTTATCCAAGATGTAGGGAGTACACTAGTGCAGGCCTGCGGAGGAAGTCACACTTGTGTAGACCAATTTACGGTGTATAGTTGGGTCTGTTGCATACCAACAGGTGAGGGCTGTTAAATACAGATCTTAACCTGTAAGGAAAAAGATCACTCTACCCCTATCAACAGCTCTTTAAGATAGCGAATCCTTATGACTGTACTTTAATATTTGCTTTGCGTAACTCCAGCACATTTGCCCTAATGTAGCACTGTAAATTTCCTTTGCCAAAATGACTTGTACTTCCTGGTCAATCCCATTTACTGGATATTGCCCAAATATTGTCTGTAATGCTCCACAGGCTGAGTGGGATTAGGAAACTGTTTGAATGTTCTTACTAATGTTCATATGCAAAAGCTGTATACTGTCCAGCTGGAGTGGTTTAGGTCGATGAAGAAAGCTAATGGCATCGTAGTGATTCTCCAACTTGTATTAAGAATGTTCGGTACCTGGAACTAAATATAATGCTGCAGCGAGGATACTTTGTCAATGGAAAGTGTATTATATTCTCTAATGCATCTTACCCCCTCTGTAGGACAATTGTGACATATGCGGATGGTCTGGCTTTGAATAGTAACTTGTTCCTTTATTCATGAGCATTCATGCGCATTTCCTAATACTCGTCTAGCCCTGGGTAGTGGTTTGGGTATAAGTGGCCTATGAGCTTGTTCTTTTATTCTCAATTCCTCTGGAAAGTGCAAAACGTTAGCAAAGAACTTCTGAAGGTATTAGCACACATTGTGCATCTCCTTTTCCGCAAGACACACCAAGAGAATATGCTTGCACCTAGATCTGTTTTCGAGGCTACCCATCTTGTCTGGTATGTGCTGGATGTCTATGCTTCCAAATGTGATTCATTTATTGTAGTCACATAGTAATTTTCTAATGCATTATTTTTTCTTGTATCCTGCTTCCACTCAGCCTCCTATAAACTTTTGGTATTCATTCCCTAATTGCTTTCCTGGCACCTTGTCTTACTTTGTTAGTGTGTTTTTAAAACTTTTGATCAGATTATTCTTGAGATCTCTCAGAATTGCCACAAATTAGTCCAGATGCTTTCCTTATTTCATGGCTTTTTGCCTTGACTCAAATCCAAGAAGTTACCAGCAATGACCTTGGACCATAGTCCTACTCTACTTCATTATTTAGGTGAAAAACATAAAGGTGAGGCAGCTTTTCACTGGCCAGTGATCTCTTGGGTACAGTATGTAGCCTTTTCCTTCCACTCATGAATTTTAGCACACAGTCTTTACCACGCAGGTACCACTCAGCCAAATATAAATTATAGATTTTTACCTTTCCCATGCATCCTTTACCACACTGTAGTTTACCAAGCAGTTAAGTGGGGGGTTTGTGTGTGTTTTAAATAACCAAATGTTTACATAATTTTAAAAAGAAAATGTTTAGGTGCACGTAGAGGTAAAGGGAGTCAATGGAGATTTAGAGTTTCAAAAGTGGGTAGAGGTAGAGGATAGTGAGGGTGATTTTAGGGTTATGGGGTGGGTAAAGAGATGGTGATGATTTTAGGGTTGATGCGTGGGGACAGGTAAAGGCTGGTAAGGGTGATTTTGAGGGTGGATAGAGGTAAACAAGGTAAGGACAAAATAGGGTTTAAGGAAAAGGAGTCAGTAGCGGGGGTTCCTCTCCCTCCCCCCCAAAAAAGGTGGATGGTTGGAGGAAAAAAAACACAAATTGCTACCACCAAATAAAAAAATTGTGTTGCTAATAACTTTGGTCTCATTTGACGAATCTCCACAAGACTTAACAGAAAGGTGCTACCTTTTGACTAATTTGTGCATGGAAAGTTTTGGGGTGATCCATCAAGCGGAAGCTGAGAAAAAAAGGGGTCTCAAAATACAAAATCACCATGCATTTTCCATAAACTTCTTTAGGTAGAGCTACAGCAAAAGCTGCAGAACGGATTTACACCAAATTTGGCAGGAAACTAGATCTTGGTATGCAGATTGTGCTTTTTTTGATGGGTAAAATGAACACTTTGAAAAGTAAGATTGCTTGTGAAGAAGACCTTCATGGAGGCATATCTTATTGAGTTACTGCCTTCCGCCTCATGTTTTACCCTAGTATTTTGCAGAACATGAAACGGACAAGGATCCGGACAAGGAACAGACTACCTTCCTTTGGGTTTAGGTCAACGAGTTTGATCAGTACAGAGATTACCTCAGTTCCTACCAGATAATCAAGCAGGGTAATTTGTCTGTTACGTCTCGGAATAAGATTAAGTATCTTACCTAACACAACCACAACTCTGTTGCCGTTGCAATTAACAAAGTCAATAGAAATTGTGTACTGAATATAATCAACATATTAGACAAACAATAGCACAAGCATTCAATTTGAATTATAAATAGAAACGGAATGTATAACATAAAGAACATACATCTCACCAACTCTAGATTCTGAGTGCATATCCATCCAATCTCTCTACACCTTTCAAGAGTATAGGCTGCACAGTAGGATGACAGTCTCATCTGGATCTTAAAGTCCACCCTGAGCAATTAACATCAAGGGTTGTTATAATCTGTCGCTCCTGATCAGAGATGCGCTCGCAGGAAGGAACACTAAAGGTGTCTCAAGTAACAAACAAACCCATACAGCATCTGTGCACTTGATCAAGAAAAAGAGCATGCTTTCCAAAATATTAATGAGTTTAACTATGCAAAATCTAAAACCAGGATGATGCATAGAATTATGAAACATTTCAGTCCTTTGAAAACTCATACAGCCATCTACATTACCTGGGAATCTTCTTGTCCGCTGGGGTCCCTGGTCTTCCCTAGGGTAGTCTCTCTTCCTGCTTGTTACTAGCAGAGTTCCAAACGTTATTATGCTACACAAAGGATGTCCAAGTGCATAAGGTATCTTCCATGCCACTGTCCCCACTCAAAATCAGGCATGTCCACCTGTTTTCTCATCCTCCTGTTTCACTTATCACCATACATCCATGTCCTGATGCTGCAACGGCCCATATTCAATTTAGAAATCTCATCTCTTCTCTCTGTCCTCACTAATCACTTGGGATTCCGACTGACCTGAGGTCTTGGACATCGAGCCATGGAAAGAGTTTCACCCCTCCCCTTGACACCTCTACCTTCCACTGCTACTTCTGTGCTGTACCCACTTCCTGGCAAGTATGGTAAGCGGTATGGGGATGCACTAACCGTTTTCCGGTGCCGTGAGGGGAACGGCCGATACCCAGCATCTTCTAACTAAGCCTTGAGGGGAACGGCCAACGCGCAAACTACAACTCCCAGCGGCCCCTGTCCATCGGGCGCTGGGTGATGCTGCCACTGCAACAGGCGGTGCTTCAAAAGCGCGCCGGACTTCCGCAGCGTGGGACGCGCTAACCTTTGTTTTCCGGTGCCGTGAGGGGAACGGCCGATACCCAGCACTCTGTCATTGAGCCGTGAGGGGAACAGACAACACTCAGCATCTTCCAACTAAGCCGTGAGGGGAACGGCCAACGTGCGAACTACAAGTACCAGCGGCCCCTGTCCATCGGGTGCTGGGTGACGCTGCCACTGCGACAGGCGGAGCTTCAAAAGCCACGCCGGACTTCTTCAGAGCGGGACGCGCGCGGCTGGTTCTCGGCCGAAGCCCGGGACAAGAAGCAGGCCCGTCTGTGCCCATCAGTGCCAGGAAGAGGCAGGGCTGGGCCACCACCCTAACATCTGTTGCACAGGCTGGAGTGCGGCTTTGGTGATCGTGTTGTGACCGATAATCCCTAGAGGTACTGTTTTTGCTATCAAGGATGTGACGTTTGCAAAAGACGCTGATGTTTTTTTTTAATTTTATTTTTTCTCGGTCTGTAAGAGATGGACTATCTTCATCGCGCAAGACCCCTTTTCTAGCTATGTTATAAGGAGATCAACCTTGCATGATAGTAGCACATTGTAGTACATTGAGGACAGTAAACAGATATTGTCCCCAGTTTGATTGAACAAGTCATATTGTAAGCCCCCTATTACCATCAATGGGCAAGAGGAAGTTGTTTGGTGGGGGCGAGGATGGTGGGGAGGCTAGAGGTATTAGCTCAAATCGGAGCAGAAGGGGCAAAAGGGCAAGGAAGCTCCATCTACACGCAAGTAGTAATTGTGTCCTAGATCGGATAGACACCCTGATAGAGGAGTGTGAGGGTATCCTAGAGCTGGAGCCTACGACACAAGTTACTAGTGTCCGACCTCCAATTAGGCCGTCCCTTGAAGATAAAACGCCCACTACCATCATCCCGGCAATGTTTCATAAAACACGTACAAAAAAAGTCGTTAAAAGCACCGATGAAGGAGAAATATCTAAAGAGGGCGTAGCCAACATAGATCACACTGTCACTATGGTGCAGTGCACCAATAGATTCCTCCCACTACTTGGTATCCCCAATAACGAAACAAGAGATGAAGGTGGGTCTCAGGCAAACCAGATGTCCCCAGCCATTCCTGAGCAGGGTAGGGACAGGGGGCTAGACTCATCTAAGGACATAAAGACTTACTTCAGCAAGCCACCTTGCTGAGGTAAGAAATGGGTTCAATGAGAAGCCAGATCGAGGATCTATTACTGTTGGTAAAATCATTGACATCCGACCGATTGCAACCAGGTGGTACAAGGGAAAGCAAAGACCCAGGACATTCACACGTAATATCTAGGACCATATCAGCTATCACCCCACATATCAACCAAACGCAGACTGCTGGGTCCACATTTAGTTTGGGTAGGCCCAGATTAGAAGGACATCCTTAGTAAAGTCTGGACCTACCCCAAATCCTACAAGACCAAACCCTACTATTAGCCATAGCGAAAACTCTTTTCCAGTAGCTTGGGTGAGGGCCCAGGTACGTTATAATGGCAAAACCGTATCACATCCTACCCAGCTAATGGTAGAGCAGCAAAATAGGCACCTGGCTAATTGCTCTACGGAAATGCCTAATGCATTAAAAATTGTCATGGCGAATGTACCAAAACTAGTTGGAAAAGAAAAGACCGGAGAGTGAGGATTCCCTAATAAATAAATCAATTCATTGGATACGGCACGTGAGAGGATGCTGTTCGGTAATTAGGGAAGACATAGTCAAGGCCCCAGGTTGGTAGCAACATCAAACTTCTTGGATAGCACTGAGCTTACGATGGCCAGGGCAGACATAGCGGAAAATCTATTTGCCCTTGAATTCGGCACAAGTGCTCCAGGTCAATCAGCTAACCAGTTTAGACGCCCTCCTAAGAGTAGTGAAAATGTCCACCAATATGAGCATAACCTATCCAGGCTCCGGGGTGTATCAACGCTAGAAAATATAGATTGACACGAAATGGTTCTGATTAAGAGGCAGCAGATTCCATCACCATCAAAGTTGGCCCTCAGGTACAGCCCTTTAGGACATGATAGTCCACCTTTAGAGCTGGACCCAGATGTAAGAGAGGACGTCCTGCTAATTAACCAAAATGAAGGTCTAGGACAAGAGGGCAACCCAAGCCTAAGCTTGCGTGTGTCCTATATCCAATTACCTGGCATTGCGTTGCCCGTAATGAACACACTACTGACCTGGAACATTGCAGGCTTAGGTTCCAAGTTGGGATCCCCAGAGTGGCATGCTTTTATTGAAAAGTTAGATTTTTGTCTGTTCCAAGAGACCTGGTCAGAAGTCCCCCTCTTTTGTTTTGGGTATCTAAATTTTTATATCCCAGTCGTTAAAGGCCCAAAAGGGAGACCATCAGGGGGACTGACATTGTGGGCGAAGCAAGATATGGGGCTAGATATTCAAGCTATCCCAATCCATAGTCAGGACATTCAAGCCGTTAGATTGTCATGGGGCACTAATGAGATTGCAGTAATAACATATATGTGCAAGGCTCAAGGGGGGAAAAAGGTGGGAGTTTTAGCGGCTCATGACAACCTTCTTGAGAGTAGCCAGTCAGGCACACCCTTGATCATTGCAGGGGATTTTAATGTGACGTTTGAGCCACTCTTGAATGAGGAGGGCAACTGTTTGACGAGGAAGATCTAAAGCGGGGTGTCCCATAGCTAGAGTTAGACCTAATAAAAAGATGGTCTGATGTGGTGATCCAAATTAATTCAATATGTATGGAAAAGGGTTTACGGGCACTTAATGGCTGTACAATGTCTGATAAAATGGGGGCCGATACATTTGATAACGGCCACAATACTAGTAGGATACATTATGTTCTGGTCAGCCTAGCACTCTGGCATAGAGTGAAGGATATGAGATCCAAAATAGACTGGAAAGCGATCATAATCCTTTATGTGTGGACTTGGACCTTTCTTGCTCCAAAGTCTGTCACGAAATACTAGCCAATTATATAACTACTGATGTTGTCCCATCAAATGACCTAAGGCTATTAAAATGGACTAAATTAAGAGAACTACCGTTAGTACTTCCTAGCATTGAAAAAGAGTTAGACCAGGCCATTAGTGATCTAAAGGTTGGTGCATCTAATCTGATTGATTTAAAGCTATCCATTTTGCATACATAACAAATTTTTTGGGACCACTGCGTATGCATTTTGGTACAAAGAGCAAACCTAAAAAGTTACCCATACCCAAAGTACAGGAATGGTATAGTACCGAATGTAGAAGGTCTCGTGTACCTTTAGGGGATGCTATAAAGCAAGGGGACCCCGCATCGGTACGAATAGCAAGGGCCATATACCCGGGGGGTGAACAAAAAGGGGAAAAAGGAATGGGACAGTAAAAGGTGGGACGAACTGAAGGAGGTCTGTGTTAATAGGAACCCAAAACAATTCTGGAATGTCCACAAATGGAATAGAGGAGGACAGGCCTCCCAGCCCCATAATCACGTCTCACAACTCGAGTGGGTAAACCATTTTAAACCGCAATACGCTTCAAGTGAGCATGAAATAGAGGGCAGCATTGCTAAACAGTTTTTTAAGGGGGCAGTTTTTGGCAAGGCAGATGCTGAGGTGGCCCTGAAATCTATTATGGCAGAAAAAGCTTTGGGTTTAGATGGAATACCGGGGGATGTATTCCTCTCTAACAAAGCGAGATGGAGGTCATATATCCTCTTACTGTCAAATGCTATAGCCCAGGGTGCGCCAATTCCATATTCCTGGAAAGCTGCAGGGATCATTCCTGTTTTTAAAAAAGGAGATAAATCTTGCCCAGGGAATTACAGGCCCATTAGCCTTATTGACTCGTTACAAAAGGTAATGGGCAGGTTGGTGCTCAACAGAGTGCAAGATTGGATTGATGAATTTGGTATCTTATCGCCCCTCTAAGCAGTATTCTGTGCTTTTACAAGCACAATAGACCAAGTGTTCAGGTTTACTCTTTTACACTGGAAGACAGTAATCCTGGATAAGGGCAGTTTGTATACCGTCTTTGTTGACCTTAGGTCAGCATTTGATCTTGTGCCACGTGGAAAACTCTGGCAGACATTGCAAGACATGGGGTTACCACCTGACTTGCTGACACTTATCATTAGAATGCACGAGGACAAAAAGGCTACGATCCGATGGGGCAAACAGGGTAAAGTCACAGAATTTTTCCCAGTGGAAAAGGGAGTACGACACTGACGTGTACTGGCCCAACCCTATTTTCACTACACATAAATGGGATAGTGAACTATATGAGATTAACTACCACTGATGCACCATCACTGGCAGGCAAAAAAGTCCCCATACTAATGTTTGCGGACGACACATTGATCCTTTCTAAAACACCGAGTGGGCTCCAGAAAGCACTATCAATCTTCAAGAGTTTTGTGCTCGACGGGGATTGGAGGTCAATGTGTCTAAAACAAAACTAATGGCCTTTAATCCACACAGGGCCTTTAAGGGGGGCATCAGGCTGAATAACGCCGTGCTAGATCAGGTTAAGGAGTTCACATATCTAGGGGTCAACATTCAGGAGGGGCTAAAGTGGTCACACCAAGTTGATCTAGCATCACTAAAACATCGACAATTGGCAGGGGTGCTACAAAAAGAATACAATACTTCCTTCACCAAGACAATTAGCCCTGCTATGGAGATATATAACATGAAAGTAATTAGCTCTGCCTTATATGGTGCAGAACTCTGGGCTGATGAGAACTTAGCCAAACTTACTATCTCGGAAAATAAGTTTCTCAGAAATATTGCCAGTTTGCCCCAGAGTACTCCGATACGCCCATTACTGATTGATCTTGGGAGGAAGCCAATCGCTGAAACAGCAAAACTACGCCCCCTTTTGTACTGGCGTAGACTTTGGACTACCCCAGAACTTGCAGAGTATGCGGCTGGCTTCCTAGATGTAAAAAGGGAGGACACAATACACCAGATAAGATGGCTAAGACAGCTTAGAGTCACCCTATTAAATATGGGTACGAGTTCTCTATGGGAAGATCCCAAAAATACAATCTTTCCTTCAAAACCGATCTTGAAGGCCAAATACTGGGAAATGACCCAGACCGATTTAGTGAGAAACTGTGAGCCCTCTTACCTGACAGGGCGTTTCCGGAGTTGTAAATCCATACCTGAGCTAGAGCAATACTGGGACATTATTACTAAGCCCTCTGAGCGGAAATTATATTTCCAGTTCAGGGTTGGCACACTGCCATTAAAAGCTTTTACTAGCAGATGGTCCACACCTAGTAATGATTTGTGTCCGGTATGCCAGATCGGCAATTAATCATTGGCCCATATATTGTTCGAATGCAGTGGTTATAAAGCTCCGCGGCGCACCTGGTTGTCCCCAATATGCAAGCTTTTGGAAACAAGAAGGGCGCAAGAGGCTGAAAGAATCCTCAGAAGTGACACAACTGAAGCGATTGTTGTAGCCATTGCAAAATTCCTGGGGTGGGTGTGGGCAATTAGAGCAAGGTCCCATAAAGAGATAATGGTTCATTAACACATATGCCTGGCTGTAATGCATTTCGGTGTAATCAACTGCTCTTTAGTCTTACTGTTAATAAAGGTAGTTTGTATAGAAGTACACTGATAAAGGTTTTAGCTAACTAATTTTTATATAAAAAAAATATTTTCAACTTGTACATAGAGTTTTTATGATACTCATATCTTTCCATCCTAGAGAGCATGCATTGATTCTGCAAACACTTTCCTTGAATTGTTTGTAGAAGGTTTTGGGTATTGTTTTTATATGTAAGTTTGTGCTTTCATGACCTAATACGTCGAATAAAGCTTTTTGGATTGGATTGGTAAATACTGAGTGTGTTGAAGACAACTTGGTGGCCTGATGCCTCATGGAATCTTGCTCTGTTGAGGCGCATCACAGTGACACTGTGTAGCTCAAGGGCATCAAGGTGTTTGACTCCTTGGCCCATTCCAGTTATGATGGGGGAAATAGGGATGCATGGGATTGCATAGGTGTTCTCAGTGGATTAGATGGAAATCTTACGCCATTCAGTAGGAGAGTGGCAGTAATGTTACCGTTTAGAGGGTGAATGCGAATTAAGTTTTTCCGGAGACAAAGATATTGCCTTGGGGCCAGCAGAAGGTTTACAAGCCTATACTGACTTCTCAGAGCTCTTTGGCAAACATCCTATTTGTGAAATACCTATAAGAATGGCGGGTTGTTTATTCCTGTTTTCTTAATGTTGTCAATCGTGAGGGTTGGGGAGGTAGTGTGAACCTGACCAGTCTTAGCAGCTAGCTGCCATGACCTTTTTTCCCCTGGGTGATGAATGCAGTAGCTTTTTTAGGTCTCGCCTGGCTATCGCGTAAGCGATCGACCAGCGAGACTTATTTAGGGGCTTCAGAAAATGCTCCCAAAGGCTTCCCAGGCGGATCGGGTGGCGGTTACGCGCACAACCACGCGCCGTCCATTTGCCACCAGCTACTTCCTGCGCGTGCGCCGCCTCACGCATTCAGAGAGATTTGGTAAGGGGCACAACCTTAGGAATGCGGTTTATGGCCAGTGCATGTGAGGCATTCAAGCGCGAAGCTGGCATCTGGTATCGGACTTGAAAGCAGCAGACTGCTTTCGCCAGCGCGCGCTCGGCCTCACTTCCTGCATCCCCTTCGTTATAACTCACACCCCATATGCTCGTTCCCTCCCACCCTTCCTTTGATGTCCGCTTTTCTTGTTGTTTACAAACCACGCCACACACTGCTGCATGCCACACACTGCTGCACGCCACACACTGCTGCGCACACTGCTGCATTACACACTGCTGCACGCCGCACACTGCTGCACGCCTCACGCTGCTACAAGAAACACTGCTGCATGCCTCACACTGCTGCATGCCTCACAATGCTGCACGCCACACACTTCTGCACGCCACACACTTCTGCACGCCACACACTGCTGCACGCCTCACACTGCTGCACGCCTCACACTGCTGCACGCCGCACACTGCTGCACGCCTCACACTGCTGCACGCCGCACACTGCTGCACACCGCACACTGCTACACGCCACCCACTGCTGCACGCCACACACTGCTGCACGCCACACACTGCTGCATGCCGCTGCACGCCACACACTGCTGCACACCGCACACTGCTGCACACCACACACTGCTGCACGCCGCACACTGCTGCACGCCGCGCACTGCTGCACGCCGTGCACTGCTGCACGCCGCACAGTGCTGCATGCCGCTGCACGCCACACACTGCTGCACGCCACACACTGCTGCACGCCACACACTGCTGCACGCCGCACACTGCTGCACGCGGCACACTGCTACACGACACACTGCTGCACGCCACACACTGCTGCACGCCACACACTGCTGCACGCCGCACACTGCTGCACACTGCTGCATTACTCACTGCTGCATGCTACACAACACTGCTGCACGCAGCACAATGCTGCACGCCACACACTGCTGCACGCCGCACACTGCTGCACGCCGCTGCACGCCACACAGTGCTTCATGCCTCACACTGCTACATGAAACACTGCTGCACGCCACACACTGCTGCACGCCACACACTGCTGCACGCCACATACTGCTGCACGCCGCACACTACCGCACACCACACACTGCTGCGCACACTGCTGCATTACACACTGCTGCACGGCGCACACTGCTGCACGCCTCACACTGCTACACGAAACACTGCTGCACGCCTCACACTGCTGCACGCCTCACACTGCTGCACGCCTCACACTGCTGCACGCCACACACTGCTGCACGCCTCACACTGCTGCACGCCTCACACTGCTGCACGCCTCACACTGCTGCACGCCTCACACTGCTGCACGCCACACACTGCTGCACGCCACACACTGCTGCACGCCACACACTGCTGCATGCCGCACACTGCTGCACGCCACACACTGCTGCACACTGCTGCATTACTCACTGCTGCATGCTGCACGACACTGCTGCACGCCGCACACTGCTGCACGCCACACACTGCTGCACACCGCACACTGCTGCACGCCGCTGCACGCCACACAGTGCTGCATGCCTCACACTGCTACACGAAACACTGCTGCACGCCACACACTGCTGCATGCCGCACACTGCTGCACGCCGCACACTGCTGCACGGCACACACTGCTGGACGCCGCACACTGCTGCACGCCACACACTGTTGCACGCCACACACTGCTGCACACTGCTGCATTACTCACTGCTGCATGCTGCATGACACTGCTGCACGCCGCACACTGCTGCACGCCGCACACTGCTGCACGCCACACAGTGCTGCATGCCTCACACTGCTACACAAAACACTACTGCACACCACACACTGCTGCACGCCTCACACTGCTGCACGCCACACACTGCTGCACGCCGCACACTGCTGCACGCCGCACACTGCTGCACGCCTCACACTGCTGCACGCCACACACTGCTGCACGCTGCACACTGCTGCACGCCGCACACTGCTTTTATGCGAGTTTATGCTACTGACATTATAAATGACAATGCCTTTTATTTGTTTTAAAACCAAAACATAAATAAAAGGCATTGTAATTTTACAATGCCAATAGCTCAAACTCTTATCAATGCGAGACCTATTGCATTGCAAATGCTTGTTCTTAAGTACTTATCCCTTGTCTTCAGTCACATTTTAAGTGGATGATTTACTTCAAATTTTCCGTTGTGGCCCTGACGGGAAGATAGAGAAAGATTCTGTCCAACCTACATGAATAATTCCTTTTGATAGCTGGGGCTTTCCCGTTTGAGAACTTGACTGTCTTCGTTATAATGAGTCTGTAAAATATTTTCGTTTCTTCAAACTTGCAACTTATCCCCAGTGTAGAGCTACACAAGTGGCAAACATTAGCAACAGTTCTTCACTGGGATATCTTGATTTCACTTGTAAAATGGCTGTAGTATATAAAAAAAAATCTTTATACAGATAAACACTGCAGGTTAATTTTGCCACATTTGGCTACTCTCAAACTTGTAGCCAATTAAAGTTACAAATCACCAGTTTTATAATATAAAGGGAGAACATTAAAATATTAAGGAAGTTTGAAATTGACAGGCAGGGCGGCAGCTGTATGAAGCTGAACTATGACCCTACTCTTTTAAGGACAACATCTTCTATATCCTGTCCTGCAATTCACTGACAGTTGCTTCATTTTATTTTGATGTAAACTTGGCGATCATCACTTTGTAACTTTTGTTATGTCAAGAGGTGGCAGGACAAAAGAGTTAGCTGTCAATGACTTTATTATAGCCTTCGAGCCCGTTGTTGCAGGCTCTACCAGCCATTAAAGGCACGCTCCAGCGTTAAAGGCCGGAGCTGAAGGAGAGCGCCTTTATGAAGAGAGCCGGCCGTTAATAACAGATAGAGCCTGCTATATGGCTATTAGAACATTCCGCCCTTCACGGGCGGAATGTTCTAATTTGTAAAACAAAGACATCATGGTGCCCGAGGGGTTTGAAGCCCCTCGGGCTCCTGTGAGGCCTTTGTTCACAGCAACAGCTGTGAACAAACATTGGAATGTTGGAGGTCCGGGCATCCACAGCCATTAGAAGCCCAGAGCACTCCATTGTTTTCAATGGAGCTTCCAACATTCCAATGTTCTATTAAAGATTACATTGCGGCAGAAGTGGGATTACAAGTAAGTAACTTTTACTTCTCCATTGTGAGATCCACATTTGATAGTCAATCATGTATCCCCTAAAATAGTGATGGTAAGGATACAGGATGGGAAATATGTCTATAAAACTAGGATCAACCTAATCAAAGAGATTCTTCAAAGAAACTGGACCCGATTTAGTGTCTATTTTGGACTTCTCATCTAAGCACCAACGTCTGCTAAATGAACGGACTGATTTACAAGACGCTGCTTTGCAAATATATTTTATCGATACATTTCTCAACAAAGCAGCTGCGACAGCTTTACGTCTCACAAAGAGTGCCTTGGTTTTACCAAGTACTGATTTATTTTCCGTGTTGTAATCATAAGGTTGTAACACAATCCATCTAGTGATTGTAAACCTTAGTACCATTCTAACCGAGACGCCTACTTCTAAACAGCCAAAGGGATATTTTCCTAGTTGCTTTGGTTTGTTTCCTCTAGGTGAAATCGGAGGGCCATCCTGACCTCTCGGGAATGCAAGAATCTTTTTGCAGGAAAGTAGGAGTTTTCAAAACTGCAGACAAGGAAGTAGCCATGAAAATCTGAGACTACGTTTGTGAGAAAAGAGGGATGCGTTCTTATTACTGCTTTACTGGTCGGGAACCAGAGTAAGGTGCTTTAGTACACAACCAAGTCATTTGTACTGATGGCCTTTTTTGACTTTGAAGTATTAATGTAGCTCTAATTGGCGAAGAAAAACTAGCCTAATACGGCAAATGTAAGTTTGTATAAACTACAATGTTTATCTGTATTTAAATATGGACAGTTTTATATATTTAAAAGGTGTTCAAGGATCCCTCGCACTTTCCTGACTGTGCGAGTGTTTGACTTCAAAGAAGATTTCCTTGCTGAAAAATTAGGTTTACAAGCAAGTACCTATCGGTTTAATCACAATCCATATACTTGTCATCTCTCTCATCCTGTGGCATCCCATGTGCCCTATAATATTGACTTTTAGGGAACCACCAGCAGCCACTGAGCCTATTTACTAAAACCCATTTCATGGATCATCTGCTAATCGCGCTCTTCTGAATCCTGGTGTTCCCAGAAATGGTGGTACTAGTTGTCCTCCATGTTTTACCAGTGACTCTGGATTGACAGAGTTTGAGCCTGAACACAAACCTGTTTCCTGGTTTACAATCTCGTTGCACTAGTCTCTGGATGTAGTCCATGCAATCTAAATGAGGCTCAGGAAATTACTCTTAACAAGTGGTGTCATTTTATGCTTTGGTCTCCTGAGAAGGTTTGATACGTTTCTACATAATCACCTGGTTCGAATTTAGATTGATTTTGGTTTACGTAGATCATCTAATAATTTAAGCTGTTATAGTGGAATAATATTGATGGATTCAATGCCTTGCTGTGAGAGGGAACAATTTTGTTCAGATGAGCTATTTTTGTAAGAGGAATACATTGATGCTTTTCTTAAGACACAATGTTGAAATGCGTATAATTGCATCCTGTGTGACTTTTTTTCTATACAGCTGGGATCTTTCCATCCATCTTTCGAAAACATTTTCTGTAAATTTGCGAATGTGAGATACAAAGGTAAGTACAAATACCTTGTTGATGGCTATTTACTTTATGGGATTTCTTTTTACACTTTCTTGTCTTAACCAAGTACTCTTACTTTAATTGTCTTAAAATTGGAATATTCGTAAATAGAAGATAAGATGTGTGAGCTCTCGCGACTGTAGGATGTAACCTTTACAGTACAAACTGTTTTTGGTCTCTGGAGATCGATCGCAGTGAAACCATAATCAAACTATTGAAATCCAGCTCTTTTTTTAAATCTTACAATTAAGAAAAATATCTACAACAGAGTGGAAATTACACCTCCCAGCATTTGTTTTATATATTTAAAGTTGTTCATAAAAGAGCATGCATGCTGCTGAAAATGGGGGCAGCCTATTATACTACACATTTAAATCGTGACGGGTGTGGTAAGTACAAAGGAGTCTAGAGTATCTTAATTTACCCAGTTGTTATGATGACCATAAAAATAGGTTTATGTATTCTAATAAGTACTGTGCCTAAAGGTAGGTTCTATTTCTTCTAGACCAGAGGGTTCCGGTTTCAGGCTTCAATGTGCGGGATCTCCTCCCCGAGAGACTGGATGAGTACTATCGCTATGAGGGTTCTCTGACTACTCCACCCTGTTATCCCAGCGTTCTATGGACCGTTTTCAGAAATCCTGTCCATCTTGCCACTACACAGGTGAGTCTGAGTGAATGGACATCGTTTTTTATGCCCGAGGTTGGCCCAGTCTCCACTGCAAGTGTATTAGCTTCATTTGGATAGTGAGCTGCTGTAGTGATTATACTGTAAGGCACACTTTCACTAGCAGGCATCGTGGTGCTAGAACTGTCAGTGTGAGAGAAGCAAGCAGAGAGAAATCAATGAAAGAGGAGTTTTGGGAGCTTTACGTCTACTTTATGGCTAATAATCTGACAAAGAGCGAGAGGTCGATAGCTGCGGAGTTGCAGGTTCAAAACTGAGAAAGCCCTACCTAAAATCCTGGCACATTTAAAGATAGGAACCTTTAATCGAGGGTCAGACCGCAGGTGAAAGATAGGATGATGCTGGGGGGAATACCTTCCAAGCCTGGACCATATACAACTGGGTCCAAGCCCGCAGAAAGCGAAATGGTCAAGACATGCCGCTATTAAATAGATTCTCTGCACAACAGGCAGGCAGTGCATTTAGTGACGACTTTGGATACATGAACAAAACTTTGAAGGTTAAAGCCCGCCCAGACTACCATGTTCTGAAGAAGCTGTTGGTTTTGCAACGTTCTCAAGAAGCCTCAAATAGCAGACATTTGCATAATTTATAAGAGATGGTATGTTTGCTCCTACCATCAGGGCTCACAGGTGTCGAGGTATAAAAGGGATGTTCTTATTGTGGATTCAAGCAGATGGTACTGATTTTTCCTGGTTCTCCTTGTGCAATGCCCATATCTACAGTGCCCAACCCAGGGTGAAACCCAAACTGCACATCAGACAGTACCCTGTTCTCAAGTGCCCATTCCTCCAGTCATGAGAGTATTGCCCTACCTCAGATTTATACAGTGCTGTCTAACAACGAAATAGGACAAGAGCAGGTGGGGAGACCTTTGTCCTTGCTGTTGGAGGTAGCAGAGATAGGGACTTGTAGTTGGCCAAGATGGTGGGGGTCATCTGAAGGTCAATGAGGGTTTCAGCAATAGATTGCACTGCTCCTCAAATATCGGGCAAAAGTGGCCTAATAAAGTGTAAATATTTTGGTAGGCCGCTGGACCAGAGGTGAGCCATAGGGAATCTTGTGCCAGATCATTAGAAATAAGAGAAAAGAGAGCCGCTTATCTTTAGGTGCTGGAGTACTATTGACTGCAGTAGACTGAGGTAGAGTGTAATGATTAAGAATGAAATAGTTTGAAGACTATGTGAGATGATTTTCATGAAAACAATTTGACAGCTGGCACAGAGCGAAGCTGAAGGAGTAATAGTGGGGAAGTAGCCTGAGGATAAGCATTATTTTCTATTTTTTTTCAAATATTTCCCTAGCTTCTTTATGTGTTGGTATGCTATGTTACAGACACATGATATATCGCTGTAACCGCTCACTCCAGGCAGAGTATCCCAGCGTTAAAGCCATGTAAACAAAATCTCACAAAGATTAAAAAGCCAGGTCTTAATTAGCTTTTTGAAAGTCAAAAAAGTATGGCGTACGAATATGAACAGGTAACTTATTCAAAAAATATGAGGCAAGATACGAGAAGTATGACCTCCTTTTCGGGTTGTTCGAATATGGCAGGGGCCAACAAATGCATTCTTTCTTCATGATAGATCACAGCTCGAAACCAAAGTGATAAGTGCTAACAACTACTTTTAACACATTACACTGACTGAGAGCCCTAACACCACTGGGATGTGTAGGCTATAGGGACCTTCTGTCCTGAAAAACTGCTCCTGACCATATTAGGGGAAAAAAATCCAACAGTGCTCTCAACCTATGGTCATGAAGACGAGAAAAATATGTATTGCATGCAACAGAACGAATATTGTCCCTTAGTCTGCCAGGAATTTGACTTCTGACCGAGAAAACTCCGGCTGTCATCCTACTGAGGTCAGTAATTTGAGGAACATTACATTTATTGTTACCTAACTGAAAAGAGCTTCTTGATCGGCTATGTTGACTCATCAGGATTCAAACCTGTATTCATGAGGTCAAACACATCATCATGCAGTCAATGCTTAGCCCACTGAGCCAAAGTATAATTGTGTGACTTTTGTGCAATGATGGATCTGTTCACTAATGTGCTTGTGATAATTCATGTTGATGTCAATAATTTTTTTCCTGCTCAAGTTTCAGTGCCAGGTGTGTTTGTGTACGCGCAAGCCTGCTGTAGTACTTTACCATTGGTCTTACTTCACGAGGGTAAACGATTGTCAAATTGCCTGCCTGGAGTCAAGGGGGAGGTGGGGAGGATGGTCTCTCGTGCTCACGAAGGGATAGTTATGGAAGCGGTATAGCTGATTGGCTGATAAAGATTCTCCCGCCATCTGTAGAGCTGTGTTGTGCGCATGCGGGTTCTGATTGCCTGTTCAACGCGTTCTTTTACTTCGGTGATTGGTATGGATTGCGATCGCCTTTAAACAACAATGGCCTTGCAAACTAGAACTAGTTGACCTGGCAGGTTGTGAAGCGGGTGTTTTCACCATAACAATTGATGGGAGCATGACTGTAAAGGGCCTGCTAATGTATCGCCCACCGGGACCTATGGCCAGTTTTAAAGGAAATCTCTTAGAGTGGGTCACAGAAACAGCGATTAGGAGGGACAAGTTTTTGCTGTTGGGAGATTTAAATATACACCTGCAAGACGCACTAGACAAAGGAGCGGTGGAGTTCCGGGAAGAACTTCACACCCTACAGCTAGAGTTAAAAGGTCAGCTTCCAACACACAATCGTGGGCACCTGCTAGACCCAATATTCGCCAATTGGGAGGGTGTTTTAGTCGCTCCCCCAGTGCCCCTGCCCTGGACAGATCATTTTCTTGTTCCATTCACTATTTACTTGTCCAAGCATAAAGCTAGCGCTCCCACCCCTCTTAACTACCCTCGACGTAGGTGGGCAAGATTCTCCCTGCGAGAGTTTAATAAGGCTCTTACCGTGGAAGGGCCCCCAGGAGGAAATGACGTGACAACGGCAAATAAATTGCTCAATGACCGTATCACGGCTGCTCTGGACCACACAGCCCCATTGGGTTGGTCAACCAAAGCTGTCCACAGACAAAGAACTGCACCCTGGTTCAGCGAGGCGCTGCGCTGTGCCAAAAGGGACTGCAAACGAGCAGAAAGACAATGGAGAGTGGCATATGATGATCGGATGAAAGAGGCCTACCTCACAAAGAGACGATCCTATCATAATAAAATCCGGATAGAGAAAGCCACCTACTATGCAGATAAAATTTACGGGGCAGAAAACTCGGCTAGGGAATTGTTTAGCATATATAAATCCCTATCCACCCCAAAAACCGTTACTCGAGATGAAGATTACTCAGTAACAGCATGTAACCGCATTGCCAACTACTTCGGAGACAAAGTGTGTAAGATTTACTCTGCTTTTCCCGACACGCCACCCCTATCGGAAGAGCCTGCTGACTTAGCAGGAGCTGAAGCCGATTTAGATCTGCTACTTCACTTCACCACTCCTCTATCGGAGGATCTTGTCAAAATCTGCAGATCCGTCTGATCTGGCTCCCCACGCGACCCTGCTTCCCCAAAAAGGTTGAGTGACAGCCTAGAGACACTAGAACCTTATATCAGGCATTTGCTAGATGTCTCCTTCCGATCCAGTTCTATACCTGAGGATTGGAAACAGGCTGTGGTGCTTCCCCTCCGTAAGAAGCCTAACATCGGCTTCGACAAGCTGGATAACTTACGCCCCATCTCTCTCCTGCCTTATTTTTCGAAGGTAGCTGAGAAGGTGGTAAATAAGCAGCTAATGAAATATGTGGAGGATAGTAACCTACTTCATCCGACTCAATTCGGGTTTCGGCCCCGCCATTCCACGGAGTCTGCCCTCCTCAGGGCCTCCGAAACCCTCAGGCAGGGTGCCGACGAGGGACAAACTATGGCTCTCATCCTTTTAGACCTTAGCGCGGCGTTCGACACCGTAGCACATTCCATCTTGCTACAGTGTCTGAGCAAAGGTGGGGTAAGAGGGGCAGCGCTGAAATGGATTCATTCATTTCTTGCAGGCCGAGGCTTTCAAGTGAGGCAGGGTGACTATTATTCTGAGCGAATCGTTCTGAACCAGGGGGTGCCGCAGGGCTCGTCCCTGAGCCCAACACTTTTTAATCTCTATGTAGCTCCGATTGTCTCTTTGGTAGAGAGCTACGGCCTTCGAATGGTATCCTATGCCGACGACACGCAGTTGGTGATCTCCCTGTCGCGTGCACCCGATCTTTCGGCGGACACCTTCAGAGCCTGTATGCAAGACCTAGCTGCCTGGATGTCCGCAAATTGCCTTAAGCTCAACGGAAACAAGACCGAGGTGCTTGTCGTAGGGGGAGACCGATCGGCGTGGACGTCGGCATGGTGGCCACCATGCCTAGGTTCAACACCCATCCCGTGCCTGAAAGCGAAGAAATTGGGCATCTGGTTTGACTCCGACCTGACCTTCGGTCCTCAGATCAACCGGGTGGTCGGATCATGCTTTGGGACCCTCAAAAGTCTCAGGAAGGCACTGAAGTTTCTACCCGTAAATGCCCGTCAAACCCTTGTGCATGCATTAGTCACTTCAAAGATGGACTATGGCAATCTCCTCTATCTAGGGACTCTGAAGAAGAATTTGAGTCGTTTACAGGTCCTACAGAATGCCGCTGCTAGGCTAGTACTTAGACTACCCAGAAGAGCCGCATCCTCTGTGGCCCTCCGGTCCTTGCACTGGCTCCCGATCAGAAGTAGGGTTGAATTCAAAGCACTCTGCATGTGCCATCGGATCATCAACGGGAGGTCTCCTCTCCCTTTGAAAGGACTGCTGACGCCTTATGAACCGTCCCGCTCCCTCAGATCCTCTGGCTCAGGACTCCTCGTTATCCCCAAGGTGTCTAGAGCACGGATGGGCGGAAGATCCTTTAGGTACCTTGCAGCCGTCAGATGGAACACATTACCCTTAATATTGCGTCTCGAACCATCTGAACTAATCTTTAGAGCCAAGCTTAAAACTGCACTATTTGAACAGTAAAGTATTCCACTCCTGTAGGTTCCAGTAAGCAGCCGCTCCTTAGCGCGGGGACACGCCGCTGTGCGTCACCAAGCGCTTTACAAAACTCCCTAAATAGAAATAGAAATAGAAAATGGATTAGGAATGATGTGTCGTTTATCGGAATATCACTTTACCAGCTGTGTAACTATGCTTTTTTGTGTATTGTTGGAGTATTTTGGTTTCCGTAAATTGCCGTGGGAGTGGGCAGTAGGTTCTGGTGAAATAACTTAAATCAATTTTTCCAAACGCAGGAAGAGGTTACGTTGCGTGTATTTAGCCGCTGAAGCGGACGGCAACATAACTGCCCAGGCGGTGACACTAAATGCGGAAATGCCGGTTTGGTGCCTAGTAACCGATAGAACTGGCTGCTTAGGGCTCTTGACGCACAAAACGCAGAACTTGAAGGAAAGCGGCCCCTATGGCCTTGCGTTGCAAGAACACCCTCGAGCAGGCTTAATGTGGAACCCACATGAGCGGCAAACACGTGCACGTGTTAAATAAAAAAAAGTAAAACTGCTTCCTGAGTGGTGTGCGTAAGTGTTCAAAAAAACGGAATTATGGTTTAAATCTTTATATTCATTTATGCCACTTGCAGGATAAATGCCATTTAGTCTACAAAGTTTCATGAGATCAGCAAGGTGCGGCTTTTATGAATAGTAACTAAACAATAAAAACACATCCCCTTCCGCCCCCCCTCCCACTCCCCAGCACTCAGCTGACTCCATAACTATATTAATCACAACTCAATGCAAATTTATGAAACTGCCCCAGAGCCGGAAGTGGTCAATAGTTCAGAGAGCACAGTACTCTGAGGTATTTAACGCACGTCATTTCCCGAAATTCTGGAGATAGAAGAGATAGGCAGGGCTTTAAGTGGGATGAAAAACTAGGGGGTGTTGCGGCAGAATGAAGGGACTTACGCAGGACAAGATTGAACTTCTTTATTGCAGATAATGCACGGAGGCCCACGAGAGACCAGAACAATTGCATCCGACTTGTGGAGCCCAAAATGGCTAATCACTCCTCCTACAGTGACGTCACATAAATACCTCCTAGATTGGGAGGATACAAGTGGTTCCGCGGTAGCAAGCATGACAGAAACACTAGACCAACACTCGGCTGTACAGTACCTTGCTACCAACATAGTTGTACATGTTCAACATCTCCCTTCCTTGACAACCAATAACATAATGCCACATCACTCCACAATATAATCATCATATCGTCTAGGCATTCTTATTTCTCTCCCTGATCTGTTAGAGGAGCATGTTCATGGGCGCACTACAGGTTGCGTGTCGATGGAACCGTGATTTCTGCTACACGCATGCTGATCTAATGCACCCTCCCGCTTCGGCCTACACCCAACGGAATCCCCCATGCTGGGTGACTCACAGACTACAACATCGTCCTCACCACCATTATTGTTTTCTGCTCCATTGTGGACGGACCTGCCCAGCTTGCTCTCCATGTCGTGCAAACCCTGGCCACCACCCCTTGCTTCTTGCCAGTCCAGAATGCTACCCTCGCACAGATCATCCTGCCCAAGATTCCCTCTCATTATTATTTCTTCTTGGCCCTTTTTTAGCTTAACCACATGATCCTTACTCCACCATCCTTTGCCCTCCAAACAGACTGCACCCTTGGTCGCTTCCTGTACCCGTTTGGGAGGACTAAACACTGACTCTCCTTTCACTACCTTGTATGGTTTCCTTACCAGAACCCAATCGCCTTGCTCTATGTCTTTGACTTTGGCTTTATTCGCTGCATCCGCATACCTCTTAGCTTTTACTTGTTTGGATATGATCCTCTCCCTGAAATTCACTACCTCGTCTTGTATACCGTCTGTCTTTTCACCCACCTTGTACCACTTGTTGTACTTGGGCGTGAGTATACTGTTACAACTCCTCCCCCTCATCAGAAAAAATGGTGTGTGACCCGTGACATCGTGGGGAGTGGTATGGTACGTGCACATTTTCTCCCTAATGAATTCCTTCACATTTAAATTAGACGCAATGGCAAGCTGAACACCCTCCTTAATGAATCGGTTCATCCTTTCCACCTGTCCATTGCTCTTGGGACTATACAACGGTGTCTTCTCTTGCTGTATCCCCAATGTAGCAAAGAAATCAGTCATTTGTTTAGACACAAGTTGTGTCCCATTGTCCGACACTATGACCTTTGGCTGCCCCTCCAGTGCGAAGATCTTTTGTAAAACCAGTATCACTCGCTCAGCGGTGACTGCTCGGACAAATTTATAGTGCACCCACTTGGAATAGTAATCGGTCAACATAATAAGGTACCTGCACTCCTCTGGTAGCAAAGTGAATGGCCCCGCAAAGTCTATAGCCACCTTTGTCCAGGGCCCTATCGGTATTTCCACCAACTGCAGCTCACCTTTGTTCAATTTCCAGTGCTTATCAGCTTTCAAACACTGTTCGCATTTGTCTATGTACTTGCACACATCATCGCTCAGTCCTGGCCACCAGTAATACATTTTCAAAAGGTTTCTTGTAGCAGTGCTACCTGGGTGAACTTTGTGAGCTATAGCGATCAATTTCTCTCTCAGTCTCGCCAGAGGTATAAACAGATCATGTCGCTTCAAAAACCCGTTTTCAATCGTCAGCTCCTCGCTCACTTGTTGGAAGCTTTTCAGTTCGTTTTGCAGGTTCCGAATGGGGAGCCATTTGGACGCAGATGATCCATCACCTTTTGGATAGTGTTGTCTTCCGTTAAACACTGCAACCATTCGTCTTCTGTGATCGAACCATTACACATCACCGTGGCATCCACCAACGCCACCACGCATTCGGTGTCATCAAGGGAAGTGTCATCTTGATCACCCACGGGCAGGCGTGACAGGCAATCTGCCCTGCTGTTCAAGCCACCTTTTATGTGTCTTATCGTAAAATGGTATTCTTGTAGCTTGGACAACAATCGTATCCGACGCGAACTCGCCTTCCCGTTACCGCGGCCTTCTCCGTCCATCATGTATACCAATGGCTTGTGGTCTGTGACAATCTGGAATACTTTTCCCCACAGGTAATTCTTCAGTTTCTCCACAGCCCAGACGCATGCAAGCGTCTCACGTTCAATAGTACTATAGCTTTTCTCCGCCTCGCTCAGCCTTCGAGATATGAAAGCAATAGTATGCTCACTCGGCCCTTGAAGCTGGTAGAAGACGGCTCCTATACCCCTTGCACTCGCATCAACCGTTACTACGTTCCTCAACTCCGGATTGTATGGTTTCAGTGCTGGAGCCCCAGCAATGGCATCCTTAACGGATTCAAACGCAGCAGCTTGCTCACTGGACCATGTGTACGTCTCGTGTTTGCGCAGCAACTTCCGCAGGGGCTCCACTTTGTCCGCGTACCCTTGGATGAACTTCGAGTAGTATTCACTGAGCCCCAAGAAAGATTTCAAGGCTTCCTTATCTTCCGGTCGAGGCGCATTCCTGATCGCTCTAACCAAGTCGTCCTTTGGTGATATTCCCTCTGAAGTCAAGACATGACCTAAATACTCAACTTTGGTCTCCATGAACTTACACTTATCTTTGGAGACTGTCATTCCCTTGTCTCCCAGGACCTCCAACACTTTGCTCAGAAGTTCCAGATGTTCCGCTTCACTCCCCGTATAAATCAAAATGTCGTCCTGGAACGCCTCGACGCCCTTCATGCCTCCAAACAACAGATCCATCAACTTTTGAAAAACCCCTGATGCTGAGGCGAGCCCGAATGGTAGCCTGACATACCTGTACGCTCCGAATGGGGTTATGAACGTGGTTAACCTTTTTGACTCCTCGGTCAGGCACACCTGGTGGTACGCCGATTTCAAATCAATAAGCGTGAAGTACCTGGACCCCGAGGTAGACGACAGTATTTCCTGTATGTTCGGAAGCGGGTGGCAATTGACTAGTATGTTCTTATTCAAAGACCTAAGGTCGACACACAGCCTTATATCTACAGTCCTCTTCTTTTTAGACACGACTATGGCCGACACCCATTCAGAGGCATCCGCTTCTTCAATAACGCCTTCTGATTTGAGATTGTCCAAGACAGTTTTCAGCTCAGCTCGAACTGACAATGGTACAGTACGCACCTTATGTTTCACTGGTACTGACCCACTTTTTAGCTTTATTTCGTGCACAAAACCTTTCACGCAACCAACCTCATTCTTAATTACATTGGTGAAAGAGTTCAGAACCTTTTCAACATCCTCATGTGGATTCTCAGTGTGCACATAATTCACCCACTCTCCTCTCAGCACTATAGGATCGGCAGCACCAGGAACCAAAATTACTCCCAATTTTGCTAGGTCTTTCCAGCCCACCAGATTCCTACCTTTTACAGCCACATATATTTTGGTGTCAATTGTCCTCCCTTTGAAGGTGAGGGTATAACAGAAGTAACCCATCATATCGATATCCTGCTCACCAAACGCTTTAGGGTTTACATCAGTCGCACATAACTTTATAGAAGGCCAACGCTCTTCAAACACTGTGTCAGATACCAAGGTTATGGGCGAACCTGAATCCGCTGTGAATGGCAACTCTACAGCCCCAATGCTTACAGAACCTATGGGACCCTTTATGTGACCGTCTGCCAAATCTATAGACAAAACAATGTTTTCACTTTGATCTTGATCACAATCACTTAAAGCACTTATCCTCACATTTCCCACAGATTTCCTCGTTTTACATATGGCGGCATAGTGACCCATTTTCTTACATTTCGTACATTTTTTACCCAGTGCGGGACATGTTTTACAATCTGCCAGGTGGTCCTGCGAACCACACCTGAAACAACTTAAACCTTTCCCTCCCGCTTTTTTGTCGTTCCAATTTCTCTCAGACTGTTTATGCTCATATTTCTTCTTTTCCTGCAAATAAAATACATTAGTGGTCGTGCTAGTACTGGCTAATTCTTTCGTAGAGAGCAATGAACGCTCGATGCCCTTTGCGATATCCACTACCTCTTGCAATGTAGGATTCCGACAAGCCAACAACCGTTCTTGGACCTTTTTAGAATAGCAGTAAAACACTACTTGGTCCCTTATGTACGTGTCCGCCATGTCCTCAAATTCACAGTCTTTCGACAGGACACGCAAACATGCTATATACTCTTCAATCGTTTCTCCCTCCTCCTGCCGTCGCAAGGCAAACTTGTGCCTACCAACCATGATATTGCTCTCCTCCGAGAACTGCTTTTCCAGCCGCTTGATTGCCTCCTGGTACTCGGTCAGAGGAATGAACACCCCTGGGGGACTTTCATACTCGGGAAGACTGTCAAATATCTCCTGACCCAACTTACCTAGAAGTCCAAAAAGCAAAGCTTTCTTTTGTTCAGCGTCGTATTTCTTCCCATCAATGGACACAATGTAGTTTTCGAAAGCTCTCAGCCAACTCTTCCACTTCATACTAGGCCTGCCTGGCTCCTCAAGGAAAAGAGGCGGTACACAAATGTTATTGCTTTGAGCCATGGCGCTGTAATTCACTTGCGGCACCCTTTGGGCGCGTGTGTATAGCGGAAAAGCACTCCGTCGCCCAACACACTCACTGTAGAGCAGTCCAGCAATCAAACACAAAGCCTAGGGAGGCTCCTGTATACGCTGGGTATATGACCAAAAGCACTATAGCCACAGCACCTGTAGCATGCAAGCCACTCAATTATGAAGCGCAGGGCAAGGAAACTGCACACCTCTATTCACCAGATGAGGACAATTTGCTCGACACCCTGTGGCACCGTCATGTGGTTCAGCGCGCCGTCCCCAGCTGTACGCGCGTCGGTATCACACGTGCGCATCACTGATCCTCCGGGAGCACCCTCAATTTGGCAGACAGGGCCTCCAGGGCGCCGCAGCGCGCGTGAGCGTGTCGGGGAACGTGGAATCGTCCGGAAAGGCGGTGACTGAGTCCGGATGCGGCTCCTCAGCGAGCACAGCCGACCACGTGCTGTTCCTGGGATAGAATCCGCCGGCCGGCGGATCACACGTACCTCGGCCGCAATGCAGGCGGTGAAGTCGAGGGAGCTCCCAGTCACTCACGGAGTAGCAGCATCGCCGAAGGGAGCGCCCGCCTGTACACGGCGCCTCCCGCTCCGGCACCGGCTTGTAGACGACGGTCACCTCCGTCGCACACAGCCGTTTTTCCCTCGTGGGCCCCGTGCAGCAGCCAAAACCCTCGTCGCCAGTTGTTGCGGCAGAATGAAGGGACTTACGCAGGACAAGATTGAACTTCTTTATTGCAGATAATGCACAGAGGCCCACGAGAGACCAGAACAACTGCAGCCGACTCGTGGAGCCCAAAATGGCTACTCTCACTCCTCCTACAGTGACGTCACATAAATACCTCCTAGATTGGGAAGATACAAGTGGTGACGCGGTAGCAAGCATGACAGAAACACTAGACCAACACTCGGCTGTACAGTACCTTGCTACCAACATAATTGTACATGTTCAACAGGGGGTCTCTCAAATGGGCGTGGTCAATGTAATTAAGGGCGTGGTTTAAAAAATACGTAAACTCAAAATCTGTGTTTCGCATAGTGTGCCGCCCGACTTGTATTTTACTGTTTCTGTCATTGAATCCATATATATGATCCAAGAAGTAACATCATACCTACAACCAGTCATGACTTCGCTTTGTCAATGGTTGTTAGTTGCATAAGATAAATAAACAGCATCTATGGCTTGTAAGCCCTGGTGACACCACCACAATGTTGCTGCTCCTGCGTTTCAAAAAGAGAAGGGAAATCCAGAGAGAAAATGATTCTCTTTAAAAGATTTCCCTTCACCTACAACGCTCACCTGACATGACATCCTGCCGTAACTTCTCCACTAGTGAGAAGTGAGTAGTGTGAGCACACGCACATGGTGTGCCTGCTGTCACTGCAGTCCGGAAAATAACGGACCGCCTGTGTCAGTGCACAAAACAGAGCCCGATAGAGACCCGTTTCGAGGCGCCCTTTGTCAAAACACAAAGTAGAAATCTCACTTCTTCTAGACGAACTATCCCCTGATGCTCTTTTCTTAACCGAGACTTGGTTAACACCAGACTGTGACTCAGACGTAATTCAAACACTGCCATCGGGCTATCAAATTGAACGCCGAGACCGCATATGCGGGAAAGGAGGAGGCCTCGCCATTATCCATAAGTCCATCTTTCAATGCCATTGCACCTCTGACCCAATCCCGGATTGCGAAAGTCTGTCCTTTTGCCTCAAGCTCACTTCGAACGACAGCTTAACAGGGGCTCTTATATATCGCCCGCCAGGCCCACTGAACCTTTTTCCCTCCTCTTTACCCTCGTTCACTGCAGACACGGCCATGTCCTCCTCGAATTTCACGCTATTGGGTGACTTCAATATTCATTTTGATGTTAGCACCAACTGCACTGCCAACGAGCTCGTATCTAGTCTAGCCGCGATCCAATTACGACAACTGATAAAGCTACCTACTCACGATAAAGGTCACCTGCTTGACCCAGTTTTTACCAACTGCTCCACTCTAACAGTTGGTTCCGTCACCCCCCTACCATGGACGGATCATCATTTGATCCTCCTTAACTGGTCCACATGGAAAGCCCCGTTGCCCCCCCCCTCCCAATACAAGGAAGATGAGAAATTGGTCGAAACTTCCGCCAGAGTTGTGGTTTAGCCTTCTCTCTAACTCCAAACCCACCCTTTCCGAAAATCCTGAACAAAATAGCACAACTTTTAACAAATGGCTAGAGGACTCTATTGATACCATCCTCCCCGTAAGAAAGACAATGCTAAAAAGAGCAAGAGAAACCGCCCCCTGGTACTCGGACAAACTCAGGGAACTGAAACGACAGTGCAGGAAAATGGAGAGAAAGTGGCGCCTGGGATACGCCTCTATCGATAAAGAAAGATACAGAGAAAATATTAGAGCTTACAAAACAAAAATAATTTCTGCCCAATCCATATACTACAACGAGAAAATTATGGCAGCTAAATCCAAACCCAAAGAAATTTATCAGGTAGTCAAAACCCTTTGCAAAATCCCCTCACTTACAACCACAACCCACGTCTCTACTTCCCATTGCAACGAATTAGCTGATAACAAACTCACACTAAATACTCAGGCAATGAAAACAGCTGCAACCTGCTTCGGGATTATCCAAATGTTGAAAAAATCCTGCCAATATTACCCTTTGAAGCCAAGCAGGTGGTTATTCAAGGCCTTGTACAATCTAGGCTGGATTTCAACAATGCTCTATACTTAGGAGCCCCAGAGTATGTGTTGGAAAAACTGCAGAGAACACAGAATTGTGCTGCCCGCACTCTTCTCCAGATCCCTCGCAGACAGTCAGTCAAGGCAGGGATCAGATCTCTCCACTGGCTCCCAGTCAGAGAGAGAATAAAGTTCAAAGCCCTCTGCATATCGCATCAGGCATTTCATAGAGTAAGCCCGGAGATCAATCATTCACTTCTCTCCCCTTACTGTCCCGGTAAAACCCTTCGTTCCACCAATGCTTTTTTCGCCGTAGTCCCAAGGATTAAAAGAGCTAGAGTAGGTGGTAGATCCTTTTCTCTGAATACTGCCAAACTCTGGAACTCTCTTCCCTTTTCACTTAGATCCAACCCCACCCTCTGTCACTTCCGCAAAGAACTGAAAACATTTCTATTCAGAAACTAATCTTCCCCTGCCCCCTCTCACATATCCTCCCTGTTCTCTCCCGGCCCCTCCTCAGAGTCTCCTTCCACTACCAGCGCTTGGACGCCCGCGGGCAGCAGACGCGCTCTATAAAAACCCCTCTCTTCACTTCACTTCACTTTAAAAAACTGCTGGTGCTCAGACCCGGTGAGACCCGGGCCACTTAAAGCCCTGGAGATAGGTATGGTTTCCCAAGAACCCCATATGTTGCCCCGCTATTTGTAGTGGAAAGTGTAATCTTTTGCATCCCGGGAACGTGCACAGACGATGGAACCACCTCAGATGAGTAGGTGTGGGTGTCGTCTCCACGTGCATAAGTATATTTTGTAAAGAGGATAAGTTAGAGGGTTAGGTAAACCCAATAAAATATACGATGGGAATCGGGGAAGCTGAGTATCTAGATGGCGATCTAGGTCATCTAATGACAGGGACATGACACTTCCATACCCCCTCCAGCAATCTGGGCTTTTGGTTGGATCAATCTTGTGTAGCCGCTCTGGGGTGGAGTACCAATAAGTCGCCACTTTAGTAAATGCGTTCTGTCTTCTAAGGTCGAAGTCCACCTGCAGTTATGGAAAGGGGATTATCCCTTCCTCATCTATCATGACATCTCGGGAGCTTAGTAGTGACTTCCCACTAGGCCAGTAGTTCCCAAACCTTTTTGGCCCGCAGCTCCCTTGACCCATCGGCCATTGCCCGTGGCTCCCCACTGTTACTTTTTGGGGAGAGTGGGGGGATGTAAGCCCAGACTCGTGAGTACTGGCATTTTTCTCCCTGAAAATAATTGGAATGAAGCTGATGAAGGTATTATAATCATATACACATGGTGTTCCGTATTACTAAGACGGCGCCTTGAATAAAATATTCCTAGTTACACTTCTTGGCCCATTCCTTTTTGAGAGTACCCTCTCACACTGTTTTATCACACTTAGAGTGCTAGATAGCACTTATATGCATGTAGGCCCTATTGCCAAAGTGTTTTTGCGCTTGAAGAATATTTGCACGCACGCACAATTTTTTAAACCACATACAGCTTTATTTTTGCTGTCTCCTCCCTAAAATTGCCTCCAAATCAGCAAGCCAAATAACTTCCTCAGATTTTTTTTTTTTAACATTCCTCTTTCTTGCTTCCAAATGTTGGTATTATGCCATATATGGTGTTTTACTTCCATGTGCTCGAGGAGAGAGCAGGCCTGTCTGGAAATATGTGTGTGCTGAAAGAAATGTGTACTGGTAGTACCGATGGTTCAAGTACAAGTGTCAATACTTGATGTGTTTAATAGACAGGAACACTTACTTTCCTGATAACTTGCATTGGTGTAAAATGCATTTGAAAAAAAATGAAACTATTAATGAGCCTAACAAAATAAATCAGGCATCTTACACATACTTTGGGAGTGTTGGACATGCCATCAATTAAGCACTATGTTTACAGCTGTAGGCATGTCACTTACAAATCATCGACATCATGCGTTTAAGTCTAATTAGTTTAACTGAAGCCAACAGACTCTTCAACATTAAATGCATTAAAGTGCTTGGTGCTCGGCTCCCCTGGCTAGGTTTGATGGCTCCCCAGGGAGCCCCGGCGCAGTTTGGGAACCACTGCACTAGGCCGTGCTCCATACAGCGCTCTCCAGGTCCAGACAAAGGGAGGTCTGGTCTGCTACCAACCAGAGGGGCTAGGTGCCTGCTTCGGAATTTCTCGCTTTCTCTGAGGTCTCTGCCGTCCCCGGGGCTGCAAGCATCAGGACAGGAGCCTCCGCTAGGCTCCGCTTCAGGAGTAATATCCCCCTCTCAATTGAGTCTTCCACCAGAGCCCAGACCCGGCAAGGCGTAGATAACTGGTATGGACCGGCTTCACTGTCTAGTCTCTTCCGTTTCTCCAACTGTATGTGGTTTCAAGGATGAGTGCGGGCTCAGCCACAAACAAATCAAAGGCCTGTCCCGCCAGGTCTCAGGACCGCGTCTTCCACTGCCTCTTGGTGTCTTCCACTGCCTCTTGGCGGTGTTGCTCCAGGAGTCCCTGAATCTTGGGCTCCTCTTTGCGGATGCCGACGTCCCCACCAGGACACTCGCTAACCATGGCGGTGGCGCCAAAACGATGATGAGTCCCGGGCAGGCTTCGGTCTGCTCTGCCGTCTCCCAGCCGTCACAGGTCAGTGTGCGCGGTTGCAGTGTGGCGTTACATCCAACAAGGTTGGGCCACTCCAGTGCGACTGACCTCCAGCTCTGCAGTAATCAGGCTTTCTGGCACCTGTCGGGGCATGGAATTCTGGACCGGGGCTTGGTATGCTGGTCCCCAGTGATTGTGGGGAAGTGGTGGGAGAACAGAAAAGCATGGAATAGTAACATGACAGTGTCCACAACAAGTCTGCCCTTTGCTAGGGAGTAATCTATTGGCTGTCGCCCGGAGCATTTGGTTCTGACCAAGTATCCCTTTAGAGAAGTCGAAAGTAAAGTAATTCCACCATAAATCAACAGAGTTGCATCCCAAATCTAAGCAGATCTAGTCTAGCTCATTTACAAATTATGATGGCATTTTTTAGTTCCAGCTTCCGTGCCCAACCATGCAATCCCCAACAACGACCGCATCTTAACTACGTATTTCTTTACCACAAATTTAGTTGTAAAATTGGTAAAGGCATATGCGTGGTTAAGGTTCTTCCCTAGCTCTGCCTTGAGGCCAAAAACCCAGCCACTTGCCCTGGGTTAAACCCTGACCCCAGCCCTAAAAACAACCCAGCATCACCCCACCCCCGCATTGTCTCCTAAAAGTGGACCACAGGCCTAAAAACAAACCCTACCCCAGCCCTAAAAAACCCAAGCTCCCTACGCCCAGAGCCCTAAAACACAGCCACCAGCCTTAAATCGACCCCGACACCCCAACCCTGATCCCTAAAACCTTGACACCAGACCTAATAAACACCCCAGCCCCACGGCCTGAGCCTTAAAACAGTCTCCCCAGCCGTAAAAAGTACCCTATCACCCGTCCTGATGCCCTAAAACACAGCTCTGCAAACTATCCAGTCCATACCCTGAGTCCTAAAACTGTCCTCCCCGCCCTATAAAGTACCCTGACTACCCACCATAAGCCCTAAAACCTTAAGAAGTTCCCTGGCCCAAAACTCCCACAGTAAAAATCTTACTCTTTAAGCCGTACCACGTCTGGGCAGGAATTCACCCTCCGCCCAGTCTGCAACACCTCTGCCCATTCGCTCCGAGTCTAAAGTGCTAGCTACCACTAACGTGGTAAAGGCATATGTGTGGTTTAGACGTGCGTGGTTCCAGCTGCGTTGTTTAGCCATGTGTAGTTTAGGCTGCATGATTAAGGCCGTTTACCCACTCCAACCATTGCCTGCAGCAGATCACAGACCCCGTCCAGGTCTTCACACAAGAAAGGTACTGCCCTCAGAAGCGTGGGCATTCCCCTGCTGCCCAGAGCTGTTGCTGACCGCAAGAACCAATGACACCTGAAGTGAGGTGGTGTCCTGATGGGCAGAACTGTTCTTCCCTTGTGGGGGTTGCAAAGGACGCTGGAAGGTGGATGTACAGGTAGATGAAATAGAGTAGATGGCTACGCATTGAGGGTAGGTTTAGCAATGTTCTCTTCTTGGGGTGTAGATACGTTTCACCATGTAGTATTTGGTTTATATAAGGTGAGATGTTCATCTGATGTAATCTGTATACCCCTTGTCAATTTCTTTGATGCTGTACTGCAGCCAAAAAAAGAGGGAATATGATGTGACGATGGGTTTTCTTGAGCAACTTTTATTCTGTAATTTTTTGGTAAATCTCAAAATGTTTGGTTGTGTGGTTCATATGTATTTTGTATGTACACATAAAATATGTACAAGTGGTGGATTTTAGCACATGAACTTGAAACGTGATATAATCGTCGTAGTTTCTGCTAAGTGGTAGCATCAGCCGCCAGATCCTGTGGGCATCAGAGAACTGCACAAGGGGAGGAAAGAAGCATCAGAGCTGCACAGGGGGAGGAAAGGAGCATCAGAGAGCTGCACAAGGGGAGGGAAGGAGCATCAGAGCTGTAGAGGGGAGGAAAAGAGCATCAGAGAGCTGGATAAGGGGAGATAAGGAGCATCAGAGCTGCACAGGGGAGGAAAGGAGCATTAGAGAGCTGCACAGGGAGGTAAGGAGCATCAGAGCTGCACAGGGGGAGGAAAGGAGCATCAGAGAGCTGCATACGCGGAGGGAAGGAGCATTAGAGCTGCACAGGGGAGGGAAGGAGCATCCGAGAGCTGCACAAGGGGAGGGAAGGAGCATCAGAGCTGCACAGGTGGGTGAAAAGAGCATCAGAGAGCTGCATAAGGGGAGGGAAGGAGCATCAGAGCTGCACAGGGGAGGAAAGGAGCATTAGAGAGCTGCACAGGGGAGGAAAGGAGCATTAGAGAGCTGCACAGGGGAGGAAAGGCACATCCGAGAGCTGCACAAGGGGAGGGAAAGAGCATCAGAGCTGCACAGGGGGAGGAAAGGAGCATCAGAGCTGCACAGGGGGAGGAAAGGAGCATCAGATCTGCACAGGGGAGGAAAGGAGCATTAGAGAGCTGCACATGGGAGGGAAGGCGCATCAGAGCTGCACAAGGGGAGGAAAGGAGCATCAGAGAGCTGCACAAGACGAGGGTAGGAACATCAGAGAGCTGCACAGGGGAGAGAAGGAGCATCCAAGAGCTGCACATGGGGAGGGAAGGAGCATCAGAGTTACAATGGGGAGGGAAGGAGCATCAGAGTTGCACAAGGGGAGGGAAGGAGCATCGGAGAGCTGCACAAAGGGAAAGGGAGCATCAGAGTTACACACGGGAGGGAAGGAGCATCAGAGCTGCACAAGGGGAGGGAAGGAGCATCGGAGATCTGCACAAAGGGAAAGGGGGCATCAGAGTTACACAGGGGAGGGAAGGAGCATCAGAGCTGCATAAGGGGAGGGAAGGAGCATTAGAGAGCTGCACAGGGGAAGAAAGGAGCTTCCGAGCTGCACAAGGGGAGGAAAGGAGCACCATAGCTGGGATACGATCATCTTCGCCCCCAGATACAAGTCGCGAGGTCGGATAGATACTCTAAACAGGGGGAACATACTACGCCTTTTACAAGCCATCCCATCCTTAACAATGATTCACAGTTCCGACCTATTGTTTGTTGAATTTTTACCAAATTACAACTTAACAAACTCGGAAGCTTCCAAGACAACTTGGAAAACATCTAGAATCAGCAAAGAAATTACAATATTTCAAAACTGGGGGGTAGCATTAACAACAGTCCCCAAACCACAATACCCAACTCCTTTTTTAGTTTCAGACAGTCCACGCCGTACAACGACGTCAATCCTAAATGGCGCAAGAAGTTGTACTCCAATAGTCAACCAGCTCGCCTCAAAGGAATCTTCGGCCATGAATGGAAGGCAAGGTTTACAACGGACCATCCTGCTAACAAATTCAAATTGACAAAAGACATCGTTTACATTGCTCCCTCATAAGGGCCCTCATGAAATTAAAATAAGTTCCTGGAACATTAACGGTCTAAATTCCAAGCAAAGCGATCCGGAATTTCTGAATTATCTCAAAATGTTTGATATTATTTTACTTCAGGAGACCTGGGAGGATACACCCTTTGACCTCCCGGGATACATCTCATGTTTCAAACCTGCAATAAAAAATAACAGATTTGGACGTCGCTCGGGTGGCCTACTCCTCTTCTCTTCTATATTGAAATTCGGCGAGATGCACCCGTTAACAATGCAAATCACTTCCCCAAGTTGTATACAATCTTCAGCAATCAAAATGTCCCTTGACCAGAAAGTTCAAAAGGTAATACTGATAAATGTTTTACCTCCATCCGAAAAACAAAGTACAATCATCAAAGGAAGTGGTTAAAGAAGTATCAAGAATAATGGAAGAGGAAAATACTGATAAAATCATCCTGGCAGGAGACTTTAACATGCACCTCTTAGGGACAACACAGGAAGATGACCTTTGCCTTGACCTGACAGGCATTTGGGGTGTCCCAAACCAAGGCCTCCCATTGGCAAACAAATCTACAAAGAGCTCAATACTCTTTTTGTCAGAACTCGAGCACTTAAATCTGAGGGCAATTAACGGCCGCTTCAAAGAAGACAACCCTCCAGCACCAACGTTCCATTCGTTTAAAGCATCAACGACTATCGATTTCACTTTCACTACATTAACTATGTTCAACAAAATAGCATCATTTCGAATAGGTAACAGTACTCTCAGTGACCATATGCCGCAAGAGATGGTACTTCATTCTACAGCAATATTACATCAGGAGGCTGAAACATCTATTGTCTCAGTGGGAACAATAAACCTTCACCGCATTAGGTGCAATTCAACAAACATAGAAAATGTAACAGTATATATGGGAGACCTTCATCGTCTCTCTTGGAAAAAGATTTCCTGTAAATAAAAATTCAAAAAAGTACATAAATGTTCCTCCAAATTTGAAAAATATTAGTCCCGACTCGAAGAAATTGAAAACAAAAATAAATTACACATTAAGACAATTACGGAGACGACCTGGTAACCAAAACCTGCGACAGTCGTTACGTGAAACTAAAGCCCTCCTAAAAAAGAGAAGATGGCTAAGAAGTTCAAAAAAGAACAAGGATTTCTGGGCCAAATTGATTTATGACGCCAAGCAAAAAAACAGCGTTAAATTTTGGCAATCAATAAAAAAACTGCAGCAACCGCAGCATTGCGGAATTAATTCCAACATTTCCGAAGAGGCCTGGGCAAACTTTCTCTTCAATCATTTCAATAATAATGAAGAATTAATAAGCCACCCTAAACATCAAACTCCTGGGAGTAGCATCAAGGTTAAAAATCAATCAGCCCTCCTCAGCCAGTACCCATCTGATAACCAAAAAAGAATAGTTCCAGACCAATACAAAGAGCATTCTACAGAATCCATAGTAGAACTGTCCACAAACTGAGAGTATACGGCCCAAATTACCAAATTGATAATGAATCAAATAGCAAAGGGCCGACTATCAGGAGCCCCAGGCCCTAACGGCATTCCACCAATACTGTTTAAAAGTGACCCGGACTTCTGGAGCAAGGCACTGGAGCCTATCTTCCAATATGCAGTTACAAACTTCACAATCCCAGACTCATGGAGAGGCTCATTTATAAGCCCAATTTACAAGCAAGGGGCAAGGGCAGAACCAAAAAATTATCGTCTAATAACCCTGATTGATACAGAGGCTAAATACTTTTCAGGGCTGCTCTTAAAAGAAATATCCATCTGGGCCGAAGAAAACAAGGTAATACCCTTGTCCCAAACTGGCTTCCGGAGAAGGCAAGGAACTATAACCAACATAATGGCACTGACCCTGCTCATGGACGCTGCTAAAGAGGGAAAAATACCCACTTTTTCTATGTTTTATAGACTTTACAGCAGCTTTCGACCATGTCGACCGTACCAAACTATGGCAAAAACTCGACAGTTGGAGAATTCCTTCCAATCTACTTTCCCAATTAAGGAATCTGCACACTAATACATGGGTTAGGATAAAGCTTACAAACGGTGGTAAAATATCGAGAAAGATTCCCACCTCAAATGGACTCAAACAAGGATGCGTTTTAGCGCCTATACTATTCAAACTATTTCTCGCAGACTTACCAGAGATACTGAGCAGTAGCGCAGGCCACGCACCAAAACTAGGGAACGTTCCCCTACCTTGCTGGTTATATGCGGACGACCTGGTTTTGATAAGTAGGACCCCCGTTGGCCTACAACATCTACTGAATGCCACTTTAAAATTCTCACAAGAAAACGCACTAAAAATTAATTATAACAAAACTAAAACCATGGCGGTCAATTACCACAAGAGAAAACACCTTAGTTGGTTCCTAGAAGGACATCGCCTGGATCAAGGTGCTAGTTACAAATACTTAGGGGTCATACTGGATCAAAATAACTCAGCAAAACCACAACTAGAAGCCGTGCGGAGAAAGGGGGTAACAACATATTTAACAATCAAACCCCTAAAGAAGCTCTTACCGGATCTGTCATTTGACCCCTTGCTTAGGATCATGCAGGCAAAATTCCAGCCAACTATATACTATGGGAGTGAAGCGTGAAGGGAAAGGACGCCGTAACTCTTTGACAATATAATATCTAAGGCATACCGCGCAATTTTCCATCTCCCTAGAATGGCCTCCCCCGCTCAAATTCGATTAGAATACGGTCTTCAAAAACAGTCCTTAGAACGCATGGGAGCTTATGTGAAATGTCTGCACAAAATTAAATACGACGACAAGGGAACCCTGAACGAGCTACACTGGACAGAACTTTCCCTCCCAAGAAATACTCCGGCAAACACATACCTTCGGGAAGCGATTAAACAGCTGGGGTTAACAGAATTGTGGGAAGTCCAGGGTAACCATCAAATTTTTAAAAAAACAGTCACAAAGGTAACTCGTACCCTATCCGCACTAGAGGATAAAAAAACTCTAGCTAAAAGATCACATGGCTGGATGGTCTTACACACTTATGATAAATGATCACCTCAGCCCTACCTGAAAGTGGGCTTAAAAACTATTATTAAGGAAAAATCAGACTAAGACTGGGGGCAGGCCCCTTCAACCAATTCTTGCCTCCCTGGGAGAGAAAGGATGAAAACGACCAATGCCGGCTATGTAGTAGCGGTACAGAAGATGCAATCCATATTATATGTATTTGCAAAAAGTTAAAAGATATCAGGAGTACCCTACTAAAACCCACCTTCAAACAATATAGTGTCAGATCATGTAGACAAGCATTAATGTTGTGCTTTTAGCCCCGACCGGGTACAGTTAAACTGTAGGTTAATTAAATTCCTTGACATTACCGCAAAGAGACTAAAAAAAAAAACCCGGATTGAGTCGCTGAAAGACTAAGTTCTATATGAAATTCAGATCAAAACACCTTCGGCTACAGTTATAATAACAACAACAGCTAACTTTTGCAAAAATTGTGTTAAAAATCTTATTGATTGTGACAAATAAGTTTTAATTGTACATAGTGATTTTATCATGGAATGAGTGGAACTTTATTCTTGTATATGCAAAGGTTTTAATTAATCATGCATAATAATAAATAAACCAAACCAAACCAAACCATAGCTGCACAAGCGGAGGAAAGGAGCATCGGAGAGCTGCACTAAGGCAGAAGGAGCATCAAAGCTGCATAGTGGGAGGGAAGGAGCATCAGAGCTGCATAAGGGGAGGGAAGGAGCATCAGAGCTGCATAAGGGGAGGGAAGGAGCATCAGAGCTGCACAGTGGAGGATAGGAGCATCACAGCTGCACAGGGGAGGGAAGGAGCATCACAGCTGCACATGGGAGGGATGGAGCATCAGAGCCTCACAAGGGAAGGAAAGGAGCATTAGAGAGCTGCACAAATGGAGAAGGAGCATCAGATCTGCACAGGGGAGAAAAAGAGCATTAGAGAGCTGCACAGGGGAGGGAAGGAGCATCAGAGCTGCACAAGGGGAGGAAAGGAGCATCAGAGAGCTGCACAAGGCGAGGGTAGGAACATCAGAGAGCTGCACAGGGGAGGGAGGGAACATCCGGGAGCTGCACAGGGGAGGGAAGGAGCATCAGAGTTACAACGGCGAGGGAAGGAGCATCAGAGCTGCACAGGGGGAGGGAAGGAGCATCGGAGAGCTGCACAAAGGGAAAGGGAGCATCAGAGTTACACAGGGGAGGGAAGGAGCATCAGAGCTGCACAAGGGGAGGGAAGGAGCATTAGAGAGATGCACAGAGGAGGAATGGAGCCTCAGAGCTGGACATGGGAAGAAAAGGAGCATCTGAGCTGCACAGGGGAGGAAAGGAGCATCAGATCTGCACAGGGGACGAAAGGAGCATCACAGCTGCACAGGGGAGGGATGGAACATCAGAGATTCACAGAGGAACGAAAGGCGCATTAGAGGGCTGCACAAATGGAGAAGGAGCATCAGAGCTGCACAAGGGGAGGGAAGAAGCATCAGAGCTGCAAAGGAGAGGGGAGGAGCATCAGAGCTGCACAGGGGAGTGAAGGAGCATCAGAGCTGCAAAGGAGAGGGGAGGAGCATCAGAGCTGCACAGGGGAGGGAAGGAGCATCCGAGCTGCACAGGGGAGGGAAGGAGTAGTGAATGCCTGATCTCTAAATGTGATAAATTTCATTGCGTATTTTTAGTTCATATCTGATGCGCTTCTAGGCTGCCGAATGGTAGTATACAGCGCCGTGCTGAAAGCCCAAAAATAGAATATAATAAAATTCGAAACGATGCATGCTGCTTTGACAAGTTGTCAATAATTTGAGATGTGTGGTAGATGCATGGTGTTGAACGGAGGGGTGTGGCTAGAAAAAGGTGTACGCATACCATGTGGGTTTAGAGTGGACTGAGATCCTTTGGATAAGAGTTTGTGTACACCTCATATGAGTGTAGTGCAGGCTTGGATACGCTTATTGAATTAAGATGACCAAAGCCAGATCTAGGTTGTTGCAACCGGTGCGACCGCACTGGGCACTGACCTGGGGTGGGGGGAGTGGGGGGGGGGGGGGCACTGACCTTAGATGTGCTGTGTTTAGCAATAACTTGCGATTTAAAAGCACATGCCTCATGGTTCCTTGTGGTTCCAGCGTTCAAGCAGCAACAAATGTCAAGATCACTCTTGTGATTAATGTTCGTGCTAGAGAGAGATCAGAGTTTGGCCTAGGGGCTGTTTTGACTCGCCATAAACTAGGGCAGAGGGTTAATATGCCTTTTGAAAAGAACAGATGTGTATTATATGTGGATAGTTGATTGGATTAGTAAAGCCAGTCTTTGCCAGCGCTTTAAAATTAATGAAATCTTTGTGCGAGAGGGGCTATGGAGAGATGACGGGCACTTTTGCAGGTGGTGGTGAGGGACTCCAAGGAGGACGTGATGGTGGAGGGGCACCCAAAAATATTGTCACACCGGCCGGCACCAGCACTATAGCCGGCCCTGAAGATGACATGAGAGAGTGGTTCATGGAGGAGCTTTCAGGGTCAGTGAGTGGCAAGGCTTGTTTAGAGGAAAGTGTGGAGGCAGTAATTCCTCATGTGAGCTTGTGTAAAATTACTCTCTTTATTCCACACCTAAAGTGGTCTAATGGGGAACTGTGTTATCCCTAGACCGTATTTGTGTGCTTTGCATTAAAGTTACTATCTGAAAGAATTGAGAGAAAATTAAAGTTACCAATGTGTACATGTTATTAGATTAATCGTTCCATAAATTAGCTGAGTTTTCAGTCACTATTTTTCCACCTGTTAAAAATAAGTAAACCACTTCATCTCCCTGTTACTATCTAAAAATTGCGTGTATTCTAAACTCATCTAAATGCAACATTTTTAAAAACCGTTGTGGCATAAAGAGTGAGAGCTTGATGGCCTTTAGAAAGAAGCTCAAAACGTGGCTGTTTGGCCAATAGGTTTCTCTATCCCCTGCTGGAGCTCCACGTTATGGGTCTGACAGCGCCGGGACACTCTGCTTGAGTAGCTGAGCGCTTAACAAACCCCTGATAACATAACATAACATACCTGGCCCGCCCAGCTCAATTTTACACTGTGCAACCAGGCGTGTCTGCAAAAAGAAAAAATTCAATTATATCACATCACATTAAATGCAATTTGCACTGGTTTGTCATTCCAACAAGCATTTGATACTGTTGCCTCCAATTTGAAGAAATGTAACTAAAAACTGCCGGTGCTAAGCACCGGTGAGACCAGGCCCACTTAAAGCCCTGACTAAGGGGGATGGGGAGAAGCTTCAGATTCCCCAACAATCATGGTGGGATATCTTGTTAAAATACATTATATGAGAAGCTGGACATGAGGGGGCATAAAGGGCAGTGGAAAGGTAGGAGGGCATATTGTTAGAGGTACTGAAAGTGCTTTTTTTCCAAACTAATCAACATTTTTAAGGCCTGCAATACATAGACGAGAGAGAGTTTATGTGTGTGTTTGTCAGTGTGGACAGGTAAAAATTCCAGGTGACCCGACTGAAAGCACTTGTACCCAACTATTTACTACAGAATACATTTTCATGGGGGGGGGTGTAACACCCAAACCCCACTTCCCCCGGAGCTATGCCCCCATCCAGAAGTTGCAACTCCCTACAGATGAACATCTTTCTGTTCAAAACCTCTCATGCACCGAAATACTCCTTCATGCACAGCGAGCTCTGCTTTAAACTCTCTGCCTCTGGTAGTAGAAGTAAACCGATCCTTCTTAGGCTTAGAAAAAACGAAAAATTGTTTCTGTATATAGTAGCCATGTAAACCTTAGAAACCATTTAGATTTGGTATTTTACATTTTGTGGAAGCTGAACTTTTTCTCTTGTGGTATTTCCTTATTTAAATAAATGTTGGTATTTGGCAGGTTGTTTCGTATAATTTGTTCTGTTCGCTTCTGGTAGTCAACTGACAGCTGGCTGTCCCTTGTGGAGTACTGAGGACCAATCAAGATGTCCCACAGCAGTCTGTCCTATATCTGTCCTTTCATGCATCCCTTCCTCAGCTTGGCTACTGCTTTTGGTGTCCTTGGTTTGACACGGGTTTAGCAACATGGATGTTGGTGTTGCTTCATTAGAATTTTACATATCCCTTTGAATGACGTCCAGAGTAGTCTATTGTATTTTCTCATTTAGGGTGTCTTCATTGAATTATATATGTGCCTACTAGAATTTTATGTCTAACTCCGCATCATAAGGAATCCAGCCTGGCCATACATATATTTACACATACATTTGCATGGTCTATAAAATGATGGACTCCAACAAAACTCAACCCAAAAGACTAGTTCAACCTAAAATAAAATAGTTAAATAGATTTTATTGCTACCCGGAATAAATTTCAGCAACTCCAAACCTTTCCTTCCCTCTCTCCAGTTAGATGGAGTGAATAACGGAATAAGCTGTACATAGAAATCTCAGAGTACTCCTTCCAATCGAGAGCCGATGCAGCCAGGTAGAACTAGCCCACTCCACAGTTAAGAAGGAGCATAGGCAGTGCACTTCGTGCCTGTCTTTCTTGTGGCTCAGAAAGGCTCACTTTCTTTGGCTCCTGTGCCAGCACCTGGGGCTTGGAATCCTGAAGGATTTACTGTTAGGGTGACCACATGTCCGTAAAATACACGGACTACCTATAAATTGAGCACAGTGTCCGTTATTGAGGTCATATTGGACAACATTTTCCCAGAATTGCAGAAAGTTCTATTTTACAGGTTTGTGTCTTTCTGTGCAGCTAACAGCTATACTGATGTCATTTTAACTCTCACTGCACTTGTCAAAACCAGTGCTTAATTTGTGCCGGTGTTTTCCGATGCTAGGCACCTAATTTTCAACACTGACACTTGTTTGACAGTCTACCACATGGTGGCGCTGTCTGGCTGTTTTGAAATACTGCACCTAAGCACAGCGTTTTCAATTCAATGCTAGTGCACACAGGACAACCTTATATGACCTGAAATAGTTAAAATGGTCAAATTTGTAGGAATGTGATGCCATTTGCCTGTTCAAGCAGGATGGGTGGTGAAATCTTCAGTGGCTTCCTATAAAAATATCTTGGGCCTTTGCACTTATTTTTTTACAAATTAAAGACTTGCCAGAACAGACATTAGAACAGTCCCCTAAGAAACACTGCTGTGTTAAAGAGCCCCGATGGAACAGAAAGGTATCGTTCAACAGAACAGATAATATTGTGCAATATTTGAAAAGCTCTCGTCTCTTGCATGTTATGATTTCATCATTATTATTATGGCTTTCAAATGTATTTTAATTCTTTTCTGTTTTCCTCTCATATAATTTTGTACAAAGCACCTATGAATGAATTAAGTTTTTTATTTGTATAATTACTTAAAATCATTGCAAAGTTGCAGTACATTATCAAAATTATGCTAAAATACGTGTCTCACACCATTCTAATACAAATATCTATTCATATATAAATAATTAAAAAGTGTCAATTTAACCAGTGACAGATCATTTCTAAAATGTGGGTTACATTCTAAAATTCTTTGGTTTAAAAATTGTGTATTAGAAAAAGTCTCTGTTCCTATCTGTTCTTGAGACAGTCACTTGGTACCTTGGGGGTCTGGCGAGGACCGTGCAGTCCTTTCCTAGTAGGGGCTCTTCACCGTTCGTCTCCAACCAGACGATCTTCCTCTGTGATATTTTCATTTAGGGACCTTCGTGTGATAATTATAAATTTGCCAAATTTGGCCAGATCCGAGGGCTCGGTGCTGGACTGGAGCAGGGCCACTGCATCCGCACATTTTCTGATCCCATGCCTTAAGAACATTGGCTTTAACAATCTACATCGTTCCAGGGACAAGGGCCTCTTTCACCAGCTCACTTCAGACCTTTCTGGAATCCTGCCTAGATACCCCCACCTTTACGGTATTAGAGGATTTTAATTTCTATCTGGAAGCGAACAATGACTCTGACACTGCTAAGCTGAATGACAACCTCTCAGGCCATGGGTTGAGACAGATTGTACCTGAACCAACTCATATAGCAGGTCACACGTTGGACGGTATATTCACCAACAACAAACACATTGAAATGGTTAGCGTGTTGCCTGTACCTTGGTCTGACCATCGTGCTTTCCATTTTAAAGTAATAATCCCGATAATTAGCAAGCGCCACCGGATTAGACCTCTTATGGTTAAATCGTGTCCATGGAAATTAGTTTAAAAAAACGACTTGGTAAAAGCCTTGGCGAGGAATCCTCCTAAGATGGTTTCAGACTCCAATGGCGCAGCCAGAAACTTTGAAGACTGGCTCAGGACATCACTAAATGGGCTTGCCCCTGAATTTACTAAGCTCTCCCAGAGGAAAAAGGTTTCTTCACCTTGGTATTCAGCTGACCTCAAACAGATCAAAGCCAAATGCAGACACAAGGAGCGCATTTGGAGAACGCATTACGATGTTGAACATAAAAAGCACTACAACCAAAGAGGAATACAAGGCAGCTATAAAAAATGCCAAAACTGTATATTTTACTACTAACATCCAGGCAGCTAAGAACTCCTCTAAGGAGCTTTTCAAAGCTGTGACAGCCTTATCAAAGTGTCCATGTGACACCCAATTTGCACCTGAGCAACATTTTGTGGACAAAATTGCCCTCTTTTTTCAAAACAAAGTTCAGATAGTTTATAATGAACTCCAAAAGACAGCATCTGACCCTGTGGGGAACAGTGAAGATCTGTTGGAGGACACCGTTACACATTGCAGTCTGTCACGTTTCTCTGTTTTAGCGGCAGAGCAAGGGGCAGAGTTGCTATCACAGACTAAGTCTGGCTCGCCCCTGGACTCATGTCCCCCTTTTATTTAGCATCTGGCCCCCAAGGAGGTCAGTGCTTACTCGACCCCCCTTCTAAATGAGGTCACTAGTTCCGGGGTCTTTCCACCCGCCTGAAAAAAGGCCTGTATCAGGCCTATATTGAAAAAAGTTACTTTGGATCTACGGAGGCGAAACATTATCGCCCAATTTCCTGTCTTCCACTACCTTCTAAAATGTTGGAGAAAGCTATGAACCTGGAATTGACAGACTACCTAGATCGCAAAAACATTCTGGACCCCACCCAACACGGCTTTAGATCTCGGCACTCTACTGAGTCAGCCTTGATCATGGCTACAGAAGAGATCGGCAAAGTGATGGATGCAGGGGGAAGAGCCGTTCTTATCCTGCTTGACCTGTCCGCGGCATTTGATACCGTAAACCATTCGGTACTGTTACGGCGGCTGGAGGCAGCAGGTATCCGAGATAAGGCTCTAACCCTATTAATATCCTTTTTGGCATCTAGGGAACAGCTGATCCATTGGGATGGCCTTACGTCAGCAAAACTCTGCCTCCCATGTGGAATCCCTCAGGGCTCTGTCCTGTCCCCGACATTGTTTAATTTATATGTCACACCTCTGGCAAGACTAATTAAAGACCACGGTCTCATGCTGGTGTCGTATGCAGATGACACCCAGTTAGTGGTATCAGTCACGCAAAGTGTGGATAATACAGCTGTCAGGTTCCGTAATTGTCTAAATGCAGTGATGTCATGGATGAACTCAAACTTTTTAAAGCTCAACACTGAAAAGACGGAGGTCATTGAATTTGGTCAAAAGCCCTCTGTATGGCGCTAAATATGGTGGCCTCCTGAGGCTGGGAACTGTCCTGTTCCCGTGACCAAGGCTAGGAACCTTGGATTTATGGTTGACAGTGATTTAAAACTCACTCAACAAATTTATCAAGTATCTTCTGCCTGCTTTTTCACGCTGAAAGTCGTGCGCAAGATTCTGCCTTTTATCCCACTTACCCTTAGAAAAACGGTAGTTGGAGCCCTGGTTCTCTCCAGAGTCGATTACTGCAACACCTTGTATATGGGAGCAGATAAAGGTCAGATCACCAAACTCCAATCACTGCAGATTGCCGCTGCTTGTGTACTACTTGATCTTCCCAAACATCACTCCACGTCTGCCAGCATCAAACAGCTTCATTTGCTTCCGGTGCGGCAGAGAGTGGTTTTTAAGGGCCTCTGTCTTGTACACAAGGCTCTTTATGGAAGAGGAGCTGTGGATATTCAGCATCTATTTCCCCAGTACTCACCACAACGCTGCCTTAGGTCAGCCAATACTGGACTGATCCTGGTCCCTAGGATAAAAAGAGCCAGATGGGGTGGAAAACTGTTCTCCTTTCAAGCGGCCAAACTGTGGTACTCCCTCCCCACTCTGACCAGACTACAATCGAACAGAGCTCTTTTTAGAAATCTGATAAAGATGTGGCTCTTTCCTTAGCTCGATGAACAGTAGCGTTGGCTTAGGCTTTCACCTACCTCAGCGCCAAGACGCCTCGGCAATAGTGCGCTTTATAAGATCTCAGTCAGTCAGTAATGTAGGGCAGCAACATAGTAGGTGTACCAATGATTCTGCTCTATAATTACACAGCCTACATCTGACTATGTGGCTCAGCGATTTCCAGCCCGGATTCAGTTCTTTTATTGGCAGTGGGACTAGGCGTGCCCATTGAATTTCTTTCAAGCACTTCTTTCCTAGGGCGTTGTTCATGTATGGTTGAGTTTTGTGCGACTTATATGCTTTAGTTAGGCCGGTCAACCCTCTGGTGGCCTTCAGTCTTGCTATATCTTCACTCCTTGATATCTGGTTGGTGTGATTGTTTAGTGCCCTCTTTATTGCAGGATAATTTAGTTCTTCTTGGGACCAGGACGCAATGGATAGGCCCAGCCATTCCACAGTCTCCAGACAGTACTTCTGACATGAGTTCGGTTCCCCCTCAAATATAGTTCTCAATACCTCCTTAAGGGATCCTTTCTGGGCTTTTACAGTCTTGAACCAGAATTTTAGCAATGTGCTCCTGTATTCATATTTTTGTTGTACCAGGCCAAGCTAAAGCCGAATCAGGGCATTTTGTGTGTACTTTCGGAACCTAAAAAGCCTTTTGTAACACTGGCACTGGGCTTTTTCCATCATCTTTCCATCTTACCTGGGAATGCGTGTGAAGCATACCCAGCTAAAGCGAGGAGTTTAGATCTTGTTACTCTCATGATGGGTTTCGTGGTAGGGCTGTGTAGTTTACCTTGAAGTTTGCAAAGAGCGTAGATGGTGGCTTGTATATTGGCTTGCGTCTTGGTCAGGTGCAAAGTTGCATTGCCTTTATCGTTCAGCCACTCCTAGGTAGTGGTATGCTCTTTCTGTGACTATGTTGTTACCTTCCAGTCTCCACTTTAGGCATGTTTTCATCAGATATTTGCCAAACACCACACCAAAGCACCTACGTTTTTGTTCATCTTAAGCATATTAAATAATTTTGATGTTTTTGTAATTATTGTTTATGGTGGACTGGGAAAGTGATGGGCGGGTGAATGGACAGAAGACTGGATGGGTGGATGAAGAGCGTGAGGATTAATGTAAAGGGTGTAGATGGATGGAAGGATGCTGCACTGGTCAGGAAGCTGGATGGAGAGAGGGATGGAGTGGCACACTGATAGTTGGACGGATTGATCTGGGACAGTGAATGCATCCTGGTGGGTGCATGGATTAGCAGATGGGTGGACCACCCCTCCTCTCACGCAAGTGGGATCGAAGATGGAGTTGTATATTTTCAGACGACCAGGCAGTAGATGAGCTAATACGATAGCATACCAGCCATGACCAAATCTCCATCGTATGGGGACTTCATGAATTTACTCATGGGCATCCTGAGATAACACCCATCCCATACACAATTGTTTACATGTCATTGAAGCATGTTAAAAAAAGGTCACAGGGATGTCGTGTGAATAATTGGGTTAGTGCAGTGTTTGAGGGATTGACACCATTTGTATTATGGAGACTCACCCCATCAAGGATAGCCGAAGGTGAACAAGCATAGAAAGGGTTTCCGGAGACCATCCTGTGTCTAAGCCTGTTTTCCCTTAAGGCCTGAAACCCAGTGCGAGGAGCCCTGCCACTGGTCGCACTACAGGTACTTGCCATAGTCTGTGGCTTACTATGCTAATAATCATAACTCCTCAAATCGCGTCTTAAATGCTGCCCTTCATGCCTGTGGGGAGGAGACAGTCCCTGCATTAATTTGAAAGTGTTAATAATCGTCATTAGCTGGTTCATAGCTTTAGCATCAGTCAGCAACCATCTACTAAGTCTCCATCCTGTCTGATCTCATAACCCAAACTCATGCGTCTGACATTGCCGACCTCATCCTTAGCATGAAAAGGGATATAATCATCCTCACAGAAACTTGGCTCAAGGAATCCTCCTCACCATGCCTAGACCTTCTTGTTCCTCCAGACTACAACATCATTAGATTAGACAGACCATCTAAAATAGGCGGAGGCCTAGCCTGCATAATCGATCTGACATCACAATCACAAAATTTCAATCGGAACTTCTAGACTCCTGTGAATACCTTGGGATTTCTGTGAAATCGTCAAGTAACCACTCCCTCAAACTGCACATACTCTACCACCCTCCAGGTCTAATCACAACTTTCACAGAACAACTTATGGAAATCATTACTGCTAACTCGTCCCCTCACTCCACTGACATATTCCTTGGCGACTTCAATCTGCACTGGGAGAACCCACTCGACAAGCAGGTTAACGCCCTCAAAACCTTCGTGGCAGACCATTCCCTGACCCAAGCTTTCACAAAGCCTACTCACACAAAGGGTGCTACCCTCGACTGGCTCATTTCTAAACAAAACACAATTGAATCGATCTCAATTACCCCTTGTGACTGGTCAGACCATCACATTATCACCTTCCAAATCCCATTCACTAACAAGAAAACTCCCTCGCAACAAATCAAGCCGAAACAATGGATAAGAGACACAAAGAACATTAACTGGAACAACCTTGCCTCCCAATGTGAGAAGGCCCTTACCCCCCCCTAATGACATGGCAGACGTCAATGCCCTCACTACCCATTATAACTCTATGATGACCAAGGTTTTCGACCAAGCCGCTCCGCCAAAACTCAAAAGAATTCCAGGCAAGGATAAAAACCCATGGGTCAGCGGAGCCCTGAACGATGAGAGACACAAACTCAGAAAAACAGAACGTAAATGGAGGCAACATCCCTCCCTCCTCCATCTTAAACTACTTCGAAAAGCCAGAAAATCATATAATAAAAGCATTCTACAATTAAAAAAAGACTTCTTCAAATCAGAACTAGAGAATGCCAAAAATAAACCAAAAAAACTCTTTGAAATTTTGAAACCACAATCGAACAAACTTGCCAAATCATCAACCGTTACAACGACTTCACAGCTAAGTAGTGAAGAATTCTCCTCATTCTTCACAACAAAAACAAATTCCCTCCAACTTGAACTAAGATCGGCGGCTATCAACTTAGCCACCCCAAAGATCACTCAAGTCACTAACCAGACTCAACATAAGCTAAGTCTGCCCAAAAATAACTCTCACTGGTCTACCTTCAATCTTTACGAGCTCAATGACATCACAAACATTATAGAGACAACCAAACTCAATAACCACTTCAATAACCCTGTCCCAGCAAATTGTCTACCTCACCTCTACCATATCATCTCTCCTCTCTGGACAAAAATCATCAACGCCTCACTAACACAAGGTCACATCCCAGACTGCCTAAAAACTGGCCAAGTCACCCCTATCCTAAAAAAACCGACAGCTAACACCTCCGACCCCAACAACTTCCGACCAATAACCAACATCCCCATGCTAGCTAAGGTCTTGGAAAAATGTGTTCAGCAACAGCTAAATCAACACATCGCAAACTTCAATCTATTAAACATCCACCAATCGGGTTTCAGACCTGGCCACAGCACAGAAACTGCTATCCTACATATAGTAGACGACGCCCTCTTAGCTCTTGACCGCAATGAAACCTGCCTACTAGTTCTGCTTGACCTCTCATCAGCCTTCGATAATGTCAATCACGACGAACTTTTAAGAAGACTAGAAAGCAGGATGGGTCTATCTGGCACAGTCCTTAGTTGGTTGAAATCCTTTCTGGAAAACAGAACACAATCGTTCATGACCAACAAGATTCTTTCTCTCTCCTCACCTAACCTACTGGGAGTACCACAAGGCTCTACCCTTTCCCCCACACTATTCAACCTATATGTCGAACCACTTACCGACCTACTTCAGCAAGCGAACATCTCCCACCATATGTACGCGGACGACACCCAACTTTACATTAAGATCACCTCCATGGAAGAGATAATGACAATGAATCTTGCTCTCTCAAAAAACGTCCAATGGTTAACAACCAACTTCCTCAAGCTTAACTCATAAAAAACTGAATTTCACTTAATCTCTCCCCCCAATAACTCCCAGGAAATAAAGGAGTGGACCAAAAAATCACTGCTCTGAACTGCAAACCAACGTTGGTGGACTCCACAATATCACTTGGAATCACACTGGATAAGAACTTAACATGCAAGCTCACATCAACTCGATGGCTAAAAATGCCCGCTTTCACCTCAGCTACCTCAGAAAAATGAAGCCATTCATCGAGAATCCAGACCTCAAAACGGCAGTTCAATCCTTAGTTATATCGAGGCTGGAATACGGCTGCACTCCCCTCTCAGGGCTTCCCAAAATCTCTACCGCCCCATTAAAAGCCGTTCTTAACGCCGCAGCTAGACTCCTAACTGGATCTAGGAAATTTGACCACATATCGCCACACCTAAAGGCACTCAACTGGCCACCCTATGAAGCTTGTATTCAACTAAAGATGGCTTGCATCACACACAAGGCGTTACACCACAACACCCCCCCCTTACCTAGCCCAAAAACCTACACTATCGGGAGGAAACAGACACTCTAGGAGCGCAGATAATCTACTCCTGAAACCCTCAAGTTTCAACAAGACTAAAACCTCCAACAGAGCTTTTTCTGGTGCGGCGCCAAGAAATTGGAACTCACTTCCGCCATCCATCAGAAAAATCACCTCGAGACCCCTCTTTAAAAAGGAAGCAAAATCATTCTTGATGAGCAAACTCCTCCCCTAAAGTCTGCACAACAGCACGCCAGCTTATATCCTCTAACTTGACTATAATGATCTTGACGATCTCTGTTATACTATGTTGTTACTTTGTATTCGTTGGTCTTATTTTTATGTATGCTATGTTTGTATTAATTGCGTTACTCATACCCTGATCGCCAGGTAAAGTGCTCTGTTACCCTACTTTGGGTCTGGTTCGCGCTATATAAAACTCTAAAAATAATAAAAAAATAAATAATAACCCACCAAAGTCCAGCCGGAGTGTCAGTGAGGATTGGTATGACAGGTGTTTGGCGGGGCATAGCTTCAGGGGGGTGTTTGGGGTATTAAACCACTCTAAAAAATGTATTCTGTAGTTAATAGTTGGGTAGAAGTGCTTTCAGTCAGATATGGTTAGATGTCTGTCGGATTTCACCTGGGGTTTTCACATAAACACGTAACACACACACACTTGCACTCTGTTTTGAAGGTCCGAAAAATAGAAAATAGAAAAAGCTGCGTGAGACCCAAAGTAAACTTAAATTATTGTTCATTGAAATGAGAGATTCCAAGGGGCTCCTGGGCCCATGAATTCACAAAGCAATCTTTTAATTGTTTTACACTGCAATTGCCATTTTTATTGCTCTTGCCAGCAGTCAAGTGCACGTGTCAAACCTTTTGGCTTTGCTATTGTTTTTTTAAATGTTTCATTGTGCTGTGACCTGACATTTCTTGTAGTACAAGAGCTTGAAGCTACTACCCAAGACTAAGCCCTTTCTAGGTTGGTGGAAGTGGAACAAGAGGTAAGGCAAGCACTATAGAGAGATTGGCTGAAACCCCTCACTAGTTTCATCAGAAAGAGTCAATACAAAACACACACATACTAACTCTCAAATGACAATCTTTCAATCAAATTCGGTTTAGTGTGCATGTCTGCTAGTTTTTTTTAGGTGTAAATAAGTCCAGTTATGTATAAATATTTTCTCAATAGTGCTATGAGTTACCCAAATCAAAGAAAAGAAACCTACTTTCACTTGTAATTGTGTCAGCAGTGTCTTTACTTTTATATTATTGCTTGACCTACTTACATGTATCCTTAAATGGACCTGTCGTCCTGTAATTGTAGACCCTTGGTCCTGCATTTCTACAGTTACTCCCTAGAATGTGCATCTATGCCAGGTGGTGACCCTGCTTGCTGTGGAAGGCCTGTGGAGACTAGTGCAGCGGTAGACGGCGATGAACTGGTAGAGCCACAAAGGGGCGGCACTGAAGGACGCAGCAGTTTGCGAGCTCAATATGGCCGACGGAACGCAGCGTACGTCTTCGAACCGCGCGGGGTCAGGCAGCGACGGGGCCGTCGTGACGCAGTCAAGGAAGCGAGAGGTTTTCTCTTTTATAGGACCGCGCGTGTTGGCATAATCGGGGCCAACATACCCTGGGACATCTTTGCGCCAGGACTATGGGCCAAACTGCTTGCCAGCCATCCAGATTGATAATGCAGTGCAAACTGCCTTCACTTTGCAGCACTGCCGATAAGTGATGTTTTAGCCAAGGAGTTCTCCCTCTGTCAGCCACATTGTCCAGGTGCACCTCAGCACAACAGTATTAGTACAGTTCCTTGTAAAACAAAATATGACATGTGGAAATCCATCCTACCCTTTTACTTCAGTGGGGGTGGCACCACCCTTTGTGCAGAGTATTAAAGTGGACACTGAGGGTTGAATGAGAGATTCTGTGGGTGTAGGTGTAACTGTGTCTGCGATGGGTGACCCGCCCAATTCCAGCTGTTATCACTCGGGTGATTCGTTGGTTAAAGGTGTTCCGTTTTTCTTCAATTTACCACCATCAACCCCTACTTCCCCTCTTTAATCCTTTCTCTCCCTGCCTCTTCTCTCTCTTCACCACATCGGTGTGTCTCCTGTTCAGTTATGCTCCTTTCCCCGGCTTGCCTACCGACCCAGATGGGTTATTGATGAGAAGGATGTGTGAGAGTGCTAATAAACAGGTAAACCATAAAGGGAAGAGGAAAAGCTCCTAGTAGTTTCCTGGTTGACTTCACATTGCTGCTTTGCCTGGTTTTGTATCTAGAACTAAGTCTCCTTTTGGCATAGGGTATATGGCCAGTGTCCTTGTAAAGATTAAAGATTAGAGATATAGAGAGATTTCCTGGCGATGCCAGTCTCTGGGAGACACTTGCTTACATATCCGTTCATGCCTTTGCATATACAAGACCACCTCTGGAATGAGGTTGCATGATGGACTGTCTTGCCTGGCCACGTCGATGGTACTGCGAGAATGATGCTGCTTGTATACCTCCTCATTTACCTTCATCTTTCCTTTGCCTAGCTCGTGTCGCTGGAAACTGCGCTGTATTGCACACAAGAGAATGACCCTTCACCTCTGGAGATGACTGATAACTACAGACACCCACAGGAGTTTGATGAAAGGCGAGTTCGGGTGTCTTTCCGTCAAGGTAAGTCCCCCATGACTCGGGTGTAAGTAACATCCGGCTGATTGCATGAGAGGATTACACTTACTATTTATTACATGTTGTATTGGAATTTGCTTCCGCTCCTGTGGTGATATACACAGACGAATCACTAAAGACGCGAAAGATAAGGAATTGAGGAAAGGTGGGATATTTGGAACCGATCAGACAGGATAAGGCTTTAACTACTGTCACACCGGAAATGCAGGCAGCTCTGTACATCAGTTGTAGGAGGGTCTTGAATCTAGTACAGGATGCGAGTGTGATTAAGGATTAAGTGTTGCAGTGCAGTGGCTTTTGTTCTCACCTGATAGCTATAACTTGGCACTGATGTCAAGACCTTAGCTGGCACTTCTGTTGTTTTAATTTCATCAAGATTGGTAGTTATTTTGTTTGGTTCTATTTATATATATTGCTAGCTAAAGTTTTCATATAAGGCTAAAGGCATTATGCGACAAAAGGTCTGTAGATGCCGGGGAATTCTAGCTTGATTTTGTCTTATGCTTTATAAAACATATGCAAGAACTTGATTATTATCTGTCTCCATGAGCAGCAGACGAGTGCCACTTCCTGGAATTAGAAACTAAGTCTACCCATAACTTCTTGATGGACAGTCTGAGTGGTGCTGCCTGTAATTAGAAAGACTATTTCCCTTGCACTTGAGAGAAGCACCAAGGCCTGCTTGTACAAGCGACTTAACCTTGTAGGAGGGATGGAATGTGTTTCATTTTATCTTTACAATGGAATGACATGAGTTTCGCCTACTCTGTTGTTTATACCAATACAGTGACTTTATATTTCTTTTGACCGCAAAGGCCCCTCAACGCCTACCATTAGAAACTCTTAAGACCATTCATCTCCCATCCATTGTAAGGCGTTGTAATGGCATGCGTTGTAAATGCATGCGATGTAACTTGGCATATTCATTAGTGGCCTGTAGACATAAAAAGGCTCTTGTTGGTCGTTGTCACAGAGGGATTATTTGTTAAGGATTGACACAACTGCATCGTAGATTTGGAATACTCTCATATTCTGGTCGGGAAAAACCACAACGAGAGCTGTGTAACAAAGACAGATTGTTGGGCTTGGAGGAAAATTGGAAGATTTCCTTAAATGCATTGTGTCTGGGCAGCTAGTCAGGTATTTGCAGAATACATTCTATCTGAGGCAGGCCAGATATGATTGATTGCCCTGACCGTAGCATCCTTTTTGGGGACACCGGCCTATCCGAGAAATCTCCCAATGGATTTTAAACTAGCAAACAGGGTTGTGACTCAAACCTTACCACCAAAATGCACCGAGCCTCATACCATTCCCAATGTTGTCATGTTTTTAAGTCCCCTCTTCTAGACGTGAAAGCTGGTTACATGCCAAACTAAGTTCTAGAAATAAAGAGAACCCCTCTTGTATGATTTTATGATATTGTATCATATTTTGACAATTTACATTATTTGCTCTGTCATCCATTTCTAATAATGAACAATGGAAACAAATAACCGGTTTGGAGTATTCTGTTTCACACAACATGATGCCATCTTCCTGCAGCTGTGGGCAACCAGTGGAAGGAACTGGCGCTAAACCCAGTGGGGTGCGTGTGCATGCCGTTCTGCCCTGATAATGTTTACAGTGAACTGAAACAGCCCTAACTTTGCATTGCAGGGAGACCGCTCAAAGGGATTCTTGCAGGGAGACCATTTAAAAGGAATCCTGCAAGATCGGAAGAAGCTCAGGAGTTAGAGTTTGAATTTGATACCTAGCGCGTTCCTCAAAAGAAGACTTTTATATGTGTGGGCATTGGACGTCTACAGCTCACTGTTGAGTGTAAGCAACTGGATCCAGAGCAGCAGCACTGACTTTGCGTAATTTAACTCGAGGTGTAGCCCACACTGGTTTTTGTCCTTTTCCATGTAAATTATTGGGGATCTCTCTGGGGGAGGGTGTTTATGTTGTCTTACCTGGATGGAGATGACACTGTAGGTTCCTGGTGGCCATCTGATTGATCAGTGACATGTAAGCAGTATATAGAACATCTTCCTCACACTGGAAGCTCCAAGGGACCTGATGCACCTTAATGGAGGGCAGTGAACATCTGGATATGTTCTTTACTTAAGGATTGTAACATCTGGTCCAAGACGGTTTGTTTTTCCCAGGAAGGTGTTGGAGTTTGCACAGGCATTGGCCGGACATGCTTGGCAGTGAATATTTGCCCACTGTGCTTGTGCAGAAACTATGGACCAGAGTATTTTCTTGTGACCAACGATCCACCCACGTGGAAAAATACCTTTGACTGTGATGGCAATATGATTCACAGCATAACTTTTTTTAGATTTGTTTTTATTTAAAATTTCATGCTAGTGAAGTGAGAGTCTTGCTCCAGTACAATTATAAGGCCATAAAAGTATCGTGGTGTGTTAAGTATAATGTCAATCATTCCAGCACTTCATAACATTTTCATGCAAGCAAAAACAACTCCGTAAACTTTAGGCAAGTTCCACATTTCAAAGCACTGACTTGCCAGTGAACACCAGATGAGTGATCGACCATACATAGACAACTGTCACCACCTGCTGCAGCCTTTTTCTGTAGTCCATGAGCTGGCTACTCTCTCTGCCAGTGTACCCAACTACACCTTCTGTCCAACTGGGCATTATTCACTTCTTCAGACTATTTAGAGAATCCAGTGCTATGAGTGCCTTTCGCCCGGGGTAAGAAACGTCCCAGGAGTGGGCAACCGAGAGTGATGGGATTATCTTGACGGCAGAAGTAGATTTCATGATAAATGTAAATATGAGAATTTGCAATGAATATTACTGTGGGTGTAGCATCTTTTCAAAATCAGGACACTCTCTTAACATACTCTAAACACAAACACCTTTTGTAGGACTTGAAGGAGGAGTTTCTTACCACTAGTTCTTGGCATCATCTCCTTTTCTGACCCCTTCCCATTACATCAGGATCAGTTGATCTAGTCATATGGCCTCCACCCTGTTGTTTGAGTTGCAGGATACCCTCATGCAGTAGAATGCATCTCATACGTGCAGGTTTGGGGTGCACCACCAATGTTTTTGATAAAAGAATTGCTTGTTTTGGTTTACAAAGAAGAGAGCATGCCAGTTGGCCTTGTGATGGGTGTAGGCCTATATTATCAGAGGGCATTATCAGGGAATGTCTCCATGTCAGTCAGACACGTGAACCTCACACTAGAGCCCTGGAATCCTTTGTGTAAGGTTTGGGAGCCAGGATCCAATCTAATCTAATCGCCTCTTTCTGACTGTGCAAGGATTTTTTAACTCTGGGCTCACCCCCGCCCCCCAAAAGTTTCAATTTCTTCTCTTGCAGCTTCACCTCTGGCCCTGCTCAGGGCTAAGCAAATTCTAAAAGCGTCATGTCTGTGCCGAGTCAGCTCTTTGGGATGCAGTGATCTGCCTCTTTGGTACCCTTCTCGTCCACATGTCGCAATTCTTGAGTCCACCTTGATATTATGGGTAAAACTGTGGCTGGCACCAACGTCCATAGTTTTGTTTAGGGCAGAATTCACCAATGATATTAAAATGAGGATGTACCAGGATCTGCAGAATGTTTGCTGGGTGGAAACATGATGACTTGATAGTCCATTGGAAATTAGACGTTTGAGGCATGTGTGCTGTAGATCACATGCTTTGCATACTCCTGCCATCTAGTGTTGGGTTCGGATGTTTGCAAGTTGTTTTTGTTCGAAGAAGTCTTTCCAGTCACGAGGTAGGTGACTCCTCCTTTCATTGATAGTGCGCATGGGCGCTGCACTCCGGAATCGATCCTCGGGTCCCCCCTCGGTGCGTACTTCTCTCTACCTCGACTGTATTGTTTTGGAACGCACGTTCTCTTTCCGCGGTTCGATTTGAATTTCATGAAACGTCGACATTTTGACCGGAAGATCTGTAGGCGGCTTCCAGCACATTGAGTCCGTTCAGCTCCTTGTCGATGGAACGGACTCCATTTAAATTCTGTCCCCTTTGTTACGCGAAATATTCGCGTACAGACTCTCATCCGATGTGTAATTTGTGCTTTTCCCGGGAGCACAAAGAACAAGACTGTAACGCATACCAATCCTTCTTATCAAAGACAACTCTCCGTGATCGTCTGGCTCAACGTCGAGAGATGCATCGGTTGGATGTCACAGTAGGCCTCTTCGGCGAAGACTCCGAACAAGAAGAGGTTTCAGCGGCAGAGGAGGAGCTGGCTTCAGCTGCGTCTGACTCCGGATCAGACATACTTATAGAGTTCGAGGACGATGATGTGCCACAGGGACAAGGGGACGTGAGTACCGAAGACACCTTCTCTTCCCCCCCCACCGTCCCCCCCCCCCCCCCCCCCCCCCCCACCGTCCCTAAGAAATCTAAGGCTTCGGCATCCTCGGCCTCAAGGCCAACGTAGGCACCGAGAAGTGGTTTCCAACGCTCCACCTCATGGCTCGGCACCAAAACTCTCTGAAAAGCCCACTCCTGAGCCGAAATCTTCGAGCTCTAAATCCAAGATGGGTTGCGAACCGAAACCTTCGACACCGAAACTCGCGAAACATCCCTCGGAGTCGAAACCCTTGGCACCGAAATGACATTTAGGCTCGGCTCTGAAAGCTTCAGTGCCGAAAAGCAAATACTTGACTACAACACAACCGGATCCATACATAGACACTGTACCTCCTAAACGGGATCCAAAATGGAAAAAACTCTATATTCACCCTGACACAGGGCATATCCATGCTAATCCACCATCCAAGCACAAGCTTTCTGATGATGATAGCACAGGCAAAATTCCATCTCCTCTTCCTCCACCACAGCTTGATTTATTACAGATTACACCTAGTCAGTCTCACCTACCTAATTTTCACACAGGTGACACTGACGATGACGGTGCACAATTACTAGATCCTTGGACGGACTACACAACTCATCCTCCACAGGATACCGACCCAGATCTTTATCCTGCCAGGCCATCTCCACCTGATGACAATCTGTCATACCAACAGCTGATTGCTAGAGCAGCAGAATACCGTGGGGTGGAGCTACATAACAAGTCTTTAGAGGACGATTTTCTCTTTGACACTCTAGGATCCCATAAGTCCAGTCAGACACTGCCTATGCACAAGGGTATGTTAAGGCACAGAGACGATATTTTTAAACATCCTGTCCGTGCCAGAATCCTTACTCCTAAAGTAGATAAAAAATATAAATATTCCCCACAGATCCTATTTTTATTAAGGGTCAGTTACCACTTGACTCTTTAGTGGTATCAAATGCTAGAAAAAGAGCTAACTCTCAAGCATCTGGGGATGCCCCTCCCCCAGATAAAGAATCAAAGCTTATCGATACTTCGGGCAAGCAGCTAACCAATGACTTATTGCTAATACGCAGGGCTTACTAGCAAGATACGATAGAGCCCATTGGGACGAAATGGAACAATTACTTCAGTTTCTCCCAGAGGAGCATAAGGCAAAGGCTCAGGATTTAGTCCAAGAAGGTAAACTAATTTCTCATGCCTCTATCAGATGCACTCTAGATGCAGCTGACACCGCAGCTAGAGCGGTAAATACTAGCATCTTACTACGACGACATGCATGGTTTATTTTATTTATTTGAAAAGTTTTATAAGGCGCGAACATGACTCTTACGGGTATCAGAGCGCTGTACAAAGTGGTGAAATCAAGAATAAAACCACACATTGGAACAAATGAGGTAGTTAAATAATCACACGGTCAAACAAAGGGGGGGAACAATCAATTGGTACGGATATCACGGTTCAAAGCTGAAGTCCAACAATCCATCCTGAATATACCTTTTGATAAAAAACATCTTTTTGGCCCCGAAGTAGATCTAGCGCTCGAAAAAATGAAAAAGGACACTGATGTAGCATAATCGTTGGGAGTGCTACAATCTCCCTCAAATAGAGGTCCCTTTTGGCGTTCTTTTTATAGGGGAGCGTCCAAGTCCACAGGCACTGACCAGACAGAACACTTTCTCCTACAAAGGCAATTCCCAATCATCTTTTACAAGAGGGTTTTTCAGAGGAGGGTATAGGGAAAACAGTCCCAGGGGAAGAGGTAAAAACACCATACCTCGCACTTCTCCTTCCTCAAGTAAACAGTGACTTCCCAACACTTCCCTCCGACTATTCCACACCTGCCGGAGGAAGACTTCAAGACTTTTTCCCCATTTGGAAATCAATAACAACAGACAAATGGGTACGTAGAATCATCCAACATGGTTATTGCGTGGAGCTTATCAACAATCCTTCAAACATTCCTCCTCGATCTTTCAAAACATCACCAGACCGCCTGCATTTGCTTCAACAAGAAGTGCAATCTTTATTACTCAAAGGGGCTATAGAACCAGTCCCAATTCAGTACCAAGGGTCAGGGGTTTATTCCCTTTACATTCTGATTCCCAAAAAGGACGGCTCCTTTAGATCTATTCTAGATCTCCGAGAGTTAAACAAATACATATTGTCAGAGCACTTTCACATGGTAACTCTTCAACAAGTACTTCCTCTCTTGCAGCAGGGCGACTTTATGTCTACTCTAGATCTAAAAGACGCCTACTTTCATATTCCAATTTATCCCGCTCATCGCAAATACTTCAGGTTTGTGATAGCAGGCAAACATTACCAGTTCAAGCTACTTCCATTTGGCGTCACCACAGCCCCCAGAGTGTTCACCAAATGTCTCGCAGTAGTAGCTGCTCATCTCCGAAGACAAATGTATACATGTTTTCCCTTACCTGGATGACTGGCTTATCAAAGTGGGCACTTACCAGAACTGTATACTACACACTCCGACAACAGTACACCTACTTCACCGGTTGGGTTTTATAATAAATGCACAAAAAGCTCACCTGTGTCCGGCACAAGTGCAATCTTATCTGGGACCTTCCCTCAACACTCTCAAAGCTCTGGCCCTCCCAATATAGCCAGAATTCACAATATTTAGGCTACACTATTACAATTTCAACCCAACCAATCATTACGAGCCAGAGTCTTCATGCAACTGCTAGGAATGATGGCATCCTGCATTGCAATCGTGCCTCATGCAACGCTACACATACATCCTCTGCAAGAATATCTAGCGCGTGAGTGGAATCCATCATAGGGTCTATTAACCGATCTAGTGTTGGTAGACAGCTGCACCCATCGCTCTCTGCAGTGGTGGAACCCTTAAAGCTTAGCAAAAGGCCGGCCTTTCATAGACCCGATTCCACAGACTATACTGACAGCAGACACATCGTTAACAGGTTGGGGTGCCCATCTTCAACATTACACAGTACAGGGGCTGTGGTCGGACAATCACAAATGTCTCCACATCAACTACCTGGTACTTCTAGCCTTGTTCCTAGCACTCAAGGCTTTTCTCACCTAACTTGTAGGCAAGACTGTCTTATTTCGCAAGGACAACATGACAGCAATGTACTACCTACAGAAACAGGGAGGGACTCACTCTCTCCAGCTCTCGCGCCATGCACAAACCATTTGGAATTGGGCGGTTCACCACAAAATCTATCTCCTAGCAGAACACTTTCCAGGACTAGACAATCAGATTCCAGACCTGCTCAGCAGACACAGGCAGCAAGTACCCGAGTGGGAACTTCATCCCCAAGTTCTTCTTCCCTACTTTCCAAAATTGGGTTTTCCAAAGATAGATCTGTTTCCCACAGTACACAATGTAAAATGCCCAAACTTCGCATGCAGGTTCCCACACCCAGCATCCAAAGGCAATGCTCTATGGATGAATTGGTCATGGATATTTGCTTATGCTTTTCCGCCGCTCTCACTAATTCCATAACTGGTTTGGAAGCTCAGATAAACGTCCCTCACACTGATCCTAATAGCCCCTACATGGGCTCGTCATCCTTGGTACACCACCCTGTTAGAACTCTCAGTGGTTCCACATCAAAAGCTACATCTCACACCCTGTCTCCTCGCTCAGAGCCATGGAGAAATCAGACATCCAAATCCCAGAGAACTCAACCTAGCAATTTGGCTCCCGAAGTCATAGAGTTTGGTTATTTACAACTACCACTTGACTGTATAAACATTCTCAAGGAGGCTAGAAAGCCTACTACTAAAGCATGTTATGCAGCAAAATGGAAACAGTTTGTTGCGTATTGTAATAACCACAATATCAATCCACTTGATACTTCTGCACAAAACATCATTTGTTATCTGTTGGATTTACAGCAATGTGGATTAGCTTACATCTCCCTAAGGTAGTTTCTGCTTTTCATATCAATCAATCGGTTGAGTTACCATTGTTCTTTCCTCAACCTGATTCTGTAGCAGAACGAGCTCTACACACACTTGATGTTAGACGTGCTTTACTTTACTACATAGAAAGAACCAAAGAATTTAGGAAAACAAAGCCACTATTTGTTGCTTTTTCTCCACCTTACAAGGGCAATCCTATATCTAAGTCAGGTATTGCAAGATGGATTGTAAAATGTATCCAAACGTGTTATGTTAAAGCAAAGAGAACTTTGTTAGTACCACCTAGAGCAAATTCTACTTGCAAAATAGGGGCTACTATGGCCTTCTTGGGAAATAATCCCATAGCTGATATTTGTAAGACAGCAATATGATCTACTCCGCACACATTCACCAAACACTATTGTGTAGATGTGTTAGCAAGACAACAAGCAAATGTAGGCCAAACAGTACTTAAGACTCTGTTTCAAACAACTGTAACTACTACAGGTTAGACACCGCTTTGGGAGTTTACTGCTATAGAGTCTATGCATAGCATGTGATCTACAGCTCGCATGCCTCGAACGGATAATGCTACTTACCCAGTAAGCATCTGTTCTTGGCATGTAGAGTTGTAGATTCACACGCGCCCACCCACCTCCCTGGTCTCCTGTAGTTGTTGTAGTTCTTAATTCACATTCATACGCATAAACATCTCTATTCTACATATACTAACTCCATTCTCACCCTCTGCGGGAAAACAGTCTAACAATGGAGTCGATGCCGCCCATGCACACTATCACCAAAAGGAGGAGTCACCTACCTCGTGTCTGGAAAGACTTCTTCGAACAAAAATAACTTGCAAACATCCGGACCCAACACTAGATGGCAGGAGTATGCAAAGCATGTGAATCTACAGCTCTACATGCCAAGAACAGATGTTTACTGGGTAAGTAACATTATCCGTTTTGTTAATAAGAAATGGGCAGATTAGAGATTAGACTAAAGGTAGAAATTCATAAACTTGTACCTGAGAGAAGTAGATCTTGAAGAATATTGATATTTAAGTCCTAGAGGTGATTTCACAAACCGGAAACAATCCTATGTTCTTATTCCATTGACAGCTTAAGAGCAGACCAGTCTTGCATTTTAACATTTTGGCCAGTTACTAAATCTGCCTTAAAAATGCTTTGCTTGGGAGAGATTGGGATCGTTCGTCATCCCAATCAATAATATATTGTTTTGCCAGTTCTCCTACTGGTAAAATACTTTTCAGGAATGGTTTTAATATCCCATCCACACTTCACCCCTCTCCTTGTGTTTATCAATATACCAAGTTAATTTTTAGGGTGGACAGACCAACCATCATTTTTTATGCTGCCTCCCATATCCACCGAACCTTGCACCACCGTAACATGAATGAAAACTAAAGGTCAAAGTTTGCTAACACACCATCTTCTAATTCTAATTATACAGTGACCAGATTCATTATATGCCCTCATTGGGCCGTCAAAATCTAGTACTAGTAATGAAAACATCATGTAGTGGACAATAGTAGGCCTTCTGTGTGCTGGATTCCCAGCAGCACATGTCTCCATGATGACGGTCCATCTTTCTCTGATTTTACTGCTTAAACTTCCAAGAAGTCCCAGAAGCTACATTGCCTCCACCAACCACCCGTGAATCCACAGTACCTCTTATTTGGTCACACAAATTGAACTGCAAACCAGACAGGATAAATGAGCTGCTATCTCTCTGTTCTGCAAGGCTGTTGTGGTTGGAGGGAATTATAGCACGGTGGTGGTGCTTGGCAGTATTAGACCCAGGGCGCATCCAAATATGGGTGATGCATAACTATTAAGTCCATCTTTACTTATGTGTTTGAAGAGCAGACGTCTGCCCGGTTGTAGCCACCATTTACCTGTGTTGAAATTTGGGTGGTTGCAGCACTTGGGGTAACAAGGCATTGCCACAGTATGAAGAGATCAGGTGGCCATCTCCAAGGGCTGGAGGCAGTGGGCTATGGTATTCTCTCCCTAGTTATTGTATGACAGGCTTGACACAAGTTAGCTCTGTAGAATCCGCAAGACAGCTGTTTATGGAAGATTATTTTAAGCTGGGCCTTGATGATCTTTCATTCTAGATTTCAGCCACTCCTGGATTAAAATATTTAAAAAGAACATTCCACCAACTTTGTGATCTCCATGCCTTGAGGCAGCCCTAGTGTGGGAGGTATATGGCACCCCAGACTTCATTTACCATACCAGGAAATGGCCTTTGTTCAAGTACTGCTCCTCACTGTGACGTACTCCTCACTGTGACTTAGATGAATGATCCATTAAACTAGCATCAACTTGCTGCAAAAGCAACAATGTATCCTCTGTTATATATGTATATGTGGTACAAAAGGGGGTGGTGATGGACGGAGCATGAGAACCAATCAAACACTCACACCCAGTCAACAGATCTGGGTTTGATCCATCACCGTTCTTTAGCCCACTCTGCCACCCCAGTTCAGACATGGCCATACGCAAATCAGTCTGACCCTGTGCCTCATGGGAACAGTCCAGCCCGAACTGCCAAGCCATGCTTTCCCTGGACCGGAAACACGCTTTCTAGGACCGGTTTCTGGCATTTCAGCTGTCTTCAGCCAGGCTTGCTTGAATCCAGTGGCAAAGTGAGCAAGGGACTCACGTCTGAGCATACCCTGCCAACTTATGGCGAACATGTATGTAGATGTACCATGAACCAGATCTGAGCATCCAGCATCGCGTAACTGGTCAGGATGTGGATGGACACTGACAGGCGTATCCTGGGTGGGCCTGTTCATGTGTTGCCTTTGTGGTGAAACTGGAGAGGAGAGTCAGTAAAGCGTGCATCATTGGCCCATCCTCCTGGCACAAGAGCCCAAAGCTACCAAAAATAAACAGGACTCCAAAATGAACAGCTTTTAGAGTACTAACTCCATCGAGTGCCAGCGCACAGTTTTGGAAAAGTTAACCCAAAAAGAAAGACCAACCCATAAATCTTGGACAAACTAAACGTTCCAAGACATGAAGTTCTGGGATTGAGCTTTGAATTTGGAGTGGGGAGGGATGGGCTATGACGGCATAAGGCTTAAAGGGAAGTCTTTCCCGAAAGCACCAATAAATATACGTTTCCACCCACTTTCCTGCCTCTCTAATAATTTTCAGATGCGGACGACATCGTAGAAACAGATTCAGAGCCATATTAGAACTTTCTGTCTTTTGCATGTTAAATCCGTCTCTAGGTTTTCCAGTTGGTTGCACACCCTTTATCATCACATTTTGGTTCTAAGCCGAGGCAAGGTGTGCACAAGTGACCTCCACCATGTAAGGTTCTCCCTGCCAATAAATGAACATGGAAGTACCAAAAGATTTTACTGTTAAGATGCAGTTATTTTTAGATTGAAAGAGCATCACAGCAAAGCATATAACAAGTAAGAATAAATGCTGTTTGCAAGAGCATAGTTTGAACAGGGTGTATAGGAAAGGGTAGAAGACGATATGGCCTTTAAAACCGCAGCAGTAGTAGAGGATCCAATGAAAAAATGTGACCTGCAGGGAGAATGCTTAACATTTACAGAAGCATTGTGAGATTGTGGAAATATAATATTGTGTGGTGGCAGTAAATGCTGGAGCAGACTGGGAGGTGTCAGCCTTTGGAACACGTTTGTGTGGGCTCGGAGCATGCTTTATTCAGGCTCTAGTATGAGTTTTGGGGCAGGCTCACTCAATATACCTGGGCACGCTCTAAGACTGTACTTGAAGACTGGGAATCCATCCTAGTGCTGTCTGAGGACAGGCGTCAATAGACTTGGGCTTCTCTGAATAAGCTGAAGACTATCTAGAGGAGACCAGGGTCATTCCTTGAAACCTTCTCAGAGCAAGTTCGTGGGGAGAAGAACCTCCTTGAGTAGACTACAGGTCGTTCTCAAATGGGTATGAAGCGGTGCTCTGGCATGCTGTGCAACCATTGCTGGGCAAGCTGGGATCTGTCCTGGAGAATGCCGATTACGATGGATCCCAATACAGAAGGGAGAAGAAGCTGAAGACCATCCTGACTCATGAGAGACATGAATTGCATTATCAAAGCAAGTCTTTGATAAACATGCTTGAAACTAGTTTATATATACTCGCTGTGCAGAGATACGGTTTAACGTTTGAAATAATTTATGGTTTTATTAGATAAAGACGGTAAATGCATAGTTTGCGATTAGAAAATTAAGGAGCAATAGTAATAAGCTAAGATGGCTAAATTAACATTAATCTAGTGCCTGTCTTCTGTAGAGACAGAAGTGCGTGTATGTTGCTGGGTATGTTTGAAGAGTTATTTACATTTTTGATCCTTGTACACTTGCTAGATTCAATAAGTTGTTAATAAATGAAAACGTATATGAATAAATCACAGATTATACTCTTAATTTGTTTACAATTGAGAAATTTGCAACTTCATTAATGCGTAGTAAGATCTGTGTATTCATATTTTCACTTCTGGAATCAGCTTTGGGCTGTCGCAGGACATTCAGGAGAGTCTCCTCTGCCAATCATCTGCTTCTTGCTACAGTGGGTGCAGTCTTCAGCTGGTACTTCATTGTCCACTCCCGGAGTGCTAAAGTCTGCGACGAGGGAGGGGAAGATTGCCAGGTGGGACACATCTATGCCCCTTAATGGTATGATGTCTCCCAGAGCTTTCAGTGAGCAGATACTGTCTGGTTCTTGGTACCCATACTTAATTTATTTGATAGGGGGCTATAGGTAATTCTCAGTAGCGATCTGGTTTTATCAATGGAGAGTACTGGGAATTTTTGGGGAGTGAGTACCTACATTTGTTGCCGTCGAGCTCACGCACCTGACTTTTTCAGCCAATTGTTAAATACTTTGAAAACCCAGCAAACATTGTGGTCAAAATATCCTCCATTTTCCATTGGGATTATTACCTTTTAATTACAGTATTATAATCAGCCAAGAGTGTGACTCCCTGCTGGAGACTGAGCTTGCCCCAGTAGTGCCACATCTATTTCCTAGTGGGAAGGATGGGTTCACTTCCTGCCATACGTGCTCCTTTAAAATCGTTGCTAACTGGAGCCTCAAATTAATCTGTGAAGTATGTTTTCTAGATGATTTCCCTTGTGGCTGCAGGTTCTGTTGCCTTCGGAGTGGTCCCTGCACAAACATTTTATGGTAAATGGCATATTGTGTGCGTAAATCAATGGCAGCCTCAGTAAATGATCACGATTGAGACCGCAGGCACGTCCTCTGCTCGCTCTAGAGTAGTTTATTTCATTGCAACTCAGTTGTGGTTCATTGTAAGAGGATCTTTAAACATTACTGGTTGGATTCTTTTTCAAACAGTTATAGACTCTCCACATACATCCTGATGCTTGGCCCCTTAGTGTATTATCTATGCACGTAGCCCCTGCTCTTGTAGATAGTTGTGTATTGGTTGGATAAACTTAGGTTTTCTAGCACATTAAGGGTTTAAAACAAAATACTCTGGATAAGCTGGCTTTTTCAGTATAGGATAAAGTGTCCCATACCAGCCTTCACCAAATTGCATATAACAGAGCTATAATCTAGTGAATTCCAAAGCACCCTTGAGTGTTGTCCTGGCATTTGGTAGAAGCAGATGCCATGTTTACCCCAGTGGAACCCAGAAAATGGCGTGTTCCAATATAATCACTCACTATTCCTGGATCTAACTTTGGCTGCCGTGTGATGGAGTCTTAAGTTAGTTAAAAGGGGCTTTCCAGCAAGTGTCCCATTAGGCCTCAAAACACAAGCACACCAATTCAAGAAATGTAACACTCTAGAATGCCCACTGTCCGTGATTGTTAGAGATGCAGGACTCAGTAAAGAGAACTGTTAGTTTTTCAACACTGGATGACCTGTTTACATTTTAGCATTCGTGCATCAAGTTTCCTGGAAGGTCCTGGTCGGAGAACAAGACACAATATGATGTCTACTAAATAAATTAATACTTATGCCACCCCAAATTCCTGCCATTATGCACAGTATCGCTTTATGCTGTTAGTAGCAGGTTTGTCTATGTACCGATGGCCACATCAGATGACCGGTTTGGCTAAAGAGAGCTTCACAATGCATTTGTTTGAATCCTTCTATGGTGTTATTGTACCTAGCACTCCTCTGTTTTTAAGCATCTATCGCAATGGTGCCGCAACCTCTGCAGGTACTATTATCCATGGTTATCTATAGACCTCACCATGTTATTGAAAAGTACTTCCTGCTGGTGAGCAAAACTGCCTACAAGGCACCATGGTTTAAAATTAGCCTAGCTCCTAGACTGGTTTTAGTTAATGTTTTGTAGGTCCAGGCGGAGTTCGCAAAAAAAAGTGACAAAAAACTCTGCCGTGCTACAAAGGAGTTCTGCAAGCTGCGGAGTGCATTAGGTTGCACAGTTCGCTTTGATTTTTAATGCCGGGTGTTTGTCCCGCGCTGGAAAATCCGCGCGAACGGCACCATGGGCAGCGCAAGAGGCCGTTGCTTCTTTCTGCCACTTGAATAGATTTTCTACTGGAGTGGCAGCTTGCTCGACGCGAACGGATGGTTTCTCAACGTAAGCTGTTGTGACCATCCGCGACCTCCTGCATTGAGAAACCTCTCTGGGAGGTGGTCTAGCATTAGAATTTCCTCACTAGCGCTCGCCAACTTAATGTTGGCGAGCGTGAACGATGGAAAAACTTTACTCTGTGAAAACTATGTGAACAGAGCTGAGTTCACTGCCCAGGCCTAGTGTCTTGCTAAACTGAAAAGCTGTGCCCAGAATTCTACCCTCACTAATGGAAATTTCAACCTCTACAACATGAGGCATCCTTCACAGGTTTACAAAATGAGCATCGTTGAGTTGTGTAACACACATCTGCGGTTCAGAGCCAAGATGCCCTTCGGAGGATGCGGGTAGGGGATGCTGTGCACTTTATAAATACACTTATGATATTAAGGACAGTGGCTGTAGTTTGAGTGGTCCATGCATCATTCTGTCCAGCCACCGCAAAGGAGTTTAAAATATGCAGTTAAGTACAGCACACACGGAAAAGCAACTGAGAAAGTTGGAAGAATTAAATTAAATACCTTGAATACGCAGATTTTTGTTCCTCATCTCGCCGCCATGTCACCTTAACAGCACACTGTGGACATTGAATCAGAGTTTGTAACTTCTTTCATAGTTATGTAAAATGTTATTTGTTCGTTGAATGTCCTTTAAGTAGTCATTGGATATATTTAACTGTGGTGTGGAGCAAGACACGGCCAATATAAATCAAAAAGCCAAGTTCTGAATTGGAAATCTTTTTCCTGAAGAACCTACAATAGAAAGGCCGTAGAATTAGAGTAATGAGGGAACCTGACATAAACACACATTTTCAGATTGGAGTCCTCAAGAATATTGGCTGCAAAAGGCCATAAGTAAACTTGTATTGATTGCTAGGATTGTCAGAATGGGGAACTTGGCAGCATTGCAGTTGGACAGCAAAAGGGTCACCTAATCCAGAACCACAACAAAATCTCATGAGGTCAATGAATTACTTGACGATGGTGGCCTATTTACCAGGAGCCACAACAGTATCTTGAGTTTCTTAAAACCCACAAGCCAAACTACGTAGAACCATTGAATTAACTGGGAAGTTGTGTAACATAAACTTTGGACACTCAGACTCTGTACTATTCTCAAAGGCGTGATAACCCAGATGGAGGCATCTGTACATTTGTCCGACACACATAAGGGCATCAGGAACGCAACTGTAGGCTTGTCTGGTATAGCCATGCTTCCCTCCTCAGCAAATAGAGACAATTGCATAAGAGACATGAAATTGTTCCTGATGTGGAACAGTCTTGTGTTTTGTTGGACTATGTAGCCATGCTCAAAAGATTGTTAGAGTTCTGCAGAGCCTGGCACAATCTCCGGAAATGTTTTGTTTTTCAGACTTTCAGGTATGGTAAAGATTCAGCAGTAATGTTTCTGACAATGTAACAATAAGACTCTAATTTGAGCATTTTTTATCTCTTCGCTTTTGTCAAAGTTCAGTCTTTCTTCAACATTTCTACTACATTGCAATAGTTCCATCTTTAAATATAAAAGGTTGATTTGTTGTGTTAAAAAAGTACATTTGGTGTAGTTAGTTTTGTATTTGGATCCTAAACATGGCTGTGAAGCAGAAGGATAACCCTGCAGAGCGCTACAGCTCTTCTAAGAATAAAGGAAAGAAGATGGTGATCTCAGTGTGGCAAGGGTGGCATCCACCATCCTTCAGGTAGAGCTGAATTGAGCATGCATGCTGTGGCACTAAGAGTATGATGGATGAGACTGCAAAGCATCTGCAAACTAGAAAAAATTTCTATTTGCAGCACTTTGCCAGATCAGTCTGTGGGATTTCTTTTACAGACCGTGCAATGTCTTTCATTTCTTACTTGGAACATTGATATAGACCAAAAATGTCTATATCGCCTTGCAGGCTTTTTTCTCACTTTGATAAATGACATTGTACTTTGTCCTTATTGCTTTTTCGTTCCTTAGTGAGATTTGCCCAGGAACTCTTATGCATGACTGTCCTTTCTCTCAACCTAATGGGGTTATGTTTGGCATGCACCCGTTCTATGTATTCAAGACCTGTGGAAAGAGTTTGCTGCTAGTACACTTCTCCTCAACGTGATCATTGCAATGGATTCTTCCTCATTGCTCTCTCAAATAAACTTCAGTTTGGATTGATTGCATTCTTTTCTACGGAATTTGTTATGCTTAGGCATTGGCTGAAACAAAGTGCTTTGGGACAAAATCTAAAAGGATCGCCTTTGTCCCATCAATGCTGTTCTGTGCATACATCTACAAAATCTGCCTCCTTCCTGAGGATGCAAGATCCAGACCATCGGAGTCTCTGGATGGTTTTCAGAGTTTCTTCTTATAATTCCTGTTCAGTGCATGCTAAATCATTAAACGGTGATTGAGCTGCCTTGCGATCACTGTCCTTTTTTTTACTTTCTTGACTGCAGCAAGTATCGACTTGCTAGAGGCATATGCCTTCTGTCAGACTTTCGAACTCTTTGTCATCATGCAGTCATTTTTTTTTTCTTTTTGGCAAAAAATGTAACATTTCTTCCACGGGGAGAAGCTGTGGACCTGCCTTACTACCTGACCAGAATGGGCCTCAGAAGCAGCTGGGAAGAAACTTCAGCAGAACAACTACTCCTGGATCATTGGAGCCACACTTCGGTACTCACTTTGCATGTATGCATGTTGTATTTGCATTGCACAAACCTAGCCGAAAGGAATTGGAGCACTGTACAGGGTCAAAAACCAGCACAAAGTCATTGAGTGGTAGGAGAAGTAGCTGATTTGTGGACTGTAAATGCATTGTGATGTAGTATTCATTAAAGAGGTGCATTTTCAACTCTTCCCTAAAATGGAGCAGTTCTGAGGCCATCCTAATGGATATCTGGTGGGTGTTCCAGGTCCTGGGTGTATAAATCAAAAAGGCCTGCTGCCTTGTTTTGTCATTCGTGCACTCCTTAGTCTGCGTTTTAATGGTGTATTTGCTGCAGGTGTGCTAGGCACCACTAGAGATACTGAGCTTGTCACAAGATGACAGTGGATGCTGGTCATGATGGCTTTGTAAATGATGCAGCTGGTTGTGATGATGGTGCATGTTGGCTGTCAGTGTAAACCAATAGAGTTCCAACAAGACGGGAGTGATGTGATCACATTAATTCAGACGCTGGATGAGAGCTTCTGCAACTTGTAGAATGCCCTTGAGGATTGTCTGTGTGAAGTATGGGAGGCAAAGTCATTACCACAGTCCAGATGCAAGAGTACAAGGCGTGAACAGCAGTTCTGAAGTCACTTTCTGGAAAAAACAGTTTCATTTCTTTAGAAGAGAGCTAGTACCAGGCCATCTATTTTTTGGCAAAGTGTTCCTTTGGGGTGAGGTTATTGTCCAGGAATCCAAATGAGTTTGCATTCAGTAGTGGTGGCTCAAAGTCATCCGGGCTGATGCCTTTGAGCCAGGCTTGCATTGATCTTGTTTGTTGCTCTTTGCAAATAACAATTATCCTGTCTTGGTTGGGTAAGTGTCAGGCAGGTGCCGACATCCAGGTCTGAATTATGTGGAGGTAGTGTTAGCTTTAGACATGTGAAAGCCTAAGAGGATACTTAAGTAGAGTTGTGTATCATCGCTATATCGGTGAATCTTGATGCTGTTATCTGTGAGCACAGCACAAGCGGCTCCATGTACAGGTGGAAGATGACAGGAGAACGGAACCATCAGGGACTTCGCAGGTTATAGGTGTTTTTGGACCTGGAAGTGCACATGTGAACAAACTGGTATCAGTTTTAATGGTGGGAAGAGAATCCAAGAAGAAAATTGCGGGTGAATCATATTCTAGAGGCCATGGTGCGCATGAGGGTGGGAAGGTCTACTGTGTTGAAGGTAGCTGAGATATCCAGCAATATTTTCGAAATGTGTTTCATAAAACAGAACAAAACAGTGGAATGTGGTAGTAGCTAATTCATGTTGTTCAACATGAAATCCTTCTAAGAGAGACATAATAGATCATAGAATAAAGCGTATATGATGGGGGGAAGAAAGAGTGTCCATTCAACTTCCAATCTTGGAATCCTAAAATTTGAAAAGATACTAAGAGCATCAGACAAGTCCAGTCTGCCAACTTCCTGGCTTTGTTAGACAGTTTATATTCTCCATGGTTCTCTATCATTTCTCTGAAGTTTGTCACCCAAGTATCTTAAATTCAGCGACATGTGTTTGTTGTCTCTCTATGACTTCTGGTAAGAGGTTTATCACCTGGTCAGTTCTCCTTCTGGTCAACTGATATTCTATTTTTGTTGGACTGGGTTTCAGTATGCAATGGAGTTAGAGAATTATTGTTTTATTTATTATTATTAATAGCAGTGGATATGAATACTTCACAGATCCCTATGCACCCGAGCCCAAATAAATTAGCCTATTTTAAAATACCAGCTGATATGCTGCTGTGCAAACCTTGCAGTTTAAGAGCATATAGTTTAGTCACTTTCTTCTTGTGAATGTTGGAATTCATTTGACATTTTTTAATTTAACTTGCTAGCTTGCAGTAATTGTTACATTTACAGGTGTCGTGGGGTTTTGATGTAGTCTTTTTATGCATTTATCTTTGTAATGAGGCATTTCCTAAATATCACCCTCTTGAAATTAGTCAAATGGCATTGCTATAGCTAGTTAAAAATGATCATAAAGTACTTTTGGCATCTGGTTGAAAGCACTAAGTTTAATGTCAATTTACGTGTTATTTATAAATTGGAAATCAAATTCGTGTTTTTAAAAAAAAAAAATTTCATTTGGTACAATTTTTGCATGTTTCAGCATTCTGATTTTTGCCAGATTTGAGCCAATTAAATGATTTGCCAGGAATTGTACAATATATTAAAAATGTAAACCTTGATGTGAACTTGTGATTTGATGCAATTGATAAGTCTGTTCTCCTAAAAGTGGTGGGAGGTTGGGATAGCACTATTGCTTTTAATGCACTGTTATTGATAGGAAGCATGAGAAACTGGCTTTGGCATATTTGTGTCTCCAGCAGCTTTCTCTACCTAATCATAAGATTATGTTCTAAAACTTTGATCTCATCATTCATTAAAGAGAATGGATGATTGGAGGCACAGTTGTTTTGTAACTTCCCTTTTTCGTTGTCACTGACATCATAGATTTCATATTTCAGGTACTGACACAGAGCTGTTCCCCTAGAACTCAGCTTCATGTTTAGGATATAGTTATGTGTGCTTTCCCCCTGGTTTCTACAGCAATGTTTCTCTTCTTGCGAAAAGAGTGGCTGTTGGGAGGTCCTTTAGGAAATCAACAAATTATCGATCTATCCTGGTTTGAGTAGAGTAGAATATTTGGGTGGCATCCCTTTCCCCAGTTCTCTAATACTCCCTTATGTTTTCCGTATATCTTGATTGTTCACCCCTCTGACTTAGCCACACTAGTATATTACTGGCCAACACGTATATAGAATGTCTGTGTATTGGGATCTTGCCTTTTCCCTAGTCAGTGGCGTTCTGCTCCACTGTGCAACAGGCCAGTGCTCTGCGTCTCTGCTTTCTGGTCTTTCATGACTTCTTAAATTTCATTCTATTCATTCACTTTCCTTCAGCTTCCCTCCGCTCTTGCTGGCTTATGCCAGTTTCTATGTAAAGATTTTTTATACATCATCAATTGCTTGATTTCTAATTGTAAAGCACATACATAGCTGCCAAAGCTTTCCAAAATTGAACAATTCGGCATTTGTTTTTTTCAAATAATGTCATACTTTTTGTTTGCACACGTGCCTTCTACTTGCTTGGGGGTTTTGGCTATTCGAAAGGCAGTTTTCCATTGAAAACCCATAAAATATTCTCACACAAGACTAGTTTATTCTGAACTAACATATATTAGCCTCCTTCATCCATGATGCTAAGTAGTCAGTCACTCACTTCTTATGCCCTGTAGTTTTATACACAAGAAATAGCACCGATTGATAGGTTTACAATGCTAAACTGGTCAAAGATTCCCTGTACTGTGGCTCCTTTGTAGATCATAAAAGTTACAATATTATCCCAACCCTGAAAGCACTAGTTACGGAATCCACTTTAACTGGTGATGTTCTTGATGTACTTGTAGTGTGAAACCGTCGAAAATGTTACATGCATTAAGTTATTTTTTTCTGATATATTTCTTTACTTGGTGGTCTGTTATTAGTTTTGTAGTTCAATTGGTATGTAATGTTAGAAAGTAGTTCTTAGACCATGTGACAGGCTGTGGGATGACGATAGCCAATCCCAACCGTTACTGTTGCTTATAGTGTCCAGTGGGTGCAGAAGTGCCAAATAACTTAAGCTGGTTAGGTGATGCCGTATTTACATAACCTTGGCTCAGAGTTGCAGCATCCTGCTGACTGCACACTAACTTGCTTAGAAGAGCCCCTAGGCAGCCAGGTACAGTCTGTTGAAGAAGTGAGATGTTCTGGGAAGGTTGGACCGCCTCCGATGCACTGCGCACAATCTAAGGAAATGTCCAGGTCTGTGCGGGAGGCAAATGAAAGCCCAAAGAAAATGAAGCTTTACGTAATTGGGGAAACAACTCAAAGGTATGACGTGAAGACTAAAGGGACACAAATATGAGAGACAATATGAAGGCCAGAGCAGAAAAATATAACCTATCTTCCATAAGTCCAAAATCTCTCCTTCAGTTGCAGCATTTTGTACTCCTAGGCGGTGCAGTTCTGATGTTACGAGAAGAAACAACATGGGATAAAGAAGGGACTTGAATTCCACCTCCTATTCTTGACAGATCAGAGTAGCGATAGAAAGTACATCTGCAGAGGCATTTCGACAAGGTCGGCACCGAGACAGTGGATTGCTAAATGTAGGACAGAGGAGCTGTACAATGTTTCTGATGAAGCAGTTTCTCATTAACTAGTTATTAACCACGTGCCAAAGTCCGCGCCACTGCCCGTAGCATCAAGGACTGAGTACGAGAGAGCCAACAAGATGGAGTGCCGAAGTGGTGTCTAACTTGAAAGCAAAGGAGACAATGATCGTATACATCTGTTAAATGAGTGATGAAAACTGAATCTCTGCCATGCAGACCTCAGTTGGAAAAGGATAACACACAGAAGAGAGGGCTTCACATGCCTCCTCTAACCAAACTAACTTAAAACTACGAGTTGTGCCCAAATACAGGATGTTGAGAGTGGAGGCCCAGAGGCTTTTCAGGCACCTGCTTTAAGAATTCGACTAGCGAGTAGTAGAATACTTGATGTAAACCAGCCAGAACATTTAACCTGTTGACGTGGATCCCTAAATTGAGTAGCCCATCGCAAAGGCTACATTCAATATAACTAGAATGTTTTAAAGACCTAGCTGATTGCTTATGTAAGATTCAGATTATATGTATTTTGGACTAAGTATAACATACCAAAAGCAAAAGACCTCTCAGATGAGAAATGGATCAATGGCGATGGAAAGAAATATAAAGCCACTCAGAGCCACCATTAGATTTCTGGACATTACCAGAACTGGTCAAGATTACCTTGCCCACTTTCCTACCCCCTGTATTTGAATTCAAGTGGTCAAAGCTCATTAAAAAAACATTTCGTTATTGAGGTTTTTCCCCCACCTCAGTAGCCCCTTTGACCGTTGCCAACAAGCCTGGGGCATTAGTCTTCGTTTTAGTCAGCAGCCAGTCAGGTTACCTGTATCTACTGGACTGACTAACCTCTTAGTCATCTTAAAAAGGGCAGCATGACATTGCTGAGTCTTATAATAAAAACTGTTTCTTTACCTAAAGTACAGCAAAACAGCAAAAGTATGTCCTATTTGTAATACGGCCCCAAATAGCTAAAAATAAAAGTGGCCCACATTTGCAAATCGGGGCAGTTTGGATGTAAAACTTGCAGTAATCCTCCATTTTATCACTTGATCCACAGTACTCACTCGGGGAACAACCTTTACAACGCAACTTTTACAACGCACTACCATTACAACGAAACTGTTACAACGCGAGTGCATTGACAACGCAGGACATTACAACGCATGATGGCGTGCTAACATTAAAAATAGTGTAGTTTATTATCCCAACACCTTCCCTACTGTTACGTGGACTGGAGTTGGAATAGTAAATTACACTTTTTTAATGTGAGCACGCCATTTAGTGCAAGTCGATGTAAAGACTTGCGTTGTAATGTCCTGCGTTGTCAATGCACTCGCGTTGTAAAACTTTCGTTGTAACAGCATGCGTTGTAACAGCATGCGTTGTAACGTCATACATCCTACTCACTCTAAACCTGCATACCTGATCATGACCCTGTGCAATAAAATCTGTGCAGGCCTATAAATGGACGAACACTGTTTTACACCCTTATGGTAGCACTACTCCACTTTAGGGCTTGGGTAAATGTGCTACACAAAGTGTGATGTAAGAGTGCCAGGGATTTAAATTATCCATTGTTTTCCTAGTAATTGTGGAGCATATTGTAAACTATTTTGTCTTTGTCAAGCAGAATGAAGTTTGGTTTGCAAAAATAAGTCAGTAAATGGATCCTTTCGCCCTGTTGCTAATTTTGTTCTTTTGATTTCCAAGGTGTTGTCCTCTCTGTGGTGCTGGCCAGTGTTCTCGGAGTGCTTGTCATTCTCGCAGTCATCTGCTGTCTGATTCGAAAGAAGATGCGGTAAGTCTTGGCAGCCTTCAGATTAGTGACGGTTTGCTTATTTTGAAGGATCATGGAGCTGGTGTCTTGAATATAGAAGCCATCTGTTGTCAGAATGTGGTGTCTCAAACATGCACAGCAGAGACCTTTCTGTTAGCAGACTGCTTCTAGGCATGTGGTCACAGTCACTGTCCCTTAGTACTGGACCTGCCAAATGGAGGCTTCAGCTATCCTCACAGTAGCTGAATGACCATAAGGCAGGTGACCATATGGTGGAAACTTGCAAACTGGACTTGGTGTTCCAGCCCTTCTCAACCAAGAACCTCCATGAGACTGAACCCCTTCACCTGCTGCCTTCGACGTGCACCGAGACTCGTGATTACTACAAGTCAGCCATTATTAATAATGTAAAGGTACTGTCTGCAGATTTATTAAAGGTCAATTGAGCATAGTAACTTGACATTGGTTCCTCTGAGTGACAATCCGATCACAGAAGAAAACACTTGGAGCCCTGTAACCGTGCTCACCAGTAGTTCAGATTATGAACCTTATCATGCTAAAATTTGGTTAAGCTGCCTCATCATTAAGGATTACGGGGCACTTCACTTAGCAAGGGGGTGTAGGAGCCACATAGACGAATAGTCACTTTTTTAGATCTAGCTTCAGAGTCAGCACCTGTGTTGTCTGTTGCAAGACATTTTGTTACCTTAAAGTGGGCTCAGAGGCTGCCCATTACTTACCATTCCCTGGCTTTATCACTCATTTTATCACTCATCAAATTAATCGGGTTTCATAGGTTTTCGTTCCTTTCGTTGTGTTTGTCCCTCCCCTGGAGCATGAATAAATTAGTGTCCTCAACTTGCTTTTTCAAGTGCTATTTTTTGTTTTGTTTAAGCACTTTGAGAGTGTGTGTGTTTTCCAGCTGTCTCCATTGTGTACTTTTAGCCTTCTATGATATCCCCCTTGCAGGGAAGTGCACTCACTCACTGCACCTGCCTGCAAGGGAATCTCTCTCCCCTCTTTAAATTGCAGGTGGGTTGCCATCTGCACAGAGAAACATGGAGTGGCTTTGAAGAAGCAACTCTGTATTTCATTTAATGCGCTGCCCCTAGGTCAGAGCGAGTTTGCGGCTTCCCTGAGTGCTATGCATTCATCATAATAGGGTGAGCTATTTCTGTTTGCGCCTGTTAAAGGTGTGACATGGCGCACACAGCAAAAGTACACCCTATTTGTAATACGGCCCGAGATAGCTCAAAAACAAGGAGCCTACATTTCAAATAAGGGCAGTTTTGAAATTGTGACGACCCGCTGTGTATGTGTTTTGTAAGGTGTGGTAAGGGCCAATGAAGTTATGCGACAAAGGGAGGAACAAATTATACAGCAGAGTTTACTAAATTATGTGGCAAGAAAAGGCAAATTACACACCATTATGCGGCACATTTTGTAATTCTATTTCTTAGTTATTTTGTGATTTTTACACATTTTAAAACAGTTTTAGCAAAGGTTTAATCTCATTATTACCAGTTTACAGAAATAAGCAACTAAAAGGTGGCCAGTGAAGCTTTGCTAAGGCCCTTCCACTGCATGGCAACACGTTATCACTGCTTTTATTTTGCAAATGTTGATCCGTATGAGCTAGAATCTGCAAACTATGCAGCAGATAATTATTTGGCAAATGTGGCAAATTCATAATTATGACGAAAATGCTGAGGCCGCAAAATTACATAATTCCTTAGTTATGGGGATAGGAAGCTGCAATTACTTGTGCTTGCTGTAGGCAATGTTTGTGGAAATGTCAGAGAAATGAACCGTAAAAACCACCCCACCAGACCATAAAATAGGCCAACAAACAGCCGAAAACCAGCCAACACACTGACCTATCAGACCAGCCCTTCTGGCACTGATAGATGATCCTAAACCAGTCCAACTCTGCTAGAGTCCCAAGAGCAGCACAAACAATAGTTTCCTATAAAGTCTCCCAAAAGTAAAAACACATTCGTGCACTGAGCCCCTAATGTTGCAGTGCTGAAAAAGATGACTGTAATATCACCAAATGACCCTATAAAACACACGGCACCTGGATGCAGTCAGTTATGTTGGTTTCTGAATGTGTTCTCTGCAATGATGACAATCTGTATTTTCTTGCAGTGGTAAAAAAGAAGAGGACGTAAACAAAGCAGTTGTCTACAAGCCAGCACTGGACAAAGAGGAGGACCCCTCAAAAGATTAAGACAAGGGTGATGTCTTTACAAACATAGAGTACTCTAGTAGATCAGAAGGAGCACTCTTGTGCCAATTGATTGAAATGAACTATGAATGACCTATTGCAACAACAAAAATAAGCATCACATGACTGCAGTGTAAACAAAGGGAAGGAGGAGCCTTGAACAAAGCCTATGGACCTTGAACCTGTGACTCATCCACAACCCAATACATAATACGTCAACCGTGCTGATCTGCCAAGATCTCAAGGAGCAACTAACTCATTGCGACCATTCATCGAACGAAACAGTGGCATCAAGCAAAGCGTTCAATTAATGAGAATATCGTCTGATGCCAAATCTTGCCGCCTTGTATGCCGAAGCCACAGTGGCCATTTCGGTGCGTAACCTGCAGATTTGTTTTAAATTAGCGTGCTAAAAATTTTACTTTCTCCAGCACACGCCTCAAATGCTCTGTGGACATTCAAGTAGGTTCACACTACAGCAAAACTAGCGTCTGCTTTTGTGTTAGGACCATAGTAAATAGTGCAAAGGAAGTTCATCTGGTCTGCATTGAGATAAACTTGATTGAGTTTTACATTATCCAATACCATCTTTCAGATTATCGCCTTATACTTTAATCAACTAAGGATGTTGGAGGACCCGCTATGTAGACTAGTGACTTGTGTAGCTTGTTCAGCTGTCTGCAGGACCTTCAGGGCCAGGAGAGGTTTGCCACTCATTGACATGGCTCCTCTATCCAGCAGACTGAGGGGTTGTAGCAAACTGAGGGGTGCCATATCTAAACAGATGTAAAATGATTCCACTCTAAAGGGTAGAACTAACTCTGAGCTATAAGGAGTAGTTAATTTACTAACGATTTATGCGAAATCTATTAGCCCACTTTATGAAGTGCTGAAAAAGAAGTCACTGCCATATTTTGACTACTCAATAGAAAAATGTAAAAACCTTGAGGCTCCATATGTATTTAGTTAGTCTAGAACACCGGACCACCGAAATTATTCTTTTGGCCTGTGGGATACTGGTACAGTGGGCGGTGCACTGCCACATCATGCTCGTATTACTAATCTGTGCATGGGAAAGTTTTAAGCTGATTGCCTTTTTAAATTTTTGTAAGTAAATCAATAACATAAATGTTATTATTCAACATAAATAGTTTTTAGCCTAAACACACATAATTTCTATGAGGATATTGGTTGACCTACAAGCAATAGCCAAATGATGCATAATGTTCAGTACTATTAAACTGGATTTACTTTTTTAGTATTAAGGATTCGGTCAGTAATAGGAATGTGTTCGCTTCTTTCGGTCCTACTTGAGGGGTGAACTTGTGAGATTGTTTTTAAACGTTTTTGTACACCTGTCTTTGAAATGACATATATATATATAGAACTGTTTTCTTGGAAAACAAGTGTATTCTGCAGCTCTCCATAGAAGTGATATAGCCTCAGATTAAGCGATCGCAATCCAGATTCATCCGTTTATTCAAAGGAGCAATAAACATTTGGACTACAAAAAAGCAATGGTCTATGAATGTGCAGAATAAGGCAATCGACAAATAACCATTTGAATAGTTCAACAAAGGATAATTAGTCCATTATAAAATTGACATGGACATTGAAAACCACAGAAATAAAGCATCTTGAACTGAAAACAGACTGCCATTAAAGCTTCACTCCTGTTTCACCCTTTTTTCTTATTTTATTTTTAACAGTTTTATATAGGGTGAACTTGACCCGAATCCAATCAGGTATCACCTGTTAGCACCAGTTACGTTACATGAGGACACACATTCATTTTTTTGTTAGGCACGGGGAGATTAAGTGATTTTCCCAGAATCACAGGAGGTTTAGCGTTGTTACCAAGACTCAAACCCAGTTCCCCCAGGTCCTTGGTCGAGCGCCCTAACCATTAGGCCAACTCCTCTCCCCTCTTATAGATAAACACTTTTGAAGCTGTTGTCTAGTAGCACTATTCACTTCTAAATAACACTTGTAGAATACTTCCCCACCATTTGATGTGGTAATATAAAGGTGGTGGCTTCTGAGTACACTCTTTCCTTTTTCAGCACATTTAGGCCTCAAAATGAAGTTATCCATTTTCAAATTGGCAATAATCACCATGTTTCAGCCTTTTAAGATGGAGATGTATTAGATGTTTTGTCCTTTGTGTATATGGTCTCTATTCTATTTTCCGGGAATGTGACGATTACTGGGCTGCCCTATGCAGTGAACGTCTCATCTGATCCAAAGGTAGAGCTCATGTTGATTTTACCAAAAGACCATCCAAGTTTGCACTCTTCAGTATTTTGTTTTTTACTTGCTTCTTACCTCAGTTACATAAGGCATATTTTCTGTGTAATAAGTTTTCTTGGCATGAGCTATGGCTATTGTAAACTTCAGTATATTTATAAAAGAGTAATATGATTTCTAATTGTGTGTATATCAAGAGATTTTTAAGTTGATTTTATTGATGTTTTTAATGTAAATGTATACCGACCAAAATAATAAAAGTATACTTTTTTACATGCCCGTCTCTTTATTGTCTTGTAAATTTTCTGTTTTCAGGTTTTTTTTAATTTAATGTGCATTAGCATATTTTCCTACAGCTTTTATATTTTCAGAGGGGGACTGGCTTGTTGTAATTTGAAATGCATTTCTGAGTGGCCAGTCCCTCTGAAAGGATAATGGGCACCAGTGAGCCAGCCACATGATCATTAAGTACCTGTTTTTCAAGGTGGTTGGAAGTCTTTGTCGTAAACCTGGTATAGTTCGTAGAAATATGATTGGTAAACATTTTGTATTAACACAATTACAGGGGCAAAGATATACACCATGCCTAGACAAATACACACTCTCCTCCCTCCTCATTCACAGACATGTAATTACCACCATATACGTTTAAGAGATTATCTTCAATTAACTTATTGGCACTGGGACAAACTATTCACAGCCATGGTCATTATTTGCACACTAGCCAGGACCCTTAACCTAACTGCCCCAATTGGGCCATTTGTAATCATTATTTACTTTCAAATGTTTTTGTAGGGCACATGAACTCCCTTTTGGCTACTTCCATAGACAGATGTTTATCAGTGATATGATCCAGCAATTTCTCTTTGAGAAACGCTGATCATTTCCACCCCCTTACACTGTCATTGTGCCCCAAGCTCCTCCCTCTCGACATGATGCAAGCTTCAGTCCTAGGCCCTGTGTATATTGTGGCTCTCCATGAGTAGGTTAGCGACGTTTTGATTGCAAAGAATAGTGATGTGCCGGTTATTATGAATAGGCGCATCCCTGTGTTAACATATGCGGATGACCCCGTCCCCCCTAGCTACAACACCCAACAATCTTCAAAGACTGCTGGACTGTTACAGTGATCGTATGGCCACGTTGAATTTGGAAGTTAATCTCATCAAAACCTTTGTTATGGTCTGTGGACTGAGGAATCCTTAAATGAGATCCCTGGCCATCCAAAGCAAACCGATTGTGAGAATCAATGAGTTCTCCTTTCATGAGTTACTTTTGATTTGGGGATTACATGGTCGCCATGTATTGCAAAGGCCAGGACTCGTTTTTCAAACTTCATGGGTTTTGTGTGAAACCTGGTGTAGATGATGGGTAAGAAGCCTATTGCGCCTCTTTTAGAAGTATATAGGAGGTAGTGTTTGCCTGTGCTTACCTATGGGGCAGCTCTTTGGGGTTACAAAACAATTAGCAGCCTGCAGGCTGAGGAAACAGAGACTGTAGATAGTTCTTAAGATCTCCCTCACAGTTCCCCCACTTTTGCCACCCATCAGGAGCTTGGTTTAGATTATGTGGAAGATCAGATTAATTTAGCCCCATTACTATTGTGGTGTTCAATATGGTGTAACCCACACACTTCATTTAACAGAGAGGTGATCGAAGACTATTTGTCCTGCGAGATGGGTAACTATATCCTCTGGGATAACATTAAGCAAATGTGTCTAAATCTGGGTAGACTAGACCGGGGGATGAGGCCAACAGTCGACCAAGATGGCCACAGCTTAATGAGGCCCAAGCCAACCACTGCAAAAAGCCACATAAATCCACACAGTTATCTGGACGAGGTTACCAAGAACGACACCCAAAAGCCATACTGACCCTGGGAGCTGAGTCTGGCCTCCGAACGGAGGAATTAGTGACCGGCAGCGGGGCCAGCATTCGCAGCCTGTTACAAGTGGAGAGACCCCGAGCTCCAGTACGACGTTGCTGGCCAAGGGAGGTGCTCTCCGCAAGCCTCGGGCGAGCCCGTGATTGGTACAAGGGAGGGAGAGTGACCGAAAGGGTGAGGTGAGACAGGGGCGTGGGCCAGCGAGAGGCAAGCACGACTGATTGGCTGGCACACCCTGGAGACAACGGGCTGGGCGTGGAGGGAGGGTGCCGGCCGCAGGATCAGGGGCGGGGGACTTCTGTGGCCTTGTTTCAGCTGAAGTACTACCCCTCCCACAAATGCTGCGGCCCAGGACACCGAGCCTGCAGACGTTTCCCAGAAGACGACATCCCGAACTAGATAATTAGAGGCCATCTGGGGAGCAGGGACAAGGTGCTCCACTCCACTCGGTCTTGGCACTGAAATGGGCCCGATGCGGTAGTGAATTAGAGAAACTGGCCTGAGGCGCTGCCAAAGCATCAGGACGGCCTCTCACACAATACAGGCCTATGGTGACGACATCGGGGTCCCAGCCAGCTGAAGCACCAGAAAAGCCCAGTCCAGCTACTCCTGGGAGGCGTAGAGACACGCCACAGGTCGTGGAGATAAGGGAGTGATGACCCACCTCCGAGAAGATATACTGTGATTGAGGTGCCTCTCCTTCGCAGTGCTAAAAAACAATAAAGTGGCAAAAAACTAAATCCCAACCACCCAGTACAACCCGAAATACGCAGATAGGGCACTGAGATTGATGTGCACTGGAGTGCAGACCGGGTGGAAGACCCCTTTTTTGTGGTGCCGATGATCTGAGGCACTCATCTGTCATTGAAGGGGTGGTGTGACCGTGGTGTGGTGTGACCGCTTTGGAGGGGGAGACAGCTGACATGCCACTGTGGAGGGGCTTTTAATCCCGTATGTAGGTGGCGGTGATAGCCCCCATGACCTGGTCCACTGCATACCCACTCCCTCTCTCCTCTTTTCTCCTAAATTTAGTGCTTCAGGACGGCACTCCTTGCCTGAAGGAGCAGACAATGGTGGGACCGAACGGAACACGCTCGACTCTCCAGACCAAAATGGAGAAATATGCCCAGCCTGGTGGAGATCCACGCCCCGGGGATGGAAAACCAGCAGCCCTCAGCAGTAAAACAGGCCCTTGAAACTGAAGAGTCCCCAACCCTGCAGTATAATATGGCAGCTATACAGAGGATAAAAACGTCTTTGGAGAGCAAGATCGATTCTGTAACAGGGGAAGTAACACTAATGCATGCATATCGGAAACGAAGACACTACAAGCCCAGGTGGGGGACTTACAAAAAGCAGTCAAGGTACTGGAGGCCAGAATGAAAGATTCCGAGGGCCAGTCACGCCAGAATAATGTCAGGATAATTCGGCTCCCAGAACGGTCCGAAGGCCCAGCAGTGGATCTATTTGTGGAAGAACTAGTACTGAAACACTTGCAGCCCCACGGCCTTTCAAAATATTTTTCAGTGGAAAGGGCGCACCGGGTCCCTGGGACTGTGCCGAAATCATTGCCCGTATCTTCATTTACAGGGACGTAATTTTGCAGGTCGCACACAATGCACAGTCAATACACTAGGAGAACAGCATCATTACTTTTCTTTCCAGACTTCATTATATGGGTCCAGAAACTGCGACGTTCATTCCTGCAAGTTAAAAAAGTCCTGAGGGAGAAGGATCTGAAATATGCAATGCTGTTCCCAGCCAGACTCAGAGTGGTGGCAGACGGCAAAACCTGTTTTTTCAACACGGTGATGAAGTGTGGAACTGGTTGAACGGCTGGAGAACAGTCAAGGGAAAGTGAACCAGGGGAAAAAAGAAGAAAGGAGGAACTGGCCTGGAGGCAAGTGGTCTATGTGGGGATCCTACCACAGAACAAGATGTTGAAACGGACTAAACAAGAGGGATACCCTCGGGCCTGACCCTATGAAACGAGGGTGGTGCCAGAGATTTAGTGGTGAGTCTGTGGTCGGCTTCTGATCTGACTCCTGAGAAGGGCAGGTGAGGGGGTCTCTATGGAGTTTACCTGGGAGTAGCAGCCACCGAACATCTGCAACAGACCCTGCCTGGACACTAAAGGCTCTGGAATGGTAACAAGTACAAATATCTGAACTGAAGGTAGCGGTGGGCAAATGGAGGGTTGGTTGTATGTTCCCCCCTACGTTACGTTATGGAAATGGGGATAAAGGTTCTCTGCATAGTTGAGGGGGGCGGGTAGTTTGAAGTACATCATGCAGGAAGGCAGGGTAGGGGGACGGGGTTACAATTTGATGTGCATAGTTGGTGTTTGTTTACTCTATTATTATCAGTGATGACCAGAATCTATAGGTACACATTCTGACGGGAGGGCGCTCTTCCATCCTCCAGCCCCCGGCAAGAAGCACAGTTATAAACATAGAATCTCACAGGTGGTGATGTCAGGGTGGGTGGATGTTCCCAGTCATGACACTATGGGGAGAATTCTAACGCCCTCACCATGTTAGACAGCAACTTTGGGACAAAATAGAATTCAAGCATGAGGTAGGACAAAAGATTTAAGATACTCTCCTGGAATGTGAATGACCTGGGGGATAAAATTAAAAGAGGGGTGGTCCTGCAATACTTAAGAAAGGTACTCCCCCGAAGTGGCTGTACTGCAGGAAACCCACATTCAAGCACTCACTATGCGGCATTGAACAGGTGGGGATACAATGGTTGGCCACGCGAGATACTCCAAAGACTCTAGAGGGGTGGGCATCCTCGTGCGCTCCTCTTTCCCATTCATGGTTCAAAAGGTCACATGTGACGAACTGAGACGTTTCATGGCTGTAACGGGTGACTGGGAGGGCCAACTTTTTAACATAATTTCGCTTTATATACCGCCAAGATTGCAGGCGCAGATGCCCCCTGATTTGGGGATCCTGCTCTTTAATCTCCCAGAGGGCAGTATGATAATATGGGTAGACTGTAATGTGGCCCACTCATCTGACATTGACCGTTGGGCAGTACGCCCACAGGAGCACTCAGGCAATATGTTGGGGCGAGCCTTTTTGTCAGCACTGGGCCTCACGTACACATGGAGGGCACTCAACCCCACCGCCTGTCAATACACCTGTTATTCAGGGGCTCACGGCAGTCTATCACGTATTGACTCTATCTTCACACTGGCTCACCAGCTTCCATGTTTTTGTGATGTGCACCACTTGGCCCGCGGTATTTCAAACCACTCTCCAGTGTGCGTGAGTTATGTGTGGCTCCCCTCACCGTTCCCGCCAGTGGGGGATCAATCCCTGGTATCTCAAAATTTACCACATTAGAGCATCTATGTACTGTGGGGGAATCCACTAAGTCTGCCCAGGGGTTATGCAATATCCATAGTGACTGAAGTGTTTCAATACCTGGGTATCTTTGTCACCAGAGACCCGAAGGTTTTCCATGACCAAAACCATGATCCCCTGCTTCAGCGTCTGCGAAATGACGTCCAATACTGAAGGGCCCTACTACTGTCTTTCTTGGGAAGAGCATTACCTTTTAAAATAATGGTCTTGCCCCGATTCCTCTACCTGCTCTACAGTACACCATATCCGGTGCCGCCGGCATAATTTCAAGCAGTCGAGGCGCAGTGCTTCTACTCCTGTGGGACGGAGGTTCTCCTAGGATCTCCCTCCCGAAGTTGACCAGAGGTTGGTATGGCGGTGGGGTGGCGCTATCCGGCTCTCTGGAAGTACTACTGGGCGGCCTAGCTTACAGCGGTCAACCACTTGGTCCGTAGTCCCCAAGACAACCCGACATATAGAATGGACCATGCAACCGTGTGGCTATGTCAGAGCAATTTAAGGGGTAAGAAAGCTAACTCATTTCCCGAGCCAACCTCCACCACACTATAGGTTTGGCAGGAGGTGCCAGCAGCCCTGGGCTGGCGAGATCAGTTTATGCAGATTACTCAGTTATGGGACTCAACGAATCTGGGACTATTGATACGGCAGCGGGGCTTCGACAAATGGGACCTCATTGGCCTCTCAAGGGTGAGTGACCTGAGGGTTGGAGGAGACATGCGATTATTTGCGAACCTGCAAAAAGAATACCAGCTGGCACAATAGGAAGCTAGGAAGCCTTTCGATATCTACAGGTTTGCCATGCACTGAGAGCAGTGCTACAGAAAGGAGAGTAACTCCCTGAAGCCTCTCCGTTAGAAGGCAGACAGCTCTTTGGTAAAGAAGGCGATCTCTCTAGTATACCATAAGATCATGAATAATTCCCCAGACCCCTAACAAACCTCGTGTTTGCTTGGAGAGTGATGTGAAACAGATAGATGACGACGAATAGCAGGAGGCCTTGGCCTCCCCCAGAGAAGTAGCCATATGCTTGCGCTTTAGGTTGGTACAGCTGAAGACACTGTACAGAACATACTTCACCTGCATCACACTAGCAAAAATGGGAAGGTCTGGCTCCCCAATGTGTTTGCAGAGCTGTGGGTAGGAAGGCGCATTCTTCCACATGATATTGGAGTGTCCAGTGCTGCAGGAATATTGGGAGGCGGTGCTGTCCTGTATTCACGAGGTTTATAGCATAAACACAACTAAGTTGCCAAAGTGGTGCGACTCTCACAACTAAAGAATGTCTCTGGGTGACACTGGGGTTCATGGTGGCCAAACGCAATATTGCTAAGTTATGGAGAGCCACAGCACACCCTACGTTGTATAAATGGAAGATAGATATGGACTGGTGCATGCTGGCAGAGAGGATGGTATTTGAAAGTAGGGGCTGTCCCAACAAATGGTCTAAAATCTGGGGGAAGTGGAATGGATACCGGGGAATGCTATGCACACCAATGCTCCCAACGAGGGCAAAGGTAATTGTTTGAAGACACTTAATGGGGATATAGGAACTCGGTGGATGGAGGAAGAATTAAGAGTTGTGTATTGGAACACAGTAGATGCCACCTCCTCATTGTCGGACTGTATCGCAATAAGTTATATTGTGAATTTGAAGTGCCATCGCTCTACTATGTTTTCATTTTATGCAATAAAATATTTTTAAAAATATATACATATCTGGGTAGACCAACAATTTTCTCTAAGCCACACAAAATATCCAAAATGGATATAATTTGAATCAAAGGTCTTATTTGGACTGGAGGCTATGGGAAAGGAAGGCATTGGGGTTGTGTAAGAGTCAGAATTGGGAATGCGTTTTAATCCAAATTATTTTAGGCCTGGAGTCGTACTTGGACTTTGTGACAAACATGTGGTATAGAACTCTTCTAACTAGATTCAGGATGGTGATTATTAGCTGTTTTCTACTTGTGATGAAAGATACCCCCCCCCCACCCGGTGTCTCCTTCACTTTACTTTTTTTTATTTTTAAATACATTTAACCATGACCTTCCTAAACCCCATCCTGAGGCGTTTGGGTCTGTCCAGGTTCAGACCAACGCTACTGTATTTGCAATTGTTAAGAGTCCCGAGACTTGCCATAGCGCATGTTCTTGGCACAAAAACGTCCTTTGTCCGTGGAAGTCCATGCTTTTCTGCTTGAGGGAGCCGGGTTCTTTTAATGTAAAACTTTATCCTTTATTGTGACGATTTTACCTGTATTGCTGAATCTCTTGTCTCCCAAGGCTATCATGGTTCTTTTTAAATATTTATGTTGATATATGAATTGTGCATCTTTTTTCTTTAATCTACTTTTATTGGGAAATGTTGTGTAGCAGCAGAGCATTTCCAGTACATGAACAATGCAACCAACGTATAAAGTACGTTACTCACTTCATTGCTGCTCGCCCATTACACTGGCATGGGATAGCACCTCCCCCTCTTACATTGCTCATTTTCCTTGGATCATCAACAGATTACAAATTTAGAGTATTCAATAGTCTGTGTATGCACAGGTTCAGTTCAATATTTCAGGAGGTATAAATTTGCTATGTCCTAAGACCCCTCCCTGCGTTTAACGGCAATGCCTATTCCTCTCATGTTGGATTATTGCTGCAGCAACTTCCCAGTTGAGTGTCTGTGGCGCACTAGTCAGTTGTTTCTATGAGCCCCAGTGAAGCAGTCAGTTGTCTCTCTCCCAGTCAATTGATTGTTCACAGTGTATACTTCTAGCCACAGCTCTGCAATTGGTTGTTGACACACCCATCATCTCCTCTGCCCGTAGAGCAGCCCCCTCCACCCCGCCCAGCTCTACCGTTCTGCACCTTCAACAATGTGGTTGGCCTTCTGTCGACCACCAGTGCAGTGCTATGTTCTTGTGGGCTACCACCAGTTCACCAGAAACTAATTTCCACCTTTTTTATATGGTTGTCTGGATAATAAGCCCAGCAAACGGATTTCCATGGTCAACAGGTCTCGCCTAGCTAGTGCACTTTCCATGTCCTGGGTCACCTTGGCCCAGAACTGCCCCAGAAAAATCTGTGTCTAATAGTGAGAACCGGGCACATCATATGGTGTCAGTTTGCATCATTACATGAATCCTGTGGGCAGTGAGATACGTTCTGTGGAGATAGTTAAACTGGGTGTACTTGAATCTGGTGTTCCTGGACACCATGCTCTAAGGTTTGCTCCTATTCCTAACCCTTGAACTCCCTGCACAGCGAGTTTTCCCATTTAGTTCGCAATGATGCAAGATCAATGAGGGTCTTTGATAGTAATGTCTTAAAGATCCAGGTTATTAACTTACACCCCCCACAAAGGTAAGGAGGGCCTGAAGAAGGGTGCTTGTGCACAGTCCCTCTGTGTTTAGGCCCCACAACTGGAGCAGCACCCTCTGGAGCGCTGCGTATGTCAGGAATTGTGTACCCAGCAGGCCCTTCTCCATTAATGTCTCTAGTGTGTGAAGGGTTCTCTTTTTGTAACAAACCCCTATTTGTCAATCCCTGCTCTGGTCCATTCCTACAGTCTTGTATCTGTGAAATACCCCCTCTGGCCTTGGGTAGCCCCACCAAGAGGAGGGCAGGTGTGTAGAGTGTGTATTACTTTGATTTGTTGGCCGCTACCTTCCAACTGTGGAGTGCCACCACAAGGAGAGCAGGTCTACCATCAATGTGGTAAGTACCCCTTTCTCAGAGACTTTCCAGCTTCCCTATCTCCTCCACCTAAATTCCCGCTAGCTACCTGGGCAACCATAGCAGGTTCGCTGATGAGAAGTGGATCTAAAACCCCGGGACTCTCAGTCCCCACTCAGTTATCTGGTATCGCAGTATGTCTAAAGAAGTATGTGTCTACCACCATCCCAGACCAGTTCCTGTCGCAACACATTCAGCTCCCTGAACCTGGCCTGTGGAACTCAGACCAGTAGATTTATGAAATAATGAATTAGGTTAGCAAATGTTCTGAGAAGAGATCTGGGTGATATCACTTTGCCTCTACCTTTCTACCTGCTTGGTGTGGCTTGGACTTTTACTGGTCCATAAGAGCAAGATCTGGCTATGCTGCAAGTAGGTGTGTGGCCATAAAGGGGCACCTTCTAGCAGGATCTTTGATGCAAATGGACTCTCCATAGAGGGGCCAGGGAGATCTGCCAGTGGTGGTCCCATAGATATGTTTTCTTGTTAGCTCCTGCCCTCTCCATCTCTAAAGTCATCCTCAATATGGAGTGAAGTCCTCTTGCATCCGGGAGAGCTGCAATCTCCCAGCTGCACCCCAGTCTACAACATACTGGGTGCCTCCATTCATGTAAATATTCTAGGATTATTGATATCACTTGGCTTGCTTGCATCATAGCTCACAATTACATTGTTGACAACAGTTACATAGCCATAGTGATGGTTGCTTTCTTCCCTTGTGGCTCTGAATGAAGGTACCAGCTCACATGCTCATAGGCCCTACTGAAATGAGCAGCAACACCAACATGGGTAAACCACTTTGTGGTCACTGGGAGTGGTCCAGCAGTGCTGGCAAGTTAGTTTACAGACCTCCAAGGGTTGATCTCCAGTGGCACAGTTAATTAACGCACATACCTACCGGCAGGGTAGAGAGGACTTCAGCAGCCTGTTCTTCTTCCACAGTCTCTATGGCCTCTTCACCCTCTCTGCGCTTGCTATGAGTAGCTCTGGTTATAGTTTTGCATCAGGTTGGGTAGCCTTCACCAGCCTCCTATCTAGTCAGCCTTTGCAGGTCAAAGCTGAACACTGCAGAGCATGAGACAGCTAGAATCATGATCAGGACTTTAATAAGGCAGGTTCTTTACACAACAGCTCATCGACCTCCTTTCCTGTTCTGTTTGCAGCAGCAACAAATTCTTTTTATCAGCCGTGTAGTATGTTCTCTGCATTTTGAACATTCAGTGGAGGCTGCTAAAATATCCTGCCTCTGGTAGCAGTATTTCTCTGCACAGGTGTTGAAACCTTTTTCAAGCCAAAGGGTGACCTCTGAATTGAGCAGAAGAGAACATCCACTCCGATTTAAAGTTTAGCCACACGTCTGGAGGGAACCACTCATTCCATTCCAAAGTACTTCTTACTCTTGGTGTTGCTTGGTTTCCTAGGCCGCCCAGGCTTGACGGTTCCCATTGGAGCAGGGGCAACACTGATTTGCTTATAGCTGAGTCCAAACCGAGGTGACATGGTGCGCAAAAAAACAATGGACAGGGAAGCGTCCCGAGTATTTACCAGTGACTGATTAATTCAAGAATTCCATCTATCACTTTTTTGTATACTTTAGTGTGTCGCCCTAAGTTGGACGGATATTCCCAGATGTGGGTCCCATACACACTATGTTACTGAAACCGAACCATATCTGGCTGATGAACCCATAGTAGGGCAAAACCAGTCTTGGGTTGCTTGTTTTGGTGCAGGGAAGCCCTGGCTTGGCAGTTTTGACTGGACTGTTCACATTGGAGCAGTTGTAAGACTGATTTACATACAGCTGGGTCCAAAATGAGTTGCATGGTGTGCAAAATAATGATGGACTGGAATGCGGCCCGAGTAATTACCCATGGCTGAGATTAATTCAAGTACTCCATCCATGACTTTTTTGTATACTTTGGTTTCCTTGGGAAGCAAAATACATCCCACAATGTCCACTTGGTTTTCTACATTGGAGCCAGTCGGCCTCTGGCCATTCAAGGGTTATTGCTGAGCTCTTGCTGCTCTGGCAACTCAGCACATAGGATATAGAGAATTGCCAGGCACCCCAGCTCTTTTTTGTAAGTTTATAGTCTTTACCAGTTTTTTTGATCAAGATTTGCACCTCTGGGACCACACGCTAGTTTTTCTGCTTCCTTTAAAGTTATGTGAGTCCTAACAATACACGTACACTTAGTCTGCAGGAAGCTTGCCTATGAAACAAACCAGTGCCCTGTAATGTTGTGCTGTTTCTGTGCATCGATGGATGAATCATCTACAGGTTTCCGTAAGCCACCTTTTTCCCCATCCATGCTGTTCTTGTGCCAGTAGATGCCCAGGAGTGCAATCCAGGCCAGAGCCTCCAGCTCCAATGACTTGCTCCCGCTCAATACAGATGTGTATTTCCAGGTGAGCCGTGCATCAGACTTCCAGTGAGGCAGGATACTGGGACAGTGGCTGGTACCTATGAGCCGTCTCTGAAGCTCTACTTTTCCCTTACTGAGAGGTAGAAATGCTTTAGTATACCATTTTATTGAACCCCCGAGCCTAACATAAAGTCATATCTGAGTTCTCGGGATTTTGGGGCCTGTGCTAAAGTTTTGTTGGTCTCTCTCTGATTGTCTCTGTCCTCTCATACTTGGCACTCGTGTGTGGGTTCATGATCTCAGCCAAGGGACATTCTATGTTCCAGGATGTTTAGCTGAAGTTTATATGCAGGACTCTATGCTTTGGCAGCTGCTGCCAGGAGTGGAAAACCGAGGGTTGTGCTAGACTCAATAAATACCTCAAATACCTCCTAAACCAGGGTATTGATCTTTCATTGGCGACGAGTGGCCACCAGTAAATCCACTCCCACATGTGATTGATGTTTCCTGCCCTTATCTTTTTGTGGCCCTTTGTCATCGATGATTCCTTGTCCAAGGTACCTCCTTATAAAAGGCCCAGCAATCTTTATTTACTTAAATAGAAGGATGACAGTTGTCTATACAGGTGCTAGCACATGCACAGTTTCAGGAACTTATTTGTAACATCCATATATTCAAGTGTGCTCAATAGAGACAGGTAACACTATGTCATCCCAATAGTGTCAATTATACAGGAGAAAACCCCTATATACAAAGAGTAGTAAAAAAATGTCCAGAGCACCACCACAATGAGAAGTAAAAGGTCCGTCACTCTAGCGGTTCCATTAAAGTAGGATAAGCTTCAATTTACATAAGGTCGGTACAAAAAGCCGATGAGTCCAATCGTTTTTAGTCCATATTCTTGTGCAAATAAAATCCAAACAACAGCTGCCACGTGTTTCGTCGTACTCGACAACTTTTTCAAGGCTTCTGAATGTACTGTCTGATTCATTCAAAGGAAGGTTCAAAGAAACCCGAATCCAGGCACTCGGAGCCCCCAGGGGCTACAGAGAAGATGCTCTTACTCAAAAGTAGATCTGTAAACGTAGTCAAGCACGATAGCATCCAATCACATGCAGGACGGACCTTGATAAGTCCAGGTCTTTGTAGCACAATACGTGGAAAACTCTGAACGCCCGTTCAAAACTCCGCTAACAAGTAGTCAGAGGGCATGGATTCGGGTTTCTTTTAACCTTCCTTTGAATGAATCGGATATTACATTCAGAAGCCTTGAAAAAGTCGTAGAGTACAACAAAACACGTGTCGGCTGTTGTTTGAATTTTATTTGTACAACAATATGGAATAAAAATTATTGGAATCATTGACTTTTTGTACCTACCTTATGTGTATTGAAGCTTATCCTACTTTAAGGGAACCGCTAAAGTGACGGACTTTTACTTCTCATTGTGGTGGTGCTCCGGACATTTTTTTGATGAGCTTTATTTACTTATTGTTGCATGCCGAGGTTAAAGATTTTTTAATTTAGTAATTGTACCTTTGATTGGGCAGCGTGATTGTAGCTGCAATCGCAGTGAAACGCTAGTTGATGTGTTCTACACTCCACCATCCCCACCAGTTCCTTAATCTCCTTTATAGACCAGCATCTGCACCAGCGTCATCGCAGCTCCATTGAAACACATCCCGGTGTCGGGGGTATTTACCTCAACCCAGCAACTGTTTCAATAATTACATTAATCCAGTCCTCTACGCCCAAAATATTATATTAACTGAAAAAGGAAACAGGTGTGTGTCTAAACACTCACAAAAACACATACAAATAACATTAGAATATGTGTCTCCCCAAAAATGTGTGTGAACAAGAGAAAGTACCTCAAGTGCGCACCACCAGAGGAGCTACTGGCAGGTTCTCACCAGCTTGCCCACGTATTTATCATCATCTGCAACTTTCTCATGTAAAGTAAAGAGATATATAGTGTCCAGTAAAATAAAATGTGTGGAGGTGTACTTAGTGAAGAAATTACTAATAAGAAAAAGTAAGAAGAAAAGACCCCGTGAAATGCAAGAGACAAGAGTGTCTCAGACAAATAAAAAATGAGCTAAGACTCACATACACAATTTGACCCTTTAATCCAAAGTCGTGAGCTTGCTCGATATTAAAAACACAGCATGTTATATACCCGTTCTAAGTAGGCCAACATGTTTCATTGTCTGAATTTCTTTATGGCAAATTCGTCACGGCTTCGAGGTCGGGAATCACCTCACTGGCCATCTGACTGTATACGTCGAGTGACTGACAGACACACAAACACAGAAACAGTTCCTTTGGTTAAAATCACCATTTGCCACCACCTTCAGAGCAGTTACTGACTAAAAAACACAGATAGAGGCATTGCCCCAGATACTGTATTTCAAAAGGCGTCATGATTTATATTTACCAAGTGGGAGCCACAGGCCCACGTACCAGCTCCCACGATGTAAAGTGGTGTGTACTTCTTACACTTTATCCCTTTTGAAGATAGCACATCTGTTGCTTAAAATTATTTATTTGTGGAAACAAGCATATCTTTTACGCACATAACTACCCACTTTCACACAATACACCCTTCCGCACAGTCATTAAGTATGGAATACCTACTATCCCAAACGTTAAGCGGGTTAACTATGAAACCCAATCACGATAGGTGTGCTAATATCCACGCGCTCATCATAGCCACGCACACGTGCCTGCCTCAGTATCTGTCAAGCGACAAGACACGGTCCAGTAACCATACCACAGTTGTAACAATGCACCGCACATTCCTCAGTGCTCCATCTCTTACCGCAGCTCCACGGCCGTCTTGCGTTATCTCATCCCGGCGTGCGAGTGCGGAAGAGCTATCACGGTTTAAAATCCCGCGGCCAAGGTGGGGCATATCACATGCGCCACCTCTGACCTCTGCCTGTACTTAGAAAGCGATGGGCGCGAATCAGCGCCATTTTGAAGTTCCAAGCCCTCAGTGCCGAACGCGTTCAGTTTGTATATAATCCAATGCACTTGCAGCCAATTTCACCCAGACTCCCGATCTAGATCTATAATTTCCATTATTTCATCAAGAATAACATATCGGGGTCCCATTGATGTTTTACTCATTTACGTGCACCTGCCGTTTAAACATCATAAGAATAGTCGACCTGGATCAAAAAATTTCCATCAAGGTTTATCGTTACGTGCTATGATTATAACTAGGGCTCCCAGTTTTCCGTTTTTACTGATTTTTACAGATAAATACAGACAGAAAACTATTTTTTTCCTGTCTGTATTTCTTTTTAAATACAGAAAAATATGGAAAATATGTCTTCTTTGGATGTTTTTTCCTACTGTCAATCATGAGTGCCAGGTCAGTAAGTGTATAGATTGAGAGGTAGGGCAGATGAAAAAAGACAATACATTTCCTAATTTATCTTAATTAAGTGCAGATCTACAGTAATTTATGCTATTTTGCAATGCAAGTGTTTTCAGATAATGGTATTGCACTGTATGCTGCTGAAACCTTTTGACATTCAAATGTGAATATACATTTATCAGTCAAATAAATGTGGAAAAATACCCATGGCAGCTTCATTTATACAGAAAACACAAAATAGAAATGGATAAATGCAGACAAAATTAGCAAAAAATAAATAAGGATAAATACACACGGAAATGTAGAAAAAATAAATACCATAAAACCGGGAGCCCTAATTATAACCCAGCTGAATATTCATAACGCTAGAGCAGCTCACCAATACAAAACCTGAACGAGCTATTACATAGCAACAACCTTACCCAGCACTGCTCAGATGAAACTCATAACAAAGGGGCAATCCTGGATGCCATCATCGCCCAACGTGACACAGTCACAATAGACCACATCTTACCGGTCGACTAGTCGGACAACCACTTAATCCTATTCCACATCACGCAACCAATCATGTACCAACCTCCCATCCAAGACCCCCCCACATGGACGAGAAGCCTAACACAGATGAACATGGATGACCTAGAAGAAAAGATAAGCACGCTCCTACCTATCTCCCCAGACGGTCTCTCTACAACAGAACTCACATCCCACTACAACACAACTATGTCGTCCATCTTAAACCAACTATCCCCCCTGAAACTGGAAAAATCAGGAACATTTCTTCCAGATCCTGTTTCAACATGGACATTAAAGCTGAAAGGATACAACTTAGAGCTACAGAACGTCTATGGAGAAACAATCCCTCCACAAGCCTCTGCGACCAACTCAAAGCAGCCCGAAGGAATTTAAAAAAACATATCAACAATGATGCACCGCTCTTGACAACGCGAAAAACAGGCCCAAAGAACTCTTTAACATAATCAGGCATCAAACTTCCAAGAACTCTGCAACCCCAGTCCAGGCCTCCAAAGACCTGTGTGACAACTTCGCCAGCTTCTTCAACGAAAAAATCACCAAGATTGAGCTATCACTTGACATCAACCTCAATTCCTCTTGCAAAAACCCAACCCCAACAATGGAAACCACCACGAGCATGCTCCCCATGAAAGCCTGGAAATCCTTCAACCCCGTACCTGAGGCTGAGATTCTCAAACTGATCTCCTCCTCCAAGCCCGCTTCCCACATCCTCGATCCTGTTCCCACCCAATTGACTAAAAAGCTGAAACTCTCCCTCACACCACTATGGTGCGAAATCATAAACAGCTCCTTGAAAACCGTCATCTTACCAGACTGCCTCAAAGTCGGCCAAGTCACGCCACTATTGAAAACGCCAGGCCTGGACACCAACGATCTGAACAACTTCAGACCTGTTTCCAACCTTCTCTTCCTATCCAAAATCCTTGATAAGTGCGTTCTCCTACAACTGACTCAGCACATTGACAACATCAACCTGCTAGATCACCACCAATCGGGCTTCAGAAAAGGCTGTAGCACCAAAACCGCAATCCTTAACATCGTGGATGACATCCACAAGTCCCTTGATACTGACCAGTGCTGCCTACTCATCCTCCTGGACCTATCAGCAGCCTTTGACACGGTTGATCACAAGCTACTCATCAAGGCTCTCCAAGACTGAGTAGGTACGGATGAGGTGGTCCTACAATGGTTCTCCTCCTTCTTACACAACCGCTCCCAAAGGATAAAAATCAAAACCTTTACTTCCGACCTACACTCTGTCAACAGAGGTGTCCCCCAAGTCTCAGTGCTCTCCCCTCAACTGTTCAACATATACATGTAACCCCTCACCACCCTTCTCAAAAAAGCCAACATCCCCTTCCACCTATATGCAGATGACATCCAGATCTACTTGGAAACCTCCTCCATTAACGACATTCTAAGACTCAACAACACTCTTAGAGAATTTCAACAAACCACCTTAAACTCAATCAAGACAAAACCAAAGTCCTCCTCATCTCCAACAAAGAAGAAAACCCTCAAATCGTAGAGTGGCTGAAAGCAATCGATGCTCTCAACGGTAATCTCACCCTGGCTAACTCGGTAAAATCTCTAGGAATCACCCTCGACCCAAAACTGAACATGACCAAACACATTAAGATCCCCGCGAAGAGTGCCTTCCTGAATCTGAAGCTTCTCAACAATATTAAGCCTTTCATCCCGCCAAAGGACCTCAAACAAGCCACCCAATCACTGGTGCTATCTAGACTCGACTATGGGAACGCAGTCCTCTCCGGTACAGCTCGATCCCACCTAGCGCCACTCAAAACAACTCTCAATGCAGCGGCCAGAATGGTAACGGAAGATAAGAAATATGACCACTTATCTCCCGCACTCAGAGAACTAAAATGGCTCCCAGTCGAAATGCATGCCAGCTTTAGAACTGCCTGCCTCACACACAAAGTCCTGCACACAGGGAAACTGGAATACCTGGCCTCCAAACTCAAGAAAGCCAGCCAGACAAGAAACTTCAGGAGTTCCAACACCCTCTTACTCATCCCTTTGAAAACACGCAAACAAAAAAACGCTGCACGGTCCTTGGCTGGAAACGCACACAAAATCTGGAACTCCATTCCAGCCGATATCAGGACTCCTTTATAAAATTCTAAAAACTCCTACAAGACCTCTACCTCAACCGTGCCTTCCCGAACAAAGAATCTCCGCCGAAACGCACAAGCCTGCACTTTGCAGCCACCTGACAATGTTCCACCACAACCTACCTCTTCCTGCACTTTACAGCCCCTTGTCAATGTTCGACCTCTACCTACCTCATCCCCGCTCCCCTATCCCCTCCTCGTTCCCTCCTCCCGGAAGGAGGTTTAGCCCAAGACATTGTGCACGCATCGAGGCTATCTCAGGATCTCCCTACCTCAATGACGCACAACACACTGGGTATTCCGAACATTTACGCTTACCTTTGCCTTTTTATGTGATTTCTACCTTATATCTGCTGTAAAGCGCTCCGATACCCTCGGGTCTGGCCAGCCCTATATAAAACCTCAAAATAAATAAAAAAATAGATTAGCGGTGTCAAAAAGACTGACATCCCTCCCACCCATGTCGTTACATATCATGGCTGCCATATTTAGCAATCAAAAGATGCACACTGGCACTTACGCGCCTGATACTGGACAGATCATCAAGCAGACTAGCTTACACCAATATTGCTGTTATATATCAAAGGATTATATATATCTCTATCTCAAGGATATTAGATCATATTAATCCATGAGACTCATTTCGAACTGAAACTTGTTTTTACAATATCACTGAGGCATAGGAGATAAGGCAGTCTATTTTGAAGCCATACTTCAGAACAAACAATGTCAATAAAAAAAGAGTTATCTACTTATTTTGATCCACTCAATCTGATCATTCAACTCATAAAGGTCTACCTTTTCAGAAAAAAAACAGCGGGCTTCTTTTTTTGCCAGTACCTTCTCCAGACTGTTTGTCTCCTCCACAACTCTTTCCAGCACAACCCACTTAAGTGCTCTGTAGTGGTGTTGCTGTTCACGCAAATGTTGTACCAACCTGGTGGTGAGCTTTCCAGTCTTGATGGTACTCAAATGTTCCTGCACACATACTTTTATTTTGCGTGAGGTTAAACCAATATAGTGCAGCCCACACTAACATTAATATGTATATAACATTTACAGAATTGCAATTGCTAAATTTGTTTAGGTGCCATGTTTTTCCATTTTGCAACTGCACACTGTTAGTTTTCTCAGTCAAATCACATACTGAGCATCCCCCCACAGGGGTAATGCCCAGACGGAATGGAGGTATTTATCGTGCGCTTCACAGGTGACGTGTGTACTAGTTTATCCTTCAAATTCTGCGCATGCTTGAATGCAAATCTGGGGAGTGGCATTTTATACTCAGATGTAGACAACAAAGACCAATGTTTCCTTATGGCCTGTCGGATTTTAGATGAAAGGGGATCAAAGATGAGGACAACCGGAAGGCAATCACTTGATTGTTTTACATTCCTTTCAAGGAGTGCCTCCCGAGGAGTATTGCGTGCCCTCTTGAGTGCCCTATTCACTATCCTTCTAGGATAAGCATGCTGCATCAGCTTATTGGCCAGATTTTCAGATTGCTCCTCAAACTGGCCCACATAAATGCAGGCCAGGCTGGGCGCAAATGTAGCGCCCATTGATGTACCAGACACTTGCAGGAACAGCTCATTCTTATAGCTGAAATAGTTCAGCGTGAGAGCCAATTCAACACACTGTAGAACAAACGACTGAGGAGTGTCATAAAACCCCACCAGCGTGGGGTATACTAGTATACAACGATTCAATATTGATTGTAACTAGAAACTGCACTGAGGGATCAAAGTCCAAATCTTTAAGTATATTCAAAACATCAGTAGTGTCCTGTACATAGGATGGTTGCCTAAGTACTGACTCTCTCAAAAAGAAGTCAGCAAATTGTGACCGAGGTTCCAGGAGAGATGAAATTCCCGAAACTATCAGGCGACCTGGTGGTGGACGTTGGGCTTTATGAATTTTAGGCAATATATAGAATGCCGGGGTCCTAGGTTTGGTGTTAATTAAAAAATCTTCCTCTCTGTAGGTAATCCAGTTCTTTTCTTTTGCTTGTGTGACCATAGATTTGATTATCTCAAGGAGTTCGCCCGTAGGATCTCTAAGAAGAGGATGGTAATTATCACGTACTCCAAGGAGTCTCATTACCTCTGCTTCGTAGTCAGTGGTGCTCATTATCGCCACAGCCTTGCCTTTATCTGCGGACTTTATGGTTATGGTATCAGTGTCCTGCAATGCCTTAACTGCCTGCCAATCGTCACGACTCGTGTTGTTAAATGCACTGGTTTTCTCTTTTTTTGTTTTGATAATCTTTATTAGCATTTTCACAGATATAACCAAAACAGATTGAACACACAGCAGAGAAATTATGTAATTTTATCCAAATCCCTCCCCCTCCCCCCCATGGCTGACCCATACTTTGTAAAAACAGATTTCATTGTCAAATATTACAAACAATTAGAAAAGGATGTAAAGCAGAACATTCAGAATTCATTATTCGCATTTCAAATACGACTAATACATTGTCAAATATTACAAAAAATTAGAAAAGATTTAAAGCAGGATATTCAAAATTCATTATTTACAATTCAGATAAGACCAATTCATTAGGGGTGCCCAAATAGCCAATCCTTTAGCTTTTGATTTGCGGCCTTTTCTAGAATATACTGCTCTTTCAAATCTGTATATTGCAAGAAGTCTTTCAAGCCATTGTTGGCCCGATGGGGGAACAGGATCGAGCCAATGTGTAGCTAAACATAGTCTAAAAACTGTCAAAGTAATAAATAGAACGGACTGGCTCTGACTTAAGGAAAGAGGACAGCCCACCCCTAATACAATCAGTTGAGGTGATAGGCCAATTTTTCTGCCCAATATAGTTGCCAGGAGACTGCTAACACTGTGTTTCAAAGTGTCTAGAGCTGGACATGTGGCGAACATATGTACACTGTCAGCTGCAGGATACTGGCACCGGGGACACGTAGAACCTGGTCCTCTACCCTATTTAGCAATCTGGGCAGGTGTAATATACAAATTAAACCATGTTTTAAAGCATTGTAGTTGTAAATTAACCACAATGAATGATGTCTAGGCAAAATATAGTGAGTCTTCTATCTCTCTAGGTTCAATCTCTAACAGATTTTGACATCGATCTATATGCTTGGCCAGATCATCAGGTATTAGCTCATTCAAAATTGTATACAGTCCCCCTATAGTACTTGAACTTTTCAATATTTCATCCACCAACCTCACTCAGGAAAAACCGCAAGGGCTTCCCGTCTTTTTACTTATAAAATCTCTTATTTGGAGATATTTAAAAAATTGTCGATTGTCTAGTTCAAACGTATCTCTCGTAGCATCAAACAGTAACAGCTCAGACTAATTTGTAAGATCTCCTAATGTCTTCACTCCTTTGTCATACCAATATCTCATATGGCCATCATTAAAGATATTTGGAAAACCATTATTCTTATATATTGGTGTATAAGCAGTAATACACCCAAGAACATGTTTTTTTCGTACCGCGGTCCAGACATTAAAAGCACAAATTAAAATTTTAAATGTAACTCTTTTTTAGTAATTAAATTCTATGTGCCGTAAAAGGCACATAGAATTTCCCAATCAATCAACTCAAAAACAGAAACAGAGGAGCCTAACCTCAATGCATCGTCTTTTTCATTGAGCAATAACCCCATTTTCTATAGCATTGCCGCCCAATGATATAAATGAAGATTAGGAACTGCTCACCCCTCTCTGTCTCTAGGCAAAGTTAATAATTTAAGTGCTCTCCGAGGTTGACAGTTGGCCCAGAAAAACTTAGAGAAGAGTTGATTCATTGTAGTAAACCAGGCATTACATATGGTCAAAGGAATAGCCCTAAAAAAAGATAAAATATTTGGCAGAAAAATCTTTTTGATAGCGTTACACCTCCCAACCATCGTAAGCTTAAGGTTCTCAAGACGACTAAATTCAGTTTTGAATTTAAAGATCATGGGGTTCAAGATGTTTTCAGTGATTTTGGAAACCTCTGCCATAATTTCTACACCCAAGTATACTGCTTTCTGAACCACTCGTGCATCATTCATCTGAAGGTCATTTCCGACCAAAATCTGAGTTTTGTTTCGATTTAAACAATATCCTGATACTTTCCCAAACAGGTCAGCATCTTTCTCAATCTCGCCTAAGGCGTTCATGGGATTTGAAGTAGTTATTGTGAGATCGTCAGCGTAAGCTAGTATTTTCATAATCCCCCCATTACTCTGGACTCCTGCAATCAGGTTATTAGCTTCAATCCTTCTAACAAGGGGATCTACATAAAGTGCAAAAAGTAGGGGGAGCAAAGGCACCCCTGCCGAGTCCCTCTACTAATAAATATCGGGTCCGACATCTCTCCCATGATTGATATTTGTGCTACCGGATTTCTATACATTGTTTTGATAGCCGTAATGAATTTATCTCATACTCCTCTATTCTTTAAGGTTGCCCATAAAAAAGACCAGGAGACCCTATCAAAGGCCTTTTCCGCATCAAACAGGATATCCCTGCTGCATCAAAGAGGGCAATAACCTTCTGAATATGGTCTATTGTACTGCGTCCCGGAACAAAACCATGCTGGGTTGGGGAAACTAGTTTTTTAATATATGCCGCCAAGCGAGTAGCTAGTATTTTAGTGAATATTTTAACATCGCTATTTATTAAAGTAATGGGACAATAGGACCCCATTTCATTAGCTGGTTTTCCTTTTTTGGGAAAAACAACGTTTGCTGTTCCCCAGGATCCCGGGGCACCATATCTGTTTTGGGCTCTCAAAAACACTTCCTTCATTATTTCCTGTAAGGAAGAAGCAAAGATTTTATAAAACTCTCCAGGTATAAAATCTGTGCCTACTGCCTGTCCGTTAACCAAAGAGCGAGTAGCACCGTGGATCTCCTCTGGAGTTATTGGAGATTATAAAGCCTCACGTTCTTCTGGAGTTAACTTCTCCGCTAGAACTCCATCTAAATAATTCTGCAGTATTTCCTCATTGTTGATATCCTCGCTATAAAGTTTCTGATAGAAACGTTGAAAGGCAGCGCGAATGTCCAGAGGTTCAGTAACCGACCCTACCCCCGGACCTCCTATTGCTAATATGCCTACTTGGGTTTTCCGTTGTCAAGCCTGAATCGCCAGAACCTGGCCCACTCTTTCACCACACTCATACAATTTGAACCGCCAAGTACGGTATTTCCCTGCTGCCTTATTTGATGATAATTCTATGATTGAGCATTAGACAAAAGCCACCTTAGTTTGTGCCTGTTCTATTTCTCCATTGTTGGTAATAGCCTGAACCAATTGAGTTTCAACTTCACTCAATTTCCGATATTGATCCTGGAGATAAGTTTTCTCATTTCCTTGTGCAGCCCAGCCAAACCTTAATGTTTCCCCTCTAATCCCAGCTTTGAGAGTATCCCAAACTATCTCTACCTGCGCACCTACCCTATTTTCTTCTAAAAATCTAGGAATCCAATCCTCATGTGTTGCACAGTGATCCTCATACAGTAGCGCTCTATTAAAAGTCCAACAAGAAATAGGGGGTTTAGCTGTCTGTAATGAGATTTCTAACACTAATGGGTTATGATTGGACATCACCCGAGGAAAATTTAATATGTTAGATTTTGTCAATATCTCCTGAGATATAAAGAAATAATCAAGCCTAGCATGGGTCTGATGTGGAGCTGAAAAAAAAGTGTATCCCGCATCCTGAGGTTTTAGTGCAGACCATGCATCAGACAGACCATGGGTTTTACATAAATTAGAGAGTGCTTTAAAAACTTTTGGTTTGCGTCCAACATAGTTTGTTCCACCTATCTTCCCAATTTGATTATCTAGATTAAGATTGGCATCCCCACAAATAATCAAGGGTAGAGGCCAACCCACTAGCTCAATATTCAACCACTCAAATAGGGTTGGATCGTCTAGTACCGGGCCATATAGGGAACACAGAGTAAAAGAGTAATCCTCGGTGTAACATTGAGTAATGACCCATCTGCCATTCTGATCTGCTTTGGAGCACGGGAACCTAAAACCTGTTCCTTTTCTTGCCATAACCGCAACCCCTCTTGTACGCGTCCCTTGCGTTGTAGCAGAAATCAGATGATATCCCTCTAGCTCAGTAATCCTAAATCTGCTGGCCTCTATGTGAGTCTCTTGGAGATAAATTATGTCTGCCTTTAAAAATTGTACATCAACATTAATCCTACGTTTTTCAAGGGATTATTACAGCCGCATATATTGATTGAAGCTATCCTTAATTTATTTAACATCATTTTAGATAGAAAGCAAACCCCTTCTGCTCTCTTTCCAGCTTTCCATTGGAACTAACATATCTGACATATTTAATACCACCACCTGGATCAGCACGATTCCTTCCTTACCTCCACTCCCTATCCCTAGGTAAAAAAGGTCCGAAGACCCTCATGATGCCTCCTGCATGAACTGCTTTCCCCGCCACCCATCCAGCTCCACGAAAAAATCCAAACTGTCAAAAACAAAAACACAAAGAAACCCCCCCCCAACAGTGAAAGCTATGGAGCAAACTAGATAGTTAAAGCCAGCTACCCCATCTTGTTCCCGAAGACAGTTATGACAAATCCAATATTTCACAACTATCCCTCAGACCCCCTAGAGATCCTAGTCTCCGAGATTTCACAAAGGTGGTCTTGAGCTTGTATTTCTGATGTAAATATTCTGGTGATACCCTTATAGATAATTTTAAGTCTCGCTGGACTAAGTAAATAAGCCTCTGCTCCTATCTTTTGAAAGGGCGATATTAGTTGGCGAAGCCTCCACCTCCTCTCTACCGTGATATGGCAGAAGTCAGGTCTTACAAAAAAGGAGAAGCCCTCAGCCGACCGCCGTGCCTCAGGTCTAGCTTTATCAAACACTGCTTGACGTAGAAGGAAATTCCCGAAAAAAATTAAAATAGCTCTGGGTTTTTCATTGGTAATATTAAGATCATGATTCTTTTTAAGCATAAGAGGGAAACGATGCACCAGTTGAATCTCCTTTTCCCAGTCCCAATGCCATAACTTAGGAAACCCCCCCCTTCAGATGGGGCAGCACAAAACCTCTACTATTGTCTCCCTCCGCTTTTTCGGGTATACCAAGGAGTCTTAAATGATTGCGCCGCTGGCGATTTTCGAAATCCTCCAGTTTCCACATAACGTCCATCATGCACAATTTGTTTGCGGAAGCTTGACGAGCTGAATTCTCCACACCACTCTCAAGTGTTACTACTCGCTCCTCCACGGCGGTCGTCCTCTCCGTGATCTCAGTGCAGGACTTGTCGTATTGCTCCTTGAAGCTTCTTTGTTGCAAGATGGGCACGTTTGTGTTCCTGTCTTGCTTTGCCTTGCATTTGTTTAAGGGTTGCATATATCAAACTCATCGAGGGAGGGGATTCCACAGCTTTGACCAGTTTGTCAGTCGGTTTGGCAGATCCGCTTCTAATGTCATCACTTGACCATCATCTTCACTCAGAAGCTGAGTGGTTGAATGGTCCCAATTAAGTTGACTGTGATCAGATCCTGATTGACCAATCTCTTGCAATGTAGATGCAGGACGACTATTCTTATGATGTTTAAACGGCAGGTGCACGTAAATGAGTAAAACATCAATGGGACCCCGATATGTCATTTTTAATGAAATAATGGAAATTATATCTCTAGATCGGGAGTCTGGGTGAAATTAGCTCCGGGTGCATTGGATTATATACCAACTGAACGCGTTCGGCACTGAGGGCTTGGCACTTAAAAAAGGCGCCGACTTATGCCCGTCGCTTTCTCAGTACAGGCAGAGGTCAGAGGTGACGCATGTGATACGCCCCACCTCGGCCGCGGGATTGTAAACCGCGATACCTCTTTCGCACTAGCACGCCGGGGTGAGATAACGCAAGATGGCCGTGGAGCTGCGGTAAGAGGGGAACACTGAGGAATGTGCGGTGCATTGTTACAACATTGTTACAACTGTGGTATGGTTACTGGACCTTGTCTTGCCGCTTGACAGATACTGAAGCAGGCACATGTATGCGTGGCCATGATGAGCGCGTGGACATTAGCACACCTATCGTGATTGGGTTTCATAGTCAACCCGCTTAATGTTGGGGATAGTAGGCATTCCATACTTAATGACTAAGTGAAGTGCGGAAGGGTGCATTGTGTGAAAGCCGGTAGTTATGTGTGTAAAAGATATGCTTGTTTCCACAGACAAATAATTTGAAGCAACAGATGTGCTGTCTTCAAAAGGGATAAAGTGTAAGAAGTACACACCCCTTGACATCGTGGGAGCTGGTACGTGGGCCCGTGACTCCCACTTGGTAAATATATATCATGACGTCTTTTGAAATACAGTAGCTGGGGCTGTGCCTCCTTCTGTGTTTTTTAGTCAGTAAATGCTCTGAAGGCGGTGGCAAATGGTGATTTTAACCAAAGGAACTGTTTCTGTGTTTGTGTGTCTGTCAGTCACTTGAAGTATACAGTCAGATGTCTAGTGAGGTGATTTCTGACCTCGAAGCCCTGATGAATTTGCCATAAAGAAATACAGGCAATGAATCATGTTGGCCTACTTAGAACGGGTATATAACATGCTGTTTTTAATACCGAGCAAGCTTACGACTTTGGATTAAAGGGTCAAATTGTGTACGTGAGTCTTAGCTCATTTTTTATTTGTTTGACACACTTGTCTCTTGCATTTCACGGGGTCTTTTCTTCTTTCTTTTTCTTATTAGTGATTTCTTCACTAAGTACACCTCCACACATTTTATTTTACTGGACACTATATATCTCTTTACTTTACACGAGAAAGTTGCCGATGATGATAAATACGTGGGCAAGCTGGTGAGAACCTGCCAGTAGCTCCTCCGGTGGTGCGCACGTGAGGTATTATCTCTTGTTCACACACATTTTTGGTGGGACACATATTTTAATGTTATTTGTATGTGTTGTTGTGAGTGTTTTGACACACACCTGTTTCCTTTTTAAGTTAATATAATATTTTGGGCGTAGAGGACCGGATTAGACTGTGTAATTATTGAAACAATTGCTGGGTTGAGGTAAATATCCCCCCGACACTGGTTCCGACTGAAAAGATTGAAGAGTGCCCTGATAGCCAGATTTTTGTTGTTTGAATAATTAATGGGTGGAGGGTGATCTGCCTCAAAATTGTCCCTCTGTAGCTCCTTGTTGTCTGAACAATGGGAAGAAAACAGGGGTAGTGGGGTGGGTATCGATCAGCTAGGTGGGATGGGCTCCGGGACTGGGTGATTCTGACAATTACTATCTGAGTGGCGCTTGATTACTTAAATTTATACTTGAATGATTTTGTGGGCAACCCATTGTAAGCATATGACCATGTATGTTAAAGCTGATGGCTGTTTAATAAAAAGAAGTTTTAAAAAAAAAGATTGATGTCCTGATGGAGGTCCTTCAATCTGGACAGAGGACGGGTGGACTGTTTCCATGAGGAGCAGGGTTGGTAGTGATGTGCAAAAGGCAGGACTCTGGCTGGAAAGGCATGGTGGGTGAAAATAGATGGACTGAAAAGTGACTTGAGGGATTGCCCGTGCCTGAAATGGATTTAAGCGCTCTACCCAATACCTTGGTGAGGCGTTTCATATGAGTTTAGGGCACACTTCAAAGTCACCTCCCTTCTCACAGGCAAATGTTAGCTGATACTTTGATCGGGCATGTCTGGCTGGCAGGACAATAGAAGGGCCCTGCCAAAGTAATGTCACTCCTTGACATTACTGTGTCACAACCTGTTTGATATGTCTGCTAGGTTTGTATGTAACATTTAAGATGCACTTCAAAGAAGGGAAGCAGAATGGCAAAACACTTTGTGTGTTTCAACTGTAAGACTGTGGCAACCTCAACTTTGCTTTTTACCAGACTTCGGTATCCTTTTTTTACATACTTTTTTCAAAACCTATACATGCTCCATGCAGACTGATGCAAAAACAACAGTTGATGGGCAGAATGCAGAACAATGTCATACATTCATTCCAGTACAGAGATCTGGGCCTAAATCCATCGTCTTTTTGCTCACCATGCCGTTCCAGTTTGAACCCAGCCATATGCAAATCAGTCTTGACGCTGTGCCTCATGGGTACAGTCCAGCCCGAACTGCCAAGCCAGGTCCTCCCTGGACTGGAAACAAGCATCCTAGGACCGGTTTCGGGGTTTTCACCCCTCTTCAGCCAGGATACCTTGATTCCAGTGGAATTGAGAGCAGGCCCGGCTCCAGGAATTTTTATTTGGGTGGGCCAAGGGTGCATTTGGGTGGGCCACTGCGGGCTCGATTTGTCGCATATATGTCTGGGCAGGCCTGCTTCAGGGCCCTCCTTTATCTCTCCTTAGTCTTACAAGGCCCAGTAAAACGCACTCTTTTCCAAATCTCTTTCTAAATATTATCACTCTCAAAAAGTGTTTTTTTTTCCATGTAACGTTCCTTTGATGGGAAGAGGAGGTTTCTGAGGTGGTAGGTATCAGGCAAGTGACACTTCTCGGGCTCCCTCTGTGCGAGCCCCAGGGAGAATCCCTCTTCAATACTACCTCCGCCTGATCCCGGACTCTGCAACGCACTCCCTTACAGGCTTGATTATCCACTACTCCTCTCCAGTGCACCTTATCTCACAGCTGACCTTGGGCCCTAGCCCCATATCAGGCACCATCGGGCTCCACTTTCATTTTTCCAGGTAAAAACCTTAGTAAAATCACCTTCAAACTTAAAACATTGGATATAGCAATGAATCTAATTAGCACACGCTTTAAAGTATGTTCCACAGTAGCCCTTATGACCCAACTGCTAATTAAATCAACAAAAAACAGAAAGGCCATGACAGGGCCAGCTTTAGCGCTGATGTGAAAGTATTTTTTGGCGCCTCACCAATAACCTCTTTCTCTGTTAATACCTTTATACCACCTTCCAACAGTGCCCCTCATCCCTCCATTGCCCCCTCCTATTGAACTCCTCCTCGGATTCCCTCACTGCCACACACCACAAGTGCCCCTCATCTCCCCATAGCCCCTCCACCTCATGACCTCCTCCTCGGATTCCCTCACTGTCACCCTCCGCCAGTGCCCCTCATCTCTCTGTAACCCTTCCCCATCATGACCTCCTCTTCATACTCCCTCACTACCACCCTCCACCAGTGCCCCTCATCTCTCTGTAACCCTTCCCCATCATGACCTCCTCTTCATACTCCCTCACTACCACCCTCCACCAGTCCCCCGCATCTCTCTGTAACCCTTCCCCATCATGACCTCCTCTTCATTCTCCCTCACTACCACCCTCCACCAGTCCCCCGCATCTCTCCCTAGCTCCCCCTTCACCCCATGACCTCTTCCTCGGATTCCCTCACTGCCACCCTCCACCAGTGCCCCTCATCTCTCTGTAACCCTTCCCCATCATGACCTGCTCTTCATACTCCCTCACTACCACCCTCCACCAGTCCCCCGCATCTCTCCCTAGCTCCCCCTCCACCCCATGACCTCTTCCTCGGATTCCCTCACTGTCACCCTCCAACAGTACCCCTCATCGCTCCATAGCCCCTCCCACTACCTCCTCCTCGGATTCCCTCACTGCCACCCTGCAACAGTGCCCCTCATCTTTATGTAGCCCCTCTCTCATATGCATTTCATTTGTTGTATAGCGCTACTCATATCATTGCAGTGTGTGTCAGTACTTTACACCACGCACACATTATACAGAGACAATGAGTCATACAAGTATTTAAATCAATCTACAGGGAATGTCACATAAGCCAATGAGGATTACAAGGTGTAGGTATCCCATGTCATCCATACTGGTGGGCAGTATATTTTAAGAGGGTTTGGTCTGGGGAAACACAACCTTAGGTTTTAAAGAGTATTCCATGGGGGTCAGCTTTACTGATAAAAATGTATATCTGCCCAAACATACTAATTTTAGCAACATTAGAATAGTGAAAGACTGAGGAAGTTCTAACTATCTCACAAAACAAAAAAAGCGAAGTTCTAACTATACCATTCATGTTTGTATGCAGCTCTTTGATGACAGTTCATTGGTCACTGTCCTATGTTAGGATTGTAACTTCTGAGCTGCAAGTAACACAAGGATCTCTGTGACAAAGGCAGTAACCCACTGAGCTATCCACATAAAATACAGTTCATCTGCATTTAAAAACTACTAACAGACAAATGGTTGCTTTCCAGCAGGATAATTAATCACCAGCGTTATCTGGGCATTTTGTATTGTCTTATTGTTGTCCTACATCAGCCATAATAATGATAAAAACTGTTCAAATGAAGCACACACGAAGTATGTGTCCTGCTGGGCCTGTGCAGATTTTAAAAAGAAAAACAAATAGGAACACAATCTCTTACCTATTCCATTAGTCAAACTTTGTGTCACAGCCTGGTGTAATAAGCAGCTGCAGGGGTCAGGAAAGGTGAATAGGAATAAACAAACTTCTTTTCTCCTAAGCTGCATAGAAAAAGAATATCCACGCAGCAGGACCGTAGGCAAAGGTTACCGCGGCCAAAGAAAGTATTTGTCGCCTTTCGCCATGCCCCTGTTGGAGATGAAGGGGTGAAAAAATAAACAAAGCCTCGTTAACATGTAAATGGTCTTTTAAAGACCTGTGAAGTACTCGGGTGCGGCTGTGATAATCTCTAAAACTGTCTGTGTGTGTGTGCGCCGGGAAGCTGTCTCAACCCGGGCGCACACACACACAGACAGCCCTTTGAGCGCCTGCCTCCAAGCCCTCACTGCGAGGGCCAAGATTCCTGTTTGGGTGGGCCAGGCTCATGTTTCGGCTCACCCGCTAGAACTGTGCCTGATTGAGAGCATGGGACCCACGTCTGGGCATACCCTTCCCACTCGGGGTGACAAATGCAAAAACAACAGTTGATGGACAGAATGCAGAACAATGTCATATATTCACCCCAGTACAGAGATCTGGGCTTAAATCCATCTTTTTATGCTCACCATGCCGTTCCAGGTTGAACCCAGCCATATGCAAATCAGTCTTGAGTGGGACGGGTATGCTCAGACGTGAGTCCCGTGCTCTCCATGCCACTGGAATCAAGCTATCCTGGCTGAAGAGGGGTGAAACCCCGAAACCAACCAAGAATGCTTGTTTCCAGTATGAGTTCGGGCTGGACTGTTCCCATGGGGCACAGGGTCAAGACTGATTTGCATATGGCTGGGTCCAAACTGGAATGGCATGGTGAGCAAAAAAACGATGGATTTAGGCCCAGATCTCTGTACTGGGGTGAATGTAAGACATTGTTCTGCATTCTGTCCATCAATAGTTCTTTTTCCATGCAGACTGAAGCATTTCACTTTTTATTACTTTTACACTTTTAGGGGCCTATTTACTAGCTTGTTTGTGTCACTCTTGAACACCACAATGTGGTGCAAGAGAGATGCAAACCTTACATGCGATTAATAAAGCCATTCAAGGCCACTTTGTGTGGCCCTGAGTGACTCCGTAAATATGGAGTGAAACAACATAGCGCAAATTGCTGCATTGCCTTACTCTGCCCTGGGAAGGCATTCCATTGGCGTTGCGTCGTTGTTCCCACACAAATTCCATGGTTTTTGATAGATTCCCAGAATTACCAGAACTGGTAGATCTGGAAATGTGCCAAAAAGATACGCCTTCTCAGGAGAGGCGTAACGAGGAGAAATATCTTTATTTCTCCTTGTTACTGTCTCTTTGTATGTGTACTACTTTATGCAGCATACATAGAATGAGCAATATCACACAAAAACAACCCTGCATGCAATGAAAGCACCATTGCATCCTGGTGCAAGGGTGCCTATGTTGGTGCTAGGTTGCCGAAAGGGTACCAGCGCAGAAGAAAAGGCAGGAATGTGTCGTGTTGCCTTAAATACGGCGCATTCCTGCCCTTTCCCTGGCACGCAGTGCAGAAATGTGTCTTGCTGCGCTGCACTGCCTGACATTCTCATAAACAGCCCCCTCAATGTTTATTGCATATAGCTACAATAAAAAACAAGCATTGGCATAGCCAATAGGTCTCGCCTTTGGGACCTTATAAGTGTTTAGCCATGCAACAGTTGCATAACTAAATACTTATAAGGTCCCAAAAGCGAGACCTATTGGCTATGCCAAGCCAATAAAGTGATCACGATCGCGATCAAACATCAAAGCGGCAGTGCGGCCGCGAAAGTGAAAGTAACCTCGGTCAAGCGCGGCGCGCGTGCCCGCGCACATGCACTGTAGCTCTAGGCTGGCCTGGTAGCACTTTTTGGAGCCCTCACAAAATGTCTCCCCTGCGCTGGGTCAGGCGAGACCTAAACAGGAGGTTTGTTCAGATCAATTATACTTGCCAATGCTTGTTACGCGGTTCTTGCCTGTTGTAGGCAGTCTGACATTTTTTTCCTTTCCATAATTGCCCTGGCCATGGTCCCATAGGGATATCTTGCAGCGTCCTGATACCTGCCCTCCCAAGCTGTAACCCTCCAACAGGTCTCTCTGTTTCATCCCTAGCCACCCTGCAAGGACAACCTGTGAATGAGGTGATGGTTTCCACAACTCTGAATCTCTTTGCACATATCCTCGTTACTGGTAAAGTTACCAGATGACTCCATGTCACCCGGGACACAGTTTTTCAGCACTGTGTGTATCGTTCATAACCTGATGCATTCTGGGAGTTGTAGTCACGATTTAGTTGAACGATCCAACTGGATTTTAAGATCTGAAAACTAGGATTTCCAAAAGGAAAGCCCAGTATTGGAACATGGTGTCCATAGTGACAGGGAATCTAACTTCACCGGTACCGTCTAAAGAGCTCTCTGTCCGCTTCACCAGGGTGCTGCTATGCAACCTCTGACGTAACCAGGGAAACGAGCAGCCATTGAGGAAACGTTGCAAGACTGTCAGGCGTGGAAATTGTGCATGGAACGCAAATGCACTCAAAACGTTGCTGGAGCGATGTCCACAAGGGAAATGACAGGCCAAGAACCGCCGTGCTAATCTTATAACACACACTGTCATTTGGTTTTCGTGGTGCGTTAATGGTTTAGAAACGGTAAACACCGTCGGGATGGAAAATGGAACCGCACAGGGGATTAGTCTGGGAAAGCTCGTTTCACGTCAGCCGAAGTCGTCAACTTCACCGTAATTGCACTGATGGTTGCCATGATTAAGGAAACGTGCAACCGCCTTGTTTCTCTGCTTAATTAGATGCAATTTGAGTGATTTCTCAACAGATTAGCTACATTTATGCTGAAAAGGTCCATTATGTGCATGCACGAGCAGGCCGTGGCAGCGCGACTGTGATGACCGCCTTCCAGGAAGTGCTAATTTCAACCTTCGAGGGCGCCGCAGGTGGGCAGAAGCAGCAGGCCACGTTGACCATGCCCAGCTAGCGCTGCGCATTGACGCCCTCATTTAGCGCCTTATTCAATCTCAGTGCGATGTTAATCTAGAATCGACCCAACCTAAAGTGGTCCTGTAGCACGATCTGGAGGAAAACATGCGGCATCACCACATTATTCACCCACCCGGAGTTCGGTAATGCCACACCCAGTGAACCTCGCATCCTATGGTACCCCTGTTTACCAAGTGCAGGTTTCCACCACGGACGCTTTTTTTGTGTGTGGGGGGGAGGGGGTAAACAAATGTTTATTGGCATTTATAATAAGACCTGCATAATAATATTAAACACATTGCCCCCGCTACCACTACCATCCCTTAAATCCAGTCCTCATTACAGTATGTATACAGCACGTATTTATTTAGCAAATTACATTTTTACGCATTTCGTTACCAGATGTACCCCCATATTTACTAACACTTTGCATTCTGTAACACAAACTCTGCACAAATAATTGTGGTGTTATTTACTTTACAAAACAAATCAGGGTTTACTTTGGAAGGTTGGCCAAAGTAACACTATGCGGTACTTTGCGTCAAGGGAGCATTTAATGGGTGGTACATGAGCGGTCCCATACAACCACCAATGGGTTTTGGTGCGAATCCCTACCGAATAGCAATTGTAGACAGGAATTTGCCCTAAAGCCACCTCGAGGCACACAGAACTGAGCACAATATGTTCTACTTTCTCCATACTTTTCAAACTTTGCATGTGGGCTGCATTTTATAGCACACACACAAAGTGGAAAAAGTATTAAAGCCTAGTTTTTTATAATGGAAGGTTCTCTTCCTGTAAAGCCTATCCATGTCAGAACTCGCACGTCCTTTCATCATAGTGCAAGGGTGTGTGCACTGGCGACTAAAGTGCGCCGCTATTACTGGGGAAGAGAGAAACGATTGCCATGGTAGACATGACGCTCTTTTCCATCAGAATGTATAGCCCAGGTGAAGGTACACAACAACCAATCGTCCAATCTTGTGTGGGATGCAGGCAAAGTCAGCTTGTAATTTTACCAGGGATGGGGGAGGAGGGTCACACTCAGACCCATGCATTCACACACGCACGCATTCACAACACTCACTAACAAATACACATACATACACGCACGCACACACCAAACATACATAAAAACATAAAACTTACCTTCACTGTAGAGAAGGAAGCCTCGGAGGTCCCAAGAGGGTTGGGTCTGCTGCCTTCCCTCACTGGCTGACAGAGGCAGAACTAGAGCCAAATTTCAGGGGGAGCTAATACAAATTTCAGGGGGGGGGGGCAATTCTTTCAGCAATAGGCAACGTGGAGATGCAGGGGCTCTAGGAAAGGGTGAAAAACAACAAAGCCTCGTTAACAAGTAAATAGTCCTTTAAAGACCTGTGAAGTACTCGGGTGCACCTGCAATGAGACCAGCCAGCCTACAGCAGCTCAAAGCTGTCAGTGTGTGTGCCCCAGGAGCTGTCTCAGCCCGAGCTGACACACACGATGGGAGGGGGGTGCTGAAGCCCTTTGAGCCCAATGGGCGTTGCGTGCCTGCTGTCTGACCAGCCAGTGAGGGAAGGCAGCAGTCCCTCACTCGTCACAGAGTGTAATGGGATAAGTGACACTGCTAATCTCACCCTACCCTGTGACAAGTTGTCACAGATTGCCACTCGGCCCTGGGCACTTCAGGGCTTAAAACCGAAGAGCCCAGGTCCCAGGCAATCAATGACGCTCCCCCTTGTCAGGAGGGAACGGGCCTCAAGGAACTTTTGCCAGGCTGAGGCGATCACACCCACAGGGCTGTGAAATCCTCAACCTGAGCTCAGGCATTCAGGAGCATGCACATTTAGCACATGTCTAGCTCCTGGCTGCCTGACCCGAACAAGAAGAGCGTCTGTCAGGCGGACCTTTGCTCAGCATGACAGACATCCTTCTTGCTGGCAAAAAGGTTGAGGGAGTAGCCCCTCAGCCCATATGAATGAGCCGCTGATGGGTTCATGCCCAAGCTCATATTTCCTTTTAGTATTACATGTGTAGGGCACAAAACAAAGCACTGTAAAGGCGGGCAAAGAAAATCCCAACAACAGTACAAGCACTGTAAATACCCCGAATTCCTTGTTAATTATGTTTTATGTAGTAATTTCTAGTTTTGTTTAAATAAATGTTGTAAGAAAAAGAGCTAGAGATATTTTCATTTAGTTGTACGACATACCTGCTTTGTACTAGATAATTGAGTTAAAGATGTGCGCTGTACAAGCACCTCATATTTGATTTAATAGAATGTATTTTTTTTTCATCTATAATAAGAATCTATTCCACATTTAGGGTTTACATGCCTACTAACTTGTCGGTCCATTTTGTGACGTAATCTGATGTAGTAATGTGAAATGCTTTAGCATGTTAAATACATTTATTTTTAATCTTGAATATATTGAATTACATTTTCATATTATGTTTTTTGCATGGTATACATGCCAAATATTTTCATGGCTTTGTTCGTGCATGGGCTCTAAGAGCCAAGCCAGAGCCATGGCTTGGCTCGCCTTATTACTTTGCCTTTATGCCCTTCTCTATTTGCACCTTGGGTTTAGTTAATGGGACAGCCAGTCACTTAATAAAATGATTTGTAAAAGTCAAGGACTAGAAAAATGGAACACCAAGTTGATAACTCTACCATCAAGGCTTTTAGTAGCAGAGACAGAGTGTGAGCAGTGAAAATACATTTAAAATAAGAGATCCCAGGGCAGGGACTCCAAGCGGGAAACAGTTTACAACGACGTCCAAACCGCAAATGCCTTTACAACTAAAAAGACTTTACCTCAAATGTTGTTACAATGACATTTATTTTACCATGAGTATGGCTTTACAACAAATTTCATTGTAAAGGCAAGAATAGTAAAGGCATATATATATATGTATATATATATATATATCTTCCAAGAATGCCCATGCATTTGGAGGCGCACTCCTCCAGCTGGTAGGTCACAAACCTTTATTTTTCAAAAGACAGAATTACAACTCCAGCCATTTCTGTCCATTTGCCTTACGCGTTTCAGAGCAAACGTGCTCTTTCATCAGAGGCAGTTTAAAAAGCACATCCTGTCTCGGGTTTACACACAGTTCCTTTGCATTGATGTGACGGCTCTGACACCATGGCTCAACAAATACCCATGCCATCTTACGGCAAGAACTCTGTTGGAGGGTTTCAGGGATGGTTTTAGGATACCGGCCCCTAACTATGTGGGGTCATCTGAGTGCCAGAACCAACTCTCTGCTCGGAAAAATCCAGGTATAGTCTCCTCAAAGATCGCTAAGGAGTTGCGCCTGGGTAGGGTGGTGGGCCCGTTCGAGTCTGTGCCGGTTGAGAACTTTGTCTGCTCCCCGTTGGGTGTAGTCCCCAAAAAGGTAGAGGGGGTATTCAGACTAATACACAACTTGTCGGCCCCCAGAGGTAATTCGCTGAATGATGCAATTGATGATGAGTTCTGCAGTGTTAAATACGCGGCCTTTGACCAAGCAGTGGAGATCCTCAGGGGCTTGGGCCCTGGCGCTTTGATGGCAAAATCTGACATAGAATCGGCCTTTCGGCTACTCCCGGTACATCCGGATGATTATCACCTGCTTGGTTTTAAATTTCAAGGGAGTTTTTATATGGATATGTGTATGCCAGTGGGCTGCTCTGTTTCATGCGCATATTTTGAAAAATTCAGTTCATTCCTGGAATGGGTTTTCAGACAGAAGACAGGGCACCAGTGGGTCATGCACTATCTGGATGACTTTCTTATCCTGGGGACATGGGGCTCCCCTGAATGTGGGTGGGCGCAGCAGGAATTTTGCGTGCTCATGCAGGATTTGGGGGCTCCTTTGGCTCCAGGAAAAACAGTTGGGCCGGCATCTACTGGGCATTGAGCTGGATTCTATTCAGAAATTTTTTAGGTTACCTATAGACAAAGTTAACAAATTCAGGGCTGCTTTACAGCTGTGCTTGGGCAAACAGAAGGTAACACTACACCAGCTGCAGCAGACAGTAGGGCAATTCAACTTAGCTTTAAGGGTCATTCCAATGGCTAGACCTTTCTCCATAACCATCTCCCAAGCTATGGCGGGCCTCAAGGAGAAACATCACCACACAAGACTGTCGGCTGAGGTTCGGCAGGACATGCGGATTTGGATGGCATTCCTGCAGGATTTCAATGGCAGAGTAGTTTGGCCCGGTCCGCCCACTGCATCCGCGGAGTTGGGTTTAATGACTGACGCCGCGGGCAGGGAGGGATTTGGTGCCATACTCAGTACCGAGTGGGTGGCACAACGTTGGCCGGCATGGTTGGTGGAGAATGGCCTAACAGGGAACATTGGGTTCCTGGAGCTCTTCCCCATATGGGTGGCATTGACGGTATGGCCTTAACAATTGCGTAATCAGTCAGTAGTTTTCTGGTCAGACAACATGACCGTGGTTGAATGCATCAACCAGCAAGCAGCCCGGTGTAAGATGATTCTCCGCCTCTTGAAGGAGATTGTTCTCACATGCTTGAAATTGAATGTGCAATTTAGGGCTAAACACGTGCCTGGTGTCCTTAATCATGCTGCTGATGCACTTTCTCGCTTTAAGATGCAGGTTTTCAGGGTTCACCTCCCAACAGCGGCAGAGTATGCCATACTCTTCCCAGAACGACTCTGGCAGATTGGTGCCCCCTCCTCGTTGCAGCCAGCCTAGCACCTAGGACCAGGAAAGCCTACGAAGGTGCGTTTTGGCAATATTGTTCTTTCTTGGGTGCGGGGTGGGCTGAGCGGTGGCACGACACTGGGGCACTCATTGCATACTTAGGTTGTTTAAGCATCAACGGGCGTTCGGCGGCAGCAGCTAGGAGACAGGTGGCGGCGATCTCCTTCTTCGCTCAGATCAGCGACAGGGATGATCCCACTAACAGTTTCACAGTGATGAAGGCTCTGAAGGGGTGGCAACGCCTCCAGGGTGCCGCCCCAGACACAAGGCAGCCAATTGGGGTGGAGCTTCTGACGTCAATACTAGCAGCCCTCCCCGCAATTTGCAGCACATCAGGGGAAGTGCGGTTATTCCCTGTGGCCTTTTCGTTGGCCTTTTACGGCGCATTTCAAATTGGGGAGCTAGTGGCACAAAACAAGCTAGACATACATGGCGGCCTGCAGTTTGAATGCATTAAAATCAGGGCCGACACCCTACTAATAGCTATCAAGAAGTCCAAGACCGATCAGGAGGCCCGGGGAATGGGGTAGTTCTCCACCGGGCAGAGGGTAACCCATGCTGCCCTGTATCACACATTGACAGCTACTTACAGGTTAGGCCACTTAACGTAGGGGGGCCTTTCCTGATCAATGCGGATGGGGTCCCGCTAACACGCTTTCAATTCAAAAGGGTGTTGGACAAGACAATTCTGAAATCAGGTCAGAATCCAGATAGTTTTGGTACCCACTCCTTTAGGATAGGGGCTGCCACTGAAGCAACGGCCAGGGGTCTATCAAACAGCGACGTACAGATGATAGGGAGATGGGTGTCCAATTGTTACAAACGTTATGTACGCCTACACATGCTGTGAGTGAGAGGGCCACACAGCACTGATGCATTGTTTTCTGCTTCCATTACAGCTTCTCAAGCCTGTCACGCAGGGGAGAAACTCAAGGCGCTGTACCAGCATCATTCAACAACGCGGATATCATCACCACGGAAGGAAAGGCTACAGACTGTGTGGATCATAGGCCATTCATATGTAAGGCGTCTGTCTAACATTTTTTCTACAGGTGATTATAGAGAAAGAGCATGGCAGGCAGGTTTTGAAATAGCATGCCATGGAAAAGGGGGGCTATGTTTTGATCTGTTCAGGGGTATCGTACTGGACCTGTTAAAGGAAAGTCCGCCCCCTAATATAATCATACTACACTTGGGGGGGAATGACTTAGCAAGACTGGAAAGAAGAGGGTTGGTGGAAACTATAGTCACTGAAATAGGCTGGTTAGCTAAGACTTGTCAGGGCTGCACTATCGGGTGGTCTCAGATGATACCCCGATTCCAATGGAGGGGGGGGGGGAATCTGTAAAGGCTTTGAATCACTCTGCAAGGAAAATAAATAACAAGATTGAGAGACTTTTCAGGCCGCCCCACTTACAGACCATCGCCCATGAATGCATTAGGGGTGAACCGTGCTTCTTAAAAGACGGCGTTCACTTATCCCAAGTAGGCAACAAGGTGTTCCTGGAGAATTTGTTGGCATGGTTGAGGGGCCTTAGTCGTAGGGGATGACCTTTCTAGTGAGCACAGGGGGGGGGCTAGATAGTCGGTCAACTATGCTAGCCTGTGGCGGTAAGGTCATAATTGGTGAGCAGTAAATTTAAGGTCCTTAGAGGGCGGCGCCATTCCCAAATGGTGTCGCCCAAGTCTGAGGGACAACTGGTCTCTCCTAGAACTCCAGGGGCAGTTGGGTGCGGGGGAGGAGGGAGTCACACTTTCTCTAGGCTGATTGGCCATCCCGCACGTGCACAACGGCTGCAAGGGCCCCTTTATGGAGATCAGGTATAGAGCGTACGGGGGTAACCGGGGGGGGGGGGGGAGAAGTACCCTCACGGTGAACGGGCCCTCTGCGCATGCGCACTCCGGCTGGAGGGTGTGGTTAGAAATTGATAAAGATCTGACGCCAGTTAGTGACCTTGCCGTAGGCTCTATTAGGTACGCAGAAAATAAAGTTTGTAAAGATTAATAAAGATATGTTTAGATATGGATAGGAAACCTTTGTATTAGAGTTATGTTAAGGTTAGCCATCGGATATCTGTACTTATCAATTGTAATCAGTGTAAAGTATATTTTCTGCTACATTTTTGTGTAAATATTGTAATTATTATTATTGTCTATTAATTGTATATAATAAATACGGCCGGGGGTGTCACGCCCCCCGCATCCAAAACTTCTCTCCTGTCACGGGTCTTGAATGGGGAGGAGGGGGTGTAGGGAGTACCTGGCCATATAGAACGGCAGGGCCGGCATCGGCCACGCCAAAAGTATGGCGGTCGAACCGGCCCTCTCCGCTACAGCCGGGGGTGTGCCTCTCGCGCACATGGTGACGCGGCAGGCGCGCCCCCTATCCCCATTGGCTCAGGCGCATCCCGGAAGTGATTTGAATCACTTCCGGGTCGCGACGATGGCCAAACGTCCGGCCAGTAGGACTGGCCGGACCATCATCGGGTATAAAGGGCTGGGGAACCAGGGAACCGACCTCTTGTTTCCTGACTCCCCAGCTTGCCCTCGCTAGGAGGCGGTAACTTGTATTTTCCCACCCACCATCCCCTTAAAAGCACATGGGTTTTAGGGTTGCCTAGTCACAGAATGTTTAAACTATGCTTAGTTCCGGGAGGACAAGATAATTGTCAAGGTTGTGTATAAATGCCAATTTTGTTTATCACAGGTCTTCTATCGTCGTATTTTGATTTCTGTTGGTCAGGCGGTAAGGTCATGATTGGTGAGCAGTAAATTTAAGGTCCTTAGAGGGCGGCGCCATTCCCGAATGGTGTCGCCCAAGTGGGAGGGACAACTGGTCTCTCCTAGAACTCCAGGGGCAGTTGGGTGCGGGGGATGAGGGAGTCACGCTTTCTCTAGGCTGATTGACCATCCCGCACGTGCACAACGGCTGCAAGGGCCCCTTTATGGAGATCAGGTATAAAGCGTACGGGGGTAGCCGGGGGAGGGGAGGTACCCTCGCGGTGAACGGGCCCTCTGCGCATGCGCACTCCGGCTGGAGGGCGTGGTTAGAAATTGATAAGGATCTGACGCCAGTTAGTGACCTTGCCGTAGGCTCTATTAGGTACGCAGAAAATAAAGTTCGTAAAGATTAATAAAGATATGTTTAGATATGGATAGGAAACCTTTGTATTAGAGTTATGTTAAGGTTAGACATCGGATATCTGTACTTATCAATTGTAATCAGTGTAAAGTATATTTTCTGCTACATTTTTGTAAATATTGTAATTATGATTAATGTGTATTAATTGTATATAATAAATACGGCCGGGGGTGTCACGCCCCCCGCATCCAAAACTTCTCTCCTGTCACGGGTCTTGAATGGGGAGGAGGGGGTGTAGGTAGTACCTGGCCATATGAGTACAATCATTGACTAACATTCCACTGGATTCGACCAATGGGCACCGGCGGTCCCACAACTACAACATATATTTACAGAGGCAGTCCATAGTGGGCAGCCAACCTTCCCCATATCTCTTCATGTTTTGTGAGGTCAACCACTTGCCTCATAGATGGGCTGTTCTTGGCACACACACCAGTAAACGCCCATTAGCCACATTTCAAGGGACCTCTAGCACCACCCCAATAAATCTCCTCTCAGCACGTGATTCTTCAGTCCCCTCCAATAGTCCCAGTAACGTCTCCCGGAGAACCAAGTCAATATTATGATCCAGGACCGCAAAGATCACCTGTGTTAATCCCTTCCAGAAGGGCGTTAGGTGCGGACAGGACCATGCCATATGAAGGAAATCAGCATTTGGGGCTTGGGAAGGTGTACAACCGAATTTGCTCCCTCCCACACATCCCCTGCAAGCACCGCAGAGTTTAGTAGGTAGCATGAAGATGGTTGACCTGGACCTAGAGGAAAAAGCTAGTTCCCATTGGGCGAGACAGGCATTTCTGCAGTCCTCGTCTTCTAAATCCATCACCCCAGCCCTCCCACCTATGTCATAAATACAGGAAGAGATCCGGGACATTGATTATCAGGGAACGATAAATCTTTGACATTGCTCCCCTGCCCATATGGCCCATCAATAGCTTTGCTTCATGGGGGCTGTATTTGAGGATCTGTATGACTACTGGGATGTGAGTTAAGAGGGCATGAAACACCTGTAAGTAACAAAAGAACTGTGCACGTGATAAGAACTATACTGTTCCTGCAGTTCTTAAAAGGATATCAGCAACCCCCCTTTATGAATGTCACCGAAATAGTTAATATCTATGTGGTCCCATTGAGAGAACCCTGCAAGGCCCACCATCTGGTGTAACTAGGTGCTCTACCACAGGGGTGTTGTATCTGTGAAGCGGCACATCCAGCAGGTGAGGCGCAAGGCTGACCTCCAGTAGAGCACCATCACCCGAGTGCAAGATGGAACCACTGTGGACAACGGGGTGCCATATAGGAGAGCCAATAGTCCGTCAAAACCTAGATGATGTAGTTCAAGCCGATAGGCAGGGTCACCCCATCCCTCAGTGAACCACTCATGTACTGGGACCAGATGGACGGCGACCTAGTAGGCATAGAGGTCCGGGCACCGAGGCCTCTGTCAAATTGCCAGCCACTGACACCAGGACAGACTTGCTAGCGTTCACCCGAAGGCCCGACGCCTCGGCGTCCAGCGGAAGGATCTCGAGGCACTGAGGTCCTGTTGTCCGACGGTCACTGAGGAAAAGCAGAACATCATCCACATATAAGGCTATACAGTCTTCTATACCTCTCCCGAAGTGCCATCCCCAAACTTGCGCATCGTATCATATTAGGCAGGTCAACGACTCTATGGCAAGAGCGAAAAGCAGCAAGGATAGGGGCAGCTCTGACACGTGCCCCTACGAATAGGAATGGTGAGGAGAGGATCCAATTGACATGGACCTGCGCAAACAGGGCAGTATACAGCAACTTAACCAACTTGCAGAAACCAGAGCCGAAGCCCGCACATTGAAGTAACACCTCTAGAAAGGACCAGGAGACCGTAGCAAAGGCCTTTTGAAAGTCAATCAGGAGGAGAGCAAGCTGTCCTCCCAGATGAGGTGCTATGGAAAGGGCCTGTTTCACCCTTCGAATGCAACGGCGAGTAGTCCTACAAAGCCACACTGGTCCTGGTGCTCCAGATATGAAAGGGTTCGGCTGATCTTGGTTGCCAACATCTTTACAAATATCTTAATATCGGCGTTATTGAGGAGACTAAGTTAGTATGTTGAACAGCGCTCTGCCGGTTGGCCAGACTTGGGCAATGCTATGATGGTGGTGACATTAAGATCTGAAGAAAAGGAGCTGCGTTTCAAAGCATCAACATATAGGGTCACCAAGTGTGGGGACAAAAGATTGTGGTATCATTTGAATAGGGAACCCAGCTTGGCCAGGGGTCCTCCCCAATTGGAGATCGGTCATTGGCTGTTCTACAGAAAGTAGCGAATCCAGGTCATGCACTTGGGGGTAGGGGGGGAATAGCCGGTAGGAGGATAGCCCCAAGAAGGGGACAGGAAGATTCCTCTGGATGAGGTGGGCGTACCACATTTAATTTCTTTTTTTTTCCTCATATGACCTCCATAGAATAAGCAACCTCTCAGTCTAATCTGCCCCTGCCGCTCATAACCTGGCTGTCCAATCTCAGCTGATGGTATTACGAGAACCAACTGCAAAGCACATCATGAGCTGACCAAGAGGCGTAATCATCGGAAGTATTATTCCTACCAAACACCACTATTCAATATCTAAGAGCTTCCAAATAGCCCAAGCTCAGTTCTTTCCCAATAAGCATTGACCGTTTGATCTAAGTCCCCAAAATATTTTACTGAATTCTACCAGCCTCTCCATGTAGGAGGTGCCGCCTGGCGCCTGTTCTTACAGATTTCCCTTCTTGCTAAGAGAATTAAGTAAAACACTAGTTTGTTCTGAAACCCCGAAATGCCTTCCACCCCATCAGGCAACAAGACAAAACCAAAGAAAATTACAGAGGAGCTTACCTCGACATATTTACCCCAAACTCCTTTAGCAGGGGGGAGGTGGCAAACATGTGCATGTTGTCAGCCTTCTGGGCACCACATCTCCTATATCTGGCTTCTTGGCCACCCCTTATTTTGGACAGTTTGAGTGGAGACCCCTGTGGAGTGTGAAAAAGTGGTTTCTCCTTAGTGCAGCCGATTTAATCAACGGGTAAAGAATGGCTAAAGATACTTGCCATAGATTTTCCAGCTCCTTATCAGGGGAAGCATTTCTCCCAAACCAGGAACGGATGTTCCAGCTTCCTGTATGCTGAAAAAAGGAGATAATTGTACCAAAGTGCCACTTCCTTCTTCTTCCGATTTTGATCTTGCAGGTCGCCCTCCATTGAGTTGCCCACAAGGGGATGCCACTGCTGGTTCTTGCACCACATTGAAATTTGGTAATATTTGAATCTGGATAATGTGCCGTTGGTTAAGTTGTTCCAGGTATCCCATAGTAGGCATTTGTCTCCATCTACTATGTCCATCCAACGGGCAACATCTGCATCTTTTAATGGCTGAACTAAAGTGTCCAAGAGGCACTCAGGTGTTCCCGGGGAGTCCCACACGGGTGCCCATTCACTATAGTAGGATAAACCTAAACTAGAGTGGCAGTCAAACCACAGCTTGGCAGCAGCATATAAAACCTTCAGCCGGACTTTTTTAAAGTACTTGGGAGCATCACATTTATACATATAACCCTCCTCAGGGCTGTCCATTAGCATAGCCTTAAACATGAAGACAATCAAAGTGTTATCTGGTCTGAGAAGTAACATCTTGCAGTTCTTCCGTTGATATGCCCAACAGTACAGCTGAAGGTCAGGTAGACCCAGGCCGCCATGCGAAAGCTTACACCTTAGCTTCTTCCAAGACAGCCTGTCCCGCCCGCCCATATAAATGCAGAAATCCTACCCTGGATTTTAACTAAAAGGCCTTTATCAAACGCCACCAGGATATTATTAAATAAGTAGGCGTACTTGAGGAGTATGCACATTTTAATCAAGTTAACCCAACCAAAACGTGTAAGCGGGAGGTTCTGTCATCTTTTCAGAAGTGCATCAACCTCCTTAGAGACTCTAACTAGGTTTACTTTAGGGATTTCTCTTAGCTCCTGTATTATTGTTACACCAAGATGTCTTATTTCCTTAGATAGCCGTACCCCCTGAGCTGCCACGTTCCAAGCCATAACTTCGGTATAGTCATTATTAACCTCATACCCAGGCAGTTTCCCAAAAGCCTGTACTTCAGTGAACAATTGTGGTAGAGTTTGGATGACATTAGACGATAATATAATCAAGTGGTCAGCATACAGGACTAGCTTCCTTGTGAAACCATTTACGACGAAAGGATAGATCTTTTAATTTTGCCTCAAACATTGAGCCAAAGGCTCAAAGTATAAGTCAAAGAGAATAGGTGACAGAGGGCACCCTTGTCTCGTGCCACGCTCTATTAACACAGGTGATGTGAGGTTGCCATTAACAACAATCTGATCCTGGGGAGATTTGTAGATTTTATTAAGGACCTCTCTGAAGGTCTCATCAAAACCAAAAGCCATCAATACCCAATTCAGGTAATGCCAGTTAAGTCGGTCAAAGGCATTTGCTGAGTCTAGGGTGATAATTGAAAGTGGAGCACCATGCGCCATTGCCAGGTCTATTGAGCCAATTAGAGTGAGAACCAGATCCTTCATCTGCCTCCCCGGGAGGAAGCCCTTCTGGTCTTCAAGAATTATCAGCCCCACAATCTTGCAAAGACGGGCATTTAGTACCCCAGCGAAGATCTTATAACCGCTGTTCAATAGTGATATTGGCCGATAAGACTGACATTGTGCAGGATCCTTCCCCAGCTTTACGATTAGTGTAATGAGAGCCTCACTCAACGAATCTGGTAAAGGGAAGGTGCCTCTCAGAAAATTTCATTAAACAGCTTCAACCAGATAAGGATAACTTCATCTACCAGTAAAACATAGATCTCGTAATGGATCGCATCTGGCCCAGCAGCTTTCCCTTTCTTGACTTTTTTTAAGGGCAGTGAGGATTTCGCTCCCAGTTATATCTTGGGTGAGCAATGCTAGACTATCTAAACTCAGCTTTGGGAGCTGTTTCCCTGCGAGCCACTGATCATGGGCACCTTCCTCAACCACTAAAACCTCCCGGTACCAGTCCTGGAAGAATTTGGTAAAAGCTTGCTCAATGTCATCTTTATCCTCAACATACTGGCCGCCATTACCCAGTTTAATCTCACTGATATAGTTATGGGATCTATCTATTCTACTCGTCTTGCAAGTAATTTGCCACAATTCTCTCCCTGATCAAAGTCCCTCATTTTGATGACTTCCCATTTCTGTAGCATAATTTCTTTAGTTTTGAGTCTAAATGCACGCTGCAGGTCTTCAATATTCCCCACTAAACTTTATTTTTCCACACCACAGTCCCGCCCGGCCTATAAGGATGCTTCAGCCACTATTAACTGCTCCTCTAACGCAGAAATCTCTTTTTTCCCCAGATCTGGCCCAGCCCGCAGCAGCGCCCTTCAGAATCCCTCTCAACCAGGGCTTGAAAGAGTTCCATACTACATGTCGAGGGGCAGAGTCTAAATTTTGATTGAAAAAAACATCCGCCTCCCTCTTTATCTTGTCCGGAATATGTGGTTGCAGAAGAAGCCTCCTATTCAAGGTCCACCTTCTGGGTGGAGACCTTGAGGGGAGCCCTATATTTAAAGCTATTGCATCATGATCAGAAAGATGAATAGGCAAATACTCTATATTCCTTACTTTCCCTATTTCTGTGAGCTCCATAAAAATATAATCGATCCTTGAGTAGTGGCTGTTTTTTTAACTAAAAAAAAATTAATAGTCCCTGGCGTCATCCTTTTTCTTCTGCCATACATTACATAAGTTTAAATTGCTTAGCATAGAGTGAAGATGGGCTTTGACCCATGGTGCGGCAATCTGGGTACGGGGAGAGGATCTGTCAAGCCTATTATTTAGAAGGACATTAAAATCCCCACCAAATATCAGGGGAGCTTCAAAATCAGCCAGGGAAAGGCAAAGACTATTCAAGGGCGTGATATCATCTTTGTTTGGGCCATTATAACTGGCCAATGTGTAGGAAGTAGCACAACTCCTAAATTCCACTACCACCCAACGCCTCATCTTTTTGTGATTTGCTCAACTCTACTCCAGAGTTTGATTTAAATATTATAGCAACTCCTTTAGAGCAGCATTCCTAGCTGGGCTGTCCTTCAAGTATTGAAGAACCAATCCCCCCACCCTCTCCCCTGGAAACCCTCCCCGACTACCTATTGGCAAATGCTAATTTGAGCTGCTATCCGCCAACCCATCAACTAATCTCATACACCGACAAACTGAGCTCCCATTGTACGAAGAGTAAATGTTTTAGCTAGCTGAAGGCTTAATATGCGCCTGAAAATTGTCTACCTCCTCTGGAGAATGAAAATTGTACATCTTGTTTACCCACATCACTTTGAGAAAAGCAGGAAACTTTAACTGCACTTGGGCGCCTATTTCCTTCAAAGGGTCAATCCGCTTACCCAGCCCCCACCTTCTGTCCTCTGCCACGCATAAAAAGTCCGACCTTATTTTGAATGATACATCCTGCACTTGGATGGCCTTTTGTTTAAGGGCTACCTCCATTAGTTGTTCCTTAAGGGCAAATGATTGTATGTATACCAGAATTTTCTTGGGCTTCTTCCGGCCAAGATTGAGTTTGAAAGGGTCCTGATGCACCCATTGGATTTCTGCTTCCCAAACTGAAGAGGAAGCAACTTGCGGGAAGGCTTTAGTCAGGATATCTATGACTAAAGCTTTGACATTATCCCCTTTCAACCCCTCCTTTATGTCAGGAATCCTGATATTATTTCTTCTGGAGATGTTTTCCAGCTTTTCTAACCTGTCGGATAGATCCCTCTCCCTCAGTTTAAGCCTGACCACTTCCTGGGCATTATCTTTCACGCCTGACCTCCGCTCTCCCACCTTATTCTCCAAGTCATCCATGCGCTGTACCAATGCTAAGAGACTTTCCTCCAGGCTACTACACGTGTCCTGAGTTCTCCTTTGGTTGATTTCTGAGGATGAGAAATGCTCTTTGATCTCTAACGACGGTTGGCTCAACATCCCTTGTACCGAGTTTAGGCCTGAAGTGACCTTTGGGGGCCCCCTCTAAGAGTGTACTTGATGTCAAGACCCCACTCTCCAAACCACGAGTCCCAGATACTGAAGCCGAGTCACTTAGGACTGAAAATCTATTTGGAGTGGGTACGGCTGGATGTAGTAACAAGGAGTTTCCTGGCGGGGCTACTGCCTGCTCTGCAGATTCCATATTGCACCGCGGATTCAATTTGAAGTGAGACCTAAGTGAGGGCGTCACTCTCGGAGGCACTGAAGCTAATTTCTTCTTTCTCTCTTTTAAAAGAATGGCTGTCCCTGGCTTCACTAGAGGGTCTCTGTTTTTATATTTGCTCAGTGCCGTCCCTGGGGGTTGTCAAGTTGCTGATCTAATTGGGAAGTAGATTCCCTTCCAAGGAAAGTGCTAGATCTCAATGTATACCTTTTACCAAGTAATACCTCACTATCAGGGAAGGAGTTGGTAGATAGAGAAGAGAGCACCTTTTGCTGTGCTAATAGTTCACTCCCCTTGGAGACCTGCTTTTTACCCAGGGGTGGCTGGAATACTAACTCTATATACATAGAGTCCGTACCATGCTTCAATCTACCCTCTTTTACCTGTTTTAAGCCCTTGAACTGGCAGTCTCTAAATGTATCTCCTTCCTGAGCCTCCAGGACAGGCAGACTGCAATCAGCAAACTTCCAGCTGTCTGGACTCACTGAGCGCGCTAGCAGCCCTAAGAAGCGCCGAGCCCGAGCCCACACACATCAAAACAAAGTACGGGCGAATGTGGGTGAAGACGCGACTGGGGGCAGCCGTCCAAACATTCGCCTCAGCGTGGTAGGAGAATGTTAAGCCAGTGTGTGAGCAAATAGAACAGAAAGCATACTCACCTCGCAGCCTCTCGGCCTAACATATGCGATAGCAGGGCACACAGCCTCGTACGGGCCACGCAAGAAAAAACAAAATAGAACAGAAGGAAAGGAGACGTAAAGAAACCCCTCGGGGGCAGACGGACTCAGCACAGGGCTCGTATGGGCACAATACACGCAGCGCGATATACGCGGTGGGGGGTCTGGGAAACAGACGGGCGCTATTCTAAAACATGAAAGTGGAAGTCTTGGTTAGCCCAACAGCATGTCTAGAATCGGTGGGGCCCCTTGGTTAAACGGTTGGTGGAGAGCAGCTTACGGCCGGCTTCCTAGCAGGCCGCGATGTTCCCAAGCTCCGCCCCTGCCACATATAAATTCTAGTAGTAGGCTGCAAATGCTTGGGCAGTGGCTGGTAGTTCCTCACAAGGGTGCTAGAATCATTTCTAATATTATTATTTTATTATTAAAAAGACTTGTAGAGAGCGCAGCTACCCAGAAGGGACTCCAGGCGCTAAAATAAACAGCGAGCAGAGATGCAGAAGAGAACGGGGATAGCACGGCAACTAACTAGATAACACAGGGTTCAGTCATGACAGCTGAAGAGCAAAGTCTTCAGGTTCCTATGAAAAGTAAGTAGAGAATAGCAATTCCTGAGAGCTACAGGAAGAGAGTTTCAGAGTTTGGGGCCTAATTAGGAAAAAGAGCGACCCTTCATGCGGTTATACAGACATATCGGATCTAGAGTGCCAATAATTATATACAGCCATGTAGCCTGCGAACCTGCAGGCTGAACAACTGGAACATGACACAGGCAACCACATACTTCACTGAACGCGAGATGTCTAGGAAAATAAGCAGTGACAATAGTGCTATGTAACACAGGCGTCGTACTAATTAGGTAGGTGTGCAAGCCAAATCTTATAGAGGGTCTGTTTGTGGTAGAGGGGGTAGGTCTATGCCCTGATATGTCGCCCAACGGGACCAGATTTTCCTATGTTTCTGTGGGCAACTTTGTGCTGGAAAACCGCAATCTCTGCGCCCATGCATCTGTCTATGGCCGTCTTCCACCCACTTATTGCTGGCGGGGATGTCCCTTTCCTGGGTTGGCCAATGTCCCGTTTGGCAAGTGTGAGGCCTAAGAAAAGTAAATGTTGTTTATAGTGGTTCCCACCAATCCCCTCTGTACTATGGAGCAGGAACAGCCTAGGGTCCAGTGGGAGATCCCACGATAAGACCTGGCCGAGGCAGGGTGAGACATTGTGCAAAAATGGCTGTAGTGGGCCACAGCTCCAGACAGTATGTAAGAAGGTTACCTCTGCATCCCCACATCTGAGGCACGTAGAAAACTGGATGACACCCATCCTCCACAGTTATTGGAGTGTCTCATTGGTCTCGTGTATGGTCTAAAAGTTTTTGAGGGGGTATATCAGTTTAAAATTCCTCTATCAAGGCGCTTGAGATATGTTTCCACTGCGTATAAAGTGAGGCATAATACCCGGCGAACACTTGAGCCACTGCCTCCGGAGACGGGCACAGGGCTCCATCTGCATCCCAGAGCGTCGGAATTGGGGTGGGAGACTTCGGGGCCTGGCACAGCCTGTGTTGTATTTTGCTGGATTTATCACCCCATTGGTAGATCCTGTGTTGTGAAACAAGCCAAATCTCACAAGCTTCATTGGTTAGGTGTTGGTGTATTTGCTGTTGTGCTTGGAGTAGGTTGCGGTGTAGTGTTGGACTGGTATCTGTGGCGAGTTGGGCTTCGAGGGACCTCCGGCGGTTTTTCGAGTTCAACAATTTGTGCAAGGTGTTTGCGCTTTTCGTCTGCACGGAAGCTTATGTCTACCCCACAAATTGTAGGTTTGAGAGCTTCCCAAAGGATAACCCTGGACGGGACCGAGGCAGTGTAATAGGAAATGGCCTGGCTGAGGACCTCTTGATAGTCTGGGTCTCGGAGGTGCCAAGGCGACATACGCCACCTAGAAGGAGGCTTTTGACATCCTTTGCAGAGTTTGAATAAGACAGGGAAGTGATCAGACAGTCCCCTGGGTAAGATAGAGATATGTGATATTCTATATATGCAGCTATGTGGCACAAAGACGTAGTCTAATCTTGATAGCTAGCCATATACGGCGGATAAGAATGTAAACCCTATCTCAGCAGCGTGGTAGGCACACCATACATCAGACCACCCCAGTGTAGGAGCGAGGAGATGTAGTTCTGATCTGCCCATCTGAGGCTTGCGCCTCGGCTCACGTCGACGGTCTAGGGGTGACACAACATCATTTCAATACCCGCCCAGCAGTGTCAGGCCCTCAGGGAGCTCCCCCCAAAGTTGTGTGATTCTGTCTACAAAAGTATGTCCTGGAGGGGGGCACATATTCTTCAAATGTTTACGTGCTTGCAATGTAATGTCCGTGTCTGGCTCGGAACATGTAGCATAAAGCCTTGAAGTTAATGTGCTTATCGACCTTAAGCCAATGTAGTTTGTGGAACAGAGGAGAGACAAAAGCATATCTGGGCACCCAAAAAAGAAGGTAAACGGCCGCATCCTAAATGATCTGCAAGCGACTGATCAAAGATTTGTCGGCGCCCAGATACAGTATATTCCCATAGTCCAATCTGGACGTTACCAGGGCCTGCAGCACTGTTCTCTGTGTTGCCGAAGGATTCGGCCAGAGGATTTTCTTGAGCCATTTGAGAATGGAAAAGCAGGAGGCTGTGAGTTTGGAGTCCTGCAGCTTAAGGGAAAGGTTCTTCTCTATAATGAAGCCGAGATTTTTAACCTTATTAACCAGGGTGGGTAAAGGCCCCAGATATGATGGTAATCTATCAGCGTGAGTAAAGTCTCAGATATGATGGTATATCGACCACCCGGTTCCAGCCATTGTTTAGAGGGAATGATCGGGACCTAGCGGTGTATGAGGATAGCTGTGCCCTGGGAACCCTGGGTGAACCCAGAGTGGTATACTGTATGGTACCCAAATCTCGTGAGGCATGGGGTTTTGTTACGTAGGCGATGGGTCTCCTGCAGGAGAAGGATGTCAGCCTCGCAGCGCTTGTCCTGTCGAAGAACGGTGCCCCTCTTAATTTTTTTTAAGCAGCCCTCTTACAATCCAGGATACTATGGTCAGTTCCCCTGTTAGATCTGGCACCATTGGCATTGGTCTCCCGCCCTCTTTTTGCCTTTGCCTCCTGTGTTTTTGCTGTGCGTTGGACTTCGTTTTGCTGGTCTAGATGCTTTGGGCACTTTGCCACTGCTATTCATTGCCAAAGTGCAAGTGCTCCCTTTGTAAATTATTGTTATGGATTAGTGATTCCATGATTGGTATATTTGATTTACTTGTCAGACCCTAGTATAATGCACTGTGTGTGCCCAGGGCCTGTAAATCAAATGCTGCTAGTGGGCTGCAGCACTGATTGTGCCACCCACGGAAGCAGCCTGTAAAATGTAATTCAGGGCTGCCATTGCAGAGCATGTGTGCAGTCTGGGACTGCCATGTCGACTTGGCAAGTGCCCATACTTGCCAGTCCCTAAACCTTCCCCTTTCTACATATTAGTCACCCCTAAGGTAGGCACAAGAAACCCCTGTGGGCAGGGTGCATTGTATGTGAAAAGTCGGACATGCCCTGATTTGTAGGCATGTCCTGATTGTGAAATACTGCCAATTTCGTTTTTCACTATTGCAAGGCTATCTGTTCCCATAGGTCAGAATGGGGGGTTTGTTTATAACAACTTATAAACATTTTATAAACATAACTGACCCTGGTAACAAGATAGGAAAATAAAGTTTTGTATGCCTGAACTCAGATTGTTAAAGTGCATCTTTTAGTGAGGGTGATTTTTACATTCTGTGTTTGAAAATACCACTTTTAGAAAGAAGGTATTTTCTTGCCTAACCATCCAGTGTGCCTCTGCTAGGTTCGTGTATTGCATGTCTGGCTTTTGGATGACAGGGACTGGAGAGGGGCAGCGGCTCCAGAAGTCTGATGAGTCAGGGCTGGGCTGAATAGACCTGGTCGGCATTTGGAGTGGTGGGAGGAGCAGCACCTTCACCTGAATAGGGCTGTGCTTGCCTTCCACAATGACGGCTCCGCCCCCCTGTGGTGAGTCTGGAGCCTGGGCTCACACTGACAATGGAGGTTGTTGTGCACTTGCAAGTGCCCCACAGAACTGGTTTTGGCTAGATACAGACACTCTCTGTAATCAGAGAACAAAGGATTTTGGTGTATAAAAAGAGGGGCCCAGACCCCAGACTTTTAGATCACTTCTAGGAATCAAGAGAAACCTTTTGCCAAGAAGAAGAGCCGGAGAAGCTGAGGAAGAATACTGCCCCTGTACTGTTTGCTGTCTGGGGTTAGCCTGCAGTGGCTACTTGCTGGCAAGGAAAAGGAGAAAAAGGACTTTGCTGTTTGCTTTGTCATTTACTTGAGGAAGAAGATCTCCAAGGACTTGAAACTGAGCTTGCCTCCTGTTCTGAAGTCTCAGGAACACAGACTGAATTGCATTATTTATTAACTGTACAATTAATTAAAATCATTACAGTAAAAAACATCAAAACGAGCAGGTAAAAGAATGATCACAGTAAAAATATGGAAGCTTCAGATAAAATGTGGTTGATGTACCAACCCCCCTCACCACGGCGCCCACTCGATCGGCCAGCACCGGTGGTCATTATCATGAGTCCTTGAACAAAGTTTCTGAGGCACCTGAGTAGATCTTGGTAATTTTCTACTTCAGCAATCTGTAGGCCAGTCTCATTGGCCCTTCCATTGAGAGCCATAGATATGGTGCAGTCTCAGTCGGACGGGTGAGTGGGTGCAGGGCTCCTTACTTGTTTGGGCCAGGCTGCTTTATCCCCCTTATTGTACTGTGCTGGACACCATGGTTTGATTGTATTCATTTGCAGCCTTTAGAGCAATCCTAATCTGATGAGTAGATTTCCCCAGTCTCGCCAAGGTCATCGTGGTTGTTTTAGAAAAGCACAAGGCTGACGCTTCGCTACATGTCTTGGTTTCCTTGGTGATACAAATTGGGCGAAGCAGTCGTTGGCGTTCGTTCCGAAGGGTGGGGCAGCAGCATAGGAGATGTAACCAGGATTTCCTCATGTAGGTGCACAGTTTGCAATTTGTGGATTCCCCCTTGCGAGCCCATGCAGCGTTGTAGTCGGTGATTCCTAGTATACATAGTCTCATGAAGAGAATTTTGGTTCGGGCTTGTGGTGTCAGGGCCTCGTTTAGGTAGGGTTGTGCCTAGCCAGTTTTGAAGCTTTGTGCCTATCTCGTCTGTCCATCTGATTCTCCTGAGGAGGCTATGATTTTCATCCCCCCTGGACTCTCTGATGGCTTGGAGCATAATGGCTGATGGAACTTCCAGCATAAACACTGCTATTAGTGGCCTATAGTCGCTTTCCGACCTATCCTCGACTGAAAAGTCTTCCAAACTGGCCGCCATTGCTTCACTGACCATGATGTAATTGATCCTTGAGATGTCCCGGAAGGTCGGTTGTGGTTGCCCAAAGTTTGAGCGTGCTTCTTTCACAGCGTGAGTTGAGGATAGTTTAAGATTATCGAATAGGTCGTGAAAGGGTGCGGCCCTGCCCAACTATTGAGATGAAGGTACAGCTTTATCAAGGTCCTTCAGGTTAACGTCCCCAGCTAAAATAACCTGGTGAGTTTGATATTTATTTAGGAGGTCGTCTAGTTTCCATGTCAGTGCCTCCATCTGATCCTTCTTCATGGTGGTCTGTTCCAGGTTGATGTAGCAATGTATTATTAGGAGGCGCATTGGCTGTGAGATATGCTTCAGGCCTTTGATCTGTAGGGCTTGCAGCCCGGGTAAATTCAGATTTATTCCTGTTGCTGCGAGGGAGCTTGCGTGTTTTATAAAAACTGATAGACCGCCAGACGGGCGACCAAAGAGGTTCCTTTTTATTGCTGGAACATAATGTTCGTAGAACCCTGCCAATGGCTAGATAATGTCCAGGTCTCTTGAAGGCAGAGTAGGTCTCCTGTTTCCAGGAAACTCATCAAGTTTTTACTCTCCCCGATCTTGCTGCTCCCGGCGATGTTCCATGAGATTTTAGTTCGTTTTTTCTTAGGGAATGGTCCTCCCCTGACCTCGCACCTGCCTGGCCTGGTCTCGCGGCTGTTAGGAATACTTCTGTGTACTACCATATAGGGGCTGTTCGGCGGGTCTAAGTGGGGGCTGGAGCGCAGAGACTTAAGATCCAGGTCAAATGATGTTACGCGGACTTGTCTATTTATGGCTTTTTTCCAGGCGTTTAGTGGAATTTCCGGCAATGGTATGCTCTCTTCCCCGATCTTCAATGTGCTGAGCCCTTTGCCAAGACTGGTGTGCCATACCGAGCTTGGCCCCTCAAAGATGACTCTCAGTTGTTGTCTTAAGGAATTTGTTGGGGCCCTTAGAATCCTTAGGTATAGTTTTATAATCTCCCCTTGGCACATCAGGTCTGGCCTTACCAAGCCTAGCGCCAGTCTTAGCCTTGACTTCCTTGCCGACCTTGGGATGAAAAAGACTGATTTATACGCTTTGGCTTGGGCTGCGATAAGAAGGGCATTCTGCGACCCCGGAAAAGCCTGGTGGCCATAACTAATGGCTGGCAGCAATTTTGCTTTTAAGGCAGTCAGTATTGGTTTGGCGGTGGGGCTGACCAAATGTAAGCTCAATTGCTTTAACAGGAATATAACCTTGTTGGCCTTGGAAGACTGCTGTTTCAAGTGGATGTTTGCCTTGGCCCGTTCCGTGAGCCAAACCCCTAGATAGTTGTAGGATGGCACTGTACTGATTTTCAGATCTCCCATTAGCCACTGCGCTTTCTTTTTCAGGTGGTAGCTCCCAAAAATGATGACCTTTGTTTTCCCCTGGTTGACTGTAAGATTGTTAGAGCGTTTAGGGCTCTCTGTAAGCCTACCCTCGTGTGGTCCATTATGGCGATGTCATCGGCATACTGTAGCACCGGCAGCCTCATGCTGCCTAATTTTGGTGTTACTAGGTTGGCTCCTTTCAGGGCGTCCCCCGAGTCCACCGTGTACAGGTTAAAGAGGATGGGGGCCAGCACACATCCTTGTTTCAGCCCGTTGTTATTTTGGAGGACACTGTGCTGGAGCTGGTTTTGAACCGCACCCAGGTGTCTTCATATAGTGATCTAATTGCCTTCAGTAAGTTCGGCGGGATGCCCCAGTTTTCTAATTTCCACCATAACCTGTTTCGTACCACTTTGTCAAAGGCTGTGCTATATTCGATAAAGCAGCGAAAGAGTGGTGGATTTTTCTGTTTTGCTGCTTGAGTTGCTAGGTGCGCCAGCACCCGTATCTTGTCCATTGTTGATAACTGTGGTCTGAAGTCGGTCTGGTCGGAGGGAATGATACTTTTCTCTTCAGCCCATGTCTTTAGGCCCTTCAATAAGAGGCGGGCATAGGCCTTGGCTTCAAGGTCGAGCAGAGCGATGAGCCTATAGTTTGGTGGCTTTAATCGATCCCCTTTTTTGAAAATTGGGACTAGGATGGAGCCTCTCCAGGAATCAGGGGTTTTTGCTGCCGTAAAAGAGTAGTTATAAGGAGGAGTGAGGACGGTTACCCAAAACTCAGGGGCCTTTTTGAAACCGGTACGGGTAACCCATTTAGCCCAGTGGCCCCGTCGTTCTTCATGTTCTTAAGAACCTTGATGCTGAGATGGCGTTGTGCGATGCCTCTCGGCTTGGTAACTCTGATCCTCGAGGGGGTTTTGAGGGCTAGAGGTCGTTTCTCTGGTCTTTGTGCTGGATTGGTGGAGAGGGTCCACCCCACAGTTTGGCTCCTCTGTGTTGCCTGTCTTTACATGGGCGATTGAATATGGGTGCTTTACATGGACCAGCCAGTCTTGCTCTGCCACTCCATTTTCTCTTGGAACTCCTCTACTACTCAGCCGGTTTATGTGTCTCCATAGTCCTGATGAATTCTTTGGTTTAAGCAGGAAAAAAACTCTGATCCATCCCCTCTCTAAGTGGGCTTTTTTGTGTTCCCACCATTTCTTTGTAGGGCTACCCTCAATGATGCGATCGAGGTCCCCTCCATTTGTCGTTTGCTTTCGCGTATGTCCTTAGTTAGGCGGATGCTTCCAGCAATTGGTTGAGTTTTGGACCTGGAGCGTTGTGGCTGGAGGTGGCCAAAACTCGCTTGTATCTCCTCGACAGTGGTCTCCCAGCCTTTTATAGGTGAAGACAGTGTTGCTAGGATCTCTTCCTGTTTTAGATCCAGCCAGTTTTGAAGCTTTGTGCCTATCTCGTCTGTCCATCTGATTCTCCTGAGGAGGCTATGATTTTCATCCCCCCTGGATTCACCGATGGCTTGGTGCATAATGGCTGATGGAACTTCCAGCATAAACACTGCTATTAGTGGCATATAGTCGCTTTCCGACCTATCCTCGACTGAAAAGTCTTCCAAACTGGCCGCCATTGCTTCACTGACCATGATGTAATCGATCCTTGAGATGTCCCGGAAAGTCGGTTGTGGTTGCCCAAAGTTCAAGCGTGCTTCTTTCACAGCGTGAGTTGAGGATAGCTTATGATTATCGAATAGGTCGTGAAAGGGTGCGGCCCTGCCCAACTATCAAGATGAAGGTACAGCTTTATCAAGGTCCTACAGGGTAATGTCCCCAGCTAAAATAACCTGGCGAGTTTTGTATTTATTTAGGAGGTCGTCTAGTTTCCATGTCAGTGCCTCCATGTGATCCTTCTTCATGGTGGTCTGTGCCAGGTTGATGTAGCAATTTATTATTAGGAGGCGCATTGGCTGTGAGATGTGCTTCAGGCCTTTGATCTGTAGGGTTTGCAGCCCGGGTAAATTCAGATTTATTCCTGTCGCTGTGAGGGAGCTTGCGTGTTTTATAAAAACTGATAGACCGCCAGACGGGCGACCAAAGAGGTTCCTTTTTATTACTGGAACATAATGTTCGTAGAACACTGCCAATGGAGTGCTAGATAATGCCCAGGTCTCTTGAAGGCAGAGTATGTCTCCTGTTTCCAGGAAACGCATCAGCTTTTTACTCTCCCTGATCTTGCTGCTCCCGGCGATGTTCCATGAGATTATAGTTAGTTTTTTCTTAGGGAATGGTCCTCCCCTGACCTCGCACCTGCCTGGCCTGGACTCGCGGCTGTTAGGAATACTCCTGTGTACTTCTTGCGGCTCCGGATTGGTCCGGGAGGGAGTGGGTAGCACTGATAACCCTTTGGTTGTTTTGACATGCGATCCTGATACCCGTACAATCCTTATATCCCTTCCATCTGTTCTCGGGGAATCCTGTGCTATTTGTCCCGTGCAGGACCGACCAAGGGTCCTTGTCCGCCTTGTCTGGTGCTAAGATGTGTGGATATTTTGGGTAAGGGAGATTCTGAACATCAATGCCCCACTCGGCGAGTTGTGTGGAAATGTTCAAGATGGCTTGTACTGTTTCCTTTTTCTTCAGGCCCACTACTGTAGAATCGCCATGTATGTCCCCCTTCATGCTCAAGAATCTCACCCATTCTATATCCCCAGTTTGTAGCTGGTCGAGAGTAGCTAGGTGTTTAAAGAGGCGGAGAATGTTACACCGGTTCAAAATGTCATGCTGTCCCATGCTGTAGAATCTCGGGGTGAGGACTACCTCATGGACAGTGGTTAGTGTGCCTGAGAATTGGGCCATTTTGTCCCTTCCTAGATCTTGCGCCGCCAGGGTTGGTCCGAGGGTTAAGCTTCCTTGTTTGCTTATAACTGATCCTACTTTGAGTTTCGTGCTCTGGCCTTGAGTGTTCCTGGTGCTGTGCTGGTGCCCGGGGCTTTGCTGTTGTGATTTTAAGTTGTCCGGCTGCGGCGGTGCTATTGTCCTTGGTTGCAGTGTGGTTTTTTCAGCCGGTGCTGGGCGTGTATCCCCTGTCGATTGGTTCCCTGGAGAGCCACCTGTTCTTATTTGCAACTTTTGGCCTGTCGCAGTGGAATTGCTTATTATGGTTGGCTGCTTTTGCTGTTCTCCAGGAGGCGGGACAGTGTCCGGTACCTTTTTGCTCCAGTTTTTGGTTATGAAGATTGGGTAGAGCTGACCAGCTTTGGGGTCTCCTTGTGGGGGTCTACCATCGATCTTACTTAACTGCAGTTGCCTTCCTCTTAGCTTAGTTTTTTTCTGTTGTTTCTTCATCTTCTTTTTTGCTCTTCTTCATAATGAGCGTTCCTGCATGCCAATTTTCCTGGGAGTAAGATCTTTCGATTCAGTTTCCGAGAACATCCGGGACGTCGCTGTTCTCGCTTACTCCGCTTTTAGGGCTTTGTGTTCCTTATGTCGTTTTAGCATTGTGGATAGAGTACTCACTCCTTTGTGCCCCTTTTTGATCCAGTCCAGCTGGTGTCTTTGAGCCGAGTTCAGTTGCTTCTGTTTGTCTCACTGTCAGATGGTGGCCGCTTGCCGTTGTCCTGTCGTCTGTGTTGCTCGAGGGCTGTGTTTCCCTGCTTCCTTTGACTGTCTTTACTATGTCGGCTAGGATCTCGGGAAGCAAAGCCCATTTTTCCATGAGGATTGAGCAGGAACATCCACCTGAGTTGGAGAGCAAGTACTGGGCGATCCTGTTTTCCAGCTCTTCCACTCTGGAGCTTATGTTGACTAAGCGGCCAGCGATCGATTGCAGGAGATCTATTTGGACTTCCATTTTAGTTGACTGCCACAATAGAGCTTTATTGGTGTCACTGTTTATTTCGGTCATCAGTGATTTCCGGAAATCTGCTTCTGGGCTGTCATTGAAGATATGATGGTCTACGTTTGTGTTGATGGCCCGTGGAGTCCCTGTTTGCCCCCACCCCATCAGGTTTGGGGTCAGTTCTAGTGTTCTCTCGATTTTTTGGACTAGGTTCTGGAGAAACGAAGATGTGAGCTCCCCTGCCACTGGAGACTCTAGGGGCTGATCGATTGGTTGCAGCCAAGAGCTTGTAGGCGATGGAGCTGGCACTATGCTGTCCGCGCTCTTACTAACTGGGCCGTGATCATGGTCTATTGACCAATGGATTTGCACCCTTGTCACTGCTGCATCAGCGGCTTCGCTTAGTGCAGTTGCGTGGTCCGTGCAATTGGTGGTGTCGTTTCCTTTATCTATGAATATGAAAAGGTTTTGTGCACTGGGAAGTCCATTTGTTGGTGTGCTTTTGAGTTGTATGCAGTCCAGGTTGACCATTTCCTGTTCATTACTGGGCTCCAGGTGAGGTGGTGAGCCGCCCCTGGGTACGGCAGTGTGGAGTAAAGGCTGTACGCTCAGCCTTTTAGTGCTATTTTCTTACATGATGCACGGGTTGCGCCCATGCCGTGGTGTGTTCTCGGCTGCCTGCTCCTGCCCGCCCTTAGTAATGCCCTGGTCGATGCTAGCACCGCCGTTTGTCCTGAAGAAGTATTGAATCGACCCCCTTAGTTCTGCATCTTGGGACAGTTCATTTGAACTTTCCGTTTGTGATTTGCTCCCGTTTATTCTGTTAATAGGAGGGTCCTCAGAGGTCGTATGTTGTCGGCCCTTTTTTTTGGGTCCCATTTTGCTGAGTTTTGCTCAATGGAAGCGCTGGTGGAGCTTGACTGTTCTGACTGTTCTGGTTTGGGACTGGAGGCCTTGTGTACAGTAGGGTGGGTGGTTGGGGGTGATTAGTTCGTTAGATTTGGTTGCTGGGTTTGCCAGGTTTTGAAGGAAGTTGTATTCGGTCGTGGGGAGTTTAACAGGACCCCGCAACTTGCGCCTGCTGTAGTTGTCCCCCTATTATTCTGGACCTTGGAGCAGCCTGGTGATTGTACTTATCAGCGCGGCTGGGTTGGCTGGGTCGGGACAGGTGCCTTGGTTCTGAGGTCTAGTGCTTGATGTGCCCCGGAGCGCTCCTCCAGCTGCCCCGCTAGTCTGCGTCGCACTCTTCCTGCATTCTACTTTGTGCTTTCTGCTGCCCACTTTATGTGTCTCTAAAAAGTGGGGCTGCGAATACGACTCTTCACCACTATATTGTTATTGCTGGGTACTGGGCGAGAATAGTGCTGTTCACTATTCACTGTTCACTGCTAGGGCAAGAAACTGCCCCTCGCCGGATAACAAAAATGCAGCCAGGCACGCAGGGTAGTCATGGGCTACCCACCTCCATTATCTCATCGAGGGCGCTTGCCGTATGCTTATGTGTGCTGCTTCGCCTCGCCTGCTGAGGATCAAAAGGTCCAAGGCAGGCTCACCTGTGCTCCGCAATGTGCTCTGCTATGCTCCTCAAGGTTCCCTGCAGTGCAGTGGCGGTGCGTCCATTGGGGGCGTTGGGGCGTTGCCCCACTAAGCACATCAGTCTGAGTCATGCTAACATTAATACATACATTATGAAAAAAAATATTTTGCAAATCGATCGCACTGACTCGCACTCTCGTCAACGGCACGCTCTAGCTCCCGGGACAAGCCCGACTCAATCTGGCGCTGAGGGTGGGCGGGGCTGCTGCAGTGAGTGACACAGCGCGAAAATAGCGCAGCAGGCCAGCAGCAGCAGTGTGCGCATGTCAATTTTTGGGCTAGTCATGACTGGCCCGAACATGCGCACACGCACACAATACCTTGACCTTCCCAGTCCTCCCCTAGCGACTCAGACAGTGTAGCAAGGCGAGGGACCCTTCATACCGCAGCCCCCGGGTCTCATTATGGGCAGGGAGTAACCCTGCTCTTAGCCAATCCTGTTGCAGTGCGCTGCTAATGCAGCGCCAGGATTGGCTAAGACACCGCAGCCTGCATGGTGCCGCGCGTGGGTGGTGGCAACTGCCCAGTGCTGCACTAATGGCCAATCACAGTGTGGCTGGCTTATGTGAAGCCAAGCCATGCAGTAGTGATTGGCCATTGATTTCCCGACCTCTACGCTGATACGCTCGCTGACTCGGCACGTGTCGCTCATCCCCGCGCAGGCGCGTAGCTAGGGGGGGGCGGTGGGGGCGGTCCGCCCCAGGCGGCACTATTTTTAGGGCGGCAGCCGCGCGGCACTGGTGGCCCGTTGCGGCGGCCTTTATAATTTATTTGGGGACACTGACACTACTGTTACAGTAGTGTCAGTCAGTGTCCCCAAATAAATTATAAAGGCCGCCGCAACGGGCCACCAGTGCCGCGCGCGCGGCCCTGTTTGAAATGTAAGCGCATGCGCACCGCCCGCCACCACCTAGCATAGGCCCGTGACGTCGCAGGACACGAGCTTCTGCAAGGTTGACAGCGATCCGGGCGGAGGTGGTGGCAGGCCGACGGAGCTGCAGGCAGAGAGAAGATAGATACAATACAAATCTGCGAGTCTAGAAGCGATGTACCGCCCTAGGCTCGAAGCAGTTGATTGTTCGGGGACGTGGACTACAGGCAGGGCAGAGACCAGAGGACCCTCCACGGCACTTTCTGAGAACGCCGGGCGCAACTTCGCAAGTAAGTGATTTTAGATGAAGGGGAGAGGATGTGGTCCCTCGGCCGGCCTAAACTGCCGCCTTTGGTGCTGGACACCAGAGTTGTTCGAGCCTCGAGGTCACCACACCAGGTGCTGGCTTCCTGGCGGCGCCGTGTTTGAAAGTTTTATTATGCTTTTGAAGCACCTGCTGCAGCGTTTCTCCCCCCCCCCTCCCCATTCCCCCCAATTACCAGGCCTTACATAAATGTCAAGATAACTCGTGTAATTAATTACCTTCCTGGCGAGAGATCAGCATTTTGTATAGTTGAGGGTGCAGAGGGTTAATATTCCTGCTGCAAAGAACGTGTACCAAGTAGATTACAGAGTGCGTATGATGCAAACAGATCAGCAGGTTACTGCTATCAAAAGAGACATCCTTTTGTTACTTGCAATTTATAACTTAAAGTCCTAATATAGTATAGTGAGCTATTAACTTTCATCCTGGAACTGCATACAGACTGCAGAGTATACATTATTAGAACATTAATTAATGTTGCAAAAAGGGTTAATTTGGCTTGAAATCGATTCTTATTATTAAAGAAAACTCCCAACTACGCGGTTTCATTTTTGCCTCGGAGTTTGTGCTTCTCCACACCAAGCACTCTTAAACTATACTGCCTATCAGTATGGATGACATGTGACTCCTACACTTTTAGTCCTTTGGCTTATGTAACATTTCCTATACACTGATTTACACGCGTATGATTGATTGTCTCTGTGTAATGTGTGTGTGATGCAAAGTGCTCGGACACCCTACACTGGTATGAGTGGCGCTATAACTAATTCAGTGCATCTGAGAGAGTGTGGTTATGGAGACTTGGTCACTGTTAAAGGGTGCTAGCGAGAGATACCTGTGGTGGTGGAGGTGGTCATTGGGGGGGCACCAACAAACGTCGCACAGGGCGCCACCAGCACTTAAGCCGGCCCTGGCTCTATTACCTTCGGGTCGAGTTTGCGCTATATAAATATGCAAAAAAAAAAAATGTCAAAGTACACAAGTTTTGTGAGTTCTGCTATAAGCACAGTTGCTCCAATGTGCTTCCGTGTTCACACTCCACTGAGTGGGGGTGAAGGAGGGTGTGTTTGTGATATGTTTATAGCTTCTTTAGTTTCTTGAATTAAACTTGCCATGGGTTTATGGTGAGCCTGTGTGTCAGTGTTCAGCTGTGATATCTAGCAACCATATGCATGACGTTACACATTCTGCAGTAAACATGTGGTAGGTGCATAACATCTTGAAATAGTTTTTCACGTGTGATGCACTGGACAGTCCATGAACTGATTGGCTACAGACCGCCACTGTTTCACAGCCTAGCTAATGCATGCAGTAGATGACCCGAGGCCTGGTGATTGCGTGCGAGTGAGCAGGTGATTGTGTGCGAGCAGGTGATTGCTTGGAAGTGAGATCACAGAGAGCCATCACTGGGTCAGATCTGTGGAAGTTCTGCATGCTTTCACAGATACACAGCACCAAGTGACAATGGCTGTCTCTTCAAAGCACCAGCCATAGTCTGTGCCTACCTGCTCCACAGGGTTGTACGTGATTTCATAGAAAAACGGTTAAATGCCACATAAACTGACTGTTGGAAACTTTCGGGATGAATTGCATTTACCATTTCATAGAAACCGATGAATAGATTTAGCATGCTTATTGTTTAAGGTGTAAATCAAACCCTTCAGGATGTCATGATTGCAAAAAAAATCACAATATCAACACTTTTGTAAAAATGCCTCGCATTTTACAAAAGTGCCTGAAATTTTGATAATGCTTAAACTTTTGCCCTCCCCACCGCCCGCTCGTGAGGTTGGATCACTGCATTTGTAAAATGTTTTAGTGGCGCAGGCCCTGCATCTTCTGCAGCAAAGCAACTCTTTCTCTCCTCTTCAGTGCGAATATCCAAAATCAGCCTTACCCCAGCTAATTTAGCAGCAGAAGTAGGCTCCAGCCCCTGAAGGTGGGGCTAATATGTGCGTTCTCTCTCTTTAGTAATATAAAACCTGCGGGACTGTGAAACTGAATAGCTCCTCCGCACTTCTTTCTGGACTGATTAGTTATGTTTCAAAATGTGCACACACTGCACTTCGATGCCGAAGGAGTGGGTGGAGGAGTGGTAATACGTCAGCAGCCAGCAAGAAGGCCCAGCAAGTTAAGACCTCTAGTTTTACCTGCAGGTCAGAAGTTTGAATCACAGTAAAGTGGATCTTAGCCTTTCATCCTTTCAAGGTTGATAACCAGAGCACTCTGTGAGTAATTATAGAATATGTTATTTAATTTGGAAAAAAAATCCAATTTACTTTTATTGTAGTAATGCTTCAGGTGCCAATAACTCTTAGTTATTTGAAGTTTTTGAAAACTGCTCTTACAATTGTCCTTTCTCACATTCTCCATGTATCCAAGGCTGACATTCAGTTCTCCAGTGTGCAGCATTGAAGTAACAATTACCATGCAGCAGTGTACCCTGCCTTCTCATCACACCTCATTCCACCCTGGCCCACTCCTTCCTGTCCCACCCTATACCACAACTCTACCCTGTCCCATCAAACCAAACCCCCACCATGCCCATCTCACCCCTTTCCCTCACATCTCATTTCTTCCCTCACATCTCACCCCACCCCATCCCATTTGCATCAAATCCTACCTCACCATCTTCTCAATCCATCCCATCTGAACGTTACAAGATCAAACCCCAACCCCACCTACCCTCTCCTCATCTCATCACATCACCTCGCATCATAGCCCATCCCAAAGACCACCCCATCCCTTTTACTTTCCCATCCCCTATCCCATTGCATTCCATCCCACCATTCTCCCATCTCTTTCCATCCACTTACATTCCATCCATTACACTTCAGTCACCATTGCATCTCCCTTCCCCACCCTCCCTTTTCCCATTTCATCCCATCTTCTCACGCCCCATCTCACTCACCTGATTCCAGGGGCGTAGCTAAGAGGGGGGCGGTCCGCCCCAGGCGGCACTATTTTTGGGGTGGCGTTCGCGCAGCACTGGTGGCCCGTTGCGGCGGCCTTTATAATTTATTTGGGGAATCTGACACTACTGTTACAGTAGTGTCAGTGTCCCCAAATAAATTATAAAGGCCACTGCAATGGGCCACCAGTGCCACGCGCGCGGCCCTGTTTGAAGTACGAGCGCATGCGCACCGCCACCTGCTGCTTGCAACTGCTGCCTGCAGCGTATGCACGCCGCCACCACCACCTAGCATAGGCCCGTGACGTCGCACGAGCTTCTGCGAGGTTGACTGCACGCTGGGCGGAGGCGTCCGGGTTCATTGTGCGCGCCGCCTGGGGTCTGGTCCGGGTCGGGACACAAAATAGTGCTTTCGCTTCCTGTGGACGGCGCTGTGCAGCGGAGCTTGGGGTGCCTAGGCTTGGGGTCTCCTGGTGCTTGCGAGGACGAGACATTTAAACCTGGAGCACTGTTTGTGGAATGTAGCGTGAGGGGAGCTTCATTCAAACAGGTAAGCCCCGGCGCAGTTCTTGTCTATTAGGTTCCTCTTGTGAGAGAACTGGGGACAGAGACAGGAAACGTTTATCCTTGCACACTTCGTTACTTTTTAATATAATTATGTGAAATGGTGACAGGCTGTGCCCTTACAGCCCTAGATGATGCAGACTTGATACATACAACAGTGTATTCCTGGTGTACCTACATAGAAGTTTGATTCAAACTGTTTGAACGTCAATATTCAAGCTTAATTTGGGAAATTTTATAAAAAAATAATGGAAACACAATTGTAAGCAGCTAAATATAAAAAAAATTGACAAGGACAGTCATTTTGATTTCTTTTGTTTTTTTAAGTGGAACGGTCTCTTAAAGCTTCGCTAATTCACACACAGCATAGGGACAGTATGGACAGCTGGTATGCAACGTTTCCAAACACACAGAGCATTGTTTAGCATGTGTAGCAGCAGTTCTGTTATGTTGACCTGCCAGATATGGTTCAGAGATAGCCAATTACTTGGCCTCGGCACTTTATGCAGACATTGTGATTCATCCATCAGAGGTTTTCCAGTAGAGGAACTGAATCACATTAATGTGGGTGGCTGGCTTGGAAGACATTGGTTATCCTCATAGAGCTGTTCTATAAAGGGAGTTGGGGGGAGGGAGGAGAGACTCTTGACACTTTCCAGCCTAACCTGTGTTAATGTTGAGTGTGTTTGGGGGTTCTGCATGGTGGTTCACAGTGGAGGTTAGGGCCTTGAATCCTTCCCCCTAATTAGTGTCAGCTATGGTAGTGTTGTTTGAAAGTAATGCCATGTGCCCTTCTACATGACACAGGTGGTTGATGCAAGAGTCATTCTAGTGCAATATTTGTGGATTTTATGTTTCTCCTTTGGTATGCATTGTTCCTCATCTAGGTTCAAATTCAAACATTCCACCCTAGGTTCTTATTTGCCTGCATCCTTGTAGTTGGAACTGGCCTGTCTCTTGCTTTCAATGTCTCTGTTGTCTTGTTCTGGCCTTCCATTTCTACTCTGCCTGATGTTTCCCAGCCTAAAGCCGCTCAATATTGAGGTCTCTCTGTCTCCAAGGCCGATCTATTGTGTCTCCCGGTTCCTTTGTTTTACCTGTCCCACTAAAGTATGAGAGGCTCTCTTTCTCTAAACGCCATCCTGAAAGCATTAGTTCCCGAACCCCTCTTGTTCACTGGTTCCCTGTTCCCTAGTTGCTTAGACACCGTGCGGACAGATTGTCAGAAGGACAATCACCTATTCAGGGATAGCTCAGCTGCTATTAAGGCATAGCTTTGCTCCCTGTAACTTGTTTGGGAATGCTCTGTTGTCTGATGAGAGTAGCTCTGCTGACAAAAACCTTAAAGGATAGATTTGCTGTTTGTACTGAGTAAGAAATTAACCAGAAGAGCAAGGAATTGATCAGATGAATGGTACTAATCAGCTGCCTTTGACATGTGATGATAGCTGTGGTCACTGTGGCACGTAAGTAGTACTTTTGCTATCTGTGACATATGAGTGATACTTGTACTATAAGCGCTGAGTGTGGAATAAGTCTTCATCTGAGCTAGTGGTGGCTGTGCTGTTAGCGCCAGTCAGACATGTGGGCTATTGCACCTGTCTCTGGGTAAATGTCAGTCTGTACCCTGCCCTTATGTTGATGTCTTCTTGTAATTCTCCTCAGGAAACAGCAGGGATAAACTGACCTCTCTGCTTCCATTCTCTCATTGATACATTTACCTGCGAGCACAGGCAAGCCTTTCTACTCTCTCTTCCTAAATAATGCATTCATCTGTAGAGCCTAGAGTTCTAGAGAGAGTTGAATGTTGTGTGAGCTATTTACCTTAAGCATTTTGGCTTGTGAGAGGAAAGGAACACAAAAGATTGAGATACAAGATACAAGAGAAGAACCTGGTATTCTCTGATCCCAGGGCACCAGGGCCTAGGTTACGAGAGCTCCAGTTGTGATCGCAGGTTGCCAGTGTGATTGCTCCAGTTAGTCAGCAGTTGTCTAGGCGCATCCAGGTCTGTGTCCACTAAGGTTATGAACCTTTTGAAATGCGTAAGGGATCTGATGAAGGGCTTTATTCCTGGATGTCTGTGAGTAGAGCGATACCAGTAGTAGCAAGCTACCACTGTCCAATGATTGAGCCGTGGACATTTTGAAACACACATGCGTAAAAGCACACATAACTTACTTCATATCCGGACTTCTTTTAAGTGGTTATTTTTCTCCAGACCTTGATTCTGCCATGCCTACATTCGGGTCTGGGAGGCAGCTGAAGACGTGTGTTACAGGGACGTGTGTTACACAGCCTTGGCGTTCCATACTAGACACGTTATTATGATTTTACTGTTTTTGCAGACTTAACACTGTTGGTTACCATGAAAGTAATGTGAAAACAAAATTGCAGAAAAATGTAATGTTTCTTGTTTCTTCTGATTATTCACGGAGTCCCTGGATAGGGTTGAACATATTCCCATGGCCCCTACAGCTTTAAGGATTGTGATGACAATGTGTCTCCACTCCCTATATTTTAGCTTTGGGCCCCCTGGGTAGGCTGTGCACCATGTGTGTGCTGAGGTTGCTCTTAAGGAGAGATGCACTATTACAAGCTGGCTTTGGGTCCCAGGGAGTTGGTTGCTGCTGCTTAGAAGTAATGACAGGGCGTGATCCCTGGTTGTTGCCATTGGGCCACCAGAGCGGGCTTTGTATCTGGTCTGTGTTGGCAAGGTTGTGGAGCTGACTGGCCCCTTTGTGCTGAGTTTAGTTCTAAGGGCACCCAGTGAGTCATTCCCTGTGAATAATTAATTTGCTGTTTTTGAAAGATAAAGAATTACAGGCTTCGACACTGTTAAGTTGGCTCTGGGTCCTCAGAGCACATCACGTTTGTGCACGTCCCCACTGCTTTAATGGGGGGGACCATGATGTTTGGTCATTTATTGTCAGCTGTAAATGACGGATCCCCGAACAGTGTCATGTATGCGCATGTTTACATTGTGCTGAGGTGATTACCAGGTAATCGTTCACGCAGCTTTCTGATAGATGTCGCATGTGGTTTTTCTGAGTCCCCAGATAGATCATGCAGTCTGTGTGTCCTCCTTTGTACTGCCGGTCACTGGTGTATTCAGCTGTGTAGCCCTGGACCGTGTCATGTATGTGCATGTAACTTGCATGATCGAGGTAACTATTAGCGGCGATGCTACGTGTCTCTCAGACCTCTTTCAAGTGCGTGCTGTCCTTTCTCCCCCCCCCCGGCCCCCCTCCCCCACCGGGGCGGCAATCTTAGGGATAGCCCCGGGCGCCACAAGCTCTAGCTACGCCACTGTCCCCGCGCCAGTGCTGCGGCTGCTGCCACATGACTCGAGTCACTCACGGACACGGAGTCAGTCACGAGTCGTCGTCGTCAGTCTAGTGCCTATTTGTCAAATTTGTCTACTGCTGGCTGCTAGTGGTAAGTGAGGGTGCTGTTGAGTACCAATAGCTGACAGTGACAGGAAAGAAAAGTGGCCGAATGTGAATGGGGATTGGGGACTGGGGAGAGGATGTGTTCCGTCCGTCGGCTACGCTGCTGACTTTGGTGTGGTTTGATTGTTTCACTATCACTTCCAGTTTCCATAGTTCGAGCCTCGAGGTCGCGTGACTCGTCGCGTCCACAATCATGGCTGATCCAGTCCAGATAGACTTTTCGGCTTTGCGGTCTTGCAGCCCTCCGCTGAACTCTTGTATCGCTCATGATCATATTGTTGTTTTGGTCTACTTGTCTACCTCTCATTTGTTCATATTTGTGAAGCGCTGTGATAACCTCTTGGGTAATGTTCACGCTATATACAACTCTATAATAAATAGATAAAAGCTTTAGTCCTACTTCTGTCTGACCAGTCCCGGCTCTTACATGTCAAAATCTAGTCACCCTCGTTTTTCTGCGTCAAGTAAGTTGGACCTTGAACCTGAAAAGGAAATCCTTAAATGGATATTATTACTAGATGTGAAATGATAAATGGTGTAAAGAAACACACGTTTGACCGTTTAAAGATTTGGTCGTAAAAATAAATGAGACTTCAGTAACCTTTATTTACATACGTTACACTTCCCTAACGTTTCAACCTCCAATCAATTTCACGCCGACGCCGTGTGCTTTCAACAGCTTTTAAAAGTATTGTTACTGACATGATGGTCTTCTGCGCACATGCAGCTTGTTAACTTGATGTGATCGAACCACAATTAGTTACTCACCGTGGTACGTATGCAACTACTGCAGCCAACCACCACAACTTTTGCTCTACACAACCCTGTGGTTTACAACTTCGCGCTATGCGTTTGCCTGTAATGTGCATGCACACCTGTGCCGCATACAACAATCCCACAACCCAAAATAGGTGCATAACACTGTATTCTAACCACTAACCCATTAATGAAGAAACATAGTCCCAGAGCATAGCGCACGACATGAGAGTACGGAGATCAGCTCGTGGTATTCAGGCCCAGGGCACTTTTATTTCAGGGCAAAGCGGACAGACATCTTAGTCGGGTTCAAGCGCTTTATAAAATCCTTACCACAGATACACGTACCTGGCGGGCCTCGGACCTCGCAAGGGTAAGAAACTCGGAATAAAAGTCAGAATAGTCCAGTGCCGAGGTGCCTCCAACGCCTTCATGACACCCGCGGATCAGTGACGAAAGCCAAAGGAAAGTGCCTGAAAAACGTCCAAACCCTTCCTGGTTACCACGAAGTAAAATAATGTGAAAAGGGAAGAGTAGGCGCACAATTACCAGCCCGCGCCCTATTAAAACAAAGTGGAGGACGCACTGCAAAAATCATGCTCTTAACAAGCGACCGTAGTTTCAGAAGGGATGCCGGCTTGGCGGGCGAAGAGCAGACAAGCTGACAGGGTCAGTTATGTGTAGGGTTGAGTAGGGCAAAGTCAGTAAGACAACTTGGTAAAAACATCCATGGGGTCAGGGGTGTAATCACAGCGTGAGGTTCAAGACATAGACACCCACAAATCAGAGACTCGGAGGTTGCAGCAGACACGGGGGAATGGGCAGAGTTTATGACATCAACATCTTCAGTAAGTTTGATGAATCTAAATATAGATTCAATAATGCTAAGTGCTTGTGGGAAAATAAATCTGCAGTATCAGGCACTTAAAAGAAGGTCTTGTGGAGAACGTGCAGGGGTTACATGAAGATTGCTCCATGATTTATTAGCTTTAACCGCAGCGCGGCATGGCCTGTAATTTTCACGGCGATCGCTCGGAGAGCGGAATCCCACAGGTGGTTCTGGTTTCAGTACTCTATGGGAGAAACAGGATAGAAAAAACAGTGAAAGAGAAGTTGAAGGACATTTTGTTTGTAATAAATTATTTTTGGGATATAAATTATGGGAAAATTATATTGGAGTTGCAAAATAATGATATGGTGTCTGTGTCCGCCATTTTGCCTGTCTGAGATCTGTTTTCACATTATCTTCTTTAAATCTTTATTTCGGCAATATTTCAGCCATAAAAGAGTACACAACATATTATACACATTAAAATTACACTGTTAAAAGAGCATCTAAAAATGACATAGGCAAATGCAAATCAGGGATGAAAAACAGTGTCAATGTTAATGTTGCTTTTTGGGGCACACATTGTATCTGTAACTGACGTTGCACAAGTAGAAAACATGCCCGACTACTAGGCAGTATTAGATAGTATAAAACTCCTTTTAATCCAGAAAGCATGCAAATATTTGGCTAAGGCAAATACAATGTGACCTGCAGTTTCAGTCTTAAAAACCCTTAGTGCGTCCGAGCATTTCCTAAAACCAAGGTTCCTACAGATAGGTACAATCCATTTCTGCCTTGCTCTGCTATAGAGTGGACAGAAAAAAAGGATGTGGCTTTCATCCTCTTTAATCATGTCACAACCAATACAGTGTGAGGACCTAGTCGGGTACCATTTGCTTGTTAAACACGCTAAGGGGAGTGCACCAAACCTCCATTGTATGTATAGCTTCCTAGCCATAACAGGGAAAATTACATCCATAAAATCTTCAAATGAATAGACTGATTTGATCTCTATAAATGCTTTCACCATGGTACCATTCTTTGAATCATGGAGCCACGCATTAGAGCATCGAGATCGGTATAACTCGGTGAATGTTTTCCCAGGCATCTCTCTGCAAGCTATTGCTGGATTCACCCACATATCTGCAAGACCCAGATTCGTAAATTCATCTTTGATGTATGAGAGCCAGGGGATATGTGCTGCCCTGCCTAATCTCAGTATTTCTTGGAGCTCTGTTTTGTACTGCTCCAGCTCGGGGGTCAGCCAGATCCTCCTCCAAAACCTGAGAGGTTTAATGGCTAGTTCCTCCTGGATGGGGAGTAAACCTAAGTCAAGCCTCAGCGGTAGTAGGGGTGTACTTTGGGGGAGCGCGAGCAGTTGTCTCAGGAAGTTGTTCTCAACCTTAGTTAGTCCTGGTCTAATAGCGTGCCCCCATAGTTCCCCTCCGTATAGTGCAGCCGCTCTGGCCCTCACCTTATAGATTTCGAGACTAGGGCTGATGGGTTTAAAAGTAGAGGCATTTGTCATCTTTAGGATTCCCCCAGCTATTTGGGTCAGTTTAAGTTGAGATTTTGTAAGATGTGGGCCCCAGGAAAGTTTTTCACCTAGGGTAACACCAAGGTATTGGAAGGTGTGAACTCTCTCGAGTGCAACTGAATCAAGGGTAGGTGGTGGCCTAGTGTGTATTGGGGGATTAAAAATCATGTATTTGGTCTTATCTACATTGATCTGTAGTCCGTGCTCCCTACAGAAGTTGCTAAATCCCTCCAATATACGCTGGATGCCCATTGGTGTCTTGGAAAGGAGCAGGGTGTCATCCGCAAACATTATGGCTGCTACTTTCCTGCCTGCCAACCTGGGTGCATCGTTGTTAGGGACTGCATCCAGGCTGGCAATCAATCCGTTCACATAAATACAGAACAGAGTAGGGGCCAGGACACACCCTTGCCTGACTCCCTTGCTTACAGCAAACCTGTCAGACAATACACCTCCTCTTGCACACCTGACCTGGGCAAAATTCTCAGTGTGTAGCCTCACCAATATGCCCAGTAGGGAGATGGGTACACCCAGATCGCGTAAAACAGCCCAAAGTTTGCCCCTAGGAACAGTGTCAAACGCAGAGCGTAAATCAACAAAAACCATGTGGAGACTGCCACCCTCCAATGACACAGTCTTCCAGTATAGCATTACTAGGCGGAAGATCTGGTCCATGGTAGATGTTTTACTTCTGAAACCAGCCTGATAGGGAGAAAGGATATCATTCTCATTGATCCAGTCCTGCAAGTGATCTAAAATAAGTCTTGCCATTATTTTTTGGGGGACGTCAATGAGGCTGATAGGCCTATAATTAACGGGGAGCAGGGGAGAACCCTTCTTATATATCGGTACGATTTCCGCTCCCAACCAAGAGTCCGGGACCTCCGTACCGTGCAAAATTGAGTTGAAGAGTGCACAGAGGTACGGTGCCCATATCTTAGGCTGATCTTTGAGCAAATCCCCGGGTATCTTATCTATGCCCGGTGCTTTACCCATTGCCAGTTTCCCTATGGCAGTCATAACATCATCTACGGTGAATTCCAGGGCTTCGGCATCCCCCACAGACGAGAGCCGGAAGGGCAAGAGATCTAGATCAGAAGTGGCAGCGTAAAGAAATTTAAAATGGGATTCCCACACCCCCGGGTCAAGATTAGCTTCAATGGCATTACGGGGTTCCGCGCACCCAGAATTCACAATGGCCCAGAATCTACTCAATTCCTTATTTGCGAGGGCCGATGATAGACTTTCCCATCTCTCCCAATCCCAATCTATCTTAGCCTGTTTTAAAACTTGTTTGTGGGCATCCCTAAGTGAGCAGATTGTTAGCTTGTCACTGCCGGTTTTGATGGCATTAATCAAAGCTGTTTTAGCTCTCCTGCATTCGGCATTATACCAGGATGGCGGGTTAGTCCTTGGTTGCCTAGCAGGAACTATAGGGTTTAAAAAGCCTTCACATTATCAATATTGATATGCGTGAGGGAGTTTCAATGTCTTTCTGGATAAAATGAACATAGTCTGTAAGTAACTTTGAGAGATTTTTCGAGAGGTGTGCTGCGTATAAGAAGCATCTCGAGGGAGAGGTGGAATTGACAAAACAAAAGATAGGAGACAGTGAGAGGTTTAAAAATAACTTGAAGGGACAGAGAGTGGAAGGGCGAATCGAACAAGAGAGAGATAATTTACCACAAGGGGGAGAAGAGACGAGGTATTACGACGTTACGTGCCCAGAGTTGCTTCTTTGGTGTGGCTTCTGTTGGCAGAAGTCCTTTCTTTGTCAAATGCAGGAAATCACCAGACTGTGCATTACCTCACCTCTGCGACGAGGACCACGGGAATGCAGCTTTTGTCCGATATATATATCGGGGCGTGAATCCTCCAACATCACCTACTCGTTCTTACTGTGGCAGAGGGGCAGAGCCGGCAGCAGGTCAGATATAGGCGGACTAGGCGACGGCGTAAGCTAGCATCTGGCAAGATCTGGGTACATAGATTTACAATATTAATTTGCATTGTGACTCCTGACTCACTCGGGCCCTAGAACGACAATATAGTACGTGAGCTTTTCCTATTGTGATTGATTGACGTGACTAGTATACTGGTGGTCAGCTTTTTTGCCATTCTGCCTTGAATCCTTGATGCGTTATGCAATGGGCAAAAAGCAAATTATTTGCAAATTGCAATGTAAAACGTGATAATAATACTAATAGAGAAAATTCGAGTGTGTATTCACTGAATTTCAAGATCTCCACTTTCAACTTTGCAACATGCACGTAAACTAAAGGGGTGCCCTGCCTTGTAGAGGGGTTCAATGCATGTGTGCCACTTCATTCGTTCATCTGTTTATTTAAGAACTCATTCGTTCATTAAACCATTCACGTAGCGTTTTCCATTAAGTTATTCATAAATGTTTGCCAATGTATTAATTAATTCGTTCATGAGTGAGAACCATAACTTGAATTTGCTGTTAAATGTCACAAGATGCACAATTACCACATGTGTGCTGTCCTAATCCCCATTGGGCATTGAGGGTCTGATTAGCTGTAGATGGTCTATAAGCCTGTATCAAATAGTCATTGAAATTACGACTGTGTTTGACCACCTAAATGGGGTCAGGAAACTTCATTTTGCCCCTGTGGACAGAACGAACCAATGCTTTAATCACCCTCCGAGCTGGAAACCCCCAGTGTTAGCATTAGGCTTCAGGAGAGTTCATGTACCTGATGCAGGTCATAAAATGCACATGTGGTCAGTGAGTCACTGCATTTGTCAGAGAGATCATTTTGTTAATTGCAGTTTGTAAGTAAAAATCCTAACATACAACAGTGAGCTATGAACTGTCATCTAAGAGCTGCATGCAAACTGCAAGGTAAAAATTGTAGCATTATGTTTTTTTCCCCCAGTCTTTGTTTGATTACCCTAATCTTTCAAAAATAAATTGTTATATTTTTATTTTCAGCACCTGGTAAAGCCTGACAAGTTGCAACTGGAACCTTTACCTAATTTTTGGGCAATTTTTGGACAAAGAACAAGAGGCCCCAACCTCCTTTGCTGCTCTTTCATCCCAGCTACGACCCAGCAAACACCAGTGTTAAAGGTAAGGAAACTGATGATATTTTTATTTAGATTGGAGTTAGGGCTATGTTTGTGGTCACTCTACATGGTGGTTGGGGTGGGTGCACATTCTGTACATTGTACCCTCCCTCAGTGGATGGAATTTACTAATACTGAGCCTTAACCCTGTGGTTTGGGCAATAACGGTTGTGAAAGGCACTATGTATTCCTTGCCTTCTTCAAGGCCCTCAAACAGTGTCTGTTTCAGTGCCTTCAGCAACCACTATGGCACACAGAGACAGCGAGCAGCGGTAAGGCTGTATTTTTAGCAGTCCTGTTGCGCAAAGAGGAGCTGTTGGAGATATATTGCGAAAATGCACAAGATAGATGTATTTATACTGAAATTTGATATTATTGCACCAAATCTTATACGTTGTTCTTTGACTATTGACAGGCTTCTTTCATATTGGTAAGGACAACATCGACATGATGAATACGGTAGAACAATTAATTACACGGTTATTCCATGCACGGCAACTAGAAGAGAAACTACAGATAAAGAGATTAGGACCTGATCGGCCAGACCTACAACTACAACAAGTTACCCAGGACAGAGGAAAATCTTACACACGTACATTCTCAAACACCTGGTACACAAAAGCTGAATGGCTTACAGGGTGTCCGTTAAGAAACAAACTGTTCTGCTTCCCCTGGTTTCTGTTTAATGGTGATTTTCCTTGGACAAGAGAAGGAGTGATAGACTTGAAGCCTCTGTCTGAAAAAATCAAGAAGCATGCACACACAAGAACGCATTCACGAAAACGTGACAAGACTGGGAATGTTGGGAGACACACCGATTGAGCAGCACATAAACAGTGCATACCGCCAAACAATACAGAAACACAATGAAACAGTTGATAGGAATAGGCACATACTATCAAAAATAATTGATTGCATTTGTTTCTGTGGTGCTTTCGAACTGGCATTGCGAGGCCATGATGAATCAGAAGATTCCACAAATCCAGGAATATTCAAAGGCCTTGTGGATTTAATAGCAAGCATAGACAAAGAAATGGAAGTACATTTAGCAACTGCTACAGTCTTTAAGGGCACCTCTAAAACTATACAAAATGAACTCCTTGAGTGTATGCTCGAAATTCTGAGAAGCCATATTGTCCAAGAGTTGCAAAACACAGACTTTGTGGCTATTCAGGCTGATGACACCACTGATGTGGCCACACAAACACAGTCCGTATTAGTCTTTCGGTACCTGGACAATGACAATGATGTGGAGAGGTTCTATGGTTTCACTCATTTAAGAGACTCAACTGCAGAAACCATTACTGCAGCTATACTGCGTCAACTGAACTTCATTTTTCCAGAGGTGCACCAAAAAAAAAAACTTATTGCACAAAGCCATGATGGTGCGTCCGTAATGAGTGGAAGCCTTGGTGGAGTACAGAAAAGAATTAGAGATGTGTACCCTTATGCTCATTACGTGCACTGTTACGCCCACCAACTTAATCTTATTATGCAGCAGGCAGTATCAAAGATCTCCGAGACACGAATTTTCTTTCTGGATGTAGGAGGCATGGCAGCATTCTTCTCACGTTCCCCAAAAAGAACGGAAGCACTTCAGGAGATTGTGGACAAAAGGGTTCCAAGGGGATCCTCAACTCGTTGGAACTTTAACATACGTACAGTCCAACTAATATATCAATATAGGGAGGACCTTGTGAAATGTTTTCATAATATAGAAGTCAATGAAACCTTTGATTTCAAAACTCAAAGTGAAGCCCGTGGCTTTGCTAGAACACTAGAAGATAGAGAGTTTCAGTTCTTTCTGTTTTTATTTCAAGACATAATGTCAGCTGTCGAAAATTTATACAATCAGTTACAAGCACGAGAGATCGATACTGTCTCTGTGAAAAGAAATACCGCTATGTTTGTCGAGCGCATAAGCATAGTGAGAAATGAGGTTGACAATTTAGACAGCAAACTGCCAGAGGCTTCAATTTTTGGAAACCACAGGAAAAACATCACCACTCTGGTCCGAAATGCAAAGGAGATATGTGACATTGTAATTGTGTATGCACAAGAATGTTTTGCTTTCACAAAACATTTGGTGAGTGCCGCATTATTGGAAAGTCAAAACTTTGCAAAATATGGTGAATCCTTCCCTCAGCATGCTCTGCATGAGGCTGTGGAAGCTTATCCCATGCTCAACCAAGAGGACCTCAAAAGTGAGCTGACTGTACTGTACTCAATGCCTGTGTGCCGAAATGCCAGAGATGCCAGGGCTTTGCTGACTTTAATTCATAAACTTAATATGGAAAAGACATTTACAGAGACAGGGGCTTTACTTAAAATTGTCATAACCACTCCTATGACAACAGCAGAGGCAGAACGATCTTTTTCCGCCTTAAACAGGATTAAGATATTCCTAAGAAACACCATGCTTCAGGAAAGACTGAATGCTTTGGCAATGCTCTCTATAGAGAGCAAGTTAGTTCAAAATATCTCTGATTTTAACGTTCAAGTAATTGAAAAGTTTGCTGCTCTTAAAGACAGACGTGCTGAGTTTAGATACAAAAAGTAAACATATGTATGTTCAATGCTGCTAGTTTCCGACCACCTGTTTAGTTGTTTGTTAAATAAAAAACACCTGTGAGGTACTCAGAAATGCATTATATCTCAAAGTCTGTTATGAAGCTCTGTGGTTATACTGAATAAGCAGCTACCTATGTTATATGACATGATCTCTTTATTACTGTAATAACTGCATTTTCTTCATTGCTTTATTAACCTTTCTGCTTTCTCAAATTTGCTTGCAAATGCACCATTTTTCCACTCCTTTTTCAAAATTTTCTCAGGGGGGAGAACCCCCCCCAAACCCCCTTAGGTTGTTCGGGCTCACTCGCTACGCTCGCTCGCTATGCTGAAGTATGCCAAACATTTTACGCCCCACCACTTCCAAATGTCACCGTCCGCCACTGCTGCAGTGTAGGGATGCAGCCGTGCTATTAGGTTGTAGCTCCCGCCAGGAGACTGCGTCTTCCTCCGTGCGCTGCCAGCTATGTGCTGTCACCCGTGTGTGGGGGCGGATGCTGTCCGGGTCAGGCTAGTTGGGGCTTTGGAGCCGTGCTGCGCCAGCCGCTGCCTCTGCCCGCTGCCCGTTACTGCAACTCATGTGTAGAGAGGCCCGCCGAGCTGGTCGGGCAAGGCCAGGCAAGGCGAGGTGCGGTGAGCCGGGGTGAGGCGGCTACTCAGGGTGATTAGGCAGAGGCGGCTGGCGGCTAGTTAGGCTGGTTAGGAGCTCCAAACCGCACGGAGCTAGGAGCCTCACACTCGGCGTCTGACATAGAGGTGCTGTGCGGCGTCAGTTGGATCGGCGTGAAAACACGAACTGGCTTCCAAAACTTCTGTCTCTCTGCATCTGGAAGTGCTGTTTCAGCTGCCACAGAAGGAAATTTCAACACTGACACCGGCGAGTGACGGCGTAACCTGCATCGAAGCTGTGGGCACCACTCGTGAAGAGCACAGCGCACCGGCTCGACTCACGTGGTAGGCCTGACACCAGCTGACGATGCGCCACATTGACTCCGACGCTGTTGCTTCATCAACGCAGAGCGAATACTCGACGCGGACTCGACGTGGGTGACTCCCAAATCCATTGACACCGCACCGTCGTCAGGACCCGACGCCTCGCTGCCGCGGTCACGTCACCTCCCCGACACAGTAAGGAACAGACGTCTCGCCTCCCCTGCGCTGCAGTAAGACAGAGGCTTCACTTCCCCTTGGGTCGTAAGGAACAGGCGCCGACGAAGCATCCTCTGCCTAACGCTGTGCGATGTCTTTATTTTCATCCTTTCCAGGGTACTGTTCTTTGTGGGTCTGTTTGACTCTGCGCCCAACGCCGTGCACATCGCTGGCAGCGCCGTACTTTGGGATTTCTATCTGTTACGACATCGTGATAACTCCAGGTGGAGTTATTTGTTGCTAGAGACTTAAAGTAAGAGAATACACTATTTTGTGGATATTTTGATAACTGTACTGTGGATTTTTATCGTTTGGTCTTGTTTTGGTTTAGATAAATATTACTTATTTTTCTAAACCGGTGTGGTGTCCATTTGTAGTGTTTTCACTGTATTACTGTATGTGTTCACAAATGCTTTACACACTGCCTCTGAGATAAGCCTGAACTGCAACAGACCATCAACACCACCTACACAACAGGCACCTTTCCAGGCGTCTGGAAGCGCGCAGAAGTAAGGCCCCTGCACAAGAAGCCCACGGCCAACGCCACCGACCTCAAGAACGACCGTTCCTCCCCTTCGCAGCCAAAGTGGCAGAGAAAGCAGCCAACAGGGAACTGACACGATTCATCGCAGAGGACGCCATCCTCGACCCGTCCCAATCCGGATTCCGAAGCAACCACAGCACCGAGACCGCCCTACTCGCCGCCACAGACGACATCAGCACCCTCCTGGACCCCGGCCACTCCGCAGCCCTCATCCTCCTTGACCTGTCTACAGCCTTCGACACCGTCTCTCACTGCACACTAGTCGACAGACTACACAACGCGGGCATACAAGGAACTGCCCTGGGCTGGATCTGATCGTTCCTCACCGGAAGAAGCCAAAGGATCAGACTACCAACCATCCTCTCCGCCCCCACGGATATCCCCTGCGGAGTCCCACAGGGGTCATCACTGAGCCCGACCCTCTTCAACATCTACATGGCCCCCCTCGCAACCATCGTCTGACAACACGGCCTCAACATCGTATCCTACGCCAACGACACCCAGCTCATCCTCTCCCTCACCAGAGACCCCACCACCACAAAACTCAACTTCCAGAGAGGAATACAAGACATCTCATTCTGGATGACCAACAGCTGCCTAAAACTCAAATACTGAAAAGACAGAAGTCCTCGTCCTTGGAACCACCCCTTCAGCATGGGACAACACCTGGTGGTCCACCGCCCTCAGAAGCCCACCTGCCCCCTCAGACCAAGTCAAATACCTCAGCATCGTACTCGACTCATAACTCGCCGTGAACCGACAGGTCAATGCCATCACCTCCAGCTGCTTCAACACCCTCCACATCCTTTGAAATACCTTCAAATGGATCCCCCCGGAGTCCAGGAAGACAGTCACCTACACACTCATCACCAGCAGACTTGACTCTGGAAACACTCCCTACTCCGCAAACTCCAGACAATACAGAACACCGCCGCCAGACTTGTACTCGGCATTCCCCAGCACGAACACATCAGCCAACACCTGTGGAGACTCCACTGGCTCCCCGTGGAGAAGAGAGTCACCATCAAAGTCCTCACTCACGCCTACAAATGCCTACACAACAATGGACCCAAATAGCTCAACGACAGAATAAACTTCCACGTACCCAAAATAACCCTCCGATCTGCCAACCTCGCACTAGCTGAAACTCTGCGCATCCACAGAGACAGAGCAGGAGGAAGATCATTCTTTCACATTGCAGCCAAGACCTGGAACGAGCTACCAACAGACATCAGGCGTGCCCCCTCCATGAACACCTTCAGGAAGGCTCTCAAGACCTGGCTCTTCGGCTGAACGGATCTGCGTACCCCTACCCTCAGCACCTTGAGACCCAAATGGGTGAGTAGCGCGCTTACAATTCCCCGATTGATTGATTGATTGCCTGCTCTTGCCAGACTACCAAGGGGGTGAGCAGGGGTTATTTTAGAAGTGTATCCCCCTTACCCTGACTAGAAGCAAGGGCCTCTATTTGGACAAAGGTACCTACCTCTGCCAACTAGAGACCCCCCATTTCTAACATCCTCGAGCTGGGAAGTATGTGTGTGTGTAGTCCTCTATCATCTGTTGTGGTACAATTTTGGTTGTGTTCACGAAGTCGTGGTATAACCCCTGTGTGCTTGCAAAAACTATAACAATGATAACTTGAAAAGTCTGAAGCATCCCATCCCCCAACCTCCACCCCGATACTGCCACCAACAAGGAGCATCTATCGCGGAGGAGGAAAACCCGCGCCCCAACGGGTGGGTCCCAGAGGGCCTCATCCAATCATACCCAAACTTCCCATGAAACTTGAACATAAATGTCCAGGGGCGTGATAGTTCCTTGAGATGGCATGCAAGCCGGGATGGTGCAGAGTTCACTGGAAGGATGCCGACCTAATCATGGCTGGAGGCCGGAGATACAAAGGAGATTGGCCCGTATTATGATTCATCGTCCTGGGCCTGAGAACACCAATTGGATATGGATCTGTGCCTCCTCTTGGATTTGTTACTATTTTGCCTGTTTCACTGTGAGCCCTGAGAGGAGTCGGACTCTAGTGGTGGCAGTGTGTGTGGTTTTAGGTGTGTCGTCTCGCCCGCCCAGGTGAAGACCATCTCTAATGTGTCGAAAAAGTAGGACTTGGAGTTATATGTAACTCTCATTCGAGCTGGATATAGTAACATATATTGTATGTTAAGGTCTCCAAGTCTACGCTTAGCTGCTTTGAAGGACTGGCACTGCTGCTGCACCAGTCTGGTGTAATCTGGGAAGATCATAATGGGCCGCGATTTGAAGAGTAGCTGGTCCTTGTGGTTTCTGGCATATTATATGATGGCATACCAGTCTGCATAATTCAGCAGCTTGGCAATCACTGGCAACCACTGGCCTCGGACTCTCTCCTGGGGGTGGCTTCTTAGTCAGCACCCGATTTGCCCTTTCCACAACAAAACAGGTAGACAAGGAGGCTTCCGGCAGGAGGGCCTTCAACCATTGTGTAAGGAAGCGGTCCATGGAGGGGCCCTCACAGCCCTCCCGGAAGCCAATGAAGCGCAGATTATTACGACAAGACCGGCCTTCGGTGTCTTCCACGTGGGACGCCAACTCCTGCACAACCATGGTGAGTTTGTTCACCTTCTTTTGCAGGGTTGCTACTGTGTCTTCATCTGTTGATACGCGTGTCTCCGCTTCCGTGAAACGGTCCACAGCTGTACCTCGGACCCCAAGTCGCCGATCTTTGCTTTGAGGATATCTCGGGCTTGAGTAATTGCAGCTAATAGCACTGCATTGTCTGGAATCGGGCCCCCAGCTTCACCTTCCTTTGTGCCAACCAGGGCGGTAGAAAACTGGCCCAGGGTGCTTTGCTTGGGGCTCGAGCCCGACAGCTTATCCTTGCCCATACCGGTGGGAGAAAGAGGCGTCCAGCAATATCAAATTGAGACTGATCAGTCTTGGACGTTGTCTCAGGGCTCCCCTCTCGGGCGTCTCGCTGATCTCTCCGGGCAACAACACCGCAGGCCGGGCCTCACGGAATCCGACCCACCTCTGACCACAGGCCGCATCAAGCCTAGCCTGGTCGCTTCCATAGTCCTAGGCGGCCAGCCAAGTTGACCCCCTAACAGGATCAGACTTGCCGGAACCCCAACGTGCAGCCCGCCTCAGCAGAGACTCTGTGCTAAAGATGTGATTGCTGCCGCTGGGTAGATAACCCCTGTCGTCTTCCTGGCTGTCTCGTGTTGGAGCGCCGGCAGGGAGGAACCAGTTGCCCAGCTTCACGAGGCGGGTGCCGCCGGCCGCAGTAGCAGGGCCAGCCAGGTCAACTCTGGTAAGTTTTTATATATGGCTTGCTGCGTGTAATCTCAAGCACCGCATATGGAGCCAGATCCAGCCCGCTGCACACTTTGTGGGGCCTCGGTCCCCTACCTTGTCTTGTTGCCGCTCCAAGCTCTTCAAAGTATTTTAGGGGCCTACTAGGGCCTCCGCCTGCCAGTCTCCATGTCCCCGGCAGACTCCTTCCCGTGAGCCACAGGTCGCCGCAGTCGCGTCATCCAGGCTGGGCAGGGCCAAGCGTGTCCCATCTGGTCACCGCCACAGAACCAAGCTGACCGGGATCCAGTTGCCTCACCGCCAGCCCTTCACTGACAGCGCATCCCAGCCTGGGACCGCCCACACGGGCAAGGGAGGCCCCATAGGGTGCCGACACGCGCCCCCAGACACCAGAGCGCTGCCGCACAGGCAATCGGGCCCTACGGAGCCACGGGCTCGCAGACACCCCCAGACCGGCTCGGCCCCTGCCCAGGCTGCCACTGACCTGGCAACAGCCCGCAGCAGCGTCGCCTTGCCTCCGGGGGGTCGAGTCAGCTCCTGTTGGCCCCCTGGGCCACGCTCCGTTCCATGCGACGGCTGGAGGAAGACGTCACCTCCACTCAGGCCCAGGCCCTCGCTGTGCAGCAACCGATCATGGTCAAAGTCTGCCGGTGGGTTGCCGTTTTACCTCGATTTAAGGCACCATTTGTCTCCGGCCGTTAATACGGCCCATGTGCTCCGTTGGAGAAGGATTGCTGTAGGATTGTGGCAGATTAACGGCTTGGACGGCCGGAGCATCGTCATGCCACGTCTGCCATGATGGCTATCCAAGCCACGCCCCCCCTTCATGCAGTTTAGACAAAACCTGGGCATAGTGAACAGTGAAAGGTTGGCTGATCTCAGCGGTTGGGTGGGCACGTAGGGTGACACCAATCCTTGGATGTACAAAGGGTCGAGTCCGTGTCTGGCTCGGAACATATAGCATAAGGCCTTGAATTTAATGTGCTTATCAATCTTAAGCCAATGTAGTTTGTGGAGGAGAGACAGAAGCATATCTGGGCAGCCAAAATAGAAGGCGAACGGTCGCATCCTGGCTTTGAACATGTAGCATAAAGCCTTGAAGTTAATGTGCTTATCGACCTTAAGCCAATGTAGTTTGTGGAACAGAGGAGAGACAAAAGCATATCTGGGCAGCCAAAAAAGAAGGTAAACGGCCGCATCCTAAATGATCTGCAAGCGGTGGATCAAAGATTTGTCGGCGCCCAGATACAGTACAATCTCTTAGTCCAATCTGGACATTACCAGGGCCTGCAGCACTGTTTTCTGTGTTGCCGAAGGAATCAGCTAGAGGATTGGAGAATGGAAAAGCAGGAGGCTGTGAGCTTGGAGACCTGCGGCTTAAGGGAAAGGTTCTTATCCATAATAGAGCCGAGATTCTTAACCTTATTAACCAGCGTGGGTGAAGGCCCAAGTGAGACAGGCCTGTGGTTAACTCCCCAGAGTTTGGGATTATTTCCCAGAATCAGGATTTCTGTTTTGTTGCCATTAAGCTTTAGGGCATTTCTGTTCGTCTAGAGGGAGACGTTAGTCAAACCTAGCCTGAGTGGTGAAGGATCTTGGTTTTGAGCATCAGATAATGAAAAAATAATCTGGGATTCATCAGCATAAGAAAAAAGGGTGAGACCAGACTTTGCATCCGCGAAAGGGCGAACGTAAATGTTGAAAAGCAGGCGGCTTAAAATGATCCCTGCAGACGCCAGAGGTCAGTGTTAGGGTCTTGGATGCATTATTAGCTGACCAGACCTGAAAAGTACGATCTTTCAAAAAGGAAGACATCCACCTCAAGGCCAGGCCAACAATGCCCGACGCCTCCAATCTGTCCAACAGGATGGAATGTAAAACCATGTTGAAGGCCATACAATAGGATAAGGGCGGCCGTCCCACCAGAGTCTAGTTCTTGCCTAAGAAGTTCAGTGACCCCAAGTAGGGCAGATTCGGTATTATAACCTGCCTTAAAACCGGACTGAGATGGGTGGAGCAAGTTACTAGTGGCAAAAGAGGAAACTTGGGTATTGACATGCCTTTCAAAAATCTTAGAGAAGACCGAGAGAAGGGTGATAGGCTGAAGGTTTGACCAGCAAAGAGGATCAAGGTCATCCTTCTTAAGCAGAGGGAGTATCTAGGCATGATTCCAATTCTAAGGGGTGCATAACCCGTGCTCAGAGAAGAATTTAAAAGATCAAGAATCACAGTAAGGGCAACATTGTCAATAATTCTAAGTTTTGACGGGGGAAGGGGATCTAGCGGGGAGCCAGACTTGATGGTACCCACTAAAGTGTGCAGTAATGCTAAATTCAAACAGGGCCGGACTCTGATTTTCAGGGGTTCTTCTGACATTTCGTCTGACTTGTTGAGAAGGGGAGGGGGCGGTGTAAAGGTGCTGGCTAGCCGGGACCACCCTACTGGAAACCTCCCAGGTTGCTAGCCAGGATAGTAATTTGCTCGATTTATTACCCAGGACATTTACCTTTTGAGTGGACGCCCTCCAGAATTGTTGCGCCTCATCCAAGGAGATCTGGCGGAGCTTGGGCCGCACCATCTACAATGAGCGGGCAGTGGACTCTGATGTAGATCCCTCCATTGCGTTTTCCAGTGCAATGATCTGGGTCTCAGGTTCAGTGATGTGAGCCTGCCACAACTGCTCACTACGCCGCACATATCCCTTTAGATGGCCTCGGAGGGAGGACTTACTCGCTGCCCATAAAGTACCATAGGGGGCCACGTACCATTGAGTTTCGTGGAAGAAGGTCCTATTCCACAAACACCATGCATTTCTGGTCCGTTAGGTACCACGCATTGAAGTGCCACATTGGACGGATAAGGTTTGCGGAGAAGGGGAGCATTGTCTGGATCTGTAGTAGGTCACAGGCAGTGAGCCAATAGAGGTCAATTCTAGATTCAATTTTATAGGCTGCTGATAGGTGTGTGTGGGTGTTACGCATGGGGTTCCAGCTACGCCAGGCATCACAAAGCCCCATTGCGTCTGCCCAAGTAGACAAGGCACACACAGCACGCCTTGGGTTTTGGGATGGCTAGGGAAATTTTAGGGTTTATGGTGGGTATGGGGTTTAGGGTGGCAAGGGAATTTTTAAGGTTTATGGTAGGTAGGGGTAGTTGGATTGAAGGACATTGTTAGGGTTAAGGGTGAGTATGGGTTTTTGGGTGGCAAGGACATTTTTAGGATTTAGGGTGGGCTTGGATTTTGGGATGGTAAGAGTATTGGTGCGGGAAGGGCTAAATCCGGAGTTAGTGATAGGCACCTTTCAGTCAGTTCAATTTACGTGGCAACTACGCCAATTGCCCTCTGGAGCATTCTATCAATTGAAGTTGGTTGTAGGGAGGATACAGGTTGCGAGGATGCAGTTTGAATTTTCCCCCCGCAAGTGCCCTTTCCCATATTTGCAAGTGGCGCATGAGAACAACCAAGTCCTTTTGTAATGGCTATGGTCACGGTTGGGCTTCTTAATGATCAGTGTTAGAGGCGATTACCCAGTGCAAGAGTCAAAACTGTGGTTTTAAATAAATAATAGACAACAATGTGGGCAGCCGCAGGGAGAGTAAAGCTGCTTGGATACTGGGCCAGCAGAACGGCCTAACAAGATGTTAAAATCGCTGACCTTGCCTTTACCGCAAAATTAGAACTTCATGTCCAGGGATCTCCGGTGGCAGGGCTCTAACGGGCGCAGACTGGCCCGGGCTTTGCCTGGGCGCGGCTCGGGCATGCCCACGCACGTCCCGCACTGCATCAGCCTTCCTCTGTTTTTGTAGCGCCTCTGGGCAAGCAAGGCTGGTGATGGCGGAAGCCGCAGGGCAAACCGGGACCTGTAGTCCCCAGCAGAACAGGTGGCAGCAATTACTGGCGTCCCACGCTGTGGGAGCCCTCCTCCGTTTTTGTAGCGCCTCCATAATTTTAGGGTTTGTGAGTTAATAGGGTGATATATACATATAAAATAGAAATTAGTTTGCACTTAAATGTTAATTTTCTACAGTGCCTATGTCTTTGCAATGCATGCTTTTACAGCACAAATGTAAGTATTTTAAACCCATTACACGAACATACTGTATATATGTGTATATATATATATATATATATATATATATATATATTCACTTAAAAAACCATAGGTTTCACACATGTTATAGTTAGGTGGATATTTCACTCGTAAAAAACCAATGAAATTCCCCCGTTATAGTTAGTTCAGATAACTATAACTCGCGCGACCGCAATCCACTGCTGATGACGTCACATATTACATCACTCATGACATGGTCAGTGGCATCACTCATGACATCACTGATGACATCATCCTTGTGATAGAGTGGCGGCTGCGCGAGTTATAGTTATCTGAACTAACTATAACGGGGGAATTTCATTGGTTTTTTACGAGTGAAATATCCACCTAACTATAACATGTGTGAAACCTATGGTTTTTTCAGTGAATTTGTACGGTTTTTTAAATGCTAAGTTATGTATGTATTATTATTTTTTTTATATAATTATTTTACAATAAACTACATATGAAAAAAAAACGCACCCCCGCGATTTTTTTAAAAAAAACATTAAAATGTTTTTTTCTGCCTTCGGGGTCCTTCAGGGACCCCCTGACAAAGGCTAGGGGGTCAGGAACTCTCCACCCTGCCCCCTTTTCACGTTCGCCACCTTCCTTTTTCACTCTCGCACTGATAACAAACAAAATGGCGGCCGACACTTCCTGATTTCGACCGATTCAAATGTTGACTAACATGTAACCACCAATCAGAATTACGCTCGCGCACGTTAGGATGCTCGCACGGTGCTCGCACGGTGCGCGCACGGTACGCTGCTATAGATATGTATGTGCTTTTAACTGCAATTTTCTCAGGAACTACTGAACAGATTGACTCCATATATGCAAAAGGCACATCCCTGAGCTGAGGACTACCTCTCTGCCAAATTTCAAGTAATTCTGTTCAGCCGTTCGGGCTGTACCTTGGACTAAAGATCCCTATGGAAAATTGCATGGGGAAAATGCATTTTGGGACCCCCCTTTTTTCTCAGCCCCCGCTTGACGAATCCCCCCGAGACTTTCAGGGTAGGAGCGGAGCAGAGCGCCCCACCTATTTCGAAAATTTCGCGAGGATTCGTCAACTGGCGCCAAAGTTATTCCAAATAGAATGTTGCGGATTTCCTATGGAAACACGGTCTTAACTATAACTATCTACTGGCGACCGCCAGTAGATAATATATTTTCACTGAAAAAACCATAGGTTTCAGGCCTGATATAGTTAGGAATTAGCATTTAAAAAACCTTTGAAATTCACTTAAAAAACCATAGGTTTCAGGCCTGATATAGTTAGGAATTAGAAAATTTAAAAAACCTTTGAAATTCACTGAAAAAACAATAGGTTTTAGGGGTGTTATAGTTAGCTGGACATTTCACTCGTACAAAACCATTGAAATTCCTCCGATATAGTTAGTTGTACTAACTACATCTCGCGCGCCCGCAATCCACTGCTGATGATGTCACATTTTACATCATTCATGACATGGTCAGTGACATAACTGATGACATCTCAAATGACATCACTGATGACATCACTGATGACATCATCCAGTGAATGTGGTTTGGTTCGTTATTAAATATGTATTATATATATATATAGCAACTTGCATTGAAGAATGGGTGGATATATAAATATAAATATCTGGATGGAGGATTTAGTAGCAGTGTGATTGACTGTTTTCTTGACTAATTTATAGTGTCTCACTAAATATATTGGATAGTGACAAAACTGTGTGAATATCTGTATAACTTTGTTAGTTGTTGTGTAAACTGCTGCACCAGTTGGTTACTAGCTACGTGAAAGTCTATATTATTTATTGATTAGTTAACTGAGTATTTGTATGGGAGAGTGAATGTGTGTGTGTAGTTCGGTGGGGGGGTGTGACTGCCCAAAGATGTGTGAATAGTTGATTCAGTAGGTATCTGAAGTTAAACCTACATGTTATAACAGTTGTTTGGGTGAGTGAATATCTTTATGGGTGTGGCGATGAGCCAATATATGTCTCAATGGTACATGTCCAACAAACTAGAAAAATAAAAGCCAGTGTATGTGTCAGTTGTTGTATATAAATAAGTATACATAAGACTCAGTGATTGTATGAGTGACTGTATGGATAACTGTATAGTTGTAATAGTGTTTTTATAACACACTAAGGATGAGTTATCTATATGAATAGATGAAGTGGTGTTTTTATAAGTGTATAGCTAAGTAAAAGTAAGTATGATCCATTGTTTGCATATGTGAGTAGGATTACTTCATAAGTGATTAGGATGTGTGCTGGTGTGTAATGTCGATTTAGGTGTATAAGTATATTTGATAGTGTTCTATTGATCATTGACAGCATGTATGAGTGAATCTATAGGTACGTGATTAGATGTGTGTATAGATCTAGGAATCACTGAGTGGGTGTTTAGAAACTTGTATTGGTGTGTCAATGGTTTTAAATCTGGCACTCTCTATTTTACAGTTAGTGATGAAAGGTTATAATAGTGTATGATGAGGTGTATCTGATTGTCACATGGATGATGTCATCAGTGATGTCATTTGAGATGTCATCAGTGATGTCACTGACCATGTCATGAAGGATGTAATATGTGACATCATCAGCAGTGGATTGCGGGCGCGCGAGATGTAGTTAGTACAACTAACTATATCGGAGGAATTTCAGTGGTTTTGTTCGAGTGAAATGTCCAGCTAACTATAACACCCCTAAAACCTATTGTTTTTTCAGTGAATTTCTAAGGTTTTTTAAATGCTAATTCCTAACTATATCAGGCCTGAAACCTATGGTTTTTTCAGTGAATTCCAAAGGTTTTTTAAATGCTAATTCCTAACTATATCCGGTCTGAAACCTATGGTTTTTTTCAGTGAATTTCAAAAGTTTTTTAAATGCTAATTCCTAACTATATCAGGCCTGAAACCTATGGTTTTTTCAGTGAATTTCAAAGGTTTTTTAAATGCTAATTCCTAACTATATCAGGCCTGAAACCTATGTTTTTTTCAGTGAATGTCAAAGGTTTTGTAAATGACAATTTTTAATGTATTAATTGTTATACTGATCTTTTTGATACCGATTTACTACATTGTTTTAACTGTTTATTTTTAGATATTTTATTTTGTATTTACATTTTACATTACAATACGAAATATACTTTCTCAGAATGAATTACTTTAGTTTAAATACTTTGCAAATAGGCAATAGACTTTTAAGTACCTGTAGTTACAGTTGTTGCAATGGGCAACACAATTTCAAACACAAAGCAACATTGAGCTCAATGTGAATTTCTAGTCCAATGCAATTAGTTACTTTATGGATTACTTTTCTAACCACAGGACTAGACGCTAGATTCAGTCCTTGGACATCTTCTGTAAACAGTTGAGTAAAAGCGTTTTGGTTACAGTAGTGATTTTTAAGGATTATTATTGTATTTTAAAAGTTGACACTGAATTTTTTTCACATAGAATCACCAATGTTATCCTATGGCAGAAAATTCACTTAGCAGGTAAGTAGTGTTATCGTTACTTTTTCTTACTCAGTGGTGCCTCCTGGATCCAGGACAGGTGAATCTCCTGTAAACAGTTGAAAGAATGTGTTTAAGTCATACAGATGATTTTTTAGGAATATTTTTAGTTTGTGAAATTGACAGAAACTTTTCTACTTAAAAGCACACAATGGATTCCTATGGAAGGAAATACAAGTTACTGGTAAGTACGCTTAGAATTACTTTTCAGAGTCAGTGCTGGTCTAAAAGATGCAGCACTGGGTTCTCTCCTAATAACAGGTGAGTAAATCGGAATTCGTAGTTTGGCTGATTTTAGAGGAATATTTGTACGTTTCGAAAATGGACACAGAAACTTTTCTGCTGAAAACCACACAATGGATTCCTATGGAAGGAAATACAAGTTACTGGTAAGTACGCTTAGAATTATTTTTCAGGGTCAGTGATGGGCTAAAAGATGCAACCCTGGGTTCTCTCCTGAGAACAGGTGAGTAAATCGGAATTCGTAGTTCGGCTGATTTTAGAGGAATATTTGTATGTTTCAAAAATGGACACAAACTTTTCTGCTGAAAACCACACAATGGATTCCTATGGAAGGAAATATAAGTTACTGGTAAGTACGCTTAAAATTATTTCTCAGGGTCAGTGCTGGGCTAAAAGATGCAGCACTGGGTTCTCTCCTGAGAACAGTTGAGTAATTCGTAATTCGTAGTTCGGCTGATTTTAGAGGAATATTTGTAGGTTTCAAAAATGGACACTTTGAAACTTTTCTGCTGAAAACCAGACAATGGATTCCTATGGAAGGAAATACAAGTTACTGGTAAGTACACTTAGAATTATTTTTCAGGGTCAGCGATGGGCTAAAAGATGCAGCCCTGGGTTCTCACCTGAGAACAGGTGAGTAAATCGGAATTCGTAGTTCGGCTGATTTTAGAGGAATATTTGTACGTTTCAAAAATGGACACTTTGAAACTTTTCTGCTGAAAACCACACAATGGATTCCTATGGAAGGAAATACAAGTTACTGGTAAGTACGCTTAAAATTATTTTTCAGGGTCAGTGCTGGGCTAAAAGACGCAGCACTGGGTTCTCTCCTGAGAACAGTTGAGTAAATCGGAATTCGTAGTTCGGCTGATTTTAGAGGAATATTTGTACGTTTCAAAAATGGACACTTTTAAACTTTTCTGTGAAAACCACACAACGGATTCCTATGGAAGGAAATAAAAGTTACTGGTAAGTACGCTTAGAATTATTTTTCAGGGTCAGTGCTGGGCTAAAAGATGCAGCCCTGGGTTCTCTCCTGAGAACAGGTGAGTAAATCGGAATTCGTAGTTCAGCTGATTTTAGAGGAATATTTGTACAATGGTAAAGGAAGGGGACGGGGCCTGAGGTGACGTGTGCAAACACGCCCTGTGGCGCGTTTTAAGTTGGGGAATTAATTCCTCTTCAATCCTGCGGTCCTCTGGGGGCCAACTAGCCCACCAGGTACCTCCAGTATGCGTCAGGGAGCTGCGTTGCAGAGCGGTGTTCAGAGGCCACTCCCCTTTTTACAATACTCTGCAACGCAGCTCCGTGGCGCTTCCTGGAGGTACCTGGTGGGCTAGTTGAGGGTCCCGGGGTGGGCACCCCGGGACCCTGCAGGAGCCGGCCCTGGGGGGTGGCGGTCCCTAGGGCCTATTCAAGGCTGCAGGAGGGGGGCCGCGTGGCCCCCCTCCCACATGGACAAGTTGCCACGCGGGTGGCAGTCCCCGGGCTGGGGGGGGCCTGAGAGCCCCCATCCCACATAATTTTAAGCCCCGGGGGGTGGCGGTCCCCGGGGCTGGAGGGGGCGTGAGCCCCCCGCACATAGTACCTCGGAGTCCCGGGGGTGGCGGTCCCCGGGGCAGTATGGGGGGGATTGGGACCCCCCCACACTTTTTTTATTACTCCTCCCGGGGGCCAATTACCAAAGAAGCGCGGGAGCCCCGCGCTTCTTTTTTTTTCTTTTTCTTTTCGGCCGAAATTCGCGCTGGGTGCGCAAATCTCGCCGATTTTTTTTTAAAAAAAAATGCTTTTTTTGGCCCTGGGGGTCCTTGTGGGACCCCCTGAGCAGTCCTAGGGGGTCAGGGTGTTTCTACCCTGCCCCCTTGTCGCGTTTTTCACGTTTGTTTTATAGGTTTCTTGTGCCTCGGTTCTACCGAGGCACAAGATGGCTGCCAACACTTCCTGATCTGGAGTGTTGACAGCCAATTAGAATACAGCTCGGGTGCGGGGAGGGTGCGCGGATCCTCCGTGGCCATAGATATATCTATCTTTTTAACTCTAATTTACTCAGGAACTACTGAACGGATTTACACCATTTAAGCAAAAGGCACGAGTCTGAACTGAGGACTACCTCTTTGCCAAATTTGGTGTAATTCCGTTCAGCAGTTCGGGCTGTAGCTGCGTCAACAGGTCCTATTGGAAAATGCATGGGGAAAACGTGTTTTGGGACCCCCCTTTTTTCTCGGACCCTGCTTGACAAATCACCGTGAAATTTTCAGGGTAGGAGCGGACCAGAGCTGGTAAAAGTTTGGGAAATTTCGCGAAGATTCGTCAATCTGCGCCAACGTTATTCCAAATAGAATGTTGCGGATTTCCTATGGAAAATAGGTCCTAAATATATCTACCTACTGGTGACCGCCAGTAGGTAATATATATACACACACACACACATATATATATATATATATATATTATCTACTGGCGGTCGCCAGTAGATAGTTATAGTTAGGACCGTGTTTCCATAGGAAATCCGCAACATTCTATTTGGAAAAACTTTGGCGCCGGTTGACGAATCCTCGCAAAATTTTCAAAATAGGTGGGGCACTCCGCTCCGCTCCTACCCTGAAAGTCTCGGGGTGATTCGTCAAGCTGGGCCCGAGAAAAAAGGGGGGTCCTTTAGTCGAAGGTACAGCCCGAACGGCTGAACAGAATTACCTGAAATTTGGCAGAGAGGTAGTCCTCAGGTCAGGGAAGTGCCTTTTGCAGGTCTGGTGTCAATCTGTTCAGTAGTTCCTGAGAAAATCAAAAGTATAATCATATATATATGTGGGCGTTGCCTAACCACACATCTCATCCTGAGATCTGATTGGCTGTCAGCACTTCATCCAAGAAGTGTTGGCAGCCATCTTGGGACCAATATACATGATAGCACCTCATTAAAAAGCATTGCAGTTAATAGAAGGTTTTAAGACTTTAGTTACATTATAAATCATTTGTTGATGGTACCATAGTCATTTTATGAATTGTGGTATGTCCTAAGGTGATTTCACCATGTGAAAAAGCCTTCTGCTGGGATATCATGATTGAGAGAAAAATATTTTCTCATGCTTTTCCCACAGAAGTTTGGAAGGTGATCTATAAGCTAAACTGAGAGCTTATTTTCTGTAAATTCATATTATCTTTCTCAGTCATGTGAGAATGAAGTCTGACATTCTCAGTAAAACATGTACATCCAACAAGGGCAGAGACAGTCGGTTGATTCCTTTGTGTTCTACTGCAGCTTCCCAGAGTGTTCCAAAGAACAGCTAGAGCGCTAACAGTCCTACTTATGATAAACGTATGGCACACCTGAAGCCATCTTGCTTGGATTAAAGTGGTAACTCTTAAAACATTTAATTTAAAAAGGAACAAAATGAGGGGGTTCATTTTTCCATAAAAAGCATGATTAGTGCTGCAGAAAGAAAAATTAGGGCACATTTTGAGGGACTTCTCAAATCCTCTTCTATTTCATTAACAAATTCTGACATGCAGACTGAAACATGCACTTTCAATACCAGCAGCAGTTTTCCCTGGTGAGCAGTAGCTTTACTACAGTGATCTAATGAGCAAAAAGAGCGCTAACATTCTGAATTTATGGCAAATGTGTGACACATCTGAATGCCTTCTTGATGGAATCAAAGTAAAAAACTGAAAGTATTTCCTACTAAGGAGACTGCAGTAAATGAGGAAATTGAGAAACTTCATAACAAATAAGTCTCCCAAGATGGCCACCAGAGACAAAAGAGCCCAAATGTAGCCCAGATATCACCCAGTTGTAGCCCAAGTATAGCCCAATGACAGAATGTCCCAGAGTGTTCTTAAAAACAACTAGAGCGCTTACTGTCTTCATTATGACAAAAGTATGGCACACCTGAAGCCATCTTGTTTGGAATAAACTGGTAACACTTAAAACATTTAATTTAAAAAGGAACACAATAAGGGGGTTCATTTTGCCATACAAATTATGATTAATGCTGAAGACAGAAAATGAGGGCACATTTTGAGTGACTTCTGAAATCCTCTTCTATTTCATTAAAAAATTCTGACATGCAGACTGAAACATGCACTTTTAATACCAGGAGCAGACTTCCATGGTGAACAGTAGTTTTACTACAGTAATCTAATGAGCAACTAGAGTGCTAACATTCAGAATTTATGGCAAATGTGTGACATATCTGAATACCTTCATGATGGAATCAAAGTAAAAAACTGAAAGCATTTCCTACTGAGGAGACTGCAGTACATGAGGAAATTAGGAAACTTCATAACAAATAAATCTCCCAAGATGGCCACCGGAGACAAAAGAGCCCAAATGTAGCCCAAAATCAACCAGATGTAGCCCAAATATAGCCCAATGACAGAAGTGTGCAAAACACTTATTATTTTGTGTTTTTGCAGTGTTATATAGTGCACACTTGTCAGGTATTGGAGTGCTTTACATGAGCATTGGTTACATCACACAAGAACAAATTCATTTTGGTTGTAGACATGGGGAGACTAAGTGATTTGACCAGAATCACAGAATGTCGAGCTGAAGCAGAAACTCCAACCTGGTTCCCCAGTTGCAAAGTCTGCAGTTCTGGAAGTAACACTACATCCTCTCCCCTAAGTGCAACATTTAATCAAGTGGTCAACTGGATAAAAAAACATAAAGATAACAAATAATTTAAAAGTGCTTTGTCGCTATTTGAAAACTCAGAAAATATGTCCTTATTTTAGTCTTTTAGAGCACTAACCATAATTTTGATGCCAATAAGACCCTCTCATATATGTAATTTCTAAAGGAAATGCTCTAGGTATTACAGTTTTGATTACATCAAGATGACGTCAGGCGTTCCACACTTTTGTAATAAATATAGAATGTTAGCAATCTAGTTGTTCATTAGGATACTGTTGAGAGGCAGAGGCTAGTGGCACGGACTCTGAAAATTGAAGGCAGGTAGGAGGGTGCAAAGGCAACAATTTAACCACACTGAGCAGGCAGGAAGGGCCGTGGTAGCACAACAGACTATGGAGGGCAGTGGAAAGGGGGGCAGGGGCAACAAACCAACAATACAGGACTTGCAAGAGAGGCTGTGGCAATGTAATAGACCATTGTGGGCAGAAGGAAGATGCAATGGTAGTACAACCATACATGCCAACAGACCCGATTCAGCCAGAAAACGTCCAATGTTTTTAAGCTCAAATGGGCTTTATTTGATCTGTCTCCTGTCTACAATCTCCTCTTTTTCAATGTAACCCAAAGGGGAAAATCAATACCCCAATTTTTTTTCAAAATCTCCCTCTTACCAAGTTCAAAATGTTCGCAAGTATGGTACATTGGATCATGGAAGGAAATGGGGTAGGGACATGGACTTGGATAACAGAGGACAGGAGGGACATGGAGAGGTGCACCAAACTGACCCTGCAGGGCAGGCATCAGGGTTTGCAGCAGCACAATACACCACACAGGGCATGCAGGACGGGAGTGCAGCACAACAATCCATAGAAAGCAAGAGGGAGGGGAACGGACCATGCACATGGACAACAGAGAACAGAGGGGCAGGAGGCAATGGTAGCTAGCTGACCATAATGGACAGACAGGAGAGAAAGCTCCAGCATAACAGACCATAAAGGGCAGGAGGGACGGATCAGGGGCATTACAATGGAACAGACAAGCCAGGAGGGAGGGATTAGGGGTCTGCACATGTAAACAGAGGGCTGGGGGCAAGGGGGCAGGGCAGAAGCAGCAAGATAGCCATGGAGGTCAGGCAGGATGGGCACTAGAAGCAAGACACACCATGAAGAGCAACAGTGAGACTGTGATGGCATACACACAGACCATGGAGGGAAGGTGGGAGGGGGTCAGGGGCAGCTAACTGACCACACAGGGAAGGTGGGAGGGGCCATGGCAGCACAGAAGACCATGCATGGCAAGTGGGAGGGTTAGTGGCAGCACAATGGCTATGATGGGCAAGAAGGAGGGTGCAGGGGCATACACAAAGGACGATGGAGGATAGAAGGGAGGGTCAGGACCTGTGCACAGACAAGAAAGTTCAGGGGAAGGGGCCTCACAACAGACTGCATGGGGCAGGCAGGAGGAGCAGTTGCAGCACAACAGACCAGGGAGGGCAGAAGGGTGTGGCAGTACAATGGACCATGTAGGACAGGAGGAAGAGGATAGGGGCATGGCATGTGGACAGGCAGGGTAGAGGTGGCAGGGACAGGTTACAGTCATCTGACAATGCTAGGCAGGTGGGAGGGGAGTGGCAGCTCAACAGAACACTCAGAGTAGATAGGAGTGGCAGGTCCATGGAACATGGTGGGCAAATAGGATGGAGCAGGGGCATGCACAAAGACATCGGAGGGCAGGGGGAAGGAGAATAGGGGCAGCAAGCTAAGCACAGAGTTTAAGCAGGAGGTCAATGATGGGGCATAGAATTGGGCAATGGAGGGCAGGAGGAGTGGACTGGTACATCATACTAAATTGAGGGCAGTGGCAGCACATCAGAACATGCATGGCAGGAGGGAGGAGGCTAGTCCATGGATTCACACAACAGAGGATAGGGAGGAGGAGGATGGGGCAGCAAGCTAACTGTTCAGAGAAGGCGGGTATTAGGAACTTTATTGTTTTTAAAACGTGTGTCTGTGCGAACTACTTAAAATATGAACAAGTATGCAGCATAATCTCACTTTTATTCAGGAAGAAGAGGACGTTTGTGACTGTGACTCCGGGCTCACTTGGCAGAAACACCCCCTGACCCTCCACACCCTATTGCAAAATGTAATGCCCGTGAAAAGGGTAGGTGAACACAGTGTTATATAGAACATAGTCCTGAGAGCATGATTGAAAATGAAAACTAGATATAGTGTATGCTATAAACTATGCACCAAAAAGTGTGATATAAGATGAACCGGGCGTGAAATATTATATGCAATACATTGTGCGCAATGACAGATTCATTGGAGAGCGCGAGATAGCACAGGCACTAGCGCGTGCTATGCGATATGCGCCTTGGAGTGCAATATGCACAGGGCAGTGTTGTGTAACTTAACTAGTCTCTAAAGTTGTAATATAAAATATGTGCTGGGGAGTGTAACGTTGCATATGCACTGTGACAAAGATATGGATCCCAGATTGTAATATGTATGGCATAGCACTGTGCGTTATAACATAGGCATCGAGGAAGGCACGTTAGATGGGGCAATATAACCCGTGCGAAGACAAGTGTGGCATGACATATTCACGGGGTGGTGTTACAGTGCACATGGGCTAGAGAGTGTCATAGCATATGCACTAGCTAGTGGAAAACAACAAAGAGGTGTGTGGCACTCAGCAGGCAATGGTGGGTGTAACACAGCATTGGGCTCTGCCAGGAGCGCGCTGTGACTCTCAAGTGATGTTCGTCCCCTTTCCAGAGAGTAAAATAAAAATTATTACACATCCGGCAGTGGATGTGTGTTTTATTAACCGTGAGGGGGGTTTCTTGCATAGTTTTGGTCGAATTTTTGTCGAATCCCCTTTGAATGGCTTGGTGTGCATGTGTATTAAATGTGCCCGTCAATAGCCACCCATGTTTGTATAAATAAACGACAAGGTGTCTACCGGGATTAGGCACGGTAGGGCATCAGACATGTCAGAGCTTCACTAGTGGTGTAAATACATTCCACGTGGATTCATTGTATGCATAGTCGCCTTTTAATGAATATCACGCAAATCGTCATGGCGATAGGTACGTACGGTTTGTCCAGCATGTCCTAGGTGTGTCTATAAATATATATTTTTTAAAAATAGTAAAAAACAGTGGCCGGCCCTGGGGATTGGGGTCAAAAAAATATAATTAGGAGACAGGCCCTGGGGGATGGGGTCATCAGGGCCAATAAATTAGAATAAGAAGGGGAACCACACAGCCCCCCTTCTTAAAAAATTAAAATAAATAAAAGACTGGCATCGTGCCGGAGGACACGCCCCCTCCTTGCAGCACTCTGCAAACGCGCCCCCTGGTGAGTTGTAAGTTGGGGAATTAATTCCTCTTCAATACTGAGGGTCCCTGAGGGCCAACTAGCCCAACAGGCATCTCCAGTATGCGCCAGGGAGCTGCGCTGCAGACAGGTGTTCTGAGGCCACGCCCCTTTTTACACCTCTCTGCAACGCAGCTCTGTGGCACTTACTGGAGGTACCTAGTGGGCTAGTTGGACCCTAGGGACCCTCAGGATTCAAATGAACTTAATCTCCCAACTAAAAACGGACACAGGGCGTGTTTACACAGTGGTGAAGGGAGGGGACGGGGCCTGAGTTAACGTGTGCCAAAACGCCCTGTGGCCTGTTTTAAGAGGTAGTTTTAATCCCCCTGCCCTATTATATACTAGGGGCTTACAGAGGAGGTCATGCTAATCACAGGGGGACCCCAACGCATAATGTTCCCTAGTGTATGTAGGTGTTTTCACTGTATTCTAAGTGTCTTTTAACATAGCACTGGCTCTAGGACTGGTTAGTCAGACTCAGTTACCACCAGTATCCGTCTGAAAAAGTTGAGGGTACAGGATGATTTTGTAACAAGGCTTCTTTCTGCTCTTCTTTTTGTTCTTTCTGCACGTTATCCTTCTTCCTGCACTTTTCTTCGTCTTTGAGGACTTCTGTTGCTTCTTTCTGCACTTCTTTTTTTTCTTTCTGTGCATTTTTTCTTCTTTCTTCACATGTCCTATCTCTGTAGGCATAGTTAGAAATTAGCATTTAAAAAACCTTTGAAATTCACAGAAAAAACCATAGGTTTCAGGCACTTTATAGTTAGGAATTAGCATTTAAAAAACCTCAGAAATTCACTGAAAAAACCATAGGTTTCAGGGGTGTTATAGTTAGCTGGACTTTTCACTTGTACAAAACCATTGAAATTCCCCCGTTATAGTTAGTTCAGCTAACTATAACTCGCGCGCCCGCAATGCACTGCTGATGATGTCACATATTACATCACTCATGACATGGTCAGTGACATCACTCATGACATCACTGCAGTTCTCAGAGTGCATTCCCGCCACCTGGGCACCTGGAGCTTTCATTAATATACGGCACGCCCTTGCCGTAGGGAATGCACCACCGCAGGATCGGATGCGGGTCGGTGGCTGAGAATCCTCCCAGCTGATCGAGGAGAACGGTACCGGAATAATGATGTTCCATTTCGTGGGGCCCATCCAGGGCAAGAAACTGTTGCCACACTACCTTTACCACAATCCTGTGGGTGACTGCTTTAACTAACAGCCTATCAGAAGGCAGCAGATTTGTATTTAAGGCGTGGCTTATGAAACACAGATTAATGGCCTCTGAAGAAGTGTAAACGAAACGCGTCAGGCCGCATCTCATGTTTGGGGCATCCACAAGGTATTGCTGTTCTCAGAATGCATTCCCGCCACCTGGGCACCTGGAGCTTTCATTAATATACGGCACGCCCTTGCCGTAGAGAATGCACCACCGCAGGATCGGATGCGGGTCGGTGGCTGAGAATCCTCCCAGCTGATCGAGGAGAACGGTACCGGAATAATGATGTTCCATTTCGTGGGGCCCATCCAGGGCAAGAAACTGTTGCCACACTACCTTTACCACAATCCTGTGGGTGACTGCTTTAACTAACAGCCTATCAGAAGGCAGCAGATTTGTATTTAAGGCGTGGCTTATGAAACACAGATTAATGGCCTCTGAAGAAGTGTAAACGAAACGCGTCAGGCCGCATCTCATGTTTGGGGCATCCACAGGGTATTGCTGTTCTCAGAGTGCATTCCCGCCACCTGGGCACCTGGTGCTTTCATATATATATATATATATATATATATATATATATATATATATATAATCAAAACACACCATGAATTCTCCGCACTTCCGTTGAGGCGAACAGAGAGACACAAACCCAACAAATATATGGCACTGATCTTTTATTCCTCAAGAATGACGCGTTTCGCATAACTCGTGTCCTTGCTCACATATCAACAAATGTAATTCACCATCTTTTTTTATATATGTATGCTATTTCATTGCAACCACATGGTAAATAGACATAGAAGACACACTGGCACAACATTTTACACAATGGTAAGTCTGTTTTCTATCTGTTAATGCTTGGCACAATGTACTATTAGAAATATTGATTTCATTGCATATACAAGTTTGTTATACAATGTTCATTATTAGCGAATCATAAATTAAACAATAATCAATAGGATGCTGAATAAAGTTGAGTCCTTTGGGAAATTTACTGTCCATTTTTAGTATAATTTCGGACTCTGGTTGCCTTAACATCCTTTCCCTATCCCCTCCTCTTCGGAGCTTGGGGATAGCAGCTACCACAAAATATTTCAAACAACAAAAGTCATTATTATGTACTTGCTTGACATGGCGAGCTACCGGGAAAATAGAATCATTGTTAACGATGGCTCGCAGATGTTGTAAAATTCTGACGTGCACCTGCAGCTTGGTACTTCCCACATATCTCAAGCCACAGGTGCACGTCAAGACAAACTGCAAACTCCGTTTTGCAATTAAATCAACCTTTGATTAAAATCTTTTCTGGACTAAAAGGAGTTATATAAAATGTGGTGTTCTCACCAAACCTACATGCTCTGCAAGAAGAACATTTTATGAACCCTTGTCTAGGGTGTAACCACATCTTGGCAGTTGCTAGTTCAGGATTAGTTTTGACAATTTGTGTTCTCATTGAAGGACCCTTTCTGTATGTGATCGTGGGTTGCGCAGGGAGGCTAGGAGCTTGCACCCATCTGTCATTATTATTGGCCAATTGCGTCTTATTAATGACCTGATCTTTCTTTCCTGTTTGTTAAAAGAGGTCATCATTCTCTGGGCATTATCCACACAGTCTGATGTCTCTACATTTCTGACATTGGAGAAAACAGAATCTCTAGATTTTTCTCACTGCCTCTTTGAGAATGGTCTCACTATATCCTCTCATTTTAAATCTTTCGAGAACCTATTGTATACATATTGTGAAGTCCTCTTCTGTGCTGCAGATTCTTTTTAGATGCAAAAGCTCACTAAACAGAATATTTTTGATAAGATGTTTGGGGTGTACACTGCTGGCATGGAGTGTTGTATTGCCAGCAGTAATTTTCCTATATAACGTGGTAGCTATTTTGCCATCTTTTATATAGACTTTGGCATCTAAAACATCAACGCCTTGTTTGCTGATTTGCGAAGTAAATTTAAGATTGGCAGTATTTACATTAATGTTATTGATAAAATCAATAGCACTCTTTTCATCTCCTCTCCACACAATAAAAACATCATCTATATATCTTAGCCAGTGTTGTACATGGTTGATATACTCAGAGAGGTGTGTGCGCTTAAGGACCTGCTCCTCCCACCAGCCAACATACAAGCATGCATAGCAGGGGGGAGAATCAGGCCCCCATCGCAACACCCCTCTTTTGTAAATATACATTGTTTCCAAATGTGAAATAGTTGTTGTGTACACACCAGGAAGTCAAATTTAAAAGCATCTTGTTATGATTGTAACAATCCAAGGGCCTGGTACTTAAGAAATGTTCTATAGCATTCAACCCTGTTGTGTGTTCTATACTGGTGTACAGTGATTCGATGTCCAACGTAATGAACATCAAATCATCTGCCCAGTGAAAGTCTTGCAATTTCTTAAGGAAGTCCCCAGTATCTTTTATATATGTTGGAAGTTGCTTAACAAAGTACTGCAGAAAAAAGTCCACGTACTGCATTGCATGTTCTCCCACACTGTTTATGGCTGATATAATCGGTCTGCCAGGAATAGGTGAGTTTTTTTTGTGGACCTTAGGAATAAAATACAGCCTTGGTAATACCGGATGTTCCACATGCAGAAATCGATATTCATCCATAGAGATGACTCCCTATCTTTTCCATTCCAGAAGTTTCATTTTCAAAGTTTCTTTGGCTACATTATATTTTTTTGTGTTAGTTTTTTCATAGCAGGACTGATCTTCAAGATGTCTACGTGCTTCCAATAAATATTCTTTTTGTGGCCAGATGACTATATTGCCTCCCTTATCAGATTTTGCAACAACTATTTCAGGATTATTGCTAAGTTTTTTCATTAGCTTGAAATATTGCAATTCTTGATCACTTTTATGACGTTTTCTGTGTTTGATTTGATGGTGTAATTTCTTGATGTCCTCTGTAACTACTTCGTGAAAAATGTCTATGGCATCTTTAGGCATTGAAAGTTTGTTTCAATCAAAGAAGGACTTAGGGAAACACAACAAAACAAGGATAATAAGAGTGAGTCAAGTACAGAGCTCCTAGCATCAGATACTTCCACATTATTGACATTGCATGATCTCAGTGAAGGCGATAACAGCAACGATCAAGGCTCCACGTATGAACAGTAAACACAAGAAAGGCTGTCTAATGCAAGCATCAAACAACGAGGAGCTGGCATGAGCCCATTTAAGCCCAAATCCAATTTTCTTTAGGCATTGCCGGAATAAAATTGGATTTGGGCTTAAATGGGCTCATGCCAGCTCCTCGTTGTTTGATGCTTGCATTAGACAGCCTTTCTTGTGTTTACTGTTCATACGTGGAGCCTTGATCGTTGCTGTTATCGCCTTCACTGAGATCATGCAATGTCAATAATGTGGAAGTATCTGATGCTAGGAGCTCTGTACTTGACTCACTCTTATTATCCTTGTTTTGTTGTGTTTCCCTAAGTCCTTCTTTGATTGAAACAAACTTTCTCAGTTTTAATTTACGGAGAAAGCAGAAGATGTCCACTCTTGTACGTGTGTAATTAAAATCACTCATGGGGCAGAAGGACAACCCCAGCGATAATAATTGCTTTTCTGCCTCTGTCAATGTTATGGTAGATAAATTGATAATGGTGTTATCATTAGTTATCATTTTCTGCGCCAGTATGACTTTTTTGTTGTTTTTGCATTTCCGCTTCTTGCGCCTTTCCCTTCTTCTTGTGTTTTTTCTTATTCTACTTTCTTCTTTTGATTTCTTGGTCTTAGGGTTTGGCGGCGGTCTGACGGTAAAAACTCCACCTCTTCTCCTAATTCCAGTTTTCTTCCATGTCCCAGCTCACCCAGGCTATTTGTGCTTCCTCCATCTGATGAAACCTCGCTGGTAAGAGATTCTACATCCGTCATGCTAGACATTTCATTTTCCTAAATATCGAAGAATTGCACCGAATTAATTGTTGCTTTCATTCCTTTAACATTGAATGTAACTTTCTTCGCGTTCTCATATTTACGTGCGAAAGTAAATATCCGACCCTGCTTGTAGTAGAACTTGTCTCTGGAGAATTTATACGCTTTGCGTGTTTTCATTTTATCTTCTTGTTTGTTTAACCGATCTCGTATATCTTCTCTCGCTTTTGAAATGAAATCACTTGGTTCCAATTTGCTCAAATAGTCATTCAATTGATCAATCTCCAGAATCAAAGTTTGCCGGTCAATCGCTGCGTATTTGACCAGAAGTTTTACTAAATTCATCGATGCCAGTAAGTTACTTTCGCCCCACTCTTTTAACATACTCGGATTTGGGCTTTCATAGCTCAGAGCCAGTAAATCCTCAATCCACGTGGCATACGCCCTACCTCCACATATTTCGAAAGTGATTTGTGCTCACACCACTTAGTTATTTCTGATCTCATACACAAATATACATATATTTTAAAAAAAATGTTTAAACTTACCTATTAAATACTTATATTTTTGTGATAAAGACATACTCGTGGCAGAAAAAAGTTGTTGTAAAGACTTTTATTGTTTTTTCAATAAGATTTGAAATGTTAGTACCTGTTGAAGTTGTTAAGACTATAGTTTAACTTATTTTGTATTAATGGTTTCAGGCAGAGATTAATTGTAATGAGTGTTAATGTTATTAGTTTTAGCTTATTGGAAAGAGCATTGTGAGTGTTTGTAAAATGTTATACTTGGTGCCTGTTAGTTTGTAAGCTATTGTATGAATGTTAGTTTGTGTTGTAGAGCAGGAAGTGAGGATGTGAGACGCATGTGTCAACTCTGTTAGATTAATTACAAGGTATCATAAGATCCGGGATACAGACATTGCAAAAGGCCATTTCAAATTCAATAGGGAAGTGTATGATGACGTTTTAAATGTCAAATTAAATATAAACATAACTTACCTCTTTTTCAACAACACTGTCACCTCAGGACAGGCCTAAAATGTGCATGCTGTAGTGGCAAGCTCAGTAGGTTAAGTTAGGATGAGTTAGGGGGAAGGTGGGTTAGCCAAGGGTGGGTAGAGGATGTAGGGTGGACTATTTAGAGTATGATTCATAAGGTTTGATAGAGAAGGCATGGTATGGTTGGGTAAGCATGGATAGGGCATATGCAGGGTTGGGTAGGGTAGTTTGGACCGGGTAGTGTGGTAGTTGTGTTGCGTTGGTTAGCGTTGCATATGTGGAGTAGTGTTTGGTATAGTAGGCAAGGAGAACGTATTTAGGGATTAGTATGTTAAGCCTGGAAAACAAACTAATGGCTATAGAGGGATGACTCTAAGTCACTTTCTGAAGATTGTATATTTTATATTGTGTTAAATAAACCAGTGTGTACTTAAAAAAGTGTCCTCAAAGAAGAACATTATGAAAAAGAGTCAGAAGCTGGAGTTTGTGTTGAAAGTGGTGATATTACAAGCCAGGCACAGAAACATATTGCATAGTATATATGTTAAACCAGGACCAGTATTTTATTTGCATCTTTGAGGGAGCATAGGGAGATTGCATGTCTTTACTTAGTGAACAAAAGACGTATGAATCCAATACATTAGAATGACAGCAAAGAAACACACATTAAGAGGAAAGGGGGATTGATTAGTAAATAGAACTTTCTTGACAGGTTTTTAGGCAGCCACACATTTTCCTAAAGAAGAAAACCCCATAAACCAGCATCAATAAACATATATATCAAAGAACAGTATGAAGCTAATATGTTGCATCTGCAGTCTAACAAAATTAACAATTGTGTCTCCATGGGAGAACAGAGGGACAGTGTAATCATCCACAACAATGCTATGGTCTTGGTGGACAGCCCATCCAAGCAATATCAAAATAAGAAAGCAAAAAGCAGATGGGTGATCACCCAAAATCTGCTCTTTCTCTGTACTCACGTTTTTAAAGAATGAATAACTTGAGGTAATTTCATAAACCTTCGTAGATCAGTATTGTACTATATGTAAGCAAAAAATGTATTATGAAACCACAGGTATGTCTTAATCAATAGCACCAGCCCAAAACTGCCACTCACATCCAATATTCCAGAATCAGAATTTGAATTCAGCTATGTAACCAGCTGGGACGGGTCAGTAGAATGACAACTTGGCTAACAGCTAGACTTGACAACCATTGATCATTATGCTACACAATTACTTCCCTATATCTAACAAACCAAAAACAAAATGGGCCACAGCAGAAATTACAATGTGGTACGTGCAGCCTTATTGACCTACAATATTGCATTTTCTTTAATCTCATAATCCGAGCAGACATAGAATATGAATCCGTTTTTCCATTATCATGTCCTTCAGCTACACTGTCTAGTAACATTTCCAAAACACAAACTACTTTCCTCATATTTCACACATTTCCACTGATAACTCTACAACATGTGAACTTACCTACACCACACCCATGTAAGCAGAAAAGTTTAACAATCCTTTTCTGATTTTCTGTGCTAGTTTCACGTGTATCCAAAATGTTCATAGTACCCCAGTAAATGTTTATCCTTATCCTTCTTTGATTTGTCACCACTACTCTCTTCTTCCCTTCTACTCTCCTTCAACATAGAATTAATAAAAATGTGATGTTAATGGATGAATAAAAGTTCCTTCCACACATTAACTTATATGGTGTTTCACCTTTATCTGCAAAAAGAACAATTGATGGACAGAATGTAGAACAATGTCATACATTCACCCCAGTACAGAGATCTGGGCCTACATCCATCGTTTTTTTTGCTCACCATGCCATTCCAGTTTGGACCCAGCCATATGCAAATCAGCCTTGACCCTGCACCCAATGGGAACAGTCCAGCCCGAACTGCCAGGCCAGGTCCTCCCTGGACTGGAAACAAGCATTCTAGGACCGGTTTCGGGCTTTCAGCCCTCATCAGCCAGGATAGCTTGACTCCATTGGCATGGAGAGCACGTGACCCACCCGTCCCACTCGGGGTGACAAATGCAAAAAGAACAATTGATGGACAGAATGTAGAACAATGTCATACATTCACCCCAGTACAGAGGTCTGGGCCTAAATCCATAGTTTTTTTGCTCACCATGCCATTCCAGCTTGGACCCAGCCATATGCAAATCAGTCTTGACCCTGCGCCCAATGGGAACAGTCCAGCCCGAACTGCCTGGCCAGGTCCTCCCTGGACTGGAAACAAGCCTCCTAGGACCAGTTTCGGGCTTTCAGCACTGAACAGACAGGATAGCTTGACTCCAGTGGCATGGAGCGCACGGACCCACGTCTGGGCATACCCGTCCCACTCGGGGTGACAAATGCAAAAAGAACAATTGATGGACAGAATGTAGAACAATGTCATACATTCACCCCAGTTCAGACATCTGGGCCTAAATCCATCGTTTTTTTGCTCACCATGCCATTCCAGTTTGGACCCAGCCATATGCAAATCAGTCTTGACCCTGCACCCAATGGGAACAGTTCAGCCCGAACTGCCAAGCCAGGTCCTCCCTGGACTGGAAACAAGCATCCTAGGACCGGTTTCGGGCTTTCAGCCCTCATCAGCCAGGGTATGCCCAGACATGGGTCCCGTGCTCTCTACACCACTGGATTCAAGCTAGCCTGGCTGATGAAGGGTGATGCTCTGAAACAGGTCCCAGGATGCTGGTTTCCGGTCCAGGGAGGGCTTGGCTTGGCAGTTCGGGCTGGACTATTCCCATAAGGAACAGGGTCAAGACTGATTTGCATGTGGCTGGGTCCAAACTGGGGTGGTGTGGTGAGCAAAAGAATGATGGAATAAACCCAGATCCTTGTGGCTGGGGGGTGAATGTTTGCATTGTCCAGCATTCTGTCTATCAATTGTTTCTTTTGCATATGTCGCCCTAAGTCGGAAGGGTATGCCCAGACGTGGACCCGTGCTCACTACACCACTGGATTCAAGCTAGCCTGGCTAATGAAGGGTGATGCCCTGAAACCGGTCCCAGGATGCTTGTTTGCGGTCCAGGGAGGGCCTGGCTTGGCAGTTCAGGCTGGACGGTTCCCATAAGGAACAGGGTTAAGACTGATTTGCATATGGCTGGGTCCAAGGTGGGGTGGTGAGCAAAAGAATGATGGATTAAACCCATATCCTTGTGACAGGAGGTGAAGGTTTGCATTGTCCAGCATTCCGTCCACCAATTGTTTCTTTTGCATATGTCAGGTCTATCTGCGCTAGCAGTGATGCGATATGCCCTTACAAACATTCTAGCTGCCATCCTCTCCGGGAGACATCCTTTACATCACATGCGATACATCTCATGTCGTTACAACGACCGCGTTGTTACATTGCAAACCATTACAACGCAAGTCGTTAGAACGATTTGCTGTACGGGGCAGAAGGTGTTAGATTTAAAATCCAACACGTTCCTTACTGTTGCACAGACTGGAGTGGGAATAGTAAATTATACTATTCCAACATCTAGCGCCCCCTACAGCAAGTCGTTGTAATGACTTGCGTTGTAATGGTATGCGATGTAGCAACGCGGTCGTTGTAACAAACGCATTGTAATGCCTTGCGATGTATCGCATGCGATGTAACATCGCATATTCTTCATCTCCTGCACACAGCTCTAGTTCCAAACCCTCTTTCAAAACTGCGTTCCATCTTTCTAACAATCCATTCCTTTGTGATCATATAAAGAAGTTCTGGAATGCCGAATTCCCAACTTGTGCAGGAAGTTCTTTATCTCCTGTGACATCAATTGAATACTATTACTTCAGCGGGTATACCTTCCATCGCAAATAGTTCTTCTAAGAATTCTGTTACAACTTTAGTTTCCACACATATCACAAATTAAAACTTTTGGATAACATGAAAAATAATCTATATCAAATAAAATATAATATAATCTACAGACTCATTAGCTTCTCTGCCTTTTTATAGGGCGAGGTTTGATTTTCTGAGATTCAGTACCCCAAGCACACAGAATAAACATCCTTAAGTGATTCTCCACATCTTTCTCAAGTCTAATCCACCAAACGTCAGCCCTAACTCTCCTTTTCATTGCACTCATGTTGGGATGAGCATCATGAGCGATGCCCAACACCATCACTCTCAGTTCTTCCACAACAACTAACTGATCCCTTTGACACATAGCTCCTGTCTGTCCTGATAATTCTGAGTAAGCATTTTTTTTACCTGAACCTCCCTACACAAATTTTATTCATTACTGCATGCTTTGAAACTTGCTCTTTCCAGTCATCTTGTGCTACACCCCTCGTAGTGATGTTCTCACATACACTTCCCACTACATACTCTTCCTCATCTTCCATACGTTCTTCCTCATTCGTTAATAAATGAGGCAAAAGTATATTGTCACATTCCTAATACCCAGCTGCAGCTCCTCTGCTATGGAGGAGGAGAGTCACCCCCAGCCTCACAACGGCAAGAAAGGAAAAATAAAACGATAAACACATATTATTGTGTATTTTTCCTTTCCTGCAGAGTCTTGGGGGCGGGGGGATGACCGGCACAGGGGGAATGGTAGTGCACTGTTGTCAGTGCGCATGACAGGTTGGCCGGCCATCTCAGGCCAGCAAAATCATCCTGCTCACTGTAGCTCTCTCCAAACCCCAGCTGCATTGCTCGGTTGAGGAGAGCAGACACAGGCTCCTACTCTCCCTGGTAGTGCAAATTCAGAGCGCTTAGGCCAATCCTGGGATTGGCCGCTTGGAGGCTGGGAGCCTGTGCCTCTGAGGAGAAGAGCAGAAAAGCATGACACAGCCAACTGCATGATACTTTTTTACATTTAGTTGCTTTTTTTATTTTGTCCCTTGACCCCATGTCCTGCCCCGTGCTCCGCCACTCCTACACAACACCGCACGCTACTGTTAATACCAGGCGTATACTCCACCTCAAAATCAAATTTTTGTAGCTTGGAAAGCCATTTGGCTATCCGTGGTGTTGCCAGCTTGCACCTTTTGTGGTATATAAATCTGTCAACGGTTTATAGTCTACTCTTACCAAGAACTTCGTACCCAACACTCACTGCCTAAAACGCACTACACCCCATACACATGCTGAGGCCTCTTACTATATGACTGAGTGCTTGAATTCTGCTGATCTCTATAGCTTAGATGCATAATCATCACTTCTGTATACTTTTGATTTGTAAAAGAACAGCACTAAGGCCATAGTAACAAGCTTCTGTTACTATTAGATTGACATTTAGATTCAAAAGGTTTCCAGTTATCTAATTCTTCATTCCACTCATATTTTGCACTATTTTTTGAGCAAAATAACCCTCATTCTATTGGTTCTGTCAGCAAAATTTCCAATGAACTTACCATAGGATTCTACAAGTCTTAAAGAGGAATGCAGCTGATCCCTATTACATTGAGAGGGTGTTTTCATTATCACCTTCACTAAACGTGGTTTGACTATTCCTATCGATATGACCACCCAAGTACACCACATCATGTGCCATTTTTGCATTTCTCTTGCATTATTGTTAAACCATTCTCCTTGAGAATGCTCAGTACTTGATTTAAACATTGTCCTGTTCCTGATCTCTTCTGTAAACCAAGTTATTGTCTTGAAAATATGTTATATTGTAAGTGTTCTGAAAAAATTGTTGCATGTCTCTCTGAAAGACTGCTGAGGTGGATGCTAATCCAAACAGCATTCTACAGAATCTATATTCTCCGGGTGTCATAAATGAAGTCAATGGCTTGAAACTATCATCGGAGGGTCTATGATGGTACGCAGTAAAGAGAGCCAGTGTTGAAAACACTTCTTCCCCCTACAGAGTACCTAACATCTCAATGGTTGGCTAACAGAGCTACCCAAAAACATCTATTTAAGTACCTCAATTAATGCACAATCACATCTTTCCTCTGCTTTCCTTGCCAGAACAATTGGGCATAACCATTCAGAGGATTCAATTGCTTCAATTATCCCTTTCCTACACATTTCTCCAACTCATCTTTTAGTTCGACTCTAAATGCTAAGGGAACATGTCTAACTTAAGGAGCTTCACTTTGGTGGAGGAAAATTTGAATTTTTTCAACAACCCCAAATCACTTTTGATTGGATCCATTTCTTACCTCTCTCAAACACAGGACTTAATCAGGATGGTTGTGATCAAGTGTTATCCCTACCTTGCTTTGTTGCAGCAGTCCTAATAAACAATCACCATCCTTGGCTACATATAATCTAGATGTTGCAAGTTTAATTTGTAAAACAACCAATCACTTCTATTTGTTTCTTGCCATGAGCCATTAATTGCATGTCAGATTTGTTAAAGTTCTCGTCCCAATACATTTGCGAAATATTATCCCCAATCAAGACATAGCAAGAACCAGAATCTGCAATGACCTTTACAGATTTACCATTTACCTTGATGTCACAAAAAGGTGCATCATTCCCATTGCCTATACTGGATAGTTGCAAAACCATTCTGCCCATTCATACCTTGCAGTTCTAGCTCATCCTAACTTGTCACTATGGTTATATTTCTAATGAATCTCGGAACTCCCCCTTTGTCTGTTACAAAATGTCCTGTCACTCTACATCTGTAAGATAGGGTATCTTTGTCATCTCTATGCCTTCCAGTATTACCATATTATTTTGCCCCTTCTCTAGTTCCATTTCCCTCATATTTTATGTACATTATTTCTTGAACATCTAATTGTTCCCTCATGCCCAACTGTTTATATCTTGAGACTTCTATTCAAATCTTTTCACTATTTCAATTGCCTTTTCGAATGTCAAATTCTTAGTTATCAAATATTTTTCCTGTGCCTTCCGATTTGTAATTTTCTGTACTATCTGATCCCATAGCATCCTGTTTTGAAATTACAAGATGCCACTAATGATCTTGGTATTGCTATAAAGTCCTATATTGATTATCCTAGCAACTGCACCCTGCCTAAAATCCAATGGCTCTCCACCACTTCATTCTTTTTCTTCTCATAGTTAATATCTATTTTCATTATAGCTTTTTCATAGTCATCAATTTCATCAATAATTTCCTCATTTTTGTTTAACAAGGTAGAGGAAAATGTATGCACATTTCTCTACCTCCATCCCCTATGTTTTAGAATGCTAATTTCCTCTTTGCTGTGAATATGTCCCCACCTACTGTCTCTTTACTTGTCTCTAGATATTCCTTATACTTACACCAATCTAATACTGGCAGTTCTGGTGTTTGTAAAAACATTAGTGGTGCACCCATTCCTTCTATTTTGTTCCACACTCTCAGAATAATTTCTCGTATGTTATTTTGATGTGCATGTCACAAGAGTAATGCAGAACCGAATGATGAGCAGAGTATTTAATTATTGTTCCCCTACAGAGCACTGATGCAATTCAGATATGTGGAGTCCTGCATGGCAGATGCTAAGGGTCTTTTCTTTGACGTCTACCTTCCTCTACATTACAACTCCTTGTTTATGACACATCACCTAGGTAAAAGCCAACATGACTCTTTTACTTGACGGTGATGAATTACCAGCACGTTCCACCTGGGGTCCTTTCCTCATGAATGACGGCAAACTAACAGGGTCTAGTAAGATTTAGCAGCTCGGGACCTTGTACGCCCATATATCGTTCAAGTTATTACATTTGTATAGAAGTCTCTGCACTTCCTTTCATCAAGATTTCTAACCGTACAGTTTTTATCCATACACACAACAGCTTCACCACGTGGTGCCGTTCTCGCTCACCAATATTCCTGAGATGCAAGCCTGGACCAGCCTGTGTAGCCAAATTTGGAATTGGAACCCTGATATGTGAGCAACTGGGACTGACCAGTATAGTGGCAACTTGGCTGGTTGCTAGAATGCCAACCATTGATAACAGTGCTACAGTCCTCTAGCCTGACCGTAAAATGAGGAAGAAAAAGCAGAGGACAGTGCCTCAATGAGGCTGAGAGGACCAGTCTAATCAGTCTTAGTATGCATTGTGCTGAACGAGAAATTATAGTGTAGAGGGAGCTATAGCATTAGTTGATAGTTAACATTTTGAAAGTACTCTCAAACATTCAAAGAATAATTTGTTGGGAACTCTGCATCATTCTGATTTTTTTCCTGTGGCGTAAGCCCTTTGCTCCATGGAAGCCATCTCAGATATCATGCTGTGGAGTGGCCCTTCACTTCAAGAAGCCCAGCTATGATATTGCGCTGTGTGGAAACTGACTTTACAACACGGGCTGAACCACACATGCCGTTTCCCCTCAATCAGAACCACTCTTGCCTTAACCAAATGTATGCCTCAACCACACATATGAGTGGTTAAGGCAGTCGAGATGTGCTGATGGGCTGGCACTGGAAGAGGAAGGATTGGGAGAGGGAGCTATGGGACGTGGTCTGGTAAGTGTGGCTGAGGCCACGTTTTTGGTGGTGTGGGAGGTAGCTTTTAGGGCTCGGGGTGGGAGTCGGCGTTTTCAGAACTGGGGAAATCGGGGTTGTTTTTAGGGCACGGAGGGGGTTGTTTTGGGGGCTGGGGGTCAGGGTTGTTTTTAGAGCTCTTGGTTGTTTTTAAGGCTGGGGGTCAGGGTTGTTTTTAGGGCTCGTGGGGGTCAGGGCCGTTTTTAGGGCTTGGGGGGTGGGGGTTGTGTTTATGGTGGAGGGGTGGGTGTGATCTTTTCCATACACATCCCTCTACCAGTCATGCCTTTTTCCATGTAATTGCGTGGTAAAGGAATGCGTTGTTAAGACGCATTCGTTGTTCAGGCAGTTTTGTAGAGGCACACGTGGTTAGCCAAATGTGCCTCTGACATACAACCTGTGATGCCCTTCGCTCAAAGAAATCTGGCTCTGATATTCTCCAGTATTATCCTTTAGATGTATGACATCATGCCTAAGATTACAAAAAGGGCCCTGAAAGAGCAACAGACTTGTACCTAATTTGAACCAGTACTTTTGTGCTGCTTGGACAATTTGGTATCGTAGAAATATAATGATATATATATATATATATATATATATATACACACACACACACTTGTTTGCATTTTTCCACCATTAAAACAATCTCAGTATTTAGAATTAATTTATACATATGTATCTTCAAGCAACCTCTGGTTACAGAACCTTCATTCTTTAGATCCACTCCCTGAAACTCACTCAGTGAGCACTAGGAAATCATGTTGATCTAAAATGAAAAATGGTTTTACATAATTCAGTTCAAAATCATAAGCCTCCGACTGAGATTTTAGAGCATTATGTCAACAACTTGCTAGAACTCAATTCCTATTAATTGTGGATTTGTTTACAACTTAATGTCTCTAAAAAGATCAGCAAAAAAAAAGGTGAAATTCAGGTACACAGTGTCCACACACAAAGATTTTTCAGTAACTGGGACCTTTCATTATGACAACACAACAGCAGCACTGCAGAAAGCAACTGTTAAGATCAATACATCAGAGCAAAAAGGAAATTAATCTGGGAATGTTAATACCTAATATCCCAAGAGAAATTAGTGATTCCCAAGTGTGATACAAGAAACTTTGACCTTAAAATTATGGTCCACAAAATAGATCCTGAGCACAAAGTAAATATCCAATGGCCTAGTAGTCAATGTAATGTTGTAATTCTTGATTTCTCTTTATTCTCATTTAAATCTTCATGTGGGGTCAGCAAAATCATATTACAGATTTGCAGCCATAAGGTTGTAGCCAACGTGTTTTCGTCTCACAGCAATTTGTTTACCCAAGACTTCATCAGGGCTACAAAACAAATAACAGTCACCCAAATTAACGATTTTTTATGTTTATATTTTCTTGTTCCGCCACCAGAGTGTCTGTTAGTGCCCATGAGATAGCGCAAACGCATAATAATTCCAAGACCATCTAAGGCTAAAAAGATTGATCAAAAAAGTAATTGCAGTCAAGTGCTTAATATTGTTCCGTACTAAATCATATGGGTAATCATGAGATTATAGGAGTTTTTGCTCTATCCAGCTATAAAATCTCAACATGGGAGTGAGTAATAATTGTTCACTATAAGCGGTGTAAAACTAGAGAATAGAAATGATAAACTGTGATAAAAACCTGAAAAGTGTGATAAAAGATCTACATTAGATGTAAAAGAATGTATTAAGAGTACCAAGAGGAAGTTAAGTAACTATCAGCAAACCATTAGTATATGTGATGTCAGCCCTTATTATTGGCTCATTCTCCCACTCTCAATATTGTGAAGCCAACACCTGTGATAGCCAACTTGTCTAAATGTCACTTACCCTAGTACAATAATCCAATTTAATCATCCTGCATGCCCCAATAGGTCCTCTATCCCTAAGTACAATAATAGTTGAGGAGTATCAGGACTTACTCTTCCACATCTCATAAGGCAACTTCAATTGGTAACAGGAATATAATATCAAGGTTCTTACCCGATATGTATAGTAGCCACCATATAATATACCGTCTTCAAATCCAGGCAGTATAGTATTTCAAGTCTTAATTATTCGCATCCAATATACAAATTATTTCTGTCGGTAAGAAGTCGATATAAATATAGGTGTCAGTTCTTACTGACACTCAGACAAAAATAATGCTTTTCTAAATTGTCCTATCATCAAACTGCATAAAAATCTCAAAAGCAATAAGTCAAAATTTCAGTAGGTGGTATGATAGTGTGGTGACCATTAGGTCCAATTCATAATATCAGGAAGCGTTCTTGTAGCGTATTCAGCCACGTACATCTATGTTAAGAGGTTAAAGGGAAACATGGCAGTAAACATCATATATGTTATACACACGTTAGAGGCTGATGGGTACTAGTAGTATAATCTGAGGAGTTACTCTCTCCTTACCTCTACATTTAGTATCAATGCGGTGAAGAGTACTCCGTCTGCTCTGAGTTGGATTGCTATATGCGCGCCATCTTGGAGTGGTCTTATGTCCTCGCCACTACCTCAAGATAATAGTAAAAATTAAAATCTGACTTCTCTTTACAGTTCTTCTGTCAGCGCCATCAGTTTGATGATAGGACAATTTAGAAAAGTGTTATTTTTGGCTGAGTATCGATAAGGACTGACAACTATATTTATATCGACTTCTTACTGACAGAAATAATTTGTATACTGGATGATTAGTAGTTATCATTCCTACTCACAGAAGGTGTACAATATAGTCAAGAAACACTGGTCTTTACTTACAACGGACCAAAAGTTACGAACATTTATAACAGAGTCCCCTGGGATTACATACAGAAGGGGTAATATGATATGTAACATCATTAGCCAGAGTTACCCTAACCAACAGGTAAGTGGGACATGGCTACACAAAAGCTATAGAAGTTTGTAAGTGCAGACATTGTAATATGTGTACATAGCTACTAATGGTGTTGTCGATTTTTCTTATAACAATACACAGAAATTTGCAATACGTATTGACTGTACCACCAAATATGTTGTATATGTCTTGATCTGCAAATGTGATATATGTGGGAGTATGATCAGGTCACTCAAGGAACGCATCGCAGAGCATTTTAGAGCAATAAAACAATGTGACAAGAGATATCCCATTGTGACCCATGCTAAAGATTGTGAGGTTCAGGATAAACAGCTGAGTGTTAGGTTTGACGGGATCGAATCAATCCAGAAGAATGTGAAGAGGGCAACCGTGACTTAAGGTTGCGCCAATGTGGAGCAGCATGCAGGGCTAGACGTGTCTCCCGGGAGCTCCCGGCCGACGTCTATATATCCGACCAATTACACATCTCCACTGGCCTAAAACCACACACTGGCTGTCGGTGGATGCCTGGAGAGGGACGAGCGCGACAAAGCCCGAAACCGAAGCCTCCAGAGGGAGTTTGGCCGACCTTGACGCGGCGCCCGTGGTGAAGGGGTAACGGCCGGACAAGATGGCGGCGCGGTGAACGGCCCGGGGCAGAGTGCCGCATCCCGTCAGGAACAGGAGACTACCTGTAAGTGACGAGGCGCCATCGGACACTGACACCAGCCGAGCCCAGAGAGCCGTACAAGCCCGGGTGCCTACAGGTCCGCCCGCCGGGCGAAGAGTCGGAGCACAGCGAAGGCGCTCAGGTGAAGGAAAGCTGCACGGGAGTGGACTGCGGAGGGGCCGGAACCCAGGGTGGCATGCTGTACGGCTTCCTCGACTGGGCCAGAGAGGGACGCCGGGCCGCAAGCTGAGTGGACCGGGTGCAGCGGGTGTCGCTGAGACTCGAGGCGCACCTACTCAACGTGGCGGCCGCTACACCGGACTGACGACCAGAGAAGAGCCCTGCGGTCTCCACGGCGGGAGACATGACCTCCCTGCCCACACCGGCTACAGCGAAGACACGGAGGAGGTACACTGGTTACGGCTAGAGCGGGGGAGCAGCGGACGCCGAGAGCCCACCTTTACCAATATGGCGGCCGCGACCTCGGACGCACTCGGTGAGTGAGCGGTGCGAGAGAAGGCGGCCCTGCGCACCCAAACACACAGAAGCCGGTAGTGGGGTGCATCTGACTTGAAACGAGGGGTTACTGTGGCAGATAACCCTCCCCCCCCACTCCTCACGCCCTCACTGCCAACCCACGGAGGTGAGCGCGCAGGCCACACTGGCGACCGCCACGCACTGGCAGCCACACGAACCTGGGAGAGGCGCCCCCTGACCGCCCCGAGGAAGCACTATTGATGAGACCAGTGGCGATGAGAGGGCTAGCCCTGTAAAGAAGCAGGAGTAGTGCAGCGCAAGGTTGGAGAGCAGGGGAGAAGGTAACATCCACGCTGCACTGTCGAAGGGCCCTGAGGGAGGGCTGAGATTGCAACCAGCGGCGGTGTAGACAGGGGCGCCGGTTGGAACCTTGCTGGACGTGCTTCTGCATAGGGTGGGCCCACCACAGCTAACTCGGAGGGGCGACGCCGCACACCGCACTGTGCAACACTGAGGCGTAGTGGGTCAGGCAGAGCGGAGGGTCACTCGGAGACACACGGCCGGAATACCCGCTACCAGATAGGCGGGGAGGAAGAGGAGCACCAACCCAGTACACCACCTTGGACGATCAGAGTGAGGTGATAACGGGGGGGCTGCCTCGTAAAGGGTTGGTACTGGAGATTTGACGCACGGCGGGCAGTGCCTGGACACTCTGGATCCCTGTGGGGCACACAACGAGGAGGCCGCTAAAACCACTCTGCCCACATCCCTCACAGCTGGGCTCACCACTGAATCAGTTAGGATGGGGAAGAGGGACCTCCCACCCAAGCATCCCAAACAAGGCACTCTGGATCTCTTCGCGGCGCCAAGGACATCCAAAGACAACACAGGCGCGGCAGCAGAGGGGGCCACTGACACGGACAGGTTACTTGCAGCAATCCAGGCGTCGAGATCGGATATCCAGGAATCCCGATCCGCGTTGGAGGGCAAAATTGGGGAAGTGGGCGCTGAGGTCACACTCCTGCGCCAAGATTTCAAGAACCTCTCCGCCAGAGTGACTGAGACTGAAACACGCATTGGAGAGGCTGAGGACTCGATAACTACGCTTCGTAGAGAAATGGCGGAGCTCCAGGCGTCCACAGACAGCTGCTCTGGAAGGTGGATGATGCCGAAAATAGGGCGAGACGGAACAACCTCCGATTCGTGGGATTTAGAGAGGGAATCGAGGGAAACAATATGGCATCCTTCCTGCACAAGTGGCTCACGGACACCTTCCCTGGAGCCCGTTTTTCTTCCTGCTTTGTGATCGAAAGAGCGCACAGGGCGCTCCTGGCGAAACCTCTGGAGGGCGCGAGACCCAGGCCAGTGATCGCACGATTCCTAAACTTCGCTGACAGAGACTTAATATTGCGGGAAGCGAGGAAAATGGGCGAAATCCGAGTTGAGAACACCAACATAATGATTTTTCCGGACTATAGTCAGGAGGTCCAGAAGCAGCGGCACTCCTTTGACTCGGTGAAAGTCAAATTGAGATCACTAAACATTACGTATAGGCTGCTCTTCCCAGCAAAACTCAAAGTCATCTACAAGGATAAGGCGCACTTCTTCAGCCATCCGGAGGATGCATGGCAATGGCTGGAGGAGAGACCGATCTTCAATAGTCGGGAAACGGCAGGGAGAGAGGAGCTGGTGAGGGCGGCACAGGACAAGGCGCGGTGGGGCTCGCCAAAACAGCAGAGGAGGAGATCCAGGAGACTTTACTCGAGATACACAGGCACCCCATACCATTCACGCACATCGGCAGGATCCAGGAGGGGGAGATCGGAATCACCCGGGACGTCGAGGACGGCACACAGAACACAGGAAGGGTCACGGGACCAGGCATGCTCGGAAGGAGAAGGAGATCACCTCAGGGACTCGGATGTGGAGGGCGAGGTGTCTGACACTGGCCAGCGCTCCTTACACCCACTGGAAACAGAGATCCGGCTGTTGGAACAGGACGTATCCGACCAACACTGCAGCACAGTACCGACAACACAAGACTCACATTCGTGAACCTGGAAGAAGTGGATGATTGGATTGTCGGCCGGGACACGGCCATGACACGCAAGTGGCCAACACCCTTTTGGTTGTTGTTTCTTTTTTTTTTTTTTTTTTTTTTCCTTTCGTTAAATCTTTTTGTGTTTTCAGGTACGGTTTACTTGTTAGCAACAACAGTTCTTTCATAGTCCGGACAGGAGCCCAGGAGTGGTGCATACCCTTGTCGGGGGTACAAGCCCGACGGGGGGGATACAGCACGGACCATTATAGGCGGCTCTTGCGGGCCATAGTTCGGTAGAGGGAGGGAGTGGGGGGGGTGACAGACCGACTTCTACTAACAGCTTGGACCTTGATGGGGACGAGTCTGGAAGGGGAGAGAGGTGGGGTGGGGGGCGGGAGAGGGCACAGGGGAATTTCAACAAGTTGGGGAAGTTGGGGAGGGAGTTGGACAAGGGATAGCACAAAGAGGCACAATCTGAGGAATGGGAGTCAACACTGTCACACACAGCCGCTATGGTCGCCTATTGACCTCCAGAAGACCTACACAGTATGGCAGGTACACTAACAAACACAGACGGTATACACAAGGGGATCTCCATTATGACTTGGAATGTTAATGGTCTGGGCTCCAAAATAAAGAGGGGATTAGTGAATTCATACATAAAGAGGACCGCCCCGGACCTCATCCTCCTGCAGGAAACTCACCTTAGGGCGGGAAAATGTACATTCATAGCGAGGGGGAGATACAAAGTCTTGAATCACGCGGGCTACACGTCAGGCGCCAGGGGAGCCGCAATACTAATTAACAAAACACACCCCTTCACCGTAGCGCGCACATGGAGCGATACACAGGGTACATATGTGGGAGTACAGGGAGTGTGGAACAGACAACGCATTACAGTCATCTCAGTATATGCCCCACCGAAACTCCAACCACGCACACTCAGGGAGGTAGCGTCCATCTTACTGGAAACGGCGGATACGATGCAAATAGTGGGGGGGGACTTCAATGACGTCATGTCGGAAGAATTAGACCGCTCGGGGGCAACACGCAGAGGGGGGACACAAACAGCTCTTGCGAAATACGTGGCGGACATGGGACTCACTGACGCATGGCGATGGCGACACCCGATGCAAGAGACGTTCTCCTTTTACTCAGGGGCCCACAAAACCTTCTCCAGGCTAGACTATATTTTTGTGGCAAGACAGTACCTGTCGGAAGGAGATGAGTTCACGTACAAGGCAAGGGGAATTTCAGACCACTCCCCCTATATGCGCTCTTAGGGAAGAACACCGAAAGGCGTGAGACGGAATGGCGCTTGGCAGCCTGGGATATTCAATCCCCTGAAATAGTACGGGGTCTGAGGGCAGACATAAAAGTGTATGTAGCGGAGAACAAGGGCTCAGTGGAATCTAACATTATCTTCTGGGAAGCCATGAAGCCTGTGATGAGAGATAGACTTAGAGGGAGACTACGGGATGAGCGCAGCAAACAGCACAGGGAGGCAACAGCGTTAGAACTCGAAATCCTGACCCTAGAAAGACACTACCTTGTAAACCGAGGGGACGGTATACTGCGGCAACTGCAAGACAAACAGAAGGAGTATAGGGAACTGGTCTCTAATGAGGCAAAGACGCAAGCCCTAGCAACGTTACGCCGCCTGTATGATGTAGGCGACAAGTCAGGCAAGCTCCTGGCTTGGCTTAGCAGGAAAGAACACGCCGCGAGGTGGGTGGAACGAATCAGGAAGGATGGGGGAGGCCTGGAAACTACCGACAGGGGCATAGCAGAAGCCTTCTCACTTCACTATGAGAACTTCTATAGGGGCCGAGACCTCGGGTCAGTGGACGAGGCCTTACTTTATATGGAAAATCTGGATATCCCAGTATTGGATGAGGAACTCAGCGCCCCTTTGGAGGCGGGAATCACACTGGAGGAGATCTCCGCAGCCATCAATAAATTAAAAACGGGGAAAACACCGGGGCCCAACGGGTTCCCGGCGGAATTCTTTAAAAAGACAGCCGACCTATTGACGCCTCACCTGTTGGCTCTATATGTTGAAGCATACGGACTAGGGAGACTCCCACGAGATCTAGCATTAGCAACCATAGTGCCGATCTACAAACAGGGCAAGCCGAAGGAGGATTGTGCCTCGTACCGCCCCATCTCCCTCCTAAATATGGAGGTCAAAGTACTGGCCACAATTCTAGCGGCGCGCCTACGGACGGTGGTCCCAGACCTTATACACACAGACCAATCCGGATTTTTGCCGGATAGAGCGACAAAACTCAACCTCCGACGGACCCACAACTGGCTCCAAGAAATACAAGGTAGAACGGAGCCGCACTGGTTCCTGTCCTTGGACGCGGAAAAAGCGTTCGATGCGGTACATTGGCCCTTTCTCATGGCAGTGTTGCGTCGGTTTGGCTTTGGCCCACACTTTCAGAAATGGATAGGGCTGCTATACGCGGCGCCGAAGGCGCGGGTACGAGTGAATGGGTGCTTATCGCGCAAATTCCGGGTGGAGCGGGGCACCAGACAAGGATGCCCGCTGTCCCCTCTCCTTTTCACTCTCACTATAGAAATACTGGCGGCCAAAATTCGACAGAACCCAGAGATCCATGGCTTCAGGTGTACCGAGTCGGGGGATACTCAGGAAAAGGTTTCGTTATATGCAGACGATGTACTGTTGTATATCACGAACCCCGAGGTCTCCGTAGGGAAGTTGTTCAGAGAGTTGGAAGACTTTGGGGTAATGGCAGGCCATACCATCAACTGGCATAAATCAGTCTTGTATACGCCACGGGGAGCAGTACAGGGAGTAACGCTACCGGACCATCTACTTACCACCGCTGAGGGGTTCCAGTACCTTGGGGTATATGTCACCTTGGACAAAAAGCTCTCGTTCCAGAGAAATGTGGAACGAATACTGAAGGAGGCAGTAGAGGATATGACAAGATGGAGACAGTTGCCGCTCACCCTACTGGGAAGGGCGGCGATGTATAAGATGATTACCCTACCCAAATTCCTCTATGCACTTCAAAATGAGTACTATCCGCTTCCGACTAACACTATCACCAGAATACACGCAGACCTGCGGTCATTCATATGGCTAGGCAAACAACCACGCATTGCGCTCCAGACACTCCAGCGACATCAATATAGTGGAGGGATTTCATTACCGAACCTGGAGGCATACTATTGGGCGGAACACCTGACCCCCATTAATGACTGGCTGCACGCACCAGCGGACCACCCAACATATGCATTAGAGAGGCATAAATTATCCGCACACAATATACTACACTATCTGTATGGGGGAAAGGCGGAGAGAACGCTCCTGCCAGCGACTTTGATTACGATTAGAGCATGGTCCCGAGCTACTAGATCCACGGGATGGGAGGGGAGGCCAACACGTCAGACACCACTGTGGCACTGCAAATGGTTCAAGGAACTCCATAAACTGAAAAGCTTCCAAAGGTGGGATGACATAGGGGTCTCCACCATTGGGGACGTGATTAGTAAAGGTGAGCTGAAGACGTTCGCGATGCTGCAGGCGGAGTTCGGTTTACACCACACACAACGGTACAAGCACCTGCAGTTAGTACATGCCTGGAATGCACAGCAGATGTCACTACAGGACATACCGGAATATGCACCTTTGGAAGGGAGACTCCTACAGGAGCAGATGGTACACCAGGCAGTGTCGCTTACATATAAAACCCTCACAAACAACATGTTGGGAAATCTGGCGAACCTCAGAGGTACATGGGAGGCGGACGTAGGGCAGCTAGAGGACTTAGACTGGGAGCTGATACTGATGCACCCCCGAGAAGTCGCCATTAAGTCACGGCTGAGGCTGATCCAATTAAATGTATTACACAGGACATACTTCGACCAGAGGCGTCTCCACAAGATGGGTAGGATAGCAGACGCCACGTGTCTTCGATGCAATACCGAACAGGGAGATTTCTATCACACTATATGGTCCTGTGAGAACATTCAAACGTATTGGTCTCACATCTTCACAGAATTGGGGGAGGTGTTGGGAATAGAGCTAACACTAGACCCGAAACTGGCGTTACTGGGAATGGTGACCGAAGTAGACCTGCCGCGCCCACATATCATTTTCCTGGTGTTGGCGCTGGTGGTAGCGAAAAGGGACATTGCGAAATATTGGGGGGTGGCGGAGCGGCCAGTGATAGAGGAATGGAGGAGAGGTCTGGACCTCTATATGGCAGCAGAACGAGTGACATACAAAGCTAGAGGCTGTCCAAAAAAATTCCGAAAGATATGGAGCAAATGGAGACAATACCATGGCCTAGAGGTGGGACACATAGGAGGACACACATAGAGGGGTAGATGGCGGGGATGGGCGGGAGGGACCACCTGATAACGATGAGTACCCGTACAAGACAGTGACAGTGATTCATTTAGAGATTCCGTACATGCGAGATGCTATATTGTGTTATGGGAGGGGGGACAAGCACTAATGCACTATGCACGAATGAAACCGGTGGACTGGTGACACATAGTTGGATGGACTTGGGAGCTATCTGTCAACCCTGGAGGGGGACGTGCTATTAGTTCTGTAGGGGGTAGTGGGGGAAGGGGGGGGTGTTGTGGGAGAAAATAGACAAAAAGCAGGATCGTGGGGTTCCATGTGGAACGCGTAACATTGGAAACATTTGCACACTATTGGAATACCTAGGTGTTGCTGCCCGGCCTCAGGGTTATGGGCATAACGGCTGTGGACTAATAACAAGATGTAAGTTTGACATGATGGTATGGACGTGCCACATCTGTAATCTTTTCATGCCTGCACAAAAATAAAGTTAAAAAAAAAAAAAAAAGTTGCGCCAATGTGAGGCATGGTGGATTATGAGACTGTGGGCGATGGAAATGGGTCTGAATTTTGATTAAGAACTCCAATACTTCTTAGGGACGTGATTTAATCATGAAGGACTCTTAATACTAACATTTTGTTCTTAAACTTCTTTTTCCCCCATGACAGTTATCTTCTCTTCACTTTCCTTTTCATCCAGCTGGGTGTATCAATGTACTGTAACTTACCTGGTACATACGGTACTGCTGAATGATTATAAAAATTCTGTCATTACCTGTAGGATTAATTTTTAGCATTGACATATTACTTCCCATACCTCTTTCTATTAAGAACTGGTTGATTGGCTATAGATTCCTGTAATGTGTGAGTCAACATATTTTAAGAACACTAGGCATCGACACCAGTGATGCGAATTAGAATGGATTGACTAGTACTAGTGCTTTATACGTATAGGACACTTTCATGGCAGAGGCATAATGTTATAACTAATTTGTATAGCGCACATACACCAGGTTGGTTTCTTGGCGCTGCTTGGGAAGGTGAAAGATGGAAATTGATTCTCGTGATTACTCAAATACCTGTCTTGTCGTTTGCGGAAGGTCACGAGGTCTGTGCAAAATCTGATCTCTAGGGGCATGGAATTCCAGTATCTTGGGCCCAATATGGAGAACCTGGATCCTCCGAATCGTTTCTGTCTGAAGGAAGGTATTGTCAACAGGTGTAGGTGGGCGGATCTTAGGTTGCGGGTTCGATAATATCTATTGATCATACTGTTAACGAATTTGGGATTTCTGCTATTCAGGGATTTAAAGATGATACATCCCATCTTGAAGGCGCATCACTGTGATATGGAGAGCCAGTGTATTTTTTTCAAAAGGGGAGAGACATGTTGGCGATTGTTTTCTTGCAAAATCAATCTGGCCACCTGGTTCTGTATCAGTTGGAGACGGTGGGGAAGGTATGCCGGAATGCCGTAGTATAGGGAGTTGGCATAGTCAATATGTGAGATCACCATGGCGTGGACTGCCTGTAGTTTTGCTTCCTGAGTAAGGAGCCTGCTGATTTTCTTTATTTTCCTTAGTTGAAAGAAGCAGGTGGAAATGACAGATCCAATCTGGGATTTCATGGTGAGGTCACTATTGACCACAACGCCCAGGGTTTTGGCGCCTAACAGGACGGTATTATCGGATATGCGCTTGGAGGAGAGGATACGGGGAACCGGACTGTGTGGCTTATAAACAGGCCTTGCAGGAATACAAAGTCCATCTAAGGATGGCCAAAGCAAAGTTTTTGGAAGTTTCCCTGGCTAAGGCCTCTAATAAAGTACAGACCCTTTTCAAACTGGTGAATAATTTGGCTAATCCAGCCTGTGCAGTACCAGTCACTGTAGCATCTCAGGAACTGTGCGATTCTTTGGCCTCTGCGTTCGAGGAAAAAATTAAGACAATCCTAACCGGCCTTTCGACTTCGGGCCAGCCGACCTCGGCAAGGCTCTCTCCACCAAAACCCCTTTATCTTTCGGGTGCTGAGGGGATCGAGGTTAAAGTGGGGCAACTTCAATTGTCCTGTTTTCCCGCCCCTTCTTTGGAGGAAATTTATGCATTGGCTAATGGTGTATCCTCGGGCTCTCCACTTGACCCTTTGCCACATAAGATCTGGAAAGCGCTCCAGGCAGAGCTGCTGCCCCCGCTGTATACCATCTGCTGCCAGTCACTGGCGACAGCCGTGGTTCCAGACAGCTGGAAGTTGGCAGAAGTGACACCTCTGCTAAAAAAGGCTTCTTTAGACCCTCTATGCCCGGCCAATTATAGGCCCATCTCGTGGTTACCATTCCCTATAAAAGTCATAGAGAACTTAGTCACAAGAACCTTATCCAACTTCCTAGAAAGCAGCTCATGTCTGGATGCAGCCCAATTTGGATTTAGGCCGGCCCATGGGACTGAGACCGCTATGATCACCATATTGGATGATCTACGAACGCGCGTCGACACGGGTAAGGCAGCATTTTTAGTGCTGCTTGACATGTCGGCCGCGTTCGATACGGTGGATCATGCTGTCCTATTGGACCACCTTCAGAGAGCGGGCGTAGTTGGTTCGGCCCTAAGCTGGTTAACATCCTACCTCTGCAATAGACAACAAGCAGTGGCACTGCCACCTTTTCGCTCAGCCGTACGCCAGGTGAAGCAGGGTGTGCTTCAGGGGTCTGCGATTAGCCCGATCCTTTTCAATCTCTACCTCCGACCCCTAATCAGTTTGATAAAGTCATTCGGCATCTCAGTCATCAACTATGCCGATGACACTCAACTGATCTTCTCCTTTGAGGGCAAGGAGGCGGTTCTGAGGGACACCTTTCACCAGTGCATGTCGGCAACAGCAGAATGGCTCCGGCTTAATTCGCTCCAATTTAATGGGTCAAAAACCGAGGTTCTCCACTGCTCCTTGGATCGGCCCCCCCGCCCGCTGCCAGAGGATTTTTGGCCGGCTTCTATCTTGGGCACAGTGACTGCCGCCGAGTCGGCTCGCAATTTGGGGGTCATGTTTGGGCCTAGTCTGCAGCTCGATGCCTCTGTAAACAGGACCACGGCAACGTGTATGGGCTTGCTTCGAGCCTTACGTAAAATCTTGCCGATACTTCCCTTGGGAGCACGAGCAGAAGTGGTGCGTAGTACCATCCTCAGTAGGTTAGACTACTGTAACACACTGCTTCTGGGGGCTCCTAACACTCTGGTATCTAAGTTGCAGAGGATTCAAAACATGGCAGCCAAATTGGCCCTAGCTCGTTCACGCTCTGCGTCGTCTTCGGCAGCACTATTCGATCTCCATTGGCTGCCTGTTCAGCAGCGGATCCTCTTTAAGGCCTCGTGCCTTGTTTTCAGGGCTGTGCACGGGCTAGGACATTTGCCGCTCCAAAATCTTTTCTCCTGGTATCAGGCTGCCAGACCTTTGAGATCCTCCTCGGCATTTTTGGTAAAAGTTCCTAAGATCAACAGAGTGAGGATGGGCGGCCGTGCTTTCAGCTTTGCAGCCGCTAAATTGTGGAACACCCTCCCCCTGTCGCTGAGGAGTAAGCAAGATCTAACCTCCTTTAAAAGAGATTTAAAGACCCACCTCTTTTCAAGAGCAATGTAGTGTGTTAGATCTGATGAACTGTGAAGGTCATAGCGCCAGGATACCCTTGGGGTGGCAGTTGCGCTCAACAAGAACGTATTACATTACATATGGTCTACCTTTTGATTAGATAAATGGACTATTGTGCTCGTAGCTAGTTGGTAGAATTCGCTATCACTTATTTTATAATACGATTTAACATTAGTAGGTACTAGACACAGGGACAATTTGTGACCTCTTCAATATAATTCTGCTTTTACCTGTAATTTAAATTATAGCAAGAGTAATATTTTTCATGCCAAGATGGCAGCAGTTTCCAATACGGTGTAGAACAGTTTATCTATAATTTAGGCGGTGCCCGGTTTTTACACAAATATTCACTCTAAGATGGCATGCACCTACACACAAAGTCAGAACGGATGTAGTACTCTCCATCGCGGAGCACGCAACCGTTGGGATAAGGTGAAATTTTATCACGGTCGACAATACCTTTTAACTTTTGATTATACAAGACGAATATAGCACCTTACATCTCATGTGTTTACAACGCATGCAATTACAACGTGGTCGTTACAACGACCGCGTTGTTACATTGCTGTACATTATATCCCAAGTCCTTCCATCAACTTGCTGTAGGGGGCACGCTAGACTTAGGAATAGTATAATTTACTATTCCAACTCCAGTGTGCGCAACAGTAGGGAAGTGTTGGAATAGTAAGGAAAATGCTGCTAACCCAGTATGCATCTGTTCTTGGCATGTAGAGCTGTTCATAGCCCATCATCTTGTGTTGGGTCCGGATGTTTGCACTTTGTTTTTGTTCGAAGAAGTCTTTTTCAGGCACGAGGTAGGTGACTCCTCCTTTCAGTGATAGTGCGCATGAGCATCCGCTCCACAGTTATATTGTTTTGCCGCAGAGGGTGATGATGGATTTAGTAAGAGTAGTAAAGAGAGATGTCCATGTATATTCTATCCAAGTAAGATGATACTGCAACAGGTACAGGGTGGGCGCATGTCATTCAACAGCACTACATGCCAAGAACAAATGCATTCTGGGTAAGTAGCATTTTCCGTTCGAGGCATGTGAGCTGTAGATCACACGCTGTGCATAGACTATATAGCAGTAACTCCCAAAGAGGTGGCTAACCAGTAGCTGTTGCAGCCATCTGAAATAGTGTACGTAAAACTGCTTGGCCCACATTAGCTTGCTGTCTAGCTAACACATCTACTCAGCAGTAGTGTTTTGTGAATGTGTGTGGTGTATACCATGTTGCAGCTTTGCAGATGTCATCTCTGGGTATGTTTCCTAAAAATGCCCTAGAGGCCCGTAGTTTGCGAGTGGAGTGCGCTCTAGGGGGAATTGTCAATGTGCGTTTTGCTTTAATGTAACATTTTTTAATGCACTTGACTATCCACCCTGCAATACCTTGATATAAGATTGCCTTTATGTGGTGGAGCAAAAGCAACAAAGAGTTGCTTGGTCTTACGGAAAGGTTTTGTCCTTTCAATGTGGTATAGTAATGCTCTTTTCACATCTACAGTGTGAAGAGCGCGTTCTGCCATGGAATCTGGTTGAGGGAACAGGCAACTCAACAGATTGGTTGATATGAAAGGCAGAAATGACTTTAGGTTGGAATTTGGGGTTAGTCCTAAGAACCAGTTTGTTTTGGTGTATTTGTAAAAATGGTTCTTCTATGGTTAGTGACTGAAGCACACCCAATCTCCTCAGAGTTGTGATGGCTATGAGGAAAGCTACCTTCCAAGTGAGAAATTATAGTTCATATTGTGCAAATGCTCGAAATGTGGGCCCATGAGTCTGGTAAGGATGATGTTGAGGTTCCACATTGGAGCAGGTGGAAGTGTTCGGGGAATGACTCCTTTAAGTCCTTCCATAAATGCCTTAATAGCAGGAACCCTGAAAAGAGACAGATGTCTGTTCTGCAGATATGCGGCTATTGCAGCAAGATGTAAGCATATGGATGGGTACGCTAAATTGGAAGGCTGTAGATGTAACAGATAGTAAATGATGTTTTGGATTGAAGCGTCCAGCGGATTGATTTGATTATTACAGTATATCACAAACCGCTTCCATTTTGCTGCATAACATGCTCTAGTAATAGGGCGTCTAGCCTCTTTCATGATATTAATGCAGTCTAGGGGAAGATTGAGGTAGCCAAACTCTAAGATTTCAGGTGCCAGATCGCAAGGTTGAGATGTGTGGAATCTGGATGCATTATTCCTCCATGGTTCTGAGTGAGAAGATTGATAGTAATGTGTAGTTTTTGGTGAGGAACTACTGATAACTCCAACAGGGTTGTGAACCAGGGTTGATGGGCCCATGTGGGAGCAGCTAGGATTAGTGTCAGGGACTGCTGTCTGAGCTTCCGAACCACTATTGGAATGAGTGAGAGAGAGACGGAAAAGCGTAAGCAAATATCCCTGACTGGTTCATCCATAGTGCATTGCCTTTGGACTATGGGTGAGGATACCTGGACGTGAAGCTTGGGCATTTTGTGTTTAGATGTGTGGCGAACAGATCTATCTCTGGGCAGCCCCACATTTGAAAGAATGGGAGGAGAACTTGAGGGTGAAGTTCCCATTAGTGGATCTGTTGTCATTGATGACTAGGCAGATCTGCAATCTGGTTGTTTACTCCTGGAAGGTGTTCTGCAAGGAGATATATTTTGTGAGTTATGGCCCATCTCCAGATGTTCTGAGCTAATTGTGACAGCTGAAGAGAGTGTGTCCCCCCCCTGTTTTTGTATGTAGAACATTGCTGTCATGTTGTCTGTGCAAATCAGGACAGCTTTGCCTACTAGATAAAGTTGAAATGTTTTGAGCGCTAGAACAATTGCTAGCAGGTCTAGATGGTTTATGTGGAGTTGCTTTTGTGGCAGAGTCCATATGCCCTGAATGGTATGCTTTTGGAGGTGAGCTCCCCAACCAGTGAGCAATGAGTCTGCTGTTAGCACTATCTGTGGAACCGGGTCGATGAAGGGCCGCCCCTTTGAAAGGTTTCATGTATTCCACCACTGCAGGGAGCGATGGGTAAGGCCATCCACCAACTCTAGATCTGTTAACTGACCATGAGCCTGGTTCCACTGACATGCTAAGCACTCTTTAAGTGGGCGCATCTGGAGTCTTGCATAAGGAACAATTAAGATGCAAGACGCCATCATTCCTAGCAATTGCATAAACACTTGAGCTGATGAGTGTTGAGGCAGAAATTGAGAGATTAGAGACTGCATGTTGCGTATTCTGACTGGGTTGGGACACACTAGAGCTTTGCGAGTGTCTACTGTGGCTCCTAAATACACTTGTATGTTGGACAGTTGGAGATGAGACTTGGTAAGGTTTACAGTGAACCTAAGGTGGTGAAGTAGTTGCACTGTTTTTCGAGTGTGGCTTAGGCAGCTTCGCTGCGAGCTGGCTTTTATGAGCCAGTCGTCTAGATAAGGGAAGACATGGATGTGCTCTCTTCTTCGATGAGCCGCGACAACTGCCAAAAATTTTGTGAAAACCCTGGGTGCGGTAGTTACTCCAAATGGGAGGACCTTGAATTGATAATGTTGGCCGTCTACCAGAAACCTTAGGTATTTGCGGTGAGCAGGGTGAATGGGAATATGGAAATAGGCATCCTTCATGTCCAGAATGGACAGAGAGTCGCCTTGCTGAAGGAGTGGAAACACTTGTTGGAGTGTGACCATGTGAAAGTGGTCCGCCTGAATGTATAGATTTAGTTCTCTGGGGTCTAATATAGGCCTGAGAGAGTCATCCTTTAAGGGAATTTTGAAGTGCAGCGAGTATACTCCCGTCCCTTGGTATTGTAATGGACTGGCTCTATAGCGTGTTTTTCCAACAGAGAGAGAACCTCTTGCCTTAGAAGGGTAAGATGCTCTTGTGACATTGCATGTGATCTTGGTGGAATATTTGGGGGAGTGTCTGTAAGCTCCAGGCAGTAATCATACTGGATAATTCGTAGTACCCACTTGTCTGAGGTGATTGAATTCCAGACAGGTAGGAATTGGGAGCAACGTCCCCTAACAGGAGTGGAATGATCGGGGATAACGGAAGGAAATCACTGTTTGTTTGCTGGGGAAGTGTGGGTGGAGTTGCCTCTGCCCATTCCCTTACCGTTGTTTCCTCTAAAAGCTCTTCTGAAATAACCTCTTGATGAGGGGGATTTGTTATTGCCCTTGTAAGAGGAGGAGGGATTTTCGGTGGATACATTTTTAGAACCACCCCTGTAAAAGGAGCAGCGAAATGAACCCCTATTGGTAGGTAACTACAAAGCCCCCATGGACTTTGCGACCTCCGTGTCTTTTATCATTTTCTCTAGCGAGGTATCAACCGCTGGGCCAAAGAGATGTTCTTTATCAAATGGTTGGTTGAGAATGGAGGTTCGCACCTCAGGCTTGAATCCTGAGATTCTCAACCAAGCTTGCCTGCGTAGGAGTACGCTAGTATTTACTGCACGGGCTGCGGTATCAGCTGCATCTAGGGCACACCTGATAGATGTATTGGTGATGAGTTTACCTTTTTAGATAAGATCATTAGCCCCAGACTTGTGTTTATCAGGCAGAAATTGAATGAGTTTTTCCAACTCAACGTAATGAGCCCTATTGTAGCGACACAGTAAAGCTTGAGCACTGGCAATGCGCCAATGATTGGCTGCTTGTGAAGCCACTCTTTTGCCAGAGGCATCAATGAGCTTAGACTCCTTATCAGGAGGAGCCTCACCTGTTGTCTGTGAGTTAGCTCTCTTGTGGGCGTTGGAAACCACAAGCGAGTCTAAGGGCAACTGACCTCTGATATAAGCAGGGTCAGTAGGGGCAGGCAGGCATTTATTTTTTCTCCACCCTAGGTGTAATAATTCTTGCCCTCACAGGATCTTTAAATATGGCATCTGTGCGTTTTAACATGCCTTTAAGCATTGGCAATGTATGAGTGGCTCTTTGAGAGGAAGTAAGGGTCTCAAAGGGGAAATCCTCTTCTAACGTCTCTTATGGAGTTCCACCCCATGATATTGGGCAGCCCTGTTAAGAAGCTCAATGTATCCAATGTTATCATCAGTTGGGGAGGGTTTAGACAGATACAGATCAGGGTCGTTATCTGTATTGGGATCAGAATAATAATCCTCCCAAGGGTCAATGTCCTGTGGCCTATACTGATCCTCATCCCCATCCCCGCCATCCCAGTCATCCTGCGGGTCTGGTGATAGTGGTGGTGAATTTGAGTGTGTAATAAGTAAATTGGGATCAGTGGGAGAAGGAGGTGGAATGTAATGGTGAGACGGGTTAGTACCCACACTTTTCCTTTTGAGAGGAATGTGGTAATCCTCTGACTAGTCTATCTTACGTTTCTTTGGAAGGGTGGTATGGATATGTCCTGTATCAGGGTTTATAACCAGTTATTTCTGCTTCGGATCCGAAGGCGGAGCATCGGGCCGAGGCTCTTTAGAAGGCGTGTCTTTTTCCTTACTCGCCGGTTCCGGCATCAAAGGTTTCGGCTCCGAGCCTTTCGGTGTAGAAAGTGGATTTTTCGGTAACGGTGGAATTGTTACCAGCAGATTTCGCTTTCGGTGCCGAAGGTGTCGGTTCGGCACGGATATGGGGGTAGCTCAAGCCCGAGCTGGAAGGCTTCTTTTTGTCTTTTACAGCCAGGCCCGAGGGCGGGGTGTCGGAAACTTTATGTCGGTGCCGACCTTGGCACGAAAGCAGAGGAGGGACCGGACCCTCTTTCTTTGCCTGTTGGGGAGGCAAGGGAATATCTTTACTCATGTTACGCTGACCCGGAGTAACCTGCTCCTCCTCTTCAATGTCGGAGTCTTTGTTTATTTATTAAGCTTGATTAATTAAAACCATTGAATACACAAAAGAGTAAAATATCTTACAGTTTTTGATAAAATCATTATAAAAATTGCCAACTTTTTGATCAGTAGCGATTATTAGAATGATCTGTAAAATTTTACAACACGTTAAAGAAAGTGCACAAATTATTAAAACATTCTGCACAGTAGTCATATTGACTGTAAGTATCGTTTCGACTGTGTCCGGTCTTGTAATGATTGTCAGTTCTTGTAGTAAGTAGTCGTTGGGCCGATCGGTCCGGTGTTTCAGTCTTTTTGTAGTTATGTTAAGGTATTTAATTAGCCGGCAATTTAGCTGGACCAGTTCAGGGTTGAAACACAACATTACCGCTTGTCTGCACGATCTGTCTCCGTGTCGGAGTCGGCTTTGGACACAGACATGTTGTTCTTTTTCCTCGGCTCCTTGAGTGTGATGTTCTGTGTCTGAATCTTCGCCAAAGATGTCCGGTGCAGAGCCGCTTTGGTGTTGCATCTTGTGACGTCAAGCCAGACGGTCACAAAGCGTTTTCTTCGATCGAAATGATCGGCACGCGTCGCAGTCTTTCTCGTCGTGTTCTGGGGACACGCAGAGGTTACACACTTCGTGCAAGTCAGTAAGTGGAAACTTAGCACGACACCTGGGGCAGAACTTGAAAGGAGTCCATTGCATCGACTGCTGGCACGGTCGGTGTGGTTAGGCCAAATGGCCTGCCACGAGTTTTCCAATCAAAGTTGTTTTGAGTTGAGGCAATACGCAAAGAATGGTAAGCGGCGATCGATAACAATACCATTGAGGGTAGTGGATTACGTGTCAAAGGGGTCTGAGAAACGGTGCCGAACCGGAGCGCAGCAATACACATTCGAACCCGAAGGAGGAAAAAACAATCCAACGATGGAGCTGATGCCCATGCGCACTATCACCGAAAGGAGTAGTCACCTACCTCGTGACTGGAAAAGACTTCTTCAAACAAAAACAAAGTGCAAACATATGGCGGGCTATGCACAGCATGTGATCTACAGCTCACATGCCTCGAACATTATACTATTCCTTAGGTTAGCGTGCCCCCTACAGCAAGTCGATGTAACAACCACGTTGTAATTGCATGCGTTGTAACATATGCGATGTATTGGCTGTTTCCCATACATGACTAATGATGGTTGCAACTACATTACCTATTAACCTACACTATATAGATCTATAATGAAATAAGTTCTACTAATGCGGAATCGCAGTTTCGATGTAAGAAATAGTTGTGAATGTATACTTGCACTCACCTATATATATATATATATATATATATATATATATATAATGTGAAAGCAAGTATACTTGGCTTCACGCCTTAATGGTGCTGATAGAAAAATTGTACAGAGAAGTACGGTTTTTATTTTAACTTTTACCTAGAGGTAGTGGCGAGTACATACAGCCACTCCAAGATGGGGCACATGTAACACAGAGACTCAGATCAGACGGAGTACTCTCCACTACATTGACACGAAACCTAGAGGTAAGGAGAGAGTTACTCCTCGGATTATACTGTTAGTATCCATCAGCCTCTTACATGTATATCGCTTATGATGTTTAATGCCATGTTTCCCTTTAATCCTTAACATGCTAGTGGTTGTTTACGCTAAAAGAACGCTTCCTGATATTATGAATTAGACCTAATGGTCACCACCCGATCATACCAACTACTAATAATTTGACTCATTGTTTATGAGATTTTTATGCAGTTTGATGATAGGACAATTTAGAAAAGTGTTATTTTTGTCTGAATATCAGTAAGGACTGACACCTATATTTATATTGACCTCTTACCGCCAGAAATAATGTGTTTACTAGATGCGAATAAATAAGACTTGAAATACGATACAGCTCGGATTTGAAGGCGGTTGTGCTCGGGGGTATATTATATGATGGTCACTATACTTTATCAGGTAAGAACCTTGATATTATATTCCCGTTACCAATTAAAGCTGCCTTAAGAGATGTGAAAGAGTAACTCCCAATACTCATCAACTATTTATGTACTTAGGGATAGAGGACAGATTACGGCATAATGGATGATTAACTTGGATTATTGTACTAGGGTAAGTGACATTTTGACAAGTTGACTATCACAAGTGTCGTTTTCGCATTAATGAGAAACAGAGGATGAGCAAATAATAAGGGCTGACATACCATACCAACACATATACTAATGGTTTGGTGATAGTTACTTTACTTCCTCTTCGCAATCTTAATACTTTCTTCAACATCTAATTGGAATGTTTTATCACAGTTTCCCATTTATATTTTCTAGTTTTACACCACTTATAGTGTGTAAATTATTCCTTACTCCCATGTTATGATTTTATAGCTTGATCAAGCAAAAACTCTAATAATCTCATGATTACCCATATGGTTTAGTACGAAACAATATTAAGTACTTGACTGCAATTACTTATTTGATCAATCTTTTAGACCTTGGATGGTCTTGAAATGATTATGAGTTTGCGCTATGCCATTGCTACTAGCAGACACTCTGGTTGCGGAAAAAGAAAATATAAACATACACAATCATTAATGGGGATGACTGTTGTTTGTTTTGTGGGGGCCTGATGAAGTCTTGGGTAAAGAAATTACCATGAGACGAAACACATGTTGGCTACAACCTTATGGCTGCAAGTTTGTAATATGATTTTTCTGAATCAACATGAAGACTGAAATGGGAAAAAGAGAAATCAAGAATTACAACATTACATGGACTACTAAGTCATTAAATATTTACTTTGTGCTCAGGATCTATTTTGTGGATTACGTTTTGAGGTAATTTTGACTCAATTATTGGAAGAACTTATTGGCCTCTCCCGTTTTGTAGAGCACCACTGTAAATATGCTACTTTGGACAACAGAAGACATTTTTGTGCAGTCTTTACCCTGCTACTTCTTGTTTTGTATATACTTACAATTGTGGTTTAGGAAAATTCAAATACTTAATAAAGTTTTGCAGAAGTGCCTCAGTGGTTAAATTATCAAGTGGAGTGATGGTATCTTATCATGGAACACATCCAGAACTGGAAAGCTTCTTTCATCTGCTACTCAAGATTTGCCATATCCTCAATCTTTTTTTTTAATAACTTATATAATCCCTTTACAGGGCGGCAAGATTGAAATGTTAGTACCTGCTTCTTAGAGGAAAAGATTTCTACTGAGGGCGACAGATGCACCATCTTTGTTATTTGCACATGTAATGTACCATCAGCATGTCTGGCTTTCTGGAAGGAACCCTTTCTCTTTGGATCTTTCAACTTGCTGCAAAATTGAGGAATAATAAAAGGTTTAAGAATGGACATGAAATACTAGGTGCACCTTCAATTTAGATCTTGGGAATACGCACATGTGAGTTTTTGCTTGTCTCAAAGAGATCAAATTGAATGGTAATGAGTCAATTATTCAGGGTGGGAATGTAGATCTCACCCCTTTCTCAACTAACATTATATCACCCTGCCAACATCAAAGCATACTTGGAAAACAGCATTGGAGTACCTTAAACCTACTCAAATTGTGATGCTTTGACGTGTGAACATGAATGCAATGGTGGAAATTAGATTTTGTATGTTTCAGGAAACAACTGCAAAGCTTAAGGATGAAATAGGTCCATGCATTGCACATTTTATTGTTACGAGGCTGGTGGTGGTGCAGATGTTTCAGTATAACATTCAGCAGAGCATTCATAGAAAGGGGCTTCTAAGTTCTTACTGAAAGCAGAGTCCTTCCTGCCTGTCACTATTGGTAGCCATACTAAGGTAAATGCAAGAAATTATTTGCTGTGTCATCTGCTCCACCAGCATACTTTCCTCTTTAATTCGAATCCTCTAGCTTTAGAAAGAGAAGTGGGACAGGCCTGCGAAACAACTTTAGGACCACCCTCCAAGGACATCGCCTAATTAGTGCAGGGCACCTTGGAATTTAAGACTTATTCACAAATGCTGATAGAAAATGTTGGAGGCGTTGTCGAATCAAGTGCAACAAGATAGAGTGATTCTGTCTTAATATGAAACATTTTTGGATGTAAGCATTAAGACTCAAAGAGGTTTCAGAGAAACGGACAACAGAGACTTCAACTCAAATATTTTGGATTTATAGTAACCCACCCTAGAAGGCACGACAAGCTCAGAATGGACCATACTGATGCACATGCTAATGGCCGCATAGTTGAAAGCAGCACTGTACTTGTATGGGGTTGAAACACACTCAGTAACAGCCAGAGTTCAAAGGATGTTGTCAGTCCACGACTATTTCAAGTGAGAGATAATGAAAAATAACATGCCCACAAACACATAGGGTTTGAAACTATATTGGGACGACAATGAGTGAGGGGAATGCAGCGATCACTTGAGTTTTAACGTCCATGTAGCAACAAAGTTCTACGATCAAATTCAGTGTTCTTCAGACACGAGGGATAGAGTGAGAGGAGAGTAGGATATTATATATATATTTGTATTAATCAACACCACCAATAATGAATATAGACTGCTTACGGGTGTATTGCGTTGTTTTGCTAATTTTGGATGTTTACTGTGTTTCTGAAAAAAAACATTGTTAAAAAAAGCTGACCCCCTGTTTTGAAAGGCACATTTATTTTAGTAGTGTTTTAATTTTAATCTGAAAGCTGTTGCATGGGCTCTGTAGCATTTCAGCTGTTTTTAGGGCACGGGGGAAGAGAAGTTATAATTTACTACCCTGAAATAAAGACAGACTACTCAAAACATTGTGTTCCCAACTCAATTTTATTGCACTTCAAAAATGATGGATGTCTTTGTTTTGAAGATCAGCTACAAAGTAAGCCTCAATCCAGCAATGTACTGAAAAACAAACTAAGCAGAGGCAATTCATAAAAAAACTTCCTTCCCGTTTTATATGTTAAGCAGAAAGCACCTTTTGCAGCTTTAGTCACTGTCCAGTTACCGGATTAAAATTGTTAAGGACTTCATATATGATTTTAGTTTTCTTGGCCCAGCCACCTTCATAAAACATGCTTTATAAAATAGACTGCATCTGACAAACTTTAAGTTCCAGCATAACATCTCCATAATAATGCGACACTCATGCCCTGGGTATAAGAACATTATTTCAACAAGTAACAGCATCTCCAAGGTGAAGTGAGAGGAAGGATCCTAAAGGAATATGAGTTCAACTTTAAATATTCAATTACAAACAATTTCATCACAAGACTAATGCATTTGCAGATGTACAAGGGGGAGGTTTTCCACTGTTACAAACATGTCTTGCAAGAGTGGAATATATGAAGGAATGAGGCATCAGACATCATCAACACAAATATATATTCCTTCATCATGCATATTTGTCATACTTTAACTGATAAGCCTTCATAGAGAAAGATGGTTCATACCAGAATCACACGTTTGGAAGATGGATCCTGGCTCTGCTCACCAGGCTGCCGAGTGTTGTCTCAGTTTTCTTCATTGTGAAAGGAATAGGTTGTCCTGTTCTATCCCGAAACATCTTCAAAAACTAAATCGGCCAAAGATCCTTAGGAGGCCTGAAAATGGGACTTTGCTAATGTTTTTAAGGTAGACATGAAGGAATGGCAGAACGCGGCGAGCTCTTGAAGGAGAAACTTCCTTGTGAGGCTTTGAGGCAATCGTTCATTTCTCTGCACGGTTGACATGGTTCTTAGGCGACATGGACGGGCAGTCACACCGCGCATGTCCTCCATCTGCCCATTTCAGGGTCGCTTGAAGAAAATATTGCACTTTTCTTTGCGTTTAGTTTTATTAAAAGTGTTTTATAATGAAATAAAAAGGAGATAGCGATACAAAATCAAGCCACGACTACAAACATCAAGTGCCACTGACTGGCACTTAGATTTAATCGAATCCTTTGTAGCAATCTGCCTCTTCCTTCTCAGTAAAACATTGGATATTCAGTATTGCACCGTGGGTACCGGGGACCTGGGAAGCGAAGCTGAATAATGAGAACCACTAGCACGGGTAATCAGCACTGGAGATGAAAATTGGAGCCCACCCCCTTAGGAGCAAGTGCATAAAAAGCAGGGGTCTGCTAAGGCAAGTAGGCATACATCATCGCCCCAGGAAGAAAAAGCTGCCACATCATTTCCAATGATGCTAAATAGTAGGGGTGCCTATTACCTTAAGACCACAAGACCACACTGAAGTATTCCATGGAAAACAGCAATGCCCATAAATGTAAACAAGTCACAAATGATTTGAGTAAACATGCATCAGGCACTTGCTAAGTTTCCAAATGAAAGGCTGAATAACGAAGAAGGGGTAACAACAGATAGTGCGGTACAGTACGAAGCATACTTAACAGCGCCTTGTCCACGAGGCTGTGACTGTAAAATTTAGCTCTTAAATTTCTTCAGCGATATTACATTTTTGTTTACTGACTTTTTTTGCACAGAAGGAGAGCCATGTAAATAGACTCCGTAGCGAACATTCTATTGTTACAAATACATTTGTTTATTGCTGCATCTATTAAAAAGTTACTACGCATCTCAAAACGACACCGATTTACATACTGAAAACTACCAATGAATTTGCACTTGCTCTGGTAAATACTTCACTTTGGTTGAGATACCACAGATTATCTGCAGCACTTATTGCATTTAAAAGTAACACTTATTGTGTTCCAGCAAGAGCCGTCACCTCCAACGTGTCTCCTGACCTGTCCTGTCGCGGCAACAATACGGCGCAAATCTATTCCTTCTGCTGTGGCGTTGCACAGATGTGAGCTGCGCATGCCATGCAACAGAGCATCCTTCAGAAGTCTGACAGCTGCAATACTCGCCTGGCATGGCATGGAACTGAAGAGGAGGAGAACATGTTGATAAACTACTTTTCTGAGAAACTAAACCTCCCAAAGCACAAACCAGAACAAGCACAGACACAAATTGCAGTGGTTGAACATACGACTCCCATGCCAGGCCTTCATCAGTGCGATGTGGTTCTCTCAGGACACTGTTAGCACCTTCATTACACCAGGGAAGGCGGACACTGCTTTAGAAAATGTGTACGCAGCTATTGAAAGCTGCACTGCTAACCATACATATAGTGCTACTGTGAGGAGCTCAGAACCCCACAGCAGTGACCTTCGGTTCACAGTATGTAATGCTACTAGTGTATCCAAATAAGTGTTCTACCTCAGCCAGGCCAGGTGCGAAGCAAAGGCGCGAAGCTTGAAAAGTCCCTCCTTTTATTTATGAAGGTTGTACTTTTACCCGTATGTGCTGTAAGGCAGGAGCCCAGCTCATGCCTCCCACACAAAACTTGAAAGACACAGCTGTGCAGGCTGAACGTCCATTCACTGTAGAGTTCAGAGGTCCTGGGGTTATCTGGGCCGGTGATTGGCCAGAAGGAATTCCTTATCTCGGCACAACAGGCACATTTTCAAATTCCGGAAGGAGCCTCCCGCTGCGAAGAAGGCCCAAACTCCGACGAGGAGCACAACAACGTAGATTGGCACAAGACTGCTTTCGTACCTCGGGTTCAGGAATGTCTGCAAAGTATATCAAGATTATTAGTACTACAAACATGCACCATGAAAATATGATGACCTAGCTCATTTTCAGTGTCATCGTAGAACATAAATGGAAGTTACAACCATTCAGAATAGCCATTAATTACAAGCAGTCACATCTACAAGGCAGTCTGGCTCAACCACTGAATCTACATTCAGCAGAGTGACCACTCTGTCAAGAAATGACCGCAATTCTGCTCAAATACCAGTGATAGGCTTTCATGCCAGATCACTAACACAAAAGAGAACCCTCCAATACTAGGCGCCCAGTGTCACAGACACTTAACAAGACACCCATATTCAATTTGTTTCCATAAGAAACAAAATAACAAAATGGAATTCATGTTCTGTCATCAACTAAGGTGTGCTGAATCAAACATCACAGTGTGTATGGCCGAGATGATAAGTAAAACATTTTCTCGTGAACATGAACACAGTTTTTAAATTTTTTATTTATTATTTTATAGTTATCTAATAGTTCTCTAACAATAGACAAAAAGCAATGGAAAAGCCAATATTCTTCGCCTAAGTGAAAACTAATGACTTTGCCAATGTCTTTTAGCCATGTGGTACAGCAGTTTGGCTAAATGTTAGTAGCACGGCATAGCATAGAGTGACAGAGTAGTGTACATTGGCGTAGAGTGGCACAGAGTGGAGTAGAATAATGCACAGCAGAGTGCCATGGAGTGAAGTGTAGTGATGTCGAGCAGCACAAAGGGTGCAGAGTGGAGAAGCATAGAGTGACTTGGAGTAAAGTGGTGTGGCATAGCGTGGAATGGCGTAGAGTAGCGTACAGTGGAATGGAGTGGCGTAGAGTAGAGTGGTGTAGGGTAGAGTGGCCTGGGGTAGAGTGTCATAGTGTAGAATAGAGTGGCATTGTGTTGAGTCAAGAAGGATGGAGTGGCAAAGTACAGAGTGGCGTGGAGTGGCATAGAGTAGAATGGCAGAGTGGATTACAGTAGCGTACAGTTGAATGGCACAGAGTGGAGTGACGCTGAGTGGTGTACAGTGGCACCGAGTGGAGTCGGGTAAAGTGGCATAGAGTGGAGTGGCACAGAGTAGAGTGAAATGGCATAGAGTGGAGTAGAATAGAATGGCATAGAGTAGAGTGGGAGAGAGTAGTGTACAGTGGGGTAGAGTACAGTGGGGTAGAGTGGCTTTGAGTGGTTTGTAATGGAGTGGCGTGGAGTAAAGTAGAGTGGCGTGGTGTTGCAGAGAGTAGAGTAAAGTGCATAGAGTGGAGTTGAGTAGTGTACAGTAGCACAGAGTGGTACAGTTGTAGGTGTAAATAATTAAGAATTCAATAGATGTGGTAGATAGGGTGAAAGCAACATAAGGGGAAGGCGTATGCCAGTTTTAAAATGAGGAAAGCACATTGCACATCCAGGATGAATAACAAAACGCTTATTTAAAAAACTGCAGTGCGTTGCAAAAAGATGGGGAAGAACATATGTACTTGGCCTAGGCCCCAGGTAAGAGATAAAACAAGAAAGGAAAGGAGGCCTATGGGACCACTGCAAATGAGAATGACAACAAAATCAATAAATGGTCAGCTGTGGGCAGGTTGTAAACCCACTGACTAGTAAACATTACGTCCTGCAGCATAGCACAAGTACTGTGTAGGTGAGACCTAATAACATAAGTGTACAAGGATAAATGGAGTGATTAAGTTATGGCTCTTACTGGTCAAGAGGCGGAAGAGAAGGGGGTGCCAAAAAAGTAGCTAAGTGTTGGTCAGGAGCTCTATTGGCAAGCAAATGGAGAATTTACTTTATATTGCCATACTAATACAGAAATCTTCCCTGGTGCTGATCTGATGCTACTACCGGATCGGAGACCTCTTGCTGCCATTGCACGCCAACACAACCTCAACATCATCTCCTACGCCGACGACACCCAGCTGATCCTCTCCCTCACCAGAGACCCCGACACCGCCAGAACCAGCCTCCACGAAGGGATGAAAGACGTCGCCGAGTGGATGAAGAACAGCCGCTTGAAACTGAACTCAGACAAGACGGAAGTCCTCATCCTTGGACCATCACCCTCCGCCTGGGACGACTCCTGGTGGCCCCCAGTCCTGGGCACCGCCCCCAAGCCGACAGACCACGCACGCAACCTGGGCTTCATCCTGGACTCCTCCCTCTCGATGACTAGACAAGTCAACGCCGTCTCCTCTACGCCGGAACCACAGCCAAGCTACAGAAAAGACTACAACGAATCCAAAACGCCTCAGCCCGACTCATCCTGGACATCCCTCGACGCAGCCACATCTCCAGCCACCTGAGGAACCTGCACTGGCTCCCCGTCAACAAGAGGATCACGTTTAGACTCCTCACCCACGCACACAAGTCTCTCCACAACCTGGGCCCCAAGTACCTCAACGACCGCCTGACCTTCCACACGCCCACCCGCCAGCTACGATCCGCTAGCCTCGCCGCCGTACCACGCATCCAAAGAGCCACCGCCGGAGGCAGATCCTTCTCCTACCTGGCGGCCAAGACATGGAACTCCCTCCCCATCCACCTTCGGCTGACCCAGGACCACCTCGCCTTCAGGAGACAACTCAAGACCTGGCTGTTCGAGCAGTAGCGGCCCACCTCCCCCAAGCGCCTTGAGACCCTTCCGGGTGAGTAGCGCGCTATACAAGTGTTTTTGATTGATTGATTGATTGATCTGAATGGGGTAGGTACAGGCGTCAGGAAAGAGCATGGTGACTGAGAATTTTGTAGAGCACTGGCGTTTCCTGGTTCCATGGGCGAGTAGCCAAACCAGTATAGATTGTTCTTTGCATTCTAGTAATTCATTTCCTGGTTATTCCATTATAAACTCAGGACTACAACTACTAGAATGCAAAAAAAGCCTTAGACTAGATGAACTGGGAACCTTGTGTCCGCTGATTCGATACAACAAACCTTGTCTATGTGGAGAAAGAGGAGAGCTGGGACCTCCACAATTTTTTGCACCCCCTATCACACACTAGTGGACGATCTAGATAGCACAAGGACTAGGAGGGCAAGGACAGAATGCTGATGGTGCACTGGGTCTCAAGGTGAACTGATCAGGCGTGAGGAAGGGCATGTGGAGATTCAATGTCCTAAAGAGGCACCGAGATAATAGATGTTTAGCTCCCACATGTGTGGTGGATTATTGAGTCTCAGGAGATATTATGTTTCCATATTATTTACTGACGGATGATGGGTTGGGAGTAGGTAATGATAAATTGTCAATTTCAAAATATCTATGGGCAGTAGGCAAAGAGGAGGGAATTTTAGACAGAAGGCAGCACCTTCTCTCCTTCAAATATGAATAGGAATGTGTTTATGATGAGACAATGGTTTCCAGCAGTCTGAAATTACATTGCTGCCAATTGAGAGAAGACAAAGACTTTTTATAATCTTCATTTTTAAAGTAAACCGTTATTGAACATGGATAGATTTTCCAAAAACATATCTGAGAATTATAGATGCACGTAAAGGAAAATGCATATAAAAATTATAGAAATATATAAGGGGTTTTCAGAAAATCTGAGCCATGCGAGCTTATGATGGAAATTGCTGCAGACTACTTTTCTCAACTCTCCACGTACTAGGTAGGCTACATAGAATTAATCTCTACTCCACACATAAATGCTGTAATTCACATTTTTTAGTGAGAGCTTAATTGGAACCATAATCAAGTGCTTCCATGCCAATCAACCATGTGGAACTTTTGCACATTCTTTGCATCAGTGCATCAAAGACATCCAGACGTTATATGCTTTGGTCACTGAATCACTTGCATGTACAATATGGCAACACCATTTGCATAGGGACATACAATTTTCTGAAAGACGTGTATTTCACTATATATGAATGACATATTGTATATCAGGATCCCTTTCCCGCATTCTAGGCAAGATTTTGGGCTTTGGTGACCTTTCTGGAGTATAATTGGCGATAAATTACTGATCTTCTCATTGACTGAAGTCACAGCAGAGTGCACTTTGGAGTTCCCTCCAGGATTTTTTGCCTTATTTCGGCGTCAGGCTGCATAGTATGGTGGAAGAGAAAATCAGGGACAATGATGGGATGGCACCTATCGTAATGTGTAGACAGCATGATCAGACTCCTGCTATCATTGGAAAGCCAAACGGCAATTCTGAAAATGGTGGTTCTTCCTCGGTTGCTATACGTGTGTCTTAATGAACCCATCGCTTCAACTTGGGCACTCTACAATTCACTTGAACCTCTTATGATAAAATTAGTATGGGTGGGTAAACAACCGAGGATAAGTTGTAGTGTACTTACCTTACCTTATGAGACTGGAGCTTTTTACGCACCCGATTTTTAACTATATTTTACACAGCACTGCGCAATACACGCATTTTTAGATTCATGGCCCTTTGGACAGCTACCGTACATTGGCATGAAAAGGAGCCAGCGTCACCGTATCCTTTGAAACAGCCTTGTTGCTCGCAGCCAGTAGGCCCAGCATGGATTGGACTCGGTGCAGTGTACTATACATAGTTAGACCTGGCTAGCGGATTTCTTTGTAGACAATGCATTTAAGAATCTGTAGCACTTTAGGAGGGGCGAGAAGAGTGTGGCAAGACCTTTGAATACCTTCCCATATTACAGGATTTGTAGTACACTGAAAGCACCGCTCCCGTTGTACCCAGAAGAATCTTTAGGATTTAACCTTGATGACGGACTCTCTAAATTCAGAGCACATACTTTCTTGAACTTATAAGGACATACTTGCAATGTCTGATTCTCGAGGCATAAGACGTTCTTGTTAAGTTGTTTTGGGCCAGATGCTGTCAGATGAGCAGCGGTCGAACTGCTACGTGCAAATACAATCTGTTCTTCTAAATATCAGGCACAGACTATTGCAGTACAAGTGTATCCAATGCTTTTATTACATGCCAATTACAATAAAAAAAATTGGCCAAACTTCAGTGCTTATAGTATGGACTTGGCTAGGCGGGGTCCTAGGGGGTTGTGCCTACAAATATGAGAAGTTTGTTGATCTTGACACAACATACAGTTGGCCCCAGCTCTTTACTGGCTCTATTATAGTATGTGTCTCCCCTTGTGAGATGGTGTATGGTCCCGGCTCTCTTACTGGCCAAGTGAAGGGGTAACAATATGCTAGGAAAGAAGCCTACTTCTAAAAATGTAGAAATGGTTTATATTTCCTAGTAATTCGACGGACATCTATACCATGCTCCTCAAGCCTCTGTGGTGGGTTAGAGACCCTTGGTCCCCCACAAGACAACAGTTGCTACCACAGACTCAGACTACTGGACATGCATGGCTAGAACATCTGACGAGGCCACCACTGACGGATGTTATTTTGCTGCATTCCTACAACTTGAGGTTACACTATTGTGATGAACATGAGCGTATACATGTGGATAATCTCTCTGTAATAGGTGCAACATTTATCAAGATCACTTTAAGTCTGTTACATCAACTATCTCCGCTGGACATTTCATATTGAAAACAATAAATAAAGCTATAAAACGTTTTAAAAAATAGCCACTGCTCAAGTATCTTGAAAATCAAAATATAGTAAGGTCCATAACACAATTTGTTGGCATGGAAGTAAAAACTACATAAGATATACAGAAATAAACTTCAAGCTGGAAAACTCACCAAACCAGATACGAGTAGATGGCTGACGATGACCAACAGTATCGCCCACCAATTCTTCCTCTCACAAGCATCAAAGAAAACAATACCCCAGAATACGTGCAGCAAAATGATGGCCAAGGTCATGAAGGCTAAAAGAGAGCACAATAAAGGAAAGTGGTTAAAATCAGGACAGAATTAGTTTAAAAAAAGACACCCATAATGAACTCAATTGTCCATATCCTTGACCCGACCTTCCTCTTAACTCCCTCTATTAACAAGCATTTGCAATGCAATAGGTATCACAGTGATAAACTTTGAGCTATTGGCATTGCAAATGATAAGGTTTTTTTTTAATTTTTTTTATTAACAGTAGCATTGGTACTAAAATATTCCACAAAGCACAGAAAGGCTGCAGTTCTAAGGCTGTTACTAGGTGTCCCTGTGGAGTTTAAAGGGACCTCTTCTAGGCACAAAAGATACTGCACGATTAATGCAATCATAAAGAGAAAAATTGCAGCTGAGCATACGTTTCCATTTTTTTTAATGTTTTTGCTAGCTTGCGTTTTAAAAATACCATTTAAAATAAACAACAATGGTGCATTTGTTAAACACAAGCTAACAAAATCTCACCTCCAATAAAAAAATAAATGGAAACGTATGCTGAACTGCAATATTTCTTTTTATAATTGCATTAAGGGTGCAGTACCATATGTGGCTAATAAATGGTCCTTTACAACTCCACAGGGACACCTAGTAACAGCCTGTGATACTGCGCCCTTTCCTTGCTGAGTGGAATTCTTTTTTTTAGTTATGCTACTGCTCGGGTATTTTTTTTAACCAAAAAACAAACATTAGCTTTAGCAATGCCAACATGCACAGCCTAAAAACCATCTTCTTGTTCTCGCTGCCTTTGCAGCCCAGTCCCCAAAGTCACACTTCAGAAACGCATTTAGCGCTAAGCTGTTTTAAAAGCTCAAATTCGTGCAGCAGCTAAGGACTTTCTAATGCTGATGACCATGTGTGTAGGCCCGCACGTCACGCAGTCAATTAACACTTTATTTGGAGGGAATGCCCTTGGAGATGCGCTGCGCTATTCCTTTCCCTCGGTGTGAGCTTATTTGGACTTTAAGATTTGCACAGCAGTCCGCATGAAATAAAACGTGGTACTTTTATGTTAACTTGGAACGCTAAATTGTTCTTGTGAAATTGTTCATAAAAGAAGGGGTTACACCTGAGCCAACATCTGTTTACAGCCGGTTAACGTACATTGACAGGCTGACAGCATTTATTGTTCGAGAACACACATACAGTGGAATGAGGGTAAAGGGAGCGGAACACGTCATAACAACAACAACAATAGTTAAATGATGTTTCCGTATAGTGCTTCCTCCCACACGTCTGTTCTTAGCACTATAAAAATAGACGTTACTGCTGTATGTACCCGCTACGGCTAGTCTGCTTGCTGCCAACTGTCCTGGGCAGAGCTCAGCTCCTACACCCGCTGATAAGAATATCTTTCTTTCCACTCAAATAAGTACCATAAGCACGGCTGCCGCCAAGTATCCACCAGGCTTGGGAAAACAGGAACTTCCGGAATCCTGGTCTGACGTCACGGCGTGTAGCGCAGCTTCTCCAAAAGAGCAGATAAGGGAGAGGCGGCGAGAGACTGGGTTGCACACAGCCTGATTGGTTGGTTGAAGCAAATGGCTTACAGAACCATATAACCACCCTTCTAATATTCTATGGCCGAAGCCATATCACCCACTGTAGTGGAACAATGGGTGCAGCAAGGCTTCACTTCACCCAGGTTTAGTCCGATCCATACATTGTCTCGTGCAGCAAACTGCCGACTCCTGAGCTGCTGTCCGCTCTGGGATGCGGTCTCAAGCCCACCAGCCCTCCAAAGGAGGCAAGCTACCACCAGAAGATGCGACAGGTAGCTTCATCTCGCATGCAGGTGTTTCCGCACTGTCATTCCTTCGCGCAGATCGGCGGGCCATGAGACTGACAGCTTCAAGCTGTCATTTAAACCCTCTCAGTCCAGACTTTCAAAACCCTAGAATCCTAAGCGATGGAACAGCAGGGGGATCCGCTCACAAAACCACCCAAGCATAACAGCAAGAGACGTCAAGACTTCCTAAAGTGCTGCAGATGCTATATAAAGACGCACATCGGCTTACGCCCCCTTTACTAGCACCCTACATACTCACTTGCAACAGTGCTCCCTTAAACAGACGCGGGTCTGCAAGCCCAACAAGGCGCCACTGGCAAATTACTTCTCCAAATGCATCACGGACCAAAAATAAACTCCAAAACCCTCTTAGACCTCATATAACTCGCAAGGAAGCTATGATGAGTGTTGACCAATTGGTAAACAACATACAAGAAACAGACCTTGGCATAGCTCCTCCACATATGAGTTATGGCAACAGGCAGCTGGGAGAGACTTCAACATTTTGCCTTTGTCATTGCTTGTAGAAGAAAGTGAAAGCGCGTCATGCGCGCGTTCTGCTGAAACGCCGTGAGTGATCAAACGAGACGCCCGCGAGACTTGGGATGACAGAATCCCATACAAAAGAAAGTCTTTGCTTGGAGAAGAAAGTGAAAGCGCGCCAGGCGCGTGTTCTGCTGAAACACCGTGAGTGATCAAACGAGACACACGGGAGACTTGGGATGACAGAATTCCATACAAAAGAAAGTTGAAGCGCACCATGCGCGCACACCATACGCGTGCACATCTCGTGTTCGGGCAGGCACGGTGAACAGGAGGCAGGGAGGGAACAAAAAATGCCTCCCTTCCAATAGAAGGCACTCATTTTGGACCCGCACCAATCAGAAGCATGGGTGGAGCTTCCACCCCCGCTTCGGAAGAGAAAATCGACGACAATAGATCTCGCAAGCTCGAGCAGCGCATGCACTGCGTCGCTAGGCGAGACCTAAAAAGGAGTGTGACCCATAACCTTCTGCACACCAATAGGTGCAAGCGAAACAAGGAAGGAGACACTGTTATTTTCTCTAAAAAGGAGAGACTCATACTAAGGCAACCACAAAGGGGGGATTCACCAGATGCCTGCAGTCAGGTGGTTGTGACCAGCAGTACCATTTAATTCAACTGACGTGAACAAGTTTGGAAGTTAAGGAAGTATTTCATGGCAGGTAACCCATTTGAAGTCTGTGTGAAACGTTTGCCAATAACCCGGTAGGGACGTAAGGCACTACCATAGTCAATACAGCTCTACAACAACCTTTTTTAACCTACAGTATGATAACACAAAAGAAAGAGTTGAAAATGTTTTTATTCAATCCCAAAAGATTAGAGTTATGGCTAAAAACACACTATACTAGCCGTTTAGCTGCAGGCTATGGTTACATCTCTATGGCACTACATACTTATAGATGCGCAATACAGCACCAAGCTACTCGTGGGGTGGCAGTGCGCTTTATTAAATGACTTGAATAGAATGAATAAAAACATTCTCCGTATGGAGGTTAGATGAAACGTATCCATGTATCGGTGAGAATAACTTTGCATTCTGGTACTTGTAGTTCTGCTATTGTGACTAGAAAAGCAAAACTTTAAGTGTAAGGAAGCACATTAATACAGGATTCTGTGAGCTACTCACACCTCACATGTGGCAATGTGTATAGTGTCAATCTTGTAGAGTCATATATATTAATGTGTGCATGGAAGTTTTTCTTTGTAAGCCCTGTTACTGCACCTACCTGGATAACCGAAACGTGATTGCACTATGGCACTTTTCTGGTGGTGTAACCTGCATCTCTCTGGGTGTGCGAAAGTAGGAAAAGCATGGCTGAGAAATGCATTTGTGGGTCTGTGCTGAAGAACTACCATTATTTTCTAAACCCAGACTACAGCCCTCATTTAAAAGATGGTAGTGTGCATTTCAAGGAAACACGGGAAAACCCTCGCCTTTTCGTGTTTGGTGAAAGCTGGCTTCAGATCCGACAATCACCGTATCAAAACATGACATTTTTAAGGACATCTGTGGTAGAAAGAGTTAATTATCAGGCAAGTCAGACAGAACAATTTTATAGGTCTAGCTTGATAATGCTGTAGTCGCTAGACCTAGTATCCTTTAAAAATGTACCTTTCATCAGTACTAGGGCGAGTGACTATGTCTCCACCCAGATATTGGAACAGCTTCTGGTTTGGCCAAAGCTTTGTGCTGCCACTGAAATAGCGGCTATCCTCCAAACAGCCGTGATCATTTGTTTATAAACCTGCTTGAGCAAGGGCTCTTTATTAAGTCAAACTATCATGTTATGTCAGAAGCATGACCTAAAGCCCTTGGGTCTCAAACCTGCCACTGTTCTTCTCTGGCAGCAGCACGGATGCGAGGAGGGCAGTCAGGAGGAATGTACTGCAGTCCCAGCCCCTCTTTCCGTCCCTTTCCTCATCATCAAGCAGTTCTTGTAGAGTGCACAGCTACCTCGAATGAGCTTTGCGGCACTGCCAGGACAGGTGAGGGGGGGGGGGGGGGGGGGGGCTGCTTTAAACGAGGAGGTGAGTTTTCAATTGCTTCCTAAAACTTATCAAGTTTTTGTTTGATTTCAGATTATAAGGCAGAGAGTTCCAAATCTTGGAAACTAAGTAGGTGAATGAACAACCCCTGCCTCCAACTTTCTTGATTCTGGGACTGGCAAATAAGAAGAGGCCGTTTGATCTTAGATCTCTGCGGACACTGTATGGGGTAATGAGGTGCCAAAGGGGATGTGGGCCAGGCGAATGTTTTATCCTATGGGCAATACAAAAGGCTCTGAATTCTATTCTTTTCTTAATAGGAAGCCAATAAAGATGGGCTAAAGCAAACCGTGCTGATTGCATTCTGGGCATGCCCAGCAGAGCCCAAGCAGCAACATTCCGGTTGACCTGCAACTTTCTAATAACATACAAGGGACTTCTTAAATGGAGAGATTGGCCGTAGTTGAGGTGGGAAAGTCCCATTCTTGGACCACCGTCCTTAGTCATTCCATAGGAAGCCACTTGAGCGTCTTCGCAAGAGATTCTAGGAGCCCAAAGCAAGTGCCTGCAACTTTCTTTTTCTGAGAGCTTACAGTTAGATCTTTATCCAAGACGACTACAAGGCTATACTTCTAGTTTGGTCGGGGGGGGGGAGCATACCTCCAAGCATGTGGGCTAGAGGAATTAATCTCAAAGCAGGGGATTGTTTCCAATCACCATAATCTCAGTTTTCCACCTGTTCAACTTAAGATAACGTATTCCCATCAAGCTGGTCATGTATTCCAGACAGGTAGGGAATCTTTCAACAGTTGAGTCAGTGTTTGGTGAGAGGGAGACAACAATCTGGCTGTTGTCCGCATAAGACACCATAGTTAAACCTAAGGCATAGAGGATGTCTGATAAGAGACACATTGAATAGTGTGGGGCTCAGAGACGAGCCTTGCAGCACTCCACACTCAAGCCGATGTGTCTTTAATATAAAGGGCCCCTCACTGACTTTGAATCTCCAATTAGCTAGAAAAGAGGTTAGTCATTTTAGTGCCATATTTGTGATTCCAATTTCTCCTAGCCTCCGACAGAGAATCGAGTGGGAGACTGGGTCAAAAGCTGCGCTCAAGGCCAATAGAATGAGCGCAGCTGACCCACTCTGATCCAGAGTCATTTTAAAATCCTGTGTGTCCAAAAAGAGAGCGGTCTCTGTACTTCACCCAGCCCAAAACCCGGTCTACATCTGGTGCAGTAGGTTTTCAGAGCCCCAAAAAATCAGAAAGGACGCCATTTAACACTTCTTCCAGAATTTTGCTAATCACTGGAACCAGCGAAATGGGTTTGTAATTATCTGCCTTGTCAGGATCCAAGGAAGGTTTCTTTAATATTGGTCGAATGAACGCATGTTTCCATGCATCAGGAACACATCCACTCTCCAAGGAAAGATTGTAGATGACCATTAGAGCAGATATAACAGCTCTACCCCCTTTAGCAGAATATCGAAGGGAGCCGGGTACAAAGGAGAACCCGACATGACTGTACATGCTGCCATAAGAATATCTATCTTGCTCAGTTTAGGGAAAATTGAAAGTTCCACTGCTAGCTTTTAGACTATAACCTTATTTTTGGCTCTGGAGAGGGAGTTTGATATTCTTGTCAAAGAGTCATAAATAAGCTTAACCTTTCCTAAGCACATAGTTGGCCAGCTGTTCACACTATTCCTTAGAGAAGGGGGGAACCAGCCCAGGCAATATGTGGTTTAAGAGAGGAGTTGACAATAGTATATGTTTTTTTGGAAGGATGCAAGTACTGACTGATCCTATTGCCAAAGTCTTTTAACCTAGCTTTGCAGATCGCGTACTAATACTTTTTTTAAGGTCTTTTATAGGATTCCTTGCTACCCTCATACTGGCGTCTCCATTTTCTTTCATACTTTTTACACTCTCTCTTCAGTTCCCTTATCTCAGACGAGAACCATTTAGTGCTGGTTCTGGCTCTGGGTGGAGTCCAGGTATTCCTAGGGACTGGCATTTCTAATGCTGAGTTAATCCATCCCTTGAAGAGCGAGTAGGAGACAAAGACCTTATCGTCCAGCCTAGGGGCAGAATTATCTAGAAATTGATGCTTCCCAACTCGTGATGTCTAGTTTAGACCATTGTCTAATGGATTTTGCTTGAACTCTAATGCGTTTGGGCACTTCTGTCCTAGGGATAAGAAACGGAACCAACAAATGATCGGACCATGGGATTTGCAAAGGGGCATTCAACATCCTAGTCGAGATATTTGTAAAAATTGGGTCCAAAGGATGGCCCTTGGAGTGGGTAGGGAGCATGACCAAATGTGCAAGCTGTATGGCTAATAAATCATGTTCAAATCCCCCAACAGCGTAAAATTGGCTGTCTGAAGGCAGTGTGATGCCACAATTTTTGGCAGGGCTTGTACAAACCCTGTGGCTGGACTCGGTGGGCAATATAAGAGCAAGCAAGAAACGGAGAGTGTATTAAAAAGTTTAATTGAAAACAGTAAGCGATCACAAACTGCACTAGAACAAGGGGACGGCTTTCATTCAGAGTTCTCTTTAAAAATAATGGCTTTGCCACCTCCTTTCCTTCCTACCCGGTCATTTCTCTCAATTGCGTAGCCGGGAGGGAGTTTTGCCACAATGTCTAACCAGCTGTCCTCATTCAACCATGTCTCTGTTAAAAAAGAGACTTCGGAACCTTTATCTTCCAAAAAAAGTGTACAATTCAAGTCTATGCTTAGGAAGCGACCTACAATTCAATAGAAACTTGTGCCAGCCAGTAATAGGCTGTTTGAGAGATACCCGAGCTCGTGCATTCCCTTTGGTATGGGTCTTATCAAAAGGTCCATCGGCAATGGGATAAAAAAACAGTTGCAATTTGCACACTTACTGGGCATAATGTCCAGGTTCAGGGAACGACGGCATTCTTTCTTAGGCAGCTGGCTGAGGCTTTTCAGGGCCTCAGGGGTAAAATGTTAACGCTCTGCGGCAATAGGGGCAGAGTTTCTGGCCCCGGATGTGCTTCCCTTTGGCGCGGCCGCACACCGGGCCACATTTAAATAATATTCCGGGCACATTTAAATAATATTCCGGGCACAGAAAAGAAATAGACCGTCAACCAAGATGGTGTCCGCTTGTGTGCTACCAGGAGGCAGCTGGCTCTAAACCCAACACAGCCAGGTAGATCCTGTCCCCAAAATGCCCCCAAGCAGCAAATGAAAATGCTAACATGCTTAATCCAACTGTCTGTGCTACAAGTCTTCTCTTCCTGAATACCCCACCCGTTCCTCTCGAACTAAAAACAATAAGTGGCAGCTAATAGAATGCTCAAAATATGCAAAAGACACGTTTCCAGTTGAGGCAGTGTAAATGTAGACACATTAATGCAGTTAAGGAAAACAGATTAAAACAGACGAGCCTCACTGTGTCCTTCAACTGACCATCAAATTCCAAGCTACAACAACACAGCATCCTTAGAGATTTTTTTTATTTATTTTTATTTTATGGTGTTTTTTGCTTTCTAATTACTAGTTGAAAGATTTACGAGCTGGAGAGACATGCATGTAGAGGTTTTTTAATCTCTTTGGCTCCATTTAACTCTCTGTACATTCGTGTTCATGGTCCGGTCAGTCGTTACTTCATCAAAGTTTATATCGGGACCATTACATAAAGGGACATTCAAAAGGAGTACCCTTGCAGCTTTTTTCCCTAACATCTGAGGTGCCTTTACTTCAGGTAGGTTTCTAAGTATTACTTTAGATTTGATTTCCAAAACACAATTTTTAATTACAAAGTCCAATTTATTTTAAAATTTAGATTACAAAACTGGTATATTTAATTTACTTCAAATGCAATATTTTAGATATAAAAATACATTTTTATAGTCATTTAATATGCTGTAATCTTAATTTACCCGTTCTGAACTCTGAAAAAAACCCAACGTATTACCCTTCCCAGAACCCAAAAATCCACGTACTACCCCGTAACGCTACCCTTCTCTGAACCTTAATTACTCCTAACCCTTAATGTTATCCATCCCTGAACTTTAAAAAACCCTTACTAATGCTCAATGCCACCCTTCACAAACTCTAAAAACTCCTTACTACACCTTAATGATAGCCGTCCGTTGGCCCTAAAACCCATTACTACTGCTTAACACTACCCATCCCTGAACCCTAAAAACTTTTACTACCCCTTAACGCTACCCTTCTGTGAACCCTAAAAACAATTCCTACCCCTTAACGCTACTCATCCTAGAACCCTAAAAACCCACACACCACTGAACCCTAAAAACGCCTAACCCTTAATGCTACCTTTTCCTGAAATTTAAAAACCCCTTACTAATGATTAACACCACCCATCCATGAACCCTAAGAAGTCCTACTACTCCATAACGCTACCTTTCTGTGAACTCTAAAAATCCTAACTGCCCTTTAACACTGCCCATCCCAGAACTCTAAAAACCCACACACCACTGAACTCTATACACCTCTAAGTACTACCCTTCCCTAACCCCGAAAACCCATACTATTCCTTAATGCTATCCTTCCCTGAACCAAAATCCAGTTACTCTACCCCATAATGCCATCCATCACTGAACCCTAAAAAGGTCCTACTAGCCCTTAACACAAGGAGAGGTGTGGCACAGTGACCAGAGCAGTTGCTCCGGATTGTGGGGCTCACGGTTCAGGTCCTGGCGGCAGCATAGCTCAGCATCATATGACTCTGGGCAATTGCTCACTTAATCTCTTCAACGGCCCCCAGCGCCTTGAAACCCTTAAGGGTGATATGTTTGCGCTTTACAAATAGGAATTATATATTAACACTACCCTTCTACTCTGCTTGACACCCCGATCAGTGGCGTCACTAGGGTCGGTGTCACCCGGTGCGGGTAACTCATGTCACCCCCTCACGACTTACCGCATGGACCTCCTCTGCCCGAGTCCGCCAGTGGGCACAGTTGGTAAATAACGTGACCATACAGAATCCTAGTAACGTTTGTAAATGTAGGTCCTATATTTACAAAATGTGCCGGTTAACAACAGTATGATAATGATTCATTAATCAGGTTGTACAGTGGGCTACCTGCTAGTCAACAGTTTATTGGAATTTATAATATCATAGGTATGGTACTTTTTACTGGTGTGGTGTTCCCACTATCAAGCAACACAATATATCAGTGCTCGAAGTGGGGGAAAAAAAATAGGGGAACTGTGGGCGGAGAATCAGAGGGCGGGAATAACCCAAGGATTGGCTCAGTGGGCAGAGCCAGAGGCGTGGCCAGAATGCGCAAACATCCCAATTTTTTGTATTTGTTTGGTTTCACTGCCCAGTTTTATCAACCAATGGATACACATGATTATTTAAGGTTATAATGAGTTATTGACAGTAAAATGTGTTCACAAAGTGGGATATGCTTCTAATCACAGAATGTCCCCAAATACGATAAAATGTGGAAGCACAAGCCATTTGTCTCCCAGCCATGGAGTTTCTGTCATCAGCACTTCGCCCTTTTCCAAAACAGCAGTTCAAACATGAATGGCTAAAAATCCTAGTTTGCAAAGGTTTACTAAATAATAATGGCTCTGCCATATTTGCCTCATAATGCAAGATCTTCAGCATGATCTGACCATTTAAACTAATAAATTGTTTGTAGCTCAAACGTATCAAAAGTTAATAAAAAATGTGACTTGTGTTGCTGCGAAGTAGATGACAGTTAATAGCTCACTGGTCTATGTTAGGATTTTAACTTATAAACTGCAAGTAACAAAAGGATCTCTCTGACAAAAGCAGTAGCCCACTGGCCTATTTACATTATGTGCATTTTGTGATCTGCATGGTACATGTTCTTTGCAGCAGGTACATTAACCCTCTGAGCTACCTTTCCATAAGTCAAATCTTCCATTAGACAAAATTCCGATCTCTCTCTAGGAAGAACATTAATCACCAGAGTCATCATGACATTTTTATTGTTACCGAAAATTGTTGAAGGCCAGGAAGGAGGCAGCAAGCGCTTTTAAAACCATAATATACTTGCAAAAATGATGCCTCCACCTAAAGTGAGCATCTGGTGCGGTCACACCGGTTGCACCTAGAGCTGGCCCTTCTCAAGGGTCCTGTGATCTCAGAGACAGGGTCACTGTTCTAGGGTGTACTGCTTCATAGGCCTGCCCGCAAGACTGGAGGTGAACTTCAATATGAATAGTGGTGGACAAGCCTTGAAGGTTAACCTACACTTGTCATGCTAGGGTCCACCTGCTGGTGCTACGACACCAGGGCTTCTAATGTCTTGCGAAGCCTTCTAAGGTCTAGCATGAGATAGTGCTCTCTCAGGAGAGTGGTCTGGCGGACTGGTTATTAAGGCTGAACCTGGTTCCCCAGTTCCAAATTCAGCAGCTCTGGCCATAGTGCCACATCCTCTCCCCCACTGAACACCATACTACCCCACTGAGAAAAACTCAACTACAACCCTGAATGGACCCATTTCAATGGCCATTGCTTATATCTTTACAAAACGTAAGCAGTATGGTAAAAAAAGACAACATCCCTAGAAACAGAGCAGCAGTACAAATTTTGTTTTTCAATCCTCACAATGCAGTACCTACAGGATTGCTGCACTAGTTCCAAGCCCAGAGAAAACAAAGACAAGACAACAAAAAAAGCGCTTCACTGGCAAACTCTGTAAAAGTGGCGCTAATGTGTTTGGGTGTGAATAAAATCAATCTGGACAGTTTGCTACCACTCTGTCTTACTTTATTTAGTTATTTATTTTTCATATTTTTTAAACTTTTATTCCCGATGCTGCATTTTGGAATTAAATGTCAGAAAAATACGACATTGAATTCCAGCAAAAGTGTTTTTCTTTTTTAGGCCATTTCACAGGGAAGCAAATAAGAGAAAGGAGAGGAGACAGTGCGCACTGCGCACAGGCACCTCTTCCTCCTAAAAGGTTAGGTTGCTCTGCGCACACCGGCCCTGTTGGTGTCACCACATGTGAGGGTGTCACCCGGTGCGGTCCGCACCCCCGCAGTGACGCCTCTGACCCCGATTTATTTGGCAAAATAAGTGAAGATCTTGGATTTGTTTTGGATTCAGACATGAGACTCACCTCAGAAATTGCTAAAGAGACCACGGACTGCAGGGTGTGGCCGAACCGCGGACCAAGATGGCAGCGTAGTTTCAGAGCTCCATCGACCTCCCCGGAAACAAAAGCAATCCTGGAGCCCACGCGCTGACAAGACCCATGGCGCTGATGTGAATACAAGCCTCAGAGCTTCCGGATCATAGCGGTATACTTCATTCGGACGTCAGAGGTCCGGGACCGCAGCACCTATGTTGTGTGTGCGGAGGTCTACTTTGCACCGCCGAGCCGTGGCCTCGATTGCTGCCTTCCTGCCGGTTGGGATTGCGGGTGCGGTCCCTTTGACTCTGATGCATTCGCGCTTGGGTGATGCTGGGCGGCGGCGGGGCATGCACTGGAGACGCGTTGCCTCCCTGCTGCAGCGGACTCCATATGGCGCACCTGGCCTACGCGGACTCCCCGATCGGCAGAGGGTAAGCCCGCCTGTGTGACCTTCAGCCCTCACTACACCACAACTCTCGCTGGGGCCTCCTACTTTGCAGTTGGGACAGGCGGCAGGACACTCTCCCTCTTGTGCAGGTCCCTGGTTCTCCACAACGTCTACAAACCACAGCGCTTCTCCTGCCGCCACCGGACTGCGAGGTGGGTGCATGAAGGCGTGCAGTTGACCCATGGTGGCAGGGGCCCTCCTCACTCTTGTCGAGGTACCAGCAGGGGACAGGCCCCCCTTACAGTGTGACTCCTGTGGAGGCAGGATCCCCAAATAGCGGCAAAAATTGACCAGTGGACTTGGCTGATGGTGGCCGGAGGGCCCCATTTGTGACAACCATGCATAGATGCAGTGGAAGGCGCAGTGGGGAGATTGCTCTATCCTTAACTGACCGAGCCTATATTGGCGCAACCACATGACGATCAGTCACAGCAGTGCCAGTGCTATTGTGACTCCTTTCCTTGTGGCCCTTTCCCAAGGCCATGGGCAAGGAAGATCTGAAGCAGCGGAAGCTCACCTTTGAGAAGGCAGGTGGGGGCACTGATTCGATGAGCGTCACGATGGCAGAAGGAGGAGATCAGGCTGCGGCCCCGCTGCAACTCAACGTGCAGGGTAATGATGCACTCATGGCAGAACTTAAAGTGGGCTACCATGCGCTGGACACTCGCTTAAACGCTCTCAACAAACGCCTCGATAAAATGGGGGCCCGTCTGAATCAGCATTATAAATGACTCGATACCGCGGACGGCAGGATTTCAGATTTAGAGGATAGCTCAGCCCAGGCAATGAAACGGCTGGAGAGGATGAAAGGTCTATTGAAGAACATTGCCATAAAGAATGAAGACCTTGAAGCCAGGGGGAGACGCAACAACGTTCGTATTATGGGTGTGCCTGAATCAACAAACACAGGAAGATTAGATGGGTCTGTCGAAAGCCTTCTGGTTGACTTATTTGGTCGGGAGTCCTTCTCTTTTACTTTTGTCGTCGAAAGGGCCATAGATCCTTAGTTTGCGACCTAACCCTGGCTATCCGCCTCTCCCCATTCTGGCGAGGCTTCTGAACTTTAAAGACAGGGATACTGCATTGCGGATGGCACAAGAACGTGGGTCGCTGGACTGGCAGGGCTCTGCCATTTCCATGTATCCGGACTTCACGGCGATGGTCCAGGAGGCCCTTGGGAAATTTGCAACGATTAAAACCACACTACACAAGGCCGGTCTTAGGTATGGCATGCTGTACCCTGCACGTTTGAAAGTTGACGTAGATGGCGGGTCAAGGATTTTCGAAACTCCAGCTGAGGCCAAAGAATTTCTGAGACTTCGAGTCAACTCTGGGCCACCGAGGAAGTCGCCCACGCCAGAACGATCACCCCCGATGCCGAACTCTTGTTTCTTTGGTTATGAGGTATCATTTGTTCCAGACACGAATTGTTTGGCATGAGGTTCCTTGTGTTGACATTGGCACATTCATGTTCTTTGCAGCTATGACCACTTGTGATGATGGCGAGTAGGCTCTCCACTATCTCCAACATTGCCTTTCTTACATGGAATATGCGGGGTCTGAACAACGCAAGAAAGGGGAAGCGGGTGTTAAATTATTTGCAGCGTCATAAGGCCGATGTTTTTTTGCAGGAAACACATTTGTCCCCTTTATCCCCCACGACGGTTGCCTCTAGCTGGGGTGCGCACCGCTATTTTGCAAATTACAGCACGTATTCCAGGGGAACTGCCGTCCTTATACACAAACGGCTGCCCTTCCAACTCTATAATGTGAACACCGATAGAGCTGGCCGTTTCACATTGGTGACATGAAAGCTTATGAGTTATCATATTGCTTTAATGTGTATTTATGCACCAAATGTGGATGACCCTGATTTCTTTCAATATCTGTATGCCCTGCTGCTTACATCAGACACTAACTATGTTTGCGTAGGGGGGGGATTTTAACCTTCTTTTGCAACCTACGGTTGACAATATGGCAGATTCCCCAGCTAAAAACCCCGAGCCAGCAAGATACTTAAGGATATCTGTGACTCCATTGGCATAGTGGACATATGGCGCATGCGTTACCCCAATGACATGCCATATACTCACTACTCAGCCCCCCTACGACACTTGGACACGCCTGGACTTTTGGCTAGTCTCCCATACCATAGCCCCCTGGTTTCTTTCCTTGACCCTTTTGGCTAGAACATACTCTCACCACTCACCGGTCATTATGCATCTCCAAATTCCCAGACCAGAGGGTAGTGAAAGACAGCGGTGGTTCCCGGGGCAGGCCTTACAAGATGCGGTATTCTCGGCTGAAATTCGAGTCAATAGAGACCTTTTTTGAGCTAAATGTGGGATCCGTCAGTATGTGGGCGACTACGTGGGAGGCATTCAAGGCATATATAAGGGAGGAATGCATTGCCAAACACGAGGGGATACTGAAATCGCTGAGACGCACAATTACTTGCATAGAGCACTGTCTTAAGCCTGTGGACGAAGAATTACTTACACACCCAGACCCGGCTAAGCAGGCCAGTCGCTTGTTGCTATTGACTGAATTAAGGGAAGCCGCTGACAACGAGACAGTTTCTGGGGAAATACGCCACCACTAGGAGGTACAGAGAGGGAGACAGGCCGGGTTGCACACTGGCGCAACTGTTGTGGCCTTGTGTGGGGAAGGCTTACAATGCATTCATCCGCGCTGACGGGCAGATTCACATGGACACAGCTGCGATCAGAGATGCGTTCCATCAATATTAGACAAATTGATATACTGCACACGCGAGGCACGGCGACAACGATTGCAGGGCTTATTTAAATGAGATCTCTATGGTATGGCTTGAGGACCATATGCAGAAGTTTTAAGCTGAGCCATTCTCCAAGGAAGAAGTTGTTAGCGCCATAGATGCCCCGAACGGCACCACAGCTCCAGGACTGGATGGCTTCGCAGGCATCTTTTACAAACATTATAAAGATATACTTGCCCCGTACCTTCTTGTGGTTTATGATGAAGCCCTGGGAAACAAAACACTGCCTCCCACACTCCATGAGGCAGGTATTGTCTTACTGCCCAAGCCTGGCAAAGATCCATTAAGCTGCGGCTCCTACAGGCCACTATCTCTTTTGAATTTGGACTACAAAATCCTTGCTAAAATGATTGCTTTAAGGCTCGCGTTACTCTTGGATCGTTTTATATCCCCAGTGCAATCTGGCTTGTCCCCCATAGGTCCACTGCGTTGAAATTGCGTACATTGTTTGCAGTACTACACAGAATTGCTCCAGAGATTCACGTGGCGGCGGTCCTGCTGGATTCAGAAAATGCATTTGACTCCTTGGAATGGCCTTTTATATGGGCCGTTATGAGGAAACGTGGCATCCCTAAAGGTTTTATTGACCTCACGGCACTACTTTATGCCTCTCCCACAGCTAGACTCACACTATCCACCCCATTTACTCTCACACGTAGTACCAGGTAGGGTTGTCCGTTATCTCCCTTACTTTTTATATTGGCTCTGGACCCGCTGGTCCGCCATTTTCAGGAGAAGCATCTCCATAGAGGTATACAGTTCAATATGGGCCCCCTCCTCATCTCGCTATACGCGGACGATAGTGTGTTAAATGTCCGATGCCCGCAGTCTAATCTAGACCCCTTGATCTGGGAGATCCTCAGCTTTAGTGGATACTCGGTATTAGGTATAAATTGGGGTAAATCCGTATTATTGCCTTTAACGAAGGGCACCAGTGAATGGGAATATGAGTTCCCACTGAAGTGGTGTCACGATTCGGTCAAGTATCTGGGCATTCAGCTACATAAAGAGGCTGAACAAATGACACTGCTGAATTATGGCTCCACCATACATAACCTTGAAGCTCAGATAGAATGCTGGCTACGGCTCCCACTTTACATGTCCGGCAGAATTGCTCTTATGAAGTTTTTATACATGTTCCACAATATCCCCCATCTCGCTACCAGATAGTTTTTAGGTCACACCCCGTCAGACTCGCATGGAGGGGCAAAAGACCTAGGATACGATGGGAAACCCTGACTTTGCCATACAAAAGGGGGGCATGGGGGCCCCAGATTTTAAAATGTATTACCTGGTGGCACAGGCCAGCTTTGCCCATTTATGGTATCACCCTGATGCGCACGTCCCCTTAGGTATGCCCGATTCTGACTTGACACTCCTGACCAGGCTCCACGCCATTTTGCCCCAGGGCTTTCCACGCGATCCGAAGGACATTCGAATGGTGTCCACTATGAGCTAGGCGTGGCATAAACTGTCACGAGTCATTGGAAACCGATCCCTGTACTCCTCCGCAATCCCTATTAAGCACAACCCATGGCTCCCTATTACAGAAGAGAAATTAGTTTTACGGGTGCTCAAATCCCACTCCATGGCTACGTTTGGTGATCTTTTCCCAGACGGGCATATATTCGACAACACTGGGAGGGTGGAGGGGACTGGAATTACTTTAATGGATCAGTTCATTTTCACCAGAGTGCGCAAGGCTCTGTGTGCTAAAATAATGGAATATCCGCTTGAGCCACAGTCCCTCGGACCCTTATCCCTTTTAATTACAAACCCCAATGGGAATCGATTGATTTCAGAGTTATGCAAGTCCAGCATGGCTTTGGTGCGGTGCCACAACGCTAAGATTCAAGCTACCTGGGAGACGGACCTGGGACATCCTATTTTTGATGACCAATGGGCTTACTACTGTGCACAAATTAGGGAAATTTCCCTCAACAGCAGGCATTAGCTGCTACATTTTAAATTTCTTTGGAGAGCATACATGACGCCAGCCAAACTTAACGCCATTGATCCCTCCCGACCTCATAACTGTCGGAAATGCAACAGCCCTTAGAAATTACGCAAGTTCATTACACTAGAGCGGCTATTGGCTAAACTCAAGCTAGCTCTTAGATGGGGCAGCAAGTGGCTTCCTACATCGAGTGCATGGCTTGCCAGTCTCACATTTTGCAACACGAACTGCGAACTATATGCCGCACTGCTCCCGCCCAAATCCCGACCCAAAGATTTTTATTAGGGTCCGTTCAAGACATATTCACAAACCCTGGAGTCTGACATCCCAAGCCGTACTCAGGATGGCATAGTTCCAACTGGTGTGGGTTGAACAGTGGAATATTAAATCATATTGTTTATAGCCTTCACGTAATTTTTACGTATACAGTCTCATTCGCATTATGAGGATGAGTCCAAGGCACACTAACATGCAATGGTCATGCATTGTACTTTTTTTGTGTCACTTTGTCTTATAGTTGCATACAACATAGCACTATGGCAACATGCGTTTGGAACTGTTAACTACTTGTGAAGGAACAACTGCACATATATCAGTGATATGTATATGTCTGAAAATGGTAAATAAAGTAAAAAAAAATATAGATACCATGGACTGCCAGTCAAAGCCTCGCCAGCTTTGTGAGAATCCATGCCTCTTTCCTTTGTATTCCCACATTTATTTGTTGGAGTGCAGAGTAATGCTCTGTAAAGTGGACTTCCAGAGTGTTGACTGGCATGGTTACAGCGTTCATAAAACAGTGCGATGCTACTTAGTTTAGCACTTTGCAAAATAGACCATGTTTCCCATCTAAGAAACTTAAACAAGCAATAGGTCACGCAACTGCGAGATTTTGAGCTATTGGCATTGTAAATGACAATGTCTTTTATTTATGTGTTTAAAAAAACCTGCAATAATAAGAGGCATTGTCATTTACAATACCAATAGGTCAAAATTTGGAAAATACGGGACCTATCGCATTACAGAAAGCACAGTGATGCTGAAGCAGGCGCCGCGCTCTGCATTAAAGTTAAAAATGTTTTTAAAAAAAGCTAAAACAGAGCGCGGTGTCCCTGAAGTAGGCGCCACGTTTAGCTTAAAAGTTTAAAAAACAAGAAGCGGTCGCCATTGTCCCGTGAGTGCTGTGTGGGGGCAGCCACTTTTAAAGTTAAAGGGCGCATGGCGCTCCATACAAGAAGCGGCCGCCATTGTCCCGAGAGTGCTGTGTGGGAGCGCTTCAATTACAAGAAGCAGCCGCCATTATCCTGCATTATTCATTAAACAAATTAGTGCTCACCGACTTATAAAGCAGACCGTGTAACAAGACAAGTAAAAGGTCCAGTAGTTATGGGAGGTTACAAATGCAGACAAGGTGGTACCAAGGAGGGACTACTAAGCCTATTCACAAATGAAAAGCAATGATTTCGTAAGGACAGTAACAGGAGCCAATTAAGAAGATGGGTGGGAAATGGGCAGAGCTTGTATGCCTGTATGCCATACCTCAATACAGCATGCCTGGCAGAGCAGCGCATGTGCTGCCCAGGGTCGACCTAGAAACTAACTAACTGTGAAATTCAGGGACAACTTCAAGCTTAACCTTGGTGTACAAACTTCTTCAGAACATGGTGCATAGTGTCTTGCAAAAAACGCAAATTATCAGCCCACCAGAACGTTACAATAGTTAGATCTTTTGTTCCCAAGAGTTCCTCAAATAAAATGTAAATCACCAGGACATCTGGTATTTTCTGGGGTCTGACTGTGGAAAGAACTCCCTATGCACATACGGAGAGAGTAATCCCTATTGTATTTTCGAAAAGTGCTAACAATAGTTTTTCAGTTAATTAGTACATTTCTCTCAGTTTCTACTTCTCCACGAGCGTTGCTTTTTTGGCGACTACATACAGATAAAAAATAAAGAAAAAGTGAGACAGGAAAGAGCTAGACACGGGAGTAAAAGTGGGGAGATGAATTAAAATCTCCTAATATTTCAATGTCCACGGCGAAATAAATCCAACAAGCATTGGCATAGCCAATAGGTCTCGCCTTTGGGACCTTATAAGTGTTTAGCCATGCAACAGTTAATGTTGTTGCAGTAAGGATATTGTGCTGCATAACTAAATAAATACTTATAAGGTCCCAAAGGCGAGACCTATTGGCTATGCCAATGGTTGTTGTTTTAGTTCTAAATATGTTTATTAGCATTTTTAAGTGCATGAAAGTAACACAAAACGTGGATACATGCAGGCTTTGAGAGAACATGGGAGCACAGTAATCACAAAATCACAATGGGAATATTGGGAATGTCAAGGGTTAGGGTGTGAGTCATATTGAGTCAGTGGGTGGGGACTAAATATTTGGGAGGGAATTATTGTTCTTAAAACAGTTGGGAGTGGTCTATCACTGGAGGGCGTGAGGTCTGCGGTTGGCTCCTGGGTACCCAACATTGAATACATAACTGGAAACAAAACACTAAAATGAAGTAAGGAAGTAAGAGAGTAGATAGAAGTGGAGCGGGGGATGGGAGGGTCATGTGGGTTGATGGTAAAGTGCTATAGCCAGGGTTGCAAATAGAGTCTGTGGCGACATTGCCGCTCTGCTATTGGTACATTTTAAATGGAATGCCATCATTTCAGGAAAAGGTGGCCCCAGAGGCAGCCAAAACAGCAAGGTTGCTTTGTCTCCTACTGATGCACAGTCTCTCATTAAGTGAGAGAACGTACTATTAATGGTAAGGGCTCCGGATAAAGAAAGAAATTGAACACACATTTCGTTGTAACCTCTGAACTTGGTGAAATAGCAAACACATTTAATTAAACTGGATATAGTTTTTGTTAACAACCTTCTTAAGGTCCGTTGAAATGCCTATAACAAGCTATATATATCAAAGCTCCAAGGTTCCCACCTGTGGAGACGCACTCCGACATCCACTGCAGCAACCTTCATGAGGTAAAAGCCGGGTCGGCGAGCGGATCCAGTTTACAGCATGCCTGTCGATTCACGCCTGACGTGTTTCGTGCTCATTGCACTCTTCAGAGGCGCGACAGTCATTTTGGCATAGAGGTCACACCTCCCACTTTGAAATATGAGCCCTCCAATGGGCGACTCGAATGAGTCTGCGTTGGTTTGTGGGTCTAGTGGTGTGTGCCTCAGTTATGTGCCGCTGTCTGAAACATTTCAAGCCCACCAATGGGCCTCCACTTGCACATCCGGCTTGTCAATCCTCCATGAATGCCTCCACATTGAGACTCCGTGATACAGAGCTCCGTGGCCCCAATTTATTTAGATATATATATATATATATCTATTCTAGGACAAGTGACCTAACATGTATGAACCTAATAACTTTTTAATGGAAAGGTTGCTGATTTTGCTATTTTGTGATCAATGTGAATGGAGAGTGTCACTATGGGTAGCTCTTGCAGTGACACCCTCAAATTGGTTTCTGTATTCCGTCTAGGCCTGGGCGAAGCACTACGCTACGCTCGCGTAGTTTGCGAAGTTCGCGCTACTTCGCACTACGCGAACTGCACGTAGCACAGTGCGAACACGCGTAGCGTAGTGTTGCGTAGTGCTGCGGTCATTTTTTGCTTGCTCGCGGTCCTCAACGTCAAGTTGGCGACCGCGAGCAAGCAAAATTACATCCCAGCGAGACTTTTTCCTTGTTCGCGATTGCGAGCATGGAAAATAAACCTCCTGGCGAGATTCCAAACGCGAGGAGGTCAGGTTTCTCATTGCGAGGGGTCGCGTATGCTCGCGACCGCTCGCGATGAGAAACTACCAGTTCGCGTTGAGAAAGCTGCCGCTCAAGTAAAAATCTACTCGAGCAGCAGAAAACTACAGCTCGCACTGTGCAAGATGCCATTTTCAATGATTGCACAGTGCCGGTTGCTTGTCCGCACTGTGCAATCATGGAAAACAACATCTTGCACAGTGCGAACATGTTACTACGCAGTTCGCGAAGTGCTACGCGTAGCTCGCGTAGTGCGAACTTCACTTTGCGTAGCTTCGCGAAGTGCTACTTCGTGAACTACGCCCACCCTTAATTCCGTCCTCACTCCCTGGGAATGGCCCTTGAATGGCCTCAAGAAGGCTTTGGACAGCCGGAGAAAGTAATCCCTGCGCCATGCTGGATAAACTTAGAGCACAAACTAGGTAGGACAGCTGGTGATGCGCAGGTAAAGGATGGGGACAGGTAGTGACACCCAAATTGGGCCTCCCTCTTAATATTTAAAGTGACAGAATTATTTTCCAGAACCTTTCATTTTTTCCTTTCTAGAGCATCTGGCTTAGAAGTTTGGGTCTCAGGAGGACACAGTAACGTAATGAGGTTACTGCATTCTTCATGAAAGAAAATATCTTTCCTGCAGATAAACTAGACTAAATGCTGAGACTGCACAAGACACCCTGGACCATGCGGCAGATGGACTCAGTGATGTTCCCGTGGTTAGCAGACATAAGGGATGATGATTCTACACAAAGCAGTACAGGGCTTTTGCTTAACACACACAAAACTTTGTATTCAAACTTTTCTGCTTCAATCTCAACCGCAATTCAGATCCAGTATTAAAGCGTACAGTTTTTGTTTCCCTATAAAAGGTTTACAAACAACCGATTTTCACAATTTGTAAAGCTTTCCGGGTTTCCTAGTTTACCTTCACTGGTGCAAAGATTTTCTATATACAGCAAGATATTTTTTACTGCAGTATTTTTCAACATAAGTGTACATTTTGCTAAGCATTTCAATATACAATAGCTGTGCGAAGGAGTCAAAAACCGTTTCCTGCGAAGCACTACTTATGCAGAAGCACTTTTCGGCAGTCTGCTCATTTTCAAGCACTGCACTCGTGCTTGTGGCACGGCCCTGCTCGCTCCCGCAAGGTGGATTCCGCCATAAGCACGAGTGTGTGCTTGAAAATGACCAGAGCGACGGCTGAAGGTCCTCCTATGTAGTGCATGCGTGCTGCGTAGGCGAGCAGTGCATGCGCGCTGCGTAGGCGAGACCTAAAAAACGACGCGGCTCCGCATCAAACAGGAGATCGCGAGTTAGGAGCGACCACCTTGACGATCCGGAAGCCATGTTCGCACTCATACTGGTCTATCTAGAACCCTTTTCTTATTATTCTCCTCTGGGTGGGCGTGGGGCATGACCATGGGACTGCGATGCCACAGACTTATTGTGTCCCTTTGTTGTGTTATGGTTGCGGGGTGGGAAGGTATCCTTTGGTGTGGATATGGGGGGGCCCCCCGTTGGGGGTCTCCTGTGTCACACACCGCGACAGATACTCCCATTTCTTGGCAGTGTCGGGTGGGTGGTGGTGGGGTTTTATGGAAATTTAATTTTGTTGTGTTTGAGTTAATGTTTATTTTTCGCAGGCAGGCCTTGCTCTCCGTGCTCTTCTACCTGTAACCTCAAGGGGTGATAATGTCAGGTGATGGTACTCTGGTTGGGGATCTAACCGTAGTGTCTTGGAATGTCAGAGGTCTGCTCAACAAGGTGAAACGGGGTGCAATTTTGCACCAAGCAAAAAGACATGGGGCTGACATCCTACTCTTACAAGAAACTCACTTATTAGGCACTAAGGCCCCTTGTCTAGCTCGCTTTGGTTTCCATCATGTGTACCACGCTGAGTTTACTCGGGGTTCCAGAGGGGTGGCTATTCTCATCCAACGCAGGGTCCAATTTCAATACATTACACACCAGGCAGATTTGGGAGGCCGGTTCCTCTTTGTTACATGCACATTGTCCGGGGAGCGGGCCTCCATAGGCTGCATTTATGCGCCTCCCCTCTGGGAACTGCATTTATTGATAAACTGGTGACTACATGGGGTGAGGTACATGAGAACTTGACCCTACTAGGGGGCGAATGAAACAACACCATGGGACTAATTGGACCATCAACGTAGCCCAGACAGCACACCTTTACAGGGACAAACTAAGCTGCATACCTTAGTCAATACCTTGGGCTGGGCTGACGTGTGGCGCAAATATCATCCCATCAAACTTAATTTTACTTATCTTTCTGCGGTGCATGGGTCTCAATCGCGATTGGACTATTTCTTTGCCCCAAGGATACATCTTCATAGGTTCTCCCGAGTGACCGACCTGCCCTGCGGGCTTTCCGATCACTCTCCGAATAGTCTACAGTTCCACACCCACTCCCGTAAACCCCCCTTCCGGTGGCGGATGTAACCGTGGCACCTACGGGACCCGGCAAACCAGGATATTCTCCACACAGCAGTCACTACATATTTAGAAGATAATTGCCCCACGGCCCCCTCTCGGACTATTCTATGGGAAGCCCTGAAACAGACTGTCCGCGGTTTTGCGATTAGTTATCGTACGAATTGAAAGCGGGCACGACGGGAGCAGTTGGAGGCTCTAGTCACGTCAAGCGACATTGGCCTCCCAGCTCAATACCGATCCTAACCCTATTATTTGTTGGAATCTGCTGCAGGCGCAACAAGACCTTCGGCAACATCTTATGGGCGAAGCAAAGGAGATTTGGGAGGCGTCACAGCACCGAATCTATCAATGGAGCGAGAAGTCAAGTAACATGCTCCATAGACTCTGCCAGGCGGATGTGTCCCCAGTGGTAGTCCCTGCCATTCGCGGAACTGACGGGTCCCTCCACACAACACCACAGAGAGTCGCTGCAGAATTTGCTAGGCACTTTACTGCCCTCTATACCAGACACAAACAAATTTCGCCGGAACTGATTGCTGAATTCTTGGTAGATATTCCTCCCCGCCGTCTCCCTGATCATGTATGTGAACAATTGGACGCTCCTATTACAACTGATGAGCTTACTGGGGCCCTCAACGCACTCCTTACTCGTCGCTCTCCCAGACCTAACGGGTTCCCAATTGAATTCCTACGTCCGAACATACACACCTTAGGGGCCCCATCTATTGGCGACCATCCAAGAGGCTGCGGAGTCCGCCATTTTGCGAAGGGATTGGCGCCAGCAGAAATTGTACTTTTCCATAAGCCTGGCCGACCCCCGGATGACCCCTCTTCGTATCGCCCCATCTCCCTTATAAATTTTGAACCAAAACTGTTAGGGAAGGTGTTAGCCGATCGTCTGCGGAGTTGCATCGGTGAACTGATTCACCAGGATCAGTCGGGCTTTATGCCACACAGGGCTACTCAACATAATATCCGACGGGTGCACAATGCCATGGCCCCGACGCTCGGCCGACCGGCCGCCCTGCTTCTTGCCGACATAGACAAGGCGTTCAACTCCCTGAGCTGGCTGTATTTATTCCAGCTCCTCGAGGCGATAAACTTTGGGCCTCGCTTCTTGGCTTATGTGCGCCTGCTCTACACGGAGCAGACGGTGTCGGTCCAGGTTGCGGCACACCACTCACAGCCTTTCTCTATCCAGTGGGGCACTAGACAAGGCTGTCCCCTGTCTCCATTATTGTTTGCTCTTGCGATTGAGCCCCTGGCGGCGTGGGTTAGGAGCGATCCGGTCCTTCAGGGTTTCGACTGGTCCCGGTCGCGCTCAGACCATATAGCTTTATACGCGGACGATGTCCTCTTTCATGAAAGATCCTTGGTACTCGGGACCCAGTATATTGGAAATCCTCGGGGGTTTTTGGGGGAACCTCGGGCCTCCATGCTAACACCGCCAAATCTATATTATTCCCGGTATGCGAGCATCAGGGACCTGGGCATCGCAACTTTCCCTGCGACCTATGGCTTCAAATATCTCGGCATACATATCTCCCCGTGTCCGAAAGTCTCCTTGGCACGCAATATTACACCGCTATTGGCTGGCCTCAGCAGTGAAACCGCTGTGTGGTCTTCTCTCCCTCTCTCCCTGTACAGGCGCTCCGCCATTTTAAAATGGTGTTGTTGCCCCGTATCCTGTATCACCTCCAGAACTACCCATATCCACTTCCACGCTCATGGTTCCCACAAGTCGCAGCCATACAAAATAAGTTTATGTAGAACGGTGGGGCGATCAGAGTGGCGCTCCGTACATGTACACAATCCACATATTGCGGAGGGATCGCCGCAGCAGATATTTATGCCTATAATGTTGTGTCCCATATTATGGTAATAAACGAATAGTGGTATAGCTCCCCAGCGGATCCAGTATATTCGGCTGAACATGCTGCAATGGAGCAGGTCCCACTCCTCCACCTATTGTACAGTTCCGTTCGTCTCGATCATCTGCCACGGACTGGCAGGGTGGTGATACAACTCTGGCGGGCTAAGACCCGATAGATGAGCTGGCAGGGGACACTTACTCAAATGACTCGGTTATGGCAGGGTGCATACCTCCGATCCGTGACGACGCTGAAGGGGTTTAGAGGGTGGGACCGCGTCGGGATCTCGACTCTCGGTGATGTAATGCGTGGTACCACAATGAAATCATTTCAACAACTACAGGATGATTTCGATTTACACAAATCACAATTTTATAAGTTTCTTCAACTCAGACACGCACTTCTACCCCAGATCCGTACATTAGAATCCCTCCCTTAGTTTCAGCCCCTAGAGGGGCGGTTACTTACAGGAAACCTGGGACCTCACAAGATCAAACAGGTCTACCAGACCCTGACAACCCATACACCCACCACACTGGATAAGACACTGCTTGCATGGCAGGCAGATATACCCGAAATCACCGATGATGATTGGGCCGAACCCATCGCCAGCCCCAGGGTTGCGGCGGTTTCCATGCGTTTTGGGCTTATCCAATTCAAATATATACATCGCGCATATTACACTAGGGTACGCCTGTGGCGGATGGGCGTTATTCAGTCTCCCATGTGTCTGAGGTGCGATAGGGATGAAGGGACATTCCTACACACGGTCTGGAGCTGCTTGGCATTACAGCCGTTTTGGCGCCGAATCAGATCATGCCTCCACCAAGTGCTGTCATGGGATCTCCCACTTGACCCTCGCCTTTTCTTGTTACAATCAACTGAGGATATCGGGGGGGGACAGGTATAAGCAACACCTTTTGTTTTTGGCTCTCACGGTGGCCAAGAGGGACATAGCGCAAATGTGGAAGGCAACATCGCCCCGACCTTTGGCAAATGGAAAACTGAGCTAGATAAATTTATGGGGGCAGAGATTGCTGTTTTTGAGGCCCGAGGGTGCCCCGCTAAACATTGCAAAATCTGGACTCGGTGGGCAGACTATCGTGGTATCGACCTTCCCCCCTTGCCCGAGTCGGACTCCTGAGAATGGCTCAGTTCTTTTTTATGTGCTGTTATATCCCCACTGTAAGTTTTTAATTATGTATATGGACATGTTTAATGTTGCACACTATAACGAATACACCGCATGCACGAATATGGAGACCGGAACCTGTCTGAGTTTTTCGTATATGTCACCTACATGTTTGGTAGGTGTTGTTATAAGTCAGAAATATGGTTGTTGGCACAAGATAATTGTACGCCTTTCTTGCCTTGGTGGGGCTGTGACCCCTACATATTGCACAATAACCAAATAAATTTTGTTGTTTAAAAAAAAATCTCCTAATATTGGCATAGCATAGACAAGGCCACTAGAGTATGCGTCAGTGGAAGATCAAATTATGCGACAAGGTTGACCGAATTGTGCAGCAAGAAAAGGCTTATTATGCAACATAATGCAGCGCAAGCTGAAGAATTATTTTATCAGTTTAACATCTATTAATACTGTCTGGGCAAAGCAACTGAAAGGTAATTATTTAACCTTTGCAAAGGACCTACCACTGCACTAAACTATGCGCGGCTTTCCTGGTTTAGTAACTTTTGGTCTGCTTGAGCTGCTTTCTTGTAAAATCTGCAACTTTGGCAACAGATGCTGGATTATGTGGCTAATGCAGCACATCCATGATTATTGGGAAAACTTTATGGTCACGCAATTGCATTATTACAGTAGCCATGAGCTTAGGTTAGTTTACACAGGATGAAGAAAATTGTTTTATTCCACATGAGCCAAAAAATGTCGTACTCCAATCTGGCCTGGCTTGGAGTAGGTGGTAAACAAGATCATCAGATTTCTGGAGGACATACTGAATAGCGAGGAGAATCACATCGGGAAGAAATTCTGCTTGAGGACGGCACTCCAGATTTAGAAGTTCCTCAGAAATTGGAGAATATTCTATTACTGCCCAACCCTCAATCTGGCACCATAACAGTGAAAGGGTAGGCTTGGCTTCAAGAAAACATCACAGTGTAAACAAACTGTAGAAAGCTGTAGATCTGCTTTGAAAGAAAAAATTAGTTATTACACTCAAAAGTCAAACAAAACCTGCCCAGAATATAATGAAGCTGACGACAGACAGCTAGTAGAGTCAACACAGATGCAAGTAATTGCATTACTTTCTGAGTTATGTAAAAGATAATTGTAATTTTAACAAATTACGTATAAGGGGGGGCTAGAAGCTAGCCTATACCTATGCGTTGGCTTCCGGTACCTACATTTTAAAAACTAAACCCACTCTTTATTTGGAATGGCTGCTACTCTTTGGAGACCTAACCCCATAAAGAGCTGACTCTACTGGATAATCTTTTTACATTACAAAAAGATAATACAAATTTTATATAAACAGTCACCAAGTTTAGATTCTGCAATGTCTTTCGATGACGATATTGCATGTTGAGCTTCACTTGCTTTCCTCTGCGCCTACATCTGAATTTATCTGCATACAGCCTCTGTCAGTCTTGACACAATGAACTATTTGTACAGCAATATCATGCACACCAGGGTCTGCAGACTGCAAACCATCTCAGATGTACGTGTGTGCATCTCTGTATTTAAGCATGTATTTGTTTAGCACGAAACTATCCAAAGGCAGGGAGCTCTGTACAGGGTCAAAGACAAGGATATAGTCAACAAGCGATGGACCGGAAGCTGGGGTCTAAGAGTGAAGTCATGATGAGGGGATTTTCATCTCCTTCCTGAAACGGAGCAGGGGTGTGGAGGTGTGGATGGATACAGGAGTGGTGTTTGCAGATCCTGGGTGCAGAGATGGAAAAGGACTCTTGCCTTGTTTTCTTTTTTGACACTTTTTTTTTGTCTCCATCCTGATGTTTTATGGCTGCGGATGTGCAGAAAACCACAAGAGATGTTAAGCTTGTCAGCTAAGTAGGCAGGGATGTAAGGTGTGACGGCTTTGTAAATGATGCAGCTGGTTCTGAAGCTGGTGCCGGCCAACAAAGGAAGTCCGTGGACTTCCATCACGATCGGATTGATGTAATCATGTTTTTTCAGGCCCCTGACGAGACATGTTGTGGTATTTGTAGGATGTCCTTAATATGAGAGAGGGGAAACCAATGTGGAGTCTCTGAGGTCGTGGTATTCCCCATCCAGATGCAAAAGTACAAGAACTTAACAGTTTCCTTTCTGAAAGGAACATTTTCACTTTACAGAGAGCTGGTACCAGGCTTTCTTTGTTTTCATGGCAACGAGTTCCTTAAGGGCGAGAAAGGAGAACCATTGAATGACATTGCCAGCGAATCCCATTCAAGACTTCAGGGTGTGACAGACAACGGAGTTCTCCAGCAATATCCGGAAGTGTGGGTTATCTTCATCTGTGTCAGTAAGATGGTGTCTATGATGTGTATGGTAGCTCTCCACGCTGCAGCTAAGGAAGGGGCAGATGGTAGAGAACTCACAAAGGACGGGAGCGCCCCTGGGAAAACCAAATCCTGGTTCTTTCTATTGTAAGGCACTCCACTATCCTTTTAGGTTTAATATGCACTATAATTTTTTTTTTTTTAACTTCAAATTATAACACAAACAAACTTCATGAGCAATAAGTCCCAGAAGAAAACATAGGAACTGTGCCAACTTCTTATTAAGACCATCACCAGTTGGAAGAACAAATAGGTACCTAACAAAGTCATTATGGCATAGGTTGTACAAGTTAATTCATAATGCAGGAGGAGGGGCTGCACAGTCTTTCCAGATGTTATATGAATTAACTGGTGACAGAAAATCGGAGCTCCTTTAGAGCATTAGGTCATCACGCACAGGATTCTGTTAGGTTGCAAGAGAAGAGTTTAACTTGTTTACTACACACTGTTCTGGCTATCGGATCAATCAGTTATTTTTGTTTCAATTCAAAGTTTGCAGATTCTGTTCATAGCAATTTCTTTTATGAAAAAGTAAGCCTTTTCTTGTGAAAGTCACGGTCTTGTAGAAACCATCAAATACATTAACACATATTATACGATTCTGATTACCATATAGACCTATAACAGCACACTGTGTTATAAAGCACTACAAATGTAAACAATGCACATAATTCCACCAAAATATTATTTGTGCTGCTTCAATTAGAGACAATTGAGGGCAAAACATACCTGATGATATGAAGTAAAGAGGGGAGTCTCCATGAATCCCTACCGTTCCTGGGCCCAAAGAATCCACTAGGATATTTACCAGGGAAAAGATGCCACTCATAATCCCAAAACCCAGTCCAGATACTGAAAAGACAAATAGGAAGCAAATCCTTAAGTGAAGCAAAATTAGCAAATGCAACACATATAAACTAACTGGTACACAGTACATTAAGAGGGCACACTACAAGCAAAGCCAAGGTGATTATGGTACTGCAATACATAACACTACAATTCTCAAGTGTTGGTGTCTTTCATACACTCACGTGCTTTAGAAAGATTTCCTGACAGCAGAGCAGGAACGTTGGTGGCCTGGTGATGACAATACAGCGATAGCTCTAATCAAATGCTGCTTTTGCATGGGCTTCCCTCCCCATCCAAGTACGATTGCCCTGTCATGTCCCTTTTCTGCTACCATATCCCAAAGTTGTGTGGTTAAAAAAAAAAAGGAGTGTGTGCCACATAGTGGTCCCAATTTGATTATAGTTAATATCAGAAGGGAACAGTTCCTCTCTCTGGGCCCGAGTAGGGAGTTACAATGACTATCTACACAATTGAGGATGGTATCTGGGGGGGATCTGCAAGTTCAGATCGTAATGCCCTCACACACCTGTTAGGGTGTCATGCTTCATCATTGGGCGCTCCTCGTCGGACCGGTGCTGCAATGTCCGACGGGCCTGGTGGCATCTTTATCGGAGATCTTTTTGATCTGAGAACGCCGTTTGGTGAGTGAGGTGTGTGGGGCTATAGGAGAAACATTGTCTTCTCGAGGGTGCAGAAAGTGATTTAAAATGGCCCTTAACCTTGTTAATCCACTTTATTAATACTCAAGGTAGGGACTAATTAAAAACAGTGAGGCTACGTGTAATAAGTGAGGGTATTCGAGTAGCCTTTTGTTGATTAGGTCAACATGTTTCGTGTCTGGTGCTCTAGGGTAAATCGACACTTCTTCAGGACCGATATGATCTGACCGCTAGTCGTCAGTCAAGGGATGGAAACTCCCCTTCTTAAAGACAAAATCCTTAGTCTAGTGTTCTTGATATGGCGTTCCACCTCCTAGAGGTTGGATGGAAGGCCTCATAGATGAGGGAAGACGACCCGACCACTGGAACGGTTATACCTAAGTAGGAAGCGGGCTCGTAGTAGAACCTACTCGTCTGGTCTCACCAATTTGATTATAGCCTTATTGTTCTTAGCGGATTAGTAATAATGACTTCTCATCGCCTGTTCCTGACCCTTGCATTTGGTTTGGGCCCAAAACTGCAGGCGAGTTAACAGCCCTCACCATCCCCAGCTCCAGGTAATAACACTTGATCTGTAAATATCGAGCACAAAACATCACTCAAACTCAAAGCAGGGTCTTCACCTGTCAGTAATTCAGTCTTCCCAATATCTAGGATATCTGAAATAATAAATGAATCACACCAATGATAATGATCTTCTGCATGACAGTCTCACCTCAGATTACACTGCAGCACGATGACTCCTACCTTACACATTGTAGACAATGCCTTCCTGACCATAGATGAAGATGACCCCGCCTCCTGATATTGCCGAACTTCTCAGCTGCCTTTGACACAATTGACCATACCACCCTCATATGAACACTGGAGTCTCGAATGGGATTCACCAGCAACATTCTTCACTGGTTCTCCTTATACCTTTCCAACAGACACCAGTTGGTTCACATGGGCACCTCCAGGTCCCACAAAACCCTCTTCACCCGAGGAATCCTACAGAGTTCCATATTGTCCCCTCTGATCTTCCACTTCTTCATGGGGCCACCTGGTTCTCTTCTCTCAGACTATAGCGTCACGACTCACCAATATGCAAATTATATACAACTCTGCCTCAAAGCCTCCTCTGCTTCAGACATCAAACGCCGCCAACAATGCCTGAATATCATCCAGACCTAGATGTCCAGCACCTACCTGAAGCCCAAACCAACTAAGACAGAATTCCTGTAATTTGTCAATAGAATTCACCCTGGACAGCAGCCTCACCCTCACAGAACACATTGCCCAAAAAACCATAGGCAGCTTGGTACTAACTCTTCCACAGAAAAAGAAACAATTTCTTTGAGAAAACAACTTCAGAACTGCTGTTCAAGCACTTGTACTGCATTTGAATGGTGGTAACGCCCTTCTCCATGGCCTTCTAAACTCCACCCAGGCAGCCTTTAAGGCTATCCTACATGCCACCCACATCTCATCCAGGGCATGAAGAAATATGATCACATCACTCCCATCCCGATGAAACACCATTGACTCCCCTTGTCAGCCTGAACCATCTTCAGAAACAGCTGCATCATTTACAAAGCCATCACAACCAGTACCCCCGCTTATCTTGCAGACCCTTTCACCATCATTAGTTGTTCTTGACACACCCATAGCTAGAACGCCATCAGTCTGCAGTCTAAGAAGTGCAAAAAAGTAAATACAAGGCAGCAGGCCCTTTTCATCTATGCATCCAGGACCTGGAACAACATTCCTGTATCCACCAGGACTGCCCCAACGCTGCTCCAATTTAGAAAACAGCTAAAAAAGCACCTCTTTAAGGAAAGCTATATCACAGTGTAGAAAACGCTCACAAACCAGCTTCCTTTCCCATTACTCGTTGACTTTATGCTCGCCTTTGACCCTGTCCAGAGCTCTCGTGTCTTAAAGCTAGGTTCACAATATAGAAATACCATATGCATCATACATATACTCACATTGCCTCACAGCTCTCACCAAAGCAACACAAGCCATGAACTGCCCTGCCATGATATCTATATCGTCCATCAAGCTCTCAAAAGCACACACTAAACTACCTTTGTATAACTGCCCACCACCCAAATTCCAACCTCTGTCCATGGTCTCTTATCGTAGGAATGAGCTAATTCCCGCCTCCCAGTCTACTAGGATACTTATTCCAACAATACTTAACCACCTGTGTAATTCCTCAAACCTTTTGTGTTCTCTAACAATACCACTTCAACCACACTAGCTCAGATCTTTAAACTTTTCTTAGTCCTACGTCTGCACACCAGTGAGTGCTAAAAGCAAACGAAAAGAATGTGGTGTCTGAATGTGACCAGTAAAATAATACAGGTCATTCAATAAAAAAAATATGATAAAGAGGCAAAGCTCCAAGAAAGGACAAACACAAAAGCAGTAAGGGAAGCCACTGAATAAGAAGAAAGCAAATGAGTTACAAGAAAGCCATCCAACGATAAGCAATGTGCTGAGCAAAAGCCCACTGTAAGTACTCGTCCTGTCGACAACAGGTTTTCGACAACAGACCGCTGTAGGCAAGACCTAAATGCAGAACACAAAATGCCTAGTATACCTAAGAAATAGACTGGAAACGAGGGCACAGGTGCACAATGCCTCGAAAAAAGGAGGAATATGTGGGTCTCCCAAGACATTTATTTATTTATTTATTTTTTAAGGCACAAATCCTCCTTTTTTATTCTTCTACTTGCTGCATCAGCACTTCTGAGATATGTCATAAATCCATCCTGTGGCACACGGTTGCTCTACTCTTGCGCCACCAGTCCAAGGTCTGCATAGAGATTGAGTTATGTAAATTTGTGATTCAGCCTTGTTGGACCAAGAAGCACTGGATTGCGACACCAAGAGCAGAAGAAGCTCAAGTGTGCCTTTTTCAGGTTGTTGACTCTTTGGGACTCTGTGTTACAACGGAAGTGATACTCTGTTGGTGATGGGGCTGTAACTCTTGTGACACTGCCCGCGCTAATTTTTCTCTGCCTGATGGCTGCCACTTGTTCCTGGCAGCTGTCACGGATTTTCACACAACCCTGCTTGCGAGAGAATGAGTTCTATGATATACCTAATTGCCAGAAAATACAGTCAAATACAACTGGAGATTTTTAATGTTGCAGTTAGCAAGCGCATTCAAGTGAAGAAGCCGCACTTGGAGCACATGATGAGAACTAAGAATGCCCAATCCATACAACAGAGTCTTTATTGCTCATGGTCTAAATCAGGGTTCTCCAAAGTTGGTCCTGGAGGGCCGAATCCATGCCAGATTTTTAAGATAACTATATTTATCTAAAAAGGGAAATGCTAAAAAATCTGGCATGGATCCAGCTCTCCAGGACCGACTTCGGAGACCCCTGGTCTAAATAAATGCTGTCCAGTTTATCAAAAAGACAGAGCAGCGTTTGGTGCCCAAGATCGAATACAATGAATTCCAAAGAAACTGTTTCCGGGTCGAGAGTGACAGAGGGACAAGCGAGGAAGACCTGCGGAGCTTGCTGCCCTCCCCTCTCTCTGTGATTTGGCTTGGCTCTGCACGCCGCCAAAGATCCTGCCAATTGACCCCGCCTAATCTTGCCAATCCCCTCGCCAATCCCACAATTTCAATCAGCCGTCTTGCCTGGAGTGAGAAAGTCCAGCTTGGAGGTCTGCTAGAGGTTTACTGAAGATAGAGGCTGGAGATAGAGGGTGCTGACAGTGACTTCTTGGTGACAAGTGCAGCTGCCCTTTAGTGGTCACAGCAAGTGCCTGCAACACAGCCTTGGGAACCTGGGAGCCCCGCTCAACTAAGTCCTCGTTCCTGCTTCAGTACTTCACTATTTTAACAAAAAACATCGTTATAGTACATTTGCCCAGCTGTATTTATATACTGTCATTGATATGGATCCCCAGTAGTTTTAACTTTGCTGTTGTACAGCCCATAGCCTACGATTGTTTATGATTACCATCAATAATTTTTCTGTAGCGGTCCGAGCCTGTGAGTCCGTGCTCGGTGTTGCATGAGCGGCGCATCGGAGCATTGGCGAATAGGAGCCATACCTTTTGGTTGTGTCGGCCGACCAGCTAAGGGTTCCTCTGCATTAGGACAAAGATAGGACCGCAAAGAAATTGCGCTCTTTTAGATTGCTATATACAAGAGTGTGCAAAAAAACTAAAGCTAATCCTGTAAGAAACAACTCAATAAAAATAAACATTTTGAAAAGTTTCAATACCATCCCTTCCTTTTTTACAAAAAAAGAAACACGCTTAAATTCAGCAGGGATGTTGGAGTCTACTAGAGAAACCCATGGAGAGGCCAAAGTAGTTCCTGGAAAATAATCGCCAGTAGTATCTACTAATCTAGCTCTCAAAACTGGAGGAACTTGGCCTAGGGATCCCATCTCTTGGAATCTAGAGAGGCTGACTCTTTGCTGGCAAACCTAACCATCCACTATCTTGCTGATGGTGTCTCCCAACCTGAAGGGGTATCTCATCTAGCTCCAATAATTGGAGAACCCATAATAGAAGATTTTACGCTCCCTGACCTCAACTCTAACCTAAATCAGTCTTCTAAGATGCTCTACGCACCAAATCTAGAGTCATCCAGGAATCGTATTCCTGCTACCTCACTTTCCTTCAATCCTCGTATTCTCTCTCAGGATTGTCAGGATCGTCCCGTTAAAATGCAGCGGTTCAGTATTACACCTAACGGAACAAGCATATTAGATTCACGGGGCTCCACTACACCTGATTTTCCCCGAACTTTCACCCTTCAATGTACAATCCAGAGTCAAAAATGTTGCCGTCAGAATCTTTACTTTGCTTGGAAAGAGTGCTGTCTTCTATTTCAGCCTTAATGGACAAACTAGTAAATAACTCCGACTTTATTCTGGATTCTCTTTTGGCCCTGACTAAGTTTATAGCCTCTGAGCAAAGATTATCGCCTGGTAAAGCAGGCCTACTTCCTTCCCATAAGTCTAATCTAGGGAAGGGGTCCTCTCCCCCTTTATTTTTGGAGGATAACACCAACCAGCCCCACTCTACTCAAATAGGCTCTCTTCCTCAAGATAAAGGGCGGGACTTTGGCGTTCAGGCTGGCAAGCCTTTTGCTTGTAGGAAAAACAAATTCAAATTGAAAGAAAACAAAGATATTCTTGATAAATTACAATATTCCGCTCTTTAACAGCTTTTCGATCCTGTGACTCTAGCTCCAGGGGTGGTATCCTCGCCTTGCCCACAAGCAAAGAAGACAAATGTATGTACAATTCGAAAAGTTGTTCCCATTTTTCTAAAAACAGGTGCAAAATCGTCTGAGCAGTCTGTGCGGAGGGACTAAAAGCTGGCTGCCCACCTTCCAAAGAAAAAGATACCAAGAATAAAAGTAACAGTGTTGGTAAGAAGAAGAAGGAAAAAAGGAAAAAAAGTCGAAGGATAAATAAAAAACCCGACTTAAACGTTCTGAAGAAGGAGGATGGTCAAGCAGAATCCAACTTATCGGGACCTTGTTTTCCTTTGTGGAACCCAAGTGTTCCAATTCAATCCTCCCAAAGGGCATTTGTATTCGATATAAGCGTTCCCCCTACTGTTCAGAGTAACGTGATCCCCAATGCCTCACTATTTGTTTCCTCTTTAGGCAATAACAATATTTATAAGCCTATTGAAAATATTCCTGAGGTAACCTGTCAAATTAATCATCCACCTTTTTCCCCTTACACCTTGGATTTTTCGTTTATTTTTTACCATGAACCATTTATGAATAGGTCTTTCCTGTTAGGTTGTTTTGCTGAAATCCCTGGCTTTGAAATGATCCGAAGCAACGACCTTGCTCTGGATCAAGTCCAAGAATATAATAATCCTAGGGGAGCAAGAGTAACGTTTGCATCTAAAGCGATCTCCCATTTGATAATGTTACACAGTGATAAATTACGTTGTTGTGGTTTTGACGTTTTTATACCTGAAGAGGAGTTAGCCTTAAAAAAAGTGGCCCAAAATCAGCAGTCTAACACTTATTCAGAAATCAACACAAGGGGCATACCCCACTCGGAGAGAGAGAGTATACTGCAGGTCTCCCTTGGTAAAGAAGGCAGGAGGGTCTCAATACTCACAGAAAAAAAGACTCACTAAGAATTTTCCACAGATGAGGAAGATAAGAAATGGAGTTGGGTAGCAGGCACTCTTAATAAAAATAGATCCCTAGGCTTAAAATGTGGGATTTCTTCCTAGCAAGGATATTACTGTGATATCTTTGAACGCAGCCGGCCTAAGCACCAACAAAAATAAACTCTTATTTTTGAAAGATCAGAGTGCAGATATAATTTGTCTACAAGAGACATGAATCACAAAGGATTGGTCCACTGAAGATTATATAGTGCTGGGCCATCCTGCGCTCCCTGTGAATAGAGAACATGCTAAAGAAGGTATTGCTATTATGCCAAGTACAAATCTTAGTTCGTCATATAAATAATTTTTTCATGCCTCTAACTTAATTCAGGCGATTAAGCTAGATCTCAAGGATGCCCAGGAGCATCCAAATTCCCCGTTGATCATAAATGTATATTTACCCCCTGATGCATCTTACTCTCACTTACGATCACCTCGCGGAATGGGTGATGGAGAAGAAGGTCCTCCCAATAGAACAAGCAGGTTTTAGGAAAAATCATTCCACCCTTTATAACATCTCCATGTTGAAACTAATTGAGGAGAAATACACGATCTCTCATAGGTCAAACGTTTATACGGCCTTCATAGATTTTTCAACGGCCTTTGATAAGGTAGACTGACCATTACTATGGAGAAAATTAGATAATATGGGTCTGCCTGCTCCCCTGCTATCATTAATTATTGCATTACATTCTCTAACATGGTGCCAGGTACTAATGGGAGGAAACCAAGGCCTATCATCCGAAATTCCCATAGCAGATGGCCTGAAACAAGGTTGCCTAGTAGCACCACTACTATTCTCCTTATATATAGCAGATTTACCCGATTGTTTTTCCCAGTTAGAGGGAGATGCACCAAAGATAGGCAGCCGTCCTTTCGCATGTCTCCTTTATGCAGACGATATAGTAGTGATGGACCTAACCCCTATTGGACTGAATAAAAAGCTGATATCATTACAGAATTACACGATGGCTCATTTCTTGAAGATAAATGTATTGAAAAGCAAACTTTTAATCATGAAATGCAATAGAAGTAGAAAATCAAGTAATTTTAAGTGGCAAATCGGTCTTGAAAAACTGGAGGTGGTAGATTCATACCTCTACCTAGGGAAATTAATAGCGAATACGAAAAATAAACTTCATATCAAACACAGCACCTGTAAAGCTATATCCCACGCTAATGGTCTGCGCATTTTTCATAGTGCAATGGGCAGAAGGCATTTTTTACATCTGCTGACGCTTTTTAAAGCAAAAATACCTCCAACCCTGCTGTATGCCATTGAATCAATCCCTGTAAAAGACTGGAGGTTTTTAGATAGGATCGAAGGCCAGATTTTACGTAAATTGTGCAATTTTAATACGTTAGTTCCATTGGCTGTTATTAGATTGTAATTCGGCCTGATAAGCTCCTATATTCAAGGTGTATCCAGGGTTTTATGTTGGGGATACCAGTTACAAAATAGTGAGTCTTATATCGTGATTTTTCTTTGGCACTAAAACTCTTGTGTAAAAGAAGAATCAATGATTTCTCTCCCGCGATTAGAATTTAAATCCTCTTTAAAAACTTTAAGTGGTAAGATCAGCTTTAATAGAGATATTAAAATCTGTAATGCTAAAGAGAGATTAAAGATGATAGCTAGAACGAGCTCTCCGAGAATTTCCCAGAAATATTTATCCTGGAAGGGTAGAACATGGAATTCGACGTTGGCTCACCCTATGTCGCATGAATCTCTTACCTTTAAACGATTTAACAGTAAACCGGTCCCGGAAAATGGAAAAATTTGTAATTTTTGTGAGCCGAGTATTCAGAACCTGGATCATGTCTTGTTTGTATGTCCAGCATTGGTTTTGAGTCGTCGTCGCTGGCTTAGGCCGATGTTTTTACAAAATGGTGTTTAAGATGTAGCTTCAGCCCGTGATTTTCTTTTTTGCCCAAAAAATAATAAAGTAGTCTGTGTAAAATTATTCAACTTTAAGGAGTTTATTGATATATTTTAATCTCTTATATATATTCTTTTAATTGGGGGCTGCTTCCCTTGTGTCTTTTGCCCTATTATGGAGTCTTAATATTATCCCTTTTCCAGATAGTATTTTGCACATGTTTTGGCTACTACTTAACTGCTCTTTGCACAACTGGGATATGTCTTGCTTTTCGCCCATTTTTTTGTTGCTAATTCTCTATTGAAGGTGGATTTCGGATGTATTTTGCACATGAATCTGATGCAACTCAACTGCTTTTGTAGCACATGTTAGGATATGCTTTGTTATCCCTATTCTCTTGCTGCTAATTTCAAGTTAACTTTCTACTGAAGCTGGATTTTTTAAATTGTATTTTGCACATGAATTGGCTGCTACTTAAATGCTTTTTGCACAATTTGGGATAGGTTTTGTTACTTCAATCATCTTGCTGCTAATTCCAAACTCTATTTGCCGAAGCTGCTGTGTGTTGAAAAATCTGTATATGTAGCTTTTGACACTAATGCACTTCTCCATGTTTTATTATATTTTAGGTAATAATTTGTATGTATCTTTTTATGTAGGCCTCATTGGAGTTCCAAATCTTTAATAAATATTTAATTGAATTGAATTCCAAAGAATAGAGCTACATTAAATGCACAAGATCAGTAAGACTGCACTATGCATTCAAAGGAAGACAAAGTAATAAGAAGATAAACTATCCATAGCAACAAGAGGATGCGCTACTTCTCGAAGAGCCAGGTCTTGAGGAGTCTTCTGAAGGCGAGTAAGTCTTCAGTCTGCCGTAGCTGGGTAGGCAGGGTGTTCCAGGTCATGGTGGCGAGGTAGGAGAAGGATCTGCCGCCGGAGGTTGTTCGTTGGATGCGGGGGACGGCGGCGAGTGCGAGGCTGGCGGAGAGGAGCTGGCAGGTGGGGGTGTGGAAGCGGAGTCTGCTGTTCAGGTAGGCGGGTCCGGTGTTGTGGAGTACTTTGTGTGCGTGGGTGAGGAGTTTGAAGGAGATCCTCTTGTCGACTGGGAGCCAGTGTAGGTTTGTCAGGTGGGGGGTGATGTGGCTGCGGCGGGGGGGACGTTGACGATCAGTCGGGCGGAGGCATTTTGGATGCGCTGTAGTCGTCGTAGGTGTTTGGCTGGGATTCCGGCGTAGAGTGTGTTGCCGTAGTCCAGCCTGCTGCTGACGAGGGCCTGTGTCACCGTTCTTCTTGTTTCGGTAGGGATCCACTTGTAGATCCTGCGAAGCGTGCAGAGGGTGTTGAAGCAGGAGGAGGAGACGGCGTTGACCTGTTTGGGCATGGAGAGGGAGGAGTCGAGGATGAAACCCAGATTGCGTGCGTGGTCGGTGGGTGTCGGTGCTGTCCAGAGAGTGGTCGGCCACCAGGAGTCGTCCCAGGCCGAGGGGTTGGGTCCAAGGATGAGGACCTCCGTTATGTCCGAGTTCAGTTTCAGCCGGCTGCTGCCAGTGCATTCAAAGGAAGAAGATGCCCTCTGTGCCTAAAATCATAAGCATCCTAAGGAGAAACAGAGGTTGTGACACAAGATCATAAACAATAAACTGTGCAATCAAGAGATAAAAGGCGCCTAGTGCCTAATCAATAGTGAAAGTAATCGATGCCCAGTGCATCAGAGGGAAACAGCAGCACTGTGTGCGTAGAATCGGTCTAAGCAGCACCCAGCTCAGCCAATGGAAGTAGCATTGTTCAGTGCAAAAGAGTTTAACATTGCAAAACGAATCTGCGATCGAAGGGCAAACCTAGAGTAGGGTCTCTTTACTTTGGTCTAAGCACTGCAGAGACTCCCTGCGAGACGGGGTGCACATTTTAACTCCTGTTGAAGATTACTCTGCTGAGATTTGTAGGCTGGTAAAGGTTTGCCTTCTATCAGGCAAGATATAGTGGAGCAGCTGAATGTCACTGACAGAGAAGAGACCCATTGGCTGACAGCGCTGTGATATTATGAAATGCAATGCAACAGAAATTCACAAAGCTTTTCAGGACTGAACGGATCACAGATCTATATAGACAAGCGTACGCTGTTGATTATATGGTTTTGCAGTTTGTGAAAATGCATTTTTAGAAGAGTGACATTATCTCTACTGGATGATTTATATTTTGGAAGTCCAGCTTTCCTCTTATGTGAGAGAGACATCTATTTTCAGAAAAACACTGTCGGGAAAAATAAATGAAATAGAGAAAGACCACCACCCAAAAAAATCCACTGCAGGTTTCATTGCGACTGACAGTGGCAGGATAGATTTAGTTTGTATGCAGTGCTCAATCTAGAAGAAAGAGAATCTGTGAAAACGTGATAAACTGAGTTAGATACTTGTGGGCTGAAATACCATAGCGGTGGTACCCAGAGGCGGAAGCCCACCCACATCCCAATAAAGGAGGGCACACCTGTTTGGTTGGAAGAGTAAATGTTGCAGTTTACTGGCTGCTTTCACTTACAAGCGATCCTTTCAATTCTATTTGCTTTCTATTTAAATAGAGGATAGCTTTATCATTTTTCCATCCCTTGAACGTTCCTTACTGGGCACTACCTTCTCCACCAGCTGACCACTGTACCTGTGTCATCCAATGCTTCATCCAATCATGCGTCTTAGGTGGCTGCGGAGTTTTGACCATACTATAGCCAGGATTAATAATTAATGCCAAATCAAAGACTATGGTCATACTCTACACACCAACAAATTCATACGCCTTCAGTTACTCGGGTATGCAGGGTGGCTGGCCACTCCTGGTAGTTGAGCCTCATTCAATAAGGAACGCTGAGTGTCCCTTCACATCGGGTGGGAGTGCTTCAATTGTCACAATTGTACACCTGACACGCTTAGTTAATTCCAGTCTATCAGGTTGATAGAGTTACAGGCTCCAGCGTGTGCTCGGTTAGCGAAGGAGAGAAGGGCTGGCTCTGGGTCTCGCCACATCAGCCCTTTACTATATCCACTAAGCCCAAACAGATTTTTGTCTGGGTCTGTGTGATCAGATTGCACAAGGCCCACTGCATGAAGTTCTAAAATCACATCCTTTTTCTTCAAATGCAAAATTAACTGACGGGCACAGTTATACGTGATTATCTGTTCATATGTCAGCTGCTAGACTGAAGTCCTACAAATCTAGATTAATAAGAGCTGAACACTAGGGAATGAACTGTGCTCTGAGGATTATATAAACAGGGCTCTGTTATCAATGGACGCAAAATGCATCCACCCGAAGGTGCTGGCATGGTTACTTTACGGCATACTGAGGATACTGTCTGTCTTTTGCTTCCCTGGTTCCCGTTCAGGCAATTACAAGCAAGCTTATTGTTCCTGGCCTGCAGTGACCACTTTTGCAAGACCAATGATGTAACAACAGACTTCTAGCCTGTCCCTAAATGAGAACCGGACCTTGACTCTCATGGACAGCGAGAAATGACCGGGTGTCGAACTTTATGGAGCAATGTCAGGAGAATTTACTCTGACATGCCAAGAACGCCTTTTTTCTTTTAAATCTTTTAATGTGAGTCAAAGAAGCTAGTTGGGGAAGCAACACAGCTGTACAGAAAAAACATGGCGGAGAAACAATGTGGGGGAAACCAACACAAAGCGAGAACACAGAAGAAAAAATAGATGTGCACAGGCAAGACAGAGCCACAGGAGCATGGCGGAGAGAAACACAGTGACGAGAGAGAGGAAAACAACAGGGGAGAGATAAGAGCACATGAGGAAGAAAACTGGAAAACACATGCACTCAAACATGCACTCTCATGGAGTGCTTAAAGAAAAAGTAGTTCCCTAAAAGTGAGCCATCGAAGCGAGCCAATCAGAGAGAAGATAAAGAGTCTATGCTCCATGGGAGGGACAAACAAGGCTGACCAGCTGAGACGCGAAAAGCAATCTAATAAGCAGGCAAATTAGAGTGACAATAAAGCCAACTAATGGTAAGCAATGGGTATGCAACAAGCCCCAGTACGACCTTGGTAAGCCACAAAAGGTCTTTTGCAACCAGAAAGCTTGTGCTTTCTGGTAGGCTTAACCTAAAAATCACTTCAAAATAGTTCTAAAGTGTGGGTCACAAGATGTTAAATCCCCCCACTACAGAATGCTACAACAATTGTTTCAGACTGTAACGTGAACAAAGTAAAATGAAAATCTCTGTACCACAGTCGACTCTCCAAACTAAGAAGGACCAGTGTCTGCCTTTCGTTAAGATGTTGCCTCCATGTAGTTTTTGTAGACAAATTTACAGTCAGAGGACATTTTATCATTATACCCGCAATGCAGCCCACAAGATGTATTGTATTGTAATTGCATTTATGTAGCGTTTACTACCCCTGACAAGGTGTCAAAATGCTTTTTTGGCGAGTTGCACACTCCTCTGGAACCCATGAAGGATTAGTGGTGAATTAGTATAGTGAAAAATAGTATAGTGAAAAACAAAAGTAATTTGAGTGGTGGATAGGTTGGTCAGTTATTTGGATAGAGAAGGATAGTGGAGGGATCGAAGGTTTGCATTTATAAAGCACTTGCTACCCCTAACGAGGTGTTGAAGCGCTTGTTCTGCAAATAGCACGCTACGCCAGAGTCCATAAAGGATTAGTGGTGAATTAGTATAAAGAAATATGAAATTAATTTGAGTAGTGGACATGTGAGTCTGTTATTTGGATGAAAAGGATAGCCGAGAGATGTTTTGGAGCTCATAACAGTAGGAGGAGGCTTGGGTTGAGTAAAAGGGAGGTGGAGGGGGAAGAGTCAGAGGGAACGGTTTAGAAAGGCTTGTTTTTGGGGATAGGAATAGTAAAAGAGGTAACAGGCATGTATCACCAGCAGGATCAGGAGGCCCAGCAGCCTCGGAGTCTCTCTCACCAACATCCAGGATAGAGGCCGAAACATCAGTACCATAGCCTGAATATCCTAAACTCACTGTTGGGAAGGATAGGCCTGAAACAACTCTGATGAAAGGTAGCATCTGAGAGGGAGCCAGTGTGACTTTGGCACATTGATAGTGAACGCCAGCGAGTGCTGGAGGTCTGCAGTAGTCTGGAGGTGGGAGACAACAGCCTTTTGTGAGCCCACTTAAACAGCCAGTCATCGAGATAGGGAAAGACTGGCACCCCTGATCTCCGCTGATGAGCTGCAACCACCACTATCACCTTGGTGAACACCTGAAGGGTGCTGGTAGGAATTGATGCACTTTTCTTAGTTTGTAGGTGTGTAGAGCACTGTGGGAGGCTTCAGCAAATTCTGGTACACATAGCCTAGACCTATCGGACTGATTTAAACTTACATCACCTGATCAGCCTAATTGGGGATAGTCAACTTCCACTCTCGGTTGCTCTTGAGTACCAGATCCAATCACAGTCTGGCCAGCAAGTGGATATTTTAACAATTCTTCTCTTGGTTCTGCCTAGATTGCCAGAAAGACAGCACAGGAAGAAATCTCCAGAAAGGTTAAGCACCCAAGGCTACCTGCTGCTGATGAGTAGTGGAAGAAATAGTATTTATCATTTATGTAGTTTCTTCATGTAACGCATCAAGACCCTGTGCAAAGGGAGACAGAGGCCTATTATAGAAATAAAAGTGAGCAAAGAAGAACATAGGGCAAGAGAACAGGAGTTAAAGGCTTTGGGAATGTGCTGGTATTTTTAGCTGTACACCACATAGTACAATTCACACTCATTCTCTAATGAAGAACTTGAGAAGTCGAAAAAAAAGATTACCCCGGCTAAGTAAAAGAAAATAAGTAGTAAAGCCTAATAAACACATTGGTCATAGAAACGATCCCTTAACAAATGAGTTTGTTTTCATTTCAAACGTTGCAGAATGAAGCTGCATTGTAACAGTTGGGCACTAGATGGCAGAAAGTTGTCAAAGAGTGGCATTGTAAAATTAGTTAAGGTAGGAAAAGCTGTAACAATTGTAAGAGTGTAACACCTGAGGGAATCAGTGGAATAGTCACCCTGGGATGATAATAGTCAGGAGACTCATCATGATTATGAAAAGTGTTTAAGAGAGCTTCTGGAAGTGAAATCTGCTCTTCCTGAGTCTCATGTAGTCAATCCCACTCTGGACCCAATTCTACCCCTATCATTCAACTTCCAAGTCTCACCTATTTGGAGTACCTCATGGCTCTTTCATCAGCCCAACTTTGTTTAATCTCTATGTGGCTCATCCATCGCAATTTATTAAGGATCACGAGCTATCTCTCATGCGCTATGCAGATGACATGCAGATTATTCCAAGGCTGTATAGCACCGGTGATGAGGCCCGGTCTAACTTTGTAAATGGCTTAAATCCAGTAGCAAGCGGATGTCTATCAATTGCCTCAAGTGTCCTTCAAATAAAACTAAGGTTTAATCATAGATGGTCTCTTGTCCCGTTGGACTCCGAGCTGGTGGTCTTCTGAACTTGGACTATGTCCTGCTACAATATAGACTGTCTGGAACCTGGGGAGATCACATGGATGATACCCTATCTTTTTCACCCCTAATGGAGAAAATCATCTCTTCTTGGTTCCAGCATTTGTAGATCTTGAGAAAAATATTGACGTTTAGTCCTAAATCTGTTAATTTTATTATCTGTGCACTAATTAGTTCACAGCTGGATTATGCAAAGGACCTATATCTGGTTTCCCAGCCTATCAGCTATGCCTTCACCGTGTTCAAAACTGTACTGAGTGCTTACTTCACCTTCCACAATATTCTCCAATACCCAGCCAGATTCGTTTTCAGCAATGACTCACTAGAGAGAAACATCATTTTTAAATCTTTACAGGATTGTGGTCCAGTCTTTATAAAAGGTATTATTTCCTTGGTGTGTGCTAACAAGAGTTCTGCATCCTAAGGTGAAGAAATATTGACAAGGGAGCAGGTCTTGTACTTTCCAGGAAAACTATTAAAACCCTAGCTGCATACTAATTACTTGCCTTACAGTGATAGTTATCCTTTCTTTCAGCACCAGGACCCCTACAGGTAACTGAGCGATTTATAAATATAATTATATTAATAATGTTCCACTAGCTAGCTGCAGACTGTGAGGGAGAACACATTTCCTAATGAGAAGGCGGTAAGCATGCTTCTCTCTGCAATGTGGCAGAAAACTCCACTATTTAATGAGATGTCTTATGGGAATCATTGAGTATGTTTTATTCCCTTATTCACTAAATAAAGCTCTCGTGTTCTTATTTGGACTCGAACGTTTGATTATTAGAAGCAGTTTAAAAAATATATTTTTAAAGGAGCTCAAGGAAATGAAGAATGACATTAACTGGTATAAATACACCCCCCAGGACGAGTAGTCTCCTCCTGGTTACACTCTAATATTGATATTAGCAAATTATTACATTTTGTCCTGTGTGCAGTCTCAGACCACTTGGGTAAGTGAAAGGTTGTTCCCAACAATCTTATTTAATGTCCCAACCAACAAAGTCTGAGTAAATCATCACATTCATACTATTCCTTCAATTCAGCTTTTATCAATGAATAAAAGTAACAGCAACAAATCAGAGATCCTCGTGTTCGGTGAAGACAATTGGTCATGATCTTGGTGGCCAAACAAGGTGCACACCCCTCCTTCTCCTTCCTCTCATGCCATAAATCTGGAGGTATTATTTAACAGAATATTTCTTTCTATGAGCAGATTACTCAGGTTGCCAGCACCTGTTTCAATCTACTTTCCCTGCTGAAAAAGATAATTCTGTGAGTGCCATTGAATGCTCAGGAGACCATAGACCATAACCTTATCAACTCTCATCTGGACTATGGAAACACCTTATATTTTGGCGGTCCTGATTATTTGGTGCTCCGTCTACAAAGGGTACAAAAAGCCTTTGCTAGACACCTTTTTAATTTCCCTACATATGCCTCTGTCTCGGCTCATCTGAAAGATCTGCATTGGTTACCAGTCACAAAAAGGTACCAATTCAAAGCCATATGCTTCTTTCACTGGGCTATCCACGTGATTGCCATTCGTACCTAAAATCTAAATGTTCACACTCCTCTGCAGCTTGCAGCTGGAGATCATCTACTGCCTCCTTGTTCAAGGTCTCTCAGTACAAGAAAGGGTAGCAGGGTTTCTCTATGGTTGCTGCTAAACTGTGGAACTGGCTTCATCTCGTAAGAACATAAAAAACTTGTAGTCTTTAGAAAACAACGTAAAACCTGGCTCTTTATCTAATTCTTCCCCTCCTGTTCTGGTAGGTCGTATGATAATAATACCACTACTACAACTACTACCACTACTAATAATTATGCCAACAATAATAATAATCATGATGCAGAGGGAAGGTGATAATTCTTGTGTGGAAAAACGGCACCAAAACACAAAAATAACCTGGTGGTAAATGAGGCTCTATAAAATATCGAGTTCTGGAACAAAACCGATGACACATGCACACTAAACGCAGTGTGGAGGGACTATCCTGAGCTATCAACAAGGAGCAGAATTTTCCATACCTCAGTAGACAGACGAAGAGGGGGCATAGCAGCCTGTAACACAGCACATGAGCACTGACCAAAGATGAAGGACCAGAGGTACGTTTGCATCTACCAGCAACCTTGCCACATGCACTGCTAACCCACCCCCATACCCTGAAAATCCCCACTCTACTCAATCCAAGGAGCAGCAGAGGATCACTGGGGGGACTGGATTAGCTCCAGCCATGGATACTCACAATCCAGTTTATGGTTTTATTATTGTTACTCACCATAGGCCAGTTGTATGATGGAGATGGGCATAGTTTCTTCTTGGCTTATGGTCATCAAACCCTGGTTTGCTTTCCTGAAACAGAAACGAGGAAATCCTTACTGATTGCAACTGGCATGCCACTACACAATGTTTGACTGCTTTTAAGTAAAGCCACTGATCAGGCTCAAAAGCGCAATTTGCATTTAGCACAAAAGTTGAAATTCTGAGGTTGGAGGTGTGACTGTAGCAAATATGAGACCTGTTAAAATAAAAACCACACATTGGAAAACTTTTTTTTTGTGGAGTTTTATATAGCGCTAACTAGACCCGAAGGTATCAGAGCGCTTTACATGAGAAGCAGTTATGTTACATTCGGACATATTCATTTTTGTTAGTCACGGGGAGATTACGTTATTTGCCCAGAATCACAGAATGTTCAGCGTCCCTGCCAAGACTCGAACCCGGTTACCCAGCTCCGGGGTTGACCGCCCTAGCTGTTAGGCCACATTCTCTCCCCAAATGAAGCCAGACTAGCGTTTAATGGAAAATAGCAGGCAGCAAAGCAAAATCAAAATACAATTGCAGTTTCAACTGACCAGGCTTTCGCTAGAAAATGGTCACTCGGAACTATGCACTAAAAAACATGTAAAAATGGATATTATATATATAATTTTCTCCCAATACAAGTTGAGGTACATGACCATGAGACAGAAACCCATTATTCTCAACAAAAACATTTCTAATGTGCAGGTGTCGGGATTCCCCCACGCTCCCCCCAACGAAGCACAAGACGGTCTTGAAGGCAAGATATGTTATGGTACCTAAATTTGTAACGTGCACAGCTACTCATGAGTATCCCGGCACGCTGCCTAGCGGGGTATGGAAAGTGATATTTAGGTAAAAAAATGTGTTTTCAATTTCCTCTTAAAGACCACTGGATCTTGAATAGCGCGCAGGGCAAGAGGAAGAGCATTCCAGGCAACAGCAGCCTTCACCACAAAGGAGCTGCCCCCAAGTCTCTGAAACTTGATGCGCGGAATCTGGACAAAACATAGGGGCGAGGATCGAAGGGATCGCACAGGAACATAAAAGAAAAAGCGTCTCTGCAAGTAGACCGCAACCGTGAAGGGCACGATGGGCCAAAACCAGAGATTTAAATGTAACTCTGTTTACCATGGGGAGCCAGTGGAGGGGTCGCAACTGAAGACGAATGCTGTTCCTAGCCGAAGTGCCCAATAGGAGTCTGGTTGCCGTATTTTGAACCACCTGTAACTTCAACAGGTAGCCCAGAATACCAGCAAAAAGGGTGTTGGTGTAATGCAGCCGCGACAGAATCAGTACACAAGTAACCGTTTTCCTCACTGCCGGAGGTTAAAGGAGAAAGAATCTTCTGAGAGTTTTAAGAAGGCCAAAACAGCAGCTGGCCAACTTCGTAATGTGTGTCGAAAAATTGAGACTCTCATCAAACCATACCCCCAGATTTTAAGCAGGCTTCCCTGTGGAGGTAGGCAATGGAAACTCAGGAGGCCAGAGCTGCTCTCGAAAGTTAGGAGGGAATTTACCAAATAACAAAATCTCGGACTTCTCTTCATTGCACTTAAGCTGTGCATCCTCCAACCATTTAAAAATAGAAGATAAGCAGTGCTGAACCAGTAGCACATAATCCGCATCTTTGTCCCAGGTAAAAAGCAACTTGGTGTCATCAGCATAGGCCATCACCTTGGCCCACAACTCCTCCACCAGATGTATCAGCGGAGTAACAGATATTAAAAAGAAGGGGGCTAAGGGAGGATCCCTGGGGGACTCCAGTATTCACTAGCTGAGGAGGGGAGGAGGACGGTGGGAGCCAAATCTGCTAGACTCGACCCTCCAAAAAAGACCTGAGCCAACCCCAAACGGCACCCGACACACCGATCCTGGCCAAACGTGCCAGGGAAGTGAGTGCGGGACCGTATTGAACGCCGCCGAGAGGTCCACCAAAATTAATGCAGCTCTCCCGCCAGCTTCCAAACACTCACGGATGGCCTCCGACACCTCAACCAGAACTGATTCTGTACTATGAGACGCCCGAAACCCCGATTGGGCTGGATGCAGGAGCGCCTCCCTTTCCACAAATTCCGTAAGCTGTTTACTCACCACCTTCTCACACACCTTAGCCAGAGCAGGAAGGAGGGAGATAGGCCGGTAGTTCCCTGGGCATTCTAAAAATGCACAAACTCAGATTCTTTGGTGCTGTTGACGATTAAATCATGACTCATGGACAATGCTCAATGCTGGATTATGATGAAATATAAATCTAGCTTGAAAAGCAAATAAAGACGTAAACAAGATCAAAAGCATAAGTATTTTAGAGCCCTGTACAGGAAGATGTGTTACATTATTACACGATTGTGTAGGTACCAGAGGGAATCAGTAGAAGAGACAAAATGTGGGCTGGGTTTCAAAGGTGTACCACAAGTCTAAAGGTCACTGAGGGGGCAAGAACGAAGGTATTTGCCAACTTTGTCTCCAATGAGTTCTGAGCAAATGCTACAACCACGGCCTAGACAATACTATACACCTGTGTCCGACGACCTTCACAATAGCAACAAAACAGCCAATGTGAGCTATTTCGGCATAATGCACAAGTTACTACTTGTGTAACGATATATCTGTAAGTGACATTAGTTAGTGATAGATTCCTTACCTTAGAATATCCCCAGGCATCAGACCAGATCCGGAAAGTTTTTTCGTCAGCAGTACCCCTGCGCGTTGGTAGGTGGCGTCATGTGGCTCCGCGTCCGTCACTGGCATTGTATGCGCCGAGATGACATCACAGAGACTACTTAGGCGCCACCCATGTGTGCTGACGTCAGTTCTGTACATAACTTTCAGCGCCAGGAACGCAGAGCCATGCAAGAAACTGACCACTGGTGCCATGAAACTAGTGCCCTGAAAGGGATGACCTTAACTCTAGAACCAGTTCGCAGAACGGGGAGGATGGGTGGGGCGGTAAGGAATCCATCACAAACGAATGTCTCTTACAGATATATCGTTACACAAGTAGTAACTTGTGCATCTGAAAGAGACAAGTTAGTGATAGATTCCTTACCTTCGAATAGATACCCCAGCAATACCAACCCCGGTGGTGGGTCTGGGAACAGATTACGCCAGAAAGTCACGGAGAACAGAACGGCCAAAGAAGCCGTCTCTCCGGACTTGACTGTCAAGGCAGTAATGCTTGCTAAACGTGTGCAGCGAGGCCCACGTAGCTGCCTGACAAATATCCTGCAAGGGAATGCCACGTCCCAAGACAGTAGTGGTTGCAGTTGCCCTGGTGGAATGGGCACGCAGCCCCACAGGAGGCTTCTTCTAGGCCAAGGAGTAACATGCTTTGATGCACATAACGACCCACCGAGAGATGGTTCGCTTGTGCACGGCCTGACCTTTTTTGGCGCCCACGTAGCCAACAAAGAGCTGGCCATCCACCCGGAACTACTGCGTATGTTTCAGATAGAACGAGAGCGCACGTTTTGGGTCCAGATGGTGGAGCCTCTCTTCCTCTTTTGAAGGATGTGGAGGCGGAAAGAAGGGGGGCAAGGTGATGGTCTGCCCGATGTGGAAGGGGTGACAACCTTTGGCAAGAAAGAAGGACGGGTCCGTAAAACCACCTTGTCCGGATGAACAGAAAGGGAAGGAGGTTTAGAAGAAAGAGCCTGCAGCTCACTCGCTCTTCTGGAAGAGGTGATAGCTACCAGGAAAGCCGTCTTGAGAGTGAGAAGACGTAAAGGACAGGTATGAAGGGGCTCAAAAGGAGCGCACATCAGATAGGTCAAGACAAGATTTAAGTCCCATTGAGGCATTATGAAAGGCACGGGAGGAAACGTGTGCGTAATACCTTTCAGGAAACGGTTAACAACCGGGGACTTAAAGAGAGAAGGCTGATCTGGAAGCCTTAGAAAGGCGGAGATGGCCGAAAGATAACCTTTGATAGTGTCCAGAGCAGAGCCCTGCTGGGCCAAAGAAAGAAGGAACAGAAGGACCTCAGAAAGAGGGGCAGAGAGGGGATCCACAGTCTTTGCTGTGCACCATGCCACAAATTTGTTCCACCTGCAGGCGTATACCGTTTTCATGGAGGGATGCCTGGCTGCCAGAATGACATCACAGACTTCGGGAGGAACATCGAAGGCCGTCAACTGTCACCGCTCGATCTTCACGCATGGAGGTGGAGGCTGGACAGGTTCGGGTGGAGGACCGTCCCATGCTTCTGTGACGCAAGATCCTCCCGAAGAGGCAGTCAGATCGGGGCATCGATTGCCATGCTGAGTAGCTCAGGATACAAGTATCTTCGTGCCCAATCCGGAGCCACAAGGATGACTTGGGCCCGGTCGCGCCGAATCTTCTTCAGCACTCTGGACAGAAGTGGTATAGGCGGAAAGGCGTACAACAGACCGCAGCTCCACTCGTGACGAAAAGCATCGCTGAGCGAGTGCCGCCTTGGAATTTCCAACGCGCAGAACTGATGACACTGCAGAAAGAGAACTAGTGCCACGTCCGAGTTCAGGTGCCATTCGTGATCCATCATGCACCGGCGGCTGAGTTCATCCACCCTGGCATTCAGAGAACCTGCCAGATGTTGAACCACCAAGGTAATGCCTTGATGTTCCAGTCATGTCCAGAGACGGAGAGCCTCCTGACATAGGGTCCACGACTCCACCCCGCCCTGTCTGTTGCAGAATCACATGGCGGTGGTGTTGTCCGTTAACAACTGCACTACACTTCCCCGGACAGAGGGGAAGGAATGCTTTCAGTGCAAGTCGGATCGCCCGACGCTCCAAAAGGTTTTTTCCTTTTTTTCCCCTTATGCAGTAATGACCCCAGAGATTCGAAACAAAGTACTAAACGAAGCGCTACAAACCCCCCCCCCCCCAAGAGCTTACGGGAGCTACCTGCACCTAATAGGGACGATTATTGGGTTGGCGGTTTTGCGACACTTCAACAAAGTGATTATAGCGGCACCAGAACTCCACGGCGGTGATCCGTACCTGTCAGCGACGACGTCTGTGGAAGCCGAGGAGATGGGGCCGAAACCAGCAGGAGCCGCCAAGTCAAGGACTGCGCGTCTCATGCTGAAGGGTCATTCGGAGGCTGGAGATACGAGTGTGGATACTGCGGCGGCGGTCGCAGTGGCTTCGTCAGTACAGACACCCAGGCAGGCCGATCTAGTTGTGGAGAGAAGAGGTGGGGCTGCGGGGTACGCCCGGCCGGCCCCACAGTGGTTGATCTGCTGTGAGGTCCCGTGGGGAAGCTGCCTCCGGTTCACGGCGAGGCAGGTCACAACAGAGGCTGCCCAGAGCGCCAAGTGGATGAGCTGAGAGAGGAAGAGAGCTCCCCCGCACTGATAGTTGATCGTCAGGACTCGAACTCAGCCGAGAAGGAAGGTAGGCCTGGAGAGAACAACCCTTTCCTATCGACTGCTAACGGGGCGGGGGGGAGGAGAGAATGACACTCATATCCTCGACACGGTTCTCATTGAAATTAACCAATTTGAGGCGAATATGGATGGGAGCGAGCAGGCTTCTATCCAGGTGGATGCAACTCCTTCCCAGGACTCTCAGGTAATAGTTAGAGATCGGAAAATGTATTGAGCGCAACAAGCACTGCCCAGACAGAGGACCTTCAAGGAGCCGGTAAGGGCAACAAGGAAAATATGAAAAAGGGCCTGGACAAAGAGCCGGATAAAGAACCCAGTGACTACTTTTTCTCTGTATCAGATGGGGGTGAGTGGTCGGAGGATTCTTAAGTCAACACTACGGATCTGAGTAACAGTGACTTGGATGAGGCTGATGGTGTCAAGACAAAAACTGTCCTGAGGAAAAAAAAAGGAAGCAGGGAGATCGAGATCTCACTTGGGATTACACCCCTATAATTCAACTCACCAATTCTTTGTCTAGTGGTCATCCAGTCTCCGATCCGTGTGGGCCGACCCCCCCCTCCCCCGACACTAGAAGCTATTTTTCAGGCCATATCGATGCATCGGGACGAGACGCGCCAAGATGGTCGCAAAGCCCAGGCTGCGATGCGAAAGGTACATGGGGTGGTGCGAAAGTTGACCAAAACTTGTTGCGCTTTCGGGGGAACGGCTGACCGACCTTGAATCAAGGACTGTTTCTACAGAGTCTGATCTTACAACCAACCAGGCGTTAACAAATCTCACGAGGCTCGGTTAGTCAACATACAATGGAAGCTGGAAGAGCATGAAAACCGCCAGTGGCGGAACACTCTGCGGGTACCTGGGGTTCCTGAGGGGGTCAAGGGGGCAGATGTCTGCTCGTATGTTGTGGACCTATTAAGGGATACGGATTGGAACTGGGCTCAAAAGGTCCAACTCGGCCATCGAGTCCCTTGTGTACAAAAACAGCCAGCGAGGGCAGGAGGCTTTCCACGAGCCATTCTTGTATATTTTGGTAACTTTTTGCTACGCCAAGTTATTTTTGAAAAAGCAAGACCAGAAGCAAAGAAAACCAGGAATGGAGTTTCCTATTTTGTCAGACCTGATTTTTGCCACTCCACCGTTGAAAGGCCAGTTGATTAAACCATTTCAGGACAAAAACGCACAAGCCTTTTTGAACAATCCAGCTTGGCTCAAAGTGATTTGGGGAGGGCAAACACGATTTTTTGTATCAGAAATCAAAGCTAAAGAATACCTGGAGGGCCTTTCAGGATAGGTATAGATATTGACGAGCGTTTAGTTCAGAAAATAGAATATAGATCATGGGCGATTTCACTCATATTAGGGGAAATAAAAAATAGGAAAAGCTTGTGAGGTGTACAAGCGGGGTTTTTGGTTTGGGGCTTGGATTTGAAAGCTGCATGTATTAAGAAACACAAGGGTCACGTATTTTAGGGCTCTCGCTTCTGTGCGGCGCATCCATCATGCACAGACTCAAGTCTGAGTGCCTCTTGAGGGGGGTATTGGGTATGGGGAGGGGAGTGGAGGATGGGTGGTGGGGGGTGGTGGGGTAGGGGAGAGTGGGGGGCGAAAATCCAGGTAAAAACATACCCAGAATTGATAATGAGATCTGTATAAAACTAAAAGAAAAAGAAAGAAAACAGATCATTGTACTAAAGGTGGGAGAGAAAAGAAGTAGAGGAACACTAGGAGTACACAAATCTAAATTCAGATGGGGAGGATAACTATCTGTTCAGTGAACGTAGCGGGGTTGAATGATAGAGCGAAGCGGTCAAGACTGGCTGAATTAGTGAAGACAAATGCTTTCAACGTAGTGGGTCTACAAGAGACCCGCTTTCCTTGGGGGGAAAAAGATTTGTTGGGTATCGAAGGGTATAACATATTGGCATGTGCATCCCAAACCTCAAATATTTGCGGAGTGGCTATACTAGCATAACCTATCCTGGGACAGGCTAAACGTAAGGCTGCTGACATATTAGGGAGATGGGCTATTGTAGAACTAGCGGCTGGGTTTACGGTGTCTTCGATCTATGGATCAAACCAGGACGATCCTCAGATATATGAAGATTTGGAGCTGGAACTCGCGGCATGGCCTAGCCCATTAATTGTATGTGGAGACGTCAATATCTCTCTTGATCCACGGCACGGACAGTATAACCAAGGGGGTACTATGGCCGAAAGCCAAGAGTTTATAGGGCACTAACTTCTCTTAAGAGTAGTCATGGTTTGATTGATATCTGGGTTATGAAAACCTGAATAACCCTGGGTATACGTATTACTCCTCACTCGACGCTTCCCAGCTGAGTGGTCGCTCCCTTTGGCTCCGGTATCGTTGTGTAACGCTTCTTGCTGGAAACTGTGTGAAATTAATTGCCTGCTGTGCGCTTTGTATGCCGCTTTGCATATTTCATTATTAAGATTGCCAGCGCGACTTTCCTGCTCTTTTAGTGTATTCCCCCAAGCGCCCTCCATTTTGTTGTTGTTGTCCTCCTACTTAGCCCGCCCCGCCTCCCAGCTGAGCCGCCCTCGCCTCTCCCCCCCACCCTCCTTATATGACATCCGTTCCCGCGCGCAGCGTTCACGCGCAGCGACCGCGCCCAATCCGCGCCGAAGGTGCGCCAAAGGTAAGCCCGTCTACGCCCGTCCGCGCCTGGACCGCGCCCGGCGCCAGACCCCCTGGCCCTTGCACCCCCCACCCCTCCCGCATCACTTACGATGCCACCACCCTCCTAGCCCTTAACCCCGGTCGCGCCCCCAACTGCGTCCAAGCCGCTCCCGAACACACCCATGGACCTTTCTCTTGCTACTCCTGCAAATTCAGCGGCACCGACAACATCTCCGCTACGACCACACCACAAATTCCCGACCCCAATCACCTACAATGCATCCTTCTCAACACCCGATCGATCCACAGACACGCCATTGACCTATGGAATCTACTAGACACCATCTCTCCGGACGTCGCCTTCCTAACAGAAACATGGATGAACGCTTCCTCCGCCCCAGACATCACCATTGCCATCTCTGAAGATTATAAGATCACACGCAAAGACCGTACCGGCCACACAGGAGGAGGAATCGCTATCGTCCATAAAAAATCAATCCGCATCTCAACCAGCTCTGACACCAACCTCGCCAACTCCGAACACCTTCACTTCTAGATCCACATCGACCCCAAGACCACACTCAGAGGCACCCTCCTCTACAGACCACCAGGACCCCGCGCAAAATTCAGTGAAGAAATCACGGACTTCATCACTCCACACGCGCTCCCCTCCAAAGACTACATCCTTCTGGGAGACCTCAACTTTCACCTTGAAAAGATCAACGACCGCAACACCACCACCCTCTTGGACAACCTCGCCAACCTCGGACTTAAACAACTGGTCACTTCCCCCACCCACATCGCAGGCCACACACTCGACCCCATCTTCACCTCCAGCAAACATGTCTCCTTCAACTACACTACGGATCTCCTCTGGACTGACCACAGCTGCGTTCACTTCACCTACAACAAGCCAAAACCCACCAACCACCTCCAACCAACTCTGCAAAGAAACTGGAACAAAATCACCAACGACCAGATCTCCTCATCGCTCCTTCTAAACACCCCAGCCCACTCTTCTAACCCAAACCAAGCCGCCGCCAACTTCATCCTTTGGTTATCCAACACCGCCGACACCTTAGCACCACTGAAAAAACGACAAATCAAACTTGGCAGCAAGAAGGCCTCATGGTTCAACGATGATCTTAAGAAATCCAAGAAACTCTGCCGCTCCCTCGAAAAGGCCTGGAAAAAAGACCCAACCACTAGCACCAAGGACGCCTTCAAAAACGCCACCCGCACACACCACCAATTAATCCGAAAGGCCAAGAAAACAGCATTCAAGGATCGACTTGACAACAGCGCCCACAACAGCAAGGAACTTTTCAACATCGTCAAGGAGTTTACCAATCCCTCGGCCAACTCCAACGACATCACCCCCTCTCAAACCCTCTGCGACTCCCTAGCCTCATCCTTCCACAACAAAATTGCAGACATCCACAACAGCTTCGACAACCAACCCGGAGACCAACCCACCGAACCATATGCCGAACATTCTCCCCCCTTGAACACCCTTAACGACTGGAACCCAATCTCCACTGAGGACACCATCCGCCTGATGAACTCCATCCACTCAGGATCCCCCACAGACCCATGTCCTCACCACATCTTCAACAAAGCAGACTCCGTCATAGCACCACACCTCCGAGACGTCATCAACTGCTCCTTCAACTCCGCCACCTTCCCGGAAAAATGGAAACACGCTGAACTCACCGCCCTTCTGAAAAAACCCACAGCGGACCCCACCGAACTCAAAAATTACCGCCCCATTTCGCTCCTTCCATTCCCGGCCAAAGTAATCGAGAAAGCTGTCAACAACCAGCTCGCCGCTTTTCTCGAAGCCAACAAATCCCTCGACTCCTCACAGTCCGGCTTCCGAGCAAAACACAGCACTGAGACCGCCCTCATCGCAGCAACAGACGACATTCGAACTCTACTGGACAATGGAGACACAGTCGCCCTCATCCTCCTCGACCTCTCTGCAGCCTTCGACACAGTCTGCCACAGCACCCTTTTACAACGCCTCAGAAATATCGGAATACAAGGAAAAGCACTTGAATGGATCACCTCGTTCCTCACCGGTAGAACCCAGAGAGTCCGCCTTCCACCATTCAAGTCCGAGGCCACTGAAGTCATCTGTGGCGTACCACAAGGATCCTCACTCAGTCCCACCCTCTTCAACGTATACATGAGTCCCCTCGCGACCATCGCCCGCCAACACAACCTCAACATCATCTCCTACGCGGATGACACTCAACTGATCCTTTCTCTCACCAATGACCCCAGCACCGCCAAAACTAACCTTCACGAAGGAATGAAAGAAGTTGCCGAATGGATGAAACACAGCTGTCTGAAACTGAACTCAGATAAAACAGAAGTCCTCATCTTAGGTACTTCCCCCTCTGCTTGGGACGACTCCTGGTGGCCGGAAGCTCTTGGAAAAGCACCCATCCCGACAGACCACGCACGGAACCTAGGCGTTATCCTGGATTCTTCACTCTCAATGTACAGACAAGTCAACGCCGTATCCTCATCCTGCTTCAACATTCTTCGCATGCTCAAAAAAACATTTCGCTGGATCCCCACCGAAACCAGAAAAACAGTCACCCATGCTTTGGTCACGAGCCGACTGGACTACGGAAACACCCTCTACGCAGGTACTACCGCTAAACTCCAGAAGAAACTCCAACGAATCCAAAACGCCTCAGCCAGGATCATATTAGACATCCCGTGCAACGAACACATCTCTGGTCACCTGAAAGACCTCCACTGGCTACCCGTCAATAAGAGGATCACTTTCCGACTGCTAACCCACGCACACAAATCACTCTACGACATCGGACCAGAATGCCTCAACTCACGACTGTCCTTCTACACCCCCTCCCGCCAACTACGTTCTTCCAGCCAAGCCCTCGCCACTGTACCTCGCATCAACAAGACCACAATGGGAGGCAGATCCTTCTCATACCTGGCTGCTAAAACATGGAACTCACTCCCCACTTACCTTCGCCTTACCCAGAACCACCTAGCATTCAGAAAGCAACTTAAAACGTGGATATTTGACAAGTAATCCTCCTCCCCTCCCTAAGCGCCTTGAGACCCTCCGGGTATGTAGTGCGCTATATAAATTCTTTGACTTGACTTGACTGTCCGCATAGGAAATATGTTAGGATTGATCATTGTTTTTGCACAAGGGACGTACTTAATGGAGCTGGCATTAGGAAATTTCCAAAGGTGATTTCTGATCATAACCCATTAATCTTGGAGATTGAAATTGCAAAATTTAAGAGAACGTGGCGCAAATGGACATTTGATAGGAAACTCCTAGTTAATAGCGATTATATTGAACATATTAAGATCTGGTCACAATAATTTTTCGGCATAAATAGATATAGTGCTGGCAGGGGGATTGTGTGTGATTCTTTTAAAGCTGGCCTTAGAGGTGAAACTATTAGCTTCATTGCCAGGGCAAGGACTCTGCGCGAGACTAAGAATCAACAATTAATGCGTGACCTAGTGGAGGCAGAAGAAGAACATGTTTCTCTAATAATGCAAGGGTGGGAGGGGGTTAAAATTCAGTATCACATAATTGTTCTTAAAGCGGATATAAATAGCTGGTTAACACAAAGATCTGCAGAGTAATATCAATGCCATCGGAATAATTCTTATGAAAATGGAGAACTAGTTGGGAGGAGGTTAGCTCTTCGTACCAGACAGAAGACATCTTTGAATCTAATTCCCTCTATTAAAGTAAATGGACAAACATATACGGATTCAGATGATATTATCAGGGGGTTTCAGGATTATCAGATATTGTATCAAGAGGATAATGATCAGGATACAGCCAGAACACTACAGGATATATTCCGCATAGTGATTAATACCGAACTTGGAGAGGGGTTGGATAGTTCATCTAAAGAAGAATTAGAAAAAGAAATCTCATTAGAGGAAGTTCAGGCAGCATTGCAAGGAATGGTCTCAGGGAAAGCTGCTGGTCCAGATAAGATACCGTTGGAGGTATATAAGATATTAAGAGCAGTGATAATTCCTCTTTTACTAGATCTTTTCAGGGGTGTTCAATATAGTGGAAGTCCCCCAGAATCCTGGAGAGACGGATATCATAATCTTTCCAAAGAAAGGAAAACCAATAGATAACCCAGCTTTGTATCGGCTAATCTCCTTGATTAATTCAGATAGAAAAATCTATTCAAAGATATTGGCTAACCGATTAGGGAGGGTTATAGGACATCTGGTCTCCCCCTGGCAGCATGGATTTATCCCTGGAAAAGAAACTACTGATCATATTCGAAGGCTTATTTCATTATTTGATATCATGAGCGGGACGGGAGTCCAGATGGCTATGATCCTCCTTGACGACGAGAAGGCATTTGACCGGGTGTCTTGGATGTTTTTATGGGGGATACTGGAGCTAAATGGTTTTGGACGACAAATCATAAGGGCAACCAAAGCTATGTTTTGTGACCAAAGAGCCCGGTTACAATTGATGGGAAAGGAGTCTGGTAACATCTTAATATCTAGGGGGAACCAGGCAAGGGTGTCCCTGTTCCCCCATATTATTTGCTATGTATATTAACCCCCTTGAGGTTAAGCTTCTCCGAGAAGATTAAGCCAGTAGTAACCAGGGGATATGAGACTAAAGTTTTGGCTTATGCCGATGATGTTGCAGTGTTAACTACTGATACAACAGATACAATTGAGGAAATTATCCAGATAGCTGAAAGATTTGGGCTAGTTTCAGGCTATGCATTGAATAAAGGGAAGACAATTGTTATTTGCACAGATAATATTGATTTTAACGATTCGAGATGAGCAGAATCGGCAGTCTACCTCGGGGTCCGAATTAGTGTGAAACTGGACGAGATTGTTAAGTGTAATTTTGATCCTTTGGTTAAGTCAATAGCTACGGATTTACGGAGAGTAACTAGGTTACACCTGTCTATTATAGGGAGTTGGAACTTTTTAAAAATGACTATGTTACCTAAAATCCTGTATCTGTTTCGCTCATTCTGCTTGCGGTGGATGACCACCTATTGAAGATTTTGGACTCATTCTTCTCTAATTGTATCTGGCATTATGGGAAAGTGAGGAGGGCTTTAAAATATTTAACCCTACCACAAGATAGAGGTGGGCTCACAGTCCCCAATGTTACACTATATTACTGGGCGGCCCTTCTCCACCAGATAATCTTGTTTGTAGTAGATAGAGACAGCGAAATGGATCGGGATGTGAGAATACCTACAGTATATGAACTTGCGTTAGGGAAGAAAGAGCCTGTTTTCTTATTGAGACAAATGGAGCAGAGCTACTATAAAAAGGTCCGCTTCAAAGTAATATATAGCTCTTGGAAGATATGGAAACAAGTCTCAAAATTCATGGCGATCCCGAGAGTTTGTAGATATACTCCCCTGTGGCTTTCAGCGCTATTCCCACCCCAGGATTATGAGGTTATGAGGAAAAGATGGGAAGAACTTGGTGTGGGCATAACCTGAGATTTTTATGGGGGAGAGCAAGCTTCTCAATTTTCTAGACTCCAGCAGGACTTTGGAATTTGAGATAATCAATACTTTAAATTTGTGCAGATTAGGAGTATTCTTACTCTATGTAGACCAACGATTAAATTAGATAAAATACCACTGATGGAAGCTACTTCTAGGAAATCAAGTAGAATTAGGAACATATACAGTTTATAATTAGAAAAACTACCAGATGATGTAGAAAAAACCGAGACATCCTGGGCAATGAAACTAAATTACCCAGATGTAGATATCTATATGAGCTTATCTCTAACTGCTAAAATACTTCTATCCACAAGTTTAAAGGCACAAATGTATAAAATGATATTTAATTTAGATTTTACACCTTCTAAATTATTTATTTGGGGAAAAAGGCCTGATGATAAATGTCCCAGATGTGGGGCAGGACCGGCCACGGTGATTCATATGTTTTATAATTGTGATAAACTGTCCCTATTTAAAAAAGGGCTTCTCGGCTTTTGGGAAGGATTATTTGGCATTAGATTTGAACTGACCCCTACACTGCTGATTTTAGGATTGGATAGCTCCTTGGGCTTAATACCGCACAGGAATATTGCCTATTTCTGGGAACAGCAATATTTAGGATTATGTTAGCCGCCAGGTGGAAGGATATAGAACCTCTGACATTCCAGATGTGGCTTGCTAGGCTCCTTGAAGTATATAGTCAAGAGACTGCTTTGTATGTATGAAGGGGCAGGCAGGCTAGAATTCGGGGGGAGGAAAATATGGGCATTTATTTCGGAATGGTGCAGAGAAGCCAGGGGATTGTAAGTAAGGAGATGGAAGGCTTCCTCATCAGAATGTTCCAGCCTAGTGAGAACAGGGTTTCAAGAGTTTTGGGTCCTAAAAGGATGCCCAGGTGTAATTTAGGAACCGCAAATTGTATATTTCCTTAAGGGCAGTATCTATCTTGGCACTTTTGCACAATTCTATTAGTAGTATATTGTAAGAATGAATTGTAAGATTTCATGATTTTTATATTTGGTTTTAACTCTTAGAATTCCAAAGCTGCTCAAATGTAATTTTAGTAATTGTTCTTAACATGGATTAGCTGCTAAATGATGTTCCTGTTTTTCTGAATTGTTATGTACTGTATTAACTGTTTTAAGATCTGATCAGCCGATATTTATTCTTGTGTACTGTATCAACTGTTTTATGATATGATCTGACTAGCTAATTTGCATTCTTGTAAATGGTATTTTCTGGGTATGAAATAAAAAAATTAAAAAAGGAAGGGTGTGAAAGCCACCAATCCCTCCATTACCTCCTCTGTTAGTGTCGAATTAACTAGGAAGGATTTTGCCGGATTAATGCGCAGGCTCGCTACTCCTTCAAAACATTCCAACTCCCTTAGCAGTGTTAGGGAATGTTGCAGATCTGATAATGTCATGAGTATATCGTTAGTGAACAACAAAGCTTTTTGTTCGTCTTGGCCAAATGTTATCCCCTTAATCTCTTGGTTTTCTTGGAGTTCAATGCTTAACTCAAAAAGAAGCGGGGCTAGAGGGCACCCCTGTCGTGTTCCCCTACACAGAATAAAAGGCTTGGATGCTACTCCGTTGACCAATACTCTGGCCTTCGGTGCGGCTATGGTGGCCACAATCATATTTATGAAAGTTTAACAAATGCCTAATTGTCGAAGGGTCCGAAAGAGAAAACTCCAGTCCACTCGATCAAACGCCTTCTCGACGTCTAAGCCTACCAGTACTGCAGGGATTTGTTTTTTGGAGGCTTTTTCTATAAAGTGAATCACTCTACGCACATTGTTGTGTGTTTGCCTATTCTTTATAAAGCCCGATTGATCCGGATGAATAAGATCCGGCATTATATTCATCAATCTAGTGGTCAATATCTTAGAATATAATTTAGCGTTTAGGTTAAGCAATGCTATGGGGCGATAGGAACTGCAGTGTTGCGGATCTTTCCCTGCTATGGGTATCACCGTAATAAGGGCCTCACTCGTAGAATGCTTTGTCTGGTTAGTGCTCGGTATGTGGTTAAAAAGAGAAGTCAGTTGAGGGATTAAATCGGAGCTAAAAGTTTTGTAAAATGGATTGGTCAGACCGTCTAGTCCTGGTGACTTATGTAATTTCAGACCCCCTAAAGCCCGTCAAACTTCGTCCTCTGTTATGGGTTCCTTTAAGCATTCGTTCTGGGTTGTTGTTACTTGTGGGAGTTCTTCTGTGCCGAGATAGTCCAATTGTGCTTGCGGGTTGGGTGGATCGGCTGTGTATAAAGATTTGTAGAAGTCTCAAAAGATTTTCACCTTCCCAGCTTTATCTTGTGCCGGCACATCCCTAGAGTCATTTATGTTCCCAATATATTCCTTTTCACCTGGAGTTGTCATGCTAGGTGTGCCCCCACTTTGTTGTCCTGGGCATAGGAAGTCAGTTTGAGTCGCAATAGGTTCAATTCCACCCTATTAGAGTAGATCGCGTGTGGTTTTGCGTGTAGAAAACGGAAGTGTTGTTCTTCGGCAAGGACGCGCCGCCAACAGCGGATCGGTGGTGGCTGGCGGAAATGGGAGTATTTCCGGCCCCAGCAAAAAATCTGGGAGTAAAATGGGAATCAGACCTTTCTTTCTCAGCCCAAATTCAGCAGGTGGCAGGTTTCAGTAAATTGAGAAATCTACGGAAATGTTTACACCTACTACCGGAGGATTGCCGTAGAGTTATAGTTCATGCCACTGTGACATCCAGGCTGGACTATGCTAACGGCCTCTACTTGGGCCTGCCAGTGTAACTAATCAGAAGACTACATATGGTACAGAATGCGGCTGCGAGACTGATGAGATGTGTACCATTTTGTCACCATATCTCTCCGCATATCAAAGAGCTCCACTGCCTGCCGGTGGCTAGAAGAATTGAGTTTAAGACCTTGACCATGGCATTTCGAGCAATTCATGGCAAATGTCCTAGTTACCTGAAGCAACGGTTATGCCGCTACAAGCAGAACTGTTCCTTGAGGTCCAACTCTCAAAATCGGCTCTGTACCCCATGATTTCTGAAAGCTCGTCTAGGTGGTAGATCTTTCACAGTAGGGGCGACTAAACTTTGGAACTCTCTGCCAAACGATATTCATCATATTGAATCAGAGCCACTATTCAGAAAAGCAGTAAAAACTTGGCTCTTTAGCGTAGGCTAGGGTCTGCCTTTTGTTTTCTGATCACTTCGGCGAGCCGGCTACATCTAGAGCGCCGGGACACCTCTGTTTGAGGTAGCTGTTCACACTTTATAAATGTTGGTATTATAATTATTATTCCCCTTCAAAGCCGTGACTTGTCTTTGAAGTATGAGCGAGGGATTAGTCTTGTGTGTTTGTTCTAGTGCATAAAGTTCTCCTCCAGTCTTAATCGTTCCACAGTCCTTTCTTTATTAAGGGCTGCCATGAGGTTCAAGCATTGGCCTCTTATCACAGCTTTAAACATGTCCCAATTGTTCGCAGGGGTCATGTCTAGGGGGTTGTTTATGTTGAAGAAATCCCTAATAGCAGTGCGTAGTGCGTCTCGCATTGTAGTGTCTCTAGTTATGGCATTGGGGAAGAACCATCTCTTAAATTTCGGCTCAGGGCAAGCCCAGTTCAGGGAAACCTGTATTGGGGCGTGATCCGAGATAATGATAAAGTGTGAATTATGGCTTCTCGTACTTGTCTGTTTAATATGTGGCTCAGGAAAATGTAGTCAAGTCTCGAGTAAGTGCGATGAGAATGCGAAAAGAAAGTATAATCCCTTTCTTCCAGATAAGCCTCCCTCCAGGTGTCTCGGAGTCCCAGATCTTGAATAGTGTGTTTCAGGTTCTTAGGAAAACTGCCTGTGTGGATGTGTGCTAAATCGATCTCAGAATTCCAGGTCAGGTTAAAATCCCCCATCAAGATTATATCCCCCATCAAGATTATATCCCCCTCTGCAAAGCCCCCCAGGAGAGACAAGGTGTTGTGTAGGAATCCCGCTTGGTGAGTGTTGGGTGCGTACATTGCTGCAATTGTACAGAGCCTCGCTCGTGCCCGGCCTTTCACTAATGCTGTCCTCCCCTCGCTGTCAGTTTTGAAGTCCTCCGGTTGGAAATTGAGGGAAGTGTGAAGGAGAAGGGCGACTCCGTTATGTTTTGAAGTGGAGGATGATTTGTATATCAATGGGCATGTCTTGTGTTTTATTCTGTGATCATCTGATCTCTTGAGATGGGTTTCCTGGAGCGCCTCAATATCATAGTGTTGGTCGGGAATATTTCCAGACCTTCTGGCATTTGGCCGGGGCATTCATACCTTTAACATTCCATGATAATGTGGTGATTACTGTTCTGGCTCCTCACCACCCGCCCAAAGCCCCAGTTTCTCCCCCACCCCTCCCTGTTCATAGTCACACCATCCCTGTTGTTCGTATCTGCGCCTCCAGTGTGCATAGCCTATCTGTGTTTTACTCCTATTACCCTTGTCACCCAGGTCCCTGCTAGTAAAAAAAGAAAAGAGGGAAAAAAAAAGGTAGAGAATGACAGTATAAGATAATAAACATATTTTAGCTCAAATGACATTGCGGCAATTGGCCCCTGAACTGGACCACCATAGTGGCGTCTGCCGAACATTCGAGGCGAATCGGACCATTGTCCGCTGCTGTAGTCTACCTTTTGTAGTAAATTTATGAGATGGGATCGTTTCTTTGCACTTGCGATTAGTGGCACTGGTCACCAATGTGTTGCCGAATGTTAATCCTCAGTCGTTTCAGGTCCAGCTTTGACCTACATCCTACCAGTATGTTCTTTTAATATCCGGCGGAGACGACGACTTGCGAAGGCACTCCCATTTCCTGGGGGATTTGTGGGGGAGTTTTATATATCGCGAAATTGAGTCGAAGGTATCTGGTATCAGAGCGCTTTACATAGCACCAGTTGCGTTACATGAGGACATTCATTTTTGTTAGGCACGGGGAGATTAAGTGATTTGCTCAGAAACACAGGATGTTCAGCGTCCTTGCCGAGGCTCGAACCCGGTTCCCCAGATTCGACCGCCCTAGCCGCTAGGCCAACTCCTCTCCCCATTTTCCCAGGTTTTCCTCTCGGGGGGAGACGACTGTCATTGTTTTTCTGACCCTACTCCAGACGAATAGCCTTCTTGGGTTTCACTGTTATTCTCCTCTTGATTGTTCTCTGCAACTGGAAGGCCCAGAAGGGAAAAAGCTTCTTTGACCTCGGTGATCTGGTGCGCCTTGTTGCGATATTCAAACCCTAGGCCGAAAGGTTAGGTCAACCGATATCTAATATTGTCCTTCCTCCGTTTCTCCGCAACAGGCCTGAGTAGTTATCAGCGCGCTAGTGAGGCAGGAACTACATCTTGGTAAAGATCACATGAGAATCCGTGAAATCACACTGAATCCATTTTCCTGGCCACTTGCAAGATGGACACTTTGTTCTTGAAGGAGTGCATTTTTGTCAGGATGCCACGAGCGCGGCGCTTCTCTCCTTGTGGTTTGCCTTCCTACTCTGTGAACACGATCCATTTCGATTTTGGGTACTGCTCCGCCCAGAATTTCTGTAAAGAGTCCTGTCACAAAGGCTTAGAGGTCTGGTCCTTCAGCCCATTCTATAAGCTTGCGAATGTTTTCATGTCGTGACCTGTTCTCTAGGTCCTCGTTTTTCAAGAGCATTGTTTGAAATTGAGTTTTAAGTTCCCTTGTGGTCAGTGCTAGGTTTTCAGTCGGTCATTCCATGGTTTCCGTTTTGGATTCTAGGTCCATTACCCTGGTGCCCACTGAATCCACATCTTGCTGCAGGGTAGACAATCTGCTGCTGAGATCAGAGCTTAACGTGTCTAGGGACTGTGTCATGTGGCCCTTTAGTTCTTCTCTTAATTCCTGCTTAAACTCTTAGGGTGGCAAGCAAGTCCTCTTTAGATATTGCCATAGCGTTCCCCCCTCCTGCGGGTACAGGTAGCTCTTTGGCGGGTGTGGAGTTAAAGTACGAGGAGACTGTTGCTTTGTTGTTTTTTTAGGAGGCATAGAGGACCCCTCTACTTCCTCCGAGTTGGTTTCGCGGACTCTCTTATCTTTGTCAGGCTTGTGATTTCTGGGAGCCCACCCTTCTTTTCCCGTCTCCCTGTGTTGAGAAGTGCTCGTTCTCAGGCGAGCCATGGCATGGTAGTCTCTCAGTGTCCCCGGTGTCTGATTGGCGGTCGCGCCACTGCTGTGCTTTTCTCCCCTTTTAGAATACCACTTGTCACTCCTTGTGTTCTCCTACGCTCCTTATTGGAGCTCCCGGTGTGTCGCGTGGCTATGGGGTCCCGGGCTGAGCCTGGGGGAGAGTGCTCACAATCTGTGCTTATCTTAATGGCCAAGTGGTTCTTTTGGGGCATCTCCCCTGTGTCCTTATTGCTTATATGGGGGTTATTCCACTTGTGCGCTGTATTCCTCCCTTGCTAGGCCTTTTTTCTCTTTTTTCCAGTCTTTCTACATCCTTCCCTGTGTTGGACTGGTATGCATCTTAACTGTGCCAGGTACCAATGCTGAATTCATGGGGGAACAGGTCGTGGGTGTATCTGCGTTACTGTACTCTATTGCTCCTTCTCCACATTTATTATAATGGGAGTGTCTCGACCAGGCGCCATCTTAAAGTCAGGCAAATGGCTCATCTGCGTCTGACCTCTGATTTTGGCCATCCGCTGGCGTCCTTCGAGCTGAACAGGTATTCCTTGCCCACTGCAAACTGATTTCCCCTACCTAATCATCATGTTATGGTAGCACATGTAAATACAGATTTCCCTTGTTTTTTGTAATTAGACTCCACTCTCAGGATGTTTGCCATTTTTACCTCCCAAAACATTCATTATGATTTGCAAACCTGAATATTCTAGTATGTTCTATAAATATTCCTATATAATCCAAAGCAGAGTTTGTCACTATTCACTGGCCGTCATATTATCTTCTGCAATATTTGTTATGTTCCCTCTAGCCGATTCACCTATGAAGAGCTCTTGTACTTTTAAAATCTTTGAATGCTTGTTATGTTGCACCTGTCAATTTTCAAATGTGCTCTGGCAGTTACCCTGCTGTGGCACTTTATGTAATATGATTGTGATTAAATGTAATTGATACTCGTCATTTACAAGTTACATTTTGTTGAGTACTATGATAGCACCAATGTGGCAACTGGACCATCAAATAGTAAAAATATAAAAGAAAAGTTATAAAGCATCTTGAGATCTACCACAAGAGACAATGGTTGAAACACATGCAGCAATTCTTGTGACAATGTCATCAACAACTCTAAGCAACTTACTTCAATAGTCTATAATAGGCAAATCTGAAGATTTCCTGGAGGAGGACCGAAAACACCACACCAAAGATGAGCAAATCTCTCTGCAGAGACGCATCTTTATTATTGCTGACCCGCATCGCAATGAACCACACTAGAGAGGAGAAGAGCAATGAGACCAGCCAGAAAAATGCTCTGAAATAAAAAAAGAACATAATTGGAATTGGACGACACATACAGATTAAAAGACCTAACCATTTTGTTTGTCAAATTGTCAATATCTCCAAACAAAAATGTTTAATTTTCTAAAAGAAAAACACTTTTTTGCATGAAAAGACCAGTAAAACTTGGGGAATACATATTTGACCCCCAAGCAAAAGCTTGTTGTTTACATTGATCAGGTTGTAAGTGGTCAGCAGTTCTCGAAAAATCTACCTGTCCACTTGCTATGGCGTGTCAGATTTTATTAGGTCGAGCTACTTTTAGGACCAACTGGTCCTCTCTGGTGAGTGAACATGAATTGGAAAGGAACATGTCTTATGTACGTTCAGAAAGTAAATCAGCAATAGAGATGCCCTTGAATCTTGTTTTTATCTTGACACATTTGCTGTCTGTTCAAGGACAGAGGTCAAATGTCAGTTTGCCGTTTTACCAATTGCTGCTTAGAAAATGTTGTTCACTTTTCTTTTTCCTATTATAGTTAGAAGTTTTTTGTCAAGTGAGCTGCTTTACAATCATTCTGAAACAAAAGGCTGTAGGGTGTCAGTTTAACACACAACACTTAAATAGCTTGCAAATAAATAGTACAAATATTTCAATATATATCAGGAATTACGAAATCACATTGTATTTGTAATTCAGAAGTGTGATGAAAACAAAGATTTAAAAAGGAGCAAAACAAATCTGAACTTTTTACTTGGTGATGTGAAAATGACAAATATTTGCAGAAACTATTTCCAAACAGCAAACACACACCACCACAACTCCAATGCTCAACAAGAATCACTAGACAAATAGTTCAAAGTACTATTTTGATAGTAAACCTTTTTCTTTATTTCAATGAATCAACATTTATCAACATAATTATTCCACGCAAAAAAACTTACATATAATTTCAATTAATGTATGATTTCTCTGTCATTCCCCCTAAAAACACATGCATTCATACTACATACATACCATTTGTAACGTCAGTTAAAAGCATTCTTCAGATACACTGTGCTTCAACATTATTTAGGAAGCAGATGCATGGGGATTTACTATAGCTGTACGTCAACTATTGGAAAGCGTAATTATACTCATTGTATACATGTGTAAAAAGAATCAGATTGTCTTATTCACATATTAATTAGCACACTTTTCTTGACATCATATCTTAATACAGGTTTGTTAACTCCAGCATTTTTAATTATCTATTGCATCTTCATGGTGAGGCACCAGTGTTTGCAAGTGCAGAAGCGTATTTCTGTGCCAAAGGGCCAAAAACCACGCACCTTCTTCACTTCACGGGGTGGCAAGGCAGCCAAACAGTGCCTACAACAACAATAATAATGAAACCTCAATAAAACCCTTAAGACAAACACTGTGTAACTACCATATAAACCACTGACCATATCACCAGTGAAACGTGCTCAAGACATCACACCTACGTGAAACATCCATACGGTGACCAATCTGAGGTTAAAACCATGTTTTATAACATACTACCAGGCTGGTATCTTCTAAAGGGATCTCAACCGCCACCATGATCCTCTGTGCAGAATCCAACATGCTTTGCTAAGGACCATAAATACCGGATTACTTGGTCGTCTTTGGCATACAGAGGCTGGAGTACAACACTTTCTACATGGAGATGGGTACCTCGATATGGTGAGGTCAACAGTGGAATGCAAGCGCTTTAACTCAGAACGTGCCACGCCACTGTATAGATTGAAAGAACATAAGTATAAAGAAATAACAGGATCCAAGTACCGGTCTATTCATAAGAAAGCAAACAAGCTTATACTAATTCAACTGTACCCCTTATGAGCACTTATGCTGGTTTCGCTGGTGGCTTTCAAGAATATACAGAAACTCGCTACTTCAAAGGGTATATACAGATCCATCTTCCACTCGTGCAGGCTTTAGAAAAAAAATATATATAAGTTTGAATACTGATCCTACTGGTAAATGCGTGATGTTACAGTGAGAAAAGAATCAAATTCTCTCCATCACTTACTCTTTCCTAGCGGAAGACGAAATCTACATACTGTGCGATGACACCGGGAACCGTGATAAAACAGGAAGAGTGGAATGCTTCAGCAAAGGTGCCCAAATAAAGATTTTGGCGCTCTTCATGTGACTTTCATTTCCAATACGGTAGCTCTGCTGTTATGCCCGTAATAGGACACCAGTCATATTTGGAATTGACTGTAAAAAATATATATAAAGGTAAGATTGCCCATCCTACTTGTAGACGCGCAGAGCTAGAGTGATAAAAAGAATCAAATTCTTACAGTCACAAACCTTACCTAGCAGGATACCAAATCTACGTCGTGCAAAGACGACAAACAATGACGGAACAAGAAGAGGGAGGACACCTCAGCAAAAGGGCCCAATTAAAAATTCTGGCCTTCCTCATGCAATACAGAAGCTCGGTTACTACGCCTTCTAATTAGACAGCAGCCATATTGGAATGGTCCAGACAGGTAATAATAATTCATAAAGTCTTGTGAAAGCCTGACGCATGAACATTGCAAAGAATTGCTATTAAAATTGGACCCTAAACTTGGCATCTATTGAACCAGGGATTAAGACTGAAGGTCTTTTGTTTGGGGATTCCTTTATTAAGGAACTCAGTCAATACGCATCTACCTTTGCATAGCTTGACAAAGTGCAACAGTCACTGAGAGGTTTTCTTTCAACATGTTTTCTACAGGGCGGTTAAGGGGATGCAGCGCTTTACCGGATGCAACTTCCACAACCAAGTTTCCAGGGGTTCCTTTAATTCGTCCTACCAGAAGTACAAGCCTCAGTTCTATCCCCAGTGCGGGAGATGCTTCAGAGGTCGTGGACAAAAGGGTTCCCCCTATAATTCCAAATTAGGTAAATTCCTTTTTTGCAAACACAAGGAGATGATGGACGGAGTGCTGAAACTTTTCGAACACTCACCCCCAGTCACAGATCTGGGTTGAATCCATCATCATTCTTTAGCTCACTTTGCCACCCCAGTTCAGACACAGCTATATGCAAATCAGTTTTGACCCTGTGCCTCATGGGAACAGTCCAGCCCGAAATACCAAGCCATGTCTTCCCTGGACCGGAAACAAGCATCCTGGGACCGGTTTCTTTTCTGGCCTTTCTTCCACAGGGGGGTCGTCTATGCTGGTTTCTACCAAAACTGCATTCCATAATCTCAGATCCATGAGTTCTAAGCATTGTTCAAGATTTATTTGAGTTTTATATAGCGCTGGCTAGACCCAGAGGTATCAGAGCGCTTTACATGAGGTTTCACAATGTTACAAAGTTACATAAGTTACAAGTTACATCTGTTGCTAGAAATATTTAAAGAGCGTAGAAGATGAGAGAAGTGGAGAGTAGAAGGGTAAGGGGGTGAGGAAGAAAGGTAGGAGGGAGATAGGGCGGAGAGACGAAGGAAAGGGAAGGAAGAAGCCATAGCAGGGAGACGAAGAGGAAACTGTGCCCAATGTCCGGCTGGGTAGGCGACGGTCGAGGGGGAAACCTGGGACAATCTCCTCTATAGCTGTCTAGCAGCTCCACCGGGCATTAGCCATGTTGCTCAGGTCTCAGTGTTCAGAAAAGCAGATTAGAATCGAAACATGGGCTACAGATGCAAAGTCAGGAAGCGGAGGAACATGTCCCCACTAGGGGGCATAGGTAAAAAGGAACGGGGAGGGGGAGTAATCCAGAGAAGGAGCTGGGGCTGCCTTTAGGCTGCCGAGGGAACGAAGGCAGAAGCGTCCGCCATATTTAAGTCGGGCATATCATGTCCAGGCCTCTGTGGAACCCTGTTTAGGCTCTGCTCGTGCCCACCTAGGATCAGATGTGGCGGCTGTAGGAACTTGCAGCGGTTGTAGACAGAGTCAGGGCCCTCATAGGGGGTGCTGGCCATAGAAGAGAGAAGAGTTGGGTGCTACTGTAGTACATGGGGGATCGTGGACAATGGACGACGCCTGACATTGGTAGATCCCACATACCTCGACTCAGCGGCATGGCGGTCTCCGGCGTAGTCACGCTTCAACAGTCACTGAGGTATCTTCAAAGGTCCACTGTTCCAGTGCTGGCTGCTAGGGCTCTGGTCGGGTCCTATGGGATGTGGAAAGACGGCATCAGAGAGCAGTGCTGCAGGTAGCAAAATGGCGCCAGAGTGCAGATGGGCCCGGTGAAAATTGCCCCCTTGCTGAGATCGAACTAGATGTCGGAACTCCGTGAAATAAGGTGGAGGAATGCCAACCAAGCCCACATCGGGCTGTCAGCTAACGAGCCAGGTCTAGGAGTAGCAGAGAGAGAGGCTGCAAGGAGGGTTGCAATGGGTGGCGACGGTAATCCAATGGCGCTGGCTACCACTGCTGGGCAGCAGGGCTCCGGACACAGTGCCAGAGACTGCAGAATGACGCCGGAGAACAGGTGGGGCGGAGAAAACTTCCCCCCTGCTGAAATCAGGCGGCTCTGGTCGGGTCCTCCGGGATACGGAATGAGGCCAGCAAAGAGGAGAGCAAATGGTGCCGGAGAGTTTTGCCCCCGATGAGAACGGGCGAGACGTCGGTCCTCTAGAGGTGGAGGGGAAAGACCCACCGTTCAGGTGCTGGCCGCCTGGGCTCTGGCCGGGTCCTCCTGGATGCAGAACGACTGCAGCAGGTATCCGTGCCAGGGGCAGCAAAATGGCGTCTGGTAGCAAGTTGACCCGGTGAAAATTGCTCCCTAGCTGATGTCGGATGAGACGGTGATCCTCCGGGAGGGGGGGGGGGGGGGGGTCATCTTGCAGCAATGATCCAAGGTTATCTTATAGAACTCTTCTCCGAGCCTTCCAGACTTCCCTTACGAAATTCTCCTCTGAAATGACCAATTTTATATCTAGAGATTCAGTCCTTGCTGAGGAAACGTGCAATCCAGTTATCCCCTCCCGATCTTTCAAGGTTCTTCAGTTTGCTCTTGCTGGTTCAAAAGATAAACAAGAAAATGAGGCCAGTGATCAACCTCAGACAGTTCAATCAGTTTGTCATTTATCGCCATTTCAAAATGGAAATGAGCATTTACCTCAGAGCAGTGGCGGCTGGTGGAATTTGCAACTTGTGAGGCGTATGCAGAACTAATTAACGTATACGAGCGCAGCGAGTGAGCCCGACGGCAATAGAGGAGTTCGGGGGGGGTTCTCCCCCGTGAAGAATTTTTTTTTTTTAAATCATAATTTTGGTGCGATTTTCAGCACTATTTCTGTGATATATGGACTAACAATTCAGTTCTTCTAGGCATTCATAAAAGAAAACTTATACATTATTTCAGAGAATTTCTGGGTTGCCAAGCAAGTCTGACTTCTGAAGAGGGCTAGGGTACTAAGCAAGACTGCTTTGGCTCTACCCTTTCCAATAGAAAACACTAGTTGGTGATGTGAACAAGTTCAATGGACAAACCTGGGGTCTAGGGAGGGTCCCTCTCCTGAGAAAGAAATTTAAAAAAGATTGGCAAATGGTGCATTTTAAAGCAAATGAATGCAGCGATAAAGCAAGGCTTATTAAGCAGTGGGAACGTATAGTCTTGAAATATTAAACACATTAAAAACTGCCCCGTATCTTCTTGCATTAATTTGTTCAACAGTTACTGTAATATGTAAATTGTTCTGCATGACAACTTTAGCCCTTTAAAATGTATGCTTGCCCAGTGTCTTGCAGTGCATGCAGCATTAACTTTGGAAAAATATGCTCTAACCAGACTTCGGGAAGCACCCACAGCTGCTGGCTGTAACCAATCATATAGAAATATGTGCAGACAGGTCTTTAAGTGAGATGAAAAAAGTGGGTGCTCTCTATAAAGGAACATGCCAAATACATTTATGTGATTCCCATAGTGTGCCATCAGACCGGTATTTTGGTTTCTCTGTGACATACGCCTAAAGCCTGTCAGTACGATTGGCTTTGTCACTGGGTGTTAGCTGTTTAAGATAAACGAGTAACAACAATGATTTCTTATAAATAATTAACAGTGAAAATGTTTAAATTCTGAACTTCTGAAACAGTGAGTCTGTGAATTAAATAGCATTGAGGCCTGTGGAAGGAGTTTTGGCCTTCAATTATGTGTGCTTTACGTTAGATATGTATCCTCTTTTTCTCTGCATATCTTGTCCATCTGCACATCTTCAACCCCCTCTCTTTCCTCTTCAGCATACTCTTTTCACTCAGCCCCGAATGCCCTTCCTCACATCTCTATCACTTCACTGCCCCCAACATGCACTGCACTCCCTCAAATATAAGCACCTTAATTTGTCTTACTTTTGCCTTGCAAATATTTTGACATCAGTGAACCCCCTTCACACACATTTCCACAGAATTTCAGTTGCCAATGGAATACACAAAGATTGTTCTTTGTGTTCTGCAGAGAGGCCAATTCAATGACTTTAGCCTTAGCGCCTGCGTGCTCAATCAAAGCCCCTCAAACACCTGGCATGGCTCAAGCCTCAAGTATGCACAGAATAAAATACAGATAAACAACAAAATTATAAAATAGCTAACTCGTGGGGAATGCAAGATCAAGTAAACATGTAAAATAAGAGAGGAACTATATCGCTGAAATGCATTCCCTCGACGCTTTTTACAATCATTGTTTGCAAGTCAATCCATGTTTTTGGCATCAGTATTAACGTAGGGGCACGTACGCAGGGCCAGTTTTAATGCCATAATTCAGAGGACTGGTCACTGTAAGCACGTTACACAGTACTCTTGAACTATTTAAACACATTAAAAACTGCCCCATGTCTTACTGCATTAAATATGTTAAACAGTTACTGTAGTGTTCAAACTGTACAGTACACTGAAACTATGTAAATGTCGCACACAAGCAATCTGAAAACCCACAGAAGGCAAATTCAATTGCTTTAAATGTGAATGTCCCCCTTTACAGTTGCGACCAGCTTTCCCTTCTGTGGGGAAATATTTATGTTTACTTTCGCTCTACACACTCCAGCAGGCAGCAGTGGCCAGGGAGAAAACACTTTAGCTCAAAATGAATGTCTTTACAACAATAAAACCAGTAATTTACAGGGCTTTCAGCTGTGACAACAAAGGAGTTTGGACAGATGCCAGTCCCAGCCGCCTTCCCAATCATTCATATACATTTCATCTCATCGGTTTTCAAGATGACTCAGGCTGCTTCATAAAATACAGTGCATCTACAGTAGGCATCCATGGTGCAATTCATGAGTTTACTTTCTGCATCCCCTTTACCTGTGCGCATTATCTGTGAATGTCCGTGTGCATCTGCGTACTTGTGCACAAAACCGTACGTACAAATTTTTGTCAGGATTTTACAGGCAAAACGAGTGTGTTTGTAATAACTTGAATATACCAAGCATAAGCACTGCAACCAGAAACAAGGAAAATGGTGCAGTGTTAAGGACTGTGCTACCCTTTTTCCAATCTGGAAAACTCTGAATGGGGCAGTTAAACCAAAGCCGGCAGGATCAGTATTTCATCAGACAGTGTTACCGCCTGGTAATTTCTCCAAATTTATGAGGGCATCAATGTTCTGTGAAAACCGGTGGCAAATAAAGGAATGCATTATAACCCTTTCACTCTTTCTTCTTCTGTAATGAATAAAATGTCCTGAGTCCTCTGAATAAACATGATCTGAGTTTACCAGGCCCAAAGCAGGATTTCCATTGCAGAGCCTTGCATATCAGATTAAATTGCGGTCATGCCTGCCCAGGTTCTGAGTGCAGGCAGTCAGAATGAAAGGAACCAGAGAGGCTTTCCGAGCAGCCGACAGCCCCACTGCACAGGTGGCATGCCATACGATGGGGGGTCAGGAGGAGTGTGAACTATATGCAGGCGCGCTGGGCCTTCGGTACAGATCTGGGCTCCCAGTGTAGAATCAGTGTTGATAGACAGGCGCAAATCTTTATTTACATGCGCGTTTTTTCTTTTCTTCTTTTTTTTTTTTTTTTTTTTGAAACCGTTTATTGCAATCTCAAGAATATACAGGTATGGGCCTACAACCTTCCGGCCGGCCGCTAGAATGACAGGAGCATATGACATACATACAAAAACACTTGGCGTTGCAGAGGAGCAAAATCAGGAGGTATCAGCGTCGTGGGCCACATCACTCTGACCCCACAATACGGTTTCATTTTAAACAAACAACACAAAAACCACACCCGCAAGGCAACCTGCAATCGACAGTAACAGCACGTGCTCCCCGAATGGGGGACCCCAGCCATCCACAGGAGTCTAAAGAGGGGAAGGGGAACAGATCGAGGACTGGGGGAATTCCGTGCTCGGGGCTAGGAAAGGAGTCAACTAAGGGGACGGGGCTGGTGAGGCCGCAGGCAGCAATGGTGGCGCGCAGATACCCCCGCGGTAGGCGTTCCAGGGGCCCCATACCTTCACCCATGCCCCAGGCTTACCCCTCGCCACATACACCACCTTTTCTCGGAACATGCACCAATCCATGTGTTCTTTCCAGGCCGACACCGCCGGGGGCCTCTGGGATCCCCACAGTTGAGCAATGTCACGCTTAGCTATCATATATCCCAGAGTCACCCATCGCGTCTGCGGAACCGAGTAGTCAGTTGGTTCCCACACATTCAGCAGGCATCTCCTCGCTTCAGGCAGCAGCGCGACATGCGTAACCACTCGCAGGACCTCATGCACACCACGCCAGAATCGCTCCACCTTCGGGCATTCCCACAAAATATGCAAAAAAGTCGCCAAAGCACCACACCCACGCTTACACAACCCATCCTCAGCATAGCCCATACGCAGAAGCCTTGGCCCCGTCATGTAAACCCGGTGGAGTATCTTAAGCTGGACGAAGCGAAGGCGAGCCGGTATGGCCACCTCCTTCGGAGAGGCCACCGCGGAGATCCAGTCTTCGTCGTCCAACTCCAGCCCGTCGGCAACCCAAGCCTCGCGGAGGCCAGTCAGCAGGCCCGAGCGGTCATTAATCAATTTTTTGTAAATAAGGGAGATCGTGCTGTCCGGAACGTGGCCATCCAGCACTCTATCCTCCAGGGGGGAAGACTCCGGGATGGAGGCGACGTCTGGGAAGACTGAGCCCAGCGCGTGACGGACCTGCAAGTACCGAAAGTATTCACTTCCCTGCAGCTGAAACTCCGTCTGCAGCGTCTCGAATGTTTTAAATCCCCCTCTCGTCCAGAGGTCCCCCACTTTACTGATGCCGATCGTGTCCCACTTCTCGAAGCCCTTCGAGGTCCACAGGGAGCCCAATCTCTCAGACGCGTACAACGGTGATGCCCGGGTCAAACGGTCCTTCCACCCCATAGCTGCGTTAGCCGCATGCCATACTCGTACCATGACACGCGTAGGTCCCGTCAGGCGGGGGCCGGGCGCGCCAGAGTAGAGCGCTCGATTATAATCGCCACCAGGCAGGAGCATCTTGTCCATTTCAAATGCCGGGTTTAAGGCGGGCCCGTAAAGGCCATGATTAATTGCAGCCAGCTGGGAGGCCCAGTAATACCGTTTAATATCCGGGAGGGCAATCCCCCCGTCGTACCATGGGAGCGTCAACTTCGCCAGGGCAATACGCGGCCTCCCGTCCCAGAACAGGCGGCGCTGTAGACTCTCCACCTCACGGAAGTAGCGCGCCGGGACTAAATCCATAGTATTCTGGAGAGCGTACAGGAAGCGTGGCAACGACATCATCTTAAACAATGCCGCCCGGCCGAGCGGCGAAAGCGGCAAGCGCCGCCAGCGCGCGACGTCCTCCTTCAAGCGCTGGAGGGGGGGAAGCAAATTCCGCTCGTAGCGGGCCTCCGGGTCCAGAGTAATGTAAACCCCCAGGTACCGAAACCCCTGTGAGGCAATCTGGATCGGACAGCCCCGCGGGAGGACGGGAGCCTCCCCGGAAAGCACATACACACATGATTTAGCCCAGTTGATAACAAGGCCTGAATTGCGGCCGAACGAGCGCAAAACATCAACCAGGACAATCAATGATTTACGCGGGGAGGCTAGGTACAAAAGGATATCGTCAGCGTATAGGGACACGCGGTCCTCATATTCGGGGGTCCAACGGAGACCACGGATGGAAGGGTGCCACCGCAGCCACTCCGCCAGGGGTTCCAAGGCCAGCGCGAACAGCAGCGGCGACAAGGGACAGCCCTGTCGTGTGCCCCGTCCCAGCTCGAATGGGACCGATACTCTTCCATTCACCACCACCTGCGCCAATGGGCCCGAATACAACAATTTGACCCAGCTGATGAACCCCGGGCCAAATCCAAACTTCGCCAGCATGGCCCAGATGTATGGCCACTCGAGCGTGTCAAACGCCATGGTGGCGTCTAAGGACGCCAATATGGCCGGCTCCCGCACAAACGGGACACGCGCGAGCACCCCGTGCAAGCGCCGCAGATTAAGGGCCGTGTTGCGATGGGGAATAAAGCCGGACTGGTCTTGGTGGACCAGGTCGCCCACCACGCCGACCAGCCGGTTGGCTAGCACCTTAGCGAGGATTTTGGGCTCCGCATTCAAGAGCGAGATAGGCCGGTAGGATGTAACCCGGTCTCGAGGTCTCCCCTCCTTGTGGATCACCACGATTGTAGCCAGACGTTGGTCCGGCGGGAGGGAGCCCAGCGAGTGGGCCGCCAGGAACATCGCACGGAGGTGGGGTGCCAGTACATCCGGTCGCAGCTTATACAACTCGATAGGGATGCCGTTCGGGCCCATGGCCTTGCCGGATGCGACCGAGCGTATGGCGAGGGCAATTTCGTCGGCGGTAGGAGCGGCATCTAACGACACCCTATCCTCCACCGAAAGGGAAGGCAGCGCGATATCCCTAAGCAGGGCATGGGAATCATCCTCTGAGCAGGGAGAAACCGGGGAATACACCTCGCGAAAATAATCCGCGAAACAAGAGACGATGTCTTCTGGCTCGGTGACACGCACACCATCCATCCTCTCAATCAGCGGGACCACACGACTCGCTCTCTCCTTTTTATCCAACCATGCAAGCAGTTTACCAGCCTTATCACCCACATCATACAGTCGCCCCTGTTGCTCTCTATAGAGGCCCCTGGCCGCCTCCGTGACGAGGGCCCTGTAGGCCGCCTGCTTAAGTTGTAGGACATGTAGTGCAGCATCCGTCACCCCACGCTCTAGATCACCCTCCAATTCAGCGATTTCGGCCTCCACCCGGGTCACCTCCTCCTGCTCGCGCCTCCGGGCATGGGAAATAAAGGAGAGGGCCTCCCCTCTAAGAACTGTTTTGAAAGCTTCCCACAGGGAGATAGCCGAAGGGACGGACCCCACATTCTCATCGAAATACCGCTGCAAGGATTTAATCAAATCAGCGCGAATGGTGGGGTCGCGCAGGTACCAGGCATTGATTGGAGCTACTCTGCCCTCCCCCCTCGGGAAGACATCAACGTGCAACAGGAGCGGGGAGTGATCTGAAATACCCCGCGCCAAATGGCGCACCTCTCCTACCCTCCCAACATAGGCCGCAGGGACAAGGACATAATCAAGCCGTGAGAGGCTACCATGGGCACCCGAGTGGAAAGTGTACTGCAGCTGCGTGGGATGTTTTAAGCGCCAGAAGTCCACCAATCCCAGTGTATCTAAGAAGCCGGACAGCCACGCCTGCGCCCGGGGGAGGTGCCTAGGGGGGTGACGATCCACGGTCCCAGAAACCACCGCATTGAAGTCCCCCCCAACCACCAGAAGCCCCCCCGGAAGGTCAAGGAGGAGGCGCCCTAGGTCTGCAAAAGTCGTGGACTGTAACCCCGGTGGGACGTACACTGATACAAAGACAACTACTTTACCCTCCATTCTCCCCACTAAGGCAGTGTAGCGTCCCCTCTCATCATGGCGCACCTCGTCTATTTCCAACGGGAGCGAGTTCTTCACCATGATGCCCACCCCCCGTGAGCCCGACGTGAAGCCCGAGTGGGCCACCAAACGATAGCCACGCCGATTCATGGCACAAAAGGAATTACCAATAAGGTGTGTCTCCTGCAGAAAGACCACATCTGGCGAAAGTCGTTTCAAATACTGCAGGACCACACCTCGCTTAATCCTATCCCCCAGTCCGTTAACGTTCCAGGACAATAAAGTCAGGTCCCTACCCCCCATCACATACAGAAGCCATCATTCGTCCCCCCGAGAGCACCTTAAAAACACAAATACAATAAAGGGTTTGCCTTGCGGTAAAAACAAACAACACCCCACCCCAACCCACCCATCCCAACAGAACTCCCCCCTCCCTGCACCCCTGCATGAGCCCAAATAGCCCCCCCAAAGTGCAGTGTGCCTGTCGCCCCATGAATGATTAAACTAAATAGTCCCCCAGAGGAGGAGGGAGAGCCCCCAAGAGACCCCGTACCACCTCCACAGGAAGGAGACTTAACGAACAGTCAAAAATGACGACAATGTTGTCCAGAGCAAGGCCTACTATTAATCCCTCAGTCCTGATCCGGCGAGCCCTCCCCTCCAACCGCGCCCCCCCCAACCCCCGGCCCCGATCCCCGGGCAAGGAGTCCAACCAGTCCCCGGCTGCCTCGGGACGATCAAAAAAGTGCGTGCGGCCATCCACCTCCACCCGCAACTTAGCTGGAAAAAGCATCGCATACTTGAGGTTCAGGTCCCGTAGACGACGTTTGACTCCGAGAAAGCTCAGTCTCTGCTTCTGGACCGCTGGGGTGAAATCAGGATAGAAGTTCACATCCATATTGTCAAGTCTGACCGGTCCTTGTTGCCTAGAAGTCTGAAGGATAGCGTCTCTGTCCCGAAAGTTGAAAATCCGGGCAATGAGAGGCCGCGGAGGGGCTCCGGCCTTAGGTCTTCCTCCGGGAACCCTGTGGGCACGTTCCACCGCAAAGAATTTACTCAGCCCCCGGGGCTGAAGATGGGTGAGAATCAGATCCTCCACAAACAGGTCCGCCGCCGCCTCCTCACGTCCCTCCGGCACCCCGACAATGCGGACATTGTTCCTCCGGGCCCGACCCTCGGAATCCTCCAGTCGACGATCCATCAGGGCGCTCGCCTGGCCGAGCCGGCGCACCTCCTTTTGGAGGAGCGCCACGTCCGCCGTAAGGCCCGAAGTGGTGTGGGCCAAAGAATCGACCCGGTCATTGGTCTTGGATAAATCGGCCCTCACCAGGCCAACATCCACGTGGACCGAGTCAATCTTTTGCGCCAGTGTGTCAAAGCGCTGGTCCACCGAGGCCTTCATCTCGGCGATAGCGCCCATAACATCTCGCAGGGTCAGATCCGCGGGCAGCATCAGTCGGGCCCTCAGGGGACCGATGTGGCACCTCGGGAGATCCCTTCTGGAGGGTGTAGCGGTCCATGCTGTTGGACTGATGGGCCGCGCCACGGCGGGTCGATTTCACCTTTGCCCGGTCGCCATCTTGCTTTGTGGACATGGTTTCAGTCCCCAAATCGTGCCAATCACCTCGGAAAAGGCCGACAAACCAGTTCACGGGCTCCGGGGGGGGGGCCACCACAAATCCGCAGGACGGATCACAGCCGGCGGGCCAGCAGGGCACCCCAACGAGGCCACACCACCGCACACCGCCCCGCAACCCAACCTCGCCAGAGCAGCAAGGAGGGTGCAAAAGCGAAAGTGAAAGTGCGGGGTACGCGAGTCGCCCAGCCCTGCCCGCCGCTGTTGATCACTTTGTCTCCGGATCGCCCCGCAACTCCAATCCGGGGGGCCGGCGTGGAGAAGGCCGCAAACCTCAATCGGTGCTCCCGCCGGTGTCAGAGGTCCAATTTGGAAACGGAAAACGGGTGACACCTCAGCTCGGGCTCACCAACACAGTCCCCTCATCTAGGACAGGATATTTTCAGGATTTATGTAGGAGGTCACGGAGGTCCTCGGGAGCCTCGCACCTACGCGGCCATCTTGGTTGCGCGCTAGGCTCCTCCCCTCTTTTCTTATTTTTAATGAAACCAGCTACATAGGGGCAGGGTTAAATAAACGCCCCCACAGATGAAAGTTAAACAGAAGAAGCCATAAATCAGCAGCTTTGCCGCAAACGAGAGGCTATAGTGTATCTGCGGCTCGACGAGGTGAACCCTCCCCACCCCAACCCCTCAAGCCTGTCAGAATAAAATTACGTTTCACGGCCAACCAGCGACAGCTTTAAGAACGTATAAATGAGAGATTAAAGGACAATTACGACGGGCGTGGTCTCGGCGCCGATCAAGATGGCCGCCTGAGACAGGAGCTCCGCCGCAACGGGACGGCTTTCTCTTCACCGCTCCTGACTTGGGTCATTTAATCTCCCTAATTGGATTAGTTCCGGTAACCGGAACACAGAGCGACACCGGTGAGTGCTTTTTCGGCATGATTTGAGCCGTTTTTGGACCTTTTTTCATCAAGGTTACATTCTCCTCACGAAGCTTTTTCCTTCAACATGGAGTGATAAGCTGGTGCCATCTACTGCCCTTTTCATGCAACTGCGCCCTTTATGGAGAACTTTTCCTTCATTAAACCTTTTGTTCTAAACTGACATGTCCGCAATTAATCTCTATGATGTTTCTGGCGTCGTGTGGCATTCTCATTGGCTTTTTTCATCCTTTTACCTGTGAGACTGAAGGTTTTTTATAACATTTCAATTGTCATGGTGTTCGGCATGTATTTATTTTGACAATTTCCTCCAAATGTCAGTTTTTTGATGGCGCGGTTTTCCACCAATCCCAGTTTTTAATGACTTGAAATATATTCTTCACTTGCGAGATACATATTGGGAGCTGTTTTTTCTGTCAAGTCATCGATGTTTACCTCGATACTACCCTTGAGGTCTCACTAGTCACGGTATTACCTTGGTTGGACCTCCATCTCTTCACGTCAAGTGGTTTTAGCATAGTTCATTTCTCTGGAGGAGAGTTTATGGGCAAATTGCGCAAACCCAAATTTATTTTTGTTCCGTCGAGTGGCACCTCTGATACGGCTCCATCAGCCTCTTCTTCACAATCTATTCCCTCTTCACTTGCAGGTCACATGGCTGGGGCTGCTCCTCATCGTCTCCCTTCTACACAGTCGTCTTCGACTAAACTTGCTTCTTCTTCTTTATCTACGAAACGACAAAAGCAGGACTCACCGCCGCCATCTACCCCTCCGTCCTCTATTTCAATGGAGTTATTGTTAGAGGAGATTCGCGCTCTGCGTCCTTTTGTTGAGGAGACCAATACCAAGATGCAACAGTTTGAGGAGAAATGGCTGGCTTTGGATAGTAGATTGTCATCGGTTGAGCAGCAAATCTCCGAAACAAGTACTCATTCTCAGCGTATTTCCTGTCTGGAAAAATCTGTTCTTTCCCTTCAACAGCACACTGAAGATTTGGAAAATAGAAATAGGAGGAATAACCTTCGTATTTATGGTTTGCCGGAGTCCCTTGAAGGAGATGACCCTGTGACTTTCTTTACTTCCTTCCTTCCGAAGCTTTTGGATATGTCACCTTCTACGTCCCTTACCATTCAAAGGGCTCATCGTTTGGGTCCCCGCTCTGATGCAGCTGTTAAACCAAGAGGTGTCATTATTCTGTTTCTGAAGTTCACTGATCTTTTATCTGTTCTTTCAGCAGCAAGATCTAAGCGTCAAATAACATGGCAGGGTCAGAGAGTATTTCTTTCACAGGATGTTTCCAATGCTACGGCCTCTAGACGGAAAGAATTATTAAATCTTCGTGCGCCTCTTGGGGCGAGATATGGCTTGTTTCACCCTTGCCTGTTTAAAGTTACTCCTCAAAATCGCACCTGGTCCTTTCATGATCCTGCTGAACTTAAAAACGTTATTCATATCCAGACTAAAAGCGGCATGGATGCCTCAGCTACTCCTAATGGTTGACTGTTTACTGCTTTATGCCTAAATTTTTCTCCTCACAGGTTCTAGGATAAGTGCGTCATAGTACTTTTATCTCTTTTGAAGCTTTTGTCTTAGCTTTTGTCTTTGCTGGTTCTCCATTTCTTGTTGTTAATTTCTTTCTGTACTTTCTTTTCTCATTTATGTAGATCAACTCGTTGTATTTCCCTCCGTTATATTTGGCTCTATTTCCTTACGTCTCCCGTCCTGGGGTGGCTGGATTCCCCGGTCTTCGGTTGGCTCGTCTTTTTGCGTGTCATCATTGCCCCATCGTTCTTCATTTTGTTCCCCTCAGGTATGTTTCCCTCAGTCGTCCCGCTGGACATGTACTGTCTCTTCTTGTTTTTCTATCTTCTTTTTTCCCTCTTCCTCTTTTCCATTTTCCTTTCCCTCCCTTTCTCTTCTAGTTCTCCTACCTTTCCGTATTGTTTTTATTTTTCTTCTATCATCCTTCTTATACGTTCTTATTTATTTTCTTCCTCTTCATACCTTGTTGATTTTTGTAACTATGCTCTTTTTCTTTATTGCCGCCCCTTATTTCTTATCCTTTGTACTTTTCATACGAGTTTTGGTATATTTATATTTTTGATTGTTAATGTGATCCTTGTTCTTATTGATTTATGCTGTTTGCAATTTCAGAGTTATTTCCTGGAACGTAAAAGGTTTTGTTAGCCCAATTAAGCGACAGAGAGTCCTATCTCACTTAGCATCTTATAACCCTGATTTAGTTCTTTTGCAAGAAACTCACCTTACAGAAGCTGAGTCACTTAAACTTAAAAGGAGTTGGGTGGGTACGGTCTTGTTTTCCCCTGCTGCTCACAAAAAAAACAGGGTTGCTATATTATGTCACAAGCGGTTGAAATGTAAAATTCTGTCTCAAGAAAAGGATACTGATGGTCGATGGATCCTTGCTAAGTTATTGATTAATTCTGTTTCTTTGACTGTTTTCAATGTTTATGGCCCCACGCAACCTGATTTCCTTTTTTGGCCCTCTATTACAGAAAAATTTATTCAATATCAAAAATGAATTTTTTATTTTAGGTGGAGATTGTAATCAGATTGTTGACCCGTTTCTTGACCGTAAATCTACAGTACGCTTTCTTCCCCACAAATCTCAAACAATTCCTTGACACTCTTTTCCAATCTCACTTTGTGGACTCTTGGCGGCTATCCCACCCTGACACTCTAGACTATTCCTTTTTCTCTCCGCCTCACTTCTCTTTCTCCCGTCTTGATTACATTTTTCTTTCTCAACCTTTATCTCAATTCTTACTATCTTCTTCTATTGAGCCCATAGTTATCTCGGATCATGCACCTGTTCTGACAGATCGTGAACTACTCTCTCCTTCTCCTAAATCTTCTCGGTGGCGTTTTAATGCTTCCCTTCTTACTGACCCCCTTTTTTTCTCTTCATTCCGTGCCTTTACTCGCGATTTCTTTTTAATTAATTGTGATCCTAGGGTCTCCCCTCATATTTTATGGGATTCCTTTAAAGCTACTGCTAGAGGTTTTATAATTGATTTTGTCTCCAAGAAAAAGAAACAACGTCTCCAAATAAAAAAGTCTACATTAGTTACTATCAAGGCGTTAGAACATAAATTTTATACTTCTTCGGACATAATGATTCCTCCGGACCTTTTACGTGCTAAATTGGAGTTCAATAAATGTACCACGGACAATGCCTCATCTATACTTCTCCGTAGTAGTGCCCGTTTCTATGGTGGTCGCAATAAATCAGGGAAACTTTTAGCGAATTATCTTAAGGCACGGAAGGATCGTACTACTATAGACTCTATTTTTTCTTCAGATAATACTCTTTTACATAAGGATAGTGATATTCTCGACCAATTTAGCTCCTTTTATCAGCAACTCTATATTCCGGAATCCCCTCCTACCCCCACTCTTATCCAAGCTTATTTGGAGGCAATCCCTAAACCCATTACTTCTCACCTCAATTTTCCAGATCTGGAAACTGACCTCTCATTACATGAACTCTCCACCGCCTTGAATACTCTCACTAAGGGGAAGACTCCTGGTCCAGATGGTTTTTCGGTTGAGTTTTATTTGCATTTTTCTGACCTTTTGCTTCCTAAACTTCTTGTCCTTTTCCAATCCTTTTATGCTTCTGGTAAGTCAGATGGCACATTCCAGGACGCTACTATTTGCCTTATTCCTAAGGAAGGTCGGGATCCTCAATTTTGCAAAAATTATCGCCCGATCTCGCTAGTTAACGTGGATTATAAGTTACTGGCTAAAGTACTTGCTCTGCGTCTGGAATCCTTTATGCCACACCTCATTGGCAGAGAGCAATGTGGCTTTGTCAAAAGTAGGCTCACTTCTGATAACTCTAGTCTTTTTCTAAACGTTTTAAATAAAGCTTCCTCTCTTTCTATCCCCTTAGCAGCCATCTCTGTTGATGCAGAGAAGGCTTTCGATAGAGTTGACTGGTCTTTTCTGTTTGCTTCTTTACGTTGGCATGGTTTTGGACCCAATTTTATTTCTCTTATTTCCTTACTTTATTCTGCTCCTAAAGCTTCTGTTCTGGTCAATGGTCAGATCTCTTCTTCTTTTATGCTTCATCGAGGGGTTCGTCAGGGATGTCCCTTATCTCCGCTTCTTTTTGTTCTTGCTCGAGCCCTTTTTATCTTCTATTCGCAATAATGATTCTATATCCGGTTTCCCATATGGTGATAACCAGTTAAAGCTATCTGCTTATGCTGATGACATTCTCTTATTCATATCTGATCCAACCTCTTCTATTCCTTCTTTACTATCTGAATTCACCTCTTTTTCTTTAGTCTCGGGGTATAAAATCAATGCTGACAAGACTGAGATCCTCCCCCTTACGTCTGTTTGTCTTCCTCACTTCTTCTCTTCTACAGGTTTTGCATGGAATAAATCAAAAATTAAATATTTAGGAATTTGGTTCTCTTCTTCTATTGCCACTTCCGTTAAATTAAATATGTCTGCCGTTCAGTCTCGTATTGAAAAACTGTTTACTACTTGGAACCCTCTTTTTCTCTCCTGGTGGGGTCGTTTAGATACCATAAAAATGAGGATAGCTCCTGTGTTGATTTACACTTTCTCTATGTTACCTGTTCACATTCCTCTTCTCTATTTTAAACGAATTAACTCATGTCTCTCAAAATTTCTCTGGAAGGGCAAAAAATCTAGAATCTCTTTACTCAACCTTCGGAAGCCTAAGTCTAATGGAGGAGTCAATTTTCCAGATTTCCGTCTATATCATAAATCTTTCTCTCTCCGCCAGGCATCCAGATGGCTTACATCAGGCTCCTCTCCTTTTACTCCTCTTTGGCTCCTCATCGAACAATCGTTGTTGTTACCTTTCTCTTTCGCTGAAATCTTACGTTTTTCCGCCAACTCACCATATACTCTTCCACCCTTATTTAAACATACCTCTTCTCTTTTGCGTCCCCTATTTCTCCTTTCCAACACGACGCGCGAGTCTTTTTTAAATTCACCTCTTTGGTATAATTCACTAATTCTTCTCAAAAACAGACCTATCTGTTGGAAATCTTGGCGTTCAAAAGGTATCATTTGGGTCAATCAGCTTTTTGATGGCTTAGTACCTTGCTCTTTTCCTAAATTTCAACTTCTATTTCATTGTCCCCATTCCTTTTTACGAAAGTTTTCTATCCTTATGGCAATTATTCTTGACCGTTTCTATTCTCTCCCCTCTTCCATATCCACTTCTACCCCTTCCCCTCTCCTTCCAATTCTTCTCACTCTGCCCAAAGCTTCTCTTATCTACAAATTCTTTTCTTCCCCCAATCCGTCTCGTAATAAAACTAAATTAGAACTCTCTTGGGAATTGGATTTGGGTACTTCCTGGTCTGTTGCTCTTTGGGATAAAATTTGGGCCAGATCTTTAAAGATTTCTCGTTCTGCTTCTCTTACTCAATCCCTGTTTTATTTTTATCATCGCCTTTACCGCTCTCCTCTCTCTATCTCGCTTTTCTCCCTCTATCTCTAATGCTAACTGCTGGACCTGTGCTTCGCCTATGGCTGATACTCTTCATCTCTTTTTTTTATGTCCTTCTGTTTTAAAATTTTGGGATAAAGTTTGGTCATATATCACCCATATTTTTGATCTTTCCTTTCCGTATTCTATCCCCCTCCTTTTTCTTGGCAGTCTTTCTGACTTGCTTGATATTCCTCCACACTCTCATGGTCTCTAAGACCTCATGATTGCTCTTGCCTTCCAGCACATTTCCTCGAACTGGAAATCCCTTACCAGCATCTCCATTCAAGCTTGGTGGAACGCACTATGTCACACTCATAGACTCGATGTTTCTTTTGCTTCTTCCTGTAAGCCACCTCGCAATGTGGAACTTTTCTGGTTACCTCTCACTTCATATTTAGATCTTTTGACCACGAAGAAGGTTTCACAAACTAATTCAGAGAACTTTAAACCACCTTGAAATATTTTTTGACTCTCTTCTTTTCTATCACCTTTTGCTTACTCCTCTGGTTTATTATCTATAATGTATTATATCTTATATTTTATGTACTGACCATGGATCACTCCTGTTTTGCATTCCTTAATGATTATTGTTGACATGTTTTAGCATTAAATCTTATTTTCCCTTCCTCTTCTTTCCACTTTCCCACTTTTTTTTTTCCTCCCTCCCTCTTCCCTCTTTTTCCCCTTAAAAATTTATAAAAAAGCTTTTTCGTTTTTAAAATAATATCAGCTATGTTCATATCTTGTGTTACTTGTTTACTATTTTATGTTCTCTCTTGCTGATATTTTTCTGTATAATATTATCTCAATAAAGCTTTTTCAAACATTAAAAAAAAAAAAGGACAATTACGACGTGTGCTCTAGATTACAGGAGTGAGTGAGTCAGTCATGTACTTCTTGCAATTAGTCTTAGTATTATGTGCTTTCCACACAGAGCAGTCAATCATAGTTGTAATAGGTAAGAACACATGGTTACCCCATCACCTTGAAATATTTAAACTACAGCTTACGCGGCAAAGGTGAGTTCTCATTTCTGGAAGCAAACACTGCACTTCAGTACTCTAATGCGAAATACTAGTGTCAGTGACACATTTACTCTTTTCGACTTTGTCTGGGAACATTCCCTCTTCAGGCAGCTCATTCTCGGAAACAAACGGCGCTCCGTGACTGCGCCACTTGAGGAGCGAGAGACCTCCATGAGTGAAGTATGTCAGCCGCGGCAATGGCAGACAAGGAATTGTGACTCGTTAATAATTGGTTGGAGAAGGTGTACACCACATTAGAGCAAAAAGATAGGAAACGGGCGCACTTTGTGCACTTCTGAAGAAAGTCTGCCCTTCTGCTTTTAGTACTTGGCACAGAAAAACACTTTTTGTCCGTAAGATATTCACCAGCAGGTATTTTCATTTGGCATCGCGATACGCAACCCTTATCGCGGTACGATCATTGTAAGAGAATTGAGTTCATGATCCTGCGAGAGATATGAGTGTTCACTCAGCAGGTTGCCGTATTCAATCCCCGTGAGATCCTGGGACGGGGAAGGGAGGCGCGGGTGTGGGAATGGTCCACAATCGCGGCTCGCAGTAGTCGCGGGGGGGGGGAAAAAAGAGGGGGGGGGGGGGGGGAGGTCAGGTCGGGCGGGGGGGTGGGTTTAAAATAAAATTTTAAAAAACGTACGTGACCGGGTCCGCGCTGCCTCTGCTCCGGGGTCCCGTTGGCGCCTACAGGTCCTGGAACAGCTGCGTCACTTCTGGCAACCCCTGAGTCTCAGCCAATCCGGATTGGCTTTAGCAGGGCTGCTCAACGCCCGCCTGCCCATTAGGAGACCGAGGTTTGAGCCTTTGCTGAACCCTCGCTCCCCTAATGCGCAGCCGGAGCAGACACTAGTGCGCATGACTGGGCTGGTCAGAAAAATTCGCCAACCTCCCCCAGTCATGCGCACTTGTGCATTCTGACAATGCATGTCAGTCAACATGACGCCAGACCGCCCACCCCCTTCAGACTCTGAAGGGGGTGGGCAGTCCGATGTCATGCTGACTGACATGACTGCCAGTTCTCCCTCGGCATCTCTGAACTTATGTAAACTGAGAGTTTACTTAAGTTCAGAGACGCCAAGGGAGCTGCGGGCGTGGGCAGCTTGTGGGGCAACGCCCCAGCGCCCTAATTCATTCCTATGGGCCTGGAGGCCCATAGGAATGAATGGGAAGCCAGTTGCCATTACCGAATCGGAAAATACTGAATCGGTAATGGGGGAGGCATCATCATGGGTGGCAGGGTGTCACATTGACACCCTGTTGCACCCCTGATTCGTCCATGTGTGCACATGTGGCGCACATACATGCCCTAAGGGCATGTATGTCTGCCACATTGCACACTTCAAAGTGCACAAAAATGCTTTTTTCCAGCTATTCGTCATTTACCATCAACTTTTAGTTGGTGGTAAATAACGAATCCCCACACCAACGACACACTCCCCCTACATCTCATTTCAGGATTCGGTATTTACCGATTCGGTAATTTTACCGATTCGGTAAATTACCGAATCCTGAAATGTGCCCCCTACATACCAAAAGCCTAAATACCGGTCGGTAACGGGATATTTACCGAAAATCGGCCGTTACCGACCGGTATTAGGCTTCCTACATATGGCCCCAAATGTACTGAAGGAAGCAAAAAGAATTTGAGAAGAGGTTACTGTTGAATTTTGACTCCTTCAATGACTATCTCTTGAAGAAGAAACTTAGAAAGGATACTAGGCTCCTTTCCCAAGAACAGACATACCCATAACTCATAGAGGATTACTATACAGTCAGTAACTCGAGGGAAGTTGCTAGTAACTACAACACAAGCAAAAGACAAATGTTCAGCTGAAAATGGTTTAAATGTGGTATGGTTGTTTAACTAGGAGCACAGGCACTATAAATTAAAGACAAGTGCAATGTGCTCCTCCGTAACTCATTTTTAAGTATTTATTAGGAAGAAGGTTTTCCTCTCTAAGCGGGGATCTATAGGGAACATATTTGCTTAGATGTGCACTTAACATTTTTTAGGGCACACAGATACATTTCTTTTTCACTCATGTTATGGGCGTTGGTTGTCTTTCCTTTTTTGGAAAGTGCCGATGAGAGAGTGAGAAAGTTAGCGAGAACCTGCCAATTGCTCCTTAGTGGTTGCTTACATGATGCACTTCCTATAATCACTTTTGAGTGTAGGACCTGCATTTCGTTTTTACATACACACTTGGGAGGGTTCATAAGTAGATTTTACACCCTGCCCCACTAAAAAAGAAGTGGGTTCCCCCCAAAAAACCGACTTTATGTGTAGTGTGCAATAAGGGCCTTTTTGTATATGGTATTCTTGTGTGGATGGTGCCCTTTATTGCCTGCATTTCCCTCTAAGGCTCCTCGTTGATGAATAATTAACAACTACCTCCAAATATTACTTTTTTAGAACACAAACGGGGGTTACTGTGTTATCAAAACTCAATAAGGGGAAGGTATCATAACCAAGATCAATCACATCAATACCTCCAAACATGTCGACAACAATACTGGCGACCCTAGACAATCTGCTGATATTTAATCTCTCAGATATGGAGTTTGTAGATTATACCACTGCAGTCTTGACTACAGGCCTTGTATATGTACCCAGCCAAACAGTGAATACGTTCAAACTGGTAAAGGACTATGTAGGAAAGAAGCCCTGTGTGAAATGGTAACCCCTACTTTTTTCCTGGTAACTGATGTGATTTCCAATGGAAGTGCACTGAGTTTCTGCTAACGAGGTCTAGAGCCAGAGTTCTTTCCAAAAACTGTACAAGTTTTTCCTCAATTGGCAAAACCTTTAGCCCCCTTGGTAAATCCATATTAAATGGTACCCCTGGTACGCAGGGCCTGAGGTACTAAAGAGGGTACTTTAGGGCAGCAGCCCTAAGGAACCCATCTCCAAGCACATGCAAGGTTGCCATTGCAGACTGCATGTCTTGGTCCAGACAAAAATGGAAACACGACATGTCACACATTCTTGTGTGCCATGTCCTCTAACACTGCATGTAATATCGGTCAGACACCCCTACAGCAGGCCTGACAGCCCTAAGGCAGGGTGCTGAATATTACATGTGGGAGCATACCTGCATGATTGATAGGATTATCGGTAAATAGATTCTCCGTAGGCTGCCAATCACAAGTACCTACCTGGGTTTCTAAAAAATGTTCTTTAAAAACAGCCCTATTTCGGTAACACTAACGACTCCTCGAGTCAAGTGTCGCAGTATGCCAATCCGCCCGAGTGTCCGATGTCACCTTTCAAGGGATGACCTAACCCAACTCAGAAGACTGTGTAGATTAGGTTACAGAGGTCCTGATGAATAGCTACCAAATCAGTTATATGACTACTAAAGCTTCAAACATGTTGACCAAATAGCTATCTTAGATAATTAATTCTTGCAGATAGCGCCACTCATTTTAATCTAGGCAGGAGAACTTGCTCTTTAAAATGTTTGCGTACCCCTTGCCCCATTTTTAATCTTGCACTTACAATGAAACACTAATCACTCCAATCTACATGAACACCCACACACCTAGCCTTCATTGACTGCATTGAAAAGATCTCCGGTAAAGTTCCCTGTTGAGGGTGCCCGTCGGACATTGCAGTGGTGGCCTGCCGGATGATGACACCTACCTAGGTGTGTGAGGACAATCGTTCCCAAGAAGTCGCGCTCCCTGCTGACTAAGGACTTGTCTGACCTGAGTAGAAATCTTCCCTCTTCTCTACGTACCTTCCCTGAGATCCTTGAACAAACCTAGTTGGTGTATTCAACACACGCTCCATCACAATCGGCTTGAAATTGCACCTGCATCCCAGTTTACTGTAACCATAAACTATCTTTGCCTCACAAAGATTTTCAGCACTATTGCTACACAAAAATGTATAAATTCATATCTTCGGTTACACTTATCAGATTTGTGTCATTTTGTTTATTAAACTATACTCTCTCTTATTAAGTTTGGCATTTGTATTGTTTTACATTTTGACGTTAACACTATTTTGGGAGTTGTGGCATTCCAAGATGACATTCTGGTTTTTGCCAAGACAGTCGAGGAACATGACAACACTCTCAGAAAGGTATTAAATGCATTATGTGAAAATAGCGTTACTCTAAGGAAAAGCAAATGTATGTTTTGCGGGCAAAGAGATAGAATACCTTGGTTATATCCTGGTAACGCCAATATGCAGGTTATCAACTCTCACCTAACAGAGGAAATTTGGGCAGGCCACCTACTGGAACACTTTAACTCAAAAGGGGAAAGCCCCAATACAGCTCAACCATGGTCCAGTCAGCCCAACAAGCTGAGCCCCCACGGAAACTCAAACATAAGGTCAACAAAAGATCTGCATTTTACGATTCTGCAGATTAAAAATCGAGTAGCCAAAGGTAGGCTAGAGGGCGCACCTGGCCCCAACGGCATTTCCCCAATATTATTCAAAACTGATCCGAACTATTGGGCAGCCGCATTATTACCAGTGTTTAATACCATAGGAGAAAGGGCTGGAATTCCAGATTCCTGGAAAGGCTTCATAATAATCACCAATTTACAAGAAGGGAGACAAGAATAAAGCAACCAGCTATAGACTTGTAGCCCTATTTGATGTTGAGGCAAAATAATATGCCGTTCTCCTTCTGGACAAATTAACAGCATGGGCAAATGAAAAAGCCCTCATCCCCATCAACCAGACAGGCTTTTCTAAAGGGACAGGGACCATCACAAACCTACTTGCCCTGTCGCTATTGATGGACGGCGTCAAAGCAGCAAATCTCCCCCTATTTTTCTGCTTCATTGATTATTCTGCTGCTTTTGACAGTATAAACAGGCATAAACTGTGGGTTAAACTAGCGAAGATGGAAATTCCAGTAGCGCTATTAAAGCAGATAATCCACCTACATACCAACACCTGGGTTCAAGTAAAGCTAGGAACCAGTGAATATCTGTCAAGGAGAATACCAACTGCAAGGGGATTGAAGCAGGGGTGCGTGCTGGCCCCCATGCTTTTTAACCTGTTTATGGCAGACCTTTAATCAGAGTTAAACAACAGTACCTCACATGCACCCAGGCTCGGGGGGGTGTCACTTTCTAACTTACTGTATGCTGACGACGTCGTGCTAATTAGCCGAACTCCAATCGGGCTTCCGCACTTGCTAAACACAACTGTCAATCACGCAGCATCTAACGGTTTAACCATCAACCTAGACAAGTCAAAGATTATGCGCTTTAACCCGAAAAAGAACACAACCGGGTGTCACTGGAATCTGGCAGGTGCACCCATGGAAGTCGTGACAGAATACAAGTAGTTAGGGGTGATACTTGACGAGAAAGGTACTTTCAAACCGCAAAAAGAAGCCATAAAACGGAGAAGAAACTCCATAGCAGTAGCTCTAAAATCTCTGAAACTTAAAACTGGCGGGCCATGCTTCTACACTTTACTACAAGTTTAACAAGCAAAGCTAATCCCAGCTATCACTTACGGGAGCGAGTGCCTCAGGGGAAAAGATAAGGATACTTTGGAACAAACGTGATGAGATCAGCAAGAATAATCTTCAGTCTTCCAAAGTATGTGTCTCCCGCACAAATCAGGCTGGAGCTCTTTCTACAGTCCCAAAAAATAGCTCGAAATGCCGCCTATGTGAAATGCTGGTTTAGGATCAGAAGTGCCGATAAGTGCTCTCTGAATTTCCATCCATGGAAAGAGATAAACTCAAGCAAAGCCTGCACCCCAAGAGATTACCCGATAGCATCCATAAACCGCCTAGGCCTGTAGGAGCTCTGGGCAGCTACAGGAACGCAGAACAGTTTCAAGTCTTTGGTAAATAAGACAGTAAAAAGGCTCTCAGCGCTGGAAGACAAAGAAGCACTTAGGGGAAGGTCTCACGGTTGTTGCGTGCTGCAGAGTTATACAAAGCCTGGCCCGCAAAATGATCTGTGTGCTGGTTTCAGCAGAAGACTAAAAGAAATATCTCCGGCTCCGACTGGGAATCCTTCCTGTCCTACCGCACCTTCCACCATGGAAGCGATCTGCAGAAATAACTAAGTGCCGCCTCTGCTGGAAAGCAGAAGAGAGCATCACGCATCTTCTTTGCATCTGCAGCGGTCTGGACCTAGAACGACATTTGTTCTTGAAATCAATCTTCAACATCAAGAGGATAAGAACCTGCAGGGAAGCAGTGAAGGCTTGCCTTGGAGGAGGAGACATACAGCTGGCATGCCGGTTCGTCCAATTCATGGGGGCAGTAGAGGTGAAATTGATGAGATCTGGCGCAACATAAGCAGCTCTAATTGAGGACTCCCCTTTCTCTGGTATTGGTTTCTTTTACAGGAGAAACGCTTGACACAAAAATCTTTCCTTTCACCACATTGGAAACTATTGGGACATCTGAAAGGCCACAGACTTCTAGCATTACTATTATAATAATTGATTCAAATCTGATAAATTACACTATCAATCTTGCTATTTTTTTTATAAATTCATTATATAAGCTCCTATTAAACTCATGTTTTTATATCAACCAACCAAAGCTGATTAGATGAAATAGACACTCTGTTGGAGGAAGGCACATGCCTTCTGAAAAGGAAATGCTGGGCTAGGCAAAACTGTCCTATAGCCCTCTCTTTTTTTGTTTGCATAAATGATGACATTGCAGTGTACTTCTTTTTATGAATCTTCGCCTTGAACAACTTCCTTTTGTAAAGGTTTTTATTAACTTATACAATAAAAATTACTTACTTGGTTATATCCTGTATTCTGAAGGGGTTAAACCTAAATCAGGATTAGTGCAGGCGACTGTAAAGGCTCTGCATCCAGAGGACAAGGATCAACATAGATCTTTCCTAGGGATCTGCGAATTTGTAAGGAATTATTCAGATCTAACAGCGTGTTTTAGACACTTGTTGAAGAAAAATACAGGTTTTACTTAGTCAACTGTTTGTCAAAGAAATTTTGACTTTTGTCACTGAGAGTGCAAGTGCGTACGGAATCAAAGTGGTACTTTCGCAGAGTGATGGAGCAACGGATTCTACCATAGGTTTTGCAGCAAGAAGATTATCGGAGGTGGAAACCAGATACTCTGTGATCGAGAAAGCGATGTTGGCTTACACTTGGGGAGTCGAAAGATGTAAGCCATATTTGTGGGGGAAGATCATTTTGTCTACAAACAGATCATCGCCCTGCGGTGGACATTCTTTATGGGCACAAAGTTAAGAAATATACTGCTAGACTTGCCAGGCTATCAGTCAAATTACTGAAGTTTAATTTTGATGGGGTGTATATTCCTGGAGGGAAGAATTGTAAAGCTGATTGTTTATCAAGGTTACCTGTTGTTGACCAAGTGGAATCTAATGAAGAAGAGGTTGAAGAATGCACAATAGCATTGATTGAGGATCGAGTAGTGTGTGGCAGTATGCAGGTATAGTATGACACAGTTAATAAGAATGTGGATCTCATGAATGTCATAAAATGTGTGTTGGAAGGCTGACCAAGAGAAAAAAAAGTTGAAGTCTACTTCACAACTGTACTGGAAGGTGGCAGATGAATTATCTATTGAGGGTGGTGTTCTGGTAAGAGGAGAACAATAAATTCCTCCAGGGAGTTTTAGAAAGACAATTATTGAAACAGCTCATACTGGTCATTTGGGCATGACAGCTACCAAAAGACACATTAGAACAAGGTACTGGTGGCCACCCATGGAGAGAGAAGTGGATGAAGCAGTCAGGGTTTGTGCTCAGTGTTGTATTAGTGACAAACATTTGGTGACTTCAGTTCCTGAGCCTTAGGTTGAAGTGAGTCCAGATAGTGCGTGGAAGAAAGTATCCGTTGATTTTCAGTGTCCTTTTCATGTTCTTCCGGTACAGATGAACTATTTCATTGTATTAATGGACCAGTTGTCCAGATGGGTTGAGGTTAAAGGTGTGGCCGAGCTAAACACTGCTCAAGTTCTTCAAGGAGGTATTTTATAGGGAATGAATGCCAACATGGGTCTTATCAGCTAATTGGGTGCAATTCACCTCCACATCTATGCAGGAATTTGTTTGCAAAAATGGTTCTAAACATGTTCGCACATCACTGTATTGCTCTAAACTGAATGGAAAAGTTGAAAGAAATAAAGTGTTGGCGGAGTGTGTGCAGAGTGCACTTGAATCTAGTGTGGATTGTGCTGATGTCATTAGGGACACTATTTGGGCTTATCATACTACTCCGCCTTCGGTTACGGGTCAGATGCCTTTTGAATTGACGAGAGGAAGGTGTGTCAGCTCATGTCTATGACCAGATTGAGTCTCGGGTGCGATCAACAAGGAGTTGGATGTAAAAGTACTGTCTGGAAAAGCCAAAGCAACAGGTGATGAGGCTAGTAGGATCAGGGTGAGTGAATTGGAGAGTGAGAGTAAGCGAAAAAATGCTGTGGAGGAGCAGGTCGGTGATTGGGTTTGGGTCAAAGATCCTCTACTGTTGAGGAAAGGCTTGTAGAAATTTAGAGAACCAATACACGTAAAAAGGGTTTATGGAAATTCTGTACAGCTATCTAATGGACAATGGTGGAGCTTGTCACGTGTGGTGAGAGTGGATAAGAACATTGTGGGCGGTAGATTGTGAGAAATCAGCTTGTAAAGAATCTAGCGGGGAGGCGTCAAGATGGCGGTCGCACTCTAAGAGTGCTCGAGACCCCCTCCGTCATCCGCCTGCCATCCGTACTTACCTGCTGCCATCCATCTTCCTCACCAGCTGCGGCGGCACCTTCCCGCTCCAGAGTGCATTTTGGGCCGCGTCTGGGCCTCCCTGGCCGGGTTGAGGCTCCGGCTGCCACACCGCTCTCTCCGGTAATGGCGGCCGACTCCTGGTGGTGACGCTGGCGCGGCAGAGCTTGAGTGCCGCTGCCCCTCCCTTCGAGGCCCTGTGTGATGGCGGAGGCGGCTGTAGATCTCCGGCCCCCTGTGCTGCGGAGGGGGCCGGCTGCTGCCTGTGCGAGAGGAGGCATCGTGATTGTGGGTCAGAGGACGGGGCCTGCAATACCCGGTCGGTCCTGAAGAGCTCCGGACCGGAATATGCCAGAGCGGTGAGTGAACCGCGGCTGTCGCGCTCGGGCAGCGGTGGGACGGGCTGCGCTGGGGCCAAGCCTGCCTTCTGTGTGGCTGGTGGTGCTCCGTGCCCGGTAGCTGGGGCGTTGGGCCTGTCCGGCGGCCGCGCCTGAGCTGCGGGAGCGCTGCGGGCTGGTGGCTGCATCATCCGGTGTGGCTGGGTCCCCGGGTACATCCCCGGAGCTGCAGGGGGCACGGCCTGCCATCTTGGATCCTCCGTTGTTGCCCTGAGAGACGAGCCTCGCGTTGGCGCCGGCTGGTGCAGCGGGGCCTTTCTTCTTGGTCTGGCGCCACATCTTCCGCAGCCGGGGGGTCCTGGAGTCGGCCCTCTGCTGGTGCTACACCGCTGTGTGAGTGAGGGCGCTTCTCTTCTACCAGGGGTGCGGCTATCATATCGGGAGGCAGGGGCGGAGGGTGTCTGGGTGCTCCCCGCCCCCACCCCCTCCTAGTTCTCTGTTTGCCACCTCTTGGTGGATGAGAGCCCGCACACTGGGGTTGCCTGGGCACCTCTTCCCTTCATCGCTGCCTGCGTCGCCAGGTGCTGGTCTCGTGGACGAAGGGGCCCGGAGTGCTGAGGGGGCCGCCTGCCAGCGTTAGTCCCCCTTCTGGTGGAATCCTGGTTGTTCTGCCGGGGAGGATCGGCTGCTGGACTGGGTACGCTCCTTGCTCCTCTCCTACTCCTCCATGTACAAGTGGAGATCCGTCTTCCGAGTGGCCGGGGGTCCTACGAACTGTGCTCCCAGACTTCAATCGGTTGCACTGTCCTGGGCTGGGGGGTGGAGTTCGGCCATCGTGTCAGGTGGCAATCATTCAGGGGGTACAACGCCGGTGCCCTGGCCTCCCTCGCCGCTTCCCCATTCCGGCCCGTCGCCTGAGCTGGGCGGCGGCTGCTGCTGCAGTGCCCGCCTGGACCGACCCAGCGGCCTCCCTCCGGGGTGGGGACATCTGACACTGACCGGTGCGGCTGAGGTGGACAAGCTGCGGGTTCCTCCCACCTGGCGGGCCTGGCGATTCGGCTTCGCTTTCTCCGAACCGGTGGGCCCCAGTGACGATGGACAGGACCAAAGCGCCGCAGACCCCGGTCCCCCCCCTCACAGATGAAAATGGACCAATTCACCACGGCGGACCGCGACCCGGTGTGTGGACCGGCTGATGCCTCCGGGGTCGTGGGGGGAGGTCTGTCCACTATCCTTCAGGCGATTAGTGCATCGCAGGCTTCTGTGGAGGGTAAGATCGGGGAGGTGAAGATTGACGTGTCTCTTATCCGCCAGGACTTGCGCAAAGCAACGGAACGCCTCACAGAGGCAGAATCTCGCATTTCCACCGCGGAGGATGACATTAACCATCTCAAAACTCAAGTGGCTCGCCTCCAGACCCAGGCCTCCGAACTCCGACGGGCAGAGGATGCTGAAAACAGATCAAGGAGGAATAACCTGCGCTTGGTTGGAATTCCCGAGGGGGCGGAGCGAGGCCACGCTGATACATTTGTCGAGGCTTGGGTGCGTTCGTGGATGCCCGAGGCAGACCTCTCTCCCTGGTTCGCTGTGGAGCGGGCCCACCGCTCATTAGCTTCCAAACCTCCACCGGGAGCCCCCGCCCGTCCCATAATCCTTCGGGTGTTGAATTTAGAGATAGAAATGCTATCCTTAACGCAGCCAGGGCGCACGGTCCCCTACATTTCCAAAACCATCGAGTCATGGTATTCCCAGACTATTCCAGAGGGGTACAGACTCAGTGCAGCTCCTAGGACGACGTCAAGCTGAAGCTCCGTTCCCTGGGTCTCCGGTACGGTCTCCTCTTCCCCGCCAGGCTCAAGGTCATTTTCCAAGATAAGACCCTTTTCTTTGATACTCCGCAGGCGGCCTGGACCTGGCTCACGGAGGAGCGGCCTCTTCGGCCGGGACCAGAGTCGTCCCCCGTCTGGCGGGGATCCTCGCTGCTCGACGCTGTTCCGCCTAAGCCCCGGAGGCGGCGAACCCGGTCCTGCAGGCCCAACAGTGGACGGGAGGCCACATCTCGCTAACCGGGCGTGGATTCGCCACACCTCACCGTCCAGGGTCCACGTCACAGGTCTACCTCCCCGGGCTTAGCTGCCCCTTTGGCAGTCCAGGGCAGCACCCTGGGGCCCTCGGGCGCGATGCAGCGCACAATATCCGACTCGGACCTGTCCCCGAGCTCCATATCTCTGGTACTGAGGAGAACGACTGAAGAGACCACGCATGAAGGCTACGTTCTTGCCTCCTGGCAGCTTCTGCGAGGACCTTGATCGCGGCGCCTTGTAATGAGGAGGATCCATCCTGTGCTGGTTGCTCTGGGTGGCGTACGCCCGGGGTTCGTTTCCAGACTTGCTTTCACATCATGCACGATCTGAACTGGTTGTTATGGTAGCAGTTATTGTATCTTTATCCAGCTGAATGGAGAGGGGTCCCCTTCCACCTTGTTCCTGTCTTGCTAATCGTTTTAGCTTAGCATTCAGCCTCCTTGGGGGTTGTTAGTTGACCTTGCTTTCTTTCCAGGGCGACAGATGCTTCCTTTTCAGAAGTATAGGGTGGGGGGTGTAAGACCGTTGTCTCCCGCTAGTTTGTTGTTTTTGGCCGCCTACGGGCCGCTGTTTCCAGTTCTCCACGGTAGCTCCACACACCTGGCTACTTCAGGTGATGACATGAATTTGTTGGTTCACACTCCTCTCACTGCACATCTCGGACCTTGCCTTATCACCCTTTTCAGGGGTCTGGGCTCCCATGCGATGGCTCTTCCCTGCTCCCCCACTGCCCGTCCCGATGGCACATGCTTTTACTAGGGCCCTCCATATCCTCTCCTGGAACGTCAATGGCCTGCTAGACCGTATCAAGCGTACTGCTGTCCTGCGTAGCGCCCACCGCCATGCGCCCGATATCCTGTTCTTGCAGGAGACACACCTTCTAGGCTCCCAATGTAACTTCCTCACCCGGTATGGCTTTGACAGGGTCTGGCACTCTGGTTTTGCACGGGGCTCTCGGGGGGTTGCTATCCTGATGCGGCGCGGCCTCCCCTTCACTCTTGTTCACGCTGAGCTGCACCCGCAATATCGATTCGTAGCACTGACCGGCGTGATTGAGGGGCAACCCCTTAGTCTCCTCTGCGTGTATATTCCCCCGCCACATTAGCCTCCACTCTTCATAGCCTCACCTCTGCCCTCTCCTCCTTCCCTCCGGGTCTGACGGTGGTGGCGGGGGGACTTTAATGCCGTCCTGCAACCCTCGTGTGACACAACAGGTACTCCCTCGGCTCCCCGCATAGCCTCAGCACGGCACCTGTCTGAGTGGTCCTCTGCGACGCCTGGAGGGTGTGGCACCCTCGCAAGGCACAATGCACCCACACTTCGGCGGCCCATCACACCCACTCTCGTATTGACCTCTTCCTCCTGCCGGCTATGGACTGTCAGCTGCTGTCCGGGGTCACTATATTGTCACTGCAGCTCTACTTCTCTACCAATATGGGGTAGGTCCCTTCCTCGGGAACCCTATGGGAGGCTGGAAAGGTGGTGGTGTGGGGGGTCGCGAGAGGCCTGTCCAGGCGAAACGTACGGAACGGTTGGCTCGGCTAGTGAGGCAAGAGGCGCAGGCGGCTCGGTTGGAGAGTGCCCTGGCCGCCGACGGTGGGGTGGGGGGGAGGGGGGAAGGGGGGGGGGGGGAGACTCCGATCGGCGCCTCGCACGCCTCCAGGAAGAGATCTCCCAAATCTCGCTGGACTCTGCCAAGATGCTCTGGCAGTCGTCGGTGGCCCGTAAATACGGTTGGGGCGATAAAAATGGTAAATTGCTTCACAACTTGGTGTCAAACCCCAGAGCGGCTCGTATCATTCCCGAAATTCGGTCTGAGACCGGCACCTGCCGGGTCACGTCTCTGGTCATTGCCCAAACCTTCGCGCATTACTATGCGGCCTTATATGCGGCCCGACCCCCCCAGTCCTCCCTGACTTCCCTTTTGACTGAGACTCATACCCACTTGCCTCGTCTATCCCGAACAGTTTCTGAGACTCTGGATCTCCCCGTTACTTCGGAAGAAATAAACGGGGCCATCTCAACGATGCGCTCCGGAAAGACGCCTGGGCCTGACGGTTATCCGCAAGAATACTACGCCACTTATCGTGATACCCCATCTTCTGGAACTGTTCACGCATGTCGCTGAACAAGGATCCTCCCCACCTGAAGCGGACGAGGCCACCATCGTCGTTCTTCCCAAGACAAATCCACCCTCCGTTGAATGTGCTGACTATCGCCCGATCTCGCTCATCAATAATGAGATCAGAATCTTCACCACTGTGGTGGCTCAACAGCTCCGGCCCCACCTACAGGACCTGGTTTACTTAGTCCAGTGTGGATTTATGCCTGGCCGGGGGACCCGGCATTGTATACGCCGTCTCCACCTTGCCCTCGCACACCGTCATCGCCTTACCCCCTACTTGGCACTACTTTTTATAGACTTCAAAAAGGCGTTTGACACAGTGGATTGGGGTTACCTTGGTGAGGTGCTGGAGAGGCTGGGTTTCGGCCCCTTCTTCCGACACCTTGTCCGGGTTCTTTATTCCCAACCCAGGGCGCGGGTCCTTATTAACGGCGTACTCTCCGAGTCCTTTTACATCCAAATAGGCACCCGTCAGGGTTGTCCGCTTTCTCCACTACTATTTGCTTTGGGGATGGAACAGCTGGCGGCGATCATTCGTCAGGACTCTCTCATCAGCGGCTGGACCTGGGACCGGAGCCATGCAGATAAAATAGCCTTATACGCTGATAATGTCCTTCTGTACCTAGCAGACCCTGAACATTCTGGTCCACGCTGTCTGAGCGTTCTTTCGGCGTTCGAGCGGGTCTCTTGCCTTCGACTCAACCCAGCGAAATCCACCTATGTCCCTCTGCACCCATCCCGGTCATGCTTTGACTGGCAAACGAATATTCCCTTACGTAAACAGTCCTTTAAATATTTGGGTGTGTGGATCGCCCTCCTTCCGGGGCTTGAATGAGCCCTGAACATTGCGCCCATGGTCTCCAGGGCCAGGACGGATCTTAAGAAATGGCAACCCCTCCCTCTCAACCCCTTAGGCCGTAGTGGTGCCCTTTTTAAAATGATGATCCTTCCCAGTTTTCTGTATATTCTACAGAACACGACCGCCTACCTCCCGGGCAGCTGGTTCCGGGAGATGGATGGTATTTTTGTTTGTTTTCTGTGGGGTAACGGGAGGTCATGAATGTCCCTAGCACATTGTCGTATCCCTCCCTACGATGGGGGCATGGGGGTTACTAACCTGCACCTTTACTACCTTGCCACTCGCCTTATTGTGATCCACGATTGGTTCACCGGTGGATGGTCGGATCCAGCATACCAAGTTGAACTTGGAGCCCTGGACTCTCCACGGATCCAGGACTATTTGTATGGCCACCCAATACCGCGGGATCTTCCTCCCATCACTCAGTCGGTGATCCTGGCCTGGCGCACGGCTTTGCGTCACGTCCGGTGGGACTGGAGGCTCACCAGGAAGACGCCCTTGTGGAGTGGAGCATGGTTGAACGAGGTCTCCTCCCTTCGGGACTTCCGGCACTGGGACCTCGTGGGGATCTCGCTTCTGGGGGACGTCTGAGTGGGGGATCACATTAGATCTTTTGCAGACCTGCAACAGCGTCACTCACTCCTTCCCTCACAGTTCTACAAATACCTCCAACTTTGCCACGCTATACAGGTGTACATTCCCAGTCCTACTACCCTTCCAGAGTTCAGTCCCTTGGAGGCCCAGGTGTTGATGGGTGACCTTGGTAGAGGAGGGGTGTTGCGAATTTATAAGTCCCTAGTTAATAAAGGTCCTGCGTCTCTCACTCGACCCGGTGGGAGGAGTGGCTGGGTCCCCTGGAGGAGGCGGACCGGAGGGATGCCCTTATGGCACCCAAGACCCTGACAACCTCCTCCAAACTTCATCTTACCCAACTTTATTTCCTACATATGGCTTACCTCACGCCGGTGCGGTTGTATAAAGCTAATCTGCAGGCCTCCTCCGCTTGCGCGCGCTGCTCCCACACCGCTGCGGACTTCTTCCATGTAGTCTGGCAGTGACCCGCTATGGAGTCGTTCTGGAGGGAAGTGGAAACACAGGTGCCCTGTGTTGGGTGGTTCCCCATGATTCGCTGCGCCTGCTGCTTGGGGTGTTGGAGGGCCTGGATGGATCCAGAGCAGATAAACGCCTGCTGGGAACGGCGGTGGCGAAACGGGACATTGCCACCTTGTGGTCCCAGGCCAAGCCACCCACCGTTAGGCGCTGGAGGCGGGGAGTGGATTGGTGGGGAGCCCAGGAGGAGCCCCTTTTTGCGGCCAGAGGCTGTCCTGAGAGGTTTGGCCGAATATGGGGTAAATAGTTCAATCTCCTTCCCCCGTGAGTGTTTGAGGGCGTGGGAGTGTTTGAGTGCGTTCGTCCTCATACAACGGTATATTTATTCCCTTTGATGTGCATCACTCTGAAACTTGTGTAATCATGTACCAAACTAATGTGTGGTTCTGCTACCGATGTAAGTTTGTGTTAAATTTAAATGCAATAAAGTTTGCTATAAAAAAAAAAAAAAGGAATCTAGCGGAACCAAGAGTGTTTCCAAGAGGAGCAAGAATCTGGTTGTTTTACCTAGGAGGAGTTCTCGTGTCAAGAAAGTACTTAGGAGGTTTATAGACTAATTCTTGCAGTTGTTTGTCATTGTGTATGTGTTGTTTCTCTTTGGTGTTCTATGTGTGTTATTTTCTTTGGTATTGTTTGTTAAATTGTTTAATGTTTATGAAGGGGAAGATGTGTAGTATGGTCTGGTGTAGCATGCAGATGAAGATGGTGAATGACATATGGGGTTCTAGAGTGCAGAGCGAGTAGGGGGCAGGAGAGACGGTTGGGATGTGTGGTCGGCTTTTGGGCTCGCTATGTAACTTTTGGATACTACTATGGCATATTCTGGATATCTTCAATAAAAAGCATTCCACTGTGAGGAACTGCATTCATATTTCCACAGGAGTGCATAAATATTTCACACATTGCCTTAACTTAAGCCTGTCTCCAGGGCTTTAAGTGGGATGAAAAAACTAGGGGGTCTCTCAAATGAGCATGGCCAATGTAATTAAGGGTGTGGCTTAAATCACGCAAGCTAAAAATATGTGCTTAGCATAGTGTGCAACCCGACTTGCATTTTGCGGTTTCTGTCAGTGCATCCAGATATGTAACATCATACCTACAACAAGTCAGGACAATTGGCGTTGTCAATGGTAGTTAGTTGCATAAGATAAATAAGCAGCAACTATGGCTTGTATATAATATTGAAAACGCTTCCACTTAAAGCCCTGGTGACACCACAACAATGTTGCTGCTCCTGAGTTTCAAAAAGGGAAGGGAAATCCAGAGAGAAAATGACTCTCTTTAAAGGATGTCCCTTCCCCTACAACACTGACCTCGCATGACGTCATGACATAACTTCCACTAGTGAGCAGTGTGAGAACGCGCACATCGATGTGCCTGCTGTCACTGCAGTCTGGAAACAAGCATTGGCATACCAATAGGTCTCGCCTTTGGGACCTTATAAGTGTTTAGCCGTTCAACAGTGAGGTTGTTGCTCCAAGAAAATTGTGCTGCATAACTAAATACTTATAAGGTCCCAAAAGCGAGACCTATTGGCTATGCCAATGCTTGTTTATGCGACGGTCCGCAACATGAGTTTAAAAAAAAAAATGTAAGTCTTGCACAGTGCAGCTGCTGCTAGGCAAATGGCAGCTCATCTCACCACTTGCACGGTGGGCGGCCGGCTGTGGTATGATGCTACAATGGACCCAACCCACCGGCTTGCTGTGATTTACTGTGCTGCTGGCACATCACACTGACAATTATGAGGAACCACAGCATGGGGCTTGGCTCTGCACGCATGCACTTGCCCTTATTTTCCTTTATAGACATTAGCTCCTGCTGTGGGTCCAGGGCCGGAGGACTGGCCTCAGTCTCTGGTCATGTGGATTTGGAGGCGGAGAGTCTCTGCAATTTAGAACAGCAGCGCAGCAAGCAAGTACGCACCAGGCCCAGCGCAGCTTTTGGAGTCGGCACTGGCAGTATGTATTTTGAAATATTCGAGTCATATGGTGCATGCACTCCACAGCTTATGTTCTACAACTCAGACCTGTCCTGCCAAGCCTCCCACCCTGGGGCCCAGGAGCTAAGTTATTGGCCTCACGGCCCGCCATGAATTATTTCCGAGCAACCGGCCTTCCCAAGGCCACTGGGTAAGGGAGACTGCACTGCTCCATCCCACCCCTGGCGCGCTTTTATGCAGTGAGGGGGAACTGGGCATGTGGCTGAGAGCATCCCTCTTTGGAATTCGCATTGTTGCTGCTGTCCCACACTGTTTTAAGGTGTTTAATGGCATTGATTTGTGAAGCTCACAAACCCAGTTCTATTGTTACAAAATATTCACAATCGTGGTGACCGTGCCAAGTACCACCATCGCGTAGACCACTAATTTTAGGGTGACGTCACGCCAGCAATAATGGTTGTAACTTTTATCAACACTTTTCCAGAGAAATCTCCAAGTTTCAGTACTATTAATTCAATGAGGTTTGCGGAAGATTCTGGCATTGAGAGGAAGTTCGGCATTGGTCGATTTAGCGCCAGCGAGACTTGCGGTCAAAATGAGGGATACTGTTAGTCAACAAACACAGGTCTAGCTGAGGGAGACTTGAGTCGCCTGTAGTGAAAAGATTGCACGAAAAAGAACTACTGTAACGTAGCCGTTTGGCCTTTGCAAGTCGATACTGTGAGTGCCTTTAAAAACGAAAATAGCAACAACTCATGTTATTTACTATAATTAGAAATGGCCTCAGGAACTATTTAATAAATTATCGTAGTGCCAACCATACTGCCATTTTCGAACACACAATTGACCATAGTGGCAAAGTTTTGGAATCCATTTTAGATTCCGAGCAATATCTGTACACTGGGGTGAAGTGGACCGAGGGTAGCGAGGTATTGCTCAGTCCATACATGACTGGTGGGGTTTGCGTCAGCAGCCATGCGCTTGGTATTTCCTTTCCTCTTAGGGTCAATGCTCATTAAATGCACACCTGTGGATAAGCTGCGCCGCACTGGAGACATGAAGAGATCACGTGGATTTCAATATAGGGATATGTAATGTAGTCCCCGGATGATGTCCAGGAGAGAAGAAAACAAATGATTTATTTATCGGTCTCGATTTTTTCCCCAAAATGTCCCTCTTCCTAGTTTTAAAATGTTGGCGTATATGTTCCTAGTTTTACCGAAAGGGCAAGAAAGCGACTCAAAACTGCGCGCACTCATTGAGAGTTGGAGTTAATGCATGCAAGGCAGTTATTTTTCTTCAGTTCTATATAGCCCAAACTTGACCCGAAGGTATTGGAGCACTTTACATGAGCGACAATCAGCCTCCAGCTGTAACTCCGCCATTGAGAAATCGGAAGCGCATGAACCTTGAGTGACTTTCGTGCTTGAAGATACAGAACACCACAAAACACCACAAATGTCTACAGAGGAGCGCTAGCCTATCGCGCAGTCACTTACATGATCTGATGTCACGTGTAATCCCCAGATAGCCAATCGCGCAGTCACTTACATGATCTGATGTCACGTGTAATCCCCAGTAAAAAACAAGCATTGGCATAGCCAATAGGTCTCGCTTTTGGGACCTTATAAGTATTTAGTTATGCAGCACAATATCCTTGGTGCACCAACATTAACTGTTGCATGGTTAAACACTTATAAGGTCCCAAAGGCGAGACCTATTGGCTATGCCAATGCATGTTGCTCTTTCTTAGCCCAACAGCAGCAAATAGGAAGCGAGAAATGGTGGCACAAGGGATCAATCAGGTGATGTCACGAAGGCGGTAAAAGGGTACAAGATGTCACTTCTGCTCAAATGACATACAGAGGAGCTCCTGCTGGTGACAAATAAGTGTGTCTTAGGACATGCACCGTGAAGACATGCCCAAGATGTGTGCACTCCAAAGACTTTTCTTACAGCATGCACCCTGAAGACATGCCCCAGACATTTGCGAACCCAAAGACATGTCTTGGAACATGTTACCTAAAAACATACCCCAGACACCCAGACCCTGGAAACATGTCTTGGAACATGCACTCAGGACACATGCCACTGACACCCGTATCCCAAAGTTATTTCTTGGAACATGCTTCCTGAAGACAGTCCCAGGACACAAGCACCCCATAGACATGTCTTGGAACATGCACCATGAAGACATGCCTCAGAGACTCAGAACCTAAAGACATACCTTGGAACAAATACCCTTAAGGCATACCCCAGACGTGTGTACCCCGAAGACATATCCTGGAACACGCACCCTGAAGGCATACTCTCGACACTAGCACCCCAAAAACATCCTGAAGACATGCCGAAGACATGTCGGAGATATGTGCAGCCCACACAGATGCACTCGAGGAGTTCAGCCATAATACACGGCATGGCTACGTGCACCCGTGGGAGGAAGGGAGCCCAGGACAGCTCCATGTTAGCCTAGAGTTCAGCCTTCTGTGTGACATTAAGAAGTGGACACCAAGTGGTGAGTTCTGAAAAGAGGACGATAGATGCGCGCAATTCTCACCCGCTGGACGTGAAGCGACCCCCGTCACTCGCTCCGGAACGCTCTCCATCCCTCCGCGGCTCTCTCCCATCTCCTGCGGTCCTCTGTGCTCTCCAGCTCGGGGTGCAGTCTCAGCTGCGTCGGCTCCGGGAGAGGGGTGTGTGACAGAGGCATGAGTCAGAGCAGAAACCGAGCCAGAGTCTGAGAAACAGACGGGTGGGGATGGGGGAGGGCAGAGCATCTGAAAACATGTCCCCCAAGCAACCTCCCTTTAGCAGGGCCTGGACTGCTCGTCAAGACAACACAGCAATATTGTATCAAATGGTAGCGTCTTCTTCCGGGAGAAAAGAGCAGGGAGAGCCATAAACAGAGGGAAGAAGAACAGGGAATGAGCAAAGGAAAGGGGTGAAATGAGGGAAGTGTCAGGACAAAAGGAGAGATAAGAGAGGGAAGAAGGGCGAGTACAGAAATGGACTGTCGGCAAAAGTGAAAGCGTTTCCCTTGCAGGAGCGAGCAGCGCCAGGAGCGATAATTACTAACACATGGCGCCAAAGCTCCCTCCCGCAAGGGAATCGCCAAACGTGCACGCATTGACATTGAAAGCAATGCAACAAGTGCACGAGTTTACGCCGAAAAGTGAAGCGATTCCAAAAGGTCTTTTTCCTATGCAGCGCATTTGCGCTGCGTAGGTGAGACCTAACAAGCGAAAGCGTGCAGAAACGCAGCGCGTGCACATCTTCTGTCCGTCTGCGTGCACACTTTGGAATATGTATTGATGCCAAAAGGCCCTCGCATGGCGAGAGCAACGCATGCACGCTGCTAACGCCAGGCGAGACCTAATAACGGAACACCGGGGTCAGGGCACAAAAAAGAGCCCGATAGAGACCCATTTCGAGGCCCCCTTTAAAAAACAGTTGGTACTCAGCACTGGCGAGACCCAGCCCATTTAAAGCCCTGCCTGTCTCGTCTGTGCCACAGCTACAAGGAATTTGAACTCCGGTTAATCTAGTTACTTTGAGAGTTCACCCTGACAAGAGTTGAGATTATTCCTTGAAGTGGGCCATTGCCCACCCCAAATAATAATCCAAATTCTTACAGCTAGACAGTTTATTTTATTTTAAAAGTTTTATATAGCACTAGCTTGACCCGTAGGTATCAGAGCGCTTTACATACATACTGTAAAGAAAAACAGACTGAAATTGCATTACAAAGTAGGCAGGCAGTAAGGAAGCAAAACCAGGGATAGAAAAAATACAGCATGGAAGATAATGTGGTTAACACAGTCCGGTCACCAACTATCCTTGAATGTCAACAGAGAGGAGTAAACTCAGATATTGAAGTCTAGGTTAGTTGACGTTGGACAGGAAAGTATTTGTTAAGGAGATGGATTTTCAGGTCCCTTTTGAAACAGGAGAAGGAGGGGTTGCATCTGAGGACTCTAGGGAGAGCGTTGCACATCCTGGGAGCGTTGCCCGAGAACGATCGTTATTGTGTGGTTATCTTTTTCAGTTTCGGAGGAATAAGAAGGAGTGAGTTGGAGCTTCTCAGCGTTCTGGATTGACCTGCTCTTACCAGTTTGTTGTTCAGGTAGTTAGGGGCCAGAGAGTGAAGGGTTTTGTGTGTGATGCAGGCCAGTTTGTAAATACACCTCCCTTCCATGGGGAGCCAGTTGAGGGAGTTGAGAGCTGGAGTGATGTGTTCAAATCTTTTTACTCTGCATACGAGTCGAGCGGCCATGTTCAACACTGCCCTTAGATGGGCTAGGTGAGCTTTTGGAGTCCCCATTAGGATGGCGTTCCCGTAGTCGATTTTAGAGAGAACTAGGGTTTGGACTACTTTCTTGAGGTCATCACAGGGAAGAAAAGGTTTCAATTTCTTAAGGTGTTTTAGAGAGAAAAGAGCACTTTTTGCAGAGTTTTTGATGTGGGGCTCCATAGATAAGTTCTTGTCATGGGTGATGCCTAGAGACTTAACTGAGTCGTATAGGACGATGGGGCAGTTTAGGGCGACCAGATTCTTGAGCCACTCTTGGATTGGACGATGGTTGCTTTTTGGAGAGAATAGGATTAGTTCTGTTTTATCGTGGTTGAGTTTTAAGTGGTAAGCGTTGAACCAAGTTTGGATCTCGGTTAGAGTGGCATTGAGGTGTTGGATGTCGCTGGGAGACTTGATTTTGATATAGATTTGGGTGTCATCAGCGTAAAGGTTATAATTCACTCCAGCTTTTTTCAAGATGATTGTGAGAGGCTCCATGAAAAGATTAAAGGGGGCCGGGGAGAGGATCGAGCCTTGCGGGACCCCAAGTGTGACTTTTGTTGGTGTCGCCGTGCAGGAAGTGCAAGGAGGGTAGGCCTGAGCAACAAGGCGGACTCAAGGACTACTGCGTTTACGTCCTTTATTTACAGATATAAGGCCAGACAGCAACACCAGGTTGAGTACGAAGGGCATCGACGTTCCTCTTCTCGTCAGAGTCCCCGGCTCGTCTCCTAGGTCATCAGGCTCAGCCCCAAAAGAAAGATGAGAACGGGATTTAGTCGAGTGTCCTCCGGTCTATTTACCGTTAAGGGGAAGGGAAGTGTGGGTATTGCAAACATGCACTGGCCGTCACCATGTGTAAACCAAAAGATGTAGGAAGGGCGGCAGTCCTTGTACCCCAGCCAAAAGGGAGAGTTAAGGTCACCGCAACACAATGTGACCACCCGCTTGCAGCTACCCGTTCCCTCCCGTGGTGTATAGAAGTCCCCGGAGTTTCCTCCTTACCTGATTTAGCCACGCTTCTCCTGAAGCGTGGCGGGGCGATGAGTGTTGTCGTTGGCCTCCTGGCTCTCCCTCCACTGGGCTCCCACAAAGCTCTTTGCCAGTCGATACCTCCTCTGGCCGACAACCGCTTCTTCTTTCTGCTTCTCTCCCTCTCTCCCTCTTCGCTTCTCCGTCTTCACTCCAGGTTTTCGCGCCGGCGTCTTCCGCATCCACCTCTTTCTCCACTACCGATGCGTGGGATAGGCTGGCGAAGGCTGACGTCACGGGGGCGAACTCCACCTCAGACGGGTCCGGATCGTCCTTAAAGGGCCCGTCCCATCCCTGTGGACGAGAACGACAATCACCTTCCAATCTGGTTCCGTCTGTCCCGTCGACCCCGTGACAGTTGTCTTCGAGAGACAGGAGTTGATTTTAATTTGTTGCAAGCGGTGTTGAAGGAAGGAGGTGAACCATTTTAGTACAGTGCCATTGATGCGGTAGCGCTTCGACAAGGTCTCCAGAAGCGCTGGATGATTTATTGTGTTGAATGCCGCAGATAGGTTAATGAGGATGAGTAGGCAGGCATCACCATCTAAAGTCTTGTGAATATCGTCAGAGACGTTGAGCATAGCTATTTCCGTGCTACAGCCTTTCCTGAATGCTGATTGAAAGGTGTCGAGGAGGTTAAACTCATCAATGTGTTTGTTGAGTTGGTGGAGAACGCATTTCTCCAATGTTTTTGCAAGGAATGGGAGGTTGGAGATAGGTCTGAGGTTGTTGAGATTATTAGTGTCGGCCCCTGGTTTTTTGAGAATGGGTGTGATTTGTCCAAGTTGAAGGGAGTCTGGGACACAGCCTGAGGTGAGAGAGGCGCTGATGATTTTTGTCCAGAAAGGGGAAATGGTGTGGTTAAGTTATTTTAGGATTGTAGATGGGATGGGGTCCATAGTGTGGGAGGAAGGTTTTAGGTTAGAAATTATACTGAAAACCTCATTTTTTGACATTAGCTCAAAGTCGGACCAATGCGCATTGTTTTTTAGCTGGAGGCAGAGCGGATTGTCCTTGGTAAGAACTCTTTCTGAATGATCAGGGGTGGTTAGAGTGGGGCAAGTTAAGAGGGAAGGAGAGTTAGAGGTTTGGATGACGGATTGATCAATTTTCGAGACTTTATTAGTGAAGAAGGTGGCAATTTCTTCACAACGCTCATTGGTGGCTTTGATTTCTTGAGAAGGAGTGCAGTTAGTTTGGCTTTTGACAATGTTGAAGAGTTCTCTCGGTCTGTTTTTCGCCAGATCTAGTTGGCTGCGGAAGAAAGACGCCTTTTCACTGAAAATGTGTTTTTTGTATGCTTGCCGAGCAGATCTAAGTTGCGCTAGGTGTAAGGTAGAGGGGCTTAGTCTCCAAAACCTTTCCGTTTGTCTGAGTTGACGCCTTTCCTCATTCAGATCCACATTAAACCAGGGTTTAGATTTGGTTTGTCTCAATTGTTTGAGTTTGAGAGGAGCTACTTGGTCTAGAACCTCTGTCATTTTTTAGTTAAAGTGTGTAGTGAGGTCAACAGCCACCGATGATGAGGGTTGGAGTTGAAGATGGGCATGAATCCTGGATTCAAGTTCGGATAAAGGGATTGCTTTGATAATTCTGGATCAGTTTTTAGGTTTGTCATCACAAATAGGTTGGTGGAAGACAAGTGCATCAATCTTGAACAGAATGAGGTGGTGGTCGGACCAGTCAATGGGAGAAATCGCTCTGTGAGAGACCAGATCATTGATGGTAATGATCGCATCCAGTGTTGCACCTTTGATGTGAGTTGGTTTATTGCAGAGCTGTTTGAGGTTATATATTTCAAGTAGGTTGGATAGGTTCTGGGCAGTGGAGTCTTCTGGGTCGTTCCAGTGAATATTGAGGTCACCCAGGAACACGTCTTTAGTGTCTGTCATGGAGAACCGTGATATTAGGTCTGTTAGTTCTTCGGGGAAAAGGGTACACTCTCCAGGAGGTTGGTAGATGGTGTGGAATTTGATGGGCGTGGTGCCCTTGGCAGCGAGTTCGACACCCAGGTATTCAAACGATAGGTATTCTGCAGGTTTAAGTTTGGTAATCTGTATTCCTGCCTTGTGGATGATGGCTAGTCTTCCCCCCGTTTTGATCGGTCTGTCTTGTCTGATGATGGTGTATCCTGGGGGGGTGAGAATGTCAAGAATGGGGGTGGAGTGGACATTGAGCCAGGATTCAGTGAGGAAAGCTATGTCAATTTCTTCAGCGAGTAGAGATTCAGCAATGTCTGTGGCGTGTTGTACTGCTGATCTGCAGTTGAGGAGCATGCAAGAGAGAGGACGGGGAGCCTCGATGATGGGGGAAGTAAGGTGGATAGAAGAGTATTGAGCAGGAGGTCTAGGCGAGTGGACATTTTTAGGGATTCTGTTAGTGCCGATAATAACAGGGATGGGGAAAGGGGCTGACTTCTGGCTCAAAGCGAGGTAAGAGTCGTTGATCTCATCAGGTTTAGGTATCGAAAAGGGTTGGCGATCCTGGTTGGGTCGAGGTGCCTGACTCGCTGACGGACTGGAGGGACGAGGGGTGCACTGTGGGGCCAAGGGAGCCGTATTGAGTGGGGTGGGAGGAAATCTACCCGGGGAGAGGGAGCACGGCGGCTTGGTCCGGTTGAGAAGATCTTGTTGTAAGTATAGGAAATCAGCAGCAAGGGAGTTAATTTTCAGCTCCATTCTGTTCAGTTGCTGTGCTATTGAGCTGAAAAAGTTTAAGGTTTTAGGCAGGGGCCGAGAATGACTTGGGTTTTTGGAGGGAGAGTGGATAGGGGTCGGGGATTGGATGGAATCAGTTGGATTAGGAGAGGGGAGAGGTTGGACGCGGGGAGCCGGATTAGTAATGCTCCCATTCAAGGAGTTCAAAGGAGGAGTAGAGGGTCTACTGTCCAAGTGAGGAGGGAGATAAATTCTAGGCAAGAAGTCAGAGTTCCGGGGAATGTCAATGAGATTAGCGGTGGAGGCAGGTTGTGTATGTGGGTGTGCGACGGCCGAGGGGGAGCGTGTAGTGATAATAGGGGGGAAAGAGTTTATAGGATTGGTGACGACGTTGGCCATGGGGATGTCACGGTGGTTGTCAGTGAGGTAATAGGTGGAGACCGGTTGTGTCTGTGGATGTGGGACATCGGAGGGGGAGTGTGCAGTGGTAGAAAGGGGGAGAGTGACCACAGGATTGGAGATGACGTTGGACATGGGGGAAGTAAGGGTCGGGGGAAAAGGGTGTGTGTTGGAGAAAGAGGTTGTTTGTGGGGGGAGGGTACAGATTATCAGGGGTCGAGCGGAGAGTGCCTGTGGGGATTTCGGTCGTGGGAGGACAGAGGTTAGAGTCCGAGCTGTCAAGATCTAGATCGGTCTTGTGGTGTTTGTTAATTGTGAGTTTGTTGTTCTTGGTGTGCTCAGTAGATGTAATAGTTGTGGGTGTTTGGCGGCAGAGAGTAATGATAGGGGTAGTGTGATTATAGTGAGTGATGGTGGATGTCCACAAGTTGAAGAGAGGTTCTTCAGGGCAGGGAGATTGGGTCAGTTCCACGTTATTAGTAAGGGTGAAGGTGGGTTGGGGAGATATGGTTTGATGGCTCAGTTGAGTTAACGAGGAAAGAAGTGTGGGGAAGTGGCGGTCAATAGTGGTGAGGTGTGGGTCGGCGGCCTGCATGAGAATGGTTCCAGTTCTGTAGATTGAGATGGTGAGTTCCCCTTTGAAGGTCAGGGAGATGGTAGTGGAGATTTTTTCACCATAGGGAATGATTACTGACCTGGCGATTTGAAGGTGAAGAGAGAAGGTGGTTTTCCATTTACCTGGGCGATTTGTGTAGAAAATTAAGTTAGTTTTCGTGTTGCCGTTGGACGCTGTGTGGTAGTTATCTACAATGAGTGTTTCCAGGTGTTGTTTTAGAGTACTATGCTTGAAGTTCTTTTTTGCATTACTGGTCAATTTGTCTGGGTAGTTAATGGACCAGGAGTTGGCTCCGTAGCGCACAAGATTTGAGTTCCGGGTGGTGTAAGGTGGGCACATGGTTGAACGGTAGAAATTCTGAGATACAATCAGGACTCAGGCCAATGAAGAAATGCAGAGGCACAGTCCGGAATCAAGCATAAGGCAGGGTGGTAGTTATCATACAATTATATGCAGTATATACACTAAACTTTAAAGTGCCATATTAACTGCAGTGTAAAACATTTATAGCAGTGCATCTCCTAAATCACAAGAGGTCAGGGCCCCACCAACCATGATTTTAAAGTATCTGCTGTGCCTTCAGGGGGGGGGGGGGGGGTGAGGGTGCAGTGCAGGCCTCAGCCCCTCAAGCCTGGGCAAGAACCTCAAGCGAAACTCCAGGTCCGCACCTGGACCAAGTCTCGTCGGACACTCCAGCCAGGCGAGCCCTCACCCATCGACAGTGCCACCTGGGCCACACTCGAAGACAAAGGCCCAGCCTCACCTTGAGTCGCAGTCATCACCATCAATCCAGGGATGCGGCGAAAACCAACGACCAGCCGGTGCACCTCTCCGGTCCCTTCTTGAAGCGTCCCGGCCACTGACAGCGAGTCCTCATTCAGATAGGTTCCCTAGAATGGGTCGAATGTTCCGATATCGGCTTGGGGGTCCGATGTACGGGATGCAAGGCCAAACAAGGATTTCAGCTCGCTTGAGCAATCCTCAGCCTCGGAGCGCCCTCCTGGAGCTCCTCACCGTCCTGCAGCAATGGTGGATGACATTTACTTTCCCGGCCTCATAGCATTACTTGCCTCAGGACTCCTGTCACTACCCCTAACCTATGACACCGAGACCTCTCACCTGTGCCAAGCTGTAAGGTCTCCATGCGCACTCCAAGGTCGTGAAGGGCACTGCCGGCTTGCCTCCGAAGACCCTGCTGAGAGCGCCTGGGGCCGCAGCTATCCCGCACCACAACATCTTTAAACATCGAAGGGTGCTGGAATTGTTCAAAACACAGAGGCACAAGGGCTTCGATGCCTCGTCAAGCGTAGTAAGCGCTACATAAAAATGTAGTCGGTGGGATCGATCTGATGTTATTACAGACTACTGATTATACAGCAAAGCACTCCCACTTTGACCGAAGCGATCACACTGTAACTTATTATGTACACGCCAAATCCACAGCAAACAGCCCAACAAGAAGAGGTGGGCTCCCCCTCGTCAGCATGGGGCCGCCAGTCCAGAGGGTAAAAGAGCACAGGGGTCACCCAGAAGTACCTCACTGACAATCCGGGTACTTCTCCCACTTGTCCCCAAGTCCAGTCCACAGCGGCAGTGCAGTTCCCAGCTAGCTTGCCCCACCCTGCACGTAGAGCACCAGCAGGGAGCAAGGTCGTAGAGGGGGGCACTTCAATGCATTCCGCTCTGGGGGGGGAAGGCCACCGCTACTTTCACTTCTGTAACCCCACCAGTTGTGCCCCTCTATGGTACCCCCGTCGCCAGGAGCCACTACATGCACACAAAGTTCTCTCCACAGCCCACCTGCGGGGGCTCACGCTTCAGGCCTCCCCGGCATATCTGCAGCCTTCAAATTCAGGTCCCCAAGCCGGGAATCGCCACCAGCTGAACCAGTATTGCATACGTTCAAATCAGGGGCATCCGGTATTTTTTTTAAATAAATCTACCACTCTGCCTTTTACAGACTAACTCCTCTCTTACATCCCTCACTCGCTTTCCAGCCCTTCCCCCTCCCCCCCCCCTTCCTCCTCCCCCCCCCCCTTCCTCCTCCTCCACACCAGCCATCGCCATAGGGTCGCCTTCTCACCCGGCTATCAGGAAGATGATGCGGAGGGGGTCCGTGGCGATGGTCAGGATGTACAGAGAAAGTGCCGGTCCGAAGGCGATGAAGGTGCAGCCGAAGAACACGGAGACCGTCATTGTCGAGACGAAAAGGCAGAGAGAGGTAGGACCAGGATACAATAGCAGCAAAGGTTTGGTGGAAGCACTGAACAGAACTGCTTTTGATACACGGAAGTGCTCGTGACACCGACAGGAAGAGGCAGTGCTATAGATCCCGCAGGACACTGGCAGAGCCGTCGGCCAGCTGAGCTGTGAACCCAATCCACATTGTAGCTATAAGCATAGTTGCCACTATGCTGAAGCTTTTTAACTTTGGTGGATACATTCTAAATTATTTTTAACTCAGTACGTTCATAACAAGTCCTCAGCTTCGCTATGTCTCTGCAGCCTACACCATCGGTAGTGAATGCTGACTGCGCATGCGCCCTAAACTGGCTACCCATGCCACGATTGTTCTTGACTCTTTGTGCGCATGCGCGAGTGGTCCGTATCACATGGACTGCGCATGTGACGTGTGACTCGCGGAAGTGCCTTGCTGTAAAAGAAGTATTGTGAAGCAGATAGCTCAGTGTATTCCCGGTATAACCCGATGACCCGTAGTACGCTTTACCTCAAAAGCAACGCAGACGCAGATATTGGTCCTGGGTGGTCCAGTGAAAGAGAGGGAAAGCATGTCTGCGCAGAACTCAAAGAAGGTGAGGGGTGACCTAGGTGGGCAGAGGATGTACTTCCATTCCCTGAATGGACACAACAATTACAAATACATAAAGACAATAACATGTTGAATGTGTAAAATGAGCGAGTCAGCAGAGGACACTAATATTAAGATGTCATGAAGGAAAACAAAGGCACTTAGCTTGTCAACTTCGCAATACTTTAAGAGACTCTGATTTGGAGGAACGTTTTTGACTTTGATCAACATCTGTATGTGAGAAATATACATGCGCTGTGAGAATGTGAGCTGTCTTGGACTGTACGAGTAATAAGCATTAGTAATCATTTGAATACCACTTACAAATGCATTTTTTAAATTTAATTTCTTTTATGGCTCTATTCATCCTAATGGCTAATGTCAGAATGCGTTACATCACACACATACAGACACAATGTGCCATACAAGTGTGTAAATCAGTGTACAAGAAATGTTATGTAAGACAATGAGGGTTACAAGGTGTAGGAGTCACATATTCTTAATCGTAGGCATTATATATGATGAGTGCTTGGCCTGGAGCAACACAAACTCAAGATTTAAGGCATAAAACGGTGGTTGTGGTTGTCTGAACTAATACGACTTTATTACTACCGAAACAAACTATTTTTTCACAACATCCGTAGAATAAAGATTGAGAAAAATAAACTAAGGTTCTAAAGCTATGCCTTGCAGTTTGCAAGCATTCCTTGATACTGGTTCAAAAGTGGCCGTGCTATATTAGAAAAAGTGTAACCTATGAGCTCCAAGCAACAAAAAGATTTCTGTGACAAGAGCAGTAACCCACTGAGCTATCCACATAAAATACAAATCTATGATATGCATGTCACACGCTGTGCTTTGCGGCAGGTACATTAACCTTATATGCTACTTTATGATGAGTCAAACTTGTGACTAGACAATATGCAGCTCTCTTAAGCATGTGCACTAAACACCATAGTAAACTTACCATTATCATTATACCCTGGACATTACTGAGAACACAAAGATTTCATTTCTGTATCAGGTGCCATGACCTTGTAAGATTTTAAAAAATTTAGGCTGTTTGTGACTGATTAAGTATGCCAGAACAGATTTACTGTCACATTTGTCCTTGGTACCAGATTCATTGTGGCAGAGTTTCTTTTTTTGGGGGGAGGGGGAATGTATAAGTTGACTCTTAGACTCCGCCTTTCATGATTTTGCTCTCCGTGACACCATCTCTCTTCTGCTGGACTTCCACACCTTGACCACCTAATTTATAGAATCCCGGAGTAAAAAGATTTTATTTCCAGATGTGCAGCCAATCTGTGTGGTTGTATAAACCATCCATTCGCCACACTGTACTGAGACCACTCTATGTGAGCCAACCTAAGATTGGCTGATACATTTCTCAGACAATTCTGGCACTCTGCACACAGCTTGCTGTCTGCAGTTGATGGCACGCTTGGTATTACTACAAGCCATATGTGCCCCATTTCAGCTTTTGTTTTTCGGCCCATGGGCCGATGAACACAGGACCAGCACTGCGGCATGCAGGCGAGTGAAGCAGCGACATGACTAGCCCCTGCCTGCTCACCCCCAAAAGGACCAGTGGTATGCCGTCACTTTACCAGAAGCACAACCAGTGTTGTGCTGCTACTGCCACTTCAGGGATACCCTTGGCATGCAACACCTGCACTGGACCCTTACACTACAGTGTCAAACCTAGACCATCACCGGGGTGTGCGCGCACTGGGTCTTTAGCATGGAGGTTTAGAACCGTGTCCTTACACATTAGTGCAAGCACAGTGCCCTCAGCATGTATTGCCAGCTCATGGCATTGAGCATGCACTGCCAGCATTGGACCTTCACTATTCAGTACCAGCCATAGCCCTCACACGGCACTCAATCAGCTCTCTACGTACCATTCTAGACTCCTAGGGGTCTATATTGTGTTCATCCCAGGAGTCCCTCACCTCACAGTGCCCATGGCCATTAGTAGGCAGTGGCTGCACTGTACCCTCACCTTGTAGTGCCAATTTTGGCCTCACTCTCCAGTACCAGCCAAGGCCCTCACTGTAAACAGCACTGGTTTGGATCATCTTCCTACGCTAGGGCTCTAGGGGACTACATCAGAGTTAGGCCAGGATTTCCAAGGACACACAAACATTTCAAGCCGCTTTAAGGGTGCAAATCCATCTTTACTTCCCTCATGAACCTCCATCTCACCAATGCTATTTTCACTGCAGAATGACACATGCAATTGTCTTGTAAAACATATTAGTAAGGAGTCCATCTTGCCTGACTTCATAAGGTTTCATACCCCATGTTTAGTATTAAGTGGGACAGAGCGAGAGAAGGCAACTCTAACTCTGGTCGGGGAGGGATGGCAGGTGGCCAGCCAGGACAAGATGGCGGACGGATTCTAAGATCGCTCAGTCGAGAGACCCCCGGATCCATGGTTGCCTGCCGCCGTCCTTGCCTGATTGACCCTTGTTCGGTTACCACTGAGTTGCAGCATCCTGTATGGATGCAGGGGACCCATTTCCGAGTTCACTGCTGCCTGTGTGAGCCGGCTGGAGAACGGCACCTTCCTGGGCCTGGGCGGATTAGGATGCAGCCTGGGATTGAGAAGAGGCATTCCTGTGCGCCGATGGGGACATGCGGCACAGCAGCTGCTGAAGATGCCCCGGACTGCCGACACCCATTGGGGCACTGAGGCTCAGCCCATTGGCCCTAAATTCAACTTGGGTCTGACCAGACTGTCAGACGTGTGGAACCGAAGCATGCGGCCCTTTGTGAGACTGGAGATGCCGAACCACCAACACGAGTACTATCGAGGGAGCGAGGTCCGGCAGCCAACAGACGCTGCCTTCCCCGCCGGCTAATCTGACTAGCGATTCCCTCCCATCCACTCCATAGAACGACTTGCCGCCTTACGTGCCACACTGAGTAAGACCACTAAGCCTTACATACGTTGACGGACTTGCGGACGGGAGGCCATTCAGAGAGGTCGGCCCCTCATCTATCTCTCCCCCCCCCTCTCTGCTAGAACCATATTATAATAGCCCCCACGAGAAGGCAGATGCTAGAAGCATTTCCATAACAGTCATAAGTGGAACTATCTGGGCATGCAGATGCCAGAGACTGAGATCTCGGTGAAGGCTGCCACTTACTGTGAGAAGCATGGAAGTTATGTAGAGGCATATACTGTGCACAGGGCGGAGACGTAAGCGGAACTTGAACTAAATAGAGGGAAGAAAGGAATAGGAGTCGTTTTTAGGTCGAGCCTAGCGCAGCGCGCATGTGCTGCTCTAGGAGAAGGTCTCTTGGAATCACTTCAGACTTTCTGCAAACTTGTGCATGTGGTGTTCAATTTTCTACACATGCTATTGGCCTTTCCCTGTGGCTTTCAAAAATGAAAGCACGCAATTGGCCACCTTTTCTGAAAATGTTTACTCCCGCAGCGTTTAGCTGTCGGGAGCGAGTGGCGGCGCGCAGCGTGCCATCTGTTGTGGACCATTTCAAGACCTTTCAGCTTTCCTTACAAGGCGCGTCCCCTCCACCCCGGCAAGGGACAGACCTCACAGCCACAAGTGCGCGCTTCTTTTCCAGCACTCGCATTCATGATAATAAGACACTAACAAGGCGCGTCCCCTCCAAGGGACCGACCCCACCGCCACAAGAGTGTGCGCTTTTTTTCCAGCACTCACATTTCATCTATGTCAGCACTCTCTTCCTGCACCATTATCTTTGTATTAGTATGTTATTGTCAAGACATTTGCTGTACTCTGTAGTTGGCCTCTATACTCGGCTCTTTTTCTGTACCATCTTAAAAATTGACCGCACCTTTTCACATTAGCGTTTTTTCATCACTGTGGTGTGTGCTTCCTTTTACACCTCTGCACAGCTGTGGTGAGTGTTTCCTTTCCCCCATATTGCTTTTGGTGCTCGCTCAATCCAGGGACGTAACGCAGGCCCTTGCTGGGGGCTTAATTCGAGCCGATGTCTGCCGGTGCGCACATGGGCACTTAATTATTAGCACTTGCTTTTTGTGTGTGCTTGCTTGCACCGGCTGCTAAATAATGCCTCTGCGCAGCTGTGATGCGAGCTACCTTTCATATCTCTGCACAGTGCAGAGCTGTGGTGCGTGCTTCCTTTCCCCCCATTGCACAGTACACAGCTTTAAAATTGACCGCACCTTTTAACACTCGCGTTTTTTCAGCGCCGTGGTGCGCGCTTCCTTTCACACCTCTGCGCAGCTGTGGTGCGTGCTACCTTTGACATCTCTGCACAGTACACAGCTGTGGTGCGTGCTTCCTTTCCCACATTGCAAAGTACACAGCTTCAAAATGGACCGCACCTTTTAACATTTGTGTTTTTTCATCACTGGTGTGCGTGCTTCCTTTCACATCTCTGCGCAGCTGTGCTGCATGCTACCTTGGACATCTCTACACAATGTAATGTGGTGCGTGTTTCCTTTCCCCCCCATTGCACAGTACACAGCAGTGGTGAGTGCTTCCTTTCACCCCACTACACAGTAGTGGCGGGTGCTTCCTTTGACAACACTGCAAAGTGCAGATCTGTGGTGTGTGCCTCCTTGCACCCCAGTGCACAGCTGTGGTGCGTGCTGCCTTTCACCTTATTGCACATTGCACAGCTGTGGTGCGTGCTTCATTTCACCCCACTGCACAGTGCACAGCTGTTGTGCGTGTTTCCTTCACCCCACTGCACGTGCCCCCTCCATCACACCCATGCGGTTCTCTCGTTTTCTGTTTAATTAACACATTTCACACACAGATGCCCAGGTTTCCAATGTTAGCATTTGTGAACTCACTGGACCTCGCAGCTTTTCTTACAAGGAGCGTCCCCTCCACCCCGGCTGAGGGACAGACCCCCACCGCCATAAGCTGGATTATAAAACGCCCTGACAGAAGCTCCAAGGCGCTGGACCTTGCAGCTTTCCTTACAAGGTGCGTCCTCTCCACCCCGGTCGAGGGACAAACTCCTCCGCCACAAGCTGCTGTGATAGTATGATAATATTATTAATTTGTATTATTCCTGGCAACTTTGGCATTGACATTATTGCCCTTTATTACACTATTTCTTCGTTTTTAAATCATCAGCAGCAACATTTGTGCCCCTGTGCTGCCCAGACAGGAAGCCCACCAGTACTGCCACTGTAACAGGAGGCTGACCCACCACCCCTCCCACATTTCCAACAGACGGCTCTACAGTAAACAGTCTGTGTATTTTTTCTTATCGCTGCAATTTATCTCCCTTTATTGGCTCCTCACCTCCCCCTTCACTATTCCCCTCTCTCCCTACCACTGTTTCCTCCCCGAGATTGGTGCAACAGACGTAAGTGTTTAGGCTCTGTTAATCTGCAGGAACGTTAATACCCTTAACAGGCCCACGCTGCAACAGTTGTTTTATTGTTCAGCTACACTAATTATATGGATATGCCATAACCATCCAAACATCCAACAAGGTGTCTACTATACAAAATAAAGGACACAGAGCATTAAAACATGTTTTGTTTTTGGGACTATTGTTAAATAAAGAGTTTTCCGTGGGAGGCCTGCATATGGGGACAGTTCAGAAAGTCAGCACATTTCACTCTACAGGACGCCTACAGATCATCCGCTGCATACCAGGCGTCCCTTGTATTGCAGTTCCTTTGAGTTTGTTTGTGTGTGTGTAGTAGTCCAGGCTCTTGGTGCTCGCTCGATGTAGGGGCGTAACGCAGGCCCCTGCTGGTGGTTTAATTTGAGCCGGTGTCTGCCGGTGCGCACTTGGGCACTTAATTATTAACACTTTCTTTTTGTGCGTGCTTGCTGGCACTGGCTGCTAAATAATGCCTCCGCGCAGCTGTGGTGCGTGCTACCTTTGACATTTCTCTACAGTGCACAGCTGTGGTGCGTACTTCCTTTCTCCCATTGCACAGTACACAGCTTAAAAATTGACCGCACCTTTTAACATTCACGTTTTTTCAGCACCATGGTGCGTGCTTCCTTTTACACTTCTGCGCAGCTGTGGTGCGTGCTACCTTTGACATCTCTGCACAATGCACAGCTGTGTGTCCTGCACAACATTCACAATGCTCTACAACACATTAAAAACGTTAACAAAGCCAATAGCTCTGTCAAAATATCTATAACACCCCAAAAGCGAGACCTATTGGCTATGCCAATGCTTATTTTTCTTCCCCTCCTCGCCAAGATCCCCCTGGAAGGGCCTCGGCATATGTGTGTATGCAGCGCTGAGACTGATCGTGCCACCCTGTGTGACGGAAATAGGGGAGTGGCGGATCCTGCATCGGACCGCTTGTACTGGCTGTACCTGGAGTCAGGACTTGTCATACTATGAGTCAAGAAGGCTAAACAGGAGGCCTTATTGCAGGAGAGTTAAATAGTAAGAAGCACAAGGCTCTGGAGGTGGCATGGACTGGACAACCCAGTTGGACTCTACGTTGCCCTGCCCTACGGGACTGCTTGTGCCATCCCATTAATGAAATGATTTTTTTTTTTAATAAAGCGCAAACATTTACCCGGAGGTGTCAAGGCGCTAGCTCTTCGAGTGACTATGCCGTGAAGTCTAGTTAAGAGTTCAGAGATTAAACAGGCATGTTTTTAAAGCTTTCCTGAAGGCCAACAATTGTGTTTCACCCTTAATTATCTGGGGAAGGGAGTTCCAAAGTCTGGTGGTGCCAACCGGGAAGCTTCTGCCACCCTAGGAGCTTTTGTTGAACCTGTGAATCACCAGGTAATGAGAATGGACCGAGCGTAGATGTCGAGTAGGAACATAACATTGGAAATTCTACTTGAAAAAGGTTGGTCCTATATCATGGACTGTTTTAAATGCTATGCAGAGAGCTTTGAACTCAATGCGTCTTTTCACTGGTAGCCTGTGTAAATCTCTTAATGCAGCCGTGGCAGATTTGTGCTTAGGAATATCCAGCAAAATGTGCGCTGCAGCATTTTGCACAATCTGCAGTTTAGTTAGACATTTTGTCCTGAGGTTGACAAAAAGGCCATTTCAGTAGTCGGCTCTGGACAGGACCAGAGCAGATATTCCAAGCTTGCGTAGATTGACAGGTATGAATGGAAAGATTTTCCTAAGTAATTTTAATGTTTAAAAGGATACAGAGGTGACATTGTTCACATGGCCTTCAAATGTGAGCTTGGAGTCAAAAGTGATTCCTAGGTTTTTCACTTACTTGTTGGAATGAGCAAAGACCCAGTTCCGGTGGCCAGAACCTCAGTTTTGTTGAAATTTAACTTTAGACAGTTGGTGTCCATCCACTCATCGACTTGGCAAAGACAGGTATAAAACTCTGAGGCCGTGTCCGAAGGAGTACTTGTAAACACCACAATTTGGATATCGTCAGCAAAGGAAATCGCTGAGAAACCCAGGGATCGAATCAACTGTGCCAGGGGGGCAACATAGATATTAACAAGCATTGGCATAGCCAATAGGTCTAGCCTTTGGGACCTTATAAGTGTTTAGCCATGCAGCATATTGTCACCCACCGGGAAGATTTCTGTAATGGAACTAGTACTTATGTAAAGTGCTTTGATACCTTCATTTTCGCTTCATAATGCAAAAAATAAAAAGGAATGAAAGGAGAAGCGCTTGTAGATTTCTGAAGTGGGAGAGCGAAAAGATGCACTCTGTAGAGTTACGCTGTGCCTACCTGCTCTAGTTGTTTGGTTTTTCTCCACAACACTTAGTGTAAAATGCTGATTGCTAACATTCTTCTGTTTTGTTTAACCAGAAGCATGATCATCCGTTCAACAAATGGTTAAGAATCACAATGTAGCTTTTTACTGAAACCCCACGAGGATCGTTCCCTTCCTCCCCAAGACATGAGTGGTCTTAAAGAGCTTTAACTACTGTAGCAGCTGCTTGTTGCCTTCCAGTGTAGGCTTGTTGGCCAAGGCCCGCTCATTAGACGATGCTGACGATTCAGCTGAAAAGTAAGATGTCACTTTAATTGATTTAGTTTCTGTTCCTGTGTGTTTTAGAGAAAATTAAAGCACACTCTTGGGAGGTGGGGTGGAGGGGACGCGCCTTTTAATGAAAGTGGCACGGTCTGGAAATAAAACCTGACCCAAAACAGATGGCAGCCCGCGCGCCACCGCAGCTGGCTCCTATTATATAATGGTACAAAAAGAGAGGGACAGGGGGGCTTTTGCCACTCGCAGGGGAGTAGGAGGTCCAGCATAAACAAGGGTCCCAGATGCAGACGTCACAAAAATGGAGTTTATGCCGTTCCTCTGTAGTAGAGTCAGTAAAGTCAAAGAGAAGGCTGGATCCAACTAAGTCCACAATGTGTCAATGGTTGGGAATCCATATGTTGGATTATAGTACCCTCACACACCCTTTCAGGTGTCATGCTTCATCATATGGGCTGCTCCTCGTCGGGTCGGCAGTGCAATACCCAACAGACTCCCTAAAAAGGGGCGCTTTGTCGGAGATCTTCTATCCAACTGCTGTATGGTGAAGTGCGGGTGTGGGGCCAGAATAGTATAGATATGTAGTAGTGGTTTAAAACAGGATTGGGAGTACCTAGCAGGAATTAATTTTTATTCTGGGGGGTCTCCTACCCTGATTAAAAACGTGTGAGCAAGGTACTCACCCGAGTGTAATGTCTCGTGTTAGAGTGTCCTATGCTAAAGGATTGGAGACCCCCAGAATAAAAATGAATTCCTACTAGGTACTCCCAATCCCGACAAAGCGCCCCTTTTTGGGGAGCCCATTGGGTATTGCACTGCCGACCCGACGAGGAGCAGCCCATATGATGAAGCATGACACCTGAAAGGGTGTGTGAGGGTACTATAATCCAACATATGGATTCCCAACCATTGACACATTGTGGACTTAGTTGGATCCAGCCTTCTCTTTGACTTTATTGACTCTACTACAGAGGAACGGCATAAACTCAATTTTTGTGACGTCCTATTATATAATGCCAGTACCAAATCAGTACCAAATTAGAAAGCAAGCACAGTGTAGAAAATCAGGAGCTGAATTGAAAGGAGGCGAAAGTGAGTTATCCCAGTGTGCAAGTGAAGGCGGGTCTGGAGTATGCTGCATCCTGGTGCCGAGTAACAGATGTTTATTGCCAACCAAATCAATGTTAATTAGTTCATCTGCCTTTAGTAGGATGAAAGGCTGAGCACACGTGCTGGGTTTCGAACCTGCGGTTGTGAGGTCAAACATAAGTAATAGGGTGCTTACCTTAAAGTTAAGATTGCATTATGTAATATTAGTACCAAATCAGAAAGCGAGCACAGTAGAGAAAACCAGGAGCCATGTGTGTAAGCAGAGGCCTCGCTACCTCTGCCTCGACTGCCACTGTCAAAACACGATTCTGCTGCCTTCCTCCTCCTTCTACAAGTCCACAGCAATGGGCCTAGCATGACAGCGAATGCACAAGTTTCTCATTGCAAACAGAGCATTGGCAGGGCTGTGCGTGTGCATGTGGCATGTGAAGGGAGGGTTGGTGAAAAAGAATGGCGCAAGACAGAAGCGTGGGCGAGTGAGCACGGCAGAGCGGCGAACGCGCTAATTAAAAACAGATGGTGACATGACTCCGAACAGATTGCGCCCCTGCTCGTAATCACAAGCCGTAGGCGGATACATTTACTGGGAGAGGTGGGACATGTAGCCGCCTTTGCCCAATTGCCTGCTGTCTTTTTAGAAAGACACACGCAAAGACCAATTAAAATAATGCAGAAAAAAAACACAAGCATGAGTGTGTGAAAAGTCCAGAGTGATTCCAAGAGGTCGTTTTCCTTGAGCAGCGCAAAAAGGGTGGGGCTTAATGATGAACCCTAGGTTACCCCACAAGGCAGTGTAAAATTGGGTGATTTGAATTCGGAAAGAGCTACGAACTGTTCTCGACCAGACAAAAATGATCCGAGTAAGGTCAGAGCTTTTCTTTTTATGCCTATCCCGTCAAGGCATTCCAGTAATTTTTTGTGATTAACAGTATCGAATGCAATGGAGAGGTCAAGCAGCACAAGTGCTTCATTGCCTCCTGCATCAACCATCTGCCTGATCTGTTCAGATGTCGAGATCGGTGCCTGGAAATAACGGAAAAGTAATGCAAAGCTTTTAGCGCTGCGTTACATTACTTTGCGCCATGGGAGGGCGTACCAAGGGTGGAGCATGGGCATTCCCATGCAACCACCCAAGGTTTCGCACGCTAAACCCAATTTACTAAATAAAGTAGATAAGGCGCACATAGAAACTGGGAAAAACTTTGAATTGTGTCTGGGCTTCATATTTTGTACAGGAAGAGTACCCTTCCTGTACAAAACCTATGCTAGACTAATGCGCACACACACTAGCGCTATGGCGCTAAGGTGTTTGCTTGGCACACAGCAGCTGTAATTAGCGCCAGCGCAAGGAAAAAGGGAGGAGAGAGCCATATCCCTGAAAATATGGTGCTCTCCTGCTCCCTCCCTGTCGCGCAATGCAGCTCAGCCTTGCGGGGGACTGTGCTGCGTTGCTTGACTTTTTGGTTAATCTCCCCCTAACTGTCAAACATATGGCACTTGTGTTACTCTTAAGTACACAGAAACCATGGAATCGTGAGATATAAGCAATCTAAAAAATTGACAGCTGTGAGAGAATGTGTTATTTTTGCTGGTTTTTAGGTCTCGCCTGAGACAGCGCATTAGCGCTACTCTGGCGAGACTTATAGTAAGCGACTTTTGGAAGTGGAAACTAGTGCATTTCAGGCCGCCAACTACAGTGCATGTGCTCCGGGCGCGCGCACCATTTGGCAGCCTGAAAGCATTCGTTTTCTTTCACTTTCGCGGCCGCTTTGATGTTTGATCGCGATAACTTTCACATTCGCGGCCGCACGGCCGCCTCCCTTCCTCCCTCCATGAATGCCAGAAAATCTAACACCAATTTGCTAAGGTCCACGGCAACTTACTTGAGTCTTTATTGTCAAATGGATTATTTGCCGCTTTTACGTGCACATGCAGAGGCTCTATTGCACTCGTGGCCTCACTAATCTGCCTCTGTTCGTGTTTATATTCTGTTCAGAAGTTTCAGAACAAGCTGCGTTTAGCATCCCCGCACCCTCCTCCCACTCCCTGTGATTAACCCCACCGCCCTCCGATATCTTTGCCACCCCCATATTGTTCAAGGCATGTTTTTTGAAGAAAGGAGAAATGGAGCTTCTGCATGTTTAATTTTTTACATGCACTCTTTTTTACTGCATGTCTCTGCAGTCTTTCTTATTCACCCCTACCTTTTCTTACAAATTGATATGCATGCTCATCTGTTGGTTGTTTTCCATGTGTTTCTTCTGCCTGCAGCCCCCGCAAGGTAGCATCAGTGACACCAAAAACCACCGAGCAGTGCTGAACATACTAACTCGACTGTGTTGTGCTTGTGCACACGTATTAAAGTAGGAATCTCCATGGCTCTCTTTTTGTATAGGTTTTGTTTAACGCACACCCTGCTTCTATGTGTCCGCATGCTGACCCTTTCCCCCATTGTTTATCTGCGGATGTGCCTCTTTGCATGTGTGCGTACTTGTCGGTGTGTCTCATGTGCTCTGCATTATCATTATGTTTTGTGTGCATATCCCCTTATCCTCGTAGCAGTCTGCAGGGCGTGTATGTTTGCCTCGGCATGTCTTCGCGCATGTATGTCTCTGTGTACGTCTGTTCGCAAACAGTGTGTGTTTCTAACTTCCTTTGTTTGCATACAACCCGGCGTGCTATGTGTGCCTCTCTAGATGTGTTAACCTTTACTTGTCTGTGTGATGGTTAATGATCCTCTGTGACTATCAATCTGTCCGTATTGGTTTGTCCGTCTTACTCTGTGACTATCTGCAGTTTGCATGTCTCCATATGTGTGATGCTCTTTACAGTCCTTTGCTTTGAAGTAGTGGGGCGGTTTGTATTTTGTGTACATTTAAGACTGTCACCGTGTCAGTGTGTGCGCACACTTGAATCTGTAGGGTTGCGTGCTTGCCGCTGTCGCCCTGTCTGTGTCAGTGTGCACATTTGCGGCTATCGCAGTGTCTGCGCACGCTTTCTTCTGTCGCTATGTCTGTCCGTGTGCACACTTGCATCTGTCTCTGTGTCTGTCCAGGAGCACATTTGTTTAAACATTGTTTTAAGCGCAGTCACCAACTACCATCCTCTACCAGATCCACTATTAATGGGACTACATCAACCGGGAATGGAAAAATACTGCATCTGTAGTAGCTGTTGTAGCACCCAGTATAATGTGATGCATGACTAAATACTTATAAATTCCCAAAGGTGAGACCTAGTGTCTATGTCAATGCTGTTGCATTTATTGCTCTGGCCGCCGGCTCCTGAGCAGAGCTTCGGAAAACTAGGAAAGCGGAGCGTGAGCACAGGAAGCTTTTATAGCCCGGGACAGAGATAACACAATGCACTCAGCGCTGTAGTAAAAATAAACATTTTATCTAGCAAGGCCCGCAGCGGTCACCCGAGTTGTGTAAAACAGCCAACCAGCTGAAAAGAAATAATTTATTGTCTGGGAAACTGACTCTCTCCTACATGCCACACAGCAACCTCAATAATAACACAATAAACGGTTTATGAGTAGAAGCCGCCTGCTGAATTGTATATTTAGCATATGAACATTAACAAAGTCAATAGATGTTCCGCATTACTATAGATGTGCCACATAATCCATAATTTGCAACATAATATGCTTATTTTAAGAAAAACTAAATTTGTTTCTAGCCCAAACAGTTCACAAGTTACTAAAAATGCAGTGATGCATGTTGCCGCGCATTGGACGGCCCTTTGCAAAGTTGAACTGGTCACCTTTCTGTTGCTTATTGCTATATTTAAGTATTAAACTGTTACTAATGAAGTGCAACTAATGCCCAAACAGAATTACCAAGTTTAATAAAAATGACAAAATCATGAAGTAATACTATTACAAAATGTGGTGCATTATGCCGCATAATTTGCCTTTTCCCGCTGCATATTTTCCTCAACCCTGCCACATATTTTTGCCCTCCTCAGCCACATAATTCTAGAAGCCCTAACAATAACTTAGCTCTCAAGTGAACATAGTCAAATCTATTGGCTTTACATCTATTAAACCGAAAGATATTAACCACATTATTATAATCACGTAGTTTAATATTCTGTTTCTTTAAATTACTTTTGCTTTCACTATTTGCCAGACTTACTATTCCTTTGAAGCTAACTAAACTCTTGCTAGTTAATACTCAGTAAACGGAAGTCCATCCTGACTTTTTTACCCATTATTTAGAGATCCTTTGATGTGCAATTTGTAACTCATGCCTGTACGAACATGTGAATGGCTCCTTCACACCGGGTCTGGTGGCTAGGTGGACAAATGCATCCATGGTAGGGGGCCTGTGTTCGACTTCTTGGTCACAGGTTCAAATCACAGGGGGTTCACTTAGCCTTTCATCTTTCTGAGGTCGATAAAATGAGTGACATTGAGCAAGGTAACGATAAACATCGGTTATCCAGTGCCAAAATATCCTTTAGTGAGCGTGCGCTTTACAAATAAACGTTATAGTATGGTTCTTCTCCATGCTGATGGGCGCCTTTGTATCTGCCATATTGCGCTTTGCTCTCCACATTTACCAGACATCCCACAGAAATCACGCATTTGCTGCTAAAGTCCATGGCTGTTCCAAGACGTTTGGATTTTTTGTGGTTGCAAGCGTACCCATCTCCTGTTTGCAAACGCAAACAGGAATTTGCAATGCAATAGGTCTCGCAAAGCAGTTTGAGCTATTGGCATTATAAATGACAATGTGTTTTATTTATGTTTCAAAACCAAAACATAAATAAAAGGCATTGTCATTTACAATGCCAACAGCTCAAACTCACGTAAATGCGAGACCTGTTGCATTGCAAATGCTTGTTGGTTGTAGCCTCTGCTGGGGTTGAGATTTAAAAGCTCTTTCAGCCCATACCTGCACCGCTTGCATTTCCACCTTGTGTTTTGCTGTCATCTTACAAAGACCATTTGCCTTCACTTACATCCCAACTAACGGGACGCCATGCAATTTTCTATGCTTTATAGCGGCTTTAAGATCTTCTTAGAGTTTCTCGTTGCTTAAATGGGTGTGATTTTGTTTCCCTTGTCTTCACTGATTCATTTTACTCGCGAGAAAGTGTCACTCATAGTTGTTGAATGTCAGTCATAATTACACCTACCCTCATAAATAAACCGTGGCAGCTATGGAAAAGACATGCATCAAGTCCAAAAGGACGACGTGCACTTTACACGTCGTGCTTTTGGACTTGCTGCATTTCTTTTCTTCATAGAGCGTGGCTGCGGGTTGATTTCGGCCATTTGTGAAAGTATTCCTGTTAATCGCATCGCCAGTCATGCCCTGCAATTAACATAAATACAGTCCTGCTAAGTAACGCGCATCAGGCGTTAGGTTAAAATAACACATTTCAGTGTAGTGGTCCGCTTCACCGCACTGAAATGCATTGTCACGCATAATAGGCATAGTGCCTGCCTCTTCTGTCAAGCATTCACAGTGCTTCCATGGTTAAACTAAAGCTGGAGTGGCAGCGCGCATGATTGGGAGCCAGCTGAGCTAGTAGTTACTAGCTCACTGGTTGCTTACAATGTATCAGTGCTTAGACGGAAACGATATTAATGCCACTGCACGGCAAGACGCTGCGAGACGTAACATCCTCCTGCTGCATTTAAAAGTTTGGGAGGCTAGGCTGTGACTAATTAGCGCAACAGTAAATTAAAACCGAATGATGACCCACAGACCGCAGCCGCTGCTGGAACCCACTTCCCAGTTAAGCTCTGAGATGAGCTGCGCCTGAGTAAGTCTGGTGCCGGGGGCAACACACATTTGATGCCAAAGTAGCTTGTCCTTTTAGCTAGACTCTGATGATGCAGGCAGTCGGTCCGTAAACCGGAATGCAGGTGCTCCCTTCGCAAGTAAGTGCAGACAGAGAGTGCCATCCAAGTGTCAAATGTGCCTTTTTTTGTTTTTTTTAAACACATTTTTATTGTCAAGTGGCACATATATTGCGGGACCCTGTACCCCAGGGTCAAATGTGCGTTTTAACGCTTGTCATTAATCACTATCAACTCACCTGCTGTCCTCCTGCTAGCACTGTGCCTTGGTTCTCTTCAAAAGGCACAGGCCGGCTGACCGGCTTGAAGTCATGGCCTCAGCTGACTACAACTGTAGGAGCACGACTGCCTGCTCCACCCCTCTGGTGAACCTGTTAGAACGACACCTGCACAGTGAGTCCGACTCCTGCACTGCATGGAGCACTTAACAGGCAAGATTCGAGCACAGTTGACAGTAATGAGTTCACCACTGTTGCATCTTAGACACCATTGCAGCTGAGGTACGTGTTATTCATGTCGGAGTCTCACATCCTTCTGTTGTAGGCAGGGTCCCTTGTGGGACAGAGAGCCCCTGGGGTGTTCTCTAATGCTCTGCGTCCTGACTTGACCGATTGATTGCGGGCAGCAGGGAGGATCTAGGGGACCCAGTGTGGGCAAAGGCTAGCCAAGGCACCTGCCCTCCTGCCTGTAGTGTACTGAGTCTGAGAACGGTGCAGTCACGCAACCAGACTCTGCTCTACTCCATTTTCAGCTGCCTGCTTCTGGCGCAATTTAGTTCTGAAACTTCTTCATTTCTCGTTGCTGAAATGGGTGTAATTTTTAATATTATTTATGTTTCCCTCGTCTTTATTGCTACATTTTTCTCGGAAGAAAGTGTCACTCGTAGCTGTTGAAATGTCACTCATAACTGAAGTTATGAAAATGTCACACATAGCAATCTGAAACTTTGGCAGCTATGTAAATATTTTCACAAATGTCTACAATCAGCCCGCAGCCACGCTCCATTAAGAAAGAAATACCACAAGTGCAGAAACCACTTGCTATGGAACACGTGCACAGGCTTCCCGCAACCAGGAAAGTGCCATTTTTCGCGCTCTTCACGTTTTAAAAGCGGCAACGCAAATGCTGTCCCGGGATGTGCTGTGTATGCGCGCTTCACACAGGACACTGTGCGCTCAGGGTCACAGAGGCACACTGGTGGGCATCAACATTGTAGGACCTATGGATTCCCAAACTGCTTCAGGCAACAGGTTCATCCTAGTTCTGGTGGCTTATGTCACTAGGTATACAGAGGCAGTCCTTCTGAGGACTACTAGTGCACCTGCAGTTGCAAAGGCCCTGATTGGGATTTTTATCCGAGTGGGTTTCTGCTAGGACGTTGTGTTTGGGAGGGGCACAAACTTCATGTCTGCTTATTTGCAGTCAATGTGGAAGGAGTATGAGGTAACATACAGGTTCTCAACCCCTTACCATCCACAAACCAGTGGGCTTGTTGAGCGGTTCAACAAGAGCCTGAAAGGCATGATCAGAGGTGCCACGGAGAGGCATGGGCTTCATCCCCCTTGAGCTGTTGCTTGGACACCCAGTAAGAGGATTTCTGAGTCTGGTGAGAGAAAGGTGGGAGCAAGCTGCTACGACGGTGCCCCATGATGTAGTGAACTACATGTTCTCCTTCAGAAGCCAGATGGCTAAGTTATGGAAGCAAGCTTCCAGCAACCTTGAAGCCAGCCAGTTAGTCGTAAAGGAGTGGTATGACAAAATTCTCTCTCTGTGGAATTTCAACCTGGTCAAAAAGTGTTGCTGATGGAGCCGGTAGAGCCCTGGGCCCTCCAGGACTGCTGGAATGGGCCATATGAGGTGATTGAAAGAAAGGGTGAGGCCACATACCTGATGGACATCAAGACCCCTAAGCAGCCCCACAGGGTGCTGAATGTAAATTGCCTCAAACAATACTTTGAGAGGTCTGAGCTCACCATGCTGTTGTTGACTTATGAGGAAGAGGAGAGTAAACCTCTCCTATACCTCTTGGACTCCAAGGAGAAGGATAGGTCGGTGAAAGGAGTAATCCTTTCTCCCACACTAACTCCTGAACAACAGAGAGACTGCCAAACTAGACTGCTTTTCTGGAAGGACTGCGTTTTTGCTTGTTACCCGGCTGCTCCCTGACTCTTTTGGAAGGACTCTGCCTTCCCTCCAAGTGATCTCCAAGGGTTTGCTGGCTTTCCTCCAGTTCTGCTGGTAATTCTGCTGATGCTGCCCTCTGTGAGTCCTACCCTTGCCTGAAATGCCCCATCCAAGCTCTGGGCCTCGGAAGTGGGGTCGACAGCTGTTTTCATAAAAAACCGACGCATTGCATTGACTGCGTGAGAATTTCAGCTGCATCGCCCTTCAGTGCTGACGCAGAGGCTGCCCGATTACAGCGGTTCCACAGCCTGTGCGGCTCAATGACGACGCTCTGCGCGGCTCGACAACAATGCATTGCATTCACTTCAACGAAGCTCAACCAAAGGGGACCCCCTTTGCACAGTTCGATGCAGTAAACTCTCGACGTCGACAAAAGCTCCATCCAAGGTATTTCTTCAGCAGGACCTGTATGGGTCCTGAAGCCGACCTGCCGTCGATCACGGTTCACCTGAACTTTGGAATTGCACCGGCCCCTCGTGACCTCAAGTAACCTTTTCATCACTAGTGACTTCTCAGCACTATTTTTGCATTTCATTTTTTGAAATTAATATCTTGGCTTCTTCCGATTTGGATTTTTGTTGTTTTGGTCTTATTTTGCTCAGATAAATATTCTCTTTTTTCTAAACCTTTGTGAAGTCTTTTTGTGGTGTATTGTGCTACTGTGTGTGTTGCCCAACTACTTTACACATTGCCTCTTTAGATAAGCCTGAGTGCTTTGTGCCAAGCTACCAGAGGGTGAGCACAGGTTACCTTTTAGTGTGTATCTAGCGTACCCTGACTAGAGTGGTGGTTCCTGCCTGGCATGGGAGCATACCTCAGCAAACCAGGAATCCCATTTCTAACAGAGACCAAGTAACTGTCAATAGTATAAAATATAGCACTGAAGAGTACATTGCTCATAACAATACAGGGGAAACATGTGCAGCCACCTGTTGGGTTGCATTAAAAGCAGTCTTAGGAGAAACTTTTTCGCTGAGGCATCCTGTCCTAAGAAGATGAGAAAGGCCTTACTAACTCAACTGAGAGGAGATCTGAAAGTTAGAACTAGCCCACAAACATAAGAACTCAACAGAGTGGCTTACCTATTAGCCAAACTCTATAATAAATACTATCAGCTAGGTAATAAATTGGGCGAGTTACTTACAAATCTACTGAGATTGCGATAATCCAGGAGCAGTATCTTAGAGGTCAAAAGCGGGGATGGTCATCTACGCACAAAAGAGGAAGGTAAAGTAGAGTAGTTTCACAATTTTACAAACACCTCTACACTAAAGATGGGATAGACTCCTAGAAAAGAAAAAAATCCCTTGTAGAAGCTTTCGTACTCCCACTCGGCCCCAGTGAAAGAAATAAACTCGACAAAACCCCTTATGAAGTGAGAAATCTTCACAGCTAATATCAAAACAATGTGCATTAAAGTCTTTGGGCCCTAAGGGATTCATAGCTGCCTTCTACAAGTGCTTTAGCACTTCATTGCTGGCAAGAAACCAGACGATTGCGGTTCTTACACACTGATCCAGACAAATGTGGTTCTTACACACCAATCTCCCTCCTTAATACAGATGAAAAAATCTTCACGAAGATTCCCACTCTGCAGTTGTAGGATATGAGAAGGAGGTTAGTCCATCCCGACTAGTCTGGTTTCTATCACGAGCACTAAACCAGTGGCAACACCAAAAAAGCTATTCACTTGTTTGATTGTCCTGGTATTCCTGGACACTGAAAATGCATTTGACAGGGTCGACTGGGACTTCATGCCTGACACATTATGCGCAATAGAGATTGAAGAGGACTTCGGAGACTGTTCACGTTATGGCTATCACAACCCCAGAGCTAGAATCACAGTTAGCGCCCATAATTCCTAGTGGCTGTCCATTGGAAGAGGTACTAGAAAGAGGTGCAGAGAGGCGCCCCCTGTAGCTCTCCTTTTTACCCAGATCCTCGAACCTCTGGCCCAGTTTATTAGATCTATACCCCAAATCAAAGGAATCAAGTTTGTCACCCATGAATTAACTTAACACATTTGCAGATTACATTCTGCTCTCAGTGACTGACTCATAAATCTTTCTCCTTCATGCTATGGTTGAACTTAAGACCTATCAGTAAGTATCCAGGTTTAAAATTAATATTTATAAATCAAAAATTCTAATTCTAATGTCTCAGCCCCTAAAAGATGCGTCAGAGAGCTCCAGCAATTAATCCCAGATAAATGGGCAGACACAACTATTTCATCTCTAGGCCTAGCTATACAAAATACTCCGGGGAAAACGAGAGAAGTGAACCTTCAAAATTTTATGAAGAATGGTTGAATATCAACTGGGTAGCTGGAAACATAAGTCATACTCCTGGGAAGGTTGCCGTCCTTACTATGTAATTTCTTCCCAACATCCTGTACATCTTTGAAATGCTCACCCTACACATCCCATGAGACTACACACAAGAGCTTCAGTCACTCTGTTTCTCATTAGAGTAGGAGGGAGAGGATAGATAGGTCATTGTTCACTACCACCACGTCCGGGTGATTGGGGATCCCCGACCTTTCTAATTACTATGCTATAGCCCACCTAGGTTTCTGGATCCACTGGTCCAGGACAGATAACGAAAAAGGGCTGGTGCATGATAGATCATATTCTCACAGGAGGGACACCCTGGAAGGGTGCTTGTCAATTGAAATCACAAATAATTCACACGTTTTATGTATCACCAGTTACAAAAGCTACCTTCCAACTGTTAGACCACCTGGCGGTCAGAAGGGGACTGACCTCCTTCTCCTCAGCCTTTACACTACTTTGGGGAAATACTGAGTTTACACCCAGCTTGAATACACAAACCTGCCAACAATAGCTAGACAGTGGATGTAGAACACTAAGAGATACAATTGATCATTGAGGTGTTAAAACCTTCGAACACTTGAAGGTCGAGTTTGACCTTCCAGAATCAGAACGCTTCAGATACGCAACTACGCCACTGGCTCCATGGCCCTCAAATTAAACGGGGGCATTCAGAAACCTGATACCATTTCAGAGCTACCTGCTGACTTTTACAGGAGTTTGACTAACTACATCTCAAATATATGATATGCTCAACTCTAGACGGGAGGGACAAAGCCTTGGTGCTAACACTCTTGGGACAGAGAAGGGCAAATATCTCTAGATGAGAAGCAAGGGGATGATATTCTCATCTATACAAGCAACTTTGTGCCACTCAAGCAGGGCTTAGGGTAACAATGGTAAAAATACATAATAGATGGCATTACACCCCAGCAAAGGTAGCACAAATTGGTCACTAGGAAGGCGCTGGGAGCTGGATAGGACATCAAGAAGATGGAACTATTGACACACATCCTTTTGTCCTGCCATCTGATACAGCCCTTTTGGGACGCAGTACATGCCATAAATGAGGAAATAACAGGCTCAGAATAGGCTTGGTGTCTTGAGGTAGTGCTGCTGGTATGGCCATTTGAAGAGATTTACCCGCTTCTTGGCCATAAAGGTCAGCTCATTTCCTATCTGCTATTGTCAGCAGAACTACAGTCCTATCTATTGCTGGTCAACAGACGGCCCACACAGAAAACAAGTGGATTGAATGTCAGTGGTGGAATCTGGGGATGAAAAAACTATTGAAGACCGCCTAAAGCAGAGAAAAAGACTTTACAAAACTGTGGGGTCCACCCATGGATTTCTTTGATGAAGATCTCTGGGATTTGCACTGGCTCAAGAGACTCAGGATACTCAAGTTTCTAGACCACTCCAAACTGGAGATATACTATTTAAAAATATCCAAGGATAAAAACAAATCATTATCCCCTAGGACTTGATCTTCACACCAGAAGCAATGTAACTGAACCCACCATAGACTACAATGTTAGGAAAGCAAGCGATAGGAGTGGGAGGGTGTTTAAGGAGGAGAGACAGAGCTTCACAGTTTTTGAAGCAAAGCGGATTGCAGTACTGTTATTTCCAGGTTGTTCAAGTCTGGTTATTTAACTTAAATGCCAATAAAAAGTATTAACACCTAAAAAATGTATTTACACCCAATATTAAGTTGGACCAATCAACCCTTTTGATTCATCCTTGAATTTAGAAATATCACTTTTTTCTGTACTTTTCTTTCTCTTCTATCTGTTTCACTGGATCAGTACTGACGTGTGATAACTGGGAACATGGGTGCAAGACTAGTTGTGCAGAGTAAGTGACCTAGAAGAGGAATAGATAGTGGCTGAATGAATAAAAAGATTTCAATATCCTGGCTCTGTGAATTGCTCCACCTCACTAAGTTCCTGGAGCTGTGATTGGAAAAGATGGGTCAGAAAATAACTTTTTAGATTTTGTGAGAGGACGAGGTTCCTGGCTTTGGTGAGACGTTGTAAACATTTAGGCATGGTGGCCATCTTTGCTGCATTGTGAGTAGCTTTTATGTGTAATTCATGTGATAGTGTGAGATAGCTGGTTTTGCTGCAATGTCACTGGCCTTGTTGCAAGGTTTTTAGCATTGTACTGAGGGTCTGGAATTAATTGGTACCAATGTGGTCTGCTTAGTTACATAGTGAACTACGTTGGTGCAAGGTGGATAGCCTTGTGGGATGGGCAGCTTTTTAGTGAGGTTGTTGAATATGTTAATTCTAGTGTTTTTCATATGTTCCTAACCTGCAAAGTATCTGCCTCCTGCTGTGGGTTAATGGGATTAGGAGAACGCTTTCAGCAGACGAGCATATAGTGAATCCAGGGTTGTCGTTCTATAATTGGTTGTTGGGGTATGTTTGAGGTGGCCCAGGAGCTAATCCGGAGCTAGAGCAGAGATTTTAGTGTTGGTGAGATGGTGTCCTGGTACTGCATCCCCACAAATAGGCCTTTTGCTGTGTACAATATCACTTAAAGATGGGTGGTTGGCTATCTGGACAGTCCAAGGTGAGAGAGTTCACTTAGCTGGGAGATGAAGGTCAACTACTTCTCTGAAGTGGCTTTGGGAAAGGAGGTATCAGAGAAGGCAGAAATGGTATTGGACCACTAAAGACATCTGGGTGTCAAGGGTGAATTTGGAGTATGGAATGACTTCTAATTTTTTCACCTTAGTTTGGGTTGGGAGGGGGATTGACCATAATTGAATGCTGGGGTTTGAGTTGGTTCGAAGGTGGTGGTGTGCTTGGTGTCAAGTAGCAGAAATTCCACTTTGCCTCCAGTGATTTTCTGTAAACTCCATGCCAAGCATTGGCCTAGGCCAGTCAGGCAGGTTTCATGTTATTGGTTTTGATTGCTCATCACCCTTTAAAGTGGAGGAGTGAATCAGGAGCTAAAGAAAAGGAGCCGTTCCAATAAGCTCCACTACACGTGGTATACCTAGAGATAGCTACACAAGCCTTTCCCCTCAACAGTGTCAAAGCTGTAGGTGAACGAAATTTGGGGTAATATTTACTTGAATGAGAGGAATAGACAATCAAAGGAAACTTCCCCAGACATTTGTTAAGCATCTCCTTCCTATCAAAAAGTGAGTCGTGATGCTCTGATCCTGGGTAGCGTAATGATGAGCTTTATTTCAGTTTGTTTAAGCTTCACACTGATGAAGTTCACAAGGTTTGTTTCCACATTTGGGGGTTTGCTGTACATATTGTTCCATGGTTGTGGTGATCTGGAGTACATATTCTTGTTTAGGGATTGCCAGGTGCACATTTCCCTGTTGGTTAGCTTTTGAAGGATTACTTCTCTAGCATTTCCCCATTGACTAAGTCTTGGAGCTCCTGTCCCGACTGGCTACTGCATAGCATATGGGTATCCCACTTACAAGTCAATGTTTGTGTTGTTCTGCTATGTATTATGCAAATCAACAAACCTAAATCTATTTTTGCTTGTACCTGTGTCAGTCGTCTATTTACTTACTTTTATATTATTGCTTGATCTTGACAGATGTGTCCCTAAAATTGACCTTTTATCCTTAATTTTGACCTTTGACCTGAATAATTACAATCGCTGCTTGAATGTTGCTCCATGCCAGGTGGTCACACTAGTTTCCAGCTCACCCGTGTTTAACTGTGTGATGTCGTCTCCTCAACTGGTGAACAAGTGAAGGGAGCTGATAAAGTGTGACATACAGTGGCACCAAGTTTGTTGGCTCGTCTGCCTACATTAAGAATAAGGGAGGTAATCCGACTAATATTGCACAAATAAATATATATGGTGGATTGTTGGCAATAAACATACAGCACCAGTTCTTCAGGGTTTGTGTCTGTGTATATATATATATATATATATATATATATATATATATATATATATATATATATATATATTTATTCTACTGGCGACCGCCAGTAGATAGTTCTAGTTAGGACCTACTTTCCATAGGAAAAGCGTTTTTTCTTTTCCCAATAACTTTGGCGCCGGTTGACAAATCTTTGCGAAATTTTCAAAACTTGTGGCCCACTCCGGTCAGCTCCTATCCTGAAAGTTTCGGGGTGATTCGACTAGTGGGGGCTGAGAAAAAAGGGGGGTCCCAAAACATGTTTTCTCCATATTATTTCCCATAGGAAACTTTAGACATGACTACAGCCCGAACTGCTTAACGGAATTACACCAAATTTGGCAAAAAGGTAGCCCTTGGTTCAGAAAGAGACCTTTTTTAGGTCTTGCGCCTAGCGTTGCAGCACGCAGCGAGAGACCTCCTGTACTGGGTTTTAAAATCGCCCTAGGAATCTCACACGCTCATGCGTGTGCTTTTCCTTTTGCGCGACACGATTGGCCTTTGCGTGTGTCGTTTTATAAAAGACTGCACGCAATTGGCCAAAGACGGGCGCATTGCTCCGCCCACGGCCTATTGGTGTCTATTACGCGCACCAAAGGCCATGTGGTTTCAATTATCGTGCCAGGCGCGATCATTGAATCCACGTCTCGCTGTGGCGCTCGCGCGAGCACCACTCGCGAGCTTCTTTTTTTTGGGATGCATTTCACAGCAAAGCAACTAAATAAAAGAACCGCTGACGTCGTGTTGAAGAGGCTATCTCTTTCTCTTTTTTTGGTAAAATTGGTTTGCCGGCATGTGTGCTGGAAATTAAATAAATTTCAATCGCAGGAATTACTTCTGCACAGCAACAATAGCCGCAACTCGGAATGAATGCTGTAGCCGCCACTGCCACTTCACTAAAACTACAGACAGACGCTGAGGTAAAAAAAAAAACACACACGCAGGCACAGCCTGGAATACAGACTAACGGCTCCAAAGTCCGAATCAGCAATCAAACCTGAACATCTGGAAGTCTCCAGGACTGGCTCGTCGATGCATAGAACATCAAAGAGACATCAGAGCTGATAACTTACGCTCGAATGTCCTTGAAATAAATAGGGAGTCTTCTCGATGTGAACGCATTTAGACTGTGAGAATTCTGTGAGGCCAAGAACGCTTATCGAGGATCTAGAGAGATTTATGAGGATCGATTACAGGGCCATTATATTCCATAGACACCGAGCACCGGCGCAGCGCACGGCGGGATTGCTGGCACAATAGCACGCATTGTGCGTTCACGTGCCCTGCAGGTACTGAGTCCTGCCCCTGCTGCTGGCTCCGCCCCCAGCTCATTGGACTCCCCCCAGAGGGAGGGGCCTGCGCACCGTAATGTAATCTACCTTGGGGTGCAGGGAGAGGCCTGTGACTCACACTTCCCCTCTGGTACTGTGCTGTTTTTTCGTGTCCAGTGTTACTCCGTGCAGCTCCCGAGACCAGCCTGTGCCTGGAGAGCTCCTGCAGGGTCAGTGAGGCAGTGCCAGGGACAGGGGGCGGGCTCTGGGGTGCATTGGGGGTACGAGGGGATGGTGGTACTCGGGACACACACGCATTCAGGGGGGTGCTGATACTGTGCAGAAACTGAAGGAGAAGAGAGAGGAATGAAGGGGGCTGACGCACCCTCATGAACCACTGATTATGGACGGACTGCATTATTGAACAGACGCCTTATGTGAAGAGAGATATGCTGTTATTCTCCGAATGGCGGGCTGGTCGCTTTCCTACATACTGGTTCATTTGGGTAGCCCGGTAGCGGGCAGAAGGTTCGATTGTGTTACTCTGTGAAGTTCAATAAAAGTCTGTTTAAAAAAAAAAATGAACCACTGATTATAAGGAACGGAGAGAGGGGGCAAATGAGGTGCTGCTGCTGTGGCAGAGGAGTAAACCGGGTGGTATTTCTGTGGCACAGGAGTAAACGGGCTGGTGTTGCTGGGGTACAGGAGTAAACAGGCTGGTGTTGCTACAGGAGTAAACGGGCTGGTGTTGCTGGGGCACAGGAGTAAATGTGCTGGTGTTGCTACAGGAGTAAACGGGCTGGTGTTGCTGCAGGAGTAAAAGGGCTGGTATTGCTGGGACACAGGACTAAACAGGCTGGTGTTGGTACAGGAGTAAACGGGCTGGGATTGCTGGGGTACAGAAGTAAACTGGGTGGTATTGCTGTGGCCAGAAGTAAACTGGTGTTGCTGGGGTACAGGAGTAAACGGGCTGGTGTTGCTACAGGAGTAAACAGGCTGGTATTGCTGGGACACAGGACTAAACGGGCTGGTGTTGCTACAGGAGTAAACGGGCTGGTGTTGCTGCAGGAGTAAAAGGGCTGGTATTGCTGGGACACAGGACTAAACAGGCTGGTGTTGGTACAGGAGTAAACGGGATGGGATTGCTGGGGCACAGAAGTAAACTGGGTGGTATTGCTGTGTCCAGAAGTAAACGGGTGGTGTTGCTTTGACACCGGGGTAAACAGGTGGTATTGCTGGGGCACAGAAGTAAACTGGGTGGCATTGCTGTGTCACAGGAGTAAACGGGCTCGTGTTGGTACAGGAGTAAACGGGCTGGGATTGCTGGGGCACAGAAGTAAACCGGGTGGTATTTCCGTGGCACAGGAGTAAACGGGTGGTGTTGCTGTGGCACAGGAGTAAACAGGTGGTATTGCTGGGGCACAGGAGTAAACGGGCTCGTGTTGCTGGGGCACAGGAGTAAATGGGCTGGCGTTGCTACAGGAGTAAACGGGCTGGTGTTGCTGGGGCACAGGAGTAAACGTGCTGGTGTTGGTACAGGAGTAAACGGGCTGGGATTGCTGGGGCACAGAAGTAAACTGGGTGGAATTGCTGTGGCCAGAGTAAACAGGTGGTGTTGCTGTGGCACAGGAGTAAACAGGTGGTATTGCTGGGGCACAGGAGTAAACAGGCTGGTGTTGCTACAGGAGTAAATGGGCTGGTGTTGCTACAGGAGTAAAAGGGCTGGTATTGATGGGACACAGGACTAAACGGGCTGGTGTTGGTACAGGAGTAAATGGGCTGGGATTGCTGGGGCACAGAAGTAAACTGGGTGGTATTGCTGTGGCCAGGAGTAAACGGGTGGCATTGCTGTATCTCAGGAGTAAACAGGCTGGTGTTGCCGGGGCACAGGGGTAAACGGGGTGGTATTTACGAAGTGAAAAATTAAACAGTGTGGTGCTGAGAGAAACCGCACAGGGGCATTGCAAACAAACATTGAGTTTGCAGGACGGATTTTGGGGGTCTCGCCCAGTAGTGAAGAAGTTGAGTGACTCGGGGGCGGTGGGACTGGGTACAATAGAGCCAGGGCTGGTGATCGGCATGACAGCAGCAGGGAGGCTGCTTAGGGTGCGGGCCCGAGAGCGGAGATACCCTGGGAGCTGGGGCAAGAATGGCACACTGGTCTTTGAGACTGCCAGTGCCGAGGAGAAGTGAGTGTGGGTGCACGACTGGCACAGCTGGGAAGGATATCTTTTGGTGAAAGCGGCACAGCTGGGGGTTAGGACACATTGGGTCTCTGGGAATCCCACTGCAGGGCGAGGGGGACGCGCACCACTGCCGAGCTTCAGTAACCCCAGGCTTCTCTCCACAGCCCTTTGGGCCAGTCCAGGGATCAGAGGCGACAAGCACAGGTAAACCCTCAGACAGAGTAAGTGAGTGAATGAATGAGTGAGACCATTTATATAGAGCTCACTAAGGACCAAAACCATCTCTTGGCGCCAGGAGACGGTATCCTCTGGTGTGCAGGCCAGTTCGGAGGGGTGTGTGTGTGTGTGTGTGTGGGGAGGGGGCACTAGGGGGTGGGTGAAACATGTTTTTATTTTTTTTTCAATCAGAAATGGGAAAGTACATCGTAGTTTGTATTGACCGAGTATATATTTCTAAAAACAAATCCTAAAATGTGCAAATACGTTGTTGTATACCTAAATATGTAGTGCGTTTACTTCTATTTTAATGTAAACATGATTTTATATTTTGTGTTTTTTTTATTGTGTTACCAGAACTCCCTTGGTGACATTACTGCATCGTAATACGGTTACCTTGTATGCAGCATATGTCTTTCCATATCTGTACACATGAAGGTATTTAATCCATGCCATGCCAGTAGTAACAGATGCAGCCTAACATAACATGTAATTTGCAAAAACACGCATCCACACCCCCCTTTCCACAGAGCAAAGAACACATTTCATGTCATTATAAAGCACCCGCTCCTGTTGCCATTTCATTCTCATGGTGATTCTTTCATATCAGAGGTGCGGCCACGAGGACAGGACCCACAGCAGATTTTTATGATAACTACTGTATGTAAATATAACTTCCATTTCGAGCCACAGCAGGGAAGTGTGGATATCCTGAAAAAGTGTCAGTAGCAACCTGAGACCATTCCATTTTATGTGAAGGACTGAAAGTACTTTTTTTTTGTTCGTGCATAAGTGCAAGATGGATCTCTAGAAGGCACATTTTGAGCACAGTTTGCTGCATTTCAGCTGCTTTGGCAGAAACTCGCTTAAAAGTGCAGGCGTTGTACTCTATTTTATCAAGATCTCTTCATAGTTTAAAAAACAGTGACCACGTGCCGTGTCTAGTGAAGATTTCAGGAAAATGTACTGTCCCTCCTCGCCCTTCATCCTGCACCTCCAAGACCAACCCCCCTCTCTAGCATCTCCTCTCCTGTACCAGGGCACAGTTTTACACCTCACATCCTCTCCTCTCTTCCCATTAGCTTCATTTCCCACAAAAAAGGATTTGCTTCAAGTAAATAAAAGGCTTTGTCATTTACAATGCCAATACCTCAAACTCTAGTAAATGCGAGACCTATTGCATTGCAAATGCTTGTTTTAAATGGTGTAAATCCGTTCAGTAGTTCCTGAGAAATAAAAAAAAATAGAGCTCAAAAAATAAATTTTCCGTATGAAACTTTAGACACGATTACAGCTGAAATTGCTGAAAGGGAATTACACCAAATTTGGCAAAAAGGAAGTGCTTGGTTCATAAAGTGACCTTTTTAGGTCTCGCCTGGCGAACGCAGCGCATGCGTTGCTTTCGCCTTGGTTTCGTTCGGAAGGGAGACAAACCATGTGCGCGCACGGACAGTCGATTTTCACACGCATGGCGTCTCCCCTCCGGCTTCATTCAATGCCGCTCGCACACGTGCACATCTCCTGTCCCGCCCTGTCTCCTGTTCGCTGTGCCTGCGCGGGCAGGAGATGTGCACACGGAGACAGCTTGTTTAATGTTTTGCTTGAACCCGAAGTCTGAAATCAAGGATTCGCCATTTCATAGTCACTCTAGTACTATGGCCTGTTCTTTTCAAGGAATCTCTCGCAAACGAGAACTTCAGCGTCAATAAGCTGTGGAGCCTCCTTTCCTTCTGGTTTGGCTTTGATCAGTAAAATACACTTTTAGAGAAATGTCCGGGCCAGCCTTCAGCCTCTGAGGTGACGCATGGTTGTGGTCCAGCAGAAGTTCAGTGACTGAGTGCCCAGGAGAACGGCTCTGACTGACAACGCTCAGCCATCTGGTGATTGAGGGGGTCCAGGCCAGGTTCAGGGGGAGAGACACGCCCCTCTCCCCCACGTGTGCGGGACTGGAGGCGGGGCTACAGCTTTGGGGGCGTGCCTTCTTTCCTCCTAACCTCGGCATGTGCCTTGTACTCCCAGGGGTCGCCAAACTCTGGGAAGAATGGATGCCAGGGTGGTGGCATGTGCGGGTGATCGTGAATGCGGAGTTCATTCATAAAACTTGACTTGTAGAGCGGGCTGAAGTCGCGGAGGAGATGCGCAGCACTTTATAAATCTTCTACCTAAAGAAAGCATTAAAAAACATTAGAGCAGATTTCAAACCTGATAGTGACTGAGGGGGCCGTACAGGAATCTAGCATTGACAAGCCATGCTGTCTTCAAGAGGGACAGGCGCTTAGCCCTATCAGTAAGCTGGAATTACAAATGCCAAGGGCAGTGTGACTTCCTGATTCTGTGCTAGGTTCCATCTCGGTGCCATTTACAAAAATCTTCAAGTTTAGATACTGAAGTAAATGAGGAATAAGATTTTAGAAGTGCATGCGAATCAAGCCAAGGAGGTTGTGTCCAGTGCAGAGATTAATGTTTATTCACGCCTTCCTCGAAATGTAGTGGTGGAGCCGGTACCGCACAGTCACCCAGTAATGCAGCATTATTCGAGTGCTAAGGGGGGAACTCTGAGCCCCAGCAATACACGTAAAAGGACGAGCTTCCTTTATCTTTGAAACATATGTACATTGAACTGTTGAAGACCCTTGAACTCTTGCGCATTGAACTGAAACAATGACGTGTCTCTGAGAGTGAATCCTGTGACAGTCAACCCGAGGGTTGTATCAGGCGAGCTGCTGCTTTGTGTACATTGTCTCTGCTTAGACTTTACTAACCGTGTTCGAGGAGGGATGCTCGACATCCTGTGATTCTGGGCAAATCACTTCATCTCCCCGTGTCGAACAAAATGAATGTGTCTGTCTGTAACGCAACTGGTGCTCATGTAAAGTGCTCCGATACCTTCGGGTCGAGTTTGTGCTATATAAAACCCCCAAACTTCCCCCCCTCCCCCCCCCATGAAAAAGGAAAAGTTATTCTGTGCTAACTGACACCCTTCTTAGAGCCCTGTAGAGAGACACTCACGGAAACCAGTGGGGTCTGTACTTGGCGCTATGTAGGATCGGTTGTAAGAAAGCCATAAGTATACGCTCTGTAAATGAAGCCTTGGGAGCCCTTGTTGTTCTCTTCTCAGACTCCGCCTCATCATTCAGAAGCAGAGCGTGAAATAGATCAGTTTTTATTTATTCAACAGCGTTCGTGCCCTGCAGTGAAAGGCTAGCGTGCTCTAAGATAACAAGCATTTGCAATACAATAGGTCTCGCCTTTACGAAACTCTTGTAAATGCGAGACCTATTGCATTGGAAATGCTTCTTTTTAAATGGTGTAAATCCGTTCAGTAGTTTTCGAGATATTAAAGGAAAAAAATCTTTATATATCTGGGCGGGATCTAACTACACAAGCACGACTTGGCTCTAATTGGCTGCCAACACTTCAATCCAGGAAGTGTTGGCAGCCATCTTGGTGCAATGCTTTTTAGGTCTTGCCTAGCGATGCAGCGCATGTGTTGCTCACTACACAAACACCACTGCACTGCCCTAAACCCTAAAACACTACACCAGCACGACCCCCTACACTGCACGAACACCACTGCACTGCCCTAAACCCTAAAACACTAACCCAGCACGACCCCCTACACTGCCCGAACACCACTGCACTGCCCTAAACCCTGAAACACCAGCCCCAGCACGACCCCCTACATTGCCGGAACACCACTGCACTGCCCTAAACCCTGAAACACAAGCCCCAGCACGACCCCCATCACTGCCCGAGCACCACTGCACTGCCCTAAACCCTGAAATACCACCCCCAGCAAGACCCACTACACTGCCCGAACACCACTGCCCTAAACCCTGAAACACCACCCCCAGCACTACCCCCTACACTGACCAAACACCACTGCACTGCCCTAAACCCTGAAACACCACCCCCAGCACGACCCCCAACACTGCCCGAACACCACTGCACTGCCCTAAACCCCGAAACACCACCCCCTGCATGACCCCCTACACTGCCCGAACACCGCTGCACTGCCCTAAACCCTGAAACACCACCCCCAGCACGACCCGTACACTGCCCGAACACCACTGCACTGCCCTAAACACCACCCCCAGCACGACCCCCTACTCTGCCCGAACGCCACTGCTATGCTCTAAACCCTAAAACACCACCCCCAGCACGACCCCCTACACTGCCCGAACACCACTGCTCTGCCCTAAACCCTGAAACACCAGCCCCAGCACGACTCAATACACTGCCCGAACACCACTGCACTGCCCTAAACCCTGAAACACCAGCCCAGCGCGACCCAATACACTGCCCGAACCCCACTGCACTGCCCTAAACCACCAGCCCCAGCACGACCCAGTACACTGCCCAAACACCACTGCATTGCCCTAAACCCAGAAACACCAGCCCCAGCACAACCCTCACACTGCCCGAATACTACTGCACTGCCCTAAACCCTAAAACACCACCCCCAGCTGGACCCCCTACACTGCCCGAACACCACTGCCCTAAACCCTAAAACACCACCCCAGCACGACCCCCTACACTGCCTGAACACCACTGCTTTGCCCTAAACCCTAAAACACTACCCCCAGCACGCCCCTACACTGCCCGAACACCACTGCTCTGCCATAAACCCTAAAACACTACCCCTAGCACGTCTCCCTACACTGCCCGAACACTACTGCAGTGCCCAAAACCCTAAAACACTACCCCCAGCGTGACCCCCTACACTGCCCGAACACCAATGCACTGCCCTAAACCCTAAAACACAAGCCCCAGAACGAGCCCTACACTGCCCGAACACCACTGCACTGCCCTAAACCCTAAAACACCAGCCCCAGCACGACCCCCTACACTGCCCGAACACCACTGCACTGCCCTAAACCCTGAAACACAAGCCCCAGCACGACCCCATACATTGTCCGAACACCACTGCGCTTCCCTAAACCCCAGCCTCAGCTCGACCCCGTACACTGCCCGAACACCACTGCACTGTCCTAAACCCTGAAACACCACCCCCCTGCACGATCCCCTACACTGCCCGAACACCACTGCACTGCCCTAAACCCTGAAACACCCCCCCCCCACAACCACCTACACTGCTTGAACGCCACTGCACTGCCCTAAACCCTGAAACACCCCCCCCCCGCACGACCCCCTACACTGCCAAACACCACTGCCCTGCCCTAAACCCCGAAACACTACCGTCAGCACAACACCCTAGACTAACCCTGGGCGGACAACTGCACTACGCTCGCGAAGTTTACGTAGTTTGTACTACTTCGCGCTACGCGAATTGCACGTAGCACAGTGCAAAATCATGTAGCGTAGCGTAGTTGGCATTGTTTGCTCACCCGTGATCCTCAACGTCAAGTTGGCAACCGCGTGCAAGGAAAATTACATCCCGGCGAGTTTCTCAATGCGGGGAGGTCAGGTTTCTCATTGCGAGTGGTCACATATGCTCGCGACCGCTCGCGATGAGAAACTACCAGTCCGCATTGAGAAAGTTGCAGCTTGACTTAAAATCTACTCGAACGGCAGAAAACAACAGCTCGCACTGTGCAAGATGCCGTTTTTAATGATAGCACAGTGCCGGATGCTTGTCCGCACTGTGCTATCATCGCGAACTGCGCACTACGCAGTTCACGTAGTGCTACGCGTATCTCGCGTAGTGCGAAGTGCACTTCGTGTAGCTACGCGTAGCACTACTTCGCGAACTACACCCAGGGTTACCCTACACTGCCTGAACACCACTGCACTGCCCTAAACCCTGAAACACCACTGCCAGCACGACCCCCCACACTGCCATAAAACCCTGAAACACCACCCCCAGCACGACCCCCCTACACTTCCCGAACACCACTGCCCTGCCCTAAACCCTGAAACACCACCCCCAGCACGACCCCCTACACTGCCCGAACACCACTGCACTGCCCTAAACCCTGAAACACCACCCGCGCACGACCCCCTACACTGCCCGAACACCACTGCACTGCCCTAAACCCTGAAACACCACCCCAAGCAAGATGCCCTACACTGCCCGAACACCACTGCATTGCCCTAAACCCTGAAACACCACCCCCAGCAAGACCCCCTACACTGCCCGAACACCACTGCCCTAAATCCTGAAGCACCATCCCCAGCACGACCCTCACATTGACCGAACACCACTGCACTGCCCTAACCCCTAAAACACCACCCCCAGCACGACTTCCCGAGCAGCACTGCACTACCCTAAACCCTAAAACACTACCCCCAGCACGACCCCCTACACTACCCAAACACCACTGCTCTACCCTAAACCCTTAAACACTACCCCCAGCACGACCCCTACACTACCCAAACACCAATGCACTACCCTAAACCCTAAACCACTGCCCCCAGCACGACCCCCTACACTACCCAAAGACCACAGCACTACCCTAAACCCTAAACTACTACCCCCAGCACAACCCCCTACACTACCCAGCGGCCACTGCACTACCCTAAACCCTAAAACACTACCCCCTCATGACCACTCTACACTACCCAAAGACCACTGCACTACCCTAAACCCTAAAACACTACCCCCCGCACGACCCCCTACACTACCCAAAGACCACTGCACTACCCTATACCCTACAAGACATCCCCCCGCATGACACCCTACACTACCCAAAGACCACTGCACTACCCTAAACCCTAAAACACGACCCCCTACACAACTAAAACACTACCCCCTACACAACACAACCACTGCACTACCCTAAAACACTACCCCCAGCACGACCCCTACACTACCCAAACACCACTGCACTACCCTAAACCACTACCCCCAGCAGTACCCCTACACTACCCAAACACCACTGCACTACCCTAAAACACTACCCCCAGCAGTACCTCCTACACTACCCAAACACCACTGCACTCCCCTAAACCCTAAATCACTCCCCCAGCACGATTCCCTACACTACCCAAACACCATTGCACTCCCCTAAACCCTAAATGTACCCCCAGCACGACCCCCTACACTACCCAAACACCACTGCACTACCCTAAACCCTAAATCTACCTCCAGCACGACCCCCTACACTACCCAAACACCACTGCACTACCCTAAATGTACCCTCAGCACGACCCCCTACACTACCCAAACACCACTGCACTACCCTACACCATAAAACACTACCCCCAGCACGACCACCTACACTACACCAACAGCACTGCACTACCCTAAACCCTAAAACACTACCCCCAGCATGACTCCCTACACTACACAAACACCACTACCCTAAACCTACCCCAAGCATGACCCCCTACACTACACAAACATCACTGCACTACACTATACCCTAAAACACTACCACCAGCACGACCCCCTACACTACACAAACACCACTGCACTACCCTAAACCCTAAAACACTACCCCCAGCACGACCCCCTACACTACACAAACACCACTGCACTCCCTAAACCCTAAAACACTACCCTCTGCACGACCCCCTACACTACCCAAACACTACTGCACGACCCTATCACCACTGCACTGAACCCTAAAACACTACCCCCAGCATGACCCCCTACACTACACAAACACCACTACCCTAAACCTACCCCAAGCATGACCCCCTACACTACACAAACATCACTGCACTACACTATACCCTAAAACACTACCACCAGCACGACCCCCTACACTACACAAACACCACTGCACTACCCTAAACCCTAAAACACTACCCCCAGCACGACCCCCTACACTACACAAACACCACTGCACTCCCTAAACCCTAAAACACTACCCTCTGCACGACCCCCTACACTACCCAAACACTACTGCACGACCCTAAACCCTAGAAAAGTAACCACCCCCCCATGCACAATCCCCCTTACCTCTCACTCCTCGTGGTTCCTCTCTCCTCATGGTTCCTGCCTCCTCGTGGTTCCTGCTTCATGTTGTTTCTGATCTGAGGGGCGGTGCACGTTATTGTGAGGAAATGGAACAGCCTCTGTTTCCTTACAACGACGTGGATCGTCTACATTTTTTTAGAACTCATGGTCATTTGCCATACATACCCTTACAACAAAATTCATTATAAAGGCATGCGTGGAAAATGACCATGCGTTCTAAAAAAAATGCGCAGTAATGACTTTGTGATATACAACACATGCGTGGTAATGCATGCGTTGTAATGGTATCGCGAAGTAAAAAAGTTGTTGTAACGGCTGTTTACCGATCGAAGCTGGCCCTTGTTCTTCAGTGAGTCGTTTATTTGATAAATTAGGAGGAAGGAAAGTGTTTTTTTTACCGAAAAGTGCATTCCCGGCTGTTGTATTGTGAAAGTGTCCGAGTGGCCTGGTTTCACTTCCGGTGAGAGAGTGGAAGAGTCTGTTTGGATCTAAAGTGGTTCTGCTGTTGGACGGGGCCGGCGCGACACGTCATCAGAAAACACAGCTAATGGAAAGCGTTGTCCCCGTAGTGTGGAGCAGTGCCATGAGAGGTCAACGAGTGTGCGGTCCCCTGCAGTATGACTGTACCGCGTGACCCATGTGCCGCCTCCAGTGTACGGAAGGCAGAAGCGGCATCCATCGCAGGTGCTCTTGAAGACCATTGTAGCACTAATTCTACATTTTGGAACTAGGGCATTTTAACCTTGTTGTTCCTGCCAGATACAAAGAGAAGATCCTGTGTTATTCAGTGCCCTTGTTACCTTTTCTGTGGGTAGTGGTGCTTGTCACTTCGCTGCCCCGCCGGTGCACACGACTGGACTCCCCACCTCGTGTGCCATCTGCAGGGCCTCTGCCCTCGGATCACTGGTTTCAGTTTCTGGAGTGGCAACATAAACAGTTGCTCCCAAAGGACTAGCCTGAACACTTAGGTGAATATCCCCTGCGCAAGCATTCCGCGGAAATTCTTTCCTAGCTCTTCCAAGTCGACGACGATGTCATAATAGCACGGCTCCGCTCGCGACACCATATGACGTCATAGGAGCCATAAGAGGACCTCGTCGGCGTGCTGACGTCAGTTCCACCCATTTTCTTCCGTGCCACCGAGGTAAACAGGTGGACCGACACATGTATACATAGTATACTATATATATATATATATATATATATATATATATATATATATATATATATATATATATATATATATATATGTGTGTATTATCTACTGGCGGTCGCCAGTAGATAGTTATAGTTAGGACCGTGTTTCCATAGGAAATCCGCAACATTCTATTTGGAATAACTTTGGCGCCGGTCGACGAATCCTCGCAAAATTTTCAAAACTAATGGGGCGCTACGCTCCGCTCCTACCCTGAAAGTCTCGGGGGGATTCGTCAAGCGGGGGCTGAGAAAAAAGGGGGGTCCCAAAACGCGTTTTCCCCATGCATTTTTCCATAGGACCTTTAGACACAGCTACAGCCCGAACGGCTGAACAGAATTACTTGAAATTTGGCAGAGAGGTAGTCCTCAGGTCAAGGATGTGCCTTTTGTAGGTCTGGTGTAAATCTGTTCAGTAGGTCCTGAGAAAATAGCATTTAAATCAATATATATATCTGTAAGCGCGCTCCGTGCGCTTACCGTAAGCTTACCGTACGCGTACGGTGCCGTGCGCGAGCTCAATTCTGATTGGTGGTTACATGACTGTAAACATTCAAATCGGTCGAAATCAGGAAGTGTCGGCCGCCATTTTCTGTCTCTCGCACTGAGAAACAAAGGTGGGGAACGTGAAACGGGGGCAACGAAGAGAGTTGCAGACCCCCTAGTGTTTGTCAGGGGGCCCAAGAAGGACCCAAAAGTACGAAAAATAAATTTAATAATTTTTAAAAAAAATTGCGGGGTACGCGTACGGTAAGCTTACCGTACGCGCACGGCAAAAAAAATAAATAAAAAAAATAAAGAAGTAACAATCACATTTATTAAATAAATTAAAGGACCCACAAGGGAGAAAAAACCAAATGTTACTGCGTAAAAAAAGGCGAGGCGAGGCGCGCACGGCACGGACTGCGCAACGTGGGGGCTAGGTGCGCGCATAGTGAAAAACCAGAAAAAAAAATAAAAAATAAATACATAACTTAGCATTTAAAAAAACGTACAAATTCACTGAAAAAACCATAGGTTTCACACACGTTATAGTTAGGAATTATCATTTACAAAACCTTGCAAATTCACTTAAAAAACCATAGGTTTCACACATGTTATAGTTAGCTGTACATTTCACTTGTAAAAAACCAATGAAATTCCACGTTATAGTTAGATCAGGTAACTATAACTTGCGCGACCGCAATCCACAATGTGTAATTTCAGATGTCATCATTGATGTCATGAGTGATGTCACTGACCATGTCATGAGTGATGTACTATGTGACGTCATCAGCAGTTTATTGTGGGCGCGCAAGTTATAGTTACCTGATCTAACTATAACGTGGAATTTCATTGGTTTTTTACGAGTGAAATGTACAGCTAACTATAACATGTGTGAAACCTATGGTTTTTTAAGTGAATATATATATATATACACACAAATGCATAACCAATAAAGGCATAAAGAAATGGCAACAGATCAAGCACTTCTAGCTATTAAAACATAAGCATGATTAAGACATACAAACATTCATGCTAAACAGTAAAAGCATCTTTTTGGTAGAAATAGGTGGACAACGGGGAGGCGGGTGGGACAGTGAAGAATCCACAGGTAGATACTGTAACCACCAGAAAAAGCGTTACCAAAGGTAAATAACTTGCTCTTCTGATGGATACTTCTGCCTAATTATTCCACACCTTTCGAATAGAATCCTCAAGCGGTACCTCACCCGGAGGAGGGTGTCCACCTGACTAGACCACAAAATCTTGCAAAACAGATCGAGCAAAATGGCCATTACTCCTAACCTCCGAATCCAATAATAATCGAATAATTTTTAGTCAAAATTATATTGAAAATAATACTTTAAAAATACTTTTATCAATAAATTTAGACAAACACTTAAAGGAAAACTTTTATTTATAATTAATGTAAAGATATTTCATACTTTACAAATTACGCCGAAGTCGCGACCCCAGCGCGACTTTTCAAAATGGCCACCGGAATGCGCGCAGCCAACGTGTAGGGTGCGCGAAGGGTGCGCAACTTCTGTATAGTATGAATGAATATAGATTTCCTAACTAAAAATCATTCACAATTTTTTTAAATATATATATGTGTGTATATATATATATATATATATATATATATATATATATATATTCACTTAAAAAACCATAGGTTTCACACATGTTATAGTTAGCTGGACATTTCACTCATAAAAAACCAATGGAATTCCCCCGTTATAGTTACTGCAGGCAACTATAACTCACGCGACCGCAATCCTCTGCTGATGACGTCAGATATTACATCACTGTATTTAGACACTTATTTACCCATGTCTTCTTCCATTAATCTTTAGCTATACATATATTACAAATATTTATTTTTCAGAAAGACACATATGTCATCATCAGAAAGCACGCTTTTATTTATTTGGTGTAAATCCGTTCAGTAGTTTTGGAGAAATATCGAAATTTACAGATATCGATATTTGGGAATTTAGCCATCTGATTGGCTGAGGTGTTACGAGCACCAGCTTTCCGCTTATTTGCTGCGAGCTGTTGCAACTAGGAAGTGTTGGCAGCCATTTTGTGATTCCGTTGAAACGAGTAAGGGGAAAAAAGGGCCAAATGAGTAGGAAACAGGAGGATAGGAGCACTGTAACCTCGGTGGGGGAGTGCGAAGCGAAGTACTCACTCCTACCGGTCTGAAAGTGCGGTGTTGCTCAGAGTGACATGGTGCTGAGATGAGATGCTGCTACACTTAGGTATGAAACCGAGAGCATAAACCGTGAGCTCATTGCTGTAAAGTGATGTGCTATGGTCTTTGTAGCATACCTGTGCAAGTAGTGTTAGTAGGTGTTTATACCATACAGGGAGTGGGAAGCGAACTACTGACCCCTACCGTGCATTTATACTATACTGGTAGTGGGAAGCGAAGTACTCACGCCTACCGGTGTGAAGACTCGGGGATCAAACCGTACTGATTGCTGTAAAGTGATGGGCTCTGGAGCATATTGGCCGCTGTAGTATAACTGTGTAAGTAGTGTTAGTATGCGTTTATACTATACAAGGAGTGGGAAGCAAACTACTCACCCCTACTGGTCTGAAGACTCGGGGATTAAACCATGAGCCTAAACCGTGAGCTCATTGCTGTAAAGTGATGTGCTCTGGGCGCTGTAGCATACCTGTGGAAGTAGTGTTAGTTTGTGTTTATACAATAGAGGGAGTGGGAAGTTAACTACTCACCCCTACCAGTCTCAAGACTCGTGGATGAAACCATGAACTCATTGCTGTAAAGTCATGTGCTCTGTGTAGTATTCCAATGTAAGCCATAGTAGAATATTAGTATGTAATGCTACTAGAATGTAAGTATGTAATGTTAGAATGTAGGGCTGTCATGAGGGGAATCTTGGGGAGTTTGTACATGGTGCTGGAGAAGACGGTTGCCTTGCTGGCTGCTCCTGGCTGTTTAAGCTGTCTTCTTTTCCTGCAATAAATCTACTTATCGGATTCACTGCTGTCTGCCTCTTCACTACATAAATTTGGCGACGAGCGGGAGAAGGTAAAAATAAGGAAGCACTCACCAATATTTCGAGCTTCCTTGCATACGGTTGAAGACCCGTTTTCTTCGTGAAGCTGTTTCTACCCATCCCAGGGTCGTAGGCTCATCAAACTATTTCATCCGACCTCTGGTAGGATTGATATTTTTTGATTTTGGGCTTCTTCTGCCTCTTCACTACACTCTGGTCGCTGTACTACACATGTGCAAGTAGTGTTAGTATGCGTTTATACTAATTCTGTAGTTATGCAGTAACCAATGCATCTTGGCCCTATGGAGCGCCACCTCCCAGGCGCAGCTCATACAATGTCCCGGGGTGTGCAGCCGCGGGACATTTATGTTTGCTATTACAGGGCGCGAGCATGGCTTCCAACCTTGTGATAGCAAATTGTTGTTTGCCTCGTTGAAGCGAGAGGAGGAAAAGCTTGTATCGCTTCAATAAAGCGGATCCGGATGGTAAAAATTGAGAAAAAAAAATGAAGCGGGGTCTCACCCGTTCATTTAAATGAGCCCCCTGGTGGGTAATGTTCCGGGGCCAACCCTATTATTATATTGCGGGATCTCTGCAGCACTGGGGACCTTAATCTCACATGTAAATTAGGCGCGGGAGGGCACAGAGACAGCCTAGGGGATCGCCACCTCCCCGGGTATTGTTTACTAATTGTTCGGGGGGCTTAGAGGCCAAATCAAGTCCGGGGATCGCCACCCTCCGGGGCTTTACTTAAATATGCAGGGTGGGCCTTGCCAGTCCGTGAAGCCTCGGTGGCCCTAGGCAGTGCCTTATTGGTTCTGTAATCACACTGGCAGTACTCATTGTGTTATAAAGTGATACACTCATAGAACCCTTGCAGTTGTAGAATTACCCAGGCTTCATTTATGTAATAGTCTGTTGGTTTATATTTGGTAGGTGCACCGCAAAATTACAATTGTTTTCCCTCATAACCTCCTATCAACCGCCGATTTTCACAATAAACTACAGACAAGTGTTGTCAGAAAAAGAAGACCCATACACTCACTTATTTATTGGTAAAAAAAAAAAACTTTATTAAAACAACACAAATAAATGGAAACGCAACTTTATTCGAAGAAACAACAGTATAACATGAAATTAGTGGGTGGGACTCCTCCGGAAGCAGCGTACAAAACCTGCAAGACAAAAAAGAAACATAAGCATGTGTGCCATGTCCAAGAGAAAAAGAAAGGTAGTCAGAATGAAAGGAAGAAAGTGAGAATGGGACAGAGAGCGAGCGAGTGGGTGGAAGGGAGAAGGGGAGGGAGAGTCAAAAGAACAGAGGGAGGAAGAGACAGAGCGTCGGCCTACTGCACCCAGTTCTCCTCCCGTCACCCATGTGTGTGGGATGCTGGGGTACGCGAGAAAGAGTGCGGTCCAGCAAGTCCTTAAAATGAAACAGAGATATGAATGAGGCCAGAGATTACAATATCATCTACGGCAACATCGCCTGCCTGCACCGGTGCACCCAGGCTGGTGCACCCCAGCCCCTTCCCCCGCACTGTGCTCAATTGCAGCTCCTGCGCACCGAGGCTTCACTGCTCACCTGCCACCACCGGTGTGTCCAACGTCGTGCTGGTGCAAGCTCCGACTTTGGGGTGCCTCTCTCAGGGTGGCAGAGCAGGTCTCCGGTCGGGGATGGTGTCTTGATACCACGAGGGAAGGCGTCAGAATGCCCAGGGCATCATCACGGGCTGAGTACCTGGTCCGCCGATTTTGGTGCAACTAACTCAGTGTCTGAAAAGGGACAAGTAATATAATGCTGGAAACGTCTTGAGGTAAATGAAGGTTTATTTCAAGCTTAATAGAGAACACCAGTTGAGTGCATCCTTCCTTCTTGAAGTACGATCTACCAACGGTTAGTGGTAATCGTGGTTCAAACAGGAGTTGGAGTGTACGAGAATACACAAGGTTAAATAATAATACGTTATGCCAACGTTCACATACAAAGGAACAGAGCGCATTTTAGAAGCATAATGTGCACGTGTAATGCAGTGGCGCAAGCCTGTGTGCATGTACACATAGTAATCAACTCACTACAGTGCCCCAAAAGCCAACGCCACGTGTCTGTAGGGCAGCGCTGCCCGCTGGCTCAGGCCTACAGTACGGTCCAGCAGGTCCTTAAAATGAGACAGAGATGTGACTGAATGAGGTCAGAGATCACATCATTACGCACGGCAACATCGCTTGTTCGCACCTGCGCACCCAGGCTGATGCACCCCACCCCTCCCGCAGCCCCGCGCTCAATTGCAGCTCCTGTGTACCCAGGCCCCACTACTCACCTGCTGTCATTGTTGTGTGTCCAAACACGACGGCCTGCGGGGTTCACAATTCAAATCGAGTTTTGATTGCGAGGATGGTGTACACCTCATGGATCCCTTTTTAGGTCTCGCCTGAGCCAGCGCATGCGCTGCTCTGCGAGACATTTAGAGGTGGGCTTTTAAAAGTACCACAGCTTTTGCTGGCCTAGTGCTTGCGGTTACGCGCATTCGTCATCGCTCATTAACTCTCTCGTCATCCACACACACAACCCGCCCCCCCCCTCTTCCTCATTAAGCATGCATGAGATCACTTTCACGGCCGCGTGACTTTCACAGCCGCGCAGCCAATGCTTGTTCTTTTTCATGTCAGTTGAAAGGAACCTCTGAAAACCCTACGATTGAGATGTGCTTCTTCTGTTTTGGAGGCAATTTTAAAATGTTCCTGAGTTTTGCCTCTGTGCAACTGGTCCGTAACTGTGATGCCCCATGTGACGCTGAGGAGTGCGTGCCTGTGCAGTATCCTGGCAACTGCAGCGCGTCTCGTGAAGAAGTTTTGTGCAGCATCATTGGTTGTGCACGTGACCTGGAGGAGTGTTTCCCTATGTGGTTTCCTAGCAAAGTCTGCGCGTCTCTTGAAAATACTTTGCGCTACATCATTGTTTGCCTGGCAGGCCTCACAGTTGCGTTTTTCCCCCCAGAAACGTTGTCGCACGAACTTGCATCCACCAACTACATCTGGCGTTTGGGTACTTATTGCGGGACCAGTGCAGTTTGTAGCAGGTCTGCATTGTTGCCAGGCAACAAAGAAACATATATATTATTTTTAATGATACTTTGCGGCTTGAACGCAGGTGCCTACTTGTTTGACAGACAATGAAGAAACTTTTTTGTTTTTAGGACGTGTTACGGAATGGACCTGCGTCCTTGAACTACGTCCACTCCCAACTACAGCTGGCTATTGGAAATCTATAGTGTGACGTGCATACTCACACACACGTTTGCATTTTATTTTCTTCTCTTTATATGAGGGTGGCAATTGTTTACGTAACAAGCAGTGTTGTGGCAGTGGCAGCCGGCATATTGTGAGCATTATCACAAGAATCTTCCTGGAAGACTGTTGGCTATTATGGAGATAAGGTTTGCTTCTGTTGATTAAGGTTCTCCTTTACAAGTTACTGCTCTGTACCGGTACCCAGAGGAAAGTCTGTGCAACAAGTATCACCTAAAAGGCTTTAGCAGCTCATTGGCTGCGTGACTAAAACAATTGGAGCTTGTTTATTCAGCAGCCGTTCTTCCTGTGACTGTATCACTGTTGCATCATTATACGTGTGTGTGTAGTTGTTTATATTTGAGTTGAATCCGTGAGCTGGCTGTGTATATTTAAACTAGGTGCGTGATTGATTCGGCACATTACACGTACACTGACTTCACGCACCCGCTGCATTTAATACTTCAAGTTCCTTCCTTATCGATGCGTTTCACGGCCCTACAATGTTGCTTTCCTTCTTTGCAGTAGGCTGTCTTTGCTTGTTGATTTTTTCTTTTAAGGAATTGCACAAGGTGGAAAAGGGACACTATCTATACTCGTCGGCTACATGTCCGCTGGCCAGGCTTCAGTCTGCATTGGCTTTAATCCCCTCTCCACTTCTAAGGTGAATTTCAGAGCCCCACCAGGGCTGGATTTGCCTTTCTGGCATTTCTCCGGTGCGCTGCAGACTGGAGGGCTGCCTCCAGAGCGAGGATATTGTGCTGCGAAGGCTCTCATCGGAAAAGCAAGGCTCCTAAGGTGAAAAGCATAGCAAAAAGAAATTTCCTTCCAGCCACAACCCCTCCAACATTGCTTATAAAGGCCAGGTCATACTTTCAAAATGAAATCTCTGATTTTCCTATGGGGTTTTCCACCACCACAAATGAATGCTTTCAAGCCAGCCCTGCATTGTGAACACTGAGATCTGCATTTCCATTTAGGCGCGCGACACCGGATGCTCCCCAGCTGACAAACTCCCTGGTCATCCCACAGTAAATAAAGAAAATAAATTGAGCGCTGTTCTGCACCGCTCATAAAACCCAGGAGACTTTATCATTTAATGACATTCCAATTTTTGCTGCCAGCATTCTCATGTTTTATGTGTTTACGTTCGCACAGCAGCAACTAAACTAATCATGGACTGTGCTGGGAGATGCACAGAATCCTTTTGCTCCCCACCCCTGCTGTATTAGCACACTACATTGAGTTATGGCCAACCATAGGGCGGTGTGATTTGATTTTCATAGCGGTATAATGACTGTATTGCAATTTGTTAATGATGTGCTGACTCAGAAGGGCCATGATTTAGTTCTGCATGTTGAGATCTGACTCGTGTGCTGTACTTAAGGAAGGAAGCGACAAAGCTGTCACACCTCTTTCCTATAAGTCTGCCTCCTTCTGTACCCCAGTCACTATGCATTCAAGCGTTGCATCTTATTTTATCCGAGGCAGTTTTTGCAGTATTCCACGCTTGAGTTCTTTTTTTAATAACTCCAAGTAATATGTTTATGAATAGCTTGACTTTTACAGAAACGCAGTTAAAGGATCTACTATGGGCCGATCTCAAATGAATGTCTCCACAGAAAGTAATTGTAAGACAAAAGACATTTAATTCAGTCAGTTGCAGTTTAAACACCATCAGGCTATTTTATTCCCAAATAAATGAATGAATAATTAAATAAAAACAATAAATACATCTCCATCAGCTTTACAGGTCTTGGGCAATCATTTTAGTTCAATCTAATAATTTAAGTTACAGGTCCTGCATGTAAGATGACATTGGCATAGCCAATAGGTCTCGCCTTTGGGACCTTATAAGTGTTTAGCCATGCAACAGTTGATGTTGTTACACTAATGATATTGTGCTGCATAACTAAATACTTATAAGGTCCCAAAAGCGAGACCTATTGGCTATGCCAATGCTTGTTTTTATTGCGCATTGTGATATGCGACGTGGATTCGGCCATATCACCTGAGGCAGTGTGGAAAAACTGGGACGTGGCGTCGTCGTTATCCTATTTATACGTACGCAAAGTGGGCTGGGCTTGCGTACGCCAGGCCAGCATAGGGGTGTGAATAATTATTCCGGGGACCTGGGCGTTGTTCATTTCCTGCCTGGCCAGGAAGTGTACTTATGAGTGTGTCCCTGTTGCAGTTTTGACGTCGCACAATTCGCAATTTACATTAATGTAGCATGTACCGGGAGAGCGGCAACTATCACTAATGAGATGCTGTCCGAAAACATTGAATGGCCAACATCACATGTCCTTGTCAAGCTTGTGGATATGAGCAGACACGCATTTCAATGGTGTGCGGTATTATTGAAAGTGTTGCTATCGCGAAGCGCACACATGTGAATGTGCTCGGATGGAGGGAGGATCAGCAGTGAGGCTACGTCATACACAGTGATAACGCTCATTACAGTCAAGCAGTGCATGTCAAACGTGAATCTGAAAGTCTCACATATGACACACTACTATACTGGTGAAGCCTGACAACAGAGCATACTGCAACACAAATCTACACATTACTCTTTACTGTTTGTCACATGTGATCTAGGATGTGCACTCTGCCCGTGGCTAATGATACCCCTTCGAGCCACCAAAACCCAGGCCGAAAGGGAGCACAATAATGCGCACACACACACACCAGGGGCATCATGTAACACACATTTGTGTTTTTGATGTAACGTTTCAGATGCATGGCCATCACACGTGGAAGGCTACTGTACAGATCATGAATATTGATCAAGATGATCGTTGCATGTTGTGTGTAGTATAAGATATGTGTACACAGCAAAAAACTTTTCAAAAAAGCTCTCTAAGCAGAAGAGGTGTCTCGCATCAAACGCTGTAGAGAGAATGACTAAAATGGGTGGGGTCCTCCAACTGTTATAATGGGAAATGTTATGAACCAATCAAATGCTGTTTTTTTAAGGTCACATGGCAATCGCGCTGAGCCCGCAAGGAGGCGGCACCCGACGAGATTTTGATAAAATATATTTATCATCGCATAAGTTTATTACAGTTAGAAATATGTAAATGTTTAAAATATTTTAGATTATCGCTTGCTCTCATATACACTTTAAACTTATTTACATATAGTTTTGAGACATAAAAAAAAATGAGGGAATGGTGTACCCGGCGCGACACCATACGTCTATGATGTAACACAGGGCCTGGCAGCGTGCACTCGTCGCATACGCAACGCGCAGCGGGCGCGACCCCATACGTACATGACGTAACGTGCGGCTTGGTACTGCGTACCCGTCGCCTACCAAAGTAGCAGCTGGCGCGTCCTCATACGTATATGATGTTACGCGGGACACGGTGCCACGAACCCGACGGCTACGAAATACGCATCATTTACGAGTTTAGCAATATGGCGGATAGGATTCGCGTGCTGATGGAGCTTGGTACACTACCGGTACAGGACTCCAGTTTTCTCCCCCCAAAAAATATATATATACATATTTTTTTTGAAGATCTAAAACATTACATAATTTTTAAAGTTAAAAAAGGATAATGGAGTTACAAAATATTACCCCAAAAAATAGAAAAAATATAGGTTTTATAAATATTAAAATATGAAATTAACATTTTAAAAACCTTCGAAATTAACTGAAAAAACCATAGGTTTTACAGACGTTATAGTTAGGAATTAGCATTTAAAAAACGTTTGAAATTCACTAAAAAAACATAGGTTTCAGGGACGTTATAGTTAGTTGGACATTTGACTCATATAAAACCATAGAAATTCCCCCGTTATAGTTAGTTGAGCTAACTATAACTCGCGCGCCAGCAATGCAAAATAAGAAGTCACATATTACATCACTCATGACATGGTCCGCAACATCACAGTTATTCTTTTCCAACTCTTCAAGTTGATCTAAGAAATTATATTAAGACAAAGCCAATTATATTTGATAAATTAATAATGAGACACTTGAATAATGTTTATGATTACTCTGAAGTGGCTCCTGATTGCAAGAATGCAGAACAAAAACAATAAATTAGATAGAAATGTATTTAGAATTTTTATAAAGTGCTTGTTGCCCCTTTTCAGTCACTTTGAAGGATAAGCAGGAGGTGGAAGCTGGATGCTAACATTCTTAGTCAAAAGACAAATTAATCAAATTCTACCAATGTCGATAAGAATTAGTTTGTAAACACTTGGAGAGGAAGGAATCTGTAGTCCAGCAATAATCATGACTAGGTTGTACACTGAAAGAAAGCCACACCCATTTTAGGCCTCTAACCAGGAATTGGAAAAGGTTTGGTTAATTCGACACCAGGAAGGGAAGACCGTGCCAAATGGGAGTTTTGGTCTTTGGCATGCCGATAGCCAGCACAGAAGAGGAGTGTTTTTAACCTTGTGTGTAATCCAAGGAACTTTCTGTTTTACTTGATACATTAATTTCCCCATGTTTCCCTTATCTCCTGTCCTCTTTTTCGTTCTGGTAGACCCCTGATTCATAGCCCCCCTCATAAAATGTTGACAGTTCTCCTCAGGAGTGTTCTGTGACTTGACAGCTGAGACTGAGAAGAGATTGTAAGATAGTCTTCTTACGCAGAATAAACTCTGCCTTCTACCTTTAATAGATTCTTTGTGATATATAACAAGTTCCTTCTAGTCCTAGGTTTATGCCTAGTAGTTGTAGAGACCTTCTGCAAAAACTCTCACAATTGCTCTTTCGTGGGTAAGAAATTGAGTGTGGCAGATCACAGGCTTCAAGCAGGTATATTGTAAGATTTTTGAGAGGTAGTTTGAGTCTAGAGGGTCCACACCACACACACATCTCCCTTCAGGGGAAAGTGCCTCATACAGCACTCGTAGCGGAGAGGGGTTGGCATTTCTAGGCCTAATGCATGATTAAATAGAGTTCGATGTTAGATAAAAATCATACTAGGACCTGCTTTGGCTATTCCTTGTGCATCATGGCAAGCCACTGACAAGCCTGTCACCTCACTGGCTTTCATGTGTTCAGAGTGAAAGATTTAGAGAAAGTATAAAGGCAAGAGAGGAGCAGAAGGGGCAGACAAGAACATTATTGCATAACAAAAGTCTCTGACCACTTAAGCGGTTGTATATGACCTCTACGTTTTGTTCTTTCAGGGACCCGTGACCTTCCATGATGTTGCTGCATATTTCTCAGCAGAGGAGTGGAAGCTTTTACATGAATGGCAGAAGGAGCTTTACAGGAACGTAATGAAGGACATTCAACAAGCATTGATGTCGCTGGGTAAATGAACAGTGGCCAAATGAAATGTATAAAATGCATTTTAATTGTCTGTATCCATTCAGCTTGACAAAGTACATTTTATTTTTCATGACAGAAGTTTAAAATCTCAGGGTGCCATGGCTAAATATAGCCAGAAAATGCCAATATAATTTTTCCAGGGCCCGCCTCTGTAGTTCTAAATGTTCCACTTTCTGTAGGCCAATCTCTGTTATAGTGTGAACTGCTTTCTTGAAGTATACGACTGTGCACTGCATCTTCATGGTCTTTACTACGGCGTGTACTGCTTTCCCTGAGCCATTTCTTTGGTAGTGTGTATGCTACTAACACAATGTTTATCATTGCATTTTTAAATTTCCTTTTAAGTTAAACTGCGTGCTCACCAAATCGCTGAACAAGGATAATTGAAGTCTAAAAATGTTATTGAGATCTCTCTGGACTCATCTCATTATGAGCTCACCTCTTCTGCCACATTACTCTGTATGCTACATTACTGTTGCATGACAGTCAAACACAGCATAGACACAACATCAAACTTGACTTAATAAAAACATTGTTTTATGAAACGTCTCAGCCTGTCATGGGTTTACCTTTACCACCTGATTACTTACTTCTTCTCAGGATTTTATAGAGAAGGCAGGACTGGGGTGGTACAGCTGTGCCTACCAAAATACTTTACCCTTCCTTCTAGTGTCTTCCAACTCCCTTCCCACTTTTCAAGAATTCGCAATTAAACTTGAGTTTATTGCCACTACATCAACCAGCATTCACAATAGCTACCATCCTCTTGGCGAGAACAACTCTTTTGTCGATCACTGCATGGAATGCATAATCTTCAAATCACGTTTACTTACATCCTTGTTGGAGCTTTCAACCATCTCTGGGATAAGCCCAACGATTGCTTGTTTTGCTTCTTTGCCAAAATCATGCAAGAGAACAGCGTGACATGGCACTGTTCAAAACTCAAACATACTAAAGGGGCCTACTTAATGCTTTAGAGGATTCTGCTTTGGTCATTGTCTTAATAATAGTTTACTAATTTGACCATTTTCATATTCACTTCTCAATTATCTTTACTAGAGCTATTACTGTGGGACAACCCAAGAATCAACAACTTCAAAATGAATCTATCTTGATTTCCAGAGCACCATGACGTGAAGGATGACGGTAGCATATTTAATGATACCATAATTGGAATTGTTGATGCCATGATTTGTTGAAATCATGCTTAGGCTTCTGAAACAAGATCTCAGATATGTGATACAAGCACTGGTTTATCCAGGCTTGACTGTGTCAATGCTGTTCTCACTGGCATTCCTAAGATTCACCTTCCCCTAGTCAGAGCCTCTTTGCATTCTGCAGCACATTGATATCAGGCATTAGCACCTTTCATCACATCATCTGTACTATACTCTTTAGGCTTGCTCTGCTGTCAGGGCATTCCCTTTTAAACAAAAAAATGTATCTTGAACCAGTAATTTCTGGAATATGCTCCTAGAGTTTGGAAAAACAATTCTGCCTTGTATCTGCACTATTGCCTGTGTCTTGACTTTCTAATGAAAGCTAAAAAAAACATTCTTGGTCAGTATTTCTCTCTTATTTCTACCTAATCTCTGGATTCTGCCCTAATAGTTCTCTTGAGCTCACATTATGAATCTAGATGTTTCAGTTTCCAGTTGGATTTTTGTACTCACAGATGTTGATCTCTCTGGCAATCTGACTGCAGTTATCTGGACGTTCTTGATTTGTTTTTGGCAAAGAGCCTGAATTACCTTGTACTTAATGGTTATTATTCTTTTTATTGGCATTTGCATGATGATAACTTGTCATTATGTACGTTTCTACCTGATGCGTACTTGATATCTTGCATTGTACTATTTATATTGATAATGCACACTGATGCTGTAGGACCATGTACATGCCACACAAAATACTTAATAAGTGAGTTTCCAAAGTTAGAAATACTGGCAGAAACTGCTAAGGAACTACAAGATTAAGAGACATCATAATGGGGACGAAGCAATACAGAAGATGAGAACCGAATGAAATGAGTGTCTTATTGAAGCAAATGTTCAGGAGGGAAGCATTCTGAAACTTTGGAACTACATTACCAGGATCATTTACAACAATAACCCTTTGGAGCCTTTCAGAAATAAATACATGGGGACTTTTATGAACCCATAATCCTCCAAAAGAGACATGGGTGTCTCCACATATTGTCCTGAAGAAGACTCCAAACAAGGAACAAGTGTCATGTTGACTTTATGGTGTCGCAACATTGACGGTGAAACAGTCTGTACCATACATGTTGGCTGGTGCAAAAGCGAGGCATCTGTACTAACCAGTTCCAAATTAAACATAGTTGTAGGTGGACAAACCCTACAAATGAATCAGGTTGAGCCTTCAGATTGTATTTATCTTCACACATGCACTTTTGGTATATCACGAGCACTTAGCACACTTCGCGCAGAGCACCTGGTTATGTGATATTGCCTTTTCAGGGAAATTATCTGATGTGAGCCAATATATCATTTATTAAGTGCTTTAATCATTTCAGTTTCTGCGTGCAAAATTAGTTGCTTTTGTCATAAGTCAATTGTTGGGAGTATCATAGACATTGGACTGCGACAAGAATTGCTAAATAGTATTGAAGTCTTCCAACAAAACTACATTCCTTCTATATACAGAAATTGAGAGGCAGCACAAAGATCCATAAAGGGGAAATTTGAAAAGAAAGATGCGGAGTTGCACAGCCATGAATATAATCAAAAACAACACAAAGATAACTGAACTTGAAATGAGGACAAGCATCATGGGGGTGCGAGAGCAGAAAGAGAATGAGCAGTGAAGAAAATGTTTAAAGATTGGAAAGGATGGAATCCATAGGCATGGAGACCAATGAGCAGGAAAAAGCTGTAATTTAGACTAGAGAAAGTGATTAGAATCTTAGTAATGTGTAAATCAGAAACACTTTACTGATTATGAAACACACCTTGTTGAAAATAGCAGCCAAAAGCAACACAATAAATATTCACAGGCAGTGAAAGTGGAGGACTAAATGTGATCCATAACTTGGGGGCAGAGGAGGAAAGAGTGGATAGAGAAGGGGAAGTGGATAGAGAAGGGGTAATGAGAGTGTGCGATGGAGGGACACAGTCATGAGAGAGAAGACCGGAGAGAAGAGGATTTGTTTCTTTGAGTTAAGGCGAGGATAAATCTGTAACATCAGAGTTGGATGGCATTAAGACATGAGGGAATAGGGTCACAAAGATCAAAGGAAAAGAAAAACCTGGAAATTGGCAGAAGTGACAAGTAACAGAAGCCAAAATATAAACTAAGAGGGTAGTTAGCTTAAATAAGGACAGACCCTTGAGGGACATCAGAACAAACTGGTAGAGCATGAGCAGGAAGACAAGACTAAAAAACTAAGTATGGTTGTTGAGAGAAATGAGAATGAACCAAAGGCAATTTACCAAAAGAGAGGACAGTAAGTAGAACAGAGCAATCCGCAACATAAAAGGAAGTAGAAAGGTTAAGAACAACAAGAGGAGAAGAATGTTTTGGATAGCGAGCAGGCGTGAGCTAGGAGGTGACAGATAGGACTGCAGTTTCAGGAGAACACAGTGGTGAGCTCCTGATTGAAACAGCTAGAGTACAAAATAGGAAGAAGCATTGGAAAAGCCAATAAGTGTTACCTGTGGGTGAGCTATTAGCTGTCTCAGTCTGGTGGGGGTGGTGACTGAGAAAGGCAGTAAATCGGTGGAGAGCAGGATAATATATAAAAAAAAAAGTGCTATAGCCGTTTTATAGCATTCTTTTAATTTTTTTATTTTGTCTGTTGGAAAGGAGAGACGAAATGGACAAGGCAAGTGTGGAGAGGAGAAGGACCAGTAACTGGGTGGGTGAGGGTTAGGTGAAATGGACTGGAAGGTGGGGGCCAGAAGAAAGTGGTACAGGGCAGTTGGAGTAAAGAAAGAGTTAACCACAGAAATTAGACCATCGCTTCCTGGTTATTTCTGTTGTACACAAAGTGCAACCGTCAAATGCCTCCACGATGTATACCCTGTCATGTACCCTGCCATGTACGTTTGCCGTGTTATGTACCATCCCTGCACCATGTGCCCCCTGTCGTATAACTTCCCTGAACCACGTGTGCCCTGTCCTGTACCCTCCCTGCACCACGTGTGCTGTGTCGTGTACCCTCCCTGCACCACTGGTGCCCCGTTGTGTACCCTGCCTGAACCATATGGGCCCTTTCGTGTATCCTCCCTGCACCATGTGTGCCCTGTCATGTACCCTGCCTGCACCACATGTGCCGGGTCGTGTATACTCCCTGCACCACGTGTGCCGTGTCGTGTACCCTCACTGCACCACAGGTGCCCTGTTGTGTACCCCTCAAGAAAACATGCACCCAGACGAAATTGTGGAAAAGAAAACCATGATTCTCAACGTAGCCAAAAATGACTATTTTTGCATTTGCCAAATTGGTGCACCTCAAACCTATGAAAGCACACTAAGCTTATGCAAAATGACATACTAACATTCCACAAAATACTGTAATAATTTGTGCTGTGCAAGGTCACAGGTTCCATATTTAGCTAGAAATGCCAGTTTAACCTTTATTTTGCCAACTAAGTATGCAAGGTTGGCCCCAATTTTATGGTACAACATCATCTACATATATGCCACTCTAATCGATATGCGTAGTGACGTATGGTATACTGTTATCATGTGGTGAGTTTGGTTTGGTCTTTATTGCTTTCAAACTTTCTAAGCTGTTTTGGAATACGTGAAACGTAAAAAATGAAAGAATTGCCAAATTGTGCTTTCAGATGAAAAAGCAACACAGAGTGGAACTATTTAAAAAGCTCTTGCACCAGAAATGCTGAAGCATCTTCACGTTCACTGGGGACAAGGTGTCATTCAAAGGTCTACATCTGGCACCAGACGTGCTTCTCTGGGTAGCAAGCAATGACACCAATAAGAAGGATGTGGCACTATGGGCAGTGTAGGCGGATGGGATGCCAACTTTAGAACTGGGTAACCAGTTTCGAGTCTCAACGTTATCTCAACATCCTGTAATTCTAGACAAATCACTGAATCTCCCCTTTCTTAAAAAATAAACATAAATTAACTTGTATAATGTAACTGGTGCTCCTGTTAAGCGCCCCATGACTTCCGGTCGGGTCGAACATGCGCTGTTTAAACATGCACACAAAAAAGGATAGTACCTCAATCGCAGTGCGAGGGAGGGATGGAGGGAGACTAATTAAGTGCTGTTCTTGGTCCATGCTCCACACGAAGACAAGGAAGTGACAACATTGCACGGGCTACTGAATTAGAAAGCAGCTAATAAAAGTGATAATGGTGCCAACAAATCGTAAGTAATAGGCAGACTAAAAGCCCCTTCTTGGAGAGTTACTCCACCCCCCCTCGATACAACAGATCATCGCCATAGTGACAGCACATGTGCGTTGCCTGCAGGCTTGACATAAAAAGGATATGTGCAACAATGATGAGGTACCCATTCAAGAAGCTTCAAAATCAAGATGGTGGCCAGAAGGTTGTAGAAAATGTTTTTGAATGCAAGAAAGATAGTAGTATGCTAAAAGACCGAGGGGAAGAAGGGTGTGGGCTAAAAATGCCAAAGGATATTAAAATAAAGGATAGAGAAGTTGTGTATGTGACTGCTGAAAATCACGGTGGAGAAATAGAGGCAGGCCACAGTAGCAGAAGTAGAGGGAAATGAGTTGGGAAGTTACATTTTAAAAGTAAAGATTACAAATAACTGTGCATGCTCCATCTTTTCTGTCTGTCTCTGTAGTAGCATATGTACTGTTTTTACTGGGTCTATCTTTGTATGGCCATATGCTCAGTTTTTATTCATTCAGATTATACGTATTCACATGTTCTTATAGTGCTATTTCTATCCCACTATAATTGTCACTTTACCATTGTTAGCCATTACCGTAACTAAGTGGTCATATTTTCACCATATGCACCCTTGCCAACTCTAGCTTTCATATAATGATCATATCTAGCGCTCCGTTCTGCAGACCTTAATATTTTCATCCTGTATATCCTTTCCCACAATTGTCTATCAATTCACACTTTGTTCCATGTGTATGTTTCTGGTTAGTATGCTTGTTCCAAAAGAACTTCGATTGTCATTCAGTCCTCCTTTCCTCTAGGTTCTCCATGATACACCTCTACTCTGATACACCTCTACTCTATTTGGCTGTTGCACAGCATATGCAAAATAATTCTTTTTTTTGGTTCTAATGACAGGTCCTCTTATTGCCACCTCCGTCTTTTCATTGAGAGCGAAAGACCAGGAAGATCTGTTCTCCATGGACCATCAGGGATTTGAAGGAAAAGCTGGGGTTGATTGTGTCCTAAGTAAGTTTGCATCATAGACGTGTCCTCATGGAGCAAATTGTAAAGCCAATTTATTTTACAAATGATACTGCGCCCATGTACAATCTCCAGGTGAGGTTATGCTATGGCAATTATTTGTAAAGCACTTTATTCCATGCTAAGTTCACCTCAAACTGCCTAAGATCATCTCTTTTTCAACCACGTCAAAGAAGGAGTTACTTCTTGGTTTTTTTTAGATAGTGCCATTGCACTGCCAAATATCAGAATGTTTTAAGATAAATCGTACATGTATTTACTTAACAATGTAGTTACATGTTTACCACTGTGTGATTTATTATTGTTCTCAGAGTCTTTAAGAAAGTACCCTTAATTTATAGTGCCTAGATGAAATGCACAAATGAAGCTAACCTGTATGCCTCCCGTTCCCTCAAGATTTTGGACTACCTACGTCACTGGGGATAGGTTAAATACAGTGCTTACTGGAGCCTTCACTCTGTTCGATCTTACAGCTGCAAGGACAACCGGTGCAAATCCAAAAATCCCTAGTTTTGGGGTTGTAAGGCAGCCCCTTGAAGCAAAAGTACATTTTGCAAAATTCTTTGAGTGCCAGAGCTGCATAGTAATCTTTTAAAAGGGGAGTTGTTTAGAGTAGCATTTCTCATGCTCTGAGCACAATTGGCAGAATCCCTTGACTGAATATTTACGGGATCCTTTAACAGAACTAGACTTAGCCTATGTTTGGAGTAATCAGATTAAATTTCAAAAATTGGAAAGTAAGGATGATTTCATATACACACAACTTAAGTCACAAGAGTATCTGTCAATGTCAGTAGCTTGGAATATATATAAAAAATATATACTGTTTACCATAGCGCATTTAGGCAACAGTGGCCTAATTATAAAGCCGAGTCAGTTGATTGGGTATTGATAGCAGTGAGAACCTTCTCCACATTATAAATCTTTGTCCAACTCTCCTAAATAATCATTATTCTTTGCTGAGACCTATACTTCTAATAGCAGTGGTTAGGACAGCAAAATAAGCAATAGCCTACTTGCTTGAAAGGTACCAGCAAACAAATGATTTTGTGGATTATGAAGTGTACTGTGCATGTTAATGTATTATTAAATCCTGGATTGGTAAGAGAAGTTTATCTTAGCCATGTTATTGTTTTTTTGTATTTCTATTGTAATGATTTTTGTGTAATACAGAGGTTAGCGGCCAGTGTGAACTGTTTAGTATCCAGCGGAAATGATAGAAGTCATCCTTATTTGACAGGTGATACCCTTACCAGTTCCGATGTGATATTTGGGATGAATTGCGATGAAGACCAGTATGTGGAAGAGGTCCAGGATTCAAATGGAAGGCAGAGTCTTGGTCGCCCCAGCACAGGTCAGGAAAAACCTATAGAGCTAGTGTGCCAGTTAGACGGAGAGTGGTTTGCTAGGGACTTAACTACCCATTTCTGGAGGGGGGGGTTTGAAAAGATGTGTGAAACCTCCACCCAAAGCCTTTGTGGTTGAGAGTAAAGTGTTAAAAGTCAGAGAGGTGGCTGGGATTTGTGTGTGCCAGTGGGGGAGTGAGACCTGGAGGTACGAGGTCTGAGACTGCCGCGGGGACGCAGGGGGCCCGAGTGGGCGCCTACGATTGAGTGCCCCTTGCCTTGGTTTCAGGGCGTCCACGCATCGGTGGGCGCCGCTAGGTGCATCTGACGGCATCCGGCGCCCCCGGGGCCTTGGGTTGGCTCGTTGGCCCTAGTCTTGGGGCGGCCTTGTACGGGCTCCTGTTCGGCGGCCAGGTCGAGCCGCGGGAGGCCGCTACTGGGGGTTTCTCCTCCTCGCACTCTCCCCTGATCTCCCTGGTCTTGCGTGGGGAGCCCCGAAGGCAGCCATGACGAGCGATAAAGGAGGTAGTGGCCCACCCAAGCAGGGCCCCATTGATAATTTCAATGGTCCGGGAGCGGCAGCTGGGGCTTCCGCAGGGCAGCAGGGGACAATGCCAGATAATGCGGCACTCATGGCCGCTATCACCCAATCCAGAGATATGTTGTATACCAAAATAGGGACGGTTGGCTCAGATGTTATGCTTCTGCGGCAAGATTTGCGCAATGCGGTGTCCCTCATTGCGGAGGCTGAGACCCGTATCTCCGGAGTGGAGGACGATGTTACCACACTGAAGAAAAAGGTGGCTGTCATGGCGGCTGCTCAGAAGGGGCTTGCGCTGCGAGTGGAGGATGCCGAGGGACGGGCCCGACGCAATAATCTGCGCTTCGTTGGGTTTCCGGAGGGATGCGAGGGGGGCAACATGGAACGCTTCCTCACGCAGTGGTTGGAGAGTTGGCTCCCTCCGGATGCCTTGTCCCGTTGTTTTGTGGTGGAGCGGGCTCACAGGGCACTCATGCAGAAGCCTCCACCGGGAGCTCGCCTTTCGGCCAGTGATAGCGAAGCTACTGAACTACCTTGATCTCAACGTGATCTTGAAACAGGCCTGTCTCAAGGGGCCCCTGCTCTACGACAACGTACGTATCCTCATTTTTTCTGATTACACGCGGCTGGTGCAGCAACAGCGGCAATCGTTCATGGCGGCAAAGGTCCGTCTGAGAGACCTCAAGCTTCCGTATGCTCACCTGTTTCCTGCCTGGCTACGAGTTGTATATCGCTCCCACACCCACTTCTTCGACTCCCCAGAAGAGGTCTTCAAAGGGACTGATGAGACAGTTCGGGTGCGGGCACACACGCTGCTTGGAAGGGAATCCGACTCCTCATCGGGCGACACGGCCCGGAAGGGACTCCGGTGGCACCAGAAGGGTATCCGGCTATCGCAATCCCAGCGCCGCTCTCAGTCCTGTGGTGCTTCCTCCCGGACTGGGCGACAGACATTGGCAGACTGATTGATGGGTCCACAAGGGACTGTGGGGTTCTAAGCTAATTTATGTTGATCGGAGAGACTCTGACAAGGGCTGGGACCTCATCCAGGCTCTCGCTGGCTGGGGACATGCCCAGGAGACATGGGCTGTAAGTTGAGGGATCCATTGGTCGAGGTGACGCGACAGATGCTTCAGTGTATTTGAGGTATAGGGTGGGGGGTTTGTTGGGTGGAAATTGTTTATGGGTGCAGATCGCACTTTTACTGATGGTCCGTTACTCCTCACGCATGCACCGAAACGTTCTCTTCCTCGCTGTAGTTGTAGATACTGTCCCAGATGGCTAGCATACCCAATAGGGGCAGGTGACCCCAGGTTCTTAATTGTTAGCTGGAATGTGCGTGGTGCCTTGGACAAGATTAAACGGGGGCCATTCTTCAGCAGGCTAAACGGGCAGGGGCGGACATCCTTATGCTACAGGAAACCCACCTCATGGGTACGAAGGCCCGCTGCTTTCAGCATTCAAGTCTTCTATGCCGGCTTCACGAGGGGATCACGGGGGTGGCAATATTGATACACCGCAGGATCCCTTATACACATATTAAACAGTGGACGGACACTTGGGGGCATTACCTATTTCTCCGGGGTATGATCGAGGAGGACCCCCTGCTGCTGGGCAGTGTTTATGCCCCACCCCCCCAAATTACAATGGAATCTGGTAGAGCGGCTCATGTCCCTTTGGGAAGACATACCTGATGCATTATCCGTGGTAGGTGGGGACTGCAATGATGTTATGGACCTGGCTAGGGATCGATGGAGGGCTGGACTGGAGGGTGGTCATCCCACGAGATTGTTCTCCCTAGTGACAATGCTCAATTGGGTGGATGTATGGCGGCGCCTCCACAGAGATAGTCGGGAATTCACCTACCTCTCTGCGGTCCATGATTCCTACTCCAGAATTGATTATCTCTTTGTTCCCCGCGTGGCGGTTGGCAGGGTGGTGTCCTCGGAGATTCTTCCACAGGGCCTGTCGGATCACTCCCCGGTAGCTCTAACGCTCCAAATAGGGCAAAAGAAACAACCGTTCAGATGGCGCCTTTCAGTGTGGCATCTGCAAAATGAGGGCTATAGGGAACACATGAGCAAAGCTATAGATCGATATCTGACGATCAACGTGGGGTCTGTTCTTGGAGTCAGGACAGTATGGGAGGCACTGAAAACCACACTGAGGGGGGCAGACATTTCCTGGTGCACGGCAGCGCGTAGGGAGCGCAGGCAAGAACTGCTGCAGGTAGAGGCAGGCATAGAGGCACTAGAACGCAGGAGTCGGGAGGCAGAAGGCGGGCAGGCTCGGAGACAGTTATTGTTGGCTCAACAGAACTCTGCAGCCCTTCTGATGGATGAGGCCTGCCATGCATGGCTGGCAATGCGTAGCAGGGTATATCAGTAGGGTGATAAATCTAGCAAGATGCTACATCGACTCTGTCAGGGGACGTTTCATTCTCAAGCCCTGCCGGGCGTCTTAGACCCAGTGGGCGAACCACTTACAGATCCACTGGCCCTTGCGGAAAACTTTGCCACATATTATGCGGATTTGTACGCTCTCAAGGAATGCTTACACGCCGCCACTATTGATAAATTCATAACTGATCTTCCGCCTAAAGCCGTCTGGGATGAGATAAGGGACCAGTTGGAGCTGCCACTGACGGACTAGGAGTTGGGCGCGACCTTTGGGGAACTGAATCCCGGGAAGGCGCCGGGCCCAATGGGTTCCCTAGTGAATTCTTTAAAAGCTATTTCATGCAACTAGCCCCTCATTATCGATCCGTGGTGGAGGAGGCTTGTGAGCGGGGCTTACTTCCTCCGGACTGGAGACATGCGGAGGTGATGGTGTTCCATAAGCCGGGCAGGCCCCTGGAGCAGCATGCTTCATATCGCCCCATTTCCCTCTTGAATGTGGAGGCGAAGATTCTGGCCAAAGCACTGGCCAATCATCTTCTGCCCCACATCACCAGCATGGTCCACCCGGACCAGGCTGGGTTTATGCCCCAGAGGGCGACCAGGCATAACATCAGGCGGGCACATGTAGCGATGGCGGCTATCCGGCAGTTGGGGGAACCGGCGGCGCTTTTATTGGCTGATATGGACAGGGCGTTTGACTCCCTGAGCTGGGTGTATTTGTTCGCATTGCTGCGAGGACTCAACCTTGGACCGTGCTTCCTTTCCTATCTAATGCTCCTATATACTGATTTGACAGCGTCAGTGCGGGTGGCCGGTGCAACCTCATCCACTTTCTCTATCAGGCGGGGCATGCGGCAGGTATGTCCCCTGTCCCCTTATTTATTCGCTTTGGCTATGGAGCCATAGGCTGCATGGGTGCGCATTGATGCACAGGTGCGGGGATTTGAATGGGCGGCAGGACTATCAGATAGGATCGCATTATTTGCGGACGATGTCCTTTTCTTTCTCTCAGCCATGGACAAAACGGGGCTGCGGCTACTGCGTATCATGCAGATTTTTGGGGAGACATCTGGATTATATATGAATCTCCGTAAATCCACGTTATGGATTCTCGGAGATCGGACGGGCGCCGGTGCGTGGATCTTCTCTGTCCAGCTGGTGGTGGGGGGTCTGAAATACCTAGGAGTGTTCTTGTCACATGTGCCGGCAGTCTCCTGGGAGCGTAACCTGGTTCCAGTGTGGGAAAGAATACGTGAAGACATCAAGTCCTGGTCCCGAATGCCCTTGTCAATATATGGCAGATCGGCCATATTTAAGATGGTGGCGCTCTCCCGGCTCCTCTATCAGTTACAGAACCACCCCTAACAGATCCCGTCCTAATGGTTTCGACAAGTGAATGCAGCGCTTGGGCAGTTTCTATGGGAGGGAGGAAGGGTGCGGCTGGCTTTGCGAACCTGTTCTTGTCCACTTATTGCGGGGGGCTAGCGTCCTCTGATATTCACTCGTATCATCAAGCCTCACATCTGCTGGTCCTTAATGAGTGGTGGTACGGTAACCGGGATGACCCAGCATACGCGGTGGAGCGGCAACTCATGGGACACCACTCGCTGCATACCTTTCTTTATTCAGCGCCTTTGCGGGGCTCACTTCCATTGGCTACACAGGTGGTATTCCAGATCTGGAGACAGGCGCTGCGACGGATGGGGTGGTGGAACACACTGACCCGGGAGACTCCCCTCTGGAATAATGGGCGCCTATCACAGCTGGCGGCCCTACAGGGTTTCCGGGGGTGGGATAATATTGCCATCTCAGTCCTGGGGGATGTAATGAGGGGTCCGACGCTCAAATCCTTTCAGAACCTTCAGAAAGAATTCCTCATGCCGCAGTCCCAGTTCTATCGCTATCTTCAATTTAGGCATGCCCTGTCTCCCAGCTTGGAAGGCGTGGAGTCCCTGCCGGAATTCGGCCCATTGGAGGCAAAAGTTTTTATGGGGGACCTAAAAGACCATAAAATCTCCCAGATTTATCAGTCCCTGGTTACTCATTGCTCTTCCAAGCTTCAGAAGCTCCGGGGGGACTAGGAGGGAGATGTGGGTCCACTGGAGGAGGAAGACTGGTCCGAGGCCCTGGCTGCTCCAAGGGGGGCGGCCATAGCCATACGACTCCACCTCATCCAGTTCTAATCTTACACAGGGTTTATTTTACACGAGCGCGCCTGTGGAAGGCTGGGCTGATAGCCTCTCCTATGTGTCTTCGATGCAGTCGAGAGGAGGGCACATGTATCCACACGGTCTGGCATAGTCCTTCCCTAGACCGTTTCTGGATTTTTTTTTTTACCTGCCTCTCGGAGGCCCTGGGGTGGGAACTCCCCCGCACACCGCGATTGGCCTTGCTTCATGTTATGGAAGGAATAGGAGGTAATATCCACAAGCGGCATTTGATGCAATTGGGCTTTACTCTAGCGAAAAGGGCCATTGGCAGGGCATGGAAGGCGCCGAGGGCCCCTTCGGTGGCCGCATGGAAGAATGGCCTGGACATTTGTATGGGGCTGGAACAACCCATTTTTGTTGCTAGAGGGTGCCCACACAAACACTACAAGATCTGGAAACGATGGGCGGATTATCGGGCCTGCTGTTGGATCCACCATCAGCAACAGAGACTCACCCGTTGGGTTGACGTATGTGCACATGTTTGGCGTGCGGAGGTGCTGTGTGGGGGGGCCCAAGGGGGTAGATTCCCCTACTACATTCATAAGCTTTGATCGGGAGTATGAGGACTCCGTGCGATCGGGGGGAGTGACGGGGGGAGGGAGTTGGGGCAAATCTTTATATTGTTATTCATGTTTTATTACATCCACGTGCAAAATGTCAAAGTCATGATTTTTGTATGGTCTGATTGTGCAGTTGTCTCTGGAGTGCACAATATATGTGCATCTTGACAAATAAAAATGTGTTTAAAAAAAAAAGTCAGAGAGCTATTAAAATGTATTAAACATAAAAAGGTAAATCACTTTCTTTTAAACAAAATACAACTTGTGTATTGCAATAAATGAGCTCTAAAGGTGAGATTTCTCATCCTCTGCAGCAAGTATATCACACAACATTATAATTATTTTGGTAAAGGGAAAGCGGCCCTTTAGAATTAATGAAGACCCAATCCAATGCACCCCTGAATCTGTGTATCAAGTTCTTTGAGTTCCCTGGAAGAATGTACTTGCGTTAACCAGAGGTGGCAAACTGGTGTAGCTTGCTGCCTTCTTCTTTCCTTCAAGACTATTGCCGTCCTTTCCAGGAATACTGGCTCAGATCCCTAAGGACCCACCCAATGATATCTCTGGGGATGATCCATTTGCGACATCTGGGATGGCATGAAGGTGTGTGCTAAAAGCAAGTTGTGGGTAGTTATAGATAACTTGAGAATATCAACTACAGTGACGTACAGATGACATATTATTCACCTTTCCTCCCTCGGACCAAAATCATTATTGCCCAGCAGCTTATATAGTTTATTATTCCATTGAATTTTGTCCTGCCTTTTGGTATAAGGAAATGTTACTTTTGAGAATAAGTGGTAATGACTTGCAAGAAAAAAACACTGCCTTAAAATGTCCTTTCTTTTGTCTCCCAGATAGGCAAAAGATAAATGTATTACTAAGTTTCATTGTGATTTTACATTATCCTCAATGCATATACTGCATTGACTACACTAGCTTTTTTCAAGTCTCACCTACAGGTAGCTTTTAGCTATCTGCTGTCAAAACACCTCTTCTGAACCATACAAAAAACTTACAGTGGGCTTAGAGCCAGCCCGTGGCTTACCACCGGTTGCCTTTATTTTCACTCTCATTTACTTTCTTATTAGTCGATGGCTTTTCTAAATCTTCTTGTGTTTGCCCCTGAAGCATAGTTTTTTAACTATCTTTTTGATTGAATGACTTGTACTTCCACTGCTGTCATTCAGGGAACTACTTTTTTCTTTTTCGGCACCCCCTGAGTGTGTGTGTATGTTTTTTTCTTTTTTTATACTGTCTTGATCGTGTGCCGTTCTTCCCTCAGATACCCACCTTCTCATGCTGCTCCCATTCTCCCCACACCAGCAGCTCGTCCATTACTTCCCTCACTTCCTCTTGCCCTCATGTGCTTCTTCCCACCCCCACACACATCAGTGTTGCTTCCCCCACCATACTCCTTTTTTAAATTATTATTTATCCTCTGTCGGCCAGAAGCTCATCCATTGTGCTCCCTGTCTACTCCACATTGCCTCCCACCACAGCCCCCACCCACTACTCCGTTTCTTCCTTCACCTCTTAAGGGTCCTTAAAGTAGGGGGTACTCTGATATTGAAAAACACTTTTGCTCAAATAAAAAGGAATTGTTTGACTATTTACCGTTCCAAATGGTGTCCACCTGAATCATCATCGCGGATGCGGAATGGAGCGGCATGAGATGTTTGCATCATCACAGACATTTCTTAGCTAATGCTGCACGGTATCTGCAAAAAGCATTAGCAAAGCCAATGGATCAAAAAGGCACAATGCATTGCCAATTCTTTTTTCAGGAGTCTAACACTCCTGTTAGATTCACACACAGATCCTTCCTATATCCTCAAGTGGGCCTCAAGGAATTCCAGTTCATGAGTGGACTCAGACAGCAAAAGTAGGCAGAAGTCACCACAGGGTTTGAGGGCTCCCCATTTCCTATAATTTATGAATGGACTTCAGACTCATTTGAAGCTTACGGCCCAATTACGAGTTTGGCAGTCCGTGATGGCTACCGCTGAACCGGCGATCCAACCGCCGTATTACAACTTCACTGGTTGGACCGTCATGGGACCACCGCAACCGCTGGTGATCTGCGATCCCTCAGCGTTGGTATGCTGGTCTAGGGCACCATTATGCTGGCAGTGCCGTTGCAGCACCGCCAAGTATATTATGACTTTCCTGACCTCCACATTTTTCATGGCGGTGTATACAACCCAGTTCCTGCACATATGGGCCTTTTGAACTGCACTGCCACAGGACCTCTGCGCCCCCACCTGCCAGGACATGAAATGACTCGTAATCTGGCAGGCAGGCAGCAGTCGACTTTGGCAGTGTGGGAGCGGGGTGCTGTTGTGGCGGACCGCTCCCACACCGCCAAAGTTGCAATCAGGACCTTAGTCTCTAATGACACATTCTGACATACACGCACACATATATTGTAACATTGAACTACACACAGTGATCGGCCCATAAAAGCATACTCTAGTGTGAGGTTATGTGCACGACTACATAAACATGTGCCTGTTCCTGTGTACAAGTGCATTAGTGAATGTGAGAGTGTGTTCCTCTACTCCGTATCTTTGCAGAAGGCAGCACAACAACATATATATAGTAATAAAGGCAGGTTCTAACAGAGCAATAGTCCTGCATTTGTGCTGAGTATCTTGGTAAAACAAAGGAACTCAAGCTGCACCTCACCGATGAGCTCCAGCCAAACCGAAACTAATCTAGGGTTTGTTGTGTTCTTATTCAGAATGCTTGTAGCCTAATAGTTTGGAACAGAGTGTGATTACTGCAGCAGCACCAAGGCTAATTGGCATATGATTGGTTCTCTTATGTATTGCTAGAGATAAGCTAAAAATAATGATATGGAATATAACCAAAAGTTCCATTACGTTTTTTTAGTGTCTTAGGTTATCCTGCTAAAGCTTCTCCTGGTGCTTTAGCTGAAACTCTGTTTGAAGTGTGGGATTGCTATTTTACTAGTACTGCGACAGGTGCTTGTGATATGTCTCCTGCTAAGGCTTCTGATAAAAAGGTAAGAGAAAATCTATGGACTGGATTTACAAAGGTAGCGTCAGAAAGAAATTGGGTTTTTTGCACATCAACTGCTTTGCCACCCAACCTTCATTTTGCACAGTGTCTGATTCCCTAATCACTCACAGTGTAAAATGCCCATTCTTTATTAGTTGCAAATAGTTTTACCTCATTAACATATATCAGACAGATGTTCTCTTGTGAGTCCCTGTGCATAGCTGTCAATGTAAGGGTGGAGGACTGAAAGGAACAGCAGCTCTCTATCTCTGCAGTCACAGTCACTGAAAACCCTCATTAGGTCTTGCGTACTCGACAGAGCATACACTGTCTGTTGTGAGACAAAGTGTGGGCTCACCACGAACATACAGGACTTTTTTCTTTTTATTTCCCAATCCAATTTAGCTAAGTAACTATTTAGTTACGGTTGTGTTAACAATCCGTTTATACATTCCACCACAGTAGTGGGGAAGTCACTCCACATATATCTCAGGTTGCTAATTGCAATACACTAGTGCCTTTAGCCATTTCCTTTGTGTTGTGAAGCGGCCATGACCCCAGCACTATACTAACTGTCTTTTCACTATAAGTAGTGTCAGTCCAGTGAATCACACTTTTGATGACACAGGAGGCAGATAATACGTATCTTGTGGGTGGGGATAGTGTGACTGTCTGTACCCAATAGTAAACTCAATACACCTCAATTATCTGATCCTGCAGCTCCATTTGCCCCCATGTGAATTGTGTCACTGAAGCCTCCAGTTGCATAGTTATTCAATCGCGTGATGAAGGACCTGGTAGTTTTTGAAGTCAGCAGAAGTGTAAGTGTCTTAAACTGTGGAGGTTCACATGGGAATATGGGGAAAGTGGCCTTGCATTCTGTTACTAACCTATTGTACAGGAATATCTCTAAAGGTAAGATCTTTATTTTATGAGTTTGCCAAAAACTAAGAAAATAAGTCCTTCAGGAATAGGTCTCTGAATTTGGTTAGCCAAGGTGAGTCGAGCAAGGAAAGCAACTTCTTTGTGCAGGTTGGGGATATTTTTGGATTATGCTGCATGTCTGGTGAATATAGAATGTTGAGTTTGGTTCTAGTGCCCAATCTATAACACATCTCCACATTGCAAGCAACAGTGTTGATTTACAATCTTCTGTATGGTATGTGTTGGTATAGCAAGGCCTGAGTGGAATTGGCTCTATATTATCTTTTTCAACCCCTATATGAAGTTTAGACAGCATTGGGTAGTACAAGCGGTGAATGTAGTGGGTCTGAGCACATAGATAATACAGCTCAAAATCAATCACTGTTCCTCAAAGCCCTCATTCCCCTATTCATTAGTGTTTGATCTTTTTATTGTTATTTTCTATTATCCATAACAGCAATATGTGATATCTCATTATACTTTTTGCCGTGTACATTACACGCATAACAAATCTGCAATCAACGTTAGTCAAGTAAATCAGCACGGTCCATAGATTAAAACATCCAAAAACATAGAGATTGTTACGTATAAAGTGAGACTTAACAATCGCCTTTGTCTTCTCTCGTTGTATTAACTCTGCAGTATCATCTGCTCTTTGCATTCTTTATCACGCTGTCATTGCATTATCTCGAGTGTAATTCGTAGATCAATAAATATATATAGTTAACCAACAACTTAAACTTCCACAGGTTACATCATTAAAGAAAGGCATCCCCATATACATACAGTGCGCATATGTACAGTGTCATATACAATATTTATCCCTATCCCAATTAGTATGGCAATAGCCGTCCCATCCTGGGCTCATCCCTTGTCCAGCCCTAACCCTGACCCACCCCTTGTCCATCCTGCTGCGTGGATAAGCTGTCAGGGTCTAGTTGTACTTTGCTCCACAATGTCGTGAGAATTGTGCCCCTACTTTCAGACAGCGGAAACTTCCGCATACCCAGAGTATCCTCTCTGCTAAGGACGTGCCCTCGGCTGCCGCCCTGTTCAGCATTCAATGGGCCCATGCCAAAAATGAAGGACCCTCCTCCCCCCATTCATATGGTAATGTAAGAACTTCTCAGTTAAGTCTGGGATTGTTGCCCTCCAAGACTAGTTTAATCATTAAAGATCGGAGTGTATTGAAGAAATGCCTAGGCAATCATATAGGAATATATTATTGAAAAGATATAGAATTTCAAGAAGGACAATCATTTTAATTAATTAAATCCTGTCAGCTAGGGAAATTAGAAGAGAAAGCCATAGATTCACATGGGTCTCTAGTTTAGAAATGATTACACCATAATTTTCCCATAATATGGTATCTGTATCCCAATCAATCCAAATCCCTAAATTTCCCATTGAGTCTATGCACCATTTGATTGTGTACTCAAGGGAACGTTCTTCCGTTATGGATATGATAGCAAAAACTATTGATTTACTCCAGTTGATATTGAGGTCAAAAGTTGCCCAAATGTAATGTATTTGTGAACAACTGAGGACAGATTAGTCTCCAGGTTTCTAACGTAGACCACCATATCATCTGGGAACAGCGATATAAGTAGCTTGCAGACTGTGAAAGTTAATGCACAATATGATAAGTGTTTTTGTAGGGTGTATGTTGGGGCCCCAGTGCTGTAGCAAAAATAATTTGTGATAATCAACACCCTTGTACGGTGCCACCGGTTATAATCGTTAGGTCAGAAACTATTCTGTTCACATATACACAGGCCATAATGTAGCATATAAAAAACACAAGCCAGTTATTGAATAGATGCAACATACCTGTCCTCTTAGTTATAACTAATAAGAATTCCCGTTGTAGAGAGTCAAAGGCTTTCATCACGTCTAATAGGACTGCCATTGCTTTAATATCTGGGTTTAATTAACAGAGAGTGAACAGTAAACCCAAATTATGTGAAGTGGACCTATGAGTAAAAAATCCAGATTCACCTAGGCACACTACTTTTGGTAAGGTGGGAAGTAACCTAGTTGCTATTATCTTGGCAAGTATTTGTTAATAAGAGACCATGACCTATATAATTTTCATGGATATATTTCCATAGCTGGTTAGGATACGAAGAATCTCCACATGCCATTAGCCATCCTCAACACTGATTATAAAATCTTCAGTAAACGTTTAAGAGGCCTGCTTGCTATCTTTGCTCTCATCCACGTCAACCAGGATGGCTTTGTACTGGGACAGAGTACATCGCACAATCTTAGAAGACTTGTAAGAGTCTGGAATTTGCCCCCAGATCTTTGCCTCGAGTGGCCTTTATGGCCCTGGACCTTGAGAAGGTGTTTGGCTCTCTGGACTTGGACTACATCCTTACTTTGTTGGAAAGTTATGGATTGGGCCTATGTATGATACTCCTGATCAAACTCCTTAATACAACACCTACACTGCCGAAAATTGTTGTTCAAAACCTAGGCTTTTGGGTTGATAAAGCCCTCACATTAGAAGTGCATGCCAAGTCTATTACAGGAATCTGTTTCGGCTTGCTGCGGACCTCACACATGTTGGGTTTGTTTGACACCAACACTCACCAGCTGATTATTCAAGCAACCGTCCTAGCCAGGCTGGACTATTGCAATGTGCTGCGCCTTGGTTGCAACATAGCAGTGATTAAAAGGCTACATCGCACTCAGAACGCTGCAGCGCTGTTTGCCCTCCCTAGGCACTGCTTGGTCTCCGGCAGTCGGCGCCGTCTTCACTGGCTGCCCATAGAGCAGAGAATTCAATTTAAAGCGCTCAGTTCCACTCATAAGATTCTTTCTGGTTCGGGCCCTGCGATTCTGAGTGATCTATGCCTTGCCTACATCCCGACTTGTCTTCTACGCTCGGCCAGCCTCCACCTGGTGCAAGTTCTACGGTTTCTCAGAACCAGAGCTGGAGGGTGCTGCTTCAAGGTGCCAGCACCGGCCCTCTGGAATTCCTTGACTCTTTCCATCAGAAGCATCCCCAACCACCTGACTTTTAGAATGGCAGCTCTTTCGCTGACCGCTGCTTCCTCTCTGATCTTCCTCTCTCTGCTGCTAGCACTGGGACGTCACTTTGCCAGGACAGCCATGCGCTCTACAAATTACTTAACATAACAGAGCATAGGTACACCAGGGGTCCCCCTTGGGCTGAAGCATATATTATGCCACCCATGGGAGACCACACAAACTGTGACGATAGACCTGCCATTGCAGCCTGTGTAACCTGGTGCTAGCACCCTTTACAACAGATAAAGGTTTCCCTATATCTGAGGTCACTGCACTTAAAACCTATAAAACACCCCCAAAGCAGGCTTTTTCAATCCTGAAGGCAGGGTGCTCGGTTCTAAGTGTGAGGGTGCCCCTGCATGAGCAGGACACCCCTACAACCATCAGAGTTTATTCTCCCGGGTTGTAAGTGCATCAACCATTATGATACATAGAGTGGCCATGCGTCATTACGCAATGGCTAACTCTAAACTGGCTGTAACGAACCATGTCATGTTTGGTTTCAAACATGTTGGAATCATACCAGGAGGTATGATTCTATACACTGTAATGCTCCTCCAGGAGGCCCTCAGTGCTCCCAGTACCAGTCTTCCAGAACCGGACAGCAAGCTAGGGCTGCTGCCGACCAGAGACATGTTTCTGTCCTCCTGCTGCTGAGCCAAGCTTGAGCAGGGGAAGGCAGAACAATAGATATCCTGTCACAGGGAGGTGTGACCACCTCCCAGACATGGTTTAGTGTATTGGGGCAGGTTGGGGACACTTGCCAGCACCACTGAGACTGATTGCAGGGCACATTTGGTACCCTCCTTGCATAGTCCAGTCCACACCAGTTCAGGGAGCCGTTAGCTCCTGTTCTGGCACGAAACTGGACAAAGGACATGGGAGTAACCTCTCCACTGTCCGACCCCTCCCCTGGGAGGGAACCTTGAATCGTCCCAACCCTTTTCTTAGGGTACTTAAGGGCTTACCTGTGGGTGGGTACTGAGATTCGTCGTGCAACAAGATTCATATCAAGACATCATTTCCTCTTCGACCATCTCGGCACTCTGGACTTCACTGGACTTTGCTCTGGGCGCTGAGACTGCAATTAGGAAGACTCCTGCTTCTCCTGGTCTTGTTGTCCTGCAAGTCTGCTGCAGCGTCTGTGCCCGTGTTCCATACAGGAACCTTCCAAGGGCTGTGGACATCCAAGACACCTCAAGGAATCTCCCTTGAAATGAAGCAGTGACTTCCCTGCATCTGCAGGCACAGCAACGAAGCTGACCGATCTGCTGATCCTTGCCTCCCACGAACTCCTAAAAAAGGTCAGCCACACAGGTGGTGGTTCTTCACATCCCTCGAGACCTGCCCTGCCCTCTCGCCAAGTTTGAGGCCAGTATCTCTCATCAGAGCCACAGGAACCGAATCCCTGTCCACCGCTTCGACTTGCCGTTGACTTGGTCGCAAAAGGACCTCCAGCATCTCCTGTGACAAAGATCTTCGTTCTCACCACAATACTTGCACCGTGGGCCTGCATCTTTTGTGAGCTGCTCGATCTCCTCTTGCGACTCCAGTGCCTCTGACCTGTGGGTCCTCTTGAGGGTCTTCTTTGATTCCAGCGGGCTCCCCTGATTGCTTGGGGCCTGTCCTACCCTGCTTGTGGCGAGTCACATGGACCTTGCTGGTCCAGACAATGCATCATTTTTGCTTTCCATGTTGGTTGCTGTTGCCAAGGATTGTTGGTTCTCCCGGCACCTCAATTCTCGACATCAGATGTGGTACAGCTTGTGAATGGCTCCTGGTCTTCCACAGCGTCGCCTGGTCCACACAGCTGCAGCTCCAAGGTCATTATCCGCTCTCCTGCAACACCCAACATCGGTGGGCATTTGTCTTCCGCGCCTCCTGGTCACTCCTGAGTGGCATAGACTCTGTCCCCTCTGCTTGCAGTACTTCTTATCCTGAATCCACCTTTGGGTTCCACCGGACACTTTCACCTTCTCCAGCAGCGGAATCTTCCTAAAGTCCTCCATTGAATTCTAGGGTAGTTTTCGACACCAATTCACACCTATGCACCCGGCTTCACTGGTGTAGGTATCCTAGTTCCTAGGGTATCCACGGGGGTGGGTGACTCTCCAAACTTCTGTTTTCCACTGGGTTTCTTCAGGGTCCACTGGGAAGGGTCCTTCTTCTTTATAATTGCAACCACGTCCTACCCATTGACTTGAATTGAGCACACGGTCGTGTTCCCACTCCGTGGGGTTCCTGGGTACCTACCTCGGGTGGTTCCTTGGGTCCCCAGCACTTCTACGTCCTTTGGGTGCAGTCTTCACTTGAGTTGTGGTTCGCACCCCACTACTTTAGTATATGGTTTGGTCTCCCCCCTGGTGACCACTGTGTATTTGTGCTACTTACCTGTTTTCGCTGCAAAGTATTATGTCATTGTCTATATCTCTGGGTAGGAAATATTTGTATGTGTTAGTGAGTGTCTTATAATAAATACATATCTTTATAAATGCACTGTTTGGTTCTTTTTCACTTAATCTATACCTATAGGATTACAAGCTGCTTTACACTCCTTCTGAACTAAGTCTGAAGGCTGCTGTCCACAGCTACCACTTATAGAGCTTTCTAAGGTTGCCTAAGACCACTAAAATCCCCGTATGGGTTGTCTGGATTAGTGAAGGGTGCCTGCTTACATAAGTGTGCACCATATACTAAGCCATCTTCTCACAGATTTAAAATAAATAAATAAATTAACTACTGGCTCATTCCCTTCGCACCTACTGGAACATTGTGTCAGCTAACCCCAAACACACACAATCATGCATTATATTCACTCGTCAGCTGGGTGGCCAAGGCTGTGAGCGAGCTCTCCCAAACATCTCTGAGCCCTTTGTGGTAAGTGGGAAATGGAAATAGATAAAGTATTCTATGATAAGGAATGGGGTAGAAAACTGGCTTACTCTACCGCAATGTCTAGAAATGCTTGGTTCAAAATAATACAGTCCAGCATTCTTTACGGAGCCTAACTTTTCTCATCTAAGATCAATGCCTACTACCCATACTGTAACTCCACAGAGGCAGATATGCTACACATAATGACCATTTACAGTAATCTCATAATGTTTGACAAACGCTTCCCCTCCCCTATTGGAATATAAAATATAAGGCCCTTCCTCCCTTTGTTCGTTTTGTTTTTACGATGCCACATTACACATAGTTTACCATACCATACTGTATGCAATATTGTCATAAACCTATCTCCTATAAATTGCTGCGAAACTGCCTACCAAGTCCACTGTTTGTTGATTACATTTTGTTGTCACATGTTTGGCTCCATTTCAATCATATGAAACATCCTATCCTTACATATAATCCTGATAAAAAAGAAGCATGATTATAGTGCCTCTTTCATTGATGAGAAAGGGTACAATTTACGTGTGCCTCCTCACATAGGGCCAGTAGGTATGGGGCTAGGATTCTAGTATGTTCTTTATAGAACTCACCTGGTCAGCCATTGAGACCTGGTGCTTTGCCACCTAGTAGCCCTTTAATTGCTGACGTTATTTTTTTCAGGGGAATTAGTTGCATCACATATTTTCTATGCTCAACACCTAGCGAGGCTAGAGCAATTTGATTTACTCTGCCACCTGATATTTTTTTTTTCTTTTTGCATGTGGTTTGGATGTGTATAGTTCTGCATAGAATATAGCAAAGGCTTGAAATATATCTTTTACGTCACGGCAAAGTGACTTGCCATCATTTATTAAGAATACTGTATTAGTGGTGGTACATGGTTGTGCATTGATTATGGCAAGGGCTTTGCCAGGCCTCTCCCCCTGGCCCAAAGGACTTCCCAGGTGTTAGATTTTCCTGTCCATAACACCATTTATGATCTACTATTTGTCTTTGATATCCATGAGTATCTCGGGGGATGGGAGTAGCCATATTGTGGGTTCAAGAGGATGGATATTTTGTTATAATGTGCTCATTTGAGTTTTTTGAGATGTAGGAATTTAATTCTGTTTTGCTATACAACTCCTTGTTAAGACCACTGTAAATGCCTCCTATATTGTGGTTACCTCATCCGCTGATCCTACATTGTTTTTGAAATATCCCATTGTCTCTAATCCTATCTTTTTCAGACACACTAAATACCCCAGGTGGTAATCTTCAAGTGTATGCCTTGCGAGTCACGTTTGACCACTTGATACCTAGTAAGACTGGAGATGGTTGCTTAGTGTTCTAGCTGAATGCTGAATTGAATATGCCCAGGAGTGCACACCTTTGGAGGTTAGCCAGAAGTCTGAACCACATGTTGTGTACGAAGGAGGTGAATGTACCCTGTGCAAATTAGCATTCCTCTTCCTCCAAATGTATATGAAATTAAACATAGCTGTTATATTTTGAAGGCCACAAATATTGGGGGCTGGGGAATGGGATCTACCTATTTCCGAGTCTAGCAGATTATTGTCTGAGAGGATTGTTTAATTACTTTGTTCCATATCATTTTATAAAAGTCTGGGTCATCTGCGTTTGGAAATGTTTATAATCGTGCTGTATTTCCCGTCCCGGGTGCCTTTTGTAGCTACAGTTCTGCCCTGATCATCGTTAATTGATCTTGAGAGAGTAAATGGGACTCCATGGGACTAGGATGAGCACCCTTTGAGCGTATGAGGTATAAGATGTAAATCTGTACAGGTTCCATCCCTTTACAACTGATCCCATCGTGGTTTGAGACAAGTGTGTCTCATGAAGTAAGGGGATTTCTAAATTGCGTCTGTCGAGGTAAGCCAATACCTCATTGGACTTGTAGGGTTTATTTAATCCCCTAATATTCCTGGAGAGTAACTTGATTGATTAGGGCGTACTGCAATGTAGTGGATCTACAGTGTTGAGTAGCAGGTCACTTAGCAGTATATTGTCACCCATGTAAAGCACCCAGTAACTTAATTTGAGCCGGTGGTTTCCTGTGCTCGGCACCAAAACTTGATTGTCAACACTGGCACCTGTGACAGTCTGACACAATGTGGCGGTGTCTAGCACATTTAGTGATGATCACAACAACAGTCAACTATTAATTTAATATACATTACAAATGAGTAATACCTGCCGCCTGAGCAATTTCTATAGCTTTGGAAGCCTGGCATAGTCAGAAATGTCACACTTGTAGGAGTTTGATGGTTAGCAGTTGTGTTGTTGCTATCACTCGTAGCATGGCACGGGAATCGGATGGTGCAAGCTGCAGTGGCTCTTGGCGGGGAGCCCTGGCACTTATTGGTGTACAAATTAAGCAATGAAAGCACTATACTTGAATGATCACACTCACATTGACCAACCCAAACTTGTCAGTGAGCTTCAAAACTCCCTCCCAACATTTAACATTGTCTTTATGCAGAAAAAAAACGTTCCCATTAAATAGGTAACTAACAGTGAAACCACCATATGGGTAAATAGAGGGTTGTTTGCCATTTGTGACCATCTATGCACTATATCCTACGGCAGCAGTGGTCCGAAAACAATATCTGTAACTACATACTAGACTTAAAAGTTGTTCGCAATTAGTGTTGCAAAGTGACCCGAGAATGGACTTATCTTGCACTCTAACACTAGGAGAGTGCTATCCAGTACCCAATATATGTGCTTTGACCCCCTAAAGTAGTTTAAATTGTCTTAAAACCTGATTGGCAAATTAACTCTCATATTAGGCAATAGTATCTGGTGTATTAATACACTGCTCGCCTAGAAAGTGAAATGACTGCAGCACCTGTTGTGCCATCCACTATAGTTGCAGTGATTACATGCCTTTGAGGACTACCCTGTGTAGGCTGGCCATAGTAGCTTGAACCCTGCTGCCCAGATATGTGAAAATCACTCTTTTGACAAGTAAGAAAACATGATTTTAAATATAAAATAATTCACCCCTAAACACACAAAGTAGCATGCATAATATTTAAGAGTAGGAAAGGACATGCAGCATTAAAAGTGGTATTGTCAGAACATGTTCAGAGGGCCACGGGGCAATCAGGATCCGCTGGGCCCAACCATGGGGATTGAGGTATTTTTCTCCTGATGTCTGGGGGATCGACCTACTATGCATCCTGAGCAACTGGGCCAAATACCCCTTCAAGACTTGACTCTCAAGAAAAGCGTGTTCCGTACAGTTTAAGGCTCCCTCAGGGGGATGTGGATACATTTGGGTGAATACAGGCTCACAACACAAAATACATGCTGCAGCAGCAAGAAATTATTGCCCAGCCAAAAACTCACTTTCATGATAAAAGAAGTATTTTAACCGCACAAAGGGAAATGCGACATTCACAAACTACTACACAGACCCTGAGTACCTGGGTTCTCGTGCTTTTTTTATATGCAGCTCCCTCTGTCCCAATCCCTCCTCGCTCAACTATAGTGGTTGTTCTCCATTCACTGTAGGCAACATCCAGGTTAAGCCCCACTAGTAGTTTGAATCTCAAAAGTCCACTCCGACTCTATACTAAAATCAAAAGTGTTCCAGCGCTATCTAGCAAGCAAGCTCCCCCGGTGCCGACTGACACAAAAACAGTCGTACCTGCAGGATCGGAGCGAACAGAGCTCCTGAGCGCGCTACCTTGCAGGTGCTGAAGCGGCAGCAGCTGGTTTAGACGAGTTCACTGCATGTGGCCCAGGCAGGCTGTGCTTGGCAATTCTCGAGTACCACACACACGGTCATGCAACCGCAGCGACCGGAGATTCTTTGCGGTTCCTCTTGGCAGGGAAAGTCTTTGGTCTGACCAGTGGTGGTGCAAATGTCCTGATGCTGATCTTTTGTCCCGCTGTAGATGTGCATGGGTCCCCAAGGAGGACTCGCTCCTCGGGTGACGATGCTGACCAGGTCACACTTCTTGCTGTTCCCGGTGACCCCCTTCTGGCATGAAGGCTCACTGTATCACTACTGCACATAGACTCCGACCCCATTGGCGCAGCAGATTCCTTAGCAGTGGACTCGCCCTGCATTTTGGGTCACTGGTTCACCACCACACAAGGGCTACTGCCCACTCCTCACGGCAGTCTGTCCATGGCGGCTCCTCTTGGCATAGCCCTTTACTGCACATGGACTCCAGCCCGATTGTCAGAGCGATGATCACAGTTCACTTTGCGGTGGGCCTTCTTAACGGGTTACCGACTTTTTCCTGCACACGGGCAACAGCCCAACCAGTGCAGCAGGCAGCTCCTCACACCCCGCAAAGGGAGTCCACTCGACAGGATTCCCATTGGATCTTGCTCCGTGCAACACTCTCCTCTTCCTTACAGGGCACATTGGTCTTGGCAAGCAGGCAGGTGTTGGTGCTCCAGGGCAGGTGGTCTTGGATTCCATGGGTCGTGTCCCCTCACCTAGCTGTAAGAGGTCCCATCACCCAGCTGGGAGACTAGTAGGCCTTCGCCCCTAGTCCCGGTCGCAGGCAGAAGTCTTATTGAGCTTTTCTTCCTCGCAAAGCCTGGCTAACTGCTTGACAGTTAACAATATTTGGGGGTCTCATGCTTCCCTTCTAATAGTCTATTCCCAATCACTAAATGTGATTTATAGTCGGTGTCTTTGAAGCTTATGTTGGAGGTCTGCTTCATTCTGCAGTGCCCACTCCCCTTTCCTCTCTCCCTCTTGAAAGCAGTCTGTCACAGCAGGAGCGACTCCAAAGCTGGCCATGGGAGTGACTAAAGTTCACACCTGGATGTCAGCCACAGTGATGTGTATCAAAAGGTTAGCCCAGGCCTCAGCCCTACTCTTTATGATTCTCTTATCACTGTGATGTGCTCAAGGCCCTTCCTTGTGACCTCTCTCTCAATCAAAGGGTATTAGGGAAGCCTAGCCATCCCTTCTCCAATGTGTCCCTCCCAGCTTAGCAGAATGCTGCAATACACAAATCTGTCTGGGGAGATTCCTCTATCTCCTCTCCGCATGTTTCTCCATGTAGCCCTGGGTCTCCCAAAATGGAACCCAGAGTCCTCAATGTATTGTACCCTTTAAAGGCAAACATACACCCAGCACATGCATTCAGTATACATGTACTACTCAGCACTACATCCTTCATGTATTGTATCATTCACAGGCACATATATACCCAGCACATGCATTTAACATGCATTTACTGTACCCTTCTCAGGCACAGATACATCCAGGTAAAGGAAGTACCCTTCCACCAGCACCTTGGGTGCCTCTCCCAGTCCAACAAGAGCGTGGTCCGTGAGACAGACCTATGTCATGGCTTGCACGCATGATCCGTGTTTGCCTGTGACAGCATTCCCCATCTTGGATTTTGAGAGCGAAACATTTTGTGGGATTGTTTGCAGGAGGCCAAACCGGAATTGCTAAGAAAAGTGGCTACAGTTCCCCCTGTGGACTTGTACTCATTTGGTTAGGGGGTGCCTAGGTGTCATTCCCACCCACTAGCTGCTGCCAGGCATAAATGTGGCTCTACATGGCACCTCCTCAGATCAATTACTGGACCAGCAGTAAATCAGAGAAGAACTAAGCTTGCTGTCTGTGATTCGAGAGGAGCTCTGAAGGACTGGACTGGCTCCTTCTTGTACCCAGAACAAAGAAGTGGACTTCAAGGGTCAGTTGGCTGATCTATGTGGCTACAGGGACAGAACAAGCAGAAATAAGCCATTTCCTGGGAGAACTTAGCTGGCCAGTGGCAACTGGATCTTGACTTTTCTATTGGTCTTTGCCTGACACTCTGAGACTCTCTATGTGCCCTCCTTTAATGGGCACCAGAAGAAAGTTTTGAAACTTTGAAAAACCTTTCCTCCAGAGCCTCTGAGGTACCTGCTGGGGAAAGTGTCTGACCAACAGTTCCACAGCGCCTTATTAAATTTCAGATTTGTCCCAGTCAAGTGTCCCAGCACCTCCGAAAAAACGACTAAGTCCCATTCTGCATTGGGACTTAGAAAAGTTTCAGCGAGAAATCTTCAAAGCTCCAGCTGGATCAACCTGCTTCAAGTATATAGCCTCCGTTGTTGGTGGCGGTGGTACAATTTCAGTGACAGCCCGCACATGGAGGATTTTTCTTCTTAAAAGTGACAATGGCCATTTCTGTGTTGGGATTGAGAAGAAATTTAAAAAACCATCTTTAGATATGGGACCAAGTGCCACTTTTTGACTTCCAACCTTTCACCAGGAACAATCCATTTGTTTTATCTGACCAGTGCTCCATCGTGGCCGACCTCAAATTTTACCTAGGTCCTGGTCTACAGCTCCCGTAAATTATCATTGGTGCTTTGTTCTTTTTGGCACTATTTCCACTTAAATCTTAAAAAATTCATATCTCCTGTTCCCTTATTATATTTTTGTCATGTTGGTCTTATTTTACTCATTAAAGTTTTCTGTTTATGTTAATTTTGTGTGACTTTTCTACTGGGTATACACTGCTTAAATACTATGCACGTTGCCTTAAGCCTCACTGCTACATGTCACGTACCAGGTATTGAGTACAGGTTTATTTAATTTGTGTGACATCTAGCTGGTAGTGGCCTTATGTTTTGAGGTGGACATATGTCTACCCGAATATTAATCCACTTTCTTACAGTTAGACAAGGGATACAGCTATATAATTCTTGTCAAATGTACATACTGCACATGAAATATTAGCATCATGTAATAAAAGCACAATGAAGAGTGCTTAAAATACCACATATATGAATTATGGCCATAGACCCATCAAAGAGGGATGCATTATGGCATAATTACACCCAGACAAAATTTTAATTAACCAGATATAATTTGCAGAATTTCAAGTTATGCTTGTTACATGAAATTCCCAAAATGAGAGCATTATGACATGTCCCATAATTACATGCCATTCGTAGCAAACGTTTACTGTGAGCATGCATGAATAATGGAAACGCCTAAAACACGAGCATGTGCTACTCCACTTGTGTTTTTCATTCCATTATTTTTACCGCAAAATGTGTCTTTGTGTAATAAATTCATGCAAGGCGTCATTTTGTGCTAAGATATACAGCTAAATTACAGGTTTCCATTTCAAGTAATTATGTCTAATTTTCTGGAAATTCCTAGGAATTACAACAAAAAAATTGCATACCCCTAGTCTTTATGGCCTGAAAGCATTCACTGGTCAAATTCGAGGTGAGACGGAGCCCAAGGCAGTACTAAAAGAAAATCATAACCTAGTGTCTCACTCAGTGGCTCTGACATAAATGCTATACTAGCATGCTCCGCTCGCTTTAGTTTTAGCAAATTTTCCTTCTTGAGTAACACTGATACGTGCTGCGGACTGATGCCTGCTCTGGTAAGAGAGAGTCAGATGAGCTGGGTATAGCATGGAGTATGCGACACCAGAGCTTCTCCTTGAGTGACAGAAATACACTCATTGCCTTTTGGGCTTGTGCAGTCTGGAAAAAGGGAGGTGTGATTGCCTACGTGATACAGCTCCTCCGTTTCTCTGGCCTGATGAAGTGTAGTGCAAGTGTCTCAGAAGTTTAGGAGCCGAGTGATTATCAGGCAAACAGGAGAGCCAGCAGAGGCCTGTGGACAAAGGACCTCCACTCCATTGAAAATTGACGAGAAATGATCTGCCTTGAGCGTGGTTGAAGGCATCTCTTCAATATATGCTAATGTTCACCAACTAAGGTACGCCAAAAAAATGTAGGTTCTTGCATCTGGACCTAACGTTTACATCTTTATAGTTTGCTTTGATCAGATTGAGTATGTGATCTATGTTGAGGACTTTTTCATTTTTCTCCTGTACATTTTCCTCAACATCTGAAATGTGGTGTTCTGCTCATTTCAGTTGATGTTCTTTTTTTTAACTTGGAAGTCATGAGGTCAGTCCTGGTGGTGATGTAATACATTTTAGTATCAATGGAAGTTTTCTACTGCATTGTTTTTAGGAGAAATTTTACGCAGGAGACTTCCACTTGAATCTGCGAAGCCGCATATTCACACCCTCCTGCTTCTAATTTAGTCTCTTCTACTTTTTGTTACTGGAAGACAAGAAGGTCTTTTCAGATTTATTTTTGTTATTTAATTGTTGGACCTATCATTGACCCTAATTGTAATTTATTGTAATTGATTTATTTTAAATACAATAAACCATCTTTAACTTACCCTATATAAAACACTCAATGTTAGGGGTTGCTCCTTATTTAAAGGGCAGGTGAAAGTAGGCTGGTGCTGACTATTAGGACATTGCTAGTGCGATCTACCTCTGTCTAGACTGGAAATCTAGTAATTATTAGTTTACCTTGTGTTCCACGTCTTAGTGTGCCCCGAAAATACTTTCCTGGCAGCTAAGTAACATTTTTGATAAAGGACATCTGAGTGGATTTCATCTATATATTCTTTATTTTCCCTACGAGGAGTAACTTATTGGTTCCTTGTTCAACACATCTAGGTCGACTGCAGTTCTTTTTTCTAGGAAGTAAATATCTTTCTATATTTCTTGTACATTGTATCTGAGTAGTCCCTAACTATTTTCCTGGCAACTCAACAAGGCTAAACTTCAGAAACATCTTCATAGGTACTGAGTATGTTATTTGGATGTCCTGCACTGTTTTTGTGAGTTCTACGATGGGAATAAGACAGAAATATTCAGATTATAGTCATACACAGTAAATTCAAATTGAAAGGATTGTGCCCTCTTTTCGCTTTTGCTAATAGGAAGTTTGATGCCTATGTGAACCAGCACCAAAACTTCAAATAGTACATAAAAGAATACTCCTTTAGTTCTACTTCCTTTTCTTGTAAGTAGTTTTGTGAATTGGCCCTTGATAATCTCTCGAATTCCATGTTAAATAGCTTCTGGTTGGATCTCACAAATATTCAATTCAATTCAATTCAAAATAAACTTTATTCGATTATTGAGATAATCATAAAAGCACAAAGCAGAACAAAATTTCATTAGATAATAAAAAGGAACACAGTTCAGAATTTGAGAGAGAAAAAGTTAATCAGCCAACGAACATGAAAATTAAAAAACCATACTTTTTCTAGCAACAATAGATTTTAAAAAGCAGTAAAAAAGCATAAATCCATCTCATTTAAAGTGAACAACAGGCTCAAAGCAGATTTCAAAGTTCGACACCCGTATTTAATAAAAAGAGGTTTTAGATAGACAATGCGCAAATACATATATAAATCACATGTAAGGAGAAAATGTGCGGCACTCTGTTTGGTAACTCCATCACATGGACAAGGAGCAGTAGGGTATTTATTTATAGATGGAAAAGCCACCAAATGGTGGACAATACCTAATCTCAATCGAGTCAATACGAACCGATGTGAGGGTCTGGTAACCTTAGATAGGTATTGTTGAAACCCTACAATGAACTCCTGAGAATAATAAAAAGCTACGGTTGCTATCTGCATATTCTTTGGATGGCGACGTTGGGTTTTTTCCCTTAAAAAAATGTTTAAATTCTGACTTTGGGAGATTGGTCGCATAATTCGGGTTATCCAGGATATTCACCTGGAAAAAATCCATAAAAGTGGAAACCACATATTTTAACCATGGGATTTGTAGGCAATTGTCCAGGCAGAGGCAATCCTTTATAATGCTTCTATTAAACTTGGTCTCTTTCTTCATCCAGATCGATCTCCATATCATCAAGGGTCTCAGCCCTATCCGATTGGTTAAATAGGTCAGCCCCACCACGTTGTGAATTAAAAAAGTAGAGGCGGATGAAGGTAAGCATAGTAATTTTTTAAGGAATGCATTCTCCTCAACCTGGAGCTCAACATGAGGGGAATAACCCCAAACCCCTGCTCCATAGAGCCGCCACCGAGACACATTTATTTCTATAAATGTGTAACATATCAGATATGCGACCGTCCCCCAACTTTATAGCAAATTTAAAAATGCCGTAGGCACATTTTGCCATTTTGGCCTTAACAATAAGAATCTCATCATGCCACATGCCGTTACTCGAGAACATGATGCCAAGATAGCAAAACTTATCAACCAAAAGAATTTTCTGGTTCTCAATATGGAAGGATCTCAAATTCCTGATTTTACGTCCGCATGGTAAAATAAAGGTTTTGGAGTTGTTAAGTTTTAATTTCCTTTCTTTTATAAAATTAGAGAACCGATTCATACGTTTTTGCAAGCCGATAGGGGTTCTCGAAAGGAGAACTGTATCATCGGCATAAAGCAGTACAGGTACATCCTGTTCCTCAATTTGTGGGGCATCACATATAACCTTTTTAAGATCGGCATCTAAAGCATTAATAAAAAGAGAGAAAAGTAAGGGTGCCAACACACAGCCTTGTCTAATGCCAAGATTCACAGTAATTTGGCTGGTACATTCTCCTGCTTGGCCATAACGCATTCTAGCAGATAACTTGGCATAAAGTCGTGCCAGAAAATAGATTATTGCCTGGGGCGCACCTAAATCCAATAGAGTTGTCCATAGTAGACCATGATCTACCAGGTCAAACGCGCTACTAAGATCAGCAAAGCAGAGGAAAAGAGATCCCTGCTTAGCGCGTGTATACTTCCCAATGAGGAGATCTAAATTAATGCATTGGTCCAAGGTCCCTAGTCCTTTCCTGAACCCATATTGGGATTAGGCCAGAATCCTGTTATCCTCTACCCATTCTTCTAGTCTGAACAGTAGGACCCGACTCATAATTTTCAATGAGGAGTCCAAAAGGGATATAGGGCGATAATTTTTAGCTTCGGATCTAAGGCCCTTTTTATATATTGGTATTATTATAGATTGCCCCCAGGTCGATGGAATCATTTCCTCAACTGCCGCGTTTAAAAACATTCGATAGGACAGGGGCCCATAACGTAGTATCAGCTTTATAAAGGTCGATTGGCACGCCATCTGGGCCAGGAGCTTTTCCACCTTTGCTACATCTTAGGGCTATTGCTACTTCAGGTGGCTTAATACTAAGGGGAATAATAGGCCACATAACAATGGGTGGACTAAACACACGATTGGCAACACTACAGTCAAAGATGGAAGAGAAGTGAAGACCCCAGATTTCCTTGGTAACTTGACAGGTGATAGTAGGTACATCATCGTTCCTTAAAAAAGGACTATTGACAGTGTCCCAGAAGAGCTTAGTATTAGATAGCTCAACTGCAGCTGTCAATTTATCCCACGCTTCAACCTGAAGTTCACGTTTCCTACGTTTTAACTGTTCCTTGTAGGCTGTTCTCAGATTGATGATAGTGGACCTGTCCCGAGGATTACATAAAAGAGCTTTCTTTAGCTGTTGTAAAGCCTTGGTACAGGCTATATCGAACCATCCGCAGTTCTGTTTATGTCGCTTTATGTTGGAGGAAGTCAAAACTTTATTAACATTTTCATTAATTTTGTTAAAACATTGTAAGATGCATAAGTGACCAACAGTGGCATCCAGACACGTACTAATCTCAGGTAAACAGAGAGTGACAATTCTGTTCAAGTACGAGTCTGAGTTAGTAACAGTCCACTTGATCCTATGACCATTGGGTCTACTTAAAACAACGTCATTGACAATATTTTTGTTCACCTGCTTCTTAAAACCCCATAAGGACAAACAAAACATGATACAATTATGATCACTAACGGATAGGTCTAAGGTCTCTGGGGTTCCACAAAAGACATGAATACTTGCAGAAATAATCAAGTGATCAATTACAGTCATGGCGCCCCTCCCGGTAAAAGTAGGGACAATGTTACCACAATCATCTTTTACACTCTGTAGAACTTTTAAATCAAATTTAGCCATAGCAGAGTTCAGTCACTCTCCATAGGAGTTATGTGGAAAGTGCACCTTGGCATCGGTGCTACCTATAGTGTGTCACAAATATTTGGCGGGCATCGAGTAACTGTTACCTCCTTTTAAACCACATCAGGGAAGACCTCACTAATCACACTGCTATTATCTCTGGATCAATCCTGCACCTGGAAGATTATCCAGACCTCCTCTTGTATTTCTGCAATGATCCTACAAGCACATGTAAAGCTATCTCACTTTGCCAGTAATTGTAAGGCACTGTATTTGTTTTCAAATGGCTTTATGCAGAATAGTGACTAGTAGACCTGGGCGAAATTTACATTATGCTAGCGTAATATGGGTAATTTCGCATTACGTTTGTTACTGAATTCCTGAAATTATGCAATTATGACACTCATCATATTTACATACTATTCACTGTAAAAATGTACTGCATAACATGTCATTTGTGGTAAACATTTACCAGGAATGCATGCGAACATCCAAATACGAGCGGCTTTTTTTCGAAGTGCTTCCTTTAAATGCATATTTTCTCCAGAAATTGACACAAGGATGCATTTCGGCCTGTAGTATTATACAAAGTGCAGTATTTACATGACACGATTTAAATGTAAATACTGCATGACACATATTACGCTGTGTTAAAGACAGAATGATGAGTGCAGTGGTCCAAGCTGTGAAAAAACTAATGAGACATGCTGATTCCCTCCTGCTATCATTTGGTCCTCCCTTTTTAGCCCCAGTAATCCATGCCCTTGCTGCCTCTTCTATCTCACAGTAGTGATCAATAGTCTTATTAGATTTTTTTACAGCTTTGACCACTGCGTTTATCATTCGGTCTATAACACAGCAGGAGAGAGTTTGCAGGTTTTCTCAGACCAAACAGTAGAGGAAGTTTTAGTTATGCAGAAAACAGGCGGGCATCCCTGGAGAGAAATGTGGATGTAGAATGTGAGACAAAGAAGTAATGGCATACATAGAACACCTTGAAGGGCAGAATCATGTTTTGTGAAGTCAGGTGAGGTACAGTAAGAAAAAAGCCTGCCTCACTGGTAAGTAATTAGAATTCTCTAATTAGCACTGTCTATGACCATGCCATTCTACTCTTAAGTCTCCAAAGGAAGGAGTTTGCTGTGGGGACTGAAGAACAGTGCCCAGTGGAACATATAGTGGGCTTCTGTGTTGTTATATAAAACCAGCTACTTTGTCCATGTTTCAGTAACAGCTAAGTGTTTTCTTCAGTTTCCAGAGTGCCCTTAACAGTGTTACCCTAGACACCGTATAAAACCCGGTACTTTTTAGGTTAAACATCTGAATCCTTGGGTAGTCCAGAGCCTCTCATAAGGGACCACAGAAAGCTGACTTAAATTCATAGAGGGACAATACTTTTAGGGGGATGAGGATAAAGGGGTCTGTGCCTTGTAGGACTGGGATTCACTGCAATTAGTTAGTGGGTGGCGCTGCAGTCTAATAAATACATGAGTGAGTAAGTGATTTCAAACATCCTTTTGTCTTGCTTATTACTTTGGCCCATCTTTGCCAATCTGTGCCTAGTGGCTGCTGCACATGGATGAAGGTCTTGTGCTATGGATTTGGAGGATTCAGCTGAGGGATTGGTCGCTGGTTACACCCTGCCTCTAGTGGTCACTGTTAACAGAGGCAATGATCTTACCTCAAGGAGGACTGGGCTCAGTTTGTAGCAAATGTCCATGCTGTGTGTTCTGTGGCCGTTGCACGTGGCCGAGGCTGTGTGGAGAGAGTTTGTGGACAGGCGGATGAGATGTCAGCTTTGAATGGCTATGGGACTAATAGCATGTGCAGCATATTCAAGGGCAGGAGTTATGGGTGCAGGACGTGGCCCACGTTCAAAGTATGTGCAGAGTGGCTACGACATTTGGTTGAAGGCTGTGGCTTTGGAGACACAAAAAATATGTGTCTGGCATAGATGGAGGATGGGTTTATTGGTGCTCAGTAATGTAATTTTCGTTGTCATGTATGATGTCACAAGCAGCTCATGGTGGTTGTGAAAATGATGGTTGTGTAGTTACTGTAACTGGGAATGTAAAGGAATTTAGGTTCTTGTGCCGTAGACCCTGTCACAAGAACTATGCATTTTTTGCTTTATTACCTCTTCCAATGCTACCTTTTATTTCATCTTGGCTAAGGTTTTTTAGTGATTGTCATTTGTAAAGTTGACAATATGGACCAAATAATACATTATCCCCATCTCTTTTATTTGGCTTCTCTTCAGATGTCACATGAAGTGGTGGTACAAAGCAATGCATGTTCTTGTGTACATGAAGCAATTAAAGTACAACTCCCATGGATGTTTTTTTATTTGCTTTAGGTCACAAAGCCATCATTCCTATAATTTCATTGAGCATTAAAGAAGAGGAGGATTCATACCCCATGAGCCATCAAGACACTGATAGAAGGGAAAGTACAGTATGTCATACAGGTAAGAAAATAATTTTGGGGAAAAGTGTGTTTTACCAGTCATCTACTGTGACATCTACTCGTCCTCTGCTCACACCTTTTTTGTGCTCTGGAGTGTGCTCTAATGGTTTCTGATTGCAGTAGTCAGTATAGTCAAGGCTAAGCAGGAACATGGTGTAGGAGAGTAGGGTCTGCTATCCTATTGTCACCCCAAATTTTTGCTTTTGCTTCACTGGTTTTATGACTTAGTGTGGCTGTGGGCCTGCTAATCAGACCCACAGCCCTGCTGCTCTCTCCCTAAATTAATGCCAATGCACACTAGGTGCATTACCAATTGGAACTGGTTCACCTTATTGGACCCTGTAACAGTGTACCCCAGGTACCCAGGGCATAGGTGTATCCAAGGCCTACCAGGGGCTGCAGCATGTATTATGCCACCCCTGGCCTGGCCTCACTATTTGACACAACTGGCTGATCACTCAGCTGGGGTAAGTTGGTGTAATCACCTCTTACTTAGATATAGTATATCTATATCTAACATATATGGACACATGGTAACCTATCAGTCACTCCTATGGCAGGCCTTAACAGTCCTGGAGGCAGAGTGCTTGGTTTCATGAGAGATGGTGCTCTGGCATGAGCTGAGCCTGTCTGCAGCTTTCGGAACAACGTCCTTTAGCTGTTTCATGATATTGCCATACCATATACTCTTAAGTGCATTATGTACCTCGCGGTCAAATGCTAACTTTGGTTTGGCTTTATCAAAACATGTCGAGTAAGGTGTCATACGATTTGGAATACTACCCCCTCGCCAGTTCTGGCGACGGGGGTAGCATTCCACCCTTCTAGAGGGACACAACATGTACCTAACCTGAAACCCGGGTAAAGTTAGACAGAGCCTCAGCATCACAAAATGGATGCTGCCACCACAGACACAAGTCTGCCCTCCTGCTGCTAGGAGTCCTTCCAGCTTGGGAGGTGTGGACAAAGGGTTTCCTGTCAGGGGAGGTGCTTGCACCACCCCAGACAGGATTTTGTGTAGTGGGTTAGGGAGGGTTGAATAGATTGAGACATGCCTGGGGCACACAAGGTGTCCCTGTGCATATGCCAGTTCAAACCGGAGCTGGGGCTCTCCAGCCCTAGTCCTGGCGCGAAACTGGACAAAGGAAAGGGGGTGTAACCACCCCCCTTCCTGGTCCCACCCAGAGGAGGGACCTAGCAGGTAATCCGGCCCCTAGATTTGGAATAAGAGTAGGAGCTGTGTCCCAAGACTTCAGATCATCCTGAAACTCGACTTAAACAAGAAGAACTACTGGACTTCGACGTTCTGCTGCACAGAAGACTGAAGAGAATCTCCCTTGTGGCCAAGGAGTGACCACTCTGTGAATACAGGCACCATCCAGCAACTCCACGACTGCTTTGCCGCCGCCTCCCGCCGGAGACCGAGCCCAGATCCCGACAAGACCCAGACTCCCAGACATCTCTGAGCCAGATCCACTGTCCCTGCAAAGAAGAGACCCGTGGAGGCACCGAGAGACGTGGGACCGGCCATCTTGGAACGTCCACGACAAGCTGACTGCGCAGCACCCGAGGTATCCTCAACGCTGTGCTTTGGGCCCTGAGAGGCCCCAACACCGAGCAGCATTTGCACCAAAGATCAGCCCTCCAGCATCCACGAGATCTGCGTGGGGCCCTTTTGCTTTTTGCCACTCGACGCGTCATCCCGGTTACTGGCCCGTTGGCTAGTGGCCATCTTGGCGACAAAATCTACAAACAACACCGCTGGTCTGGTTGCTCCAGACTGGCCCTTGCTCCTGTGAAAAGGAGCAGCCCCTCTGACCTTGCTGGTTAGAGCACCAAGCTTTCATCGATTCCTGCGTGGCTTGCATTTGCTCCGATCAAGAAGCCGACACCGCCATCAGCTAGAGCCTTCGTGGGACAGCTCGTGAGTGACTCCTGGTCGTCGTCGATCCCTTCACTTCCCTTCTTCACCTGTTGGCACCCGACATCGCCTGGTTCCTTCCTGGTTTCACGCCGGTCACTGGCTAGTGACTTTGAACACTGTCCCCTCTGCTTACAGGTCGTCTACACTTCAGATCCACCCTTGGATCCACCCAAACTCTTCCTGCCTGGCCGCCTGCAGCATCTTCATCCTCAGGCTCCATAGACCTGCACGACGAAACCCGACGCACTTTGACCCCTATGCACCCGCTTCCTGTGGGTGAGGTAACGCTGGCACTTCGGTGCTCCTGGGTAGAGAAACATCTCTAGTGTCTAGGTTTCAAGCTGTTAGGTTCTGGTCCATCCGAACAACTCCTTTTTCTTTAACTTTGTGACTTTTACGCACCCATTGAAATCAATAGGTGCACGCGTGTAACTTTTCACACTGCACACGCATCCTGTGGGCCTCCTGGTCACTAACTACAGTTAGCTCCTTGTCGTCCCAGCGATTCCCAAACCCCTTGGCCTTCCTTCCTTTCTATTTGTGGTTATTATACCACTATTTAAGTATATGGTTTAGCTGGCCACCTGCGCCCATCCATAATTGTGCAATTTTTGTATATTTAAGCACTGCCTTGTTTTAACGAATGTGCTTCTGTGCTCATAAAGAGTATAGGGGATACTTTTAAGTAAATAAATACATATATATTTTGAATATATATCTGATATCTGTGTGGTGTCCTTTCATTTGGTATTCATGGAGGTTACATATGGTAAAACAGCTGGCTTCACATGCCCTCAAGAGTTTAGCCTGCAGACTGCACTGTCCACACTACCAGTAGGATAGCTGGTCTATCAAGGTTGACTTCAACCACCACCATAAGGGTTGTTTGGCATGGTACAAGGTGATCACTAGAATTAGCGAGCAGCATATACCAGGCCAACTTCTCACATTGGTGAGCAGCAGTTGGGATTTGAGCTTGCTGTGTTTTACCAATTCTAATCTTTGAAAATATCACTTGAAAGATCACACAGGTACCTTTAGGTACATATAAAAACAAGACTAGTATACATAAGTTCTACTGAACTTAGTTGTTGTAGAGCAAAGGGAGTAGCACACCCTGACTACAACTAACTAGAAAAGGTACAGTAGGAAAACACCAGTGTAGGTAGATTGCAACACATCCACCTCACTAAGAGAAAGGCTGGAGCAGCAGGAGCCACTGGGCTCCCAGTTGTTGAGAGTGACCCTCAAAAGGCACCATCCAAATATCCTATGTTAAACTATCAGGAGTTAAGACAGCTGTGTAACACCAGAGGTCTTAAGCAGGGTCAAAACCCTACTATAGCCCAACTCCTAGAGCTGTTCGATCACTCTGATACTCTAAGTCCCCCTGACTCAGTCCCTACAGGTTCTGGAGATGGAGGTCACCCATCTGAAGATGATAATACTAATGCCCCTATCACTCCAGAGGGAGATGATGCAGATGAGGAGGAGGCAGATTCAGATGATAGAAATAGCCAGGTGCCAGTCAGGAGACTTAGCCAGGCTAACTTAAGCTTACATGGGACTGGAAATGGGATATCTCCCTACAGACCCCCAAGCAGGCTTAACCAGCGACAGAGGGATAGTATATCCAGTTCGAGTGGGTCTGACCATTCCACTGGCTCTAAAGGCCCCAGTGCCCCTGCTCAGAGGAGGATGACTTCCCCCTCAGAGAAGAGAGCATGAAGCCACGATGAGAGAGGCTGAACTTAGGATTCAAAGGCAAGAACTAGAAGTTGCCTTAGCTAAGGAGAAACGTGCTCAAGACAGTCTAGAGAGAGTGGATTAGATTCCACTGGTGGCAGCAATATCCCTAAGGATAAAGACAGGTCCTATGATCATAGACACCTGAGTAAGATTGTGCCCCCCTACAAAACTGGGGATGACATCCACAAGTGGATAACTGCCCTTGAGAGGGCCTGCAGAGTACAGCAGGTCCCTCAGGAGCAGTGGGCAGCAATCTTGTGGCTCTCCTTTGAAGGTAGAGGCAGAGACAAGCTCCTCACAGTTAGTGATGAGGATGCTAGAAATTACCTGGTCCTGAAGAGTGTTCTGATTGATGGGTTAGGCTTAACCACTGAACAGTACAGGTTAATGTTCAGAGACACCCAGAAGACACAGACTCAGGACTGGTCTGAATTTGTTGAGTGTGCCACTAAGGCTCTGGAGGGCTGGTTGCTGGGAAGTAAGGTTGCAGATTACACAAGATTGTATAATCTAATTATGAGAGAGTAAATCTTAAATAATTTTTTTTTTTTTTTTTTTTTTAATTTTATACCGCGCCTAATCACCTGCAGGCCTCTAAGCGCCCGGAAAGATGGAATAGGACAATAACACAACAGGTCAGAACAAAAGATCGCATTGGATTAAGCCATGCTCAGGCTTCTCCTGAACAGTAGCGTTTTCAGGCTCTTTCGAAATTTTAAGAGGTTTCCTTCCTCACGTAGCCCTCCAGGCAAGTTGTTCCACAGCTGGGGAACCAATACCGAGAAGGCTCTGCCTCCCTTCGTCACTAGCCTGTACCGAGAGCAAGTCAGCAACTGCAGGTCCGAGGACCGAAGTGATCTCGTCGGGCAGTACAGTTGTAGGCGCTCCTTGATATAGGCCGGAGCCTTACCGTAGATGACCTTATGGGCTATACACAGACTCTTGAATTCCACTCTCTCTTTTATTGGAAGCCAATGTAGGTTTTGTAGTAGAGGAGTGGCTCTAGACCTCCTAGGGAGTCTAAAAATCAGTCGGGCAGCATCATTCATTAGAATCTGAAGCCTATTAGTAAGGGTTTTCGGTAGGCCAAGATAGAGGGCATTCCCATAGTCAATTCTGGAAATGATAGTGGCAGTTACTATTGAGCGCATCATGGGCTCTGAAAGGATAGGGGATAACTTCCGCAGTTGCCGGATGATATTAGTACAGCTGCCTACCACCGACGCGATCTGAGGCGCCATCGATAGGTCAGCGTCCAACCGAATCCCCAAGCTTTTTACAGCCAGGCTTGGTTTTGGGGCCGAGCCCAACTCCATGGGCCAGTAGAGGTCACTCCAAGGTGAGAGGGTGGATGGTATAACCAAGATCTCAGTTTTGTCAGGATTGACTTTTAAAAGATTATCTGTCATCCATCGTACCGTGAACCTCAGGATGTTCTGGGATTGGAGTTGTGCGGCCGAGGTGTCATTTATACTAAGCAGCAACTGCGTATCGTCCGCATAGTTGAAGACTTTACAGTCCATCGCAGCCAGCGCAGCAATCAGGGGTTGCAGGTATAGGTTGAATAGAAGAGGGGACAGGGCCGACCCCTGCGGTACTCCACACTCTAAAACCCCGACCTCAGATGTTTCATCCCCCAGTTGTATCCTTTGAGTCCTGCCTGTAAGGAAGGATTCCAACCACTGCAGCGCCGAGCCCTTAATCCCGAAGCTCTTCAATCTGTCCAAGAGCAGGGTGTGGCTGACAGTATCGAACGCCGCTGATAGATCTAATAAAATCAGGGCGCTCGCTTTCTTACAGTCAGCCCTACCTCTTAGTTCGTCCAGCACCGAGAGCATCACCAACTCGGTGCTGTGATGTGCTCGAAAACCTGCCTGTCTATCGTGGAGTAGATGGTGAGATTCCAGATAGCAGGACAGGGACTGAAGAACATGTTGCTCAAGGATTTTTGAGAGAAAGGGCAGCTGGGAGATGGGTCTGTAGTTCTTCAACACAGCGGGATCTGACCCCAGCTTTTTCAATAAGGGTCTTACCCGCGCCTCCTTAAGTTCACTCGGCAGGTATCCCATGTCTAGCGATCTATTAAGGAGAGAGATGATGTATTCCTCCAATAAGGGACGCGCAATGCGAAAGATCTCAGGTGGACAAGGATCAGCTGGAGAGCCAGATTTAATTTTACACATCAGTTGTTCCAAGATTAATGTATCCAACTGTGGGAACATTGTAAGAGAACAGTCGCTCGCCTTATTAGATGTTAAGGCAATTGCAGTCCCTGTTGCCGCCATATTCTCTATCTCCTGGACAATGATCTTCACCTTCTCCAGGAAATAGGTCTGGAAGGTATTACAATCAAAAGGGGGCTTAACATTATCCGGCTTCTTACTCAGCTCAGCCAAGATTTTAAAGGTTTCTTTCTGGATATTAGTGGCCTTGCTTAGGCGCGACTCAAGATAGTCCGCTTTAGCTTGAATCATAAGTTTTTTATATTGGTGGAGAAAGGTCTTATAGGTATCCCTATCAGTATCCTGCTTGGATTTCCTCCACAGCCTTTCTAATCTCCTTAGCTTGGTTTTGGTTTCCCTTAAGAGCGGAGTAAACCAGGGAGCTTTCCCAGAGCCCTTGATTTGCTGTGTTTTCACTGGCGCTATCTGATCGATGGCCCGAATCAAACATCTTGTTAGATTAGAGTGGTCTCGGTCCAAATTACAATCTGGCTCTAAAACCTGGGGGGGTTCCAGATGTGCCTCAGTCAGGGCTCTCAGATTGACTTCAATCCATTTCCGGGTTTTCCTGAAGCTATGTGAGTTATGAACAGCCCCATTGCTGAGGGGGACCTCACACGAGACCAAACAGTGATCCGACCAGACACAGGGCGCTGCCTCACTAAATGTTAGAGTGGCATCGGTGGTCCACATAAGGTCAAGAATGTGCCCTTTTTCATGGGTTGGGGTATCCACAATCTGTGTGAAGTCCAATGCGGACATTAATGTGTCTAACTGGCGCATAGGTGAATCCCAGGTGGGCTTATCCCAATGTAGATTAAAATCCCCTGTAACCAAGATTTTTATATATCTTGACCTAAGGTCAGATATAATAGGACAGAATAAGTCAAAGAAGGTAGGGGTTGCCTTCGGCGGACGATAAACAGACAAGATCACCCAACACACATTGTTTACTGTGACCTTTACCCCAAGAAGATCGGCTAAGTCAATCGTCTCAGTTAGTATTTTTTCAACCGTCATGGTCTTCCTATACAAAATAGCTACTCCACCCCCCCGTGAGCCCCCTGGGCGGTTATGCCACATTATATCATATCCGCTTGGTACAGCGGCGATGATATCCGGTAACGAGTTCTCATCTGTCCAGGTCTCTGAAAGAGTCAGGACATCGATGTCACTATCCTGAAGCATATTATATACCTCCAGATGATGGCAGTGCAACGAGCGGGTATTAAGGCTCGCTATTTTTAACGTGGAACATTTATTCAAGGTAGGTGTGACCCCAACATTCCGAGAGATACTGTACTTTTTAAGCAACAGCAGGACTGCTTTGTCCAACATGGGCTCGCCTCTATTCAAAGATTTAAGCATTTCTGAGGAGTAAGTGCGACGATGGCCAGCCGTCCCAGCCACTGCGCCCGCCTGTGCGCGGACGGGCGCAGACGGGCTGGACTCTGGCGTGACTCCGGCGATGCTCCGGCGTGCCTGCAGCGCGTGCCCGCTGCGCGTCAGCATGGCCCGTTTTAAATACCGGTCTAGCGTCCTTGCGACGACTAGACCGTGCGCAGCTTCTCTAGGCCGCCCCCCCAAGCCAAAATGTCCGCCGCAGTGCTGTCTGTCGGGAGAAGGACCCGCTCCAAACACGGTGAATTTACAAATGTGGTGCAAGTAAGTGGATTCTTAGTTAAAAGCCTAAAAGCGGCAACAATACACAACAAATACACTAATAATCAGCGATTTTAAAAATTCCTTGTGTGAGCTCCTGTGAGCGCGCTGCACTCTGTAGTGCAACTCGCTCCGTTTGTCCTAAAAATTTCCAATCACAGGCCACCTAGTTTGCCCCTTTTAAATACCGGTCTAGCGTCCTTGCGACGACTAGACCGTGCGCAGCTTCTCTAGGCCGCCCCCCCAAGCCAAAATGTCCGCCGCAGTGCTGTCTGTCGGGAGAAGGACCCGCTCCAAACACGGTGAATTTACAAATGTGGTGCAAGTAAGTGGATTCTTAGTTAAAAGCCTAAAAGCGGCAACAATACACAACAAATACACTAATAATCAGCGATTTTAAAAATTCCTTGTGTGAGCTCCTGTGAGCGCGCTGCACTCTGTAGTGCAACTCGCTCCGTTTGTCCTAAAAGTTTCCAATCCATAATTGTCAGAACCAGCAGTTGCATCAACACCTGATTGACTCAGATCTGACCTCTCCCCAAGAATTGGGAAAGCAGGCAGACAAATGGGTTAGAACCAGGGTTAAGCAAAAGAACCAGAACCAGGGTGGTGACCAGAAGAAGGCAGACCAAAAGGGTGGGGAACAGAAACCCAAAGACCAGAAGTCTTCACCAGGCCCCCAACAGAATAATGAGGGTGGGTCCCAAACTTCCAAGAAGAAGAAGAAAGAAGGTCAGAAAAAGCCATGGTGTAATGTCTGTAAAAACACCTCTCACTGGACCAGTGATTGTAAGAAAACTGGAGCCCCCAACACTGCATCCCCTAAGGCACCTGCACCCCCTAGTACAGTTGGCAGTGTTGGTCCTCAGGCTAAGGGAGTAGTGGGGTTAACCTTGGGTACTGAAGGAGATTCTGGCCTAGTCAGAACTCCTACACAGGCTGTTCTGATTTGTGAGGTGGACATGGATTTGTCCACTACTGTGAGTCCTAGTAATCTAGGCAAGTACAGACAGACACCTCTAATAAACAATAAAGTGGCTCAAGCATACAGGGACACTTGTGCCAGTGTCACCATGGTGACACCTGGCTTTGTGGACCCTGGACAGATAATACTAGGTGATAATTACCTAGTGACCAACGCCAGCAATGTCTCTACTTCACATAGTGTGGCAATTGTTAATTTCTCCTGGGGAGGGGTAACTGGCCTCAAAAAGGTTGTGGTAAGTGCAGACCTCCCAGTTGAATGTCTGTTGGGCAATGACCTAGAATCCTCTCTATGGTCAGAAGTGGAGTACAGGACTCATGCAGAGATGTTAGGGATTTCATCACATGTCCTTGCTGTGACCAGGTCACAGGCCAAAAAGTGCCTCACTGAACCTCAGGTCTTGGAGCCTGGAACAATGGACCAAGCACCTAAATTTTCAGATTCTTAAACTGATTTTAAATAATAGGGACAACTTTCTTATAGTAAATTTTTATAATAATCTTTCTGATCCTGAGGCAATCACTGTGGTATCACAGATCCGTTTCCATACTACAAAATAGCATAAGGAAGTCCTTAAATGAACAGGTAATTGTTTGGGGGGGGGGACTTTAACTTGGGACCATGTTCTACTACCAGAATTAGCAACATATGTGGTATTCTGGATGAACTTGGTAGTCCTACTCCACACTTTAGACACTCCACTCTAGGTAATTACCTAAACGAAATTTTGTTTGAGCTGGACTTGTCCCAGGTAAATACCCTGAAAGATACGAATTTAACAATGGCTCCCACTTTTCATGGTAGAGGATGTTCAACCACAATAGATTACATTTTGGCTTCGAACAGCGCGAGGACTCAAGATGCAGGATTTAATAGACATATCATCCCGCTAAGTGACCACTATCCCCTCAGTATCTCCCTCTCACTGACCACCAAATTGAAGCGCGGATTGGGCTCCCTCTTAACACAAAATAATTTGGTATTAGGCAGAGTAAATGGTTACTCCCTCAATTGGGGGAAAGTAGACCCTATGGAGATAACAAAGCAAGTGGTTGTGAAGGCTAATTCTTCCATTATGAAATGTCTTAAATTAGAGACCCCTACACAGAAGTTATTTTAAGCTTTGAATTGATTGTTAAAGCAATCAACGAGGCATTGTGGGTAGAAGTAAAGCATAAACAAAAAAAGAAGGGCTGGTTCAACCATGACTGTACGGTCACTTATTCTAAACTGAAGGCTGCACTAAGAAAATTGGTTAGGGTGCCATCTGAGATCTCAGCTTTAAGGAAAATCTATAACTCTGTACTAAAAACAAGGAAAAAGGAACTAAAAAACCAACTTTGGGATCAATTGCATCAAACCTGCTCCCAAAGAAACTCGGCTGCTTTTTGGCAAGTGGTCAAGTCTCCTCTTCTAAATGATAATGCTAACCAACCTAAATTAGATCTAGCTATACAAGAAAAGGAATGGGTTCTCTATTTTTCCAAGATTTTCTCAGTTGGCACGGAGTCAAATAATCGCTCGGATCAAAATTCTCAGAATCCCGATTTTGAGAATGATCGGGGTAGTATCTATCCCATCGACTTACAGTTTTCATTGGAGCAAATTGCCCTCACCTTGCATGCAAGCAAAAATGGAAAGGCACCGGGTCCAGATGGTGTACCTATTGATTTGTTTAAAAATCAAATGGATCTCTGGACCCCCCTCTTAACCAGAGTCTTGAATGCTTCTTGTTATGTAGGTCTACTACCTTCTTGGTCGAAATCCGTACTGATCCCTATTTTTAAAAAAGGCGATCGAGAGTCAGTAACCTGCTATCGTCCAATCTCTCTCTTAGACTCCCTGGGAAAGGCGGCGGGTCGAGTCATTTTAGAGCAATTACAAGTCTGGGCGGAGGATGGCAGGATTATTTCAGACCTGCAGTACGGGTTTCGACAGGGCTTGGGGACCATTGAACAAGCCCTAAATCTCTCACTTTTAATAGACAAATATGTTTATATCAAAGGAGGAGACCTCTACATGGTCTATGTGGACTTATCAGCCGCATTTGACTGTGTTTCCCACTCTAAGCTTTGGGCTTTATTGGCTGATATGGGGGCTCCACCAAATTTGCTCAAGTTTATTAGGGAACTGTATGCCAATGCTACAGCAAGAGTACGCTATGAGATGGGGGGGGACTTGACGGAAGCCTTTCCAGTTGAAAAAGGGGTTAGGCAAGGGTGTGTCCTGGCCCCTTTTTTGTTTACACTGTACACAAATGGTCTGGAGAAAGAGATGATTAAGGGATCCCAGGACCTCCCTATGGTGAACAAACGCCCTATACCTGCACTTTTTTATGCTGACGATACTGTGATTTTAGCCCGTACTCCCCGTGAACTACAAAAGAGCTTGAATAGATACTCCACATTTATGGCGGGCCTTGACCTCAAGATAAATGTTACTAAAACGTTTGTAATGAGGGCATGTCCCGGCCAAAAAAGTACCATCAAAATGAGGGGTATCTATTTGGATAAAAAAAAAATAGCCACTACAGAAGATCCTTATCTAGGCATTATCATGGATCACAAATTATCCTGGAAATCGGCTGTAGAAACGAGAAAACTTTTATTTTTAAAAACAACTACAGCCCTCATTAATTTCACCAGGAAGCTGGGAAATAGAGCTCCCGCGGAAATTATCACGATCTATAAAGCAAAATGTCTATCTGTGGCTTTGTATGGGGCGGGTCTTTGGGGTTTCGTGAACACAGACTGTATCCAGAAAGTGGAAAACTTGTTCTTGCGATACATCCTTGCAGTGCCAGGGAGTGCGGGTACTTTTGCCTGCCATTTAGAGTTGGGCCTTGTTCATGTGTCGGACCAAGCCAAAGTTGAACCACTCTTATTATGGCGTAAGATCTGGACCTCTGACAAGGCAACCCTCACTCAGTCCATTTTGTCTGACTGCCTTTCAATGGATAACGTTCACAGGTCTAGGTGGCTTTCGTATATTGCAAGTTTTCTCCATGATTTGGGCTGGGACACATATTACCATAATCCTTCCTCTATATGTGAGGTCACGAGGAAGACTTTAAAAAACAAAGCCCTCGCCCATGTGGAGGAACCAAGACTGACGAATGAAATCGTTAAACCTTCTGCCACCCATTCGTTATTAACTCAGTTGGTGCCCACACTACAGCCGTACCTCACCTTTAATACCACAAGCTATGAGCGTTACCTATTGGTAAGATTCAGAATGAATTTTTTCCACCGAATGGTCACATTCCCTGTACATAATAATTGGGCTAAATATCTCCCTTTTTGTCCTTGCGACCAAATTTCCCAACAATCGACTTTGCATACCATCCTTTTTTGTAAATTTTACATGGATTTAAGGAAAAAATGGCTAATTCCGTTTTTGAGGCGAGTTGGTCTTAGACAGTGTCGCCCAGCTTTACTATTTTTACAGTTGCTGGAGGGGGAGTACTTGGTATTTCTACTAGCAAATTATCTGAAATCTATTGTCAAATTCCGCAAGTTTTTAGATTGATATGTCATTGTGGATATGCACTTTTTTGCTTTATTCGTCTTTTTTAAACAGTTGTTCCTTTTTAATCTCATTTAACTTGTAATTAGGTTTTTAGGAGTGGTATAATTGTATGATTGTATTGCTGTACGCTTTTATGATTTGAAATTATAATCGAAATAAAGCATGAATTGAATTGAATTGAATTGAATGGTATCCTCTGTGAGAGGGGCAGGTACGTCTTCAGCCCACTGATGGAAAGTTTCACTAATATCAGGAGGGCAGTTGTCATCTGAAGGTGGTCCACGGTTAACTGTGGGGAGCCTTCCTTCAGAAGCCCGTCATTGAGGTACGGAAGTACATGTACTTCCTTCCTTCTAAAATGAGCAGTGACCACTGAACACCTGAGGGGCTAAGGTAAGTTGGAAGGAGATCATGGTTCCAGAGCAGACCATATCTGAGCCAAAGTGAGCATCTTGAATTTGTCCTTTTTTATTGAGACATTCAGTAGGTGAAGACCCAAAATGGGTCTGAAGTCCCTATCCTTTTTCAGGATGAAGAAATAGTAGGAATAACATCTCTCACCTTTTAATAAGTACAGAACCCTCGCAACAGCACCTTAAGAGAACAAATAAACAACTCCTGCTTCAGGATTTCCCAGTTTTCCCTAAAGATTGTTCTGGTGTGGGAGGTAAATGGGGTGAGGAGGAAATGAAGTATAGCAACTAGTCTCTTTGAACTGTCTGTAAGATCCATTTTTCTGATTTAATGGATCTCCAACTGGGGAGGAACGGTTGGCTCCTGGCCCCCACTGGCCTGGGGAGGAATTGGAGGACTGTTTTCCCTGCTGCTCTGCACATTGCCTGCTACCATTGCATGTATTGAACTGACTGGGGCACCAACATTTGAATGGTTTCCTCTTTATAGTCTAAGCCCATCCAGTTGCCTCTGAACTTACAGAACTGGTGCGGAAATTGTTTCACTGGTGTCAACCGCCCTGGCAACTGTGCAGTAGTTTGGCTGTCTTTTAACCCCTTTAGAGCTGAGTCTACTTTTTCTGAAAAAGACTGGATCTATCAATGGACATGTCCATTAGGTACACATTTACACTGCCTAAAACCTAGTAAGCCCCATCCGTGCATATCTTCTGAAGACCACACTAGTACCAGCAGTTCTGCCAGTGCAATATGTAGTATACTGGCCAGCCAAATCACAGACATATTTCTGCAGCTTATCATTCATGTATTATTTGTGCCAAAGAGGCTATGTGATTTTCTGGGACTGCCAGCAAGATCTTACTGGACATTTTCCAGAGTGCATGTGTGTATCTACATAGCAAGCATTCAACATTTTAGAACCTGAGGGCCAAACTCACTGATAAAAAGATTCTCTTGCCGAAAGCCTCAATCTTTTAGGATTCCCTGTCCGTGGGATTGGTTGGGAAAGAGTTAGTGGTTTATCCTTGCTAGTGGAAGCCTGTACAATGAGGATATCTGGTGAAGGGTGTTTAGTGAAGGCATCTGGTTCATCAGGTTTAGTTCTACTGTGTGGAAATGTACCCGAAAGTGAGCACACTGGTGCAGGATCACCCTCTCGTCCACGGGTCCAAAGACTAACAAAAAGAGATCGGCACTGGAGTTGAAATAAAATAACAAGTTTATTAATCACTCATGAGTGGGACCATGTCCACACAACACTCTCAAGTGCTGCAGGAGGTAGTACACTGAACTCACAAACCATCGTTCTTATATACTGGTTTTCTGCAATGTAAGCATGTGGACGGAAATTGAAAGAACAAGTTTAGAAATAGCTATCAGCAAACAAGGGCAGATGGATGACTACGTGGTCAGCAAATTGGGAGGGGGAGCAGGAATGCTTATGGCAGCAGAAAACAGTCAACAGATAACATCTGAGACCAGGTGCACTGGCAGCTACAAACCCCCAGCACGTACATTGCTTAGCCATGTCAGGAGGTCAACTAAAATAAATGACACAAGCAGAGTGAAAAGGCGAACAGCAGGGGCCGAAAAAATTACGAAGGAAATTAAATGGCTGTTGCTTATGCTAACGAAAATATTACACGTTTTCCACAACTGGACTACTTGTCTGCTAACCGGTGGGATCAATGGGGATACCTATTGGAAAGAGGGAAGAGAGGGACTGCTATCCTGCCTGATCCTGTTTGGGTTAAGGTAAGGTATTCAGGCATCTGGGTGGTACCAGAGATTGGAATATTGCCACTGTGCAGCCAGGTTAGAAAGATAAATGTCAGGGACACCGAGCCCGCCGCCCTCATAAAGAAGAGTCAGAGTGTTCCATTGGATTCGGGCCCAGACCAGTCGTAATAGGAGGCTGCGCAGTGTGGTAAGGAAACGTTGAGTGAGTGGAATGGGTATGTTTAAAAACAGGTATAAGAACTGAGGAAGTATCACCATCTTGATTATTGCCACTCGTCTGGCCATTGAGAGCGGTATGCCTATCCAGTGTTGTAATTGGGAGGCGAGTCTGCCCATGGCCATAATTAAGTCATATTATTTGGTCTTTTTCTAGATGTAAATGAATGCTGAAGTATTTGGTAGAGTCTGTGGTAAGGGTCAGGGGGTATTCGACATCTACCGGAGATGTGCCTGTGGTGAAGGGAAAAAGTTCAGATTTGGCCCAATTTATGTGCAGGCCCGAGAGGCTATCAAAACGTATGATCTCCCGAATCAACGGGGGAAGGTTCTTAGTGGGATACCAGACAAATAATAAACTATCATCAGCATAAAGTGATACTAGGAGTGGGTCATGTAAAAGTTGAAGTCCGTGGTGCAGGTGCTGTTCCTGAAGGTGGTGGACCGGAAGGTCCATATCAGTTATAAAAAGGAGAGGTGAAAGGGGCAGCCCTGTCTAGTACCTCTGGAGACAGAAAGAAAACCATTCATCCAAACATATGCCCTGGGGTCGGTATAAATTAACTTTTAGAGCTGCCATTAAGAATTTCCATAAACTTAAGAACACTGTAATGAGAGAGTACTTTATTAAGAAAGTCAACTCCGCCGATAACTCCTCAAAAACTTTGTTTAAAATAGTGAAAGATTTTTCCAAACCACCTGCATTGTCTAGCTTTATTCCCCTAGCCAAGTACTCTGTGATGAGCTATCAGACTTTTTTCATGACAAAATCCTAGACATATTTTCCACGTTTAACCCTTCCCCGTTACCCGGTTTTTGCCTCCAGTGTAAATAAGGAGGAGGCACTTACGTCTTTTAAATCCATCTCTATTGAAACCTCATCTCAAAAATTGTTGGCCTGCAAATCAGGCTCCCCATGGACCCATGTCCGGCACAACTATTTAGCTCTCTGGCCCCTCTTATTATTTCTCCTCTGAACTTGACTTGGAACACCTCCTTACAAACTGGTCTCTTTCCTTCGACCTGGACAGAGGCCATGTTAATTCCTATTTTAAAAAAACCCGAAGCTGATCTGTCTGTTTTTAGTAATTACCGGCCCATTTCTCTTTTATCTAAACCAGCTAAAATCCTGGAGAAAGTTGTTCAAGAACAACTCTCTAATTACCTTTAGTCCGGTCAATTTCTCCACGATTCGCAGTCCGGTTTCAGATCCGGTTATAGTACTGAGACTGCCTTCCTGGAGGTCTCAGAGACTGTCCGCGAATGCGTGGACGCAGGCGATGCAGCAATGCTAGTGCTCCTCGACCTGTTCGCGGCATTCGATATGGTCTCTCATGTCATACTGATTGAGAGACTGTATAGCCTTGGGATTCAAGGCACCCGATTGTCCTGGATCAGATCTTTTCTAAGCGGTCGCAACCAACAGGTCTCCCTTCAGCCTTTTGTCTCGGAGAAGAAACCACTCAGTTGTGGAGTCCCTCAGGGCTCTGCCCTGAGCCCACTGTTATTTAATGTCTACCTGTCTCCGTTGGCCACAGTGGCAGAATCCTGTGGGGTCCGAGTGATCTCCTACGCTGATGACACACAATTGGTGTTTTCATTTAGAGATCACTCTGATGCTACCTTTTCTAACTTCAGACACTGCCTTAGCAACGTCTCCACTTGGATGTCACTCAACACTCTCAGACTCAATTCGGATAAAACAGAAGTGTTGTTTTTTAATCAAAAAAATCCCTCTCTGCCCCAACTTTGGTGGCCACATGAGCTGAATTCCCCCCAGTCCCGGTGGAATCAGCCAGGAATCTTGGATCCCGATTTGACAATGAATTGTCCTGCAATTCTCAAATAAATAGGGGCTCTTCTGCGTGTTTTGGTAAACTACACATGATCCGCAAAATTCTCCCTTTTCTCCCCTTGGATTCTCGCCGGACCACTATTCATGCCCTTATAACATCTCATCTGCGAACAGTCTGTATGTTGGAGCGCAAGCATACTTGATCAAAAGCCTGCAGATTGTGCAGAATGCGGCGGCAAGAATGATCTTTAACATTCCATATCTTCACTCAATCTCACCACACTTAAAGAACTTACACTGGCTGCCCGTGACTAGACGCATTCAGTTTAAATCTCTGGTCTTGGCATATAGAGCAATGCAGGGTCAGGGTCCAGCCTATCTCAGAGCTAGACTTAAGCATGCTCAGTCCAACCGATCACTCAGATCGAATCACCTTTGCCTCTTGCGGACTCCCTGGTTTCGTCGATCTAGACTGGGGGGGGCAGAGCTTTCGCAGTTATTACTGCTCAATCTTGGAACCGCTTACCACTTTTCCTTCGTATGACAGAATCTGAATGTTTATTTTGACGCAACTTAAAGACCTGGCTGTTTACCAACCCTTACCCACTCAGTTATGCTTACAACTGCCAACCGTCCGCAAAGCCGGGACACCCCCGCTGGGGGTAGCTGCGCGCTATACAAGTTTCAAAATGAATAAATATAAAGGAGCATGTTAGACCTGTCAGCCCTTTGGGTGGTCCCTCCTCATCATTATTTATTTTGTCCCACTTTTGCCTCAAACCCTGTTTGAATTTTTCCTTTTTGGGAACCACCAGACTTTTTCGTGTTGCTACAGATTCAGGGAACCATTTTAGCTACCCCTGAAACTTCTGTCTGAGGGCCTGAAGCACAAAATGGTGGCCTCCCATGACATCACCAGCATCCACTGGAACCTACCAGCACCTTCCAGAACCTTCCAGGAGATTCCAGAACTGTGTGACAGTTGGAAACCGTTTAGAATGTTGGGAGGATAAGAGACCTCACCGGGATGGAGAGTTTCTCTGCTGCTTATCTGGATGACATAGCCGTCTTCAGTAACAGCTGGGAGGATCACTTGCGTCACCTGCAAGCTGTTCTCCAGGCCCTGAGACAAGCTGGATTGACGATCAAGGCCAGCAAGTGCCAGATCGGGCAGGGGTCGGTAGTGTACCTTGGACACTTGGTGGGTAGGGGGACGGTGCAACCCCTCCAGGCGAAGATCGAGGCCATCATGGCCTGGGAACCCCCCAAGACACAGACTGAGGTCCGAGCATTTTTGGGCCTCACGGGTTATTACCGCCGCTTCGTGAAGGGGTACGGTACCATCGTAGCCCCTCTCACGGAGCTTACGTCCAAGAAACAACCTCGACGGGTAGTCTGGACGGAGGCTTGTCAGCAAGCCTTTGAGAAATTGAAGAAAGCCATGTGCGAGGCCCCGGTCTTACGGGCCCCAGACTTTTCCAAGAAGTTCATTGTCCAGACAGATGCATCAGAACATGGCATTGGGGCAGTGTTATCGCAACTCAACGAAGAGGGTCTGGATCAACCCGTGGTCTTCCTATCCAGGAGACTACTTCCCAGGGAACAGAAGTGGAGTGCAATAGAGCGTGAAGCCTTTGCAGTGGTATGGGCTCTGAAGAAGTTGCGGCCATACCTGTTTGGCTCGCACTTCCTAGTTCAGACCGACCACAGACCCCTTCGTTGGCTGATGCAAATGAAGGGGGAGAATCCCAAGTTGTTGAGGTGGTCTATTTCCCTACAGGGGATGGACTTTCAGGTGGAACATCGGCCTGGAGTGGACCACGCCAATGCAGACGGTCTCTCAAGGTACTTCCGCCTTAGTGATGAGAACTCCCAAGGGGTTGGGTAGCTCTCCCCACTTTCAGCTGGGGGGGACGCGTGTTAGACCTGTCAGCCCTTTGGGTGGTCCCTCCTCATCATTATTTATTTTGTCCCACTTTTGCCTCAAACCCTGTTTGAATTTTTCCTTTTTGGGAACCACCAGACTTTTTCGTGTTGCTACAGATTCAGGGAACCATTTTAGCTACCCCTGAAACTTCTGTCTGAGGGCCTGAAGCACAAAATGGTGGCCTCCCATGACATCACCAGCATCCACTGGAACCTACCAGCACCTTCCAGAACCTTCCAGGAGATTCCAGAACTGTGTGACAGTTGGAAACCGTTTAGAATGTTGGGAGGATAAGAGAGGCAGTTGGCAGTTGGAGCTGGCAGTTGGCACCTGACTGGTGAAGAGAGAGGAGCACAAGAGTGAAGGAGGAAGGAGTGAAGCAGCAGGGGTGGAAACTTGTGCCTGGAGTGGGGTCCATAAACCCACCCTTGATACTTGTCCCAGCTGATGGATCCCAGCCTATAGCCCTGTGTGGGAAGAAGAAAGAAGAAAACCATCCTAAGGACCTGGACAGCAGGAACAGGCCTTAGAACCAAGAAGATAACAAGATTCTGACCTGAGAGTTGGTTTCCCTGGAGCCTGGCGTCGAGTAGCCGAAGACCTGGAGCCCGAGGTGGAGAAGCGGCGCTGACTGAGGTAGCAGACGTCGTACCCGGAGCCGCCTGAGGTCATAAGAGGGCGCCGGCGGAGGTCGAGTGGAATACCAAGGGTCGAGAAGGAGGTGAACCGAGGTCGAGCGAGCGGCGTCATCGGAAGGGTGAAGTCTGCCCTCCGGAGTCGTCGGAGACCGAGGTAGAGGAGCACCGGAGGTCGGGAGTGGGGATCGCACTCCGGAGTCGCCCGGAACCTGTGAGGAGGAACACCGGAGGTCGGGGGTGAGGATCGCACCCCGGAGTCGCCGGAAGTCGACAGCGAGGTCAGACCGGCCGACGTCATCGGAGCCGAGTGCGCCATCGGACCGGAGCCGCCCGAAGTCGACATCGTGTGGAGACTGCCCGACGCCGTCGAATCGAAGGTAGAGGTCGAACCGAGGCCACCGACATCGGACCGGAACCGCCTACCGGCGTCGTCATAGAACTGACATTGTGCCGAGGCCGCCGAGACCGAACCGGAACCGCCTCACGGCGTCGACACGACTCCAGCGGCGTCGGAGCATCAGAAAAGGGCAGTAAGTGGAGTAGAGGGCGCCTTAGGCCCTGTGGAGACCTGAGAGACTACTCTAAGGGGCTAGGGAGGAGCTGAAACCCACCTGACTGTGCCTGGGGTGAACTGGGACTAACCTAGAGAGGTTCTGTGGAGAGGGAAGCCAGGGCATTGGAATTTCCCCCCTTTTTTTGATCTACCTCAGTTTAGGCCTCAGCCTTTGCCTCAGCCAGGGAGTAGTACCCCTCAAGCCTTTCACACCCTACAAGCTGTGCCTGGGCCAATTCAGCCCTTAAGAATTGAAGTGCCATCTGATTCACAAAGTGTACTGTATACTTCTAATTATTTATTGGGGATACTGTATTTATTAAGTTCTTATCTATTTATTGCTGCACTGAATTTATAGGTCCACAGGACTTGTTGGTGTACAGTATTTATTGGGACAGTATTTATTGATACAGTATTTATTACCTCAAAGTATTTAATTGACTGTATATATTGCACTTGTATTTATGCCCTGTTATTTATAATCACCCCTATTTATTCCAGCAAACAGCAAATATTTATTTGACCTGCTATATTTAAAAATGTATATATTGTGATTGTTATTTATTTTCCCAATCAGCAACTAAGAGAAGAAAGATAAAGAAACATATTTTCATAATTTTTACGGTGTAGAGTCGTTTTTGGAACGGATGCACGCATGGTTATTGTATGGGTATATTGTATGCTTAGCACTGCGCCTGTTTCCTGACCACTCGAGCCAAGCTACCCCGTTGTGTCGGGAAGGTCCACCACCACCCTGCGGAGTGGGAGTGGGCAGTTTCCAACAGAGCATAACTAGGATATAAAAACGGGAGGAAGATCAAGCTTCTCCAATACTACCCATAGAAACGCCCGCTCTAAGGAGAGAAATGCTTTTTCAGCAACAAGTAGTGCCGCCACTGCAGCGGTTGTCCGGGAGCTCCTGTTTAATACAGAGAAGATGGTTCTAAGGTTAAAAGAGGTAGACATATGGTGAATAAATCCTGATTGCACTGGAGAGATGGTTTGTCCCATTAACAGTGAGAGTCGAGTGGCCAGGACCTTAGCAAAATTTTATTGTGCATATTAAGGAGAGATAATAGTCTATAGGAAGAACAGAGATGGAGATCTTTGCCGGGTTTCAGTAGTAATGTCAGCACGGGATCACAAAGGGTGGGAGGGAGGGAGGGAGACTGTAGCTAAAGCTTCCGCGTACATAGCATGCAGATGTGGGATGAGAAGTTGGTTGTATGTTTTGTAAATGGCTCTAGTGAGGCCATTGAGGCCAAGGGCCTTGTTGCAATCTATAGTGACTATTGCATGTATTATTTTGTCATTCGAGATGGTTTCGGCCAGGAAGCTATGCTGGCCCTCTGAAATCCAAAACATAGCCACTTCTGCAAGGTATGTTTGACTATCAGTTTCTGCTCCAAAGGAGCGAGAAGTGTAAAGTAGTGTGTGGTCGTTGTAGTTCCGAGGGAATGCATCCTCACCACTTTGTAATAGTCATTCCTGTAGCTGTATGGAGTTCAATAATAAACCCGTTGAAGCGATTGGGTCAAAGTAGACAAGCAAGTGTGCGCCCCAGTCTTTCCCCTTCGCTGCAATGCTAAGCCTTGGCATGTTCCCCCCATTAATTTTACCTCCCAGTCAGCAAGGTCATGTAATTCAGTCAGTAAAGTCAAATGGGCATGGAATGGAAGGGTGTCTTCAGAGCTGGAGTCAGTCTGATCAGTATCACGAAGGGCTAATTTGATCCGAGCCCTATTGGCGAAAATATCATGGAGAACGCCTGTGTGCTTAGAAATACAGACACCACGTATATAGGCTTTAAAGGCCTCCCAAAGAGTGGCCTGGGATGATACTGTGCCTACATTAAGGGCAAAAGAATTAACCGCAGCATCATGCAATTCAAAGCGAAAAATGTTATCATGCAGGTCCTCACTCTGGAAGCACCAGGGGGGCCAAAGGGTAAACCTACCGGGGACACTGAGGCTTGGGACCACTGGACAGTGGTCTGATAAAGTGTGAAATAGGTGTTGGACATCAGTGGCCCATAGGGAAATGCTGGCTGTCACTAACCAGTAATCTAGTTGTTTCCATACTCCGTGAGGAGAGAATAAAATGTATAATATTTTGTGGTGCGATGATGAATGCACCAAATATCTGTGAGGTTATAAGTGTCTAGGATTTGGTGGAGGGTCATCCTGGCATTCAGTTTGCTACCCAGTAGCGTGCTAGTAGACTCAGCTATGGGATTGAGCACTAGGTTGAAATTGCTGCCTATAATCAGTAGTTCGGCTTCCGTTTGCCCTATGTGTGTATATATGGTTTGAAAAAATTCAGAGGAGTCGATATTCACGATGTAGATGTTGATGAACAAGGCATCTCTGCCTGCCTATGAGCGGTAAAGTAAAATGTCGAGGCCTTCCGGGTCCTCCTGGCAGGTATGGAGAGTGAAATGAATGCTCTTATGTATAAGGATGCAGACCCCTCGCAAGTAGGTGCTGTAACTTGAAAGGTATCAATGTGCGCCCCACTTATGTGCGAATAGCTTAGAGGCCCGGGGTGGAAGGTGGGTCTCCTAGAGAAAGGCTAGCTTAACACCATGTTGTGTCAAATATGCATGGATTGGTATGTCCTTGCGTAGGTTGTTAAGTCCTCGGATATTTCAGGAAATAAAAGGGATATCTACTCACCTTTCGAGTGAAGTAACAATCAGTAGTGTTAGCCATGATAGTGCGAACCAAGATGATATGTAGTCCAGTAAGCGTTTGAGTTGCAAAAACAAACGCACCATACTATGACAAACTGAAAGAACTAGAAACCTGCCCCCCACCCACAATAGACGTAAAACCATCCAGCGAATCCCTAACACATAAGTTAAAAAAAGAAACCATCTCAAATGTAACAGGTCGGTGTACACCATTGGTCCCAGACGCTGCGATCGTTAATGGCAGACAGCGCACTCGCTGTACAAGATCAGCCGTTTTGGCCCCATCGGAAGGTTCCTACTCTGGACCATTTGTTTTCTATCAACCTTCACCTCTCCACCACAGCCGGGATGGAAGTATAACCGGTTCTGAGTGAAGCACATACTCTGGCTCCACTACATGGTCTTTAACTTTGGACCCCCGTAACTTTTGGATCACACCCATTTTCTTCGACAAGCCAGGACAGAAGTATAACCGAACTAGAGAATCAACATATATTTTGGCATTGCCTTATAGCACTGAAGAAGTCTTAGGGTACTTCCCCAGGTGAAACACGTGTTGGCTGGGCAACCGTTCAGGAGTAAAAGAAGAACATAATACTCAAGATTGTTCATCTTGTCTTTATTTTCAATCTGTTATACAGTGAATGTTGCATTATAGATTCTTGAATAAGGAGTACTCACTCTGCACTTTACTCAGACGTGTGCACAGGCTTGCAACACCATTGGGGGCAGGCAACGCCTCGGACGTTGCAATATATAACTGACTAGTAATTGCAGAACTGGTGTGGATCACGCAACAGCCGGAAACGTTTGTAGAAATGTTCAGAAAGGTGGCCTTTGACAACCGATGCGATCAGCCAAGTATATGTTCCAATACATCCAGAACCTTTGGTGATGAAGAGGAACATTAATTCCACTGTAGTCCACTGCGCTATCAATCAGCAGGGGTGGATTCAGCGGGGCACGGAGAATGTGTATGTTCAGGAGAATTCCGCTGAGAGTTCGAGGGGTCCACGTTATAATGCTTGCATAAAATCACCACATCAGGCGAGGTGTCAAAGACGTGGGAACTACCATCGACCTTAACAAGGCGCCACGCCGGATAAAGCATGGTGTATTGTAGACCTAACTTGCGGGGTGAGAACTGAGAAGTTGCGCTGGGCTTTCTGCACCGTGGGGGGGGGGGGGTAAAATATGGACAAAATTAGAATTTAGACGCTTGATAATGTATTGGGCCCTTCTCGCGTGCCAATCTTGGCACAGTGTCTCTGTCTTTATAGTTCAATAAACGAGCAAGCAGTGGTCTCAGTGGGGTGCCCCGGACGGGTGAGGGCCAAGGGATCTATGTGCATGTTCCACAGCAAGCGTTAGGGAGAAGCTGGTGCAGACGAAAAGTTCAACAAGTAGAGATTCCACAAATACATCTTTGCGGCCCATGTTTGAAGTTTCAGAAAAACCTTGAATATGGACGTTGTTCCTATGGGAACGTGCCTCCAATTCTTCATTCTTCATGGCTACTGTTTTAAGGATGCATTCCAATTTGTCCATGCGTTTTGTTGTGAGAGTGAGGCCGTCTTCTAGACAGGAGATATGCTCCTTAGAGCTGTCCAGTCTGGTGTGCTGGCATTCTTGGCACTCGCCCATGCTGTTAAGGTGGTTGGTGAGGGCATCGAACCGAGCGTCAGTGGTTCAAAATCCAGCTCTAATCTCCAACATGATGGCCGACGTGTCGGTTTGGCCCTCTGGATTCGTTCCCCTATTCGATTGTTCTTCGGTATCAACTAAGATCCTCCTGAGCGCGCGGTCATGGACTGTTCAAATAGGAGATTACGCTGTTTTGGACCACCCCGCCCATCATCAAAGAGTATGGTGCGACACAGCAAGTATTCACTGATGAGAGTAGGCACTGTGGGTTTGGATGTAGTGAAGTCAACTGCAAGTCACTGGGGTAGGGCAGTAGATGTAGCGGCACAAGTGAGTCGGTCAGAAGGAAGAGGTGTCACCCCAATACCATGCAGTCCAAATAAAATCGGGTGGGCCAGCCAGCGGTGGTATAGCGCAATTCAGGTGGAGGTTCCGAGATGTGCTGAGCAGAGGCAGGCACGACTGATCAGGGGCTGACTCCACCTCTGGTCTTGATGCTGAAGCAGGGCCTTCAATACATAGGATGGGGAGCAGTGCAAACAAAGTCCCTTACTCGAATGCAGGAATGCACCCCCTACAAGTGAGAGTGCCAGTGCAGTTCGCAGCCTCAGACAGAGCACGGCTCACTGTCCCAAGATGGTGGACAGACAGACCGGGCCATGGTCGATGGCTGGATCCGGCCCCAGTGGAGAGGTAAAAGAGCTTGTGAGCCAGCAGGTGTGGACAATCCAGAAGTGCACCAGATAGCAGGAGGGGGTGCCCTGCTGATCGGCTAGATTAGTTAGGCTGAGCCTTGGCCTCACCGCGGCCCCTGTCGCCGCGGGGCCTCTGAGGCCAGGCAGTGCAGGCCCACTGCAGGTATCGCTGGCTCTTTAGTACGTCAGGTTCACAAGGAAAGCATCAACCAGTTGTTCGTCCCTAGTGGCAACGCGCCCAGATCGGAAGGTGTAATTGGGCGCGGGCTCTGCAGCAAAGCATGGCGATATTCAGACTGCGAGCTCCAGAGCTTCACGACTAGGCGACCTGCCTTTTGTTCAGTGTAAGTGGGAGTTTTGTGGCCACTATGAATAACTGCATCCTGCTATATCTTTGACGAGGCTTCAGCACCTTGCCTCATTGTATAATCTAGTAAATGAGTCCTAGTCACAGCATCTGTTTGTTGGAGACTTATAGCAGTCCCTTACTTCTGATTTTCAACATGCCTGTTACCAGAGGCAGTGTCCATCTGTGGTGAGTAGCTGGTTCAACAATGGGTATCTTAAAGTTGTGTTTTGATCTATCTATCGTATTCACCTTGGTTACAGCTTGCCCCAATACTGAGAGTTGATATCCTCTCTGTATGAATCTTTTATTTACTGTTAGTTTCAGGACACTTGTCTCACTACAATTTCTTTTAATTCCTAAATGCTCACCATAAGGGATGCTATTTTTCAGTTTTTGAGGATGATGGCTTTTGGCGTGTAGGATTATATATATCCTACACTTGACATGGATGGTTCTTTCCAACAAGAAACAAGGAGGTGTGATATGTAAAGCACTAGTGGAGATTCATATAACCACCCCTTATATAGTGGAATCCCGTTGGTTGAGTCTGCCGGGGTATGAATCATTATTTAAAAAGCACTGGTGTTTGATTATATCAAGGGGTATGATATGTACAAAATTTTAATCTCATGAATTCAAGAGAAAATGAACAATCATTTGCATCTTTAAGCAAAAGCACTGGCATTTGATTATACCAAGATGTATGAAAGGTATAGTTTTATTCTCATGAATTTAAGAGACAACGAACAATCAGATGGTTACACATTGGTAAACATTTTTGAGTTTGTGATCCTTAACAGAATGAAATGATGAGGAATTGATTAAATCAATTCCGTTATTTGTAGTATTTGTAGCATAACTACCACGGTGAATCACAGGCGGTCCACAGTGGAGATAAGAGTTATCGAATTTGAGTAATGTAAATCATTTTAATTTTGTGCTATTTTAACAAAATGAATTAATGATGGAATTCCAATGACCGATCCACAAATGGGCTCAATGTATGAATAATTGCACTTTAAGTAGAGCAAGCATTACAATGTAAGGTCTGTTTTCAGTGGTGATGATTTGTGCAAACCACGTGACCAGAAGTATTTGATGTTACAGCAAACAAATGATGGACCGAATGCTGACAATGCAAACATTCTCCCCCAGCCAAAAGATCTGGCTTAAATCCATTGTTCTTTTGCCCACTAAGCCACCCCAGTTTAGACCCAGCCATATGCAAATCAGTTGTGACCCTGTGCCCCATGGGAACAGTCTAGACCGAACTTCCAGACCAGGTCGTTCCTGGACCGGAAACAAGCATCCTGGGACTGGTTTCAGTGTATGTAAACCAGGGTATGTCAGCTGAAAACCCGAAACCGGTCCTAGGATGCTTGTTTCCAGTCCAGGGAGGACCTGGCCTGGCAGTACGGACTCCTCACAACCAGGAATAATCGAGGACGACGACGCCTTGTGCAGTTGAAATATAATCTTTATTCAGCCTCCATCAAATGCGTTTCAGCAGAAACAAAGGGTGTATTATGCTTTGATTAAAAAGTTGAATGATAATGATGATTGAATAGTGAGAAATCGTGATAAGGGGAGCATTATTGTCCTTTGGGATAAACAATGATATCTAGCAGAGGCATATAAATAATTGAATAACAAATCATGATATGTTAAGATCAATGAGAAAGAAATGTTGTTGAGTCATCAAGAATACAACATAGAATTGAAGCAATGATATGATCAAGGCCTCCTTAGCCATGATGAATATTTGTTTTTGAAAATTGATAAACCAATTACACCTGTATTTTATTTAATCCCCAAAATCCACAAGGATTCTGTCAACCCACCAGGTCGCCCAATTATTTTAGCTATAGGGAGCGCTCTAGAGCATACGTCAAAATATGTAGATTCCTTCTTGAATAACTTATTCAGGTCACTTCCCTCCTATATTCAAAATATAGGAGATTTTCTCAGAAGGATTTATGATCTCCCCTGGGAGAAGGATTACTTGTTAGTGACCATCGATGTGTCCACATTATACACCCGCATCAGGCATAACGATGGTCTGAGAGCTATAAAATATTTCATAGGAGCAAGACAATAAGATTGTGGGCACATACTGAGATGATTTTGAGGATGGTTGAAAAATATTTAAAAAGCATTTTCTTTCTGTTTAATGGTGAACTCTACCACCAAGTGTGCGGTACGGCTATGGGCACCTGCTTCGCCCCCAGCTATGTGAATCTGAATATGGGCTGGTGGAAGGAGCAGGTGATCCGGACGCAGTACCAGGGAGAATGGGAAGACCATATCATGCACTGGAGTCAATTTATCGACGACTTATTCTTGGTATGGAAGGGTACTGAGGAACAAGTGAAGAATTTTATCAGTCGGTTCCAAAAGAATGATCTAAATCTAAGCTTCACAAGTTATGTCAGCAGATTCATTGTAAATATTCATAACCTTACAGTGTACATCCAAGAAGGCAAGATAGAGTCAAAGTTATTCAGGAAACACATTTGCAGCTCTGCAAACACATTGAGAAATATCAACTCCTGGATCCTCATCAATCAGGATTCAGAGCAGGGCACAGCACTGAAACGGCACTAACTCACATTGTTGATAAAGCAGTGAGAGCCCTTGACCAAAATGTCCCTTGTCTCCTGATCCTTCTAGACTTGTCCTCAGCCTTTGATGCCATCAAACACGAAAACCTGATCGATCTCCTACAACATAGGATGGGATTTTCGGGCCAGGTCCTAAACTGGTTTGCCTCCTTCCTTCACAACCGCACGTAAAGGGTCATAGCTATTCATGCCCTTGCTTCCAATACCCCTATCCTGATTGGAGTCCCTCAAGGTTCTACGCTATCACTGTGAGAAGTTGGCCTGGCATATGCTGGTCACTAGTTATAGTGGCCACCTTGCACCAGTCCAATTTGACTCTTGGTAGATAGGTTTAAAGACAACCTTTTAAAGAAAGCTATCCTAGTGGTAGCTGTGGAGAGCAGCCTTCAGGCTAAGTCTCTGAGGAATGTAAAGCAGCTTGTTTTACCTTATAATCTCTTGAATTACCAAATGAAAAGACACCACACAGGTATATATATCAAATATATATGTATTTATTTCTAAATATACTCTACTAATCTCTTTATGAGATTAGAGCCAGGTAAACATTCAAAAGATCAACAGTTCTCAATAAATTAAGCACAAATATGGCTGTAGGCCTAGGGGCGTACCAGACCATATACTAAAATAGTGGTTTAACGAACTCGACTTGCAAAAGTAAGAGGCCTAGGGCCTTGGCAATCGCTGGGGCTTCACTTCTGCAGTGTTAGCAGGTAAGTAACCAGCCCACAGGAGACGCGTGCAGTGTCTAAACACACACGCAGGTTTTCAATGCGTTTCAATGGCAAATGTCGCGGTTTGTATTTTACAGTTCTAGGGCACTTCCCAAAAGTCAACAAGCAAGAAACTTACAGGGTAAGTACTTCGAGAGCCAACACACACTTGGGCACCGGAGTGCACGAGTTACCTCACCCAGGGAAGCCGGGTGCATAGGTGTCCTTTGGTGTCGGGTCGCAATGCTGTTTCCAATGGAGATCACTGGATACTTGCTGCTTGTGACGACTGGAGAGGTGTCCGTTCGAATCCGACGATGGATTGGAGTTGCAGAAGACCTAGAGATTGAGGGGACAGAGTTCAGAGTCACTTGCCAGTGACCGGTGGCCAGCAAGATGGATGACCACAGCTGTCGCGTCTCTTCAGGTCGGTGATGGTGTTTTGTCTCTTCGCTCACGAGGTCCAGGAAGGCTCGACGATGACCAGCAGCTGGATTCGGGAGGTCCCACGACGTCTGCAGCTGTCGACGGTGTCAGCACCCGGATTGGAGGCAACAAGCCTTGGCAGCCGCAAGTCTTGTGTAGAGTGAAGATTGGCAATGGTGCAGACCAGCAAGGTCTGATGGACTTACCCAGCGAGGGTAAGTGAGGGCAGGCCCAGAGCAACCAGGCGAGCCCTTGAAATCGATGTGGAGGTCTTCAGGTGAGTTACTAGCCAACGGGCCAGCAACCGCGAAGACGCCTTTGCAGGAAAAGTTTAACAACAGCCCACGGTCACTCGGGACGGGGTAGGCCGCTGAAATTCGGTACTAGACCTGCTAGGGACTTGGACAACAAGTGGTCCAAAGCACAACTTCGTTGGACGTAGTTTAGGGCTTGCACTCGAAATCTGTACATGGTTCCCTGGTATTGCTGTTCCACGTCACTCGTGGGGTCCAGATGCCACAGCTTTGCTGGGGACTCAAAATGGCCGTCGAGAGGTCAGGAAATCTGCTTCAGGGGACGCAGGGACTTCGGGCTCCGACGGGAGCAGTAAAGTTTGCAACCGTTGTAGAGAGTTTTGGTGCCTGCCAAGCAGGGGAGTCACTCCTTGAGTCCAAGGGAGATTCTTCAGTCTTCCAGAGATAGTGGAACGTCGAAGGTCCAGAATTCTTCTTAGTTGAGCGTCGTCCAGGTGTAATCTAAATTGCATTGGCAATGTGTGGTATCTTATAGTGAAAAGATGGGAGGGACTAGCTCTATAACCACTCCTCTAGGAGGGTCAGGGTAGTGGGTAGTTACACCCACTTCCCTTTGTCCAGTTTCGCGCCAGAGCAGGGGCAGGTAGCCCCTGAACCGGTTTGAGCTGGCATATGCACAGAGGAGCCTACTGCTCCCCCCAGTGCAGGACTTCAAAGCACTCTAAGAGTGCACCCACCCAGCTCCAATACACTAAATCCTGTCTGGGAGGTGGTGACACCTCCCTGTGACAGGAAACCGTTTGTTGGGCTCCCTCCACTGCGAGTTTCGGTCAGCAGCAGGAGGGCAGCCCGGTGTCTGTGCTGGTGGCATCCATTTTGTGATGCCAGGGCTCTAGATGATTTCTACCGTGTAGTACAGTGTGTACATGTCGTCCCCTCTAGAAGGGTGGGATCCTACTCCCACACCAGTTACTGTTACCAGTTACTGGTGTGGGGGTAGGATTCCAAGTTGTTTGACACCAAACACGACATGTTTTGATGCAGTCATTCCAAAGTTAGCATTTACCGCGAGGTTATAATGCACTTAAGAGTATATGGTTTAACCGCATCCACAAACAGCAGCAGAGAATAGACTCTGCCAGCTGCAGAGGGGTCCTGCTCAGGCAGAAGCACCCCCTCACATAGTAAACCAAGCACCCTGCCCTTGGGATTGATAGGGCCTACCATAGGGGTGACTGATAGGTTTATATGTGTGTGTATGGTGAGATATAGGAGCCTATACTTCAGTGAGGAGTGCTATCACTACCTCACACAGGCTGCAGTAGCAGGCCTGTGGTGTCAGATTGTGAGTGCTTCCCAGGGGTGGTATAATACATGCTGCAGCCCCTGGTAGGCCTGTGGAGTACCAATGCCCTAGGTACCTAAGGTACCATATACTAGGGGCTCATAAGGTACCACAGTATCCAATCACTAGTGCATCTAATATGCACACCAAGTTGTTTAGAGAGATCAGTTAGACTGGGGCCCTGATTAGCAGGGACCCAGCCAGACTATAGCCAGAAACCAGTGTGTACATCAGAAAAAAAGTGGGGGCAACACAAGTGCAGATCCTACTCTCCTACTATCACCCACTCTCTTTAACCTGTTTATGGAGCCTCTGGCAGTAATTCTGAACAAAGCGAACATTCAATACCACATGTATGCGGATGATGCGCAATTATACCTGAAGATCTCCTCGTGAGAGGACATAAAAACTTGAAATACTGCACTTGCCCAAACTCAACAATGGTTAGCTCAGAACCATCTCCTACTAAATACGCTCAAAACAGAATTTATTTTGATCACCCCACCTAATCACTCAGCTCCTACCCTTGGCTGGATTAAAAACCTAACTGCTCTGACCTGTACACCTCACGTTGTAGACTCTGACAAATCTTTAGGTATCACCTTGGATAAACACCTAAATATGCAAGCACACATCAGTGCTACTACTAGGGGTGCCAATTTCCAACTCAACACACTGAAGAAAATCAAACCATTCCTACCCCCCGAAGATCTCAGGCCGGCAGTTCAAGCTCTGATTATCCATAGACTGGAGTATGGGCTGGTGACCCTAGCAGGATTTCCCAAAGCTAGCTTGGCCCCACTCAGAGCTACCTTGAATGCATCAGCCAGACTTTTAATGGGCTTGAGGAAATTTGATCACATTTCACCCGACTTGCTGCAGCTAAATTGGTTTTCCATTGAAGCGAGAATCCAACTCAAGATAGCTTGTCTGACGCATAAAGCCAATACCCCATACTACCTTGCAAATAAACGTGAGCTATCGGGCTCCAGCCGGAATCTCAGAAGTACATCCACCCTTCTCTTGAAACCTCCAAGATTCAAAAAGAAAAAATCATACAACCATACGTTCACCGGTCTTGCTCTGAGAATCTGGAACTCCTTGCCATCCGAGATCAGATCCAATCCATCGACGACTTCCTTTAAAAAAACTGGTCAAAAGGCTACTAATGAACGAACGTTAACGTGTTGATCATGCTCGTGTGTTTTGTCAAGAACAAAAACCTTGAATTATTTTCACTGATATTCCATTATATGTGTTTTCCCTCTTTTTGTTTAAGTCCTAGATAGCTCCTTTAACTGCATTGGACTGTCTGATTTTCCTAGTTTCCTTCTTTCTGCTAAAATTCTTTGTGGCACATCGCACATCTTGGGTCATTTCTATTGTATGATGTTTTCCTAGGAGCGCTCTATGGCACCACTGAAACACTATACTCTTTTTTTAATGTTTTCCCACAGGTTGTAACTTCACTTACCTGGTTTATGTTTTGTATACTTGCTGGTACTAACTCTGTACAGTGCTCTGATACCCTTTTGGGACTTGTTTGCGCTCTATAAAACTTTTCAAATAATTAAATAAATAAAAGATGAGACCAACTAAAGACACAAAAAATCAGTGTAGGTTATTAACAACATTTAGTACACAATAAAAATATGCTTAAAAGCATTCTGAACAAACACTGGCATGTGATCAGGAATGATCCTGTTCTGGGAAAAGTGGTACCACGCAGACCACAAGTAACCTTTTGACGGGCTAGATCCTTTAAGCAGATCATTAGTAAAGAACACTTTGAGGAAATCTCAACCAAAAACAACTTCGCAAAGTAGAAGACGGGGGTTCCTCAAGTGTTCTAAATGCAAGGAATGCCTGCATGGAATCAACGCTGATCAATATAGACCAGGATTGTCCAATTTGATGGAGAAAATAAAGGACAAATATAGCTGCAAAACAGAGTTTGCTGCGTACGTGCTGCAGTGCCCTTGTGGCCTGCGTACCTTCGTGGGCAGCACAATTCTGGAAGTACATAAAAGAATTTTACAGCACCTGAGGGCAATCAAAAATTGCAATCAAACTTACCCGGTCGCTCGCCATTTCGAGAGGTTTCATGAAAAAGATGTCAAAGGTCTTACATATTTTGTGATCGATGCGGTGGCACCAGATGTACGGGGAAGAAATAGGGAAAAAAATGTAGGAAACTTGAATCCCGTTACATCATTTAATTGAATTCCAAGCAACCAGAAGGTCTTAATGTAGAGGAAGATTTACTCACGCACTTGTAAGATGAAGAAGCAAATTAGAATTCTCTGCCTATTAGATTGTGAACAATGTGTTCGAGGCATATGAGCTGTAGATCACACACTATGCATAGATCGCCATCTGGTGTTGGGCCTGGATGTTTGCACTTTGTTGTTGTATTGGAATAAGTCTTTGGAAGTCACAAGATAGGTGACTTCTCCTTTGGACAATAGTGTGCATGGGCATCGACTCCATCTTCAGATTGTTTTTTTCAGCCATCGGGCTCGGATGTGTTAGTCGCGCTCCAGTTCAGTGTCGTTACCGTTCTACCTTTCGACGCGCAATCCTTCACCCATTCTTCGGTATTGTTTTGATCGCGTTTCCCATTCAACGCGCATCTCTCCAAACTTGAATTCTTCGATTCCGGTCATCGACGCAGGCCTTCGGGCCTAGCTGTGGCATTAGGCCTTTGGCTCATGGGAAGGACTCCTTTCAAAAAGTGTCCTCAATGTGGATCCAAGTTTCCACACGCCGATCTTCACGAGGTGTGTAACCTCTGCCTTTCGCCCGAGCACGAGGCCAATGACTGTCCAGCTTGTGCCTCTTTCCGCTCCAAGAAAACAATTTGGGATCGTCGAGCTCATAGAAGCATGGCTCGATCTTCAACATCAATACCGGACAATATCTTCCAAGAAGGCATCAATGTACCGAAGCAGGAGCAGATCGAAGAGGGCATCATTAGCGCCTCCATCGCCGATGTCGAAGACATCACTCAAGGACAGCGGGTCGTAAGTACTGACGTTGACTCCTCCCCCACATCCATTCACAAGAAGGCGTTGGTCACACCTTCACCTTCGGGCCTAGGTGCACACCGGGACAAAACTTCCCACACCCCACCTTCGGGCTCGGCAAAGAAGTCAGCCTACCGTCGATACCGAAACCCCATCCCCGGCACCAAAGAAGAAACCACTGTCTTCATCCGCACCGACACCTGGTTCCACATCGGCGCCTTCGGCACCGAAATCCAATGGTACAGACGTCTCGGCTCTGAAAAAATCGTCTGAACCAGCCAAACAACTGGTTCCAAAGACCACTGACGCTCAATCTTCCAACCCCCAAAAAACATCGGAACCAAACAAGCAACCGGCTCCGAAGACCACTGGCGCTTAACCTTCGGATCCAAAAAAATCAACGGAACCAAAGAAACAACCGGTTCCGAAGACCCCAACAGAACCCAGGAAAACTCCCGATTCCAAGCCTAAGGAGCAGAAAACCACTCCAAAACTTGTGCCACAGAAACAATCGGACCCGAAAAAATTGGCACCGAAACAACACACTCCTGAGGAGGAGATTTTTCGGCCTGATCCAACCCAAAAAACGCTTGAAATAGACCTAAAGACAGGTCAACTTATGCTTAGTCCTTCCAAGAAAATGGACAAACCTGTACCAGCTCCACGCCCAAAGAAGAGAGACATTGCCACTTCTCCTTTGAAAATGCCTTCTCCACCTCCACCACATCTCTCCTATCCCATCTCCAGTACCCTCACAATCTCCTCCACCACAGGATGATTGATGACCCTTTAGTGGAACCTAGTCACCCTAACACCCCAGAGGACCCATGGGAAGATTATGGCACACCCGATGTTCCTAATGCACCATAAGATGATATCTACCCATCTAGACCATCCCCTCAAGAGGACACTATAAGGTTAACTCAGCTCATACACAGAGCTGCAGAATATCATGGTGTGAATTTGCACACAGACCCTGTAGAAAAAGATTTCCTCATGGACATTTTTGCACCATCTCAAAGGTCCATTTCCATTCTCCCAATGTTAAAAGGGGTAATCAAACACGCTCCTGAAGTGTTTAAAGACACTGTAAGGGCCAGAGCCATTAACCCAAAGGGTGGAAAAGAAGTAAAAGTCTGCCCCAGCTGACCCGGTTTATATTAAAGGGCAACTACCCTTGGATTCCTTAGTAGTCTTCAATGCCAGGAAAAGGGCTAACTCCCAAACCACAGGAGATGTTCCACCTCCTGAAAAGGAGTCAAAACTGTTGGACGCATCTGGTAAAAGAACAGCGTCCCAAGCAGCCAACATATGGAGAATTGCCAAAACACAGGCTTTGCTGGCTAGGTACGATAGGGCACACTATGACAAGCTAGAGACCCTACTACAACACTTTCCTGATCAATATAAAACAAGAGCCAATGATCTCACCCAGGAAGGCAAACTCAAAACTAATACCTCCATTCGTTGCGCTCTGGATGCTGCAGACACAGCATTCGGAGCTATTAATACCAGTGTCCTATTACGCAGACATGCGTGGCTACGCATTCCAGGCTTCAAACCCGAAGTTCAAACTACCATATTTACCCAACCGTTTGACCAGGAACACTTATTTGGGCCTAGTGTAGATTCATCTTTGGAGAAGATGAAAAAAGATACTGACACTGCCAAATCAATGGGAGATTTCTAATTGCAAGCTCCCAGAAGTTCCTTTTGTCGCTCCTCTTATAGGGGCACCTCTAGAGGCTTTACCACTGACAACCCCTCCACTTCCTACAAGAGTCCCACCCAGACCTCATCTACCAGAGGCTATTACAGAGGAGGCTACAGGGGCAATAACAACAAGGGTAGAGGCAAAACTACCAATACTCGCACTGCCTCCACCCCCAAACAGTGACTTCCCTCCACTCCCCCCAGACCACTCTACTCTGGTCGGGGGAAGATTGCTACAGTTCCTACCTGTCTGGAACACCATTACCACGGACAGGTGGGTGAGACAAATCAGCCAATCCGGTTATTGCCTAGAACTCACTTCAACTCCCCCAAACATACCACCCAAACAGTGCCCAATGTCAACAGAGCACTTAATGCTCTTAAAACAAGAGGTGCTTTCCCTCCTACAAAAACATGCAATAGAACCAGTTCCTCTGCATCACCAAAACACAGGGGTTTACTCCCTGCAATTTCTCATTCCAAAGAAGGACGGAACTCTGAGACCCATCTTGGACCTCAGACCATTAAGCCTCTACATACAATCAAACCACTTTCATATGATTACTCTTCAACAGGTCCTTCCTCTACTCAAACAAGGCGACTTCCTTGCCACCTTAGATCTCAAGGACGCCTACTTCCACATTCCCATTCACCCTGCTCACAGGAAATCTCTCCGGTTTGATGTAGACGGTCAGCATTACCAGTTTAAGGTTCTCCCATTTTTAGTCACCACAGCACCCAGAGTCTTCACAAAATGACTGGCAGTGGTAGCAGCCCACTTAAGAAGACAACAAATTCATGTCTTCCCATATTTGGACGACTGGCTCATAAAAGCCAAGTCGCATACCCAGTGTGTAAATCTCACACACACTGCAATCCAACTACTTCATGACTTAGGGTTTACCATAAACCTCACAAAGTCTCCCCTCCAACCGTCCCACATCCACAATAGACACCTCAAAAAGCCTTGCATATCCCAGTCCAGACAGGATAGCAAGCATGCAAACCCTTAAAACAAAATTCCAGCCGCAACACTCACTTCCAGCTCGAGTGTTCATGCAACTAATAGGAATGATGGCCTCTTGTATATTCATAGTACCTCATGCAAGACTCTAGATGTGCCCCTTACAGGAATGCTTGGCACGTCAGTGGAACCAAGCTCAAGGTCAGCTAAAAGATCTGGTGTTGGTGGACTGCCCCACACATCGCTCTCTACAGTGGTGGAACACCCAAAACCTTTCCAAAGGGCGACCGTTCCTGGAGCCAGTCCACAGATTGTGCTAACAGCAGACGCATCGCTCACTGGCTGGGAGCTTATCTACTTCATCATACCATACAGGGCACATAGACACCTCAGCAAAAGCTACTCCACATCAACCATTTGGAGTTACTAGCAATTTTTCTGGCATTAAAAACATTACAGAAACAGATATCAGGCAAAGCTGTCTTAGTCCGCACAGACAATATGACAGCAATGTCTATTTACAAAAACAGGGGGAGACGCACTCTCTGCAGCTCTCTCAACTAGCATACAGCATATGGAGGTAGGCTATTTCTCAAAACATGTTCCTTTTAGCCCAACGTCTTCCAGGAATTCAAAATCACATGTCAGATCTGTAAAGTCGTCCTACACAACAGATTCACGTGTGGGAACTTCATCCACAAGTTCTTCAACCGTTTTTCCAAATGTGGGGGCAGCCAGAGATAGATCTCTTCGCCACACATTGCAACACAAAATGCCCAAGCTTCGCCGCCAGATATCCACAACCATTGTCCAAAGGCAATGTGATATGGATAAATTGTTCAGGCAGATTTGCATATGCTTTTCCGCCTCTACCACTCATTCCATTAGTGGTGCGCAAGCTGCAACAACAGTCACTAACACTGATCCTAGTTGCTCCAACATGGGCCAGACAACCATGGTATACAACATTGCTGGAACTATCAGTAGTCCCGCACCAAAAACTACACCTCTCCCCACAGCTCTTAACACAGAACAATGGAGTGATCAGACATCCAGATCCAGCACAGCTCAACCTCGCGATCTGGCTCCTGAAGTCCAAGAATTTGGTTACCTCAATCTTACACCTGATTGTATGAACGTTATCAAAGAGGCAAGACGCCCCACCACTAGAGCCTGCTATGCAGCTAAGTGGAAAAGATTTGTTATATACTGTAACAACAACACCATCAATCCTTTAGATGCCTCCACTCAACACATCATATATTACCTGCTGCATCTTCAAAGATGTAATCTAGCATACACATCAATTAGTTTACATCTCGCTGCCATAGCAGCTTACATACTAAACAGACAACATCTGTCATTGTTCAGGGTACCTGCCATTAAAGCATTTATGGAAGGCCTCAAAAGAATAATTCCTCCCAGGGTACCACCCTCGCTAGTGTGGAATCTAAACATTGTCCTCACAAGACTAATAGGTCCTCCATTCGAACCGTTGCATAAATGCAAGCTACAATTTCTTACATGGAAAGTTGCTTTCCTTGTGGCCATTACATCTCTTAGAAGAGTCGGTGAGCTACAGGCACTAACTATTCAAGAACCATTTTTACAACTCCATCATAACAAAGTGGTTCTCGGGACAAATCTCAAATTCCTTCCTAAAGTTATTTCTCCCTTCCATCTGAACCAATCTGTTGAGTTGCCAGTGTTCTTCTCGCAAACCACAAGCGGTAGCAGAAAGAGCTCTTCATACACTAGACGTAAAAAGAGCACTCCTTTACTATATTGACAGAACAAAACCTTTTTGCAAAACAAAACAACTTTTTGTATCCTTCTCACCACCACATAAAGGCAATCCCATATCAAAGTCTGGGATTGCAAGGTGGATTGTCAAATGTATACAAATTTGCTATCATAGAGCAAAACGTACACTATCTATTCCCCCTAAAGCGCACTCTACCCGCAAAATAGGGGCTTCAATGGCATTTTTAGGGAACATTCCCTTAGATAATATCTGCAAAGCGGCTACATGGTCTACACCGCACACATTCACAAAATACTATTGTGTAGATGTTTAGGCAAAACAACAAGCTAGTGTGGGCCAGGCTGTACTCAAAACACTATTTCAAACTACTGCAACAAATACTGGTGGTCGCCGCTAAGGAGGAGTACTGCTATGCAATCTATGCACAGTGTGTGATCTGCAGCTCATATGCCTCAAACGGAAAATGCTACTTACCAGTATGCATCTGTTCTTGACATGTAGAGCTGCAGATTCCCACCCGCCTCCCTTTATATGTTCCAGTATTATCTTAATTAGATGAACATACATGTGCATCGATTTCTGTTACTTACAAAACTCCCTCATTTCCCTTCTTGGCGAAAAAATAATCTGAAGATGGCGTCGCTGCACATGCTCACTATTGTCCAAAGGAGGAGTCACCTATCTTGTGACTTCCAAAGACTTATTCCAATACAACAACAAAGTGCAAACATCCGGGCCCAACACCAGATGGCGATCTGTGCACAGTGTGTGACTCTGCAGCTCTACATGCCAAGAACAGATGCATACTGGTAAGTAGCATTTTCCTTTTAATTGTAATCTAGGGTGATTTTAAGAAATGTGTTTTTCACGATTATAGACTGATGAATAAGTAGCATATAAACCCTGAATGAAATGGTGTGGCAGTATAATAGGCACACTTGGGCAGTAATTGGTCAAATCATGGACTATGAGACATAATATAGTATATTCAATAATGATGTGTGCCCACTTGGGCTTGATTAATTGCTTTATAGTTAAAGGTTTTTAAATTAACTTTTAAAAATATTAATTTATCGGAAGCTCACATGGGCTAAAGTTAGTGAAAAATGAATGCACTATTCTATATGATTCATATAGGAATAACTATATAAAATAATGAGTCATTGTTAGCTGGATAGTTAAAATGCCACTTTATGGATCGAAAATGTTGCTAAAACTACAAGTCTGTTTTCACTATCCATGGTGGTAGTTTTGCATGTAACATGAAACGAGCACGAATCAAACTTTAAAAAATGGCCGGTCCCACTACCTCGGTATTGGTGAGCAAGGCAGCAGTGCTGCAGAAACACGTTTGATGGAGGCCAAATAAAGATTATATTTCAACTGCACAAGGCATCGTCATCCTCTATTATTCCTGGTTGTGAGGAGTTGTGTAGAAAAATATATATATCTATCTCCAACACAATTGTCCGGTAGTGGAGGGCTTCAGACATGTGGCGGTCATGCGCAGGTGCCGGGTACCGGCTACCGACATAATTACAAACCGTGTACTTTCCAGTTCTAGAAAAGACAGCGCAGGACACTCTAAGATGCTTGATGCTTTTTTAATGCATTTTCGAAAGCCTCCTACCGACGCATTTCGCCAATTACGGCTTGGTCACGGTAAAGCAAGCGTTGTTCTACTTCCGTTTACATACTAGTGTGATTAACATTGAAAGTGGACCATGTCAAATGCTTGTAACAAGTTAGTAGGCGCCATCTTGTAATGGTGTTTCATCTTATTCATTATTCAGTGTGAATATTTCATACAAAACTCATGCCATAATGATATGATAAATACAATTATATATAAAAGAGGTCACCCATAGTACTCCAATATAAAGTGCCAATGCAGTCAATAAATGTATAATTGAACCTTCAATTTCCGCTGTGTCTAATTATAATAGAACCATCGCAAATGCAAATACAATTCTGTCATAATAAATTGCATACGAAGAAATTCACCCTGGGTATTCAAGATATAAAACGCCAGTGCAATTTCAAATAATAATGATATTGGACACTCTACATCATTCCAGCGTAATGGTGGTGAATACATTTGTGCAAAATCTTTCAACTGCTGCGACATCCATTTTTGATATAAGCAGCTCAAAAACAAATGTGATTTTGTCCATATAGAATATCATATGCCAGGTGATATTCAATGGTTTCTGTCCTTCATTGTGCACTTACGAAATGAGTCTTGCCCTAGTGGGCGTGCTTTATGACATCTTGAATGTTCATGTGTACATTAAAGTCCAGCCCAAGTGGGCATATAAGCATATAAAATACAAGAGCATACAATGCATGACACTTATCTCCATTGGAAGTTTTTACTTCTTTGTGCCTTACTCTTCCTTGTTACAGTTGTCTCCAATAAATACATGGTCCTATTTACAACAAAGGAAAAATAATAATGTGTTGAAAAAAATATATAAACCATCTAAAAATCCTATGTACAATTAAAAAACAATTCATTTTAAATCGATTTAGTATGAAAAGATTAATGTATGTCACAATCTCACACCTGGTACCTTTCATCTTCCACCGAAATATAAAATTCACCTAAGTGCACAGCTAGTTCTTCACTGAAGTTTAAACACACAGGGTATAATGTTTCAAAATCTATGATGTATTTAGATTCTAAAATTCTTAATTGACGCTCTCTGTCGCCTCCCCTCTCCTGTGGTACTGCCGCATCTAGAATTATATATGATAAGAGTTTGTCATTCTGGCCATGAAATGCTTTAAAATGACGAGCCACAGGATATTGCTCATTATTGTGGCGAATTGCTCTTTTATGTTCTAACACTCTCTTTCGTGCTCTGTGTATCGTGCTGCCTATGTAAAAAAATGTACATGGGTATATCAGGCAATATACACAGTACTCTGTATTGCAATCAAAGGTCTTTTATTTTACACAATTGCTGCTGCCCACACAGGCCTTGCAGTGCATACAACATGCAAATCCCCTTGGGTTTTGACGAGGGTTACTTGGTGGCAAAGATGTTATAGCATTCTGACTTAATTCATCTTTAAGGGATCTCCCTTTCCTAAACGTTATTTGTGGAGTTTCATTCAAACATTTTTCCAAAACGGCATCTGTTTTTAACCTCTTCGATGACGGAACGGTTCCGTCATGCACGCCGGTTGGGCTGTGCTTATGACGGAACCGTTCCGTCATGGCCCCGCCCGCGCTCAGATCTTTCAGCACTGCGCGGGAATCCGCGCAGCGCTGAAGAGGTTAAAATGGGCCAATTCTGGTTTATCTTCCTTACTTTGTATGCTTGGCTGGAATATGTGGTTATGAATCTTATTGTATTTTCCGCCCCAGCATCCTCCTCTTGTTTAGGGTTTAATAGTTCTGATCTTTCTAGTTTGTCAACTTTTTCGACCGCCTTAAGAATTACTTTTTGTGTATATCCTCAGGCAGCAAATCTTTTACACATTAATGACTTCTCTTTCCTAAATTCTTCATTCGTACTGCTATTCCTGTTGGCTCGTATAAGTTCCCCGGAAGGTATACTTTGGATAAGATAAAATGAAACACCATTACAAGATGGTGCCTACTAACTTGTTACAAGCATTTGACATGGTCCACTTTCTATGTTAATCACACTAGTATGCAAACGGAAGTAAAATAATGCTAGCTTTACTGCGACCAAGCCGTAATTGGCGAAACGCATTGGTAGGAGACTTTTCGAAAATGCATTAAAAAAGCATCAAGCATCTTGGAGTGTCCTGCGCTGTCTTTTCTAGAATTGGAAAGTACACTGTATGTGTGTGTATATATATATATATGTATATATATATATATATGTATATATATATATATATATGTATGTATATATCCATGTACACATATATATTTATATATATATTATTTTTTTAACAAGATTACAGGGCGTGCCGGATTCTAACGTTTGCCCGAAAATTTGATGCAACAAGGAAAAGAATGGCGCAGGGTACAACTAATACCAAAAAAAACAATAGAGAGAGTGAGGGTAATGAGGATCCCGAACCCCCGGTCTGGTTGTGAGTCTAAAACAAAGGAGGGAGAGAGATGCAGTCGAAAAAGATTCAATCGAAAAGAAGGGGGAGAGATAGAGAAAGGAATAATTCAGGGCAAAAGAATTTCCTATTTGGAAAAAGACCCATCACTCACCAACCTGGTTGGTGACATGCTTCATCATCTGGGTCCCACCCTGACCGCCGAATGCCGTCAGGGTGTGCTTCGACGCCTGGAATTCCAGCGGAGCGGGTTTTCGTGTGTGTAGGTGAGTGAAAACGTGAATGATGAAAAATAAAAGTGATATATTAAAAGTGTCAGCGGTGTGCTTCCTAATAATTTAATATGAAGCCACTTGGCACGATTAAAACCTATGAATAGATATCGTAACTGGTATTAATGGCCAGTGATATCAGTGTTGGTATGTGTGTGTGGTCAACATGTTTCAACCTTTCTAGTAATTCTTAGGTTTTCGTCAGGACCAGGAATTTGAGGAACGGGGGGGTCTGCACTCGCTAAAGCGCACCCACACCCTGAACCTCTGTGTACTACACCTTTATTAGAGAGTAGTTTGTTGTGCCTTCAAGCCGTTCTTGAAGGATGATTCGGATCTGTAAAAGTAAAATCCGAAAAAAGAAACTTTCTATTGGAATTATTCCCATTAACTCTCCACGCTCACTTATTATGGTATGCGACATGCAATGTGAGTTGTTGCATGCAATCTATTGTGGGTTGTTGAGGGTGGTTTTTGCATGTCTCAATCCATGTATAGGGCATGCATTGTTGATTTGGCGAAAAGAATTATTATTAATATTCTCGCATCACGTGCATTAGTTGTGCCGGTCTGTTGGCAATACAAGAAGGGCATACATGATAATTCACACTGCTATCAAACATTTCTAGTGCAGTGCGCGTATATTTGTAAAAGTTTAGACAGAGACAAACAAATAAAGAGCACTCAAGGACTCATGTTAAAAAGGCTAAATATAAAGCCTCATGGCTCCCGTGGGGAGCGTGGGCTCTGAACCATTGCTGTGATAGAAAAGGAAACAACATTTTCAGCTTGATTTGTCTTACCTTGATCTTGTGAGGCCTTTCTATAGTTGGAGTAGGGATACACTTACGTTCTCTCACCGGTACGCCCGTTTACACACCTACTTCGGGGTCCCACAGTTACCGAATGCTGGCGCCGTGTCTATCACGGTCGGTATTTAAGAGAAAATGCTTCCGCCCTTGTGACTTGGGGTGTGGTTTAATTGGGTCATAGGGATCAAGGTAAAATTCTGTATTTTGTGAAAAGTGATAAGGGTTCTGCAATAAAGAGGTGTTTATTTGCAGATGTTTGCTGAGTCATAGGGCTCAGCTTAAAATTCAGTAACCCGTGTAAATAATAAGGGTTCTGCAGTAAAGAGGTATATTGCAGAGAAAAGGTAACAATGGATTCTGATTGAAACCTTGGTGTGTGTTATAACAATAAACTGAGAAGAAGAGATAACAGAGACCAAATTCATCTACTAAGTACTGAGTTCCATGTTATATTGTCGTTCAGCCCTGTTATGTGGGTTGACAGACGGTACACCCATCTTTGTTCCTTTTCAAAGAGTGTATTCTGACTTTCGACAGATTCAATAACAGTCCAAATCATATCATTTGGAGTGTGGTTATTGCTGATAAAATGTTCAGTCAATTTAGTAGTCGCTTTCTTGCATCGGATAGTACTACGAGGCTCTGTTATGCGTTGTTTAACTTTACGAGTGGTCATGCCTACATAATGTAGATAACAGGGGCATGTTATGAGGTAGACTACATTGCAACTGTTGCAATTGGTATGGTTTTTTTGTGTCGAGATCTTGTTGTTTTCCAGTGTCAGTGTTTTGGTGTGTGTAGTGAGGTGACATACTGAGCAGTTCCCACAGGGATAGTGACCTGTAACTTTCGGTAGTCCCCAAAAGGTCAGGACTGTGGCTGCATCAACTGCAGTGATTTTCTTCGGTCGAGTGTTAACCAGTGAGTCCTTTAGACTTCTTGCTCGTTTGTTTGAGAATAAAGGCTTCTCCCATTGCAGATTGCCAGTGTTTAGGATTGACCATCTTTTTCTGATGGTGTTCGTCACCTGATTCGACATAATATTATAGGTTGTCACACAGGTGAGAGGTGGTTTGTGTGTCGGTCTACTGGTTTCTTCTAATAGGGCATCTCGGGGTTGGTTTCTCGCCCGTTTTTGGCCCTTGTCCAAGATATGCTGAGGGTAACCTCTTTCTGAAAGCTTTTTGGAGAGAGAAGAGGCCTGTGTTTTGTAGTCTGTCAGTTTGCTACAGTTCCTTCTTAATCGAAGGAACTGGCCATAGGGTAGATTTTCCTTTAGTGCTCTCGGGTGAAAGCTATCATATTGTAGTAGATTGTTTTTGGATGTTGGCTTGGTATAAGTTTTTGTTTCAAGTTTGTTGTTTTCATTGTGGATTTCCACATCTAAAAATATCATAGTGGTTTTATCAATGCTGTGTGTAAATTTTAGATGGGGGTCACAGGTGTTGAGCCAAAAGATGAAATCTTGCAATGTTGTCATTGGGCCTTGCCAGATTGCCAGTACATCATCTATATACCTTCGCCAAAGTTTGAGGTACTTGGAGAAGGGTCTGTTAGCCCCGAGAATAAATTGTTCCTCAAAATCAAAAACATAGAGGCCCGCTACACTAGGAGCAAAAATGCTCCCCATAGATGTACTTCCTGTTTGGAGGTAAAGTTGACCTTCAAATTCAAAGTAATTCTTCATTAGGGCGAGTTCTGCGCATTTGAGGACAAAATCTCTTGGGACATTATGGTCCCAAGTGGCGTTCTCCAGGGCTTTTGCTAAGACTGCCAATGTAGCCTCTTGAGGGATATTAGTATACAGGCTTTCTATGTCGAAACTGACAAGGCTAGATTCTTCATTAGTCTCGATGTCTTTTAATACATTGAGGACATCTTTGGTGTCTCTCAGATATGTGGAAGTCTTCTGTATCATGGGTTTGTTGAAGAAGTCACTATATTTAGAAAGGGGTTGGAGGACAGAGCCTATCCCAGTTACAATGGGTCTGCCTGGTGGCGGAGATTTATTTTTGTGCATCTTAGGAAGTACATAAAAGTAAGGTATTTTACCTTCATTGCTGGTTAGGAAATTAGCCTCCTGTTTGCATATACACCCTCTTTCCTCGGCGCTGTTGACAAGATTTGAAATTTCTTGTTTCAGTGCAACAGTAGGGTCTGAGGTGAGGGGTTTATAATTGCTATGATCTTCTAGGAGTCTCCTACACTCAGCCTGATAGGATGTTTTGTCCATTATGACTATCCCACCTCCTTTATCGGCAGGTTTTATGACGATGGTGTCGTCATTACGGAGCGCTATTAGGGATTCCTGTTCAGTTTTAGTCATATTCATAAAAGGTTTTTTTGGGGAAAGTTTTTCTATGCCATTGTAGACCGCCTATTCGAAAGTTAGAACCTCAGGATGAGTAGTATGGGGAGGTGGAATGAAAGTAGATTTTTCTAAAACCAGTCACATTAGGATTAGTACTGATGGACGTTGCGTCAACTTCTTCCTTTTCAAAAAGGCTTTTAATCTCAATTTTCTAAAGAAACCTGCTAATTCTGCATGCAACTTGAATCTATCAAGGCTAGGGGTCGGTACGAACCCCAATCCTTTGTTTAGAACACTTTGCTCGGACTCAGTCAGGTTTCTAGAGGACAGGTTAGTTACTAACTCTTGCTTGTTCCTAGGCCCTGCCCCATCGTTTTGCTCCTGTTATTTTTGCCTACACTGTCGTCGTCCTCCCAGTGCACTTGTGTGTTCCCTCTCCGTCTTCCTCTCCCTCTCCTCTCTAAAAAAGGAGGCCTGAAGGTGTTTTGTGGGAAAAACGGTTGTTGAAAAGGGGGTTGCCAACCATACATTGGGTAGTGCTGTGGGGGAGGAGGGGAGGGATTTTGGTAGGGATTCATTTTGTAATTAGTGTTGGGCCACTGGTTTTGTCCTCTGCCTCGTCCTCTTTGTCTCCCTCTTCTACTTCCGGAACTGGAGTCACTGCTCATGGAAGAATCATCACTGGATTGATCCGTGTTCCTGTCTTGTTTTAACTAGCTACATAGTCTGGGTCAGAGTAGGGGTATGCTTTTATATAAGAGAATTTTTTAAGATCTTTATGAAACTTCTGTATTTTTTGTTGTGTGAGATCCTTATTGATTTCCTCTAGTTTCTTTTTATACCCTGTAATGGTGGTTTTTATGTGATTTTCAGTGAGTTGTATTTCAACCATTAAGGCTTCAGATAGTCTGACTGCAGTTTTTATAATGAGCACTAGCCAGTCTTGTGTGCAGTGCCAGGCTATCTGAGCCCAATCCTTTATTGCAGAACCCTTATCACTTGAGTCCTTGAGCGCTCTTTATTTGTTTGTCTCTGTCTAAACTTTTACAAATATACGCGCACTGCACTAGAAATGTTTGATAGCAGTGTGAATCAGCACGTATGCCCTTCTTGTATTGCCAACAGACAGGCACAACTAATGCACGTGATGCGAGAATATTAATAATAATTATTTTCGCCAAATCAACAATGCATGCCCTATACATGGATTGAGACATGCAAAAACCACCCTCAACAACCCACAATAGATTGCATTCAACAACTCACATTGCATGTCGCATACCATAATAAGTGAGCGTGGAGAGTTAATGGGAATAATTCCAATAGAAAGTTTCTTTTTTCGGATTTTACTTTTACAGATCCGAATCATCCTTTAAGAACGGCTTGAAGGCACAACAAACTATTCTCTAATAAAGGTGTAGTACACAGAGGTTCAGGGTGTGGGTGCACCTTAGCGAGTGCAGACCCCCCGTTCCTCAAATTCTTGGTCCTGACAAAAACCTAAGAATTACTAGAAAGGTTGAAACATGTTGACCACACACACATACCAACACTGATATCACTGGCCATTAATACCAGTTACGATATCTATTCACATGTTTTAATCGTGCCAAGTGACTTCATATTAAATTATTAGGAAGCACACCGCTGACACTTTTAATATATCACTTTTATTTTTCATCATTCACGTTTTCACTCACCTACACACACGAAAAGCAGCTCCGCTGGAATTCCAGGCGTCGAAGCACACCCTGACGGCATTCGGCGGTCAGGGTGGGACCCAGATGATGAAGCATGTCACCAACCAGGTTGGTGAGTGAGGGGTCTTTTTCCAAATAGGAAATTCTTTTTCCCTGAATTATTCCTTTCTCGATCTTTCCCCCTTCTTTTCGATTGAATCTTTTTCGACTGCATCTCTCTCCCTCCTTTACAACTAATACCACCAACAGAGACGCTTCCGAATAAGAAGCTGAAATATCAAAAGGAGAACAAACAACAAACTTGAGAGAAGGGGAGAGATCCATAGTCTCCTTTTTTTCATGAGTACCAAGTCATCAAAGAAACACGAAAGAGGCCCCCGCAAAGAACACACCCTCCACAACAAACTAAAGAACTAAAAGGAAAGGCAAAACAAGGAGGGGCAAGAGGGGAAGGAACATCGGTAGCATTACCAAGAGTTACACGGAGCAGAGGCAGGAGAGGCAAATGGTAATGGATATTGAGGACAACACAGTTATTAAAACCTCTCAGATAGACTACTGAACCAAGAAGAAATAACAGTTCTAAAGAGGGGCCTAACATTTTGTCCGACTGCCGATTTTGATATGATACAAACAAGAATTGACTTGTTCAAATACATAAGAAAACTAAAACTTCAAAAAATCTTTATATTGCATCCAAGGATGGTAAACACCGGGGAAAAACAACGTGACGGAGTGAATGATTCAGAGGAATTACTTGGAAATGATCTGGAGACCCTATTGGCCCTACGGTCCATGGCACAAACACAAACAGAAGAAATCAACAATACAGCAACGGGTCTGGAAGCTGCGGGGGTAATTCAAATAAGGAATCCCAGCAATTTGAAACGGAAATCAAAGATGCTTCCAAACACCCCACATGATGCCATCAATGTGTTCAATGAGGCCATACATATGGATTTACAAAAATGGATAAAACCATCATATGAAGACAACAAGAGTCGTTCCAATATCACCAGATGTAACGCCCTGAACGTCTCAGGATCGTTTAACAGACACGACAATGAGGACGCAACCACTAGTGAAGGGTTAGTTGTTTTAATGAAGGCAAATATAATACAAAGAATAAACAAAAGTTATAGTCACTGGAATCCTCCAGGCTAAGTACGTTACCAGCCCACAGCACGGATGGTCCTAACCGTCCTCTGCATATACGCCGGTCCCGGCGTATGCCAACAGAGGGCAGAAATGAAATGGCCGACAATGCCAATCGGTAGGCTGTGAGGGGCACGAAGAGTGTTGGGGAGAATCGAGGAGTCAGGGAAACACCCAGCCGGGGTCTCTACCTGAAGGGAGCAGCCGCTCAACCTCTTCCTCAGACTGCACCGGGACGCGGAGTCACCTCCTGGTGATGCGTCACCGATACCCCAATCACAAGCAAGAAGACTGAACCGAGAGCAGCCGCTCGATCGATCCTGTGGACTTCCGAGTCTGTAACGCGGCAAACACCTCCTGGTGTGCGTTACAGCTGGCAGTCCCTGTGTCTCTGGTCGGGCTGGGAGTTACGACTCCAACCAGCAAAAGCGCCACTGCGCTTGGACTCAGCCGAGTCAAAAAGCGAAGCTCAATGGTTGACCGGTAGAGCTTCCGGGTCCTTCACAGGTGACGATGGGGCAAGACACGGCCCAGGGAGTAACGACTCGACCTACCTCCGTTCTTGCCTTACTGGAGCACCACTCCGGAACACTGCTCTTCACGAAGCAGGTACGTCGGTGTGAACACAATATCCGACAGCGTTGTACCTCCCGGTTCCTCCCTTTATAGGGAGTGTTTTCCTTGAGTTATGTAACAGCTCTCCTGTTTACATAAGGGCGTGTTTCCTTGAGTTATGTAACAGCTCTCCTGTTTACATAAGGGCGTGTTTCCCTTGAGTTATGTAACAGCTCTCCTGTTTACATAAGAGCGTGTTTTCCTTGAGTTATGTAACAGCTCTCCTGTTTACATAAGGGCGTGTTTCCCTTGAGTTATGTAACAGCTCTCCTGTTTACATAACCTCTCAACCGCTAAGCATCCTGGGAGATGTAGTCCATTTTTGCCGGTTACCGTTTTCCTCCCCTCGTATGACAGGAATTCTTGACAGTACATCCTCCCTCTCAGCGGCTCCCCACGGGTCCAGCGCTGGCAGGAAAACGCCGATGGAACAAGGAGACCAAGCGCGGAGCATGAACCCCTTCAGCCGGTTCCCATGAATGCTCCTCCGGGCCATAGCCTTTCCACGCAACCAGGTACCACAGCTTCCCCCTGCGCCATTTGGACGCCCGTATGCCCGACACTTCATACTCCACCTCCGACTCCACGCATACCGGCCGAGGTGTCCCAGACGGCTTGGAGGGTGCTGGTTTGAGCAATGATACATGAAAGACAGGGTGTATCCGCAATGACTGGGACAAGCACACCTTCACGTTCACGGGACCCATACACTTGGTAATTCGATAGGGGCCCATGTACTTGGGATGGAACACACTGTTCTTTCGAAACCTCATGTTTCTTGTGGATATCCAGACGTAGTCTCCAGTGCGGTACAGTGGCCCGGGCCTTCTCTTCCTATCTGCCGCAGCCTTGTATCTTCTCTTGGCCTCTATTAGGACAGCCCTTGAGCGCATCAATGTGTCTTTTATGTGTGCCACCCTGTCCGCTGTGGCGGGAATCCTGTCCTCTCTGAACGGATGTAGAAATGGCAAGAACCTGGGATGTTGGCCATAGTTGCTATAGAACGGAGAGGACTGTGTGGAGCTGTGAGTGGCGTTGTTATAGGCTATCTCTGCAACCCATAGCAAGTCGACCCATTCTTCCCTGCCCTGGTCCACAAAACATCGCAGATACTGTTTGAGCGTTTGGTTCAGGCGCTCGGTTTGGCCGTCCGTTTGAGGGTGGTAGCTGGTGGACAGGGCGGTCTTAACATGCAGCGCAGTGCACCAAGTCTTCCAGAATTGCGCAGTAAACTGCGACCCCCGGTCCGACACGATCACCCCAGGTAATCCATGCAGTCGTACCACATTCTTTAGGAGTAGTGACGCCAATTCCCCGGCCGTAGGGACTCTCTTGCAGGGGATGAAGTGCCCCATTTTCGTCAAGTAATCCACCACCACCAGTATTGCCGTCATCCCCTGGTCTACCGGTAGGCCCACCACGAAGTCCAGTGATATGCTATCCCATGGTCTATCCGGGGTTGGAAGTGGATGTAAGAGCCCTTGGGTTCGGCCATGGTCGGCCTTCATGGTAGCACACGTAGGACACTCCTGTCCCCACCTCCTGACATCCACTCTCATGGTTGGCCACCAGAAATGCCGTCCCATGCTAGCCACCGTTTTTTCAAAGCCCAAATGACCTGCGCATGGAGAGTCATGGCACCAGATGAATGCTTGTTTCCTTAGCCTAGGCGTGGGTATCAATAGGCACCTGCCCTTCAGGGGTATCCCGTCCTTCAGCTGCCATTCTCTGTGACTGAGGAGCCACCTCCGCCATGCGAATGACCTGATCCCTCTCTTTATTCCCCTCAGGAAAGTATCCGGTTGGATAACCCCCAATACCATCCTCGGGGAAATGATGGAACGCTCGGTCGCAGGCAATGGTTCCTTAACTGCAGATTGACGGGACAGGGCGTCCGCCTTTCGGTTTTCCGTCCCCGGCCGATATGTGATGCGGAAGTTGAACCCCGCAAAGAAGATCATCCACCGTAGCTGCCTGGGAGAAAGGTGTCTAGTGGCCGTCATGAACTGTAGGTTCCGATGGTCCGTGTACACCGATACCACATGTCTTGCCCCCATCAACCAATGCCTCCATTCGGTGAAGGCGTCCTTGATTGCGAGAAGCTCCTTCTCCGCAATATGGTAGTTGCGTTCGGCGTCGTTGAGTTTGCGGGACATGTACGCAACGGGATGAAGCACCCCTGTGTCGTGGTTGCGTTGGGACAAGATAGCCCCCAGCGCCACATCCGACGCGTCCGCTTCCACCACGTAGGGGAGATCCGGATCGGGGTGAGCCAACACCGGCGCCTTACCAAAGGCGCTTTTCAGGGCCTCAAAGGCTTTGTTCGCTTCAGGGGACCAGACAAACTCCTTGGACTTCCTCAGTAGCTGTGTGATTGGGGCCACCACTCCTGAAAATCCATCTATGAACCGCCTGTAAAAGTTGCCGAAGCCAATGAAACTTTGGACGTCCTTCACGCTTTGGGGCACCGGCCATTCTTTCACCGCCTTGATCTTTCGTTCTGCCATCTCCTGTCCCTCCGGACTCAGCATCACTCCGAGGAATTCCACGGATGTGACGTGGAAGTCACACTTGCTGAGTTTACAAAACAGCATGTTTTCCCTCAGCTTTTGGAGCACAGCTTTGACGTGGTGTACGTGCTCCTCCACACTGGACGAATAGATGAGGATGTCGTCGATATATACGACCACGTAGATATCCAACTCCTCTCTGAATACCTCATTCAAAAAGTACTGAAAGGCTGCCGGGGCGTTGCACAGACCGAACGGCATGACGAGGTACTCAAAAAGGCCGAACCTGGTCTTAAAGGCGGTCTTCCACTCGTCTCCGTCCCTCATGTGCACCAGATGGTATGCCCCTTTCAAATCCAACTTGGTGTAGATACGAGCTTTCTTGACCTGTTCCAGAAGTACACTGATGAGAGGCAAGGGGTACCGATTTTTTATGGTTATCGCATTCAATGCCCTAAAGTCCACACAGGCTCTCAGCTCCCCATTAGCCTTCGGGATGAAGAAGAGTGGCGAGGCGGCCGGAGACTTGGACGGGCGGATGAATCCTAGCTTGAGGAGTTTATCCAGGTACCCCCGGAGATGCACGTTTTCAGGCTCCGTCAGGGCATACAGCCTGCCGCTGGGAACGCTGGCACCAGGTCGATCTGGCAGTCAAACTGTCTATGTGGTGGTAGCACTTCCGCCTTCACCTCATCAAATACATCCTCAAAACTGTGATAAGCCTGGGGGAGAGCCACATCTTTTTCTGCCGCTGTAGCCACCGTCTGACTCCCGCTCTCATCTGCGTCAAGGGATTCCGTTCTTATTCCACAATGCAGGATGCAATACGGTGACGTCATTTCGATGCGATGTGTTGGCCAATCCACAAAGGGGTTGTGTTTCTGTAGCCACGGCAATCCCAATATGACGCCATATTGGGGCTCGGATGATGTTAAAATCGATTTGTTCCAAATGGTTCCACCCATATCTCATCGGAAGGACCCCCGTGTGCTGCCCGATGGGCCCCGTCACCAATCGCCTTCCGTCTACAGCATAGACTTCTTCGGGTACAGCTTTGGGAAGAAGCACTAGCCCTAGCCTGCATGCCTCGTTGTGGTCCATAAACATGCCAGTGGCCCCTGAATCCACCATGGCCACAACGGGTATCCACTGGTCATGCACTCCCACGTGCACCGTGATAAACAGGTGTCGTTGTCCCTTAGTGACCGAGTTGGAAAGTGAAGGGATGGATGAGTGACTCCGAGATGCCCCTTCTCTGGTCTTGGAGTCCTCTAGTTTTCCGCCGGTATGTCCACCACGGCTGTTACCGACCGGTTGGCCCGATAACGTGACGTCTTCGGTTTGGCAGGGCATTCACGTACGTAGTGGCCTTTTTTGCCACAATATAGGCACAATCCTTGTTTACGGCGTGACTCTTTCTCCGTGGCTGTGAGGCTCGCTCGTATTGCGCCGATGTTCATGGGTTCTCCCTTGGATGCGGTGGAAGTTTCAGGACTTCCCACCGTCACATAGGATGGAAGGGATTTTCCTTTTCTCCCATGATCCCCCTTTCTTTCACTTAGCCTATGTTCCAGCCGTAATACCAGGTTGATAAGGCCCTCACATGTCTTGGGTTGAGGGTCAATATGAGCCACGGCGTCCTTGAGCTCATCGCACAGCCCTTGATGGAAGAGCGCCGTCTGTTTAGCAACAGGCCACTTGGTTTCCGCAACCAGCCTTCGGAACGCGTTGAGATACTGCACCAGGTCGTTGGATCCCTGTCTCAACTCAAGCATTTCACGGTCCGCCGTGTACGAGTCAGCCCTTCAGTCGAATACCTTCAGGAATTCCTCGCGAAAAGCACCCCAATCACATAAGAGGGGGTCGTCCCTGCTCACCAGAGGTACGGCCCATTGTGCCGCGTTTCCCGCCAAATAGGATATAAGGAAAGCCACATGAGCCTGACTCGTGGGGAACGCCTTTGGTTTGCACGATAAATGTAGCGCCACTTGTGTGAGGAATACCTGCACTGTGTTAGGATCCCCACTGTACCTCTCTGGTGTCGCCAAGGGGATGGCTACCGGCATTTCCACTACTACCGCAGGGGTCTGATTCGTGAGGGAGGTGCTGGGCGTGAGCGGGTCCAATTGGATAGCATCCAGTCTGGCTTTTACATCGGCTGTTTCTTGCCTAGAGGCAGCCACTTCAACTTGCATGGCCGCTAAAGCAGCCAGCACATCATCAAGTGTTGCCATGTCTGTTATCGACCGGGAGACAGTTAGTGTTATTAAGGTCGGATATTTTGTAACGCCCTGAACGTCTCAGGATCGTTTAACAGACACGACAATGAGGACGCAACCACTAGTGAAGGGTTAGTTGTTTTAATGAAGGCAAATATAATACAAAGAATAAACAAAACTTATAGTCACTGGAATCCTCCAGGCTAAGTACGTTACCAGCCCACAGCACGGATGGTCCTAACCGTCCTCTGCATATACGCCGGTCCCGGCGTATGCCAACAGAGGGCAGAAATGAAATGGCCGACAATGCCAATCGGTAGGCTGTGAGGGGCACGAAGAGTGTTGGGGAGAATCGAGGAGTCAGGGAAACACCCAGCCGGGGTCTCTACCTGAAGGGAGCAGCCGCTCAACCTCTTCCTCAGACTGCACCGGGACGCGGAGTCACCTCCTGGTGATGCGTCACCGATACCCCAATCACAAGCAAGAAGACTGAACCGAGAGCAGCCGCTCGATCGATCCTGTGGACTTCCGAGTCTGTAACGCGGCAAACACCTCCTGGTGTGCGTTACAGCTGGCAGTCCCTGTGTCTCTGGTCGGGCTGGAAGTTACGACTCCAACCAGCAAAAGCGCCACTGCGCTTGGACTCAGCCGAGTCAAAAAGCGAAGCTCAATGGTTGACCGGTAGAGCTTCCGGGTCCTTCACAGGTGACGATGGGGCAAGACACGGCCCAGGGAGTAACGACTCGACCTACCTCCGTTCTTGCCTTACTGGAGCACCACTCCGGAACACTGCTCTTCACGAAGCAGGTACGTCGGTGTGAACACAATATCCGACAGCGTTGTACCTCCCGGTTCCTCCCTTTATAGGGAGTGTTTTCCTTGAGTTATGTAACAGCTCTCCTGTTTACATAAGGGCGTGTTTCCTTGAGTTATGTAACAGCTCTCCTGTTTACATAAGGGCGTGTTTCCCTTGAGTTATGTAACAGCTCTCCTGTTTACATAAGGGCGTGTTTTCCTTGAGTTATGTAACAGCTCTCCTGTTTACATAAGGGTGTGTTTCCCTTGAGTTATGTAACAGCTCTCCTGTTTACATAACCTCTCAACCGCTAAGCATCCTGGGAGATGTAGTCCATTTTCGCCGGTTACCGTTTTCCTCCCCTCGTATGACAGGAATTCTTGACACCAGAAAAGAGTGGGAGGCCATAAAATCATTGAAGACCGACCCACATATTGAAATTAAACCATCAGACAAAGTGGGAAACGTTGTGGTATTCAAGAATGAACTGTTCGAGGCATATGAGCTGCAGATTACACACTTTTGCATAGATCGCCATCTGGTGTTGGGCCCAGATGTTTGCAGTTTGTTTTTCCTCTTGGAAAGTCTTTGGAAGTCACGAGGTCGGTGACTCCTCCTTTGGATGGTATTGCGCATGGGCTTCGACTCCATCCTCAGATAGTTTTTTTCCGCCATCGGGCTCAGATGTAATCTTCGCGCTCCGGTTCTGAACAGCTTCGTGTTCGACGCGCAATCCTCACCTCACATCGCGGTATTGTTTCGATCGCGATCTCTTCCATCAACGCGCCTTCTCATCGGCAAACCGTCGGTTCCAGTCGTCGACGCCGGCCTTCGGGCCTACCCAAGCTCCGGTCCCGGCTCATGGAAAGAACTCCATTTAAAAAGTGCCCTAAATGTGGGTCCAAATTCCCCCACACCGATCTTCATGAGGTATGCAACATCTGCCTCTCCCCTGAACACGAGGCTCGAGACTGTCCAGCCTGTAAGTCTTTCAGATCCAAAAAGATTATTCGGGACCGAAGAGCCAGTAGGAACATGGCACACTCCTCGACGTCCATTCCAGTCGACATCTTCTGAGACGACATCGACGATCCAGGACAGCATCACACCGAAGAGGACCTCGCCAGCCCTTCCGAGGCCGACGAGTCAGATGTGGAAGACATCACTCCGGCGCAGAGGGTCGTGAGTACCAATCTACCCCCCCCCCCCCCAACACCCGCACCGACACCCAAAAAGGCTTTGGTCCCGCCTTCGCCTCCGGGCCTAAGCAAGACCAGAGACACTGCTTCACACACCCCACCTTCGGGCCCGGTGAAGAAGCCAAGTAAGCCTTCCGGCGGCTCGGGCTCGAGCCAGCCTACCAGCGGACCCGACAAACACACTTCGGCACCGAAAAAGAAACCGGCCTCTACCTCAACACCGAGCTCTGCACCGAAGCCCTCGGGTCGAAACCCAGCTCTTAGGTACCGACGCCATCTTCGGTACCGACCAAACCACACAAGGCCACCGGCACCGACACTTCCAAGCCGAAGCCCATCTCGGCGCCGACCAAGAGACCGGAGGTTCCCAAGCCAGGTTCTAAGCAACTAACCGGCACAGAAAAACCTAAAAAGACATGGGTCCCGACGCCTTCGGCGCCAAAGGACCAAATAACCTCACCAGAACTATTTACACCGGATCCCTTGCAAAAAACTCTCACCAAGGATCCAAAAACTGGACATTTGACACTCTCTACCAAAAAGAGACATTTGGAGAAGCCTGCTCCGCCTCCATCTCCGTTCAGAATACCTTCCCCTCCACCTCCTCCTCCTTCCCCACCTCCACCCCCTCCACCCTCTCCACCCCCAACTCATCGTTCTCTGACCCCGTCTCCAGACGATGATGATCAGGGGGACCCATATCACGATATAGGGGATGTGCCACAGGACCCCACCCCTACAGGATCCCCAGACCCATGGGACGATTACAATATTCCAGATATCCCCAACGTCCCACAAGACGATCTTTACCCTTCTAGACCATCTCCACCAGAAGATTCATTAGGGTTCAACCATCTTCTGCAAAGGGCGGCACATTATCACGGGGTGGACTTGCATAGCGACCCCGTGGAGGAAGATTTCCTCCTAGACACATTTGATACCGCACATAGGTCCACCTCCATACTGCCCATGCTCAAAGGGGTGGTAAAGCATGCGCCAGAAGTTTTTAAGGACCCAGTTAGAGCCAGGGTCATTAACCCACGTATTGAAAAAAAATACAAACCTGCTCCCTCAGATCCCTCCTACATCAGAGGACCAGCGCCACTAGATTCTTTAGTAGTATCTACTGCACGTAAAAGGGCAAATTCACAAGCGTCAGGTGATGCACCACCACCTGACAAAGAATCAAAACTACTAGATGCATCAGGCAAACGCACAGCATCCCAGGCGGCCAACCTATGGCGTATAGCAAACACTCAGGCACTACTGGCCATATATAACAGGGCTCATTATAACGAGTTGGAAAGCATAATGCACCATCTCCCTGAAAAATATAAAGCTAGGGCCAACGAGTTAATTCAAGAAGGTAAAACAATCACAAATACCTCCATACGTTGTGCCCTAGATGCAGCGGACACAGCCTCCAGGGCCATCAACACCAGCGTCCTTCTCCGTCGCCATGCTTGGCTAAGGGTATCTGGTTTTAAACCAGAAGTGCAAGCCTCCATCCTTAACCATCCCTTTGACCAGGAACATCTATTTGGGCCAAAGGTGGATGAGGCCTTAGAAAAAAATGAAAAAAGACACGGATACCGCAAAATCCATGGGGGCCTTACAGTCATACCCGCCCAGACGCTCCTTTCGCCGCTCCTCCTTTCGGAGTACATCCAGAGGATACTCCTCAGACACAGCGTCCACATCATATAAATCCCCTACTCAGACCACCTTTACAAAAGGTTACCAAAGAGGCGGCTACAGGGGTAACAACAACAAGGGCAGAGGCAAAACAAACAACGCCCGTTCTGCCACACCTCCTACCCAATGACTTCCCCCCCCGCTCCCCCCAGACCATTCCACTCCGGTCGGGGGCAGACTCCAAAATTTCCTTCATGTCTGGGCGTCCATCACCTCAGTCAAATGGGTGACCCAAATAATTCGGTCAGGCTACTGCCTAGAACTAACCACCCAGGCAACGCCCAATGTCACAAGAACATTCAAAATTACTGAAGCAGGAGGTAATCTCCCTCCTACAAAAACAGGCAATAGAACACGTTCCTGTCAATCAACAAAATATAGGGGTTTACTCCCTATATTTTCTCTTACCAAAAAGGGACGTGACTCTACGACCCATTCTAGATCTCCGGCCCCTAAACACATACATACACTCAGACCATTTTCATAAGGTAACGCTTCAGCAGGTACTTCCGCTTCTCTCCCAAAATGACTTCCTCACCACTCTGTACTTGAAAGATGCATACTTTCACATTCCAGTGCACCATGCTCACAGAAAGTACCTCAGATTTGTAGTGGACGGCCAACACTACCAATTCAAAGTGCTCCCGTTCGGAGTCACAACAGCACCACGGGTATTCACCAAGTGCCTGGCAGTGGTGGCGGCACACTTGAGAAGACAGCACATTCACGTCTTCCCATACTTAGACGATTGGCTGATAAAAGCCACTTCATACAATCAGTGTGTACAACACAACTCCACCACAATCGAACTACTTCACCAACTAGGCTTCACGGTGAACCACCAAAAGTCCCAGCTACAACCATCCCACATAAAACAATATCTCGGTGCCACCATAGACACCTCAAAAGCGATAGCCTACCCCAATCCGGCCAGGATTGCAAGCATTCAGGCTTTATGACAAAAATTCATAATTCAACACTCCCTTCCAGCACGAGTGTTCATGCAACTAATAGGGATGATGGCCTCTTCCATTTTCATAGTGCCCCACGCAAGACTCCAGATGCGTCCCCTCCAAGAGTGCTTAGCGCACCAGTGGAACCAGGCCCAAGGTCAACTGACAGATCTGGTGTTGGTAGACGGTCGCACCCATCGCTCTCTGCAGTGGTGGAACACCACAAACCTTTCCAAAGGTCGACAGTTCCTGGACCCGGTTCCCCAGATAATACTAACAACGGACGCATCGCTCTCCGGCTGGGGAGCTCACCTATTACATCTCACCGTGCAGGGCACATGGACGCCTCAACAAAAGTTACTCCATATCAAACATCTGGAGTTACTAGCAATCTTTGTAGCACTAAAATCCTTTCAAACACAGATTTCAGGCAAGGCAGTCCTCATTCGCACAGACAACATGACGGCCATGTATTATATACAAAAACAAGGCGGCACACACTCTCCACAGCTCTCTCAATTAGCACAGAGCATATGGAGATGGGCAATTCCCCACAAAATCTTTCTCCTAGCTCAACATGTCCCAGGAGTCCAAAACACCGTGGCAGATCTGCTCAGCAGACAGACACAACAAATCCACGAGTGGGAACTTCACCCACAAGTTCTTCATCCGTTCTTTCAAATGTGAGGGCATCCACAGATAGACCTCTTTGCCACCCACCAAAATACAAAATGCCCAAGCTTCGCCGCCAGATACCCACACCCATTGTCCAAAGGAAATGCGATATGGATGAACTGGTCAGGCAAATTTACGTACGCTTTTCCGCCTCTCCCACTCATTCCATTAGTGGTGCGCAAACTACAACAACACTCCCTCACACTAATCCTAGTAGCTCCAACGTGGGCCAGACAACCGTGGTACACCACACTGCTGGAACTCTCAGTAGTACCGCACCAAAAACTACACCTCTCACCATGCCTCCTAACCCAGAACCATGGAGAGATCAGACACCCGAACCCAGCTCAGCTCAACCTTGTGATCTGGCTCCTGAAATCCTAGAATTCGGGTACCTAAATCTTCCCCCTGACTGTATGAACTTCATCAAAGAAGCTAGACGACCTACCACTAGAGCGTGCTACGCTGCCAAGTGGAAACGATTTGTTGTTTATTGCCATAACAACACCATCAATCCCCTGGACGTGTCCATTCAACACATCATAGGCTACTTACTCCACCTACAAAGGTGTAATCTAGCCTATACGTCCATTCGACTACACCTCGCAGCAATTGCTGCTTACTTACAAAACAGGCAACATCTATCACTCTTTAGAGTACCTGCCATTAAAGCCTTCGTGGAAGGCCTAAAAAGAATAATTCCCCCCAGAGAACCACCCTCACCTGTGTGGAACTTAAATATCGTTCTCACAAGGCTAATGGGGCCGCCCTTCGAACCTTTGCATAAATGCGAACTGCAATTTCTCACATGGAAAACAGCTTTTCTTGTAGCCATCACTTCCCTTACAAGGGTCAGTGAGATACAAGCACTTACCATACAAGAGCCTTTTCTTCAAATGCACTATAACAAGGTTGTTCTACGTACCAACCCAAAATTCCTACCTAAAGTCATTTCCCCTTTTCACCTAAACCAATCTGTAGAACTACCAGTATTTTTCTCGCAACTACAGTCCGTTGCAGAAAGGGCTCTGTACACGCTAGATGTCAAACGAGCCTTACTCTACTACAATCGAGAGAACACAACCTCTCCGCAAGACCAAACAACTGTTTGTCTCTTTCTCTCCACCACACAAGGGCAACCCCATCTCAAAATCAGGAATAGCTAGGTGAATTGAAGTGAGTTTGTAGGGAAAGTTATGAAGAGTGTGTGTGCAGGTCTAGGAATTGTACAAAAATTCCACAGTGCGAACCATCCACAGTCAGCAGGTTTGGTGGAAGGATACAATGGCACCCTGAAGCTGAAGCTTGCGAAAATTCAAGCTTCCACTGGTCTCTCTTGGCCAGACGCACTGCCTCTAGCTTTACTGTCCACCAGAGCGACTGTACATTCTCGAGTAGGGCTTAGCACATATGAGATTGTGTTCGGCCGCCCTGCTAATGTTTGGGGAGACCCTAGGCCAAAGGAATTCAGACAGATAGAATACCCAATGTTGATTGATTACCTTCATGATCTGACTGCTAAACTGAGCCTTATTCATCAACAGGTATTCGAATCCTTGCCTAAACTGCCGGAGAGTCCAGGTCATACGTTGAAACCCGGCGACCAGGTTGTAGTGCGGAACTTTGAACGCACTCGAAACCTTCAGCCAAGATTCGTGGGCCCGTTCCAGGTCCTCCTCGTAACCAGAACTGCAGTACGCCTAGCTGGCAGGAAAAATTGGGTGCACGCCAGCCACACGAAGCGTGTCCCTCTCCCACTCCCCTATGACAATTGGGTTAGACAGGGAATTGGGGTATCCGAGACAGAACCTGTTCCTAGGCACATCCCTTTCAGCGATGCAGAGTACCTAACGGACCATCCACGAACTAAAACGCAGAACTTTGGCACCTCAGCAGAAACCACTCCTTTGAATCCTGAACCGAGCATTGTAAAGTGAACACTTGTCGCCTGTGGAATCGAACATTTCTGCACCTGTGGACCAGCTATTTCAAGACCAAACAAGACCTGGAAAATACAGATATAATCTACGTTCTCATGTTATGAACTAATGACATTGCATTATCGCCCTTCTGTTTAAAGACTGTAAAACTGTTTTGATCATACTGCATTCCAGTCAATCGGGAAGTTTGCTAGAAGTTTTATTTTTTATTTTTATGTTTCTTTCACCTTGCCATCTGGGTTACCGTAGGGTCGTAACGTGTGCCTTGTTTTAATTTACAGGGAATCAGACATTAGGTCGGTTTCTTCTGTTTGTCTTGGGAACTCCCAGGATAAACAGAGGTAAGTTTTTAACAGGTACAAACCATCCGTTGCGAACGGTTGTAGAAGATGGAGCTTCCTGAATCACGACGGGTTAAAGTCATAAAGGTGCACAAGACAAAATTATATGACATATTGTATAGTAAATGTTTCCTAATGCAATGTGCCCTGACACTTCTGATTGTTTTTATAACTCTGATAGGCGGAATTATTTTTGGTATTCAATTGATCTTTGCACCTGTTACGTCTACAGTATCTCCCCATATTTCTGTTTCCCCGACTATTGGTTCTATTCATTCTTTTCATCCTTTTCCTGCCCACGAGCAAGCTCGACGCTCTGAGTTTATAAATAACACTTTCATTCAGCTCTTGCACCAACATCAACTAGTGGTTAACACAACAAACTGCTGGGTATGTGGCCTGATACCACATACCATGGACAAGGGCATCCCTTATTTGGTTCTGCCTTTCAGTTATAATGGATCATTCTGGGCATTTCAAACCATGTTCGCCTATGCTCTAGAGACCTACCCTCCACGACCTCCGCGTTCCACCCGGTATAACTCTGCTAATAGAGCCTTGGTAAAAGGAATCACTGATATGGTGAGAGATGTCACTAATACTCCGTACATTCCCAAGGATGAGTTGCGAGTTTACATGGGGTGGAACATTACAGAATATGGCATCACTCTGGGTGAGAACAAACGTAAGAGCTCAACTCCGATCTGGGTCGTACCCCACCAAGGTCAGGTCTGTTTGGAAGGAAATGGGAGGAATCCGAAAGCTCGACTAGGGAAGAGTGACTGTATTGAAACGTACGTGTTCCCGTCACAATCTTCCCCTGCATTCTTAGCCGCTAAGGGTACCTATTTTGTTTGTCAAGACCAAGCATATACATGGCTGCCCGCTGACTTCTCAGGCTCATGTTATATCGCTCAACTGTTACCTCCGACATACACTGCTGCACCGGATTATCACAAAACGAGAGTTGTGAGAGGTGTATTCAGTAAAGAGGATACTGCTGGCCAAGAAGCAGGAGACTTTTTCAAAGGTTTCCTCCCGTTCTGGGGGCCTATGGTCAACAGTAGAAACCTGCGTCAACTAACACGAGTAGTTGAATCCACCATTATCGAAACTACAGGTGCCCTTAGTAACCTGACAGCTGAGCTTCAAGCGGATCGCCTCATGACGTTACAGAACCGTATGGTTCTTGACGTGTTACTTGCAGATCGAGGTGGGGTATGCAAAATGATCCAATCAAGTTGCTGCGTTTTTATCCCAGATAATGCGCCAACAGTATACAAGGCCATCTCTAAGTTACACAAAATCTCCGACTCCATTCACGTAGAGGAAGGTGACTGGTCACTAATGGGATGGTTCTGGAATCTGTTATCTGCATGGGGGTGGAAGGTTCTAATGGTCATCGGTGTTACGTTAGTATTTTTATTTTCGTGCTGTCTCATTATTCAGTGTGGCCCTGCCTTATGTAGCGTTTGTGTTTCATCGTGCGTAAGGAGACCACCTGTTTTCGGAGATGCATCACGAGATAAAGTAATGCTACAACAACATATCAGTGACCTAATGAACATAGAAATGGACTCTGACATAGTGAGTTATTGCCTATGTAAGGGCAAAAGGACGGTCTGAGGTTCTGTAGCGATCCGAACCCGTGAATTCGGTATCATAGTACTGACACGATTTTGGTATCAATGAACCGCAAATGATCCATTATATACATGACAGTGTTTTCGCTGCGCAACTAGCATGAATTCACTGGAAAATAGGGCATTCTGTTGTAAAGTCATGGCATCCATTTTAGTTACGGCATCCATTTTGTTTCTTGCCCTCACATAGTCAATGAACGGGCAATGACCCCGACAGAGTCACCTTGTTAAGGACACGTAAGCTCGAGCCCCGAGAAAGGCTGACGCTACATGACTAGGCAGAATCAAGCTGCCTCCCTTGCCTGAGGCCAGTCCTGCTATACTGGTTCTCGTGTCCGTTGTCCTGACTGAAGGCCGAAGACGATTGCCCTGCCCGTTTATGATCCATAAACACCTCTTATCCTACATTTCAATCCTTTGCACCTGGCTCTGCTCCTTTCTTTCTGGGCTTTTACAATGGGGAGGTTACGATTTTTATGATGGGGAGGATCAAGTAGAGAATGAAGAACTGACAAGAGAGCCTGATCGAATACCGAAAACCTACAACTAATCATTGTTTGATGTTTATTTATTATCTGTTTGGGATACCGGGTTGGGCATGAGAAATATTCGTGTAATGTTGCCCCAAGACATTTTTCTTGTATTTAAGAAACAACCCACTTAATGCAATTCGAACAGTCTCCTAGATTCTGCCTCTGTGTAGTTCCTATGATTTCTGTATCCCTGCAGTAAATAAACCTTGGTCTTTGACGCCGCCATCGAGAAGCCCGTGTCTCTGTTTGTTTGTGCACCGGGACAGGGGGAACTCAGGGGTCTTCGGGTGTTGTTTCCCTGACATCTCTGGACTCTTAAAAGTCCAGAACCTCAGCCCCCCTCAATTCGGTCCACACTGCTTACCTCAATTCATACCCCAAGGCATGAGCCAGCCTTTTTTAGGCAGAGGTTGGGGCAGAGGGTGAGGGCGAAGAAGAGGGGCCCCACAGGAGAAAAGAGTACAGTGGGAGGAACCACCCCAACGGGGAATGGAGACCAGGAGTCACACCAACAAAAAACAAACTTAGTTGTCAATCTGTCATCCAGACAACTGACACAAACAGAAGACGACGTCCTCCAAAAAGGACTAGGGTTTGTTCCAACCCCTAGGGTGGACCCCTTTACCCAAACCTGTGAACTACACCAATTCTTCCGCAAGATTAGACTAAGATTTTTCTTCGAGGGAAAAGATTATATACCCGATAATGACTCAGGGTTACATAATCCCTCATCTTTTACCCCCCATGCGGGGCTGGTACCCAATGAAGTCCTGACCTATGAACAGGCAGTACTCAAAGACGTGAAAGCAATTTCAGGATACAAACAATTTAATAACATCAGCAAGAAAGAGAGGTTGGCAATTGCAACACTGGCTAATGATCCAACTATCATTATCAAACAGGCTGACAAAGGTGGCGCTACTGTCATAATGACCACAACTGACTATGACAATGAATGCCTACGACAATTGGGTGACAAGAAGTATTACACACCTATCCCTAGGAACCCAACAGAGCGTCTGAACAAAACTATCACTGGTTTAGTCGACTCAGCAGAAAGTCAAGGGTGGCTGAGCGAGAAGGAGGCTTCCTTCCTCATCAAGAAAGAGCCCAGGACCCCCTATTTCTATATTCTACCCAAGATTCATAAGGGGGTCACACCAGTGCCAGGACGCCCTGTAGTGTCAGGCATCGATTCGATTCTCGAACCTCTATCACAATTTTGCGACCATTTCTTAAAACCACTGGTAAAATGTACACCATCATATATACAAGACACCACTGATGTGTTACGCCTGCTAGACCAGGTCCAGGACACCAACGACATCAACTTCCTCATCACTCTAGATGTTGAAGCCCTCTACACTAACATCCCACAGAGGGCGACTCTAGAAGTGATTGAGGAAGTTTTGAGTAGATCTTCCTGGGAGTCACCTACTCCACCTTCATTCATCATAGACTGTGCCACGCTAGCCCTCACTGAAAACTTTTTTGAATTCAAAGGCCAACTCTACCACCAGATTCAAGGTACTTCCATGGGGAGTACCTTTGCTCCTAGTGTGGCCTGTCTCTATATGGCGTCATTTGAGGGAGAACACATCTTCTGTGACACTAACCCATACCGCCACAATATTCGTCTATGGAAACGCTTCATAGATGATATCCTGATTTTTTGGACAGGAGACTGTGAAAGCTACAATACTTTTTTCACATGGATCAATAATCTCAATCCTTACCTCAATTTCACTATAACAGCATCCCCCTCCCAGATTGCCTTTTTGGACTTAACTATCAAGCTCACACAAGGCAACTTCTCCACTACTCTATACAGGAAAGCTACTGATCGCAACAGCCTGTTACATTTTAACAGTCACCATCCAAGATCACTCAAAGAAAATGTACCCTTTGGGCAGTTTCTGAGAGTAAGAAGGAATTGTAGCACATTGGACACATATAAAAATGAGTCAGCGATCCTTGCCTGCAACCTGAGGGAGAGACAATACCCGCTGAGGAGTATCACCCAATCAAGAAAACGGGCTCGGAATAACAATAGAGAAGGACTGTTGGACCCCAAAGAAGAAAAAACTGATCCCCAAACATTGACCTGTGTTACAACTTTCACACCGGCCTCCAACCAAGTGACCAAGGTGCTGAAAAAACACTGGAACATCCTCAATACGGGGACCATGAGTCTTGAACTGCCCCGGTTTGCATACAAGCGTTCCAAGAACATTAAGGATATGATTGTACAAACCAGACCAAAACCCCAAACCAAGTCTTCACAAAGTACACTCTGGCAATTACCCATGGTAAAAGGACACTATCCATGCGGTATGTGTAGTGCATGTACTTTTACATCCATACACAAGACAGTTACACTCAACACTACCTTTATTTGGGAATTGAGGTCGCATACAAACTGCAACACAGCTAACTGTATTTATCTTATAACATGCCCCTGCGATTTATACTATGTGGGGATGACGACTCGACCCATCAAGTTGCGCATTTCAGAACACCGCAGCAATTTCCGCTGCAACAAAAGTAACACCAAGATATGTGTACATTTTCTGGAGAAAAGACACTCGCCAGACTCGGTGAAATGGCTGATTTCAGAAGCCATCCCCCATTTTACCAAACAGAGCCTTTTTGCGAAAGAACAAAGATGGATACACCGCTTGTCCTCCGACATTGATGGTCTCAACGATGACATCCCATGGGGGGCAATCAAGACTTAACTAATCTGTATCCCATATAACCCCATACAGGGCAATTGTTCTACAACTAGATTACCCACTGCACTGATATACCGTCTAGTGCTGACCTTCACTTCAGCCTACATTCTATCCTTTTTTAACTACTTGCCCCTCTTTTGGACACCAATCGATTTGATAAATGATCTAGGAAGAAACAATACACTCGTTCCACTGTCCGCATTGGACCTTCACGGTTTATATATTATTAAAATCTTCCCGCTATCCCATTCCAAAATGGCCGACACATTTACCGATACCACTAAGCAAACACAGGTTAACATTACATCGGTAACAATATGGGGATTTAAGAATATTTCTCACGCCCTTTTTTTATCCTGTGCAGTGCATTTTTCCCATTCTATGATGTTTGTCTCCTTTAGTTACAATGACTTCCATTGTACTGACCAAACTGGATCATATGTCATGTGACACTTTCTTTTGTATAAGTCCTTCCTCCGTTGCCTTAGACGCTACCTTCCGGACTTGGTGGGAAGGGTAGGTCAAGACGCACGGCATGAGCGAGGCAAAATGTAAGTACTACTGCACCCCCAAACCCCCCCACCCCCTTTTGGATTTGGCCGCAATATTTTGTTCCTCAAACTCTATTTACACAAATATATAGAGTAGATACCCCCAGCGTCCCTATCAAGCCGTTACCGGCTTTATTGCAATCAGTACTGCCTAGCATCCACATTGGTTGTTACGTATATTGCATTTTGGAAAACACTTTGATTTCATTACTGTTACATAGACTCGGCACCAAGCCGATGTTAACGCTTTGTCAGGGGGTTAGCAACAACTCTTGTGCTGACTCACAGTTAGAGTTTTTACTAGTACCTTTGGATGAATGTCTCTCATCGGCCCTCATTTAGTACTGTGTAAATCGGTCTCCCTCCCACTACTGGGTTTCCACAGACCAACATTCCGTGGTTGAGTTCATGTTGTTCGTGTACGTTTAGCGCCCATTACGTTTCATAAGTTTGCCTCAATGTATGTTTTTTCAGACCACTTTTATTTCTTCATCGGCCACATAGACCAGCTCAGAGGCGCTTCTACATAGGAGATATATTGTACAGCTGATTAACTACTGCTTCTATGTTTTAGACTTGTCTCATACCACGTTTAGTTTATCTTCATTTTATTGTTGTCTTTACATTTTTGTCTTATTATTTCATTACCCATTCCACTACCAGTTCCCGGTTTAGTCCTACTTTTAGAGGATCTATCGCTTATGCTCAACCCACCAAGTACTGTTGTGGTCTGAATTTCTACTGCATAGGGTGAGTCAATTGAGTTTATTTCTTGCTGCTTCTGTTTTTTAACGTACTCCACATAGGCGACTAGTCACTATAGTTCACTGTGGGGATACACCACTTATTAATTCTGTCCTGTTGCCACCGATTCATGCTAAGTAGGATTCAATAGTCACATCGAAGGCTGTTTTTTATTGTCATGTCCATTGAATATCTATACATGATGAGTATAACCTACCTTCCTTTCTTTACAGGTAGTACCAGATTATGACAGGTATTTTAGTCAAGAGATACTGACTCGCTTAAAACCTGCTTTCACTGAGAGGATTAATATTACCAAGTTCTCTCCTTTTGTAGATAGTTTTTTTAGGTCCTGAAGAATCGGGAGTGTAACAGCTCCATGCGAGAAACATGTTGACCATTAAACACTGATATAGATCACTCCTACACGAGACATTATACTCTGTTGAGTGCTATACACACGTTTTTAATCAGGGAAGGAGGCCTTCAGAATAAAACTAAATTCCCAACCGGCACTTCCAACCCTGTTTTACATCACTTATTCACATCTACATTAGTCAGGCCCCCACACCCGCACTTCACCATATGGCAGTTGGATTGAAGATCTCCGACAAAGTGCCCCTTTTTAGGGAGCCCGTTAGGCATTGCACCGCCGGCCCGACGAGGAGCAGCCCATATGATGAAGCATGACACCTGAAAGGGTGTGTGAGGGCATTATTATCCAACAAATGGATTACCAACTATATACACATTTTGTATTTAGTTATATCCAGCCTTCTTGTTGACTCCTCCTTTCTTGTCTTGAGGAACAGCAGGTATACTCCTTTTTGGTAGTCTTCACCCTTGGGGCCACTTGTCCTGCTGGACCTCCCACTCCCTTGTGAGTGGAAATAGCCCCTACTGTCCCTCTCTTTGTAGTTCATCACTGATGACATCTCAAATGACATCACTGATGACGTCATCCATTGAGTATGTGTTTCTGAACAATTTTAATATGTTTAATATATATAGGGAAAGGCCTGTTGAAGAATGAGTGGGTGTACAAGTGTGTAAATGGATGATTTTCTGTGGTGCGTAACTAACTCTATAAGTGAGTCATTAAATGTATCTTACTGCAGACTAGTGACTAAACTGTGTAAATGTCTGTATGTTTCTGTATGTTGGTGTATAAGTGGCTGCATGGTTTTGTGAATACCTATATGAGTGTCTATATGAGTTATTGATTGCTTGTCTGAGTATCTGTATGGGTTCCTGAGTGTTTGTGTGGGTAGGGTGTGTGTGACTCTATGCATAGATGTGTGAGTGGGTTATTCTATGGGTGCATGGTTTTAAGAGTGCATCTGTGATGGACTGTATGGTTGAGTGAGTGTATGTATGGGTGTGTTTAGGGATTGAATGTATATCTCAGTGGTACATTTGTGACTAACTACATATGTGAAAGGCAGTATATGTGCTTGTAAGAGTATATAAGTGGGTAGATGTGAGAGTGTGTGATTGTGAGAGTGACTGTATGGATGAGTGTGTGCTTGCATCAATGATTCTATAAGAGCGTAAGAATGTGATACTATTTTTATGAGTAAGTGAACTTGAGTGTGTATAACCACATAGGTGAGTAAATGGGAGTGTGATTATTTGCATGACTGAGTAGGTGTGAGAGTACCTCTATGGATGATTGGTAGTGTGTGAGTGTCTATATAGGTGTATAAATGGATATGATAGTTTTGTATGTTGTGACTGTAAGTATGAGTGACTGTACAGGTGAATGAGTGGAGGTGTATGTAGACCGAAGAGTTAATAAGTGGCTATGTAGTTATTGGTATTGCAGTATGTATGGTTTTGAGAATGGAACTCTTAAATTTTGAGTCGGTGTATCAAAGGTTATATTAGGGTGTGAGAAGATGTGGTAATTTATCACATGGATGACGTCATCAGTGATGTCATCAGTGATGTCATGAGTGATGTCATGAGTGATGTCACTGACCATGTCATGAGTGATGTAATATGTGACGTCATCAGCAGTGGATTGCGGGCGCGCGAGTCATAGTTAGCTGAACTAACTATAACGGGGGAATTTCATTGGTTTTTTACGAGTGAAATGTCCAGCTAACTATAACATGTGGTTTTTTCAGTGAATTTGCAAGGTTTTTTAAATGCTAATTCCTAACTATAACGTGTGTGAAACCTATGGTTTTTTAAGTGAATTTGCAAGGTTATTTAAATGCTAATTTATGAATGTATTTTTATATTTTTTTAATATTTATTTTACAATAAGCTACCTATATATATAGTTATAGATTAACTTTATCCTGTAATATGGAATGGCTCAGTTTTTTTTTTTTTTAAATTTGGATAGAGTTGAACATCATAGTTAATATCTTCTATAAACACATTAAAAAAAAAATGTAAGGGTTTTTGTCCGTGCGCGCTCGGTGCGCGCATGGTGCATGCATGCGTACGTACTCCGTGTGCGCATGCGTACGTGCTCCACGTGCGCATGCGTACTTCGTGCGTGCTCCGTACGCGCATGCGTGCGTGCTCCGTGCGCGCACGGTGCGCGCACGGCAAGTCATGTGATTTAGAAACAACACTTTTCATTGGTTTATAGTAGTTTCAGTTCCAGAAACTTCCAACACCACACCCACTCCCCTCATTATTACTTGAGAATGGCAGAGCAGCAGTCATCTTCTGGGAGTGAGCAGGAAACCCTTGTGAGACAGAGATAGAGGAAACAGAAAGACTCTTTTATATGGCAATTTTTTACATTTCCAGACGGGCAGAAGAAGGTGAATGCTCCAAAAGTCACCTGCACTATTTGTGATCGTGTCTTATCAAGAGGAGATCCTAAAAAGAAATACTCTTTTAGTATCTTCACTATGATCAGGCACGTTAGAGATGTACATCCTGTGGCTTATGCTCGAGCTGCTAGAGAAAACCCTCCAGCAGCTCAGCCGAGCACATCCGCAGCAGCTCAGCCGAGCACATCATCGGCAGCTCAGCCGAGCACTTCATCTGCGGCGGCAGCTTCACCTTCTTCGGTTCCTCTGGATATACACCCTCTGTTTAAGAGGGTGCATATACGGTGCAATGCGTGCAATGCTCTTCTCTCTTATGCGGACACCAGCATTCCCCTAATAGAGAGCAAGATACAGCAGCACACGTGCGGCACCCTATAATTTTTGCCATGTCTTTTTTTTCCTCTGTCCCTCAATTAACACAACGGCTCGTTTTAGAGCCACCTAACATCTAAACACTTAAATTTGATTTTTAATTCTATTTTTTTTATGATTCGTCCTGGAAGGTGCGTGCTGTGGCGGAACTCCTTCCCAGATTTGATTAAAATAACACGCCCATAATTTCAGCTGCTCTAATGAGACTGTGTTGCATTCTGGGATTGTGAGTTCCTGTAATCTCCGTTAATTAGTTGCACTTATTTACTGCCAATATGAAGCCCTCAGTGAGCCCCAGCCGAATGAGCCAGTCCTGAATCCCACATGCTGCCTCTCCGCATCAGGGTAAGTATATCTTCTGCCCGCGGCCCCCCAGTGATTCAGGGGTGGTGCATCCCGCGACCGAGCAGCCGCTCTTTAAATGACAAACAAAGGCCCATTCAGGGCTTGATAGTAAAATAGGGGAGGAATATAAGGTGTGTGCTATTGATTAAAAATCTATTGGAAAGTGCCAAAATCAACTGGTCAAATGTTATAAGTGCAATGTTAATGCAAACATTGATGATATTGCAATAGCAGATTCCGCTTAATGAACTTTACAACAAATTTATATTTTTTCTCCCTTTAATTCACAATTTGTTGTTGTTGTTTTTATTTTAATTGCACACAGCACTTTAACAAACGACTTTTCAATGAATTGCACCTTATGAAACATGTTACAAGATGGCCGTACCATTTGAGAATGTATTGGTCCGTCTTTACTGTTTACATAGATCTCGTGAGGTTTCACAATATGAAATTGTCGTTTGTATTGCACAGAAACCTAACATTGACGAAGCCACAAGGCGAAACGTGTCTGTTGGGGGGGTTGAGGGGTCTGTAATAAATCACTTTGCAAGGGATCCCAGTGTGCTCTCCTTATCAGCGCCGAGGATAATACGCTGAAAGTGTCTATATATATATATATATATGTTTCCAAAGGTTTCCCAGCTTTAAGAACGCACTCCACAGCAGGTAGGTTTCACACCCTTTATTAGCAGATGAAAGTGAAATGCCGTTCCGACCTTTTTAAATCCTCCTGCCTTACGCGTTTCAAAGCACTCTTGCTTCTTTTTCAAAGGCATCCGTGATTGCACAGCAATGTTCCATGATCACCGTATTCTGCGTGCTCCTTCATTTATAGGCCTCCGGTGTGCCTTCCTTGATAGGTTCAAAAATCCACTGTTGCACGCTGGTACTTGTGGTCATATTTGGCGACTAATTATGCCTTCCAGTAGGCTCTGTGCACTTCACGCTGCTCAAAAGGACAAATTAAGCCCTCCAGTGGGCCTCGGGATGGAATTTCACCTTCTCAATTCATTGCACTGCTGAGTCTGATCCGGAGAGGAATTTTCCCTCCAGCAGCCCCTCGTTAGTTTTAAGGGCGGTGCAGTCCTCCACGGCAGGAAGGGCCGTGTGTCTCTGTTTCCAAAGGTTTCCCAGCTTTAAGAACGCACTCCACAGCAGGTAGGTTTCACACCCTTTATTAGCAGATGAAAGTGAAATGCCATTCCGACCTTTTTAAATCCTCCTGCCTTACGCGTTTCAAAGCACTCTTGCTTCTTTTTCAAAGGCATCCGTGATTGCACAGCAATGTTCCATGATCACCGTATTCTGCGTGCTCCTTCATTTATAGGCCTCCGGTGTGCCTTCCTTGATAGGTTCAAAAATCCACTGTTGCACGCTGGTACTTGTGGTCATATTTGGCGACTAATTATGCCTTCCAGTAGGCTCTGTGCACTTCACGCTGCTCAAAAGGACAAATTAAGCCCTCCAGTGGGCCTCGGGATGGAATTTCACCTTCTCAATTCATTGCACTGCTGAGTCTGATCCGGAGAGGAATTTTCCCTCCAGCAGCCCCTCGTTAGTTTTAAGGGCGGTGCAGTCCTCCACGGCAGGAAGGGCCGTGTGTCTCTGTTTCCAAAGGTTTCCCAGCTTTAAGAACGCACTCCACAGCAGGTAGGTTTCACACCCTTTATTAGCAGATGAAAGTGAAATGCCATTCCGACCTTTTTAAATCCTCCTGCCTTACGCGTTTCAAAGCACTCTTGCTTCTTTTTCAAAGGCATCCGTGATTGCACAGCAATGTTCCATGATCACCGTATTCTGCGTGCTCCTTCATTTATAGGCCTCCGGTGTGCCTTCCTTGATAGGTTCAAAAATCCACTGTTGCACGCTGGTACTTGTGGTCATATTTGGCGACTAATTATGCCTTCCAGTAGGCTCTGTGCACTTCACGCTGCTCAAAAGGACAAATTAAGCCCTCCAGTGGGCCTCGGGATGGAATTTCACCTTCTCAATTCATTGCACTGCTGAGTCTGATCCGGAGAGGAATTTTCCCTCCAGCAGCCCCTCGTTAGTTTTAAGGGCGGTGCAGTCCTCCACGGCAGGAACGAGGGGCTGCTGGAGGGAAAATTCCTCTCCGGATCAGACTCAGCAGTGCAATGAATTGAGAAGGTGAAATTCCATCCCGAGGCCCACTGGAGGGCTTAATTTGTCCTTTTGAGCAGCGTGAAGTGCACAGAGCCTACTGGAAGGCATAATTAGTCGCCAAATATGACCACAAGTACCAGCGTGCAACAGTGGATTTTTGAACCTATCAAGGAAGGCACACCGGAGGCCTATAAATGAAGGAGCACGCAGAATACGGTGATCATGGAACATTGCTGTGCAATCACGGATGCCTTTGAAAAAGAAGCAAGAGTGCTTTGAAACGCGTAAGGCAGGAGGATTTAAAAAGGTCGGAATGGCATTTCACTTTCATCTGCTAATAAAGGGTGTGAAACCTACCTGCTGTGGAGTGCGTTCTTAAAGCTGGGAAACCTTTGGAAACAGAGACACACGGCCCTTCCTGCCGTGGAGGACTGCACCGCCCTTAAAACTAACGAGGGGCTGCTGGAGGGAAAATTCCTCTCCGGATCAGACTCAGCAGTGCAATGAATTGAGAAGGTGAAATTCCATCCTGAGGCCCACTGGAGGGCTTAATTTGTCCTTTTGAGCAGCGTGAAGTGCACAGAGCCTACTGGAAGGCATAATTAGTCGCCAAATATGACCACAAGTACCAGCGTGCAACAGTGGATTTTTGAACCTATCAAGGAAGGCACACCGGAGGCCTATAAATGAAGGAGCACGCAGAATACGGTGATCATGGAACATTGCTGTGCAATCACGGATGCCTTTGAAAAAGAAGCAAGAGTGCTTTGAAACGCGTAAGGCAGGAGGATTTAAAAAGGTCGGAATGGCATTTCACTTTCATCTGCTAATAAAGGGTGTGAAACCTACCTGCTGTGGAGTGCGTCTGCCAGTCTTTTGGCAGTGTTGACGATTAGGATCAGAAGATCCCTGGTACACTTCCAGGAGATCTGCGACCATTCCGGACCCCCTCCATTCTGGGTCTCGACCACGAGCTTGCCACAGGCAGCCAATCGGCTGATTGGCAATCACTATCTGATATGAAACGAGAGTGGGTGCGTATTACCCTACATAGTGCTCTCATGACCGAATATTTCAGGGCTAATATTTCTCCTAATGGCCTCATAGTGAAGAATTTCCCTAGGATTTTCTGGGAAGATGGACAATTTAAAATTGAATGGTCGCAGATCTCCTGGAAGTGTACCAGGGATCTTCTGATCCTAATCGTCAACACTGCCAAAAGACTGGCAGACGAACTATTAGCACGAATTCAAACCGCTGAGAGTGCTCTGAAACAAAATAACCCTGGCTCCCAGTATGAATCCAAACTCACAGAACTCAATAATGAAATTGCTGAACACAAAGAATACCTTATGAAACAAAAAGTTGTGAAGTTACAAAAGGACATTAAACGCTTTGATGAAGAGAAAGTCTATCCATACCTCAAAGCAGATTATGTCCCACCAAACACCAACTATTCATCTGATACTGACACAGACGCATCGAGGAGAGGGTCTTCCACTAACAGTGACTCTAGTACTGAGAACTTGAGATCTAATCAATATAGAGGGAAGAAGGGCAGACACGGATACAATACTTATCCACCACCACCCTACCAGGGGCCTGCCTTCTGGCAGTACCCTATGTACCCTCAGGGCCCCCCTCAATTCGGTCCACACTGCTTACCTCAATTCATACCCCAAGGCATGAGCCAGCCTTTTTTAGGCAGAGGTTGGGGCAGAGGGTGAGGGCGAAGAAGAGGGGCCCCACAGGAGAAAAGAGTACAGTGGGAGGAACCACCCCAACGGGGAATGGAGACCAGGAGTCACACCAACAAAAAACAAACTTAGTTGTCAATCTGTCATCCAGACAACTGACACAAACAGAAGACGACGTCCTCCAAAAAGGACTAGGGTTTGTTCCAACCCCTAGGGTGGACCCCTTTACCCAAACCTGTGAACTACACCAATTCTTCCGCAAGATTAGACTAAGATTTTTCTTCGAGGGAAAAGATTATATACCCGATAATGACTCAGGGTTACATAATCCCTCATCTTTTACCCCCCATGCGGGGCTGGTACCCAATGAAGTCCTGACCTATGAACAGGCAGTACTCAAAGACGTGAAAGCAATTTCAGGATACAAACAATTTAATAACATCAGCAAGAAAGAGAGGTTGGCAATTGCAACACTGGCTAATGATCCAACTATCATTATCAAACAGGCTGACAAAGGTGGCGCTACTGTCATAATGACCACAACTGACTATGACAATGAATGCCTACGACAATTGGGTGACAAGAAGTATTACACACCTATCCCTAGGAACCAAACAGAGCGTCTGAACAAAGCTATCACTGGTTTAGTCGACTCAGCAGAAAGTCAAGGGTGGCTGAGCGAGAAGGAGGCTTCCTTCCTCATCAAGAAAGAGCCCAGGACCCCCTATTTCTATATTCTACCCAAGATTCATAAGGGGGTCACACCAGTGCCAGGACGCCCTGTAGTGTCAGGCATCGATTCGATTCTCGAACCTCTATCACAATTTTGCGACCATTTCTTAAAACCACTGGTAAAATGTACACCATCATATATACAAGACACCACTGATGTGTTACGCCTGCTAGACCAGGTCCAGGACACCAACGACATCAACTTCCTCATCACTCTAGATGTTGAAGCCCTCTACACTAACATCCCACAGAGGGCGACTCTAGAAGTGATTGAGGAAGTTTTGAGTAGATCTTCCTGGGAGTCACCTACTCCACCTTCATTCATCATAGACTGTGCCACGCTAGCCCTCACTGAAAACTTTTTTGAATTCAAAGGCCAACTCTACCACCAGATTCAAGGTACTTCCATGGGGAGTACCTTTGCTCCTAGTGTGGCCTGTCTCTATATGGCGTCATTTGAGGGAGAACACATCTTCTGTGACACTAACCCATACCGCCACAATATTCGTCTATGGAAACGCTTCATAGATGATATCCTGATTTTTTGGACAGGAGACTGTGAAAGCTACAATACTTTTTTCACATGGATCAATAATCTCAATCCTTACCTCAATTTCACTATAACAGCATCCCCCTCCCAGATTGCCTTTTTGGACTTAACTATCAAGCTCACACAAGGCAACTTCTCCACTACTCTATACAGGAAAGCTACTGATCGCAACAGCCTGTTACATTTTAACAGTCACCATCCAAGATCACTCAAAGAAAATGTACCCTTTGGGCAGTTTCTGAGAGTAAGAAGGAATTGTAGCACATTGGACACATATAAAAATGAGTCAGCGATCCTTGCCTGCAACCTGAGGGAGAGACAATACCCGCTGAGGAGTATCACCCAATCAAGAAAACGGGCTCGGAATAACAATAGAGAAGGACTGTTGGACCCCAAAGAAGAAAAAACTGATCCCCAAACATTGACCTGTGTTACGACTTTCACACCGGCCTCCAACCAAGTGACCAAGGTGCTGAAAAAACACTGGAACATCCTCAATACGGGGACCATGAGTCTTGAACTGCCCCGGTTTGCATACAAGCGTTCCAAGAACATTAAGGATATGATTGTACAAACCAGACCAAAACCCAAAACCAAGTCTTCACAAAGTACACTCTGGCAATTACCCATGGTAAAAGGACACTATCCATGCGGTATGTGTAGTGCATGTACTTTTACATCCATACACAAGACAGTTACACTCAACACTACCTTTATTTGGGAATTGAGGTCGCATACAAACTGCAACACAGCTAACTGTATTTATCTTATAACATGCCCCTGCGATTTATACTATGTGGGGATGACGACTCGACCCATCAAGTTGCGCATTTCAGAACACCGCAGCAATTTCCGCTGCAACAAAAGTAACACCAAGATATGTGTACATTTTCTGGAGAAAAGACACTCGCCAGACTCGGTGAAATGGCTGATTTCAGAAGCCATCCCCCATTTTACCAAACAGAGCCTTTTTGCGAAAGAACAAAGATGGATACACCGCTTGTCCTCCGACATTGATGGTCTCAACGATGACATCCCATGGGGGGCAATCAAGACTTAACTAATCTGTATCCTATATAACCCCATACAGGGCAATTGTTCTACAACTAGATTACCCACTGCACTGATATACCGTCTAGTGCTGACCTTCACTTCAGCCTACATTCTATCCTTTTTTAACTACTTGCCCCTCTTTTGGACACCAATCGATTTGATAAATGATCTAGGAAGAAACAATACACTCGTTCCACTGTCCGCATTGGACCTTCACGGTTTATATATTATTAAAATCTTCCCGCTATCCCATTCCAAAATGGCCGACACATTTACCGATACCACTAAGCAAACACAGGTTAACATTACATCGGTAACAATATGGGGATTTAATAATAACTAAAAGAATATTTCTCACGCCCTTTTTTTATCCTGTGCAGTGCATCTTTCCCGTTCTATGATGTTTGTCTCCTTTAGTTACAATGACTTCCGTTGTACTGACCAAACTGGATCATATGTCATGTGACACTTTCTTTTGTATAAGTCCTTCCTCCGTTGCCTTAGACGCTACCTTCCGGGCTTGGTGGGAAGGGTAGGTCAAGACGCACGGCATGAGCGAGGCAAAATGTAAGTACTACTGCACCCCCAAACCCCCCCACCCCCTTTTGGATTTGGCCGCAATATTTTGTTCCTCAAACTCTATTTACACAAATATATAGAGTAGATACCCCCAGCGTCCCTATCAAGCCGTTACCGGCTTTATTGCAATCAGTACTGCCTAGCATCCACATTGGTTGTTACGTATATTGCATTTTGGAAAACACTTTGATTTCATTACTGTTACATAGACTCGGCACCAAGCCGATGTCAACGCTTTGTCAGGGGGTTAGCAACAACTCTTGTGCTGACTCACAGTTAGAGTTTTTACTAGTACCTTTGGATGAATGTCTCTCATCGGCCCTCATTTAGTACTGTGTAAATCGGTCTCCCTCCCACTACTGGGTTTCCACAGACCAACATTCCGTGGTTGAGTTCATGTTGTTCGTGTACGTTTAGCGCCCATTACGTTTCATAAGTTTGCCTCAATGTATGTTTTTTCAGACCACTTTTATTTCTTCATCGGCCACATAGACCAGCTTAGAGGCGCTTCTACATAGGAGATATATTGTACAGCTGATTAACTACTGCTTCTATGTTTTAGACTTGTCTCATACCACATGTTTAGTTTATCTTCATTTTATTGTTGTCTTTACATTTTTGTCTTATTATTTCATTATCCATTCCACTACCAGTTCCCGGTTTAGTCCTACTTTTAGAGGATCTATCGCTTATGCTCAACCCACCAAGTACTGTTGTGGTCTGAATTTCTACAGCATAGGGTGAGTCAATTGAGTTTATTTCTTGCTGCTTCTGTTTTTTAACGTACTCCACATAGGCGACTAGTCACTATAGTTCACTGTGGGGATACACCACTTATTAATTGTGTCCTGTTGCCACCGATTCATGCTAAGTAGGATTCAATAGTCACATCGAAGGCGGTTTTTTATTGTCATGTCCATTGAATATCTATACATGATGAGTATAACCTACCTTCCTTTCTTTACAGGTAGTACCAGATTATGACAGGTATTTTAGTCAAGAGATACTGACTCGCTTAAAACCTGCTTTCACTGAGAGGATTAATATTACCAAGTTCTCTCCTTTTGTAGATAGTTTTTTTAGGTCCTGAAGAATCGGGAGTGTAACAGCTCCATGCGAGAAACATGTTGACCATTAAACACTGATATAGATCACTCCTACACGAGACATTATACTCTGTTGAGTGCTATACACACGTTTTTAATCGGGGAAGGAGGCCTTCAGAATAAAACTAAATTCCCAACCGGCACTTCCAACCCTGTTTTACATCACTTATTCACATCTACATTAGTCAGGCCCCCACACCCGCACTTCACCATATGGCAGTTGGATTGAAGATCTCCAACAAAGTGCCCCTTTTTAGGGAGCCCGTTAGGCATTGCACCGCCGGCCCGACGAGGAGCAGCCCATATGATGAAGCATGACACCTGAAAGGGTGTGTGAGGGCATTATTATCCAACAAATGGATTACCAACTATATACACATTTTGTATTTAGTTATATCCAGCCTTCTTGTTGACTCCTCCTTTCTTGTCTTGAGGAACAGCAGGTATACTCCTTTTTGGTAGTCTTCACCCTTGGGGCCACTTGTCCTGCTGGACCTCCCACTCCCTTGTGAGTGGAAATAGCCCCTACTGTCCCTCTCTTTGTAGTTCATCACTGATGACATCTCAAATGACATCACTGATGACGTCATCCATTGAGTATGTGTTTCTGAACAATTTGAATATGTTTAATATATATAGGGAAAGGCCTGTTGAAGAATGAGTGGGTGTACAAGTGTGTAAATGGATGATTTTCTGTGGTGCGTAACTAACTCTATAAGTGAGTCATTAAATGTATCTTACTGCAGACTAGTGACTAAACTGTGTAAATGTCTGTATGTTTCTGTATGTTGGTGTATAAGTGGCTGCATGGTTTTGTGAATACCTATATGAGTGTCTATATGAGTTATTGATTGCTTGTCTGAGTATCTGTATGGGTTCCTGAGTGTTTGTGTGGGTAGGGTGTGTGTGACTCTATGCATAGATGTGTGAGTGGGTTATTCTATGGGTGCATGGTTTTAAGAGTGCATCTGTGATGGACTGTATGGTTGAGTGAGTGTATGTATGGGTGTGTTTAGGGATTGAATGTATATCTCAGTGGTACATTTGTGACTAACTACATATGTGAAAGGCAGTATATGTGCGTGTAAGAGTATATAAGTGGGTAGATGTGAGAGTGTGTGATTGTGAGAGTGACTGTATGGATGAGTGTGTGCTTGCATCAATGATTCTATAAGAGCGTAAGAATGTGATACTATTTTTATGAGTAAGTGAACTTGAGTGTGTATAACCACATAGGTGAGTAAATGGGAGTGTGATTATTTGCATGACTGAGTAGGTGTGAGAGTACCTCTATGGATGATTGGTAGTGTGTGAGTGTCTATATAGGTGTATAAATGTATATGATAGTTTTGTATGTTGTGACTGTAAGTATGAGTGACTGTACAGGTGAATGAGTGGATGTGTATGTAGACCGAAGAGTTAATAAGTGGCTATGTAGTTATTGGTATTGCAGTATGTATGGTTTTGAGAATGGAACTCTTAAATTTTGAGTCGGTGTATCAAAGGTTATATTAGGGTGTGAGAAGATGTGGTAATTTATCACATGGATGACGTCATCAGTGATGTCATCAGTGATGTCATGAGTGATGTCATGAGTGATGTCATGAGTGATGTCACTGACCATGTCATGAGTGATGTAATATGTGACGTCATCAGCAGTGGATTGCGGGCGCGCGAGTCATAGTTAGCTGAACTAACTATAACGGGGGAATTTCATTGGTTTTTTACTAGTGAAATGTCCAGCTAACTATAACGTGGTTTTTTCAGTGAATTTGCAAGGTTTTTTAAATGCTAATTCCTAACTATAACGTGTGTGAAACCTATGGTTTTTTAAGTGAATTTGCAAGGTTATTTAAATGCTAATTTATGAATGTATTTTTATATTTTTTAAATATTTATTTTACAATAAGCTACCTATATATATAGTTATAGATTAACTTTATCCTGTAATATGGAATGGCTCAGTTTTTTTTTTTTTAAATTTGGATAGAGTTGAACATCATAGTTAATATCTTCTATAAACACATAAAAAAAAATGTAAGGGTTTTTGTCCGTGCGCGCTCGGTGAGCGCATGGTGCATGCATGCGTACGTACTCCGTGTGCGCATGCGTACGTGCTCCACGTGCGCATGCGTACGTCGTGCGTGCTCCGTACGCGCATGCGTGCGTGCTCCGTGCGCGCACGGTGCGCGCACGGCAAGTCATGTGATTTAGAAACAACACTTTTCATTGGTTTATAGTAGTTTCAGTTCCAGAAACTTCCAACACCACACCCACTCCCCTCATTATTACTTGAGAATGGCAGAGCAGCAGTCATCTTCTGGGAGTGAGCAGGAGACCCTTGTGAGACAGAGATAGAGGAAACAGAAAGACTCTTTTATATGGCAATTTTTTACATTTCCAGACGGGCAGAAGAAGGTGAATGCTCCAAAAGTCACCTGCACTATTTGTGATTGTGTCTTATCAAGAGGAGATCTTAAAAAGAAATACTCTTTTAGTATCTTCACTATGATCAGGCACGTTAGAGATGTACATCCTGTGGCTTATGCTCCAGCTGCTAGAGAAAACCCTCCAGCAGCTCAGCCGAGCACATCCGCAGCAGCTCAGCCGAGCACATCATCGGCAGCTCAGCCGAGCACTTCATCTGCGGCGGCAGCTTCACCTTCTTCGGTTCCTCTGGATATACACCCTCTGTTTAAGAGGGTGCATATACGGTGCAATGCGTGCAATGCTCTTCTCTCTTATGCGGACACCAGCATTCCCCTAATAGAGAGCAAGATACAGCAGCACACGTGCGGCATCCTATAATTTTTGCCATGTCTTTTTTTTCCTCTGTCCCTCAATTAACACAACGGCTCGTTTTAGAGCCACCTAACATCTAAACACTTAAATTTGATTTTTAATTCTATTTTTTTTATGATTCCGCTGTGCACGCACCTCGCGATGGTGCGTGCACCATACGCGCACCCCACGATTTAAAAAAAAAAAAAAATGTTTTTTTCACCCTTCATGGTCCTTCAGGGACCCCCTGACAAAAGCTAGGGGGTCAGGAACTCTGTACCCTGCCCCCTTTTCACGTTCTCCACCTTTCTTTTTCACTGACACACACAAAATGGCAGTGAACACTTCCTGATTTCGACCGATTCGAATGTTGACTGACATGAATCCACCAATCAGAATTAGGCTCGCGCACGGCACCGTGCGCGTACCGTGCGCGCACGGTGCGCGGTTATAGATTTTATGAGCTTTTAACTGCAATTTTCTCAGGAACTACTGAACATATTGACACCATATATGCAAAAAGCACTTGCCTGACCTGAGGACTACCTCTTTGCCAAATTTCAAGTAATTCTGTTCAGCCGTTCGGGCTGTACCTTCGACTAAATGTCCTATGGGAAAATGCATGGGAAAAACGCGTTTTGGGACCCCCCTTTTTTCTCAGCCCCCACTTGACGAATCACCACGAGACTTTCAGGGTAGGAGCTGAGCGGAGCGCCCTATTAGTTTTGAAAATTTCGTGAGGATTCGTCAACCGGCGCCAAAGTTATTCAAAATAGAATTTTCAGATTTCCTATGGAAACACGGTCCTAACTATAACTATCTACTGGCGACCGCCAGTAGATAATATATATATATATATATAATATCTACTGGCAGTCGCCAGTAGATAGTTATAGTTACTACCTAGTTTCCAAAGGAAATCTCAAAATTCTATTTTGAATAACTTTGGCGCCGGTTGACGAATCCTCGCGAAATTTTCAAAACTAATGGGGCGCTCCGTTCAGCTCCTACCCTGAAAGTCTCGGGGTGATTCGTCAAGCGGGGGCCGAGAAAAAGGGGGGGTCCCAAAACGTGTTTTCCCCATGCATTTTTCTATAGGACCTTTAGTCGCAGCTACAGCCCGAACGGCTGAACAGAATTACGTGGAATTTGGCAGAGAGGTAGCAATAAGGTCAAGGAAGTGCCTTTTGCAGGTCTGGTGTAAATCTGTTCAGTATTTCCTGAGAAAATAGCATTTAAAAGCATATCCATATCTATACGCGCGCACCGTGCGCCGTGCGCGAGCGCAATTCTGATTGTTTGTTAGATGTCGGTAAACATTCGAATCGGTCGAAACCAGGAAGTGTCGGCCGCCATTTTGTCTCACGCAGTCTGAGGGGGTGAAAAACAAAGGTGGAGAACGTGAAAAGGGGGCAGGGTGGACAGTTCCTTACCCCCTAGCCTTGGTCAGGGGGTCACAGAAGGACCCCCAAGGGAGAAAAAAACATTTTTTTTTTTTTTTTAAATTGCGAGGTGCGCGCGCACTGCTAACCGTGGGTGCACGGTGAAAAACCTGGAAAAAAAATAAATAAAAACATAACTTAGCATTTAAAAAAACCGTACAAATTCACTGAAAAAACCATAGGTTTCACACACGGTATAGTTACGAATTAGCATTTAAAAAACCTTGCAAATTCACTTAAAAAACCATAGGTTTCACACATGTTATAGTTAGCTGGACATTTCACTCGTAAAAAACCAATGAAATTCCCCCGTTATAGTTACTGCAGGCAACTATAACTCACGCGACCGCAATCCTCTGCTGATGACGTCAGATATTACATCACTGATGACATATGTGTCTTTCTGAAAAATAAATATTTGTAATATATGTATAGCTAAAGATTAATGGAAGAAGACATGGGTAAATAAGTGTCTAAATACAGTGATGTAATATCTGACGTCATCAGCAGAGGATTGCGGTCGCGTGAGTTATAGTTGCCTGCAGTAACTATAACGGGGGAATTTCATTGGTTTTTTACGAGGGAAATGTCCAGCTAACTATAACATGTGTGAAACCTATGGTTTTTTAAGTGAATTTGCAAGGTTTTTTAAATGCTAATTCGTAACTATAACGTGTGTGAAACCTATGGTTTTTTCAGTGAATATATATATATATATTCACTTAAAAAACCATAGGTTTCACACATGTTATAGTTAGTAGGACATTTCACTTGTGAAAAACCAATGAAATTCCCCCGTTATAGTCAGTGCAGGCAACTATAACTCACGCGACCGCAATCCTCTGCTGATGACGTCAGATATTACATCACTGTATTTAGACACTTATTTACCCATGTCTTCTCCCATTAATTTTTAGCTATACATATATTACAAATATTTTTTTTTTCAGAAAAACACATATGTCATCAGTGATGTAATATCTGACGTCATCAGCAGAGGATTGCGGTCGCGTGAGTTATAGTTGCCTGCACTAACTATAACGGGGGAATTTCATTGGTTTTTCACGAGTGAAATGTCCTACTAACTATAACATGTGTGAAACTTATGGTTTTTTAAGTGAATTTGCAAGGTTTTTTAAATGCTAATTCCTAACTATAACGTGTGTGAAACCTATGGTTTTTTCAGTGAATTTGTACGGTTTTTTAAATGCTAAGTTATGTATTTTTTTTTTTTTTTGTTAATTTTTTTGCCGTGCGCGCACGGTACGCGTAGTCGCGGAATTGTTACGCGGAATTTTTCCGTTTACGCCGTGCGCGTACGCTACGCGCATTCGGCGATTTTTCGAAAAAAAATTAAAATTTATTTTTGCCATTGGGGGTCCTTCTGGGACCCCCTGACAAAGGCTAGGGGGTCAGGAACTGTCCACCCTGCCCCCTTTTCACGTTTTCCACCTTTGTTTTTCACCCCCTCAGACTGCGAGAGACAAAATGGCGGCCGACACTTCCTGGTTTCGACCGATTCGAATGTTTACTAAGATCTAACAACCAATCAGAATCGCGCTCGTGCACGGCGGCGTGCGCGTACTGTAAGCTTACGGTACGCGCTCGGAGCGCGCCTATAGATATATATATTGATTTAAATGTTATTTTCTCAGGAAATACTTAACAGATTTACACGAGACCTTCAAAAGGCACATCCCTGACCTGAGGGCTACCTCTCTGCCAAATTTCAAGTTATTCTGTTCAGCCGTTCGGGCTGTAGCTCGGACTAAAGGTCCTATGGAAAAATGCATGGGGAAAATGCGTTTTGGGACCCCCCCTTTTTCTCAGCCCCCGCTTGACGAATCCCCCCGAGACTTTCAGGGAAGGAGCGGAGCGGAGCGCCCCACCTATTTTGAGAATTTCGCGAGGATTCGTCAATCGGCGCCAAAGTTATTCCAAATAGAATGTTGCGGATTTCCTATGGAAACACGGTCCTAACTATAACTATCTACTGGCGACCGCCAGTAGATAATATATATGCACAGTGGGGAGGAATTAGCATCGCATCTGGGTATTTGAGGGGAGATTTATGAATTCAACAGAACATAGAAATATTGTGTATACTAATTGAATTGGCTAATGGAGGAGAGAGATGAGAAGACAATGAATTTTAACACATTTAGCATAAGGATTATATGTGTAATGGTTTGTGATTTATCTGTTATTTTGGAATTTAATTTCGTGGAGCCTGAACTCTTCTCAGGAATACTTCAAGGGGCTTAAACCCTCGAATCTGATCTCTAGTAGGACAACATCAAGAGAGTGAGGTAGCAGTGAGGAGAGCATTAAATAAAGCACTTGGTGGCATTTAGAGGAGAATGTTGATCACACTGCTTTCTAGGACATCTGCAGACCAATAACCAAGACCAGTGAGAATAAGATAAGTCTCCAATATCTGGATAGTTAGCAAGCCCCAGAGTCTCAATGCCCAGAATTGTCCATACGCGGTCAGACTAAATACTTACCACTAGTGACTAGTTTCCAAAATATATCCGTGGCCTGGCTAAATTAAGAGGCATGGTGTAGTGCCTTGTATAATCCGGTAGGAAAATGGAGAGTTTGTATTGCTAAAAGGGATTCTGAAATATTTGCATGTTCATATGATGTGTGCAAATAAAGCCTAGCAGGACTCATAGGGAATAATGAAGAAAGTAGAAGAAAATACTCAAATGCAAAATAATCATTTACCTTCCCAATTAAAACACTAATTCATCCATTTACATCTGCAAAAAAGTAGACCACAAATGGCAGAAATTAGTAGATGGACTCTTATGTATACATTCCATTACAATGTATTTAATAAAGTGACAAAGGGTAAACTTTATAATACATTGATCACATCTGAGCCATGTGTAGGAGCAAGATGCAGATGCATTTGTGATCCAAATAGGCCTGTGTGTCATAAGGGCTACAATAATAGCCTCACCACTTGTAGCACCTCAATTTGCCCTTTGTTGTCTACCTCTAGTTATAACCTGCCTAATAGACCTGTTCCATATTGCTAATTCATTGTTAATGGCAGGAAAACAAAGGGCTTTATGCCCTGACAAGTCATAGAATCAAGTGTAACAGTACTGGGCACACTGCTGGCACCTTTAAATACTTTGTGAGACCGATAACATAGCGGCCAAAGTTATTCAACTCTTACTGTTAAAAATCTTTCTTTTACGTCCAGTCTTTACAGAAATTGTCTTTCCTATCAACTACTGACATTTGTTGATTACGCTTGTTTTCAAAAATATTTTAGTTGCATTGTTGTCTAATGCACCAAAGTCTATTTAACCTGAAGTGCGGTAATTAAACAAAGTATTTAATATGTTGGTTGCTTGAGCCCATGTGCAGATTCTGTGTAAATACATATATGATTTCATTATCTTCTTTTCAGAAGAACATGCAGTTTTCACAGAAGAAGTTTCATTTGGAATTAAAGGAGAAGCACAGGGCTATTCCTACAATGTACAGAACTCTGCAAAGAACCGTCATCTTGATAATACAACAGGTGAGGACATAGTGGTGATCTCGGGGTACTGATTTGCACAAGGGATTAAGTATTGTGCCAATTGAATACGGTACTTACAAAGAGCTTCCTCTATGGGATTAGATATCATGGCTGGGTCTAATTAGGTTTGTGCAGAGCACGAGAAGTGCAGTGACCATATAAAAGAAGCAAGATGAGGTCTACCCAACGGTGACCTGTTCTATCTTGATCAGGGTAATTTTAAAAAGTGTGTTTCATAGAACACATGGTGACAGACTGGCCCCCAATTCAAAAGACATTTGATGTCCTAAATTCCTAACCTGCCAAATGTTCAGCTTTGCCAATAGAAACCACATTAGTGTCATGTCAACAATACAAAACATACTTGGATCCCGCCCCACTTAAAACATACAAAAATACACCATGCTAGATGCCGTAACATCCACTCCTCTTCACATGAGGCCATTCCTCTGTCAGTCATGACCTGAGCCCAGTACAAAACTCGTTAGTTACTTGTTCTATTGGCTGGACTTTAATTCCTATTACATCATCAATTTTGAAAAAAGCAACCCTATCTGTGATCTTAGTACACAAGTTGGGTAAGTCTCAATCAGGCTAGGAATCCATTGCCTATTTAGCAGTGGCGGTTCGTCCATTAGGGCGCTTGGGCATTGTCCCACTAATTAACTTGAGGCACTCAAACAAGCCTTGCGCGCGCCCTCACTCACTCTCACATAATCATTTTCAATCCCAGGCCGGCTGGCCACGCCCGAGGCAGTCGGCTCAGAAGCGGGCGGGGCAGCAGGAGTTCAGTACAAGTGATGATTGACATGGATAATATCAGGTGGTCGGCGGCGGACCGCAGAGCAAGAGTGCGCATGTTCTGTTAAGGGCTGAAAACTTTTGCGACCAGTCCGAACATGCGCACTAGGCTGCTAATTAGAAGAGCAAGGGTTGTTCCATGCCGCAGCCCCCGGTCTCCTAATGAGCGGCAAGTACCACTTCTCAACCCAATTCTGGTGCTGCTGGAGCAGCATCTGAATTGGCTGAGACACATGCGGTACTTGCCTGCCAGCCAGGAGCGAGCGTGACGTCAGAGCCTCCTCGACTCAGACACACGCCTCGTGTCACTGTTCAATGCTACTGCCAGATGCCGCGGTGGTTTGGGCTGCTTACGGTCCTTCCCTAGGTGCGGTACCCCAGACCCGGTCAGGTACGTTTTAAAAAAAAATTATTTTTTGTTTTACCCCCCACCCCATTGTGAGCCGCAACTGGACTGTTAAAGCAATATTCAGAGTCATTTTAGAGTTCTACTGCATCATTGTGTGTCAAACAGATAGACACTAGACTACTTTACAAATATACTTGTTTTGCTTTATGTCTAGCGCTTATGTTGTGTGTGCATTCACACTGATCGTGTTTATTTATTTAGGGTTGGCGAGATGGATCATTGTTTGCTTTTGTAGTGATCCACAGGGGGCGGGGGGGGTAGTAATGCCTGCTCTGGGTCTATTGTAAAACAGAGGAGTGTAAGATGTAGAAGGGCCTGCTCGGCGTCAGAGATGTGTAGGCTCTGAGTGCTATGTGCCTAATGAGTTATTCTCCTAGACTCTGTAATCAGCCTTAGGCACGTCATGTGGGGAGTCAGGTAGGCTAATTAGCCTGCCTAATTGCGGGAGCCGTCAGGTTATGAGAGCAGTGTGCGCGGTCTATGTCTCCTGTTAATTAGTCCTTCTGGGCAGCAAGCTTCAGTCTTTAAGATTGCATGAACCCTCAGTGACAGTTCAAGTGGGAGTGGCTGAAATCTCGGATTCCACATTCTTTGCTCACAGCAGTTGTCAGATGCTCACGTGCAGACATCTAACGCCATGATTAAAGCTGCGTCTTGAGACCCTAGGTGGGCTTGTGACCTCTGCAATGAAACCTTTAACCATGCATGGGGCAGGGACACGGTACCTCTGGCTGTGTATTCTCTAGATACACTGTAGGCATGGCTCCTCTGGGAGACGGGAGAGCTCAGAGATCTGGAAGGTCACGGCAGAAAGCATTATGCTGCAGGCGGGGATAATGTACTTCTGGCTACCACTGCACCATGTCTGCTGTCACTATGCACCGTTCTTTCATCATGTACACTGTGGAGTACACCTCAATCGTCGTGTGCGGTGTTTATGGGAGAGGGGGCCATTGTAGCTGGGACTCCGGTTATACAAAGTGTTTAAACAGTTTAAGGGCATTGTGTCCAGTATCACAATGTACAATGAACGCAACAGGCTCTTGTTCGTGATGCTCAGAGTTGTGCGGCACTGTCCAGATGTATTGTGTGTTTGTTTAAGAGTACTCTTGTTCCGGATGTATAGTGTGTTTGTTTAAAAGTACTCTACACTGTCTGCCAACGTACACCGTGTTTCTTGCTGTGACGTACAGTGTTTGTGAATTCTCTGTACACGTACCTGTTAATTTGCTGTACGCGTAGCTCATAAGGGCAAGTTACACATACGCATCTCCTGATGTACAGTGTTGTCCGTGTGGCCTCTGCACTGCATGCCTCGCTACCTGTGTACACTGGGAACATTTAACGGAGACACTGTAGTTAGCTCTTGGTACACGGGGTGTGTAAAGCTGTACCGTTCTCTCTTGTTGCAAAGTGTACACTGTCCTTCTAGCTCGTGAAGTGCAGCATTTTCTATCTATACGTTATGATCTGCATCCCTTGCCACCTGTTTGCAAAGTGCACTGTATCTATAGCGCTTCGAGCACTGTGTGCCCGCGGATTTCCATTACTGTTCTCTCTCCGGGTGTAAAGTGTACACCGTCCCTCTAGCTTGTGATGTGCAGTAGTTTCTATTTATGAGAGATCTGCATTCCTTGCCATCTGTTTATGAAGTGCACTGTATCTATAGCGCCTCGAGCACTGTGTTTTCGCGGATTATCATTAATATCTTCGAATTTATTTTAATGTCATATTCATGTCAATTTGCTGGTTCTTACTATGTGACATAACCGGACCAAATCCAGATTTATACGGAGTAAGTTCTAGTTATACGTTGTCAGTATGTAGCACTGCATTGTCTGATAGTATTACTTCATAGTGTCGTAATGTTTCGCACATGTTAACACTGGCCAAAGGTTTGACCACATTAGTACCAGATTACACACAAATAGAGCAATAATCAGCTGAAGGGTGACCAGTCAACCTTTGTGTGAATGGCTTTCAAGTGTGACGAGCTGTTTCGCTACGTTTTTAGTAGTGTGGAAGCGTTCCAAATATATACTTTTCTGCACTAAATAATAACGAACAATAATATTTTGATGTTACAATTGATTTTGAGTTTTGCTTTGCATTACCTTGACATGCTGAGTTACTAGTGAGTTTTGTTGTACAGTACTTACTAATGTTTTCTTCACACTTTTGCTTCAAAATGCTATATTTGATAGCCCTTTTTTCAACAAATTGCAGTAAATGTGTGGTGTAAAACCTACCATTTGAATCCATTGTTTTCAAAATTTTCTTGCGGGGGGGAGAACCCCCCGCACCCTCTTTTTGCAGTTTGGGCTCACTCGCTTATTACACTAGGGTAGAACATTTTATGCATTACCACTTTCAAAATCCACCAGCCGCCACTGCTATTTAGATAAAACACAGTTGCAATGAGAAAGCCCAGACTTAACCCCTGGTAGCAATTACACAAAGCAGCAGAAATCTGTGAAAGCAACCACAAAACAAAAGAACATCCCCAAATAAATGTAGGGGAAAAAAGAATCACAATGATCAAAATCAGATTAAGGGGCCAGGAGCTGTGAGTTATTTAAAGTTAAAAAGCACCAAGAAAAAACAAGTGCCAGTGTTAGCCAAGATAAAAATAAATTGAACACACCACACCTTCCCACATTCGCATTTCGCATGGCAGCCGTTTACAAAATACACGGAGGAAACAGTTGACATCATGTTCCTCAATGGCATGTACAATTCGTCAGACACCAATTGGAGGGGATGGTTAGTGTGGCCATTAGATACGAACGGATGTCAAGCACGGTTCTGGGTAACACAGAGGGCTTTTAAGATCAGAAGGCCAGAACTGTGTTATGTGCAGACAGAACATTCGGGGTGGTAACAAAATACAGGATTGAGAAGTTGTGCCTTGATTGGCTCCATACCTCAACATTGTCCCTGGTGACCCTTCTTTCTGATGACTTGGATCTACAGGACTTTTTGTAAGGTCCCGGAAAACCACGTAAAAAATGCTTCTTGCCTGCAATATGCAATGAAATATGGAAAGTTTCTCAGTGGGAAACTGCTGAAGGACTGCGTAATATTGACCGAACTAATTTGGAAAAAAGGCTCTAACAGTAGTTGACATTGGCTTGACAACCCAGTCTTCTAGAATGTACTCCCTGGGTAACAGTGTCATCAGCAAAAGACATAATACAACATGACATGTCCACATTACAACATGGACAATTGCAACAAAGATCCATCCTGCAATTGAGCTGGACACATCAGACACTTCATTCTGATCGCGTAGCATGGTGACCTATTAATGCCGCAAGCCTGTACTCATTTTACCAACCAACGAAACAGTAAATACTCATGACACGCATAGATGCAACATATACTATGTTACACAAAGAAAAATTAGGCTGCCATTCACTATTGCTGAAACACTTTCCACGGATTAGGTAATCCTCGGGCTCATTACTCTTCCGATTTCAGCATTCTATTTCCAATACTGCTTAGAAACCATCAAGTAGGCAGATATGTGGCGTCAGGGGAAGGGTATGTACATGAGTATTGGAAATTACATTTCAAATTCTGATGTTGGAATAAAGACACTCAAGTTTTTCTCAGCGGTTCTGGCTGCGAGAATGCTTTAATTGGTTCCTTAGTCTGAAAGGAAGTTTTGCTCCAAAGGGCTTGCAATGCTTCTATAGCAAACTACCCTTGCCCCATGAAAGGTTCCACAGCTACCATGATTCGTCCGGTTTTCAGATTACTCTCAAATGGGAGTTATTTGTTGTTGAATGATCAAGGTTGCTGCGGAATGAGACCGAGCATAGCTCATTCTTTTCATGGTTTCTTCCTTGGTCACTTGTTGTACACAAGTACTGTTTCCACCTGCCCGTACAGTTAGGGAGGCGCCATTGGGGCCTTAAATTAAGCTTTCAATCACGCACTTTGATGCCCTGAGCAAACTGAAAACCTTACTGTTTCAGAAAGATGTGGCCTTAACATCTGCATAGGAGACATTTGTTCTTCAAGTTGCGAGGTCTTTTTCTGAAATGCAGTCGCTACTCCACACTAATTTCCTACAGCATTTTGGAGAATTGGTGCTCTGCATTTTTAACATGTCTCAAACTGCAGGGGTAGCGCGCTTTTTTAAAAGCATAGCCTCTGGCTTGGTTAGCACCTTCCAGAGTCATTCCATCATTCTTAACTCTGTGCTCGGAAGCATTTTTGAAGGTCTTCCGCTGGTCCTGTTTCTGATTGTCAGGACTGTGATTTAAATTTTTCTGCTTCACAATGGCTGTCCTATTTTAAGATTAAAGGGAACTGGCACTACCACATGTGCTCCTGTGCTGTGAACGCATGGTATAATGTTTTGACTCTCCCTTGCTTCAGGAATTGAAGGAGCATTGGTTCTTATAATTTTGTCCTATGTGGCTTCAATGCATGCAGCTTGTATTCCGCTGTCTGCTGTGACTTTCTAGTGTGCCTTGTACATGTACCTAGAAACACAATCGGTGCAGCGTCTGGACATGAACATACTGATGGACCCCTTAATGGCCGTTTTGTATTTCTGTCTTTTGTGTATACCATTACTCCGGAATGCATTCTATCTGCCTTCCTGGGATGCTTCTGCTCCTGGTGAGTTGGATCTTGAATCTGGTTCTGCGAATTTATCACTGACTGTGGTCACTCCTTCAGCGGCTGCTATGGGGGTTGGATGAGAACACACTTATTCCATTAACTTGCTCCGAGGTGTGCCTCCGGGATCATCACCTGCGGCTGCTGGGAACAGAAATGTTTAGTCTACCTCTCAGAACACAAACAATTTGCTATTCTGTTTAGTGGGAAAATTACAACATCCTAAATTCCTTTTAAATTTGTTTTTTTCTAATCACTTTTTATTTTTAAACAATGGCATACTGTGTGCTTTGGTTTTCAAACTATAGGATTGCCTTTTTTAAATATATTTTAAATGTTAGCTCCTTTTATATAAACACATGCTGTAGCATTAATATGGTTAGCTTTCTTAATATTAGATGGCTTTAGTCGACTTATGTCCAAGGAGTGGGTGTCACCTTGCTAGGTTAGGCCCGGGAAGAAACACTATCATTTTACATATATACATTTCTTAAGTTGCCTTCTTTTCAACAAAATGACTTTTGCAATTCCACTTCGTAAGTATACTATCACGACACCTTGAACATCCAGTATAAGGCCTGACACACACAATGCAAATGTTGTTTATCATTCATCCATAAGGTGATTGCGCTATTAAAGAAGCACTCTGCTGTCATTGCAAGGTTGCTGCGTCTGAGTCTCAGCCCAGCTGATTCCTGTTTACCCTTTGGGAGGAACGATGTCGGACTTATGACCAAGACAGAGACCTAAATACCTTGCCTTCAAGTGATGGGGGTTTAGATCATCCAGTAGGGGATTCTTCGCAGCACACCCACCCTAGTCAACTAGGTTAGGGAGCGCATACCACTACACCCAGTACTTATATGCCAGCATATACATACACTGTTTTAGCACAATGGTGGAATTGTTAATCCTTTTTACTGTCCTTGTATTACTTTTATCTGCTTCTGTATATCAATCATTGCAGCGCATATATTTTATACAAGAATCACAATGGTTCAATAAATATTGAAAACACCTCTTTGTGTATTTCTTGTGTATCTCTCTGAGTGAGCATGAGTGACTGAGGGAAAAGGTTCAAATCCAGGGGGAGTCAGGGTTGTCATGTTCTGCGGTTGCACAAACCATTTGTTACCTTGATAGGCTTAGCGGTACTTATGGTGGCACTGTGAGCTTGCAGGTCTGTCAGCCAACATATCGTGAAGGGGTGCACGGAATCAGTCTGGCAGCATCCCAACGTTTATGTTGTCCAACAAACAAACAGTTCCTATTGAAAAGTGAAAAACGTATATCAGCCTCAGTAGTAGGGGGCCCTTGTAGTGTACAAGTGAGCATATAACTGATGGAATTCCTCAATTATGTCTCAATGATGCATTAGCACGCATCAGGACATTACCAGAGCCTCTGACTAATGCAGATATAGCAGTTTGGGCATGCTGCTGTCGAAGTTGACAGGCTAGAAGTCGGCCAGCTGGCATTTTTGCCATGTTCATATTTCCATATGGAAGCCGGTATACAAGCTATTTTTTCACTGCAGTCTCCCTTTTTGTAGGTTTTATTCTACTTTCAGTTCATGTGTTCTAGTACCTTATTGATTGTTTTCTTTCCTCTTCTATTCTATCTGCCACCACCGACATTTCTTTCAGCAGATGTATTCTTGTTGGAAGGAAATCCTGGAAGGATGAATGTCATTGGTTCCATCTGCCTTGTTCAGTCATTTTTATTGCAGAATAGTTGGTCGAAGAAATCTAAAATAAGGATTTTATTTTCAAGAAACAGTGCATGTTGTGCATCTCTATTATCTGAGAGTGCTGTATAAAATCCAATCTCTGAGTTTCTTATGACAGTCCAGTTTCACAATTACTGCTCAGCTGCAATAAGAAAATAGCATTTTCTGCTTGCCAGAACCAGTAGAAGGGAGGTAAAAGGGCAGGTCACGGAGTAGAATTGTAACAGCTGTGAAAGAAAATGAAATGAGAGCTATTTTTTTCAGTCACTCTATTTGTCTGAACTTTTGATGGGAGTGTATGCATTTATTGCTCAAGTTCGTTGCAACAAAAGGGTAAACTATAAGTTTTCATGCATTCCGAATATATATATATATATATATATATATATATATATATATATATATATATATATTATCTACTGGCGGTCGCCAGTAGATAGTTATAGTTAGGACCGTGTTTCCATAGGAAATCCGCAACATTCTATTTGGAATAACTTTGGCGCCGGTTGACGAATCCTCGCGAAATTTTCAAAATAGGTGGGGCGCTCCGCTCCGGCCCTGAAAGTCTCGGGGGGATTCGTCAAGCGGGGGCTGAGAAAAAATGGGGGTCCCAAAACGCGTTTCCCCATGCAATTTTCCATAGGGACCTTTAGTCCAAGGTACAGCCCGAACGGCTGAACAGAATTACTTGAAATTTGGCAGAGAGGTAGTCCTCAGGTCAGGGATGTGCCTTTTGCAGGTCTGGTGTCAATCTGTTCAGTAGTTCCTGAGAAAATCAAAAGTAAAATCATATATATATGTGGGCGGAGCCTAACCACACATCTCATCCTGAGATCTGATTGGCTGTCAGCACTTCATCCAAGAAGTGTTGGCAGCCATCTTGGGACCAATATACATGATAGCACCTCATTAAAAAGCATTGCAGTTAATAGAAGGTTTTAAGACTTTAGTTACATTATAAATCATTTGTTGATGGTACCATACTCATTTTAGGAATTGTGGTATGTTCTAAGGTGATTTCACCATGTGAAAAAGCCTTCTGCTGGGATATCATGATTGAGAGAAAAATATTTTCTCATGCCTTTCCCACAGAGGTTTGGAAGGTGATCTATAAGCTAAACTGAGAGCTTATTTTCTGTAAATTCACATTATCTTTCTCAGTCATGTGAGAATGAAGTCTGACATTCTCAGTAAAACATGTACATCCAACAAGGGCAGAGACTGTCAGTTGATTCCTTTGTGTTCTACTGCAGCTTCCCAGAGTGTTCCAAAGAACAACTAGAGCGCTAACAGTCCTACTTATGATAAACGTATGGCACACCTGAAGCCATCTTGCTTGGATTAAAGTGGTAACTCTTAAAACATTTAATTTAAAAAGGAAGAAAATGAGGGGGTTCATTTTTCCATAAAAAGTATGATTAGTGCTGCAGAAAGAAAAATTAGGGCACATTTTGAGTGACTTCTCAAATCCTCTTCTATTTCATTAAAACATTCTGACATGCAGACTGAAACATGCACTTTCAATACCAGCAGCAGTTTTCCCTGGTGAGCAGTAGCTTTACTACAGTGATCTAATGAGCAAAAAGAGTGCTAACATTCTGAATTTATGGCAAATGTGTGACACATCTGAATGCCTTCTTGATGGAATCAAAGTAAAAAACTGAAAGTATTTCCTACTGAGGAGACTGCAGTAAATGAGGAAATTAGGAAACTTCATAACAAATAAGTCTGCCAAGACGGCCACCAGAGACAAAAGAGCCCAAATGTAGCCCAAATATCACCCAGATGTAGCCCAAGTATAGCCCAATGATAGAATGTCCCAGAGTGTTCTTAAAAACAACTAGAGCGCTTACTGTCTTCATTATGACAAAAGTATGGCACACCTGAAGCCATCTTGATTGGAATAAACTGGTAACACTTAAAACATTTAATTTAAAAAGGAACACAATGAGGGGGTTCATTTTGCCATAGAAATTATGATTAATGCTGAAGAAAGAAAATGAGGGCACATTTTGAGTGACTTCTCAAATCCTCTTCTATTTCATTAAAAAATTCTGACATGCAGACTGAAACATGCACTTTTAATACCAGGAGCAGACTTCCATGGTGAACAGTAGTTTTACTACAGTGATCTAATGAGCAACTAGAGTGCTAACATTCAGAATTTATGGCAAATGTGTGACATATCTGAATACCTTCATGATGGAATCAAAGTAAAAAACTGAAAGCATTTCCTACTGAGGAGACTGCAGTACATGAGGAAATTAGGAAACTTCATATCAAATAAATCTCCCAAGATGGCCACCGGAGACAAAAGAGCCCAAATGTAGCCCAAAATCACCCAGATGTAGCCCAAATATAGCCCAATGACAGAAGTGTGCAAAACACCTATTATTTTGTGTTTTTGCAGTGTTATATAGTGCAGACTTGTCAGGTATTGGAGTGCTTTACATGAGCATTGGTTACATCACACAAGAACAAATTCATTTTGGTTGTAGACATGGGGAGACTAAGTGATTTGACCAGAATCACAGAATGTCGAGCTGAAGCAGAAACTCCAACCTGGTTCCCCAGTTGCAAAGTCTGCAGTTCTGGAAGTAACACCACATCCTCTCCCCTAAGTGCAACATTTAATCAAGTGGTCAACTGGATAAAAAAACATAAAGGTAACAAATAATTTAAAAGTGCTTTGTCGCTATTTGAAAACTCAGAAAATATGTCCTTATTTTAGTCTTTTAGAGCACTAACCATAATTTTGATGCCAATAAGACCCTCTCATATATGTAATTTCTAAAGGAAATGCTCTAGGTATTACAGATGACGTCAGGCGTTCCACACTTTTGTAATAAATATAGAATGTTAGCAATTTAGTCAGCCGCGGTGCGTCCATTGGGGCGTAGGGGCGTAGCCCCACCAGCCCTGCTGCTTGGACCCGCGTTAAATAATTAAAATAAATGTTTTAAACTTTTACGAAATTACCATTTACTGCGCAGCACCAAAATTATTCCGGCGGCGCCGGGCAGCACCCGACATTATCGGGAGTGTGCAGGGTGGGGGGGGGGGGGGATTTGGGCTGGCTGGTGTGGTGATTGATTTGAAGGATGATTGACAGGTCTTTAAAAAAAACGTTTTTTTACCCCCCGCATGTATGCTTCGGGCAGCAACTTGCCCGAGAATGCGCACCCAGGCCGGCCCCATTAGCTAGTAGGGGGGGGGGGGTGCAGGACCTGCTGGCGGCAGCGCTGGCAGCAAAAGGGCGACAGGGCGAGCAGTCACTGTGCCCTCCAAGCCAATCCTGGTGCTGCATGCAGCGCCACTGCGCCAGGATTGGCCGGTCACCGCGCAGCACAGCAGGGGCAATCCATATTGGATGCCGAGCGCGTGACGTAAGGTAAGCGTGCTGCTCGGATCCGGTAACGGTCGGGTTCACTTCACTCTCGACTCGTGCGCGTCGCCTGAGCCCAGCCTCGTGGTCGTGACTCGTGGACTCACTGGACGGTGTGTGGCTACTGCTTGCCCGGCAGGACCTTCATTAGTTCCACCCAATATGTAAGGTAACATTTGATGACTGGTTAAAAAAAAAGAAACTTTCCACTGCATGTCCTGTCAGGCAGGGAAGGATAAACACAATCAGCACACTGGCGATTTTATTTGATCTAGTTAAACCAGTTTTAAAGGTGTTAAAGTAAAAACACCCAAAAAGTAGCGCCTTGTAGCTTAAGCCAAGCACTGTTCTCTATGGCAGCAGGATACATGTTTTGCAGAGGCAGCAATTTGCCATCCAATCGGTAGATTGGATGGTTCGCTCTGTCTGTGTTACCCGGCTCATTACAGCTTATAAACCACATTAGGAGGCATCTGTCTGTGCTATAAAAGCCGTCAAAATTTGGACAATGTATTACTGGAGCTGAACATAGCAGTTCTTTAATTACTTGCAAAGCCGGCACCCAGCGAGTTGCCCATCTCTGCCTCTATTTTCTGGTGTGAAAAATAAATCAGTAATGCACCGGTGCTTGATAAATGGGGCCCGGGTGTGCCTGTGCGACATGGCCCTGATATACGCTACATTGCTTTCAGGTACGCTTGTGTGACGGTGCGGGACAGACGGACCCCAAGGGACTCACCGAATGGTGGACACACATGCCGGTCTCACCCCCTTTTCTCCCCTCACAGCAGAACGAGTGGAGGTCAGAAACGGAAAGCGAGAGAAGGAGCTGGGACGAAGCGGAGCCCTTTAAGAAAAGCTCGAACGGATCAAGAGACACACCCCCGAGGGACGTCAAAAGGCGGAAGAATCACAGAACAGACGGACGGCGTTTCCTGGAGGAGTGGAGTTTACGAGTGGAGCAGAGGTGGTTCGAGTGAGGTAGCAGAGCGGAGCCGGAGAGAAGCAAGTGGAGGAGAAGAGCGGGAGGCGACGGAGGAGTGCGAGGTGGACGATAGAGGACGGCGAGAGGAGAGGGAGAGTCGGCCCGGAGGCCCAGTACACCGCGAATCGCCCAGCCACGTTCCCGGCGGAGGAGCGTGGCTAGGACAGGTACGGAACCACGTAGCGGGGTGGTTGGCGAGAGGGGAAAATCAACCTCCGTAAACTGTGCCCAGTGTCTGGAATAATCCCCTGTTTCCCTATCCTCATGCGTATTGCTGCACTACACCTCCCGACATATAGTTAGTCACGAGCACTCACTAGGGTGTATCCTCACTCCCCGGTCCCGGTCCTAGGTATTAATACGTAATAGACCCAGTAATCTGATACTTGTCCTCTTGTCTCTTCCCTTCTGGGCCGGAGCAATCGGGGAAGAACCACGGGACCATCCCCAAGAGGCTACCGGAGACGGAAAGACCCCAGACCCCAGCCCTCCTGGAAGTCCTCCTACATAGAGCAACCACGGATCCTGCGGTGTGGCCAAGAGAGAGACTGACAAGTCGATTACGGAAACGTTATATTGCAATAAAGCCTCGTTTACAACGCATACGTGTCCCGCCTGTCCCTGACCCACCGCCACAACTGGTGTCAGAAGTGGGATCTCCAGCTGACTCCGTCGGTAACGAGATGGAGGCCCTCATACAAACTCTAATTCAGGGACAGGAAAAACTGGAATGGGCGGTGGAACGACAAATGACGTCAGCACAAGCCGATAGGGAATCCTTTCAAAACGCAATGACCGCTCAGCTAGCTGCTCTTCAGAAAACACCCACAGATCCCGTGATGCCGGTACCGGCCGTGCGTCATGTGCCCCACCCTACTGGCATGGCCTTGCAAAAGTACATGACAGGAGAAGACCCGGATGCCTTCATGACCAATTTTGAACGGGCGGCCAGGGCATGTGGTTGGCCAGAGGAGAAGTGGCCCTTCTTTTTAGCCCCCCTGTTATCGGCGGAAGCCCAGGCCGCTTATCAGATAGCCAACCCATCCGGGGTCACTCCTTACTCCGTCATCAAGGAAGTTATACTAGAACACTTGGGACTCGACGCCGAAGCCTACCGAGTCCGTTTCCGCAAAGAGAGAGGGGCGGCAGGGGAAAACCCGAAGACTTTATTCTTCCGCCTAAAAATGGCCGCCGATAAATGGCTTAAACCTGAGAGCCGTACCAAGGAGGAAATCATGGACTGTATATATTTAGAACAGTTCATGGAAGCAGTGCCTTACGGAACACAAAGATGGTTAAAGCAACATTCTAACCTGTCAGTGGCCCAGACAATAGAGATGGCGACACAATATGGGAGGGCTCAACCGCGCTATGGGGTCGGAGACCATGATAAGGTGGAAAAAAAGGCCCCTATAGTGCGGACCGAGAAAAAAGGCATGGTCCTCCCTGAATTGGTAAGAACCAAACCGGTACGGATGGATGTCACCCCTATCAAAGGACCACAATGCTATGACTGCGGGGAATGGGGGCATATTGCTCGTCTGTGCCCTCGGCGAAGGAGTGAAGAACCTATGGACATCGGTTTTCTACCAAAGACCGTCTTATATTCGGCCGAACTGGGTTCCTCCTACTATGTAAATGTAAGGATGAATGGAGCACTAGTCAAAGCACTGTTGGATTCAGGGTGTAGGCAGTCGGTGGTGAGAAAGACCCTTGTGAGGCCACACCAATACCTAACAGGCCAGGTAGTTCACATCAGATGTATACATGGGGACGTAAGGCCCTACCCCCTTGCCGTGGTCCCCATAACTCCCCTCAACCAACCCCCTCAAAACGTCAGAGTAGGAGTAGTGGATACGCTCCCCGAGGAAGTAATATTAGGGGTAGACAACCCTAGCTTTTTGTCGCTCTTTAGAAAGGAATTAAAAGAACACCGGCCCGGGAGGGTAGAACCAACCAGTGCCTTAGTCAGCCCGGAACCTTGGGTGTTAGACCGCAGCTTTCGATTTGCCCAAGCCAATGATAGATCCTTATTCAATGCGTGGGACCAAGCCCAACAGAATCAGAACCAAGGGGAGGGGGGATACCCCAAATTCAGGATTCAGAATGACCTATTATACAGGGAGAGCGGGAAAGGAGCACCTCTGCAGTTGTTGGTCCCACAACCCTTCCGAGAGCAGGTCTTGTTTTTTTCTCATACCCACCTCACCGCAGGGCATGCCGGCAAGGAGAAAACTTCCCACAGCATATTAAGATGTTTCTATTGGCCAGGGATTTATAAAGACATCGAGAACTTTTGTAAAACCTGTGAGACGTGTCAAAGGAAAAACACATATAAACCTCCTCCGGCCCCCTTGCGCCCCATGCCGATCATAGGGGTACCATTTGAAAGGATAGGGATGGACCTGATAGGGCCCCTGCCACGGACCAGCAAAGGACACCTACATGCCCTAGTGATAGTGGACTACGCCACTCGCTTTATAGAGGCCTTCCCGCTCCGAGCCCCAACTACACAAAAAACCTGGCAGAAAAGGTAGTCGAATTATTCTCCCGAGTAGGTTTCCCCAAGGAGGTCGTGACCGACCAAGGGACTCCCTTTATGTCACGGCTAATGAAAGAAGTCTGTAGCGTCTTAGACATCAAACAGCTGCGCACGTCAGTCTACCATCCACAGACCGACGGACTCGTGGAAAGGTACAATAGAACCCTAAAAAGTACCCTGAAGAAGATGTTAACGGTGGAAGGTTGGGAATGGGACAGATTGCTCCCCCTTGCTTTATATGTGCTTCGGTCCCAAGTACAGAGCAGCTTGGGGTGTTCCTCCTTTGAGTTAGTATATGGGAGACAACCAAGATCCCTCCTGGAGATGACGAAAGACGCCTGGGAATCAGAAGAGCGCCAGGATCACTGCAGCCTTCTCGAATATACGGCGCAATTAAAGTCCAAAATTAGCAAACTAAGAGATCTCGCCTATTCCAGTCTGGAAAGAAGCCAAGGAAGACAGAAAAAACAATACGACAAAGGCACGAAGTTGAGACGACTACAGCCCGGGGATTGGGCGCTGGTACTGCTTCCCTCCTCCGCCAGCAAATTCAGGAGCGAATGGCAAGGTCCGTTCCTGGTGCGGGAAGCCGTAGGGGATACAAACTACAAACTACAAATGACGCCCGGGAAGGCGCAGTGTTACCACATCAATCTGTTGAAGAAATAGCTTGGACTGGCTCCACGGGCGGCCCACTTCGTAATCCCCAGCCAGGAAACCCCAACCACTAAGATAGACGAATTGGTGGTGAACCCTGAGCTCAAAGAAGATCAGAGACAAGAACTCCAGGCAGTGTTAAAACCCTTCCACCCCATATTTTCGGATTTACCCGGTCGGACCCGGCTGGCCGAACATGGGATCCAGACAGCGCCCGGCAAGATCGTCCGACAGAAGTCCTACAGGATACCGGCAGCCCGGAGGGAGGCGATTCAGCGAGAAGTGGAAGACATGTTACGCTTGGGAGTGATCCAACCCTCCACAAGCGACTGGAGGTCCCCTATAGTGATGATACCAAAGCCGGATGGATCCACGCGCTTCTGTATGGACTTCCGCGCATTAAACGAAATCTCAACCTTTGATGCATACCCGATCCCCAGGGTGGATGACCTTATAGAAAAGATCGGCGATTCCTGTTACATCACCACGTTAGACCTAACAAAAGGGTACTGGCAAGTGCCCTTAAGAGAAGTGGACCGGAAGAAGACGGCCTTCTCTACCGATCAAGGATTGTTCGAGTTCACCGTCCTGCCGTTCGGACTCCATGGTGCTCCGGCGACGTTTTAACGGTTGATGAATACCGTCCTCCAACCATATTCGTCATTTAGTTCGGCGTACCTGGATGACATCGTAGTGTACAGCTCATCCTGGCAGGAGCACCTACAACATCTGACTATCATCCTCAATGCCCTACGAAGCGCAGGACTACATATAAATGCAAAAAAATCAAAAGCCGCATTTTTTAGGGTTAAATACCTCGGGTATGTCTTGGGAGACGGGGTCATAGCCCCTCAGAGGGAGAAGATCAAAGCCATAGAAGAGACACCCTTCCCTACTACTAAAAAGCACCTACGGGGGTTCTTGGGACTTATAGGGTATTATAGGAGGTTTATACCTCAGTTTGCGGAAGTGGCCTCTCCCTTAACGGACCTCCTACGCAAAGAACACCCTACCTGCAGGTTAAAAAACCCCTCGGAGGAGGCACTGCAAGCCTTTAGGACCCTAAAATCCCTGATCACCACCCATCCGGTATTAATCTCTCCCGACTTTAGTAAACCATTCCTGGTCGCCACAGACGCCTCAGAGACAGGGATAGGGGCGGTATTGTCACAGGTGGGGATGGACGGCTTCGAACATCCCATTCTGTATGTAAGTCGGAAACTATTTCCCAGGGAGGCCAAATACCCCACCATTGAACGTGAGTGCCTGGCTATTAAATGGGCAGTAGAAAAGCTCAGGTATTATCTCGAAGGCAGGCCCTTTACGCTATACACTGATCACGCTCCCCTAAAGTGGATGTATAAAAATAAAGGGCAAAATCCCCGGGTCCTCAGATGGTTCTTATCACTACAGCCCTTCGCTTTCGAGGTGCAACACAAAAGGGGGAGCGAGAACTGTAACGCGGACTTCTTATCCAGATCCTTTCCTCTCCCCGATCGGGAGCAGCCAAGGGGGGAGGAGTGTGACGGTGCGGGACAGACGGACCCCAAGGGACTCACCGAATGGTGGACACACATGCCGGTCTCACCCCCTTTTCTCCCCTCACAGCAGAACGAGTGGAGGTCAGAAACGGAAAGCGAGAGAAGGAGCTGGGACGAAGCGGAGCCCTTTAAGAAAAGCTCGGACGGATCAAGAGACACACCCCCGAGTGACGCAGGGACGTCAAAAGGCAGAAGAATCACAGAACAGACGGACGGCGTTTCCTGGAGGAGTGGAGTTTACGAGTGGAGCAGAGGTGGTTCGAGTGAGGTAGCAGAGCGGAGCCGGAGAGAAGCAAGTGGCGGAGAAGAGCGGGAGGCGACGGAGGAGTGCGAGGTGGACGATAGAGGACGGCGAGAGGAGAGGGAGAGTCGGCCCGGAGGCCCAGTACACCGCGAATCGCCCAGCCACGTTCCCAGGGGAGGAGCGTGGCTAGGACAGGTACGGAACCGCGTAGCGGGGTGGTTGGCGAGAGGGGAAAATCAACCTCCGTAAACTGTACCCAGTGTCGGGAATAATCCCCTGTTTCCCTATCCTCATGCGTATTGCTGCACTACACCTCCCGACGTATAGTTAGTCACGAGCACTCACTAGGGTGTATCCTCACTCCCCAGTCCCGGTCCTGGGTATTAATACGTAATAGACCCAGTAATCTGATACTTGTCCTCTTGTCTCTTCCCTTCTGGGCCGGAGCAATCGGGGAAGAACCACGGGACCATCCCCAAGAGGCTACCGGAGACGGAAAGACCCCAGACCCCAGCCCTCCTGGAAGTCCTCCTACATAGAGCAACCACGGATCCTGCGGTGTGGCCAAGAGAGAGACTGACAAGTCGATTACGGAAACGTTATATTGCAATAAAGCCTCGTTTACAACGCATACGTGTCCCGCCTGTCCCTGACCCACCGCCACAGCTTGATTGACTGGTGACATGAAGACCTAAGGGGCTTATACGAGGTATATCCGGTAAATCAAAAGCCACTTTCAAGCTACTCAAAGAAAATACAAAAGCAGCACCTGCATTAAGGTTTCTCATTTACAACAATATCTCCGATAGAGAGCTGCACACAAGAACCTTGGTCTCAGCGCCATTCAATTATTTTATCAAAATCCTTTGCAACGGGCATCTGTCGGAAACAGCCCACATAAATGGAAGGACCTTGTTCAGTCGCATTCGGTGTCTGCCGTGCGGCATCTTTAATCCGAGAGCATTCCGCCCGCGAAAACAGAGCAGGAGATGAAGAGCGCAAGCACGACTTTTACACGGCACAAAGTGCCTTTTACCAGCTCTTTAATTAATAATTCAGGAGCCGCTCTCAAAACTTCAAACAAGCAGATCGTAGGCAGGGAAATGTCAAGGCTCATTAATTCACCACCGTGTGCTGACGTCCAAAAACATGCGGATAGCTAAATAAAAGTTTTGAATGTACACTGGTGAATATTTAATCTGATTCAAATGAAATCTGTGAATTTCCCAGTGTGTTATTGCTGAGGTAGACGCCATTATCTAGAAGACACCTGCTGCTTTATTCCATGGAGTTGAAACATCGACATGCCCGTAGGGTTAAATAACTTATTGTTACACGAATTTATATCAAACTATGTTTTAAATACTGCATATAGAACCAGTACGGTCTATATCAACATGACACCCTGAGTTTCATGTACATATGACAATATTATTTACACATCAAGCAATTCTGTCACACTGTGCTGTCTGCACTAGTTTGCATTATATACTGTATTATGAGATTTGAAAAATTCAGTAAATCAATATATCTACAGTACCCTGAGGTGCATCAATTGATCTACTATTACACCTAATTATGAAGAATTACCAGAACTATGTAGATGTGTGTATAGGTTTAACCCAGGGAACGATTATCTGTGTTCTGAGTGCGTTTATAAGCATTAACTCATTTGTATGTTATGAAATAATAAGCATATGCTTTCCTCAAATGCAAGTAAATATAAAATATGGGATACTAAAAGTGCTTTAACAAACTATGCAGTCTTCGACTGTATTTATATCGCACACCAATCAAGTTGATATCAGGTGTTACATGTGGCATCAAATATGATTATTTGTAGTACATTAAAAATATGACACTGTTGTATGAAGTTTGCGATAATGTCTTTTGTTGAGTGATTGAGTTAGTGCACTTAAAACAACACTGCAGAGACACCATCGCTATTATTACTCTGAAGTAGGTTCCTGAACACATGCTCTATGTCATTATAAAAAAACTAAACATAACACATAGAAATGTGCTAGACACATTTTAGATTTAATTTTAGTAAGTCACTGGATGTTTTCCAAACATAAAGGGGTTTAGTTAGATTAGAAAAGACTGAAAGGGACTTCAGTTTGCTCGTTTGAAGATCAGTATAAAAATGCAAATTTTCCATCAATCAATCAATCATTTATAGAGCGTGACAACTCCCCCGTGAAGGCCCCGAGGTGCTGGAGCTGTAGTAGCTGTGTAGAGGTTATTTATTCTAACAACCCAGTCTTTAGACCTCTTCGGAATTGTTGGAGTGATGGTGTGGTCTTGAGGTGCAGGGGGAGGTTGTTTCAAGCCTTTCTTGCCAGGTGCGAGCCGGAGAGTCCCCCGCTGCTGGGTCGACGGAACAGTGGGGTGTTTGTGATGGAGAGGGAGACAGAGCGAAGGAGTCTGGATGGTTGGTGGAAGGTTAGGTGGTTGTTGATGTATGCTGGTCCTTCATTGTGAAGGGTGTTGTAGAAGTTGGTCAGCATATTATTTGAACTGCCATCTTTTCTGGATTGGGAGCCAGTGTAGATTCCGGAGGTGGGGTGTGATTTGGGTCCTTCTGGGGAGGTCGAGTAGAGGTCTTGCCTCTGAGTACCGGGAGCCACCTGAAGACCTTACAGAGCATGTGAAGGGTGTTGAAGGAGGGTGAGACTGTGTTGACTTGTTTCTTTATGGCTAGCTTGTTATACAAGATGCTGCGGAACGAGCCTGGCAACCATTACACTGCTGTGCAACTTCTTCTACTCTTAGAGCTGAGATTTCCATGAGTCTTATAGTCTGAATTCAGCACCTGAGCATAATAGGACAGAATGTATGAAGCTCTGTGGTAATACTGAATAAGCAGCTACCTATGTTATGCCATCTATTAATGTAATAACTGCACTTTCACAATTGCTTTATTAACCTTCCTGCTTTCTCAAATTTGCTTGAAAATGCACGATTTTTCTTCTTTTTTTCCAAAATTTTCTCGGGGGGGGGGGTAACCCTCCCAAACCCCCCTTTTGGGGTTCGGGCTCGCTCGCTGCGCTCGCTCGCTACGGTGCTGTATGCTAATTCGTTTGCGCCCCACCACTTTAAAATCTCACCCACCGCCCCTGAATTTAGTTGTTCATTAGGATACTGTTGAGAGGCAGAGGCCAGGGGCACGGACTCTGAAAATTGAAGGCAGGTAGGAGGGTGCAAAGGCAACAATTTAACCACACTGGGAAGGCAGGAAGGGCATTGGCAGCACAACAGATTATGGAGGGCAGTGGAAAAGGGGGCAGGGGCAACAAACCAACAATACAGGACTTGCAAGAGAGGCTGTGGCAATGTAATAGACCATTGTGGGCAGAAGGAAGAGGCAATGGTAGTACAACCATACATGCCAACAGACCCGATTCAGCCAGGAAACGTCCAATGTTTTTAAGCTCAAATGGGCTTTATTTTATCTGTCTCCTGTCTACAATCTCCTCTTTTTCAATGTAACTCAAAGGGGAAAATCAATACCCCAGTTTTTTTTCAAAATCTCCCTCTTACCAAGTTCAAAATGTTCGCAAGTATGGTACATTGGATCATGTGAGGAAATGGGGTAGGGACATGGACTTGGATAACAGAGGACAGGAAGGACATGGAGAGGTGCACCAAACTGACCCTGCAGGGCAGGCATCCGGGTTTGCAACAGCACAAAACACCACACAGGGTATGCGGGACGGGAGTGCAGCACAACAATCCATAGAAAGCAAGAGGGAGGGGACAGGACCATGCACATGGACAACAGAGAACAGAGGGGCAAGAGGCAGGACCATAATGGACAGACAGGAGAGACCATAAAGGGCAGGAGGGATGGATCAGGGGCATTACAATGGAACAGACAAGCCAGGAGGGAGGGAGTAGGGGTCTGCACATGTAAACAGAGGACTGGGGGCAAGGGGGCAGTGCAGGAGCAGCAAGATAGCCATGGAGGTCAGGCAGGATGGGCACTAGAAGCAAGACACACCATGAAGAGCAACAGTGAGACTGTGATGGCATACACACAGACCATGGAGGGAAGGTGGGAGGGGTTCAGGGCCAGCTAACTGACCACACAGGGAAGGTGGGAGGGGCCATGGCAGCACAGAAGACCATGCATGGCAAGTGGGAGGGTTAGTGGTAGCACAATGGCTATGATGGGCAAGAAGGTGGGTGCAGGGGCATGCACAAAGGACGATGGAGGATAGAAGGGAGGGTCAGAACCTATACACAGACAAGAAAGTTCAGGGGAAGGGGCCTCACAACAGACCGCACGGGGCAGGCAGGAGGAGCAGTTGCAGCACAACAGACCAGGGAGGGCAGAAGGGTGTGGCAGTACAATGGACCATGTAGGACAGGAGGAAGAGGATAGGGGCATGCCATGTGGACAGGCAGGGTGGAGGTGGCAGGGACAGGTTGCAGTTATCTGACAATGCTAGGCAGGTGGGAGGGGAGTGGCAGCTCAACAGAACACTGAGTAGATAGGAGTGGCAGGTCCATGGAACATGGTGGGCAAAAAGGATGGAGCAGGGGCATGCACAAAGACATCGGAGGGCAGGGGGAAGGAGAATAGGGGCAGCAAGCTAAGCACAGAGTTTAAGCAGGAGGTCAATGATGGGACATAGAATTGGGCAATGGAGGGCAGGAGGAGTGGACTGGTACATCATACTAAATTGAGGGCAGTGGCAGCACATCAGACCATGCATGGCAGGAGGGAGGAGGCTAGTCCATGGATTCACACAACAGAGGATAGGGAGGAGGGGGATGGGGCAGCAAGCTAACTGTTCAGAGAAGGCGGGTATTAGGAACTTTATTGTTTTTAAAACGTGTGTCTGTGCGAACTACTTAAAATATGAACTAGTATGCAGCATAATCTCACTTTTATTCAGGAAGAAGAGGACGTTTGTGACTGTGACTCCGGGCTCACTTGGCAGAAACACCCCCTGACCCTATCGCAAAATGTAATGCCCGTGAAAAGGGTAGGTGAACACAGTGTTATATAGAACATAGTCCTGAGAGCACGATTGAAAATGAAAACTAGATATAGTGTATGGTATAAACTATGCACCAAAAAGTGTGATATAGGATGAACCGGGCGTGAAATATAATATGCAAAACATTGTGCGAAATGACAGATTCATTGGAGAGCGCGAGATAGCACAGGCACTAGCGCGTGCTATGCGATATGCGCCTTGGAGTGTAATATGCACAGGGCAGTGTTGTATAACCTAACTAGTCTCTAAAGTTGTAATATAAAATATGTGCTGGGGAGTGTAACGTTGCATATGCACTGTGACAAAGATATGGATCCCAGATTGTAATATGTATGGCATAGCACTGTGCGTTATAACATAGGCATCGAGGAAGGCACGTTAGATGGGGCAATATAACCCGTGCGAAGACAAGTGTGGCATGACATATTCACGGGGTGGTGTTACAGTGCACATGGGCTAGAGAGTATCATAGCATATGCACTAGCTAGTGGAATACAACACAGAGGTGTGTGGAACTCAGCAGGCAATGGTGGGTGTAACACAGCATTGGACTCTGCCAGGAGCGCGCTGTGACTCTCAAGTGATGTTCGTCCCCTTTCCAGAGAGTAAAATAAAAAGTATTACACATCCGGCAGTGGATGTGTGTTTTATTAACCGTGAGGGGGGTTTCTTGCATAGTTTTGGTCGAATTTTTGTCGAATCCCCTTTGAATGGCTTGGTGTGCATGTGTATTAAATGTGCCCGTCAATAGCTACCCATGTTTGTATAAATAAACGACAAGGGTGTCTACCGGGATTAGGCACGGTAGGGCATCAGACATGTCAGAGCTTCACTAGTGGTGTAAATACAATCCACGTGGATTCATTGTATGCATAGTCGCCTTTTAATGAAGATCACGCAAATCGTCATGGTGATAGGTACGTACGGTTTGTTCAGCATGTCCTAGGTGTGTCTATAAATATATATATTTTTTAAATAATAAAAAACAGTGGCCGGCCCTGGGGATTGGGGTCAAAAAAATATAATTAGGAGACAGGCCCTGGGGGATGGGGTCATCAGGGCCAATAAATTAGAATAAGAAGGGGAACCACACAGCCCCCCTTCTTAAAAAATTTAAATAAATAAAAGACTGGCATCGTGCCGGAGGCCACGCTCCCTCCTTGCAGCACTCTGCAAACGCGCCCCCTGGCGAGTTGTAAGTTGGGGAATTAATTCCTCTTCAATACTGAGGGTCCCTGAGGGCCAACTAGCCCAACAGGCATCTCCAGTATGCACCAGGGAGCTGCGCTGCAGACAGGTGTTCTGAGGCCAAGCCCCGTTTTACACCTCTCTGCAACTCAGCTCTGTTGCGCTTACTGGAGGTACCTAGTGGTCTAGTTTGACCCTAGGGACCCTTAGGATTCAAGGAGACTTAATCTCTCAACTTAGAACAGCCACAGGGCGCGTTTACACAGTGGTGAAGGGAGGGGACGGGGCCTGAGGTGACGTGTGCAAACACGCACTATGGCACGTTTTAAATTGGGGATATAATTTTCCTTCAATACTGAGGGCCCCTGGGGGCTAACTAGCCCACCAAGTGCTTCCAGTAAGCGCCACTGAGCTGCATTGCAGAGAGGTGTTCCAGGCTGTGCCACTTTTTACACCTCTCTGCAACGCAGCTCTGTGGCACTTACTGGAGGTACCTAGTGGGCTAGTTGGACCCTAGGGACCCTCAGGATTCAAATGAACTTAATCTCCCAACTAAAAACGGACACAGGGCGTGTTTACACAGTGGTGAAGGGAGGGGACGGGGCCTGAGTTAACGTGTGCAAAAACGCCCTGTGGCCTGTTTTAAGAGGTAGTTTTAATCCCCCTGCCCTATTATATACTAGGGGCTTACAGAGGAGGTCATGCTAATCACAGGGGGATCCCAACGCATAATGTTCCCTAGTGTATGTAGGTGTTTTCACTGTATTCTAAGTGTCTTTTAACATAGCACTGGCTCTAGGACTGGTTAGTCAGACTCAGTTATCACCAGTATCCGTCTGAAAAAGTTGAGGGTACAGGATGATTTTGCAACAAGGCTTCTTTCTGCTCTTCTTTTTGTTCTTTCTGCACGTTATCCTTCTTCCTGCACTTTTCTTCGTCTTTGAGGACTTCTGTTGCTTCTTTCTGCACTTCTTTTTTTTCTTTCTGTGCATTTTTTCTTCTTTCTTCACATGTCCTATCTCTGTAGGCATAGTTAGAAATTAGCATTTAAAAAACCTTTGAAATTCACAGAAAAAACCATAGGTTTCAGGCACGTTATAGTTAGGAATTAGCATTTAAAAAACCTCAGAAATTCACTGAAAAAAACCATAGGTTTCAGGGGTGTTATAGTTAGCTGGACTTTTCACTTGTACAAAACCATTGAAATTCCCCCGTTGTAGTTAGTTCAGCTAACTATAACTCGTGCGCCCGCAATGCACTGCTGATGATGTCACATATTACATCACTCATGACAGGTCAGTGACATCACTCATGACATCACTGATGACATCTCTGCAGCCTCCGTTACAGGCGTACCCGGGAAGCGTCGTAACAATGCTCCGTGCCTCACCGTGCAGTCACGGTCCCATCTAGGCGGGATGTTCGCCCTCCCGTGGCCGTAGCGTTCCAAGCACTGTGTCGATCCCTCGAACTTCCTCCGTTGTGCCACTAAGGTGCTTGGCTCGTTAGGGCGGGTCCCTTTAATTGCGCTGTGGCCTCGCAAAAAATGTCCAACAAAAGTCGCCTCCTTTAAGGAACAACAGGGGACTCAGCGGTACAGTTCAGGTAGGTTTATTCAGAGATGACATGGCATTACGTGTTTCGTATATTTTCCTTCATCAGATGCCATTGCTCGCTACACTGGCGCCTGTTGTAGTCCCTCCTTTAATGTAGAGTACATACTCCCCATTGGTTGAAGTTGGAGGACTGCAAGATCCAGCATCCCTCTTGACGGATGGCAGAAGAGGCTGCCAGGACCCAAAATCTAATCCCTTGGGACTGAATACGTCGTCCTGCTCTGTCCAACACCTTCTGCAGCCTCCGTTACGGGCGTACCCGGGAAGCGCCGTGACAATGCTCCATGCCTCACCGTGCAGTCACGATACCATCTAGGCCGGATGTTCGCCCTCCCATGGCCGCAGCGTTCCAAGCACTGTGTCGATCCCTCGAACTTCCTCCGTTGTGCCACTAAAGCATGGGCTTTATTTTTTTTCTTTTGAATTCTTTAGGAGGTGGGCTGCGTTGCCCCCCTCCTCAGGCCACTTATGGCCCCGCGGACCCCATCCCCCGGGGCCAGCCTTTGTTTTTAATTTAAAAAATTGTTAATCAAATTTTGGGGAGGGGGACCGCGTGGTCCCGCTCCCGGGCCACTTGTAGCCCCGGGGACCCCATCCCCCGGGGCTGGCCCTCTCCGTTGGGGACCGTGGGGGCGTCCCCAATCCCCCCACGGTCCCGCCGGCTCCCCGTGTCCCTCTGGAGCCGGCATTGCTTTTCCACATGGGGAGCTGCTAAGATGCAGCTCCCCGTGTGGAAAAGCAATTTAGTTTGCATTTGAAGGTTTCCCTGCTCTCTCTTTCAAAATCCAAACCAGGTTTGCTATGGCAGGGCGGGAGCCGCCATAGCATACTGCAGTGTCCCGGGGGGTGGGCACCCCGGGACACTGCAGGAGCCTGTCTTGGGGGGTGGCGGTCCCCAGGGCCATGACAAGGCTCCAGGAGGGGGGCCATGCTGCCCCTCCCCACAAGTTACAAAGCCCCGGGGGTGGTGGTCCCCAGGGCCAATTTTGATATTTAGAGCCCCGGGGAGGTGGCGGTGCCTGGGGTGTGTGGGGGGGTTTGAGGCCCCCCCCACACAGGTTATTTTTCATTTAAAACTAAGCCCCGGGGGTGGCTGTCCCCGGGGCTGTGGGGGGGGCCATAGAGACCCCCCCAACATTAAACTAAGAAGCCCCGGAGTGTGCCCCCCGCATTCACAATTAAGTAGTGCCCCAGGGGCCCCCCATTACATTAAAGTATTGCCCCCGGGATCTAAGCCCGCATTTTATGGCCAATGGGAGGGCAGCATACTCCCTAGGACTTTCATTGGAGAACCGGCATTTTTAAAAAATCTCCGCATTGATGCTTGATAAATCTTATTTTCAAAATGTTTATTGCTTGTTATTATGTCCCCAATTAGTCCGGCCACAGCTCAATGTTGGTCCAAGCTGCCTTCAATGTGTCAAGCAACGTCCTTTGCCTGCCTCCGGTTTACATGCACAACATCCCGCGGGTGTCCGTCGAATAGCAGAGAACCCTGAATTTGAATAATTCACGACCTTCATGGTCGACAGAGTTGTGCCGGCGGCGGTTCGATCAGGCTATTAATCCATGCTCCAACTTTCCATCACAAGCCTGTTGTTCGAACTCACCGCGGGTGCACCAATAACACGGAGATGGAACCTGTGTGTTACACAACAACTACAGCTCCAACAGGGCAGGTCACTGAGTAGAATTGTAACTACTGTGAAAGAAAATGAAATGAGAGCTATGCATTTATTGCTTAAGTTCATTGCAACAAAAGGGTAATTGTATTTACTTTAGAAAGTCATACTCATTTATACTGCATATCAATGACCATACTTTCTCTTTTATGAAAAGAAGCAAGACACATATAATTTAGAGGTGTGGGTAGAGGTGATGGTGATCGCTTGTAATACAAGGAATAAAACTCACCCCACTGTATGTGATAAATATTAATAGTTCATATACACATACTTACATCAAAAATATTGCAAGCCACCTTGGAACTGCTTAGCTTTATCAAAGAACTTGGCCTCATTGCTCGATGAGAGCTCAAACTCATTGGTCACTTCTGATATCTGTTTAAAGTACGACTAGCTATATGTCATTCTTTTTTATAATTATCAGAGGCTGTGCTTTCATTGCAACCTTCTATTGCACTGGATTATTAACTCAGAACCCCCAGTTATTATTGTAGTCTGCTATCCTTTCACTCCGGCGATTAGAAGGATTCTCTGAGATGGATTTTTCACCTCACCTAGTTAGAATAAATTACTCTTGCAGTGTTAGGATGCTTGGCTGCTATTATGAAGACCAGGCTATTAATTGCACTGATTCCATCTGTGACTTTACTTCTCTTCTGATGTCAAGTAAGGTAGCTCATTGTGTTAATTTACTATCGTATGGATCTGTGTATGGGCATTAATCTGTATAATATTTATCAAATGTGTTATCTTAAGGACGCAGGATGCTGTTGGAACTTTCCTTTTTAGGTCTCGCCTAGCGACACAGCGTATGCGCTGCTCACCTTGGCGAGATCTATTGTTGTCGACTTGGTTTGCGAAGGGGGACAGGACATGTGCACGCGCCCAGAAGACAGGACATGTGCACGCTTACGACTTTAGGCGTTAGCATAAAAGACAGCAGGCGTGCGAGGACAGGAGATGTGCACACGCGTATGGCTTCGGTCGCTCTCTCTCTCCCTCCCTGTCTGGGCGCACGCAGGGCAAGAGATATGCAGGCATTCCTGGAGATTCTTCCTCCTCGCCAAAGTCAGTCTTAGTGATCGCGCAGTCAGCCCTTGTCTCCTGTTCTGGGCGGCCACACGGGCCCCTCCGGCTACAAAATTCCCTCTTCCTGGGCCTCTGCCACGCCCCTCAGACCTCCAGCAGCACAGGCGTGCTAACGCTGCTCCTCGCGGCCTCACTTTCTCTCGCCTCTGGCCGCTTACCTCCTGGCACTCCTGGGCCTCGGTTCCGCCCACTCGGCTCCTCCGCAGTGACGGTCAGTTCTTTCTGGTCCATTCAGCTGGGCACACAACGGTATCGCTCGGCTGCTCTTTGCCGCTCACTAGTTCCACTGCTCCAGCGCATCGCTCGGCCACTCAAATAGCCCCAGATACCGCTGCAATGAGGCCGCACCCTTGCTTTGTCGCTGGACCAGCTCCGAACTTTGGCAGCACGACACGCCAAAGACTTGCCACCCTGGGTTTAGAGTCAATGGTCCGAGTGTGTTCCCAGGAAAGGTCCACTCCAACTAGTTGAACCAATAAGGACATCATGGACCTTGAGGAGGTGATGTATCAGTCAGGGTTTTCACAGGTAGGTTAGTTAACTATTACCTAGGTCCATTCAGTGCTGTCGTAGCCTGGGAAGTGTGAAAATGCCTGTGTAAACTGAATGAAGTAACATTAACATCTAAAACCGTGTCCGCATGTACAAGTCGAAATGCCTGACGTACGGTATGCCCCAGTTGTGTGACAGTGTGGCTGTATAAAAATGGCTGCACATCACGATGTGGATGTGTCTCCCTGGGCACTATCTGTGTCCTCTAGACCGAGGTTTCGATTTTGTCAGACAAAATTAGACAATAAAGCTTTTGAAAAATAAAGTCTTGAAAAATAAGGTTCATTAGCGTATAGTTTGTTTCCTTGTAAAAGTGTTATCCACTTTTCATGGATATTCATTTCTTCATGTTGCAATATTGTCTAATTTTTTCATTCCAATGCATTTTGGGTTATAAACCCTTCATCAGGGAAAATCTAAAACAACAATGATACTATAAGAGGACACAATTAAGCATGTCTAGTTAGGTTAATAAATGCCTGTCATGCCAGCGTGCCGTGGTTCAAAAACGGTGTGGCTGTTCTCACTTAATGGTTTGCGTGTTTACACAGGGGCACGCAAGGCATAAGACCAGTGCCTGAAATGGAATGATAAAAGTTCAAGTAATCGCCATTCAAGAGTATCTTTTTACTACTGAGAAGTGCTGGTACACTTTAATAAGTAGTGTAGTCCTGCTGAGAAGTGTGGGACGCTTTCATAAGTAGTGCAATCCTGCTGTAAAGTGCTGGTACGCTTTCATCAGTCGTGCAGTCCTGCTGAAAAGTAATGGTGCGCTTTCATAAGTAGTGTAGTCCTGCTGAGAAGTGCTGGTGCGCTTTCATAAGTAGTGTAGTCCTGCTGAGAAGTGCTGGTACGCTTTCATATGTAGTGCAGTCCTGCTGAGAAGTGCGGGTATGCTTTCATCAGTCGTACAGACCTGCTGAGAGGTGCCGGTACACTTTCATAAGTAGAGTTGTCCTGCTGAGAAGTGTTGGTGCGCTTTCAGACATAGTGCAGTCCTGCTGAGAAGTGCTGGTACGCTCATATGAACATGTGTTGAAGAACCACCCTCTTTTTCAGACAATAGTCAGAAACAAATGCATGCAGTGTAATGTACATCCTGTTCACAGTCACTGGAATTATGCGATTGTGCGGCCGCTGCGAGTTTCGCATAATGGTACATTTGAAAAATAATCCATCATTTGCCGCACAATCTGCAGATTTCAACCCAAAAAATTGTTTCTAGCTCAACCAGTTCAAAAGGTAGTAGAAATACAGTGTCACCTGTTGCCGCGCAGCGGAAGGACCTTTGCAATGGGTGACAGGTCACCTTTCTGTTGCTTATTGCTATATTTGGGTGTGAAGCTGGTACTAATTAGGTACACCTAAGGCCCACACAGTGTGAAGTTTAACAAGCATTTGCAATGCAATAGGTCTCGCATTTATGCGAGTTAGAGCTATTGACATTGTAAATGATAATGCCTTTTATTTTTATTTTCGTTTTTAAAACATAAATAAAAGGCATATTCATTTAGAATGCCAATAGCTTAAAGTCGCGTAAATGCGAGACCTATTACATTGTAAATGCTTGTTTCTTTTTGGGGGCATCCAGCTGCAGGCAGTAATACCCTGGTGGGATTCCAATCCCAGGGAACACCATCTGCCTACTTTTCCTCCCGTTGGGCTGCTGCTGACCCTGGACTTCAAGTTCCAGGGAGCCTTGCAGGTCACAGGTGATGGGGAGGCGCCATCATCGCGCTCAAAAGCGCTTCCTCTTCCCGTGGCACGTGCCCAAGGGCAGGTCCGTCCTTGCCCGTCATTGCTAGGAAGAGGCAGGGCCACCCCCCTTGGTGTGGATCTTTCCGGACTATCACGCTGGTAAGACCCCTACTGGACCACCATTTTTGACTTTTTATTGTCCTGTATCCGCCTACTATACTGTCCACCTACCTATTACTCTTCCACACTGACTTGCAAGACCTGGTAGTGGAACCTGGAACCTGTTCCCCAGTACCTCCTTGACCAACAGTATAAACCACTCACTTACCGTGTGAGTTGTGGCTGCACTTGATGAGTCATCAGCAATGGGACTATTACATTTTGAACAAACGCTTTATTCCAATTGTATATTTTTGTCCTTTCTGACTGACTAGCTGGTATTTTGTGCCTCTTTTGTAACCTTAGCCTTTGGATCAGGCCCACCTCTGTCTTATTTGTCTTACTGATTTGAAAATGGGTAAGCGTGCTTGTGCAGTAAAGCATCCCCTAGTGCCTATTGCTTCGCCCAAACCTCAATAGACAGGATGCTCCAGAGGACTATAGGAGCAGTAACAACTGAAATAGAATTGACTGAGAGGCGCCTGTCTTTGTTCTGTCAGGACTAGGAGCCCTCTACCATCCAGTCTGCAACCCCTGGTTTTGTACCTAGCATAGTGTAAGTCTCACCTAGGCTATTAGAGTTTTCTTCACCCTTATTACGAGAACCTTTAGTGAAGCCAGTAAACCTTAAAGGCGGAACTACCACCACCCTATCGAAGAAAGGGAATGTAAGCCTGGATACGGGGTAGGTACTAGGAGGAAGAAAAATCCAGAGCCTACTCCTAGCGGAGATGAGTTAGTCAGTTAGTCAGCTCTGGGGGAATGGCATCTAACACTACTATCCCTAGGTCAGATTCTGATTGTCCATTATGGATGAGGAACCTGGTAGCAGATTTAGAGAGTCAGTTGAGAGTTATAAAGGAAGAGTTTGCCCAACTATTTAGCCATATGGGCACAGGTCACTTGATGGACTGCGATAGGCACACTAACACTCCTGATAGTACTGCCCAAGCACCAGCTATGAAGATAGATTGTAGCACTCAGACCAACTGCATAGATCAAACCCTATTAGGTAATTTGGTCCCTCGAGTATAGCAGTCCTTAAAGCGCCAATGGGTGAAAGAGGGGTAGAGGATTCTAGTACTGAGTTAGTCAGAATGACTTTCTCCCATTCAGGAAGGCCAGCCACCGAGCAGGTTCAAGAACCATGCCAATGCCTCCATGAGCCTTACTGCTCTGAAAGGGAAGGACCTAAGTTTTAGTAGGTCCACTCGGACAGAGTCTAGGGCTGGGGTGGACGTGTAGCGACTGCTGAGAGAAGTCATGGGATAGTGACTCTTCCAAATAAAAATCTCCCCCCAGCTTCACTTCCCTATGTAATGATATTGACAGGAGTACCCGGGATCCAAAATGGCCAGAGGGAAACGCAGCTCTATCTAAGGAACAAGTGCCTTTTTTGGGTAGCAAGGCACAGACAGTTTCCTTATGATAGGGCAGGAGAAATTATAATGGTCCATATAGGAGACGAAAGTCAATTGAAGGGGACTGTTTAGTTGTTAACTTTAGCAACCCCCTGACTGTTCGCTCCCTAGTAGGTCAGATTTCTAGTCCCCATGCACCATATACAGGGGTTAGGGCATACACCCTGGGCTATTTCTACTTGTGTAGCAGTGGAGAAGTTAGGACCTCTAACATCAGTGCCCAACAAATTGGACCCTGGAACACCCTGCGGCGGGCCCATCCCATAGGCCCCTTTCTTTCAATATTCCAGTAGGGAATAGGTTTGGATCCTTAGAGGAGGTTGATTGACTTATGAAGAAAGGTGCTCCTGCTCAGGAATATGGGCACTGGGGGTCTGGTAGGGTCACGAGAGAATTCAATAGTGGCATGTTGAATCAGAGCACTCTCTGGAATATTGAGGAAGAACGAGGGACGACACAAATTGTAACCCTTAGTGGAGTCTTTGATCTGCCTGGGATATGTGCATATCTATCTGGTAACTTAGCTCTTATTCCTTATGACTCCCTAACATCTAGTCCACCCCAGGTCAAGCTCCCCTTTGGAAGCTGCAGGTGTACCTGCTATGGTCCAGCACGAGAAAATCCCAACCTCCAAGACTAACAATTCTAATACCCCAGGTGAGAGCACCAACACTGATCATAAGCTCAGGGTTCTATCCTGGAACACCGCTGGAATAAAAAACAATCTGAATTGTCTGGATTGGAGATCTTTTTTACACAAATTTGATGTTTGTATGTTTCAGGTTATCTTAAGCAATCAGCTATGTAATGCTTTGAATATTTGCAAAAATCATATTTTCCATTCATATCCAGATTGGCTCATTACATCTAGCTGAGACCATGTAACAATTTTTATATTTATGTAGAATATCCACTGGGACAGGTTGGGATGAGACCGGAGCTTGGTGGAAAGCTTGTGACAGTGTCAATTTGCACTCCACCGCGGTGGTTCGTTCTTGCCACAGAACTTTCCCTCTAAATTACAACACCTAAATAATACGTATTTTCCATGCCCCAAAATCCTGACAGTCTTGCTACTTAATTACAGTGGCTTAGAGTAAAAGCAACACTTTATACTATCAGGAACTCAAGTTGAGATTACCATAGCAGCAAGAGTTACAGGAAAAACATTATTATTGCTGGATAATAGCAGTGGAGCGGTAAGAAAAGGATAAACAAATGTAATTAATGTCTCTACAGTTTCTGCTTGTGAAGCCATAGCTCAGATTTAGAAGCAGATTATGATATCATTCATTTAAATCACAGTAAAAGGATTTTAAGAATAATGGGAATAAAATGAAATGTTATGTCCTTGGATTTATAGTAAAAAAAAGGAATTTTGAAAACAAATATATCCAGTACATATGAAGAAATAAGTGATGCAGTTCATGCTAATGACAAAGTAACAAAGTCAAGAAGCAGAATAAATTAAGCTCTATAATACCTTAAATATAAATAATTCCCTTTCATACCAATAGAACATATGTAATGCAAAACATTTGTACCCCAAAGCACTTTGTTAGGCTTTTAGTCTAAACCAAACTTGTCCATTGACACTCAATAGATTTGTACAAGGAAAGATTATAAGATCTTAAAAAAGCACTTTCTTTTGAGATGGGCTGCCTCTAGACCACCAGAAAACTCTTAGATATGTGACTACTGTCTGCTCCTTCTGCTCTCTAAAGAAATGCACTGTGGAGGAAAGCCATGAACAGTTCCTAAACATTGACTCTGCATCCCAGTGATCCAGATATCATTAGTTGCTGCATAGAGAGATTTGTGAACCTCTAAAAGCTCCAGACATCCATCATGTACTCTACTAACCTAAAGACAGGAATAATGTTGGTCTGGGCAAATTAGTTGATAATAGAATGGACTGGATATGGTGGATTAGACAACCTGCCAGCTAAACTCGTACCTTAGAACTGATAAATGGTCAACAAAATTGGCTAGAATTGTGTTATTGCATGGGATAATTAGATTACAGGTCTTGACAAAGAAAGGTGCCTTCATAAAGTGCTTATCCTGCAACATCCTGCTATATACAGCAACAGAACTGAATAGTGAATTAATCTCCCTCCAACTTGTGGTGATCTATTATTCTTTGGACATGAACATCTTCAAATCATAAAATATGTATTGTGCTTATTGAAACAAAAATGCCTTCCCATTATCTTTTTTACATTTGTTTGACCATGGCACATTTTGAAGGTTCCTAATTGGGAGCATTGCAGACAAAGCTGTCTAATGATCATTGTATCCCTTGCACTTTGATCTCAGCTATAATACAGGCCTGTATTAGTAGGCCACCTTTGCAATTCGGTTATTGTCTGTCTTTGCTTTCAGTGCATGAACTTCCTTATGATGTACATAGTTGCTCCTTTGTCAATACGGACAGTACCACTTATGGTATTACTAGTGTTGGCTTCCAGAAGACGTTTTTCCCATAGGTAAATTGATAGCTTTAAAGGCCAGTAGCGGCACAGGGACCAGACCCACCAATAGGGCCTACCAGAGTCATCAATAAATATTTGCTAACTACTTACTTTGTTTGTTCCTCTTTGCTGATATAGAAAGTACTCGATCACTGACACAATATTGAGAACAATAATATTGTGTAACAATGATTTTGTGTCAGAAATATTGTCTCCCTATAGTTATAATGGTAAGTACAACTATATAGAAAATAACTTTTTGTTTCACACTAATATTGTTAAAAATGTACAAAATATATATTTTTTATATCTATATATATTTACACATATATATATATATATAAAGAATTTAAAATAGTAAATGTTACATGTTTCAGCATAAAAATTAATATTGTAAATTACAAAAATGTGAATAATTAATATTATTTATAAATATATGCTTATATAAACACACACTTGTGTGTATGTTTATATATACATATATATAATTTAATACTATTGTTAAAGATATATATTTGACATTATATTACTTTTTTTTATATTTGTTTTACTTTACTACTATAAAAAGCATATATATGTATATATACACATATATATCAAACTTGAAAAATATTAACAAATCAATTTCAAATCATTAAAACATTTACAAAAGAAATTAAAATCGAAAAATACATTACATCTACTAAAAATATTATAAAAAGCATATATATATTTTCATATATATATATATATATATATATATATATATATATATGTGTGTTAATAAATATAATATTTAAAAAATAAACAATAATAATAGATGTATTTAAACAATATTGGGAAAAGTATTGGAGGCAGGGAATAATAGATATACTATTCCCATTCCAGTTTATGCAGTAGGGAAAGTGTGGGCTTTCAGAGGGTTTAAATGTACTATTCCCACTCTAAACATATCAACAGTAGAGAAAGTATTGGACTTAGGAGGAGTAATATTCACTATTCCACCTCCAGTCTGTGCATTAATAGGGAAAGCGTTGGACTTCGGAGGGTTTAAATTTACTGTTCCCACTCCAGTCTGTGCAACAATGGGGAAAGCGTTGGACTCGGAGGAGCAAGATTTACTATTCCCTCTCCAGTCTGCACAACAGTAGGGAAAGTATTTCACTTTAAACACACTACATATTTGAATAACCCTATTAATTTAGAAAAAACATAAAATTCTTAATATGAACATTATTAATTAACTAACATATATATGCAAGTAGACAATATACATGATTCTTAATCAATTTAATAAATATAGATTTTAACTGTTTTAAATGTATTTATTACTTTAATCAATCAATCAATCCATTTGTAGACCGCACTACTCACCCATGAGGGTCTCAAAGCGCAGGGGGGGTGGTGCTGCTACTGCTCGAACAGCCAGGTCTTGAGGAGTCTCCTGAAAGCCTAGCAGGTCCTGTGTCTGTCGCAGGCGGATGGGGAGGGTGTTCCAGGTTTTTGCGGCGAAGTGGGAGAATGATCTGCCGCCGCCGGTTGCTCGCCGGATGCGGGGGACGGTGGCGAGGGCGAGGTCAGCAGAGCAAAGCTGGCGGTTCGGGGTGTAGAAGATGAGTCGTTCATTGAGGTACGCTGGTCCGGTGTTGTGGAGTGCTTTGTGAGCGTGGGTGAGGGGCTTGAAGGTGATCCTCTTGTTGACGGGGAGCCAGTGCAGGTCTTTTAGGTGGGCTGTGATGTGGCTGTGGCGGGGGATGTCGAGGATGAGGCGTGCAGAGGCGTTCTGTATGTGTTATAGTCGTTTCTGGAGTTTGGCTGAGGTTCCTGCATAGAGAGTGTTGCCGTAGTCCAGCCTGCTGCTGACGAGGGCCTGGGTGACAGTCCTTCGGGTTCCAGTGGGAATCCATCTGTAGATCTTGCGGAGCATGCGGAGGGTGTTGAAGCAGGAGGAGGAGAAGGTATTTACTTGCTGGGTCATTGCCAACGCTGAGTCCAGGATGACCCCCAGGTTGCGTGCGTGGTCAGTGGGGGTCGGTGCTGCTCCCAGTGCAGGCGGCCACCATGAGTCGTCCCAGGCGGAGGGGGTGGATCCAATGATGAGGACCTCCGTCTTGTCCGAGTTCAGTTTCAGGCGGCTGTTTATCATCCATTCGGCGATGGCCTTCAATCCTTTGTGGAGGTTGGATTTGGCGGTGGTGGGGGCCTTGGTGAGGGAGAGGATCAGCTGGGTGTCGTCATCGTATGAGATGATGTTGAGGTCGTGCGAACGGACGATGTTGGCGAGCGGTGTCATGTAGACGTTGAAGAGTGTCAGGCTGAGGGACGATCCTTGGGGTACGCTGCAGAGGATCCTGGTGTCTTGCTTTGTTGATGATGTGGTGCGGGCAGGGATCGGATGGTGAGCCGGAATGGATGGTGTTCATGATTTTGATGGTGTCCTCGTTGTTGACGTGGGCCCAGGAAAGCAGGGGGTCGATGTGGCTGGGAGGTGGTGAGTCTGAGGTGTCGGTGTCTGTCGGGGGGGGGGGGCCTGGTTGTTGAAGCTGTCGTGGATGTCTGCGATCTTGTGGTGGAAGAAGGTGGCTAGGGAGTCGCAGAGGTCTTGTGATGGCGGGATGTCATTGGAGTTGAAGCTGGGGTTGGAGAGTTCCTTCACGATGTTGAAGAGCTCTTTGCTGTTGTGTGCGTTGTCGATGCGCTCTTTGAAGGAGGTCCTTTGGCGGTTCGGATGAGTTGGTGGTGTCTGCAGATGGGACTCTTGTAAGCTGTGTTGCTGTCCTGTGTCTGTTCCTGGTGCCACTTCTTCTCGAGCCTACGTCAGGCCTGCTTGGATGCCTGGAGGTCGGCGGTGAACCAGATGGCTTTTCTCTCGGTGCGTCTGTTCGAGGGTTTATTGGCGGGGCGAGAGTGTTGGCGCAGTCGTAATAACTTACAACACTATGCTCCTTGAAATCTAGCAGTCCACACTTAAAATGTAACTAACATAAATAAGTATAACATAATTTACATAATTGATCAATTACCTAATTAATTAACAATTATTTTTTTGTTAATTATTATGTAATGTCCTACCCACAACTAAAATGTAACTGAAATAAATCAGTATTAGATGATGTATGTAGTTTCCTATTAAATAAATATAAACAATTCATTGTTAATCATTATTTAACATCTCCCCCTATATCCCTACAAGCCCAACAACCCACACCTAAAATATATCTAAAAAATATAATGATCACATAATTTACATAATTAAAAATCAATTAAATAATTAATTATAAATTATTAATTAATTGTTAATTATTACTTAATAAACCTCTCACCCTATACCCCAGCAAACCTTGCAAAAATTACAAACTATATTTACAAGTATTATTAGCAATTATACAAACAAAAATAACTCCAAAAAATTAATATATGAACTAAACATATTAAGATAATTGAAGAGCGATATTCTTTACAACTATATTATTGAAGAGGATATTAACAACAATATACTTAACAATGATATTAGTTATCTTAAAAAAAGATATTTTTGATGATATTTTTGCCTCACAAAATTTTTTTTCTCAATATTTTTTTTCCAATTTTTCTGTCTCCCGATATTTATAACTCGAAATCTTGTCCAAATACCAATGACGTCTTAGCCCAGTGTCGATAAAATAATACATTCAAGTAACATATTGGATAAGCAATCTGATTACAAGCATGTGATTTGTTGATATAAAAACAAACGCCCTAATCCTATAAATCAAACCAAGTTAGTTGTTCAGGCTATTGTCTTTTTTATGGCTAATTTGCTGCTTGACTACATGCCTTTACGGGTAATTTCAGTTCAGATTTTCCATCGCTTTTTATTATGTGCATTTTTTGTATTTGACATAAACATTTATTTTTTCTCCCTATCAGTATGCCCTGTGATGCCAAGCCCAGTGCATAAGAAAAATACATGTTTCCAAGAAACAACTGAAGCAAGAAGCATAGGTAAATATGACCACTGTGCTGAGCACTGAATACAATACATTGAGTAGAAACATAGGAAAACGGTAAATAACAGTTTTGAAGGGGAACTTCATATAATTACTTCAGTGCCCTTTTAATTAGAATTGGTTTCTCAGCAGAAAAGGTGAAGATGATACTCAACATGTGCAGCCTTGCTGATAAGTGAGCTGTTTTGGTCTAAAATCTACTGCTAGTTATTGGCTCTATGTAGTGTGTTATTTTCAGATCCTGTTGGAGGGGCAATCAGGGGTTATGACCCTCAGGTGTTGAACTGGAGTGGTTTGCCTCTTTTGTCCCGGGGCCATCCTACTATGGCTGTACAATCTAGGCCAAGTACAACCCTATTAGCACTTGACTCTCAGTGGTAGCGACGATGAGCAATCCCAGGCTACACTGGGGCTTACTTTGAGGATACTACATGTTCAGCACTTAACACTCAGCAGCATTATAATTGATTGTCCAGCGCAATGCTTGTCTTTATGAAAAAGCAGTACTTTAATACACTTTAAAAACAAAACACTACAATATGCAGGTACTCGGAGTCTCTGGCGCAGGGCCACTGTACCACGGGCCCGGTATTCCCAAGATGTACCCTCCACATCCCCTCTCTCTCTCAGTGATAGGGCAAATCAGGTGTGAATCTCAGGCACAAGTAAAATGCTTCACCCCCTCAGTCTTCTGTTTCTCACCAAATGCAAGTCCTCGTGGTAGGCCATGCAAGGCCTCAGTACGTGTCAGTCCAGGTCCTCCCTCTGTTTGGGGAAGATGCATTGCTGCCGGTGCACTGGCCCTCTACTCCAATCTTAGAGCAGATGTGGAGCCACACTGTGAAGATAGGAGGTGACTGCAAGCTGGGTCATGGCCTGTCATTAGAGTGATGGCCCTATTCTGGCCACACAGTGAATCATCTGAAAATCTGAACCCACTACTCTTGGGTGGATCATTGTTCCACTCATGGTGTTTGAAGAGCTAGGGGCTCAGCTGAGCAGACCTCTTTGGGGTCAGGCAGCAATGCAGTCCGTTTCTGGTCTGTGTGGCAACAGTTGGGCTGATTCTAGTAGCTTGATAGTCCCATCTGCAGCGACAGTCTGATTGGGCGTATTTTCAGTCACTGCCTCAAGCTGCCACACTTAAATTTGCGATGACACAGTCATTCAGGAGCACAGTCTGCAAGTGCCATGAAGTAGTATCTTCAGTTACATAGGCCAAGTCCTCTTGGGTACCTGTTGGGCAAGTACTATGAGCTAACCTCTTCAAAGTCAGTTTCGACACACTTGAGCACGTGTTAAGTCAGTTCAGTGGTGCAGATCAACCAGGCTTGGAGAAAGTGCTGCGGGCCATGACAGCAAGGGTCCGTTAGGGAACAATTCAGGCAAGTGCCATAGACCAGCAGCAGGCATGTTTCATTGTGACAGTCCGCTCAGGCACCCTTTAGCAAGTCATAAACACAGTTGGCATCAGAAAGGGAGATCTGTGAAAGCCAGAGGGGACTGAACCCTCAAGAGAATTCCTACACACACAGAAGTCCGCCTGGCTATGCGTCAGAAGAAAGAAAGAAAGATAGAGTCTAAGTACTATGATAGAAAAAGGGAAGGATTCCCTTCAGGACAAGAACCCTCACTCACCGTTAGGTGACATGCTTCATCATATGAGTTCCCTCCTCACACCGTAGTGTGGGCTATGACACCTCGGAGGGGAGGAGCTGAGGTGTTCATCAAAAAATGAGTGTTGGAGAATACAGAGAGATGAGGGGCAGAGTGCAGAAAAAGTGAATAGGTGATTTAAAAATGTCTCTCTGGAGCCACTGTCATTTTATTAAGTGGTCACAAGGACATAATTGAAATGCAGAAGGGCTAGGGATTCAACAGATATACCCTAGTTTATAAGGTCAACATATTTCTGCTATTGGCAGGTCCCCTAAAGGGATCAGAAGGCATTTGTCAGGACCTGAACTGAAAAGTCACTCTGCATATGTGATAAAAGTAAGAAAAATATTCTGGCCACCACTGGAACAAGGCGGTCATGTGTTCAACGACCCTCTTCCCTTCAGAGGGATTTGTTTACTGTGAAGAAATGATCATGTTAGTGTGGTGGAACCATCTTCAGGTATTGTAATACATAGTTCAACGTGTGCTCTATTTTAACATGTATTAATCATGCTTACCTATGGTGAGAATTTGTGAAGACCACTCTCCATGTTCTTGTACCATTTTGTGGTGCCCAGCTGAAAGAGCATAGAGCATTGTGTCTAGTAATATTCAACTTCAGTGCATGTGTATTTTGCTGAGAGAAAAGTGGTAGGACAGACGAGGGTGGAATAAGCAGGCATATCTGTTTATTCCTTTGTGGGGGACATGATTCAGTATATGGTCTCCTCGAGACTTCATAATGTGGTAACACTATTAAAACATGTGTCTTATTTTATTGTCAGTGTGCCTTGTGACCTTACCTTTAGGAGTACATGAAAACAACAGGCCCTTGCACACGCCGACAGTATATATAATAAAAACACTCTTGTTCCTCCGTTGAAACAGTCACTTCAGTTTAATCATGAGATCCTTAGCCAACACGTGTTTCATCGCTCAATTGTTGTGCGTAGCGACTTCGTCAGGGCTAAGAAACAAACAAGTGTATAGAAGTTGGGAGTAAAAGATATCCATCACTAACATCAGATGTCCATTACACTTTGTGACAGTATGTTTATCGCAAAGAGCGGTTCAAGTATAGTCCTCGAGCCTGTGGAAACCTATGCTGTTTTACTAAAACATGTCACCATTGCTGTCGCTAGACAGACTTGAGCAGTTAAAAGATGATCGCTATTCTAAACAAAAATTGTCAGCAAATGAAAACAAGCCAGTTTCTAGTGTTGGAACATACATAACATATTCATACAATCCAAAGGTTTGTTAAGGAAGGTCTACACGTCACTGGAGTACTAGAACCCATTCCGGGTTGGAAATACAACCAAAACTGAGGTTGGTTTCCCTACAATATCTTTCCACAATAATCCCTATTCACCTGTCCTAGTGCATTCGTTATTTTAATACCACGTTATTTTCTTCCCTTGTACCTTTTCTCCAGATAGGAACCATACAAAGAGATACGTCTTAGATTATAAATATACTTTTTTCTTAATCTGAGGCAACATTGAGGGGGTGCCGTGTTTCTTAAATCACTTTAGAAGAGTCACTGCTAAATGTTCGGAGATTGGATGTCACTAAATAATTTACCAGAAACTGGCTTATTTTCATTTGCTGACAATTTTTATTTGAAATAGTGATCATCTTTTAACTGCACAAGTCTGTCTAGAGACAGCAATGGTGATATATTTTAGTAAAACAGCATGGGTTTCCAGAGGCTCGAGGACTATACTTGACCGCTCTTTGCGATAAACATACTGCCACAAAGGGTAACGGACAACTGATGTTAGTGATGGATATTTTTTACTCCCAACTTCTATATACTTGTTTGTTTCTTAGCCCTGAAGAAGTCGCTGCGCACAACAATAAAGCGCGACGAAACACGTGTTGGCTAAGGATCTCATGATTAAACTGAAGTGACTGTTTCAACGGAGGAACAAGAGTATTTTTTATTATATATACTGTTGGCGTGTGCAAGGGACTGTTGTTTTGGTTTATCAGTGGTTATCCAAACATTAGGGTGGAGGGTGGCTCTTCCCACCCTTATGCACTGCAATCATAATTGTACACTAATATATACTCACTGCTATTTCCTAGGACCGCCATACCCTACACAATCCACCGACCAAGAAGTCCCACTTTAGGGGTACATGCCCTCTTCATAGTTGTGCTCAATCAACCCTAGGTGATGATGCTTGTATATTCACTGCAGCCCTGGCAGCCCTAGGGGGTCATGCATGTCAACTAATATTCCATAAGGGGGTTGCCATACACGGTATGTTTGCCACCAGCAAAGTGGGCCATAGTGGAAGGAGCAAAATAAAGGAAAAGAAAATGCCTTCTGTCATGAGGGTCTCCATGTACGGAGTGCCACAGCCAAAAGTAAGGCATGAGGCATCAAATCAAAAGTGGTAAAAGAAAGCGACGATAGGCCTACTACTGTATACCGCAAGCAGCGTCTCCCGCAAATTGAGGAAACCCAGCTTCACCATGTGGGTGTTCCGGTTACTACATAGGCCAAGGAAAAGCTACCGAGTGTTCAACAGCCCCACTGGGGCACGGGGGGAACCAACTGGGGAGCGTGGTTAGAAGGCCCCCTATGTGTTCCCCCACTGTGTGTATTGTAAACGCAGTGGGGGCGGTTGTGAAGGGTTAAACATAGCGTAACCGGCTGTCTCTGAAGCGCGACACCACCTGGGGGCGGGTGGCCGCTGGTTGTAAACCCGGCTATGATATGGGAGTCCATTACCAATATAGGGGGGTGGTTGTGTGGCTTACCTGTTCGTTCTGGTGCGTTATCTGGCGAGATGTCAGGCGAGAATGGAGGGCGGCTGCCTGTAACATCCTAAATAACGCTGTGGTGCGCGCGTCTGATGACGTACCCATCAGTAACGTCCTTGTTGCGTCACATCGGTGTGTGCGTACTTGGACTCGTGACAAGTTGCGTAGCATTCTGGGACCTGTGGTCCTATCTGGATAGTGGTTCCTCTCTCTGGTGCCCAAATGCTGAAGGTGGTGTTAATGATCTGCTAAACTTTCGGGCAGAAGGTGATTCATCTTGCCCACATGAACACGGTTCAGGGCTAGATTCCAGCAAAAGTGTCGCTAAGAAACAATGTGAGGCAAGAGGCACATGGGCTCTTGTCCAGAATCTCTCTAACCGGTCATGCCTCGCTCTCGGTCAACAGTGCCTAGGTTGGTTAACAAGTAGGTCACAACTTTGGGCAGGGCCATGTAAAACCGTCCGATGTACCGCTGAGAAGCGTGAGACACATGGGCGCAAGTCCAGTGCTAGCGATCAGTTTAACGCGTGAGCAGGAAACTCACAAAATGAAGCGCGCATGAGCTCATGGGGATGGTGGGGTAGTGTGTAGGGGTTGCTAAATCTGTTCAGTGCTTGCACAAGTGGCAAGGGCGGGTGGAGACCCCCATTACCCCAAGACAATCAGCTCAAATGTCATGGTGGATTGGCTTGCACATCCGGGTGCCATCTGAGGCTGTCCTGCATCCCAAGCTCTTCCAGTCATCATGCCTGTAGGTTAGGTTCACAAAGTGTCCGTTTATCTGGATAGGCTACTCCAGGGGATTTCATCATTAAAACCCCTGCTGTCACTTTTTAATCTAAAGACCAAGCGCTGTTCCTGTGAAAGAGTGCTCTTTCCAGTGTGTTCATATTTCCAGTGTGATTGGGTTTGTCTAAAACAAGCCAAAAAACGTTGTTGGCTGTGTGTCCTTTGTCTAGAAAGTGTCTCATTGGTTTTGTATTTGTCTTCTTACATCTGATTGAGCTGCGATGCTCTGTAAGTCTTGTTTTTATTCTGCGTGTTGTCATGCCTACATAAATTAGCTTACATGGACATTTGAGGAGATAGATCACTCCTTCCGTGTTGCAGTTCATGTGTTTGTTTAGTGTCAAGGGAGTTCGTAGGCCTACATCTATCTTTTCGTGTTGGTCTAGTGTACGGACAGACTGCACATGATCCCACCAACCCCCTTCATCATGGATCTAGCCACCTTTGCAATGAAGGAGAACTTCTTCCAGTACCCAGAATCCCTCTTCCGGCAGACATCTGGCACTTCCATGGGCTGCACATTTGCGCCGAGCATGGCAAATTTGTACATGCATCAATTTGAAACCACTAGCATCTATCCTTTGGAGAATCCATATAAACAGAATATTTGTATATGGAAGAGGTACATAGACAACATTCTGGTCATCTGGGAAGGCGACCTTGTATCCCTCCTGAGTTTCGCCGACTGGCTCAATTCAAGGAATAAGAACCTCAAGTTCACCTGTACAGCAAGACGACGTTGCCCTTTCTGGACCTGCTACTGTACCCCAAAGATTGGAATCTGTGCTCCGAACTATATAGGAAACCCATGTCAAGCAACTTGCTACTGTGCTTTAACAGTTATCACCCACGTGCCCTAAGAAACAACTTACCCGTAGGGCAATTCCGGAGGTTAAGAAGAAATTGCACTGAATTAAAAAATGTCAAGGCTCATGCGACTAAACTGAGTGACAGCCTGCTAGAAAGATCGTATCCTCCCCACCTGATCAGGAGAGCGCCAAAAAGAGCTTGAAACAACAACAAGGAAGCTATGCTTGAAACATACACAAAACCGCCATCAGATAGATTGGAGTTCGAGGCATATGAGCTGTAGATCGTATACTTGTGCATAGATCGCCATCTGGTGTTGGGGCCGCCTGTTTGCACTTTTTCTCTTGTAAGAAGTTCTTTGTAGTCACGAGATGGGTGACTCCTCCTTGGGATCATAGTGCGCATGGGCATCGACTCCACTCTCAGATTGTTTTTTTTCTGCCATCGGGTTTGGATGTAAACCCCTGCGCTCCGGGTTGGTGTCGTACTCGATACCCCTTCGATGCGTAACCCCTTACCGCTCGACGGTATTGTTTCGATCGCGTTTCCCTTTGACGCGCATCCAAAGTATTCATCACAACTCCGATTCCGGTCGTTAACGCGGGCCGTTGGGCCCATCGACACCATCAGGCCCTACAGTCAATTGAAAGAACTCCATTGAAAAAATGCCCCCTGTGTGGTGCGAAATTCCCACACACTGATCTCCACGAGGTCTGTAACCTCTGCCTCTCTCCAGAACATGAGGATAAAGACTGCGAGGTGTGTGCTTCCTTCCAATTGAAATAGACCATATGTGATCGTCAGGCTCAACGTCTTATAATGTCTCGACCAATGGCTTCGGCACCGGATGACATCTTCGATGCAAGCCCCGAGGCTCCACAACAACAGCAGCAAACAGAAAATGAGGACATCAGCGTCTCCGAAGAAGACCACTCAGATGCCGAGGACCAATCGATTACTCTAGGTCAACGGATCGTGAGTACTGACCTCGACGCCCCTGCCCCAACAAAAATTCAAGAGAAGGCTCCGGTAACACCTTCACCTTCGGGCTCAGGTTCACACCGGGACAAAGCTTATGATTTCTCGCCCTTGGGCTCGGCTCGAAGCCTTCCGGCAGCCGCTTACCGGTACCGACAAACAATCACCGGCACCGAAGCACAGGTCCAAAATAGACACAATGTCACATCCTGATACATAGCCACTGAAAAACGCTTCGGCGCCAAACCTTTTGGCGCCAAACCTTTTGGCACCAAAGCATGCCAAGACAAGCCCTCGGAACCGAAGAAATCCCATAAAACTTCGGAATCGAAGAAAATTTCAGAGTCGAAAACTCCATTGAAGCATTAGTAGACCAAGACCCCTCCTAAAGCTACAGAGACTAAGTCAAAGCACCATTCGGAAACAAAATTCTCGGTGCCGAAGAAAGACAAGGGCTCCGAAGAACTGTTTCACCCAGATCCACCGGGTCCGAAACAAAAGACTATACACATTGACCCTGTTACAGGTCAGGTGACAGCATTGCCACCTAGAAAGAGGAAATTGGACACATCAGAAGCACCTGAGCTTCCCCTAAAGAGAAAGGACAAGACAACTTCACCTTTTAGACCCTTCTCACCCCCTCCAGCACTTCCAACTGTGCCACTTTCTCCAATACACTGTCCACTACCTCCTTCTTCACCTCCACCACAGGATTATGAGGATGCCTTGGGGGATGGGGTTGGGGTGGGAGACCCACAAGGGGATAACGATGAGATGATGACATCCAGAGTATTCCACCACCTGACCCATGGGTGTATTATGATGAGGCCCCAGATATACCTGAGCCAGACTCATACCCATCTAAGCCATCCCCTCCAGACGACAACATAGGCGTTGCGTAACTCATAGACAGAGCAGCCAAATACCATGGGGTAGAATTACACTCACCCCCTTCGGACAAAGATTTTCTGCTAGAGACTTTCACACACAGGGCAACAAGTACTTTACCTATGCTCAAGGGTATGATTAAACATGCCCCTGAGGTATTTAAAGACCCTGTTAGGGCTAGAGTCCTCAATTCCAGGGTTGATATGAAATATAAAGCAGCCCCAAATGATCCAGCTTATATCAAGGGACTGCTCCCTCTTGATTCTCCAGTAGTTACAAATGCCTGTAAACGGGCAAACTCCCAGACAACAGGTGATGCCCCTCCGCCAGATAAAGAATCTAAATTACTGGGTGCATCTGGTAAACGGGTTGCGTAACAAGCAGCAAATTACTGGCGCATTGCTAACGCCCAAGCTTTACTAGCCAGGTACGATAGGGTGCATTATGATGAACAGGAGACATTAATGCAACATCTTCCATAGCAATATAAGGCAAAAGCTAACGACTTCATACAGGAGGGAAAGCTCATTAACAACACCTCCATTAAATGTGCTCTTGATGCAGCGGGCACAGCATCTCGTGCCGTTAACACAAGTATTTTACTGTGCAGGCACGCATGCCTACGCATATCTGATTTTAAACAGGAGGTGCAGTCTCAAATTCTTAATCAGCCTTTTGATCAAGAACACCTATTCAGCCCTACTGTAGACACATCTTTAGAAAAGATGAGGAAAGACACTGAGACAGCTAAATCTATGGGGCCCCTACAGTTACCAACAACCAGAGGCTCCTTTAGTTGCTCCTTTTATAGGGGCGCCTCCAAAACCATTGGTGCAGACAACTCCGGCATACAAAAGCCCCACTCAAACTTCCTCTAGCAAAGGATATTTTAGAGGGGGGGTACAGAGGCAATAACTCCAAAGGAAGAGGCCGCAGTAATAACAAACGCTCATCTCTCACTACAAAACAGTGACTTCCCACCACTCCCCCCCGAACATTCCACTCCAGTCGGGGGAAGACTATCACAGTTCCTACCTGTCTGGAATTCCATCACCACAGACAGGTGGGTGACACAAATCATCCAATATAGTTACTGCCTGGAACTCACCTCTACTCCTCCACACATACCACCCAGACAGCGTCCCATGTCCATGGAACATCTCACGCTTCTCAAACAAGAGGTTCTCTCTCTATTACAAAAACGCGCAATAGAACCTGTTCACATACACCATCAAGGCACGGGGGTTTACTCCCTATACTTTCTCATCCCAAAAAAGGACGGTACACTCTGGCCAATATTAGACCTCAGACCGTTGAACCTGTTAATACAATCCGAACACTTTCACATGGTCACTCTCCAACAGGTCCTCCCATTGCTACAACAAGGCGATTTCCTTGCCACTCCCTATCTCAAGGACGCCTACTTTCACATTCCTATTCACCTTGCTCACAGGAAATATCTAGGGTTTGTAGTGGACGGCCAGCACTATCAGTTCAAAGTGCTCCCATTCGGAGTCACTACAGCACCCAGAGTCTTCACAAAATGTCTTGTAGTAGTAGCAGCTCACTTGCAAAGAAAATACATTCATGTGTTTCCTTACCTCGATGACTGGCTCATAAAAGCCAAGTCATGCAGCGATTGTGTGTACCACACACAAAACAATCCAGCTGCTGCACAACATAGGATTCACAATAAACCTCACCAGGTCACATCTTCAACCGTCCCAGACCCAACAGTATTTAGGCGCCACAATAGATACTTCCAAAGCCCTTGCATACCCCAATCCAGTCAGGATGGCAACCATGCAAACTCTCATAACAAGGTTTCAACCTCAACACCCACTGCCAGCTCGAGTGTTTATGCAATATGCAACTAATAGAAATGATGTCCTCTTGCATATTAATCGTACCTCATGCAAGACTCCAAATGCGTCCGCTACAGGAGTGTCTAGCACGTCAGTGGAACCAGGCTCAAGGTCAGCTTACAGATCTGGTGTTGGTAGACAGCCGCACACATCGCTCTCTGCTGTGGTGGAACACACAAAACCTTTCCAAAGGGTGGCCGTTCCTAGACCCGGTTCCACAGATAGTGCTCACAACAGACCGTGATAGTGCTCACCGGCTGGGGAGCTCATCTCCTAAACCACACCATTCAGGGTATGTGGACCCATCAGCAAAAAACCCTCCACATCAATCACCTCGAATTACTGCCATTTTTTCTTGCACTAAAATCATTCCAAGTACACCTTTTATGCAAAGCTGTCCTCGTCCGGACGGACAATATAACAGCAATGTGTACTATATACAAAAACAGGGGGGGACACACTCTCTGCATCTCTCACACCTAGCACAAAACATATCGAGATGGGCCATTCCTCAAAAAATATACCTCCTAGCAGAACATCTTCTAGGACAACACAATCAGATTGCAGATCTGCTCAGTCGTCCGAGACAGCAGATCCACGAATGGGAACTTCTTCAGCAAGTTTTTCATCCGTTTTTTCACATGTGGGGCCAGCCAGACATGGACCTGTTCGCCACACATTTAAACGCAAAATGCTTAAGCTTCGCCTCCAGGTATCCAAACCCACTGTCCATAGGCAATGCGATATGGATGAACTGCTCAGGCAGATTTGCATACGCTTTTCCGCCTCTCCTGCTCATTCCCTTACTGGTACGCAACCTCAAACGACAGTCTCTCACAATGATCCTAGTTACTCCCACTTGGGCATGGCAACCATGGTTCACAACCCTACTGGAACTCTCTGTAGTTCCACATCAGAAGTTACACCTTTCTCCAAAGCTTCTCACACAGAACCATAGAGAAATAAGGCATCCATATCCAGCTCAACTGAACCTAGCAATCTGGCTCCTGAAGTCTTAGAGTTTGGTTACCTCAACCTCCTGTCAGACTGCATGAGTATCATTAAAGAAGCTAGATGTCCTACCACTAGAGCGTGCTATGCAGCTAAATGGAAAAGGTTTGCTATTTACTGCAATAATAACGCAATCAATCCACTAGATGCCTCAATCCAAAACATTATTTGTTAACTCTTGCATCTACAAAGATGTCATCTGGCATACACATCTATACGATTACATCTTGTCGCCATAGCCGCTTACCTACAAAACAGACAACACTGCCATCAAAGCATCAAAGCATTCTTGGAAGTCCTAAATAAGATAATTCCTCCCAGAGTTCCACCGTCTCCTCAGTTGAACCTCAACAGTGTCCTTACCAGGCTCACGGGTCCCCCGTTTGAACCTATGCATAAATGTGAATTACAATTTCTCACATGAAAAGTAGCTTTTCTTATAGCGATCACATCTCTCAGAAAAGTTAGTGAACTCCAGGCATTAAACATACAAGAACCATTTTTGCAAATACATCACAATAAAGTGGTTCTTAGGACAACCCCCAAATTCCTACCAAAAGTAGTTTCTGCTTTCCACCTTAACCAGTCTGTTGAGCTGCCCAGTCTTTTTCCCTCAACCAGACTCAGTAGCAGAACGGGCTCCTTATACACTTGACGTTAAAAGAGCTATCATTTACTACATTGAAAGAACAAAAACTTTTAGGAAAACTAAACAACTTTTTGTATCTTTCTCACCACCACATAAAGGCAATCCTATATCAAAAGCTGGGATTTCCAGGTGGTTCGTTAAATGCATTCAGATATGCTATCAAAAAGCAAAGCGTACGTTATCCATTCCCCCTAGAGCGCATGCTACACGCAAACTAGGGGCTTCTCTTAGGGAATATTTCCCTAGAAGACATCTGCAAAGCAGCAACTTGGGCTACAACACACACTTTCACAAAACACTATTGTGTAGATGTGCAAACAAAAAAACAAGCTAGTGTGGGCCAGGCTGTATTAAGAACACTTTTTCAAACCACTGCAACAGATACAGGTAGCCACCGCTATGGAGGTAACTGCTGTATAGTCTATGCACAAGTATACGATCCACAGCTCATATGCCTCAACGGAAAATGCTACTTGCCAGAATGCATCTGTTTGCATGTAGAGCTGTAGATTCGTATACGCCCACCTGCCTCCCCGGATACCTCTTGTTACAGGGATTCTGCATATACACAGAACTATGTGCAGGAAACCAGGACGTCGGTGTGTAGTGGTGTACCAAAAAACCCACCTCGGTGCCCAGAACCCCAATCCGACTAGCTATAGTGTCTCATTCGTTCTCCGTACTACAGCGAAGCTACCAATGATTAGACATCCTAGAACATGTCACTTCGACCCTCTCAGGAATCGCGGGAGCAAGAACACTTTTTCGTTTAAACTATCATACTTGTCCACAACGTGAAGAAACAGAGACACTGTATATACTAACATGCTCTATAATGCAGTACACGAGCCAATACTAGCAGCAAAATGCATAAGAACAATATAATCATAAAGCACGAAAGGGGAAATCATGTTATAATGACAGTGGAAACAGGACTACAGCGCCTTACCACCCTCCCCTTGCTAAGAGCTAGTTTAATATAATTATAGAAGACCTCAAGGTTTTGTCAGGGGGACCCCATACCTTCAAGTTTAGATGCAAGGATTTACATCTCTGGACAAACACAGCTCTTCTTCGTTGGAATGATTCTCTCCAAGTGCCTCTACACGCATACAATGTCATATTAAAAGTACCCGAGTTTCAGTAGTGCAGCTGTGTTCTATGTTATGTCTATGGGCGCGGGACTGACCAAAGTGAATCAACAGCATACATTGTTTTTCGACCTTGAACACGCTGTGCAGACGAGGAGCACAGTGTACAGCTAGATGTGTGAAAGGCAGAAAGTTCTCATGTGAAAAAGCACAAGAAGAGTATTTACGAGAACAGAGCCATGTAGTAACGCGTGCAAAAGCGGCAAAATGATGGTCAAGCATCTACTAACTCACGCTAACTTTAGCAATGCCTGCAGTTAATCCCATGTCCTCACTACACTCTATCTGTTTCCGTACTATCTTACTTAGATACATCACAGATGGACATCTTTCTTGTTTCTCACAAACTCCTCTATGGCGAAAAACAATCTGAGGGTGGAGTCGATGCCCATGCGCACTATGATCCCAAGGAGGAGTCACCTATCTTGTGACTACAAAGAACTTCTTAAAAGAAAAAAACAAAGTGCAAACATCCGATCCCAACACCAGATGGCGATCTATGCACAAGTATACAAATATACAGCTCTACATGCCAAGAACAGATGCATACTGGTAAGTAGCATTTTCCTTGTGTGACCACCTATAGCCACCGGTCAGACACAATCAGGAAGGTGACCAGGAGGAATTGGCAGATTCTGAATGTAGGGAACAGGACACTACCTAACCCCCTCTTTGCATTCAAAATAAGCAAAAACATACAAGATGTAGTGGTTCACAGAAGACCACTCACACACATTAAGAAACCCACACCATAACTCCAGTAGTCCTTACCCTCAATCATAGGACATTTTCCTTGTAGATCATGTGCATTCTGTCCATACACTAGACCAACACGAAAAATAGATGTAGGCCTAGGAACTCCCTGGACACTAAACAAACACACAAACTGCAACACGTAAGGAGACGTCTATCTCCTGAAGCATCCATGTAACCTAATTTATGTAGGCATGACAACACGAAGGATAAAAACAAGAATTACGGAGCATCACAGCTCAATCAGATGTAAGAAGACAAATACAAAACTGACGTGACACTTTCTAGACAAAAGGCACGCAGCCAATGACCTTTTTTGGCATGTATTAGACAAACCCAATCACACTGGAAATATAAACACACTGGAAAGAGTACTCTTTCACAGATTGTCCAGTGCTGGGTCTTTAGATTCAAAAGTTACATCAGGGGTCTTAATGATGAAATCCCCTGGAGTAGCCTATCCAGCTAAACAGACACTTTGTGAACCTAACTTACAGGCATGATGACTGGAAGAGCTTGAGATGCACGATAGCCTCAGACGGCACCTGGGTGTGCATGCCAACCCACCATAACATTTGAGCTGTTCGCCTTGGGGTAATAGGGGTCTCCACCCGCCCTTGCTACTTGTGCAAACACTGAACAGATTGGGCACCCCATACACACTACCCCATCATCCCCATGAGCTCATACACGGCTACTTTTTGTGAGTTTCCTTCTCACACGTTAAGCTGATCTCTAGCATTGGACTTGAGAGCATGTGTCTCACGCTTCTCAGCAGTACATCGGACGTTTTTACATGGGCCTGCCCAACGTTTTGTCCTACTTGTTAAACAACCTAGGCACTCTTGACCGAGCGCGAGGCATGACCGGTTAGAGAGATTCTGGACAGGAGCCCATGTGCCTCTTGCCTCATATTGCTTCTTAGCGACCATTTTGCTGTAATCCAGCCCTGAACCGCGTTCATGCGGGGAAGACAAATCACCTTCCGCCCGAAAGTCTAGCAGCTCATTGACACCACCTTAAGCATTTGGGCACCAGAGAGAAGAACCACTATCTAGATAGGACCACAGGTCCCAGTATGCTAGGCACCTTGTCACGAGTCCATGTACGTACACGCCGATGTGACGCATCAAGGACGTTACCAATGCGTACGTCATAAGGCGTGCGCACCTCAGCTTTATTTAGGATGTTACAGGCAGCCGCCCTCCACTGTCGCCTGACATCTTGCCAGATAACTAACCAGAACGACCAAGTAAGCCACACAACCACCCCCCTATATTGGTATTTGATTCCCATGCCACAGCTGGGTTTTACAGTCACTGCACACCCGTCCTCAGGTGCTGCGCTTAAGGGACTAAGGGAGCTGGTTATGCCTTGTTTAACCAACCCCTTCCTTTACGACCACCCCCACTGCATCTACACCACGTACCGGGTGGTCACAGAGATGGCTTTCTGACCAAGCTCCCCGAGTTGGTTCTCCCCGTGCCCCAGTGGGGTCCTTGAACACTCAGTAACTTTCCCTTGACCTACGCAGTAACCGGAACACCTACATTGGTATTTGATTCCCGTGTCACATGTGGGTCTACACACAGCACGAACCCCCCACAGGCGCTGCGCGTCAGAGACATGGAGAGCCGGTTATGCTATGTTTAACCAACCCCCCCTTCACGACCCCCCTCACTGCGTTTACAATACACACCGTGGGGGCACACATAGAGGGCCTTCTGAACGCACTCCCCAGTTGGTTCTCCAAGTACCCCAGTGGGGCTATTGAACACTCTGTAGCTTTTCCTTGATCTACGTGGTAAATGGAACCCCCACATGGTGAGGCCGAGTTTCCTCAATTTGCGGGAGGCACTGCTTTCGGTATACAGTAGTAGGCCTATCGCGGCTTTCTCTTTCTACTTTTGATTCGATGCCTTATTCCTTACTTTTGGCTGTGGCACTCCATACATGGAGACCCTCAGGGCATTTTATTTTTCTTTATTTTGCTCCTTCCACTATGGCCCACTTTGCTGGTGGCAAACATACCGTGCATGGTGACCCCCTTATGGGACATTAGTTGACATGCATGACCACCTGGGGTTGGCAGGGTTGCAGTGCATATACACGCATCATCACCTAGGGTTGATAGAGAGCAACTATGAAGAGGGCATGTACCCCTAAAGGTAGGGTCACAAGACACACTGATCATGAAATGAGACACATGTTTTATCAGTGTTAGTACATTATGAAGTCTCATGGAGACCATATACTGAAATGTCCCCCACAAAGGAATAAACAGATATGCCTGCTTATTCCACCCTTGTCTGTCCTACCACCGTTCTGTCAGCACAATACAAATGCACTGAAGTTGAATTACTATACACAATGCTCTATGCCCTTTTGGGCGGGCACAGCAAAATGGTACAAGAGCATGGAGAGTGGTCTTCAAAAATTCTCACCATAGGTAAGCATAATTAATATATATTAAAATAGAGCACACGTTCTAGAATGTCTTACAATACCTGAAGCTGGTTCCACCACACTAATATGATCATGTCTTCACAGTAAACGAATCCCTCTGAAGGGAAGAGGGTCGTTGAACACCTGACCGCCTTGTTCCAGAGGTGGCCAGTATATTTTTCTTACTGTTATCACATATGCAGAGTGACTTTTCAGTTTAGGTCCTGACCAATTCCTTCGGATCCCTTTAGGGGACCTACTAATGGCAGAAACATGTTCACCGTATACACTAGGGTATATTTGTTAAATCCCTAGCCCTTCTACATTTTGATTATGTCCTTGTGACCACTTAATAAAATGTCAGTGGATCCGGAGAGACATTTTTAAATCACCTATTCACTTTCTCTGCACTCTGCCCCTCATTCATCTATATTTTTCTACACAACAGGAGGATGGCCAGATGAATTTGTTGTTGCCGAATATCAGAACTGCTGTTGTATGTCCCTTCAATATAAGACGGCTCTGTTACCTCAAGCCTGCAGCTTTGAACATACAGCGTGTTGCTGTTCTCTTTAGGCACGGCTGTGCTATCAGAGATGGAAATTAAGATTTGGCTATTGCATGAACAAGAGCTGCCAGAGGGGAGATATAACAATTGAAGAGTGGGGCTGAAGAAGCCCTGTTGCACCCCACAACTCACTGGTTCAAATACACTTATGTAAATGTGTAATTGAAATGTAAATCCACATCTCCTATCCCCTGTGCCTCCAATATTAATGGACTGTGTTCCATTGCTTCCCAGCTAGGTTTTTGTTAGATCATTGTCCAGCACACCCGCACATAACATAGAGATAGCAATTTGTGTTTACTATTTGGTTTCCAATGTGCGGTGCATCTGTACAAAAACAACATGAAATGAAGGTCTGGGTATTATTAGTGCACTACATCGTGGTCAGTAAATCACAGCGACCAACACATTGCTACAAATACACATTGGCCCACTACTTCAACAATAAATTAAGGGAAATTAATGGTAAGAGTTATTTAAAAACATAATTAAGTACACTTTCAAAGAGTCACTCAAAATTACATAAATAAGGTAATAAAAGGGGATTGAGAGGGTTTCCACCAAAATAAATTGTGCACATTTAAATAATATAAATAAACCTAATTAGAAAATAGTACATTTTATGTATATTAAAAAATGGAGTAAGCTTGTGCATTCCACCTTCATCATCAAGATGTATGATTAATACATTTGTATTAGTAATTGGGAAAAATAATTTGATTGCTGTTAATGAACAGCGATATTATAATGGAAAATATACATTACATTGAATAAATGACTAAGTGATAGGGCTGCAATGAGGAATAGAATTAAAATGTACAAAACAATACAACTAAATTAAATGAGGGTGATGACATGAATTAAAACAAAATAGATATGAATTAGTTACGATTAGGTTACAGGTATGAATTAGTTAAGATGAGATATCAGTTGAATAATAATTTACTATTAAAACAACACAATTAAAAAAGGTTAATTATAGTGCAAGGAGTCTTCTCCTGTTTGGGGGATGTAGCCAGGCAGGTGGCCTAGCATGGAGCTCCGGGCGGCACACTTCGTCGGAAACCGTCTGACTTGCACCCATCGGAGCATCCCTCTCATGAAATGCAGGCTGAGGGTTCTGGTGACGGAGAGGCTCAGAAGAAAAGCGCTGTGGGCCTGGGAGGCACAAGATGACTACTGGAATTGACTGTGTCGCAGTCCAACGTCCTCAGGGTCGCACGATGCTGTAAGGGGTCCACCTCCCGATAGCCCCTTGGTCTGGTATGTATATGACAGACACAAAAGGGTGATCAGGCGAGGGAAGGAAAGGAAGGGGACTGCGGGGAGGGAGATCTGAAAGAGAAATCACAAGGCAATATGGTTAGGACAACCCCTAGACTCCAGTACCCAATGTTTCCCCTACTTCCCCAGCTGTACCTGTAAAGGAAAGAAAGCACTCCTGACTGGGAGACCTGGAGAGCCGAGGAACAAAGCAGTTCGTGACCTATAGAAAGGACATGGTTTAGCCACAAGATACCCCTACTTGCTTTTCCCCTCCTTCTCCTCCTTTACACACAGAACAAACGGACCTACCACAATTCCTGAATCTCGGGTATAACAGGGGGAGGGGAAGGACGTATGTCAGAAGTCCTCTCCGCCCCTGTTGGAATACAAATAAACAATTGAGGTGCAGCGAAGCTTAAGCCCTGTTCGGTGCCTGCAGCTCCGTCACCAGTTTCTGCACAAACTTAGAGCGCTACTCCCATGCTCCTGGGATAGCGTGAACTAAAGAGAACCCCAGCGGGTGAGCCTACTATCGTTCCCCAGGAAGGCCTCCCTCTGACAGGAGGAAAATAGGAACGGCTCAAATCCTTGGAGTCGCTGGTATGCAATCAATCAAAAACACAGTGCAATAGTCTCACCGCTCGGGCGATCCCGCAATGCCTTGAAAAGGCGTCCAACGGAACCGCAGCGGTTCTGTTTCACTCATGGTCTTTTAGCACGGACTGGGGAAACCACACACACACTAGTGCGCGACAAAGGCAGCGGGAAGTCAAGGCTGGTGCGAAGCACCCCTACCAGAACGCCACTATCGTCAGCACTCGATCTCGTCCGTACTCGAACCTGGTAATCCAAAATAACCGGCACCCGCTCGATGCCGGAAGTTCCTTTTCATCGTCTTCGCGCCGTCATCTCGCAAAGCGCGCTGGGAAATGTAGTTCCTTTACGCCCGTCTCCTACGGGCATGTCGCCCCCGGGCTGTCAGTGCTCTATGGTGAGCTACAACAGTACATCCCTCCCCCGAAGAGCACTGACATAAGCACGCTTTCGTGGGATGTTTCTTGTGGAACAGGGCAACGAGTTTAGGAGCGTGGACCTGGGAGGCAGGTTCCCAAGAATTTTCCTCCTCCCCGTATCCCTCCCACGCAAGGAGATACCACAACCTGTTGCGGTAAATCTTGGAGTCCAGCACACCCCTCACCTCGTACTCTGCCTCGCTATGTACCACCACTGGTGCAGGCTTTCGATTGGGCCCCACCCGTGCGGGCTTCACTAGGGATACATGAAATGCAGGATGGATGCGTAACGTTGAAGGCAGGGATAGCTTCACTACCACAGGGTTTACCAACTTAAGCACCCGATATGGACCGATGAATTTGGGATTAAAAACGCTGAAGCGTTTAAAACGTATGTGTCTTGTGGACAACCACACGTAGTCACCTACTTTATAGACAGGCCCTGACCTTCTGTGCTTGTCCGCGGATGCCTTGTAGTCGCGCTTCGCAGCCCTTAGATTGCTCTTTGCTACGAGTAAGTTTGCCTGTATGCGTTCTATCCTACTCTGCGCCTCAGGGACTTTGGTAACCTGCGCTGGATTCAGGAAGGGGGAAAACCAAGGATGGAACCCCTAAGAGCAATAAAAAGGTGTCAGTTTGGTGGACGTGTGCGTAGCGCTGTTATATGCTACCTCCGCCAACCATAGGAAATCCACCCACTCGTTATCAGAAGCGTTGGAGTAACACCTAAGGTATTGCTTAAGGGTTTGGTTAACCCGCTCTGTCTGCCCATCCGTCTGCGGGTGGAAGCTGGTGGATATGTTGGATTCGATTCCCAAGGCTGAACACCAGGCCTTCCAGAAATGGGCAGTGAACTGGCCGCCTCTATCGGAAATAATCTTTCTAGGCAATCCGTGTAAGCGTACCACGTTCTCCAAGAGCAAGTGCGCCAACTGGCCTGACGAGGGCAGAGCTTTACAGGCGACGAAGTGCGCCATCTTCGTCAAATAATCCACCACCACCGTGATCACTGTGCATCCCTTATCACGTGGCATGCCCACAATAAAGTCTACCGAGATGTTCTCCCAAGGGAGGTCGGGTGTGGGAAGAGGTTGCAATAAACCTGCTTGTTTGGTATGGGAAGCCTTCATTTGATTGCAAACCCCGCATTCCTGGACCCATGTGATCACATCCTTCTGAACCGACGGCCATCAGAACTGTCTCAGGATTCTGTCAAGAGTTTTTTCCCTGCCGTTGTGACCTGCACAGGGCAGTTGATGGCACCATTTGAACGCTTGTAGCCTTAATGATCTGATGGGCAGGAGCAGTTGTTTTCCTCGTATCGGTAGCCCCTGTACTAGTTTCCAATCAGGATTGTCTTTCAGCCAGTTCTTCCACTTTGGTGTCCGCACGTTCTGTGATACGCTCCTTAAGAATGGATCCGTGCAAGTCGCCCCAATTACGTGTTCTGGGCTGATTATGGCTCCTGTAGTATCAGCTGAGGTGATGTCTTGGGATGCTTGCCGGGATAACGCGTCTGCTTTCTTGTTATCCTTTCCGGGTCTGTAAGTGACAAGAAGGTTGTACCCTGAGAAAAAGAGTGTCCACCTCATTTGACGGGGTGTGAGGTGTCTGGCTGCAGTCATAAACTGTAAATTTCTATGGTCCGTGTAGACCGTAACTACATGTCTGGCGCCCATCAAGTGATGCCTCCATTCACTGAAGGCATTCTTGATGGCTAGCAGCTCCTTTTCTGCAATATTGAAGTTGCATTCAGCGGGGTTCAGTTTTCTGGACATGTAGGCCACCGGATGTAAACGTCCTGTCTCGCAATGTCTTTGTGACAAGACTGCTCCCACCGCTGTGTCGGAAGCGTCCGCCTCCACGATGAAGGGGTATTCAGGGTGAGCATGGGCCAACACCGGGGCTGTCGAAAAGGCTTCCTTTAGCTCTTCGAATCCTTTTTGGGCTTTTTCAGTCCACTGAAACGTCGACTGTTTACGCAGCAGTTGCGTGAGAGGGCTTGCCACTTCCGAGAAGCGATCGATAAAACGACGATAAAAATTTGCAAACCCCAGGAAACACTGCACATCCCTAAGGTTACGTGGGGGTTGGCCATTCCTTTACGGCCAATACTTTTCTTTCCGACATTTCCTGACCCCACGGGGTGAGGTTTACTCCTAGGAATTCTACCGATGTTACCCCAAATTCACATTTACTGATCTTGCAGAATAAGTGATGTCGTCGCAGGGTTTGCAGAATGGTCTTAACGTGTTGTGGATGATCTTTGGTGTCCGTAGAGTAGATCAGGATGTCGTCTATATATACTACGACGAAGCGGTCAAGGTGTTCACGAAGGACATCATTTAAGAAGAACTGAAACGCCGCTGGGGCGTTACACAGCCCAAACGGCATAACCAAATATTCATAGAGACCGAAGCGCGTTTTAAACGCGGTCTTCCACTCGTCTCCTCTCCTCATACGGACCAGATGGTATGCCCCCTTTAGGTCAAGACGTGTGTATATCACTGCCTCTTTGACCTGCTCCAGCAAGACATTGATTAATGGAAGGGGATACCGGTTCTTCACCGTAACGGCGTTCAAGGCCCTGAAATCCACACACGCGCGCAGCTCGCCGTTCGCCTTAGGGATAAAAAAGAGAGGCGATGCAGCGGGAGATTTCGACACTCGTATAAAGCCCAAGCTCAAGTATTTATCCAAATACTCCCTGAGGTGTTTATTTTCGGGCTCCGTTAGGGCATACACGCGTCCAGCTGGAATGACCGCTCCGGGGATCAGGTCGATTTGACAATCGTACGACCGATGCGGTGGTAAGACTTCTGCCATGTCCTCATTAAAGACGTCCTCGTATTCCTTGTATGCGTCTGGTAAGGTAACTGCGTGTTCTACTGCAGTCGCTACTTGATAGCAGATAGCCAACGATGAGGCTGGGTTCTTGGGTGAGCCGTTGCAATTAACCAAGCAGTAGCCTGAGGTATATAATATGGTCTTCTCCTGCCAATTGATGAGAGGGTTGTGGAGGCGTAGCCACGGCAACCCCAGGATTAATCCATAATGGGGTGCCGGTATGACATTGAAGGAAAGAAGTTCCTGATGCTCAGTCCCCTGTCTCATCGTTAAGGGCTCGGTATGATATCTCACCGGACCGGAATCCAACATCTTCCCATCTACGGCGAACACCATCTCAGGCTTGTCTTTCTCTTGCAAGGTGATCCCTAGCCTTACCACCTGGGCTTGATCCATAAAACACCCTGTGGCCCCCGAATCCACCAATGCACTAACCGGAATCCACTCCTCGTCCACCAGGATGTGTACTTCGACATAGAAGTGGTTTTTGTTGTGTAGGTGTAGGTCCTCCAAAGAAGGGATGTACATTGCGCTCAAAGGACTCCCTTCCTCCTCCTTTAAGCAGAGTCGTTTCCCGCAGTGGAGCCGTTTGTGCGGGTTACCGCGGCCTTTTGTTCTGGACGGGGGACCTTCGGCCTTAGGCTGCACTCTCGTATGAAATGACCCTTTCGACCACAGTACAGGCACAGCCCTCGCTTTCTCCGGTAGTCTCTTTCTTCCGCCGATAGCGGGGAACGAACAGCGCCTATTTCCATGGGCTCTGTCTTGTTCTGTACCCCGGAGTTCGTAGATCGAGAGTAGTCCACGCTTGGCACGGGTTTCTCCCTCTTTCGGTGCTCCCCTTTTCGTTCGCTCATGCGATGGTCCAGCCTTAGGACCAAACTAATGAGAGCTTCACAGGAGGTGGGTTGCGGGTCGATCTGAGCCAACACATCTTTCATGTCTTCACTCAGACCCTGGTGGAAGATGGCCGCATGTTTCCCTTCAGGCCACTCGGTTTCCGTAATCAGTCTCCTAAAATCGTTGAGATAGGAGATGACGTCCCGATTGCCCTGACGCAACTCCAGGAGATCTCTGTCGGCCGAGAGCGTGGCCGCTCGTCGATTAAAGGTCTTCTCAAATTCTATCAAAAAGGCGTTCCAATCATACAAGATATGATCGTCTCTTCTCACCAATGGAACGGCCCATTGTGCAGCGTCCCCAGATAAATAGGAGAGCAAGAAGGCGACTTTCGAATGGTTGGTGTTAAAGGCCCTAGCCTTACAGGTGAAATGTAGCATTACCTGTGTGAGAAAGACCTGTAATTTCCCGCTATCCCCGCTATACCTTTCGGGGGTGGCTAACGGAACAGGCGTGGGGATTTCTACCACCACCGGAGCAGCTGGGATAGCGCGGGGGGTGCCAGCGTCAAAGGGGTTACGCTCCAAGCGGTCTACCTGCGCCTGTAGTGTGGCAGTTTCTGTTCTAGAGGTGACTACCTCGGCCTGTAACAGGGCCAAAGCAGCCAACACGTCCTCTAAGGTGGCCATCCCACCGTGCGACTAGGAGGACTGCTATTCGTGGGCCGGTTATTTTGTCGCAGTCCAATGTCCTCAGGGTCGCACGATGCTGTAAGGGGTCCACCTCCCGATAGCCCCTTGGTCTGGTATGTATATGACAGACACAAAAGGGTGATCAGGCGAGGGAAGGAAAGGAAGGGGACTGCGGGGAGGGAGATCTGAAAGAGAAATCACAAGGCAATATGGGTAGGACAACCCCTAGACTCCAGTACCCAATGTTTCCCCTACTTCCCCAGCTGTACCTGTAAAGGAAAGAAAGCACTCCTGACTGGGAGACCTGGAGAGCCGAGGAACAAAGCAGTTCGTGACCTATAGAAAGGACATGGTTTAGCCACAAGATACCCCTACTTGCTTTTCCCCTCCTTCACCTCCTTTACACACAGAACAAACGGACCTACCACAATTCCTGAATCTCGGGTATAACAGGGGGAGGGGAAGGACGTATGTCAGAAGTCCTCTCCGCCCCTGTTGGAATACAAATAAACAATTGAGGTGCAGCGAAGCTTAAGCCCTGTTCGGTGCCTGCAGCTCCGTCACCAGTTTCTGCACAAACTTAGAGCGCTACTCCCATGCTCCTGGGATAGCGTGAACTAAAGAGAACCCCAGCGGGTGAGCCTACTATCGTTCCCCAGGAAGGCCTCCCTCTGACAGGAGGAAAATAGGAACGGCTCAAATCCTTGGAGTCGCTGGTATGCAATCAATCAAAAACACAGTGCAATAGTCTCACCGCTCGGGCGATCCCGCAATGCCTTGAAAAGGCGTCCAACGGAACCGCAGCGGTTCTGTTTCACTCACGGTCTTTTAGCACGGACTGGGGAAACCACACACACACTAGTGCGCGACAAAGGCAGCGGGAAGTCAAGGCTGGTGCGAAGCACCCCTACCAGAACGCCACTATCGTCAGCACTCGATCTCGTCCGTACTCAAACCTGGTAATCCAAAATAACCGGCACCCGCTCGATGCCGGAAGTTCCTTTTCATCGTCTTCGCGCCGTGCGCGATGACGTCGAAGCGTCATCTCGCAAAGCGCGCTGGGAAATGTAGTTCCTTTACGCCCGTCTCCTACGGGCATGTCGCCCCCGGGCTGTCAGTGCTCTACGGTGAGCTACAACAGACTGTGGCCTACAGTGGCAGACGAAGCACGGAGTTCCGGCTGCCACTGGCGAGCCTGAGGCTGTCTCTCACCTTGCCTGCCATGACAAGTGGGACTGCCGCTATCTGCTGCCTGGTGATAGTGTAGCGCTGTTCTCAGATTTATTGTAGCCTGCGCTGAGGTTGGCTGCGACATGCCAAACTGTTGTCATTTTCCGTCGGGCCCCGCAATCTGCTCTCCTCCCAACAACCACCCCTTGGTCACAGATGCAGTGTGACTTGCATGCTCTCATGAGGCTGAGAGTGTGCCTTAACTGACCTAGGTAGCGGAGCCTGGGGCCAGAAGTTACATGGCAGATGCTGACCAACCCATGAACGGTGCTTGTTCCACTTCTCCGCAAAGACTATTATATGCTGTTGTCTACTTTTGGTGGGGCTGCTTCCTATGCACAGTGTGACATCTGAATGGCTTGTACAAAATCTACTCTCTCTGTTCCTTACTCGGACACCAAGCCTCAGCATGGCAGAGGCATCCTATCATCATTGGCTGTAAGTTCTTTTTGACAATATGAGGGTTTTCCATTCCAAGAGGGATAATGGAGATAGACCTCTGGATGTTGCGCTCCCCCCTGTGAGATTCTGCGCTGATTATAGATATAGCAGGACCTTGAGTACCACTGTGGGGCACAAAGGGGACAGGTGACCAAAAGCAAGACAAGCTGTACTTTTTAGAGCATATGAACTCTGCGTCACACAGATCCCTCAATTGACAAGGACAGAGCATCAAATTTGGATACGCCAGATCCCAATGTATCACAGTCGCGATTTTATTACAGCTGAATTCCAGCCTCCTCTCTATCGATGCTAGAATAGACTCTTTGGCAAACTGATTGGATTATTTGACTGAACAGATAGACAGTCAGTCCGACTGGATGGTTTGGAGTGCAAGATTTCACACATCGATGACAAGGAACAAAGCAAAACTGTCCAAGCTGGAGAAATGGGCCCTTGTAGCAGCAATAACAAATGAAGATTTGCAGAGCCGGTCGCAAAGTAATAATGGGCAAATTTTGAGGGTTGCAGAGTCTACTAACATGGCAAGATGTATGCCTCCTTAAAGACACTTTTGGCTGCTACAACCTCTCCGGGATACCGTTTGTTGGAGCCGCGGTCTCCATCAGGTGCTCCCACAAAGCCGATTATCGCATGGCTATTGAATTTTCGCAGTTGTGATACTATCCTTCGGCTGGCGAGGGAACAAGGGCCGCTACATCACCAGGGTTCTGTAGTATCTATTTTCTCTGACTTTACAGCAGCAGAGAAGGAGGCGTGTTGGAAATCTCAGGATGTAAAGAGTATACTACGTTGGTACAATATTAACTATGAAATGCTGTACCCAGCCCGACTGAAAGTAGATCTTGAAGGAAAGTTGTACCTGTTCTCGACGGCCAGTATTGTTCCACAATTCTCTAAGTCGCCTCCGAGTCCTAAAGGTTCACCAAGCCAATAATCTGGATCACCAACTCGATCCACCCCCCACAGAACTGAACACGATTCGGGAGAAGACCACTCTGAAAAGGCAGATTTCTGCCATTTGGTTCATTCACTTCTGCTGAGGCTGGGCTCCAAGGATGCAGTTGATGGGAGTAAGTGAATAGAAACTATAAAGCAAGCATTGTGGATGGGACTGCTGAGAGATGCATTATTTGTCCAGGGCCCACCTGACTGTCCTCCGTAACAACAGAGCCGCTAGATTGTGCTGCTGGAGAGTTCATGCCCCAGAGTTTGTATCACACTTCATTGTTTGTTTGTTTTTTCTTCTGTTTTCTCTCCCTAATGGTTTGGACTGTAAAGGGGTCCTTAAGTTTTTAGAATATGGCTGTGATAGTTGGGGTTATGAGTGTGGGAGGGCTGCTTCAGCAATACAAGGAATTAGCAGAGAGAGAGAGATCCACTTCTTAGGTAAGCATGCGCTTGTCAGACAATAAAGAGAAGGAGAGAGGCCCGGTAAAACATTGATTGTCCTCCTGAAGAGAGACCAGCAGATGACTAACATTTCCTATATCGAGGGCCAGAACAGTGAGACTCTAGAAAATAATGAAGACATATCGACCAAATTTGTGCAATATCATTCACGCCTCTACGCTGCTTGCTTGGTGGAGTTTACATATTCTCTTCATAGCTCTTTAGATGAAGTGGCTTTGGTCTGGTTAGAGGACTGTAATAGTCAGTTTTTAAGTCAACTAATCTTGGGGGAGGAAATAATTATGGCATCTGACACATTGTCTGGAGGGAAGGTGCTTTGCATTGATGGCCTTACAACTAACTTTTACAAGGCCTATAAACATATCGTAGCTCCTCACCTATTAGAGGTTTATGCAGGCGAACTGTCTGATGGAGAGTTAGCTCCTGTGTTATGAAGGCTTGTCCTTGAGAGCAAAAATGCATTGGTCTGTGGCGACCTACCATCCACTATGGTCTGTGGCGACCTGCCATCTACTATGAATCACCAATAAAGCACCCACAGTGTTTCTACCGGAATTGGGTGTGCACCGTTTTTCTTTGTGCGAGGGGAGCGCAGTCATAATAAGCAGGTGTGTGTTCCTGCCATTTCAGGATTGGCAAGTTCCCATGAACGTAGAAGTGATTGATATATATATATATATATTATACCTACCTGCATGGTAAAGTCATATATGTAGTAATGGATGCATTGTAAAGGCACCAGTGGTAATGGCATACGTGATTCTGTCATATATCCCTTCCTACCAGACTACAAAATGTACATCCAATCTCATCCACCCATCACAAGTGGATTCATATATATATATATATATATATATACATATCGCAGGAGATACATGGTAATGGTCAAGGAAGCCTGGAAGGATTTTAACATCAAACTTCATATATGGAAAACCGCAGGATTACTCAGTATTGAGGAATTAAATTTTTTGAAGACTGAGCATCCAGTGATTCCAGTAATATATTTCATTCCTAAAATCCACAAAGACATGAGTAAACCCCCTGGTAGGCCGATCATATCAGCTTGTGGTAGTATCATGGAAAACACCTCAAGATACGTGGATTATTTCTTGCAGAAGCATGTGGGGAAACTCCCGTCATACGTCCAGGATACCAGTGATTTCCTGAGAAAGATACAAGATGTAACATGGGATGCAGACTGTATACTCATCTCACTTTATGTGAAGTCACTTTACACCAGCGTCCACAAGGACGGAGTGAGAGCTGATGAATATTGCTTGAATTTAAAACCGATGTACCTTTACATGCATAACAAAATGCTGATTACCATAATTGTAACATGACTGGAAAACAATTTTTTTCTTTTCCAGAACCAGGTTTTTCTGCAGGTCAGAGGCGTTGCCATGGGAGCCTGTTTCTCTCCAAGCTATGCCTGTCTGCATATGGGGTTTTGGGACGATCAGGTGCTCATGGCGGCGCATGGTGAAACTTTTTCCAAGCATGTCCTTTGCTGGTATAGGTACATAGATGATCTGTTCATGATTTGGAGAGGAACGGAACGATATGCCCAACAATTCATAGAACAGATCAGTGGGAATAATCTGAACTTACAATTTTCGGCCCAAATGAGTAAGGAGACTGTTATCTTTCTAGATCAGGGGTCTCCAACCTTTTCTGTGTTGAGAGCTACTTCTGCTCAAGGAAAGTCCTGCTGAGCTACTAGTATATGTTATCACTGTAAAGTACTTGCAACATGTGTTAACATTACATTATGACCAGCAGGATTATCAGTAGTAATCACCCAAGCATTCAATAAGGTTACCAGCAGAAATAGCAGGAAAGCATTTCTCACTATTAAATGCCACCTCCTCACTAATGAAGTTACATTCAAGTTATCAAATGCTCTGCGGCACAGAGGACAGAACTAGAGCAGTAAGTCACCCCCTCCCCCCCCCCCCCCAACTCAGCTTGAATTAGCATTCTGCTATCAACTTTAAATGTGTTTTTAGAAATAAAATATTTTGTGTTCGTCAGCATATTAGTTATGGAAAATACTCATATTTTTTTCTATCAAATACCACTTTCCATTTTGGGCAAACAAACTCAGTTTCCAGAATAAAAATCTTTTCTAAAAAACATATTTGCCATTAAAATATCAGTTTTCAATTTTAGAAAACACACAATCCACAAATATCAGTACTATCATGTACAAATGCTTCACAAAGACAGATTCTGCTTAAAGTGCCCAGGTATTACAATCATAGGTAATGGATTTTCACCATAGCATCATGTATGCTTTTGTTATGCAAATAATGCCCATACCAGGGCCAACATACCAAGGCTGGGTGCCATAACATCCAGGATGCCCAATGTATATCAGTTATGGCCATTTTTATACAAGAAACAGTCATCATTTTGTCAGGGGGGTCTAAAAGTAGGCCAGTCAATATGTCAATGATGGCAGCCGGTATTGGAAAACGACACTAAAAAATACCCGTAATAGTCAAGGATGACCATTATTACAACATGGGCACTATTATGCCATGAACAGAAACAATTGCACCAAAGATAAAACCCTTATGATGCAGGCCAGCATACACATTTGACGGTCCTTGACTCTAGACGTAGCTTCCAGGAAACAACACTGTTTATTAGGGAGCGACACCATGTCAGACAGACGACACATAAATAAATGCCGATGAGGATATTATTTTTTATTTGCTTTGAATCCATACACTGCTCCTCTCAGCTCTTGGGTTGATCATGCTCCTAACAAATTTTCTCTCCGGCTCCTACAGTCCCACACTTTGGTGGGTCAGCCCTGAGTACTACTGTCATTCTTTGATAGTGCATTGTTCACATATGTGCTGGGACTGAAAGAGCAGGGTGTATAACATGGCCAATCTCCTTGTGATTTAGAGTTAGAGTGGTTTCAGACGTCATGTGGCAGACCCGTAACCGAACTCAGTTTGTGTTTGAGTGTTATTAAAAGGGTCTGCTATTGGTTTGGTTGGCTTTCACTCTAAGGGGCCAATTCCGATCCGGGTCGGAAAGCACCTCCGACCGAGCCGGATCCGGAGTGTTTTCCAACCGAGCCGGAGTCCTGCAGTCCGACCGACCGAGTACGATGTGGCCGTATGCTGCCGAACTCTGTTCGGACGGACTCCCATAAAAGTCACTGGGAGCCGGTCGTACGACGCGTACATGGGCTCCCATTGACTGAATGGGTACGTCGCGGACAAGTGCCCCACCTACAGTGAGTACGTGTCGGTGCCATCCGCACCGTACAGGCCTGTGTTGGGGAGACTCATGGGTCTCCCCCTGTGTCCGAGTCGTAGGGCTGCGGGTGACAGGGGGTCTGACGCGGACCCCCAAAGGCAACCACCCGGACGATTTGCGAGTCGGACACTCCGGCTCGCACAGGCTGTCCGACACGTGCATCGTACTGGCTTGGTCGTGAATCGCATCCATTGCACGCCACAGTTAGCTTACGACCGAGACGTACGGAGCGGTTCGGACCCGGAAACGAGTCGGTCGGTGAATTTCATGTAGCTCGCATCATACGGCACGTAGTTTTTCCGGCCGGATCGCGTTCGGTGCCCTTCCGACCCGGATCGGAATCGGCCCCTAAGTGTTTTGAGATGAGCGGTGCTGCCTTCTTTAATATGCATAGCCTCTCTGAGATTGTCTTGGCTTGTCTTCAACTCTGAGAGCTACTTTCAGGGTACTGGCGAGCTACCAGTAGCTCCCGAGTTACTCATTGGAGACCCCTGTTCTAGATGTAGAAGTGTTTGTGGTTAACAATAATCTGGAAACAAAGCTTCATCGGAAACCAACTGCGGGGAATACTATTCTCCATGCGTCTAGTCATCACCCCCAACACTTGATTCACAGCATCCCCTATGGGGAGATGCTGCGAATACGTAGGATCTACAGTACAGAAATGGAATATGCTCAAGCGCAGGAGGAGAGTAGAAAAAGATTCCTAGCCAGAGGTTACTCCAGGGATGTCATCAGGGTGGCTATAGAAAAGACAAACAAAAAAGAGAGGGTTGAAACATTAATAGTCAGACCCACGCCTCGCAACAGCAATCAGGAGAAGAGGGTGCAATCTGTGCGTCTCATTTTGACATATAACCGCCAACACAAAGCTCTACGCAAAATAGTTTACAAAAATTGGTTGGGCTTTAGTTCAGAATGATTCGGTTTTAGAGGGAGAATCACCAATAGCCCCAAAATCACGTTCAGAAAAGCACGCTCTATGAGCAATTCCCTCTTAAAAAGTAGTCCAGAGATTAAATCTACTGCAGCATGGCTAAATACTAGGAATGGTTTCATCAAATGCACCACATGCAAGGCTTGTAAATATGGGACAAGTAGATCATCTTATATAACTCCATTCAAACCAAAGTCCGTAGCCATCAACAAAAAACTCAACTGCAAAACATAATATGCAGTTTATGTCCTGGAGTGTCGTGTGGCCTGCAGTATGTGGGCAGTACCAAGCTGCAGGTCCATAAACGGATACTCCAGCACATCAGGGCCATCACCAACAATGATGATGCCTATCCGGCAACCAGACATTTTAAAGCCTCACATAATAACAACTTGGAGGATTTAAAATATTTTGTTATTGATACCGTCTTACCCCTTAGACGAGGAGGCAACCATGAGTCAATGTTGAGGAAACTGGAAACACGCTACATATTGGAGCTAGATAGTAAAACTCCAAACGGTTTGAATTCCAGTGAGGATTTCTTTACCTGCTTGTAATTATCATGAATTCTGTGCCTGTAACTATTATGGATTCTGTGCATTTACCTAATTTTAACATCTTGTTGGTTTTTATATGCTGCCTCATTTATTGATTTATTGTTTTAGCTTTCACACAGTGGTAATTTTTTATGTGTCAACCATGTTTCAAAATCACAGCTGTGATGGAACTGGGGGACAGTGGTTTGTTTAGTAAGCACATACAATTGTTTTAATTAGACATAGGTTAAGAACAGTGCCCACTTGGGCAGGACTCTCTCCTTTTTTTCTTTCATTGTTATGTTTTTAACTTATCAAACATTTCTATATAGTGGGATTTAGAGCAGTATTTAAACTGTGCATACTCACTTTAGAGGCATATGAGCTGAAGTAACTATTTATAATATGATTTTAGAAAATGAAATTGTTTTCTTTTAAGTCATATATAATGTTGGTTTTAGCTCGCTTTTAGCATATTTTAAACTATTCTTAATTATGCTAAGTCCTCCAAAAATATATATTCTTTTATTTATTTATTTATTTATGTATATTTATATGGAATGTTTTGTTTGTTGTCTGGGGAAATTTTTCTCGATCCAATATCATACAATGACACATTGTTTTCAAATGAGACAATAAATTGGTTACATTTTGTCTGTTCGTCTATGTCTATGAACAACTGTTTGGCACTGGCACTTTAAATAGGTGGAGGCACCACATCAGCGCGTCATGTGATCAAGGCATCGTTGATGCCGAAACGCGTAATGGCGGTGGTGCAGGGCGTTCTTGTATAAATACACATTGCACCTAATTGGGTCTGCTTTTGAATATCCGGGAGTGGATGTTGTGTGGCGAAGTCCGGTGAGAGAGAGAGAGAGAGAGAGAGATATATATATATATACATATATACATACTCCAAGTTACCCACAGGTTCTGGAAGCACTCAGGCCACAGTGTACATCCGCATACCAGCAATCACATCTCGGGCAGCCGACGCGTTTCGGAATGATTCCTTCTTCAAAGGCTTAATTTCACAAAGTACATAGTGTTTGTTTAGACCACACCTTTTATTCAATCAATTGCCTCCTGATAGGCTGCTCAGATGAGCCCTCCCTTGTAGGTATTCTGGGATATGTAGTCCACCATGTAAAAAACGTTTGTGGAATTATTTTAAAAGACCCTCCAATGGGCCCCCGAGGTGTGCGTGGTCAATTATAGGTGCACACATATATATATATATATATATATGTATCTGTGTGTATAATATGTATATAAATATATATATATATATGTATATATGTATACACATACACATATATATTACTTTATTGACCCCAATCCCTAAACTCAACCACGCCTAAACCCTAAATATACCCCTACCACCCAATACCACTACCCACCCTAAACCCTAAAAATACCCTAGCCACCCAATACCCTCACCCAAGCCTGAACTCTAAAAAAAACACACATATATATACATATATAAAAATAAGCGTGGTAAAACTTTGCGTGGTAAAGGTTTGCGGGGTAAAGTCATAACACGATAAAGGCATAACATGATATCAATCAATCAATCAGAACATTTGTAGAGCGCGCTACATACTCGTGAGGGTCTCAAGGCGCTAAGGGTGGGGGTGGGCAGCTACTGGTCGTACAGCTATGTCTTGAGGCGTCTCCTGAAGGTCAGCCGGTCCTGGGTCTTACATAGATGGGCGGGGAGGGTGTTCCAAGTCTTTGCTGCGAGGTGGGAGAAGGATCTGCCGCCGGTGGTCGTTCAGCAGATGTGTGGGACGGTAGCGAGGGTGAGGTCGGCGGAGTGCAGTTGGCGGTTCGGTGTAGAAGGACAGTCGATCGTTGAGGTATGCTGGTCTGGCGTTGTGGAGTGCTTTGTGAGCGTGGGTTAGGAGTTTGAAAGTGATCCTTTTGTTGACCGGGAGCCAATAGAAGTCTCGTAGGTGGGTGGTGATGTGGCGGGGGAGTCCAACGATGAGGTGTGCGGAGGCGTTCTGTATGTGCTGGAGTCTCCTCTGGAGTGTAGCTGAGGTTCCTGCATAGAGTGCTTTGCTGTAGTCCAGCCTGCTGCTGACGAGCGCCTGGGTGACCGTTCTTCTGGTTTCGGTGGGGATCCATCTGTAGATTTTATGGAGCATTCGGAGGGTGTAGAAGCAGGAGGAGGAGACGGCGTTGACTTGCTGGGTCATGGCGAGCGTTGAGTCCAGGATGAACCCCAGATTGCGTGCGTGGTTTGAGGGTGTCGGGGCAGCTCCCAGCATTTTCAGCCACCAGGAGTCGTACTATGCTGAGGGGGTGGAGTCGAGAATGAGGACCTCCGTCTTGTCCAAGTTCAGTTTCAGACGGCTTGTCTTCATCCATTCTGCGACGGCCTTAATTCCCACATGGAGGTTGGATTTGGCGATGGGCGGGTCTTTGGTGAGGGAGAGGATCAGCTGCGTATCGTCGCTGTATGAGACGATGTTGAGGTGGTGTTGTCAGACTATTCTGGCGAGCGATGCCATGTAGATGTTAAAGAGGGTTGGGCTGAGGGATGATCCTTGGGGTACGCGGCAGGTGATCGTGGTGGCTTTGGATCAGTACGGGTGGAGGCGGACTCTCTGGGTTCTGCCGGTGAGGAAGGAGGTGATCCAGTCTAGGGTTTTGCCTCGGATCCCTGCGTCGTGGAGGCGTGTGCGAAGGGTGTGGTGGCAGACGGTGTCGAAAGCGGACGAGAGGTCCAGGAGGATGAGGGCCGCGGTCTCGCCCTTGTCTGGTATGGTCCTGATTTCATCAGTGGCGGCGATGAGGGCGGTCTCGGTGCTGTGGTTGCTGCGGAAGCCGGATTGGGAGGAATCCAGGATATTTTTCTCCCCCAGGAAGAGGGTCAGTTGTCTGTTGGCGGTCTTCTTAATGACGTTTGCCGGGAACGGGAGCAGGGAGATGTGTTGGAAGTTCTTGAGGTCCTTTGGGTCCGCTTTGGGCTTATTGAGGAGGGCGTTCATTTTGGCGTGTTTCCAGCTCTCTGGGAATGTGGAGGTCTCGAAGGAGCAGTTGATGATTTTTCGAAGATGGGGTGTGATGATGGTGCTTGCCTTGTTGAAGATGTGGTGGGGGCAGGGGTCGGAAGGTGAACCAGAGTGGATGGTGTTCATGATTCTGGCAGTTTCTTCGTCATTTACGTTGTTCCAGGAGAGCAGAAGGTCAGTGCGATCGGTGGGTGTTGGTTCTGGGGTGTCGGCGTCTGCCGTTTGCGTCTGGGTGTCAAAACTGTTGGAGATGTCTGAGATCTTGCGGTGGAAGAAGGTAGCCAGGGAGTCGCAGAGTTCTTGTGACGGTGGGATGTCGTTGGAGCTGGGGTTGGTGAGTTTCTTCACGATGTTAAAAAGCTCTTTGCTGTTGTGTGCATGGTTGTCTGTGCGATCCTTGAAGGAGGTTCTTTTGGCGGATCTGATGAGCTGGTGGTGTCTGCGTCTGGCGTTTATGAGGGCTGCGTGGTTGTCTGGTTCTTGCGCCAATTTTTCTCGAGTTTTCTGCAGGTATGCTTGGAGTTCAGAAGTTCGTCGTTGAACCAGATGGCTCTGGTGCTGGTTTCTCTGTTGGAGGGTTTTCTGATTTGGGGGAGGGTGTTGGCGCAGTCGTCGATCCATAGCCTGAGGTTGTGGGCTGCTGCGTTTGTTTCGGCGGGCACGGGGGGAGGGTCTCGGGCGAGTGTGACGATGAGCTGGTCTTCGGTGACTTTTTTCCAGCTGTGGTACGAGATGCATTGCGGTTTGTTGTGTGCGGTGTGTTTCTCGAAGGAGAAGTGGATGCAGTGGTTGTCGGTCCAGTGGAGTTCGTGGTGTGGCTGAAGGTGACGTGGTCGCTGGTGGAGAAGTTGAGGTAGAGCGTGTGTCCAGCGGAGTGGGTGGGTGTCGTGACGAGTTGTTTGAGTCCGAGATTGGCGAGGTTGTCGATCAGTGTTATGGAGTTGTTGTCGTTGGCGCTCTCTAGGTGGAAGTTCAGGTCTCCGAGGAGTATGTGGTCTGTGGAGGCGATGGCGTGCATGCTGATGAGGTCGACAATGGATTCGCTGAACTGTGGTCGGGGGCCCGGGGGTCTGTAGACGATGGTTCCTCTGAGGGTGGTGGTGTTGTTGACGTGGATCTGGAAGTGTAGGAGTTCGGCCATGTTGAGGGCGTCTTCGGTACTGGTTGAGGCTCTGATGGGGTCCCTGTTGATGATGACGATTCCTCCTTCAGGTTTGTTGTTGTTCCGGTCTCTGCGCGTGATCTTGTAGCCGTCGGAGATGGCTATGGCTGGTGCCGAGGAGGTGGTCAGCCAGGTTTCCGTCAGGAAGGCGACGTCCAGAGCGGAGGAATCGAGCAGGTCCCAAAGTTCGACGGCATGCTTGTGGATTGAGCGGGTGCTGAGCAGTATGCCGCTGAGGTGGGTGTGGCCAGCAGTGTTGGGATGGGCAAGTCGTGCTGGTGTGCGCTGGCTGGAGAAGCTGCAGCTGCGGCAGGTGAAGGGTGATAAAGGCATAAGCATGATGATGGATGAGTGATAAAGGTATTATGTGGTAATAACCACGCTATAAAGGCGTTTTCCTGGTGTGAAGTATCATAGCATAAATTTTGCAAACTAGGTTTAATAATGAGATTGGTCAGTAGTCTTTTTTATCGGTAGCATTGCATCTTTATCTTCTTTGGGGATAACAGTTATGATGGCCTCCACTAGGGTGCCTGTGATCGGTATTGGCAAAGTGAGCAATTAGTTTGAACAGTGGTGGGATAATACCAGTGGTAAATGTTTTTAAAAACTGTACTGTATACCCATCAGGGCCTGGGGCTTTACCTACTTTGAGCTTTTTAATTGCATTAGATATTCCTCTTTTAATATAGGGCAAGTAACCAATTTCATCTTAGTTTGGGTAAATTAGCATTATGGATGTGTGCGTCGCTCAGTCGTTGGTCTATTGATGTATTGTTAGCATATAGTTTTTAAAAGATCTCTTTGGAAATATCAGCAATTTTATTCGGATTAGTGTGAACAAGTTCTTTTTTGTCCTTCATTGCATTGATAGGGTATCTTTGTAATTTGCATTTTAAGTGTGCTGCTAGTATTTTCCCAGCTTTATTAGCGTTGCATAGCTTAATGATTTTTTTTATGGACCCAAATGCCTGCTCTCATGCTTAGGATTTTGTTGTACTCGTATTTCTTCTTGACAATCTCATTTAGGATGAGGTTAGCTCTAGTGGAGATGTGTTGTTTTTCTAATTTTCTAATTTGGTTTTCTAGTTCTAATAATGTATAAGTTTCTTTGTTCAATCTAGATCTAATTTTAATAATTGTTCCTCTTATAGTAGCATTTAGTGCATCCCATCTAATTAGGTCAGAGGAATTGTTTTCATCATTTGCAAGTAAGAAGTTTTGTATAGCTTCCTAAATTAGTTAGACATTATGTCAGTGCTTGAGTATCTCATCATTGTCTCCATAGAGTTTGTTATGCATCTTGAAATGTATGTGTTATTGACAAAGTGATACAAGAGTGATCAGAGATCACTTTTGGTTCAATTTTCATTTAGTCAACCTTCCTAATTGAGTGTCCTGATCTTAGAAAGTAATCTATACGAAGGTATGAATTGTGTGGTGCTGAGTAGAAGGTATAATCTCTTCTATCTGTATTTGAGTCCTCCAAGTGTCGATTAAGGCTGTGTCTGGAACACAGATTCTTTAAAGGCTTTGTGGGTTGGTATACATCGTGGGAATTTTTGTCAAGTGCAGGATGTAGTGAGAGATTGAAGTTACTGAGATTAAACGAAGTTGAGTAGACAGGTCTTTCCAGAACGTCCAGCCGTCATTTGTTGGCGCATAGCTATTAACCACAAAGAGTAAGTATTGTTTTTGTTAAGTTTTGATATGATCGTAGGTACCGATGCCTGTCCATGCTTCATATAGATGTGAAGATACTTGCGTTATGATTGGCCCAGGTGGTTACGCATGTAGTGCAAAGGGATTAATGTGATTTTATGCCTGGAAGAGGCACCCATATATGCCTGGAAGAGGCACCCATATGAACGTGCGCAGACTTTCTCATGTGCTACTTTAAACCCAAGACATGGCGGTGGCAACCTCATTGGTTGCCTTGGATATCGAAAAGGCATTTGACACCCCGTCCTGGGAGTACTTATGGCAGGTGCTCCAGCGGATGGGACTGGGCCATAGTCTCCTGTCCAGGATCCGCCTGTTGTATGTGGAACGCAGGGCGGGGGTGAGTATCGGACAGGTAGAGTCCAACGTATTCCACGTGGTATGAGGGACTCAGCAGGGCTGCCCACTGTCCCCACTCCTTTTTGCACTTGCCAGGGAGCCATTGGTGATACATTTAAGGGCCGAACTCAATGATTGAGGTGGGAGACGTAACACTTGTTGTATCTATGTATGCAGATGACACCCTGCTCAATGTAACTGATCAGGAGAGCTCAGCGCCCACATTTGGGAAGGTGTCTGGCCTGCATGTCAACTCCCACAAAACAGTGCTCTTTCCACTGGCATCCCTAATTGACAGGGCAGAGGCCAACATACCTGCACTGGGACTGAAGTGGGAAAAGCAATAGTTGTACTACTTGAGAATACAGATAACACACAACCTACACCGACAGTATGAGTTAAATATGGAAAGAGTGCTGGATGGTCTCACAGCCTCCGTACAGTTCTGGAACACGTTGCCACTATCGGTCATGAGTAAGGTAGCATTACGTAAGATGGTCCTGCTACCCCAATTCCTCTACACTATGCAAAATGTGTTCTGCGTTCTACAGACCTCCTTGTTCCGCAGGCTGGACGGTTTACTGGTCTGTCTGGTGTGGACCGGGAAGCATAGTAAGATCCACCTGGAAGTTCTGAAGTTTAGATCAGGCCGAGGGGGGACTGGGCCTCCCGAACCTTAAGCTATATTATTTGACTGCTTCAATAGACACAGCACTGTGGTGTGACAATGGCCCTAACTGGGAGAGGGATCGGCTACCGCAGACTACCTCCCCCGGTTACTCATGCTAGGTCTCAGACTGCCGACAGGCACCTCCTTTACAGTCTCGCAGGTCGCACTAGCATGGAAGTCGGCGGTCACACACGTCTTGAAACGAGCACCCTATGCAAATCTGCACACTGGGTAAAAGAGGGGAGTCCGGGAGCTGGTGATCTTTATCTAAATTATGAATTCATGACAATGGAAGAGTTGGGGAGACACTTTGGTATTGACCCAGGGCAGTTCCTGAAATCTGAGAGTATGGCCTGGATGGTCAGGGAGATCTGGCCGACCTTCCCAAACGAGCCTAGCGAATCAAACGTTCTGAGGATGATGCTGGACACGGGGTCCATCAGAGGCATCATCTCAAGGTTATATGCCGCCCTAAAAAGAGATAGACAAACCGTCATGACGTCTATGCGGGACAACTGGCACAGGGATTTAACATTCCCTCTTTCAGAGGGGGAATGGAGTCATGCCCAAGTGCAGGAAGTGGCGAGCAATGCCAGATTTAAGTTGATACAATTTTACTATTTACACAGAACATCCGACTCCCCAACGTCTGCACAGAGTTTATCCGACTCGCTCTGCTGGATGTGGGAGATGAGGGGTGTTCCAGATAACTTCGAACACGTGACAATGGCATGCCGAGTAGTGATACCCTTTTGGGAGGAAATGGTGCAGAAGACATAGAGGGTGACGGGCATAACAATAGAAATAACAGTACATTATTGCCTGTTGGGATTGTTGCCACGCCCTAAAAGGAGTAGCAAGATGAAGTACCAGACATGGGCCACCCTAGAAAGTATTGGAGTCTTCCTGTGTGTCTGGTCCCCATTTTCCTTACTTCTCCCCTCTGCCTCACTGTGCACTGCCTGACTCCCCCACCCCCCTTCTACTTCACCCGAGGGAGATTGATCACCCATTTTGGATGACCACTGCCTCACACAGGGAGACGGGGTATCACTGTTGCACTGCAGATTTATTTGGTTTGTTAATGTTCTGACTCTGGGTATCACCCTGAAGGTTTTATTTCACACAGATGCAGGTACTGTTTTCATTGCAAAACTGAATAAAGAATTAAAAAAAAAAAAAGGTTTTGATATGATCCATCTCCCTTGTTTATCAGTTAGGTTGGAAGCCATATCTATGTTTGACTTCTTTGAAATTAGAGTTACTACTCCATTTTGATTCCCAACGGCCGAGGTGCAAGCCACATCACTAAATTGGTTATTTCTGAGTGATGAGATAGGTGTGGTATCAATCTTGGTTTCTTGAAGCAGGATACTAACGCCCCATAGTTCATGTAAGTAGTCAATGATTTTCTTTTTGTTAACTGGATGGTTGATACCTTTAACATTAAGAGATATTATCTTTATGTTCTGTCTATGGTTTGTCATTGGTATGGGTTAGGAAGTTCTTAACTCCTTTTCGGAACCTAATGGTCTTGCCAAGGGCATTGTGATGTTGCTCATACATCTAATGACTAGATATGGGTATAACTTGAGATTTACCCAGCAGGTAGTGGTCATGTAAGTATAGTTATTCATGAGGACACTCGATGTATACAAAATAATGCACAATAGTGTTAAGAGTGGTACTGCATCAACATTTAGGTGTGGAGTGCTCACTCGTAAAAGGCAATAGATTCGTCTTGAAGTATAGTTAAATAACTTTAGCAAGAACAAAAGTATTAAAACATGAATAAACTAACATAGGTAACAAACGTATTCTCGTGCCTCAACGACTGGCTGTTAAAGATGGGCTTGCCTCAGGTTACATGCAGAAAAATAGTGTTATTGTTGTCCACTCTAGGGTTTACCATCAGTGGGTCTAAGTCTCATCTTCAGCCTTCCCAGAGGTTGCCTCTTTTTCAAGGTTGTTTTGGCCATAGTCACCTTGAACGCATTTCCACCTCAAAAGCTAGTCTGGGTCATTTCGGGTACAAGAGCTACTGTTCCAGCCCTGATGGTTCTGAGGCTCTTTGAACTTAGCATCATGCATCCTACTGGTACCTCATGCTTGTTTGCACATACAGGCCTTTCAATGGAAACTGTGTCTGTAGTAGACCCAACAATGAGGAAGCCTCTTGAACAAGAACCTTGCCTCTGACAAAGTGGCTCAAAAGCTCGAGTGGAAATTGAAATCAAAGTGATAACATCTGCATTATCTCTCTGCTAGGGGGGTTATTTTTATGAACAGGAGATTAGTGTCCTTTGGTCTCCGGTGGAGAAACGCCATCATATAAATATGCTGGAGCTATATGCCATTCAATCCAAGTAGCTCTCATTACCTTTCTGCCTTCCATTAAGACAGGATGCTCACTTGCAGACAGACAGAAATACTACCGTGTACTGCAACAAGCAAATTCAGACCGGTTTCAAACTAGTTGGGTCTCGTCAGTAGAGTGCAGCATGAGTCCTACAGACCAATAAACACGGGACCCACATCTAGGCATACCCACTGCACTTAGGGTATTCGCTGCAACAACAACAAAGTAGTGGATGGAATACTTGAATTAATCTTTGCTACTTCCAGTAAAAACCTAAAATTGTCAGCCAGTTTCCTCGTCTGATGGTCGGGGAGTGACAAATGGGAGAAAATTGATGTCTGCTGGCAGGTGTGGCACTAATATGTGGATTTGTGTCATGTCCAGAAGGGGACAGAGTTACGATGGAATCTAACAGCAATATCTAAGTTAACAGCAAAAATCTGGCACCTGGGGAAATACACAAGGTGAGAAATCTACAGTTAGAGTTTCCACCAGAGACAGGGTTACAGAAGGTAAGTAACCTTTTCTGTAACACATGAACATTCTGATGTAGTGGCACACTGCTGTCTTGATGACATCTATCAATTAAATGGGCACATGCAATGTGAAATGTTTACATGGTGATAGCATGATGCAGCACTGAAAACTATGATGAATATGGGCGGTCTCCTGTTGAGCTGCTGCTGTTCATATGAAGTTTCAATGGCATTTTTGTGCTCACTTTATTGTTGCATTAACTGTGTGCTGTGGATCTATAGAACACATATAACATGTTAACTTGCCACTAATTTTTACAGTATGTATGTTTTTCATTTATGCTCCTTATTTGTCTAGGGCAAGGTATCAATGAATCAGTAACTTCTATTGAACAGAAAGGAAACCTATGGGAGGAAACTTATACTGGTAATGAAGGTGGAAGAACCTATGGCCACAAATTTGGCATTGCTAGTCATCTGGAGAGCCACCCAGTTGAGAACACCTCTACTTGCAACGAGTATGATGGCAGTTTCAATGAAACATCAAACCAGGTGAAACCTCATGCCACCAGAACACTCCAGAGACAGCATTCCTATATTGAACGTGCAAATCATCCCAATAAATCATCAGTCCAAGCTGCACAAGGGCAAATGCACACTGGAGTAAAATTGTGCATTTGTAGTCAATGCGGAAAGTATTTTAGCCAGGCACCAAACATGATCACATCACAGCAGATAAACGCAGAGCCACCAAATACATGTAATGAATGTGAAAAGAGTTTCAAGCAGTCTGTAAGCCAACAACAACAGTTTGAAAAGAACATGGGAGAGAGACACTTCATGTGCAGCGACTGTGGAAAGAGTTTCAAACAATCGCGAAACTTGATCACGCATCAGAGAATACACACAGGGGAGAAGCCCTATGCCTGTGGTGTTTGTGGAAAAAGTTTTAGACAGTCAAAAAACCTGATCACTCACCGGCGAATACACACAGGAGAGAAACCCTATGTTTGCAGTGTATGTGGGAAGCGTTTCAGTGACATGGCTAATTTAATTACCCACCAGCGAATACATACCGGGGAAAAGCCTTATGCCTGCACTACATGTGGGAAGAATTTTAGACAGCTGCCACACCTTAGCAAGCATCAGCGGACACATGCAGGTGAAACCCAGATGGAAAGAGGAGAAACTCGAAAGGAGACTGGGGACTCAAGTAGTAAATCTACTTTAAAACCAGAGCTTAGTAACTTTATGCCGTGGAACTCTTTGCAAAAAGTAATTACTTAATCCTAACCACAGATAACTTGAGCTCGAAAGGCAGCTCAATATGCAGAGTTCCCACCAGGAGATCTGTAGGTCCGATGCTCGGATGGTGACTAGGGCACATCATCATCTCATATCATTTTGATAAAATGAATGGCTTGGAGCTGGGTAAAAATAGTGATTTGTGCAGTATGCCGATTCAGTCTATGGTTTGCACCTTTGCAATTTTCATTAGAATACCCAGTGATCATAGATGTCCATAGCCAAAACAGACAATACTGTTGATGTAAAATGTTTTAAACTCCTATAGTATTCCATTATATGGTGTAACCCTGTTGTCATAATTCCAGCATAGAAGCTAGAGATGAATGCCCACGAGTTCTAACAAACCTCATATCCCAAAGGAGTAAACTCAGTGTCAAAATGCAGCAGCAATCTGTAGGCAGTTGCTTTTTTGACCTCCTTTTCGAGCAGCTTTAAATTCTTCTTAGGTTTGACCAATAGAATGGACCAAGTGTGCTTGGAAGTGTGCCATTTACAAATCCATATATGGAAAGAATATTTGAGGGAGAAACCCCAAATTCTGACTCTACTATGATTTTTTAAATACAATATGGGCAACTGCATTTGTGAGTATGTGAAGTAGTGCTCATGTAGTAATACTTTCCTTACTCAAGTGCATTTGTGACTGGCCCCAAAGCATCTACAGTGGTAATTTTCATATACAATTAGTACAAGTAGAAAGGGCAGTGCCTTTTTTGCACTTTTATTAATAGGCGGTTGTACCTTTTGGGGCCAGTCCACAAAAGCACTGGGTACATAAAGTAAAACTTCTCTTGTATTATTGCTCCAAATACTCAACTTTCTTTGCAAATTGACCCCTATAAATTATTAACCAGTCTTACGGGACTAAAGGGATTACAAATGAAATGTTTACCTCCAAATTTATGGTTGAAAAATGCTTGAGAAAGAATCTCCACAACCCTCTGCCATTGTAAAGTGGCCTAAAATCCTGCACGGGCTTTGACCTGTGTTTCTGGGCTTCCATGCCATCAAATTCACCACTCATCTTTTCCATGCTCGCCAGGCATCTGCCACATGTCCACCTCAACAGCTCCAAGTTATCTTATCTAGTTTGCTCCTAAATCCTTCCTCCTGTGCTGACTACATCACTTTGCAATATTGATTCATGATGCCACTGCAGACTGGAACTAAGGATCACTTTTAAATCTTTTCCTTTCTCTGTAGCCATATTCATAATTATCTTTGAGTGTCTCTGGTCACATTTCCTCCACTCTGTGACTATCCGGATGGACAGAATTGACTTCTTGAATGGTATTCCAGGGAATCCGTAGGTTGTTTCCACCAGTGTCCTGAAACAGGTTTGTGGGACTAATGTGACTGGGTACAAGGCAGCCAAAGAAACTGGCTGAAATGCCAATTGGCCATTTCTATACAGGTCACTGCAAAGCTCATAGCATTGGAGGAGAGTAATAATAAGTTTTGTGTGGCGAGCAGTGGCCCCCTCCGGTTTCCTTTGAAGAGTGAAAAGAAAGGGCACAAACTCTGCTGCCATAGGATTTAAAAGAAACCTTATCCATGCTTTCCGATTACTGCAACCGTGTAAAGACAACCTTCAGATAAATGGCTATTTTTAGACATCCTTACGTTTATTGAGAAAGGTACCTTCACATGCACCTGAAATTTGTGTAGTACGTGTTACATATACAGGTGCAAGAATATATCTTGAAATGTCACGTGTGTCATTCATCTTATGTAGAATATTGATTACTATAGTTCCTGCTGGTGGTGAAGTAGGTAAATCGGTTTCTGGCAGTGGAATGGCACCCTCGCTGAGGTCTTCTAACACAAAACATTGAAAAGGGTTGGATGTCAAAGGAAATTTCACAAAAAAGACAACACAAGAAGCGAAGGGAGTAGCTCCTTAAGTTGCAGCAGACTTGTGTATGTAATGCTCCCGGATTCCTCAGGCATGGACTACATTCAAATCTTATAACTAAAATAGAGATGACTGAACCTGTGTGTGTGTGGTATTTCTATAGTGTGAACCTAGTCAAAATACAGCAGAGCAATGAGTGAGAAGCAGGTTGAGTGACATGATCTATGGTGACTCCTTTGAATTAGTCTCGCTTATGTAGTTTTAATTTAGTTCCAAGCATAGTACCTGCTTTAGAGGTCAACTGAAAATAATTGTGTTACTTTCAGTCATATTACCAGAAAGGGCGCTAGACCTATTAATGCATCTTTTTAGTATGCACTGGACTCGCTATGTCAATCAAGAGTTGCACACTAAATGTGCTAATGGGCCTGTGGTTTCAACTGATAATCTAAGTAATCATCTGGGGAGAGAATACCCAACTAGCATCTTTCACCTTCAGAGGTGTGTTGCCATTCTGTTGGAGTGAAAGAAGTAATGAGAAATATGCTAGAGATTAAATTTGCCATTTACAGTTAGAATGTAGAACCACTGTACAAGCAGAGATGTTGCTACGCTCCCTCACCGGACAAAGTAAATGAACAATGAAATACCTAAAAAAAGAGAAATATCTGCATTATCGTTCTTTTTCCTGAAAGGATAAAGGAGTGGCAATAGCATTTCTTGACATGGCACGACTATAACTTTTATTGGGTCTGGTCTGAATTTGTATGCATATAATAATTTATTCAGGTGCTCTTGGAGAGCATGGCTGGGGGTGCAAAGAGCCCTTCCCCCTCGATACTGGGTATTCTTATCACTTGTGTCCAATCAGAGTCCCTTCCGCCAACTCCACCTCAAGCCTATTCACCAGAGCATGCAGTGCCACCAAGAGCATGTCCTCCGGTCACTTTAGGGGAAACGGTTGCAAAAGACGAAACACTATGAACAGATGTAGAGACAAGATAACAGAAGGGGGACAAAAAGAAGGCAAGTGGAAATCGAGCAATGCAGGTGAGTGGAAGAAATCTGGAATTCTTGATACCTACAGGGATGGAGTCTAATGGGGGAACGTGTGCAAGAGGCAGAATACAATGTGATGGAAGTCATTGAAAGAATGAAAGTGAAGGGAGAAGTCAAAAATCTAGCATGAAATAGATTTGGTTGTTGACGAAGAATGGTTAAACTTCCTCGATTGACAAAAGAGGAAAGATTCAGGAATTTAAATCTTGCAATAAGGAGGTACTGAGAGACAATTCAAAGTTTTAGACAGCACATATTTCTCACTCTGTTTGTAGTGTATTCCACTGAAGGCAAAAACATTTTTCCTGTTGCATGCAAATAATCTTAATGTGCAGTGGAAAATTCCCTTTTCATTGGTGAGATTCACTTTACACTGGTTTGTAAACATGATAGATATCTGTTTGTAGGAAATGTGTTTTAAGTGCAGCGCTTGAGAGCCATTCTAATTTTCAGGAGTTCTCCTTGTCGTTCCGCAAAACAGCGGAGGATTATCCAAATCCATTTACTAGAGTGTGTTGCATCCAGGCTCTAGCTCACTGCTGTGATGTTGACCCATATCTGGTTTGCTAAGTGGAGTACAAAATGTATTATTGAAGGTTATTAATTGACGTCACGCTGCCGAAACAAGCAATGGTCAGCAAACAGTGTTATGAAGGGGGCAGCAACATATAAGAGTACATGGAGAAAGAACTTTGAAATAAAGAGCAAAATCGACCAAGTTTGGATATCTAAAAGTGTATGATGCTAAGTTTTAAAATGTACTATATTTATTATGTATCACTTGAGAATCAGCTTAGTTGTAAAGATCGATTATAGTGGGTGCTATGATTTATGCTTTCCTTTGTGATATTGCATTATTACTTGAACACAGTGTGTTGTATTTATATCAGTTTATTGTTTTTGAAATGTGATAAACTGCTAAAAGATATTAAAATTAGATTTACCATCCTCCAAATACTAAAAACCTAGCCTTTGGAATTCAGGTCACTAATTGCAATCCCCTGAGCAGTAGTGTAGGGGGTGGGGGTACCGATCATTCTAGCAAACTTGTGTGTTTTTCCTCCTAGGCAAGTTATAATTCGGACTGTCACTACGTGACCATTACATTTGGACATACAGTATATGGTATGCTTGGTCAGAAATAGACATACTGTGAATACCTATTACCTATTCAAATTTACCTTTAAAGAGGCAAAAATTATGACATCCGTGCTAGGATAGTTGTACACCTATGATTGTTTAAAAATAGTTTCACTTGTTTTCTGCATTTCTTAACAGTGACAGGAACTGTTCATGTGGATACAATAATAAATACAACTGTCAGCATTAACCATACGACTGCAGATTGCCCTAGAGCTGCAAATTGATAGTCATGGGCTTTTTACGCATTTGTTTCTTAACATGGAACCTATTTTTCCATGTGAAGAAATCATAATCCTTCTTTTACACCCACTAAAAACATTTTTGGACACCTCGCCACACATTGCCATGCATATGTCTGCTTAAAGGTGGGATGGGTTTATAAGGGCAACATCTGTAAAAAAAAGGTTATTGGAAATGTTTGTAAATAGCCAGACTTGGTGGATGTTCACTCCATTGGTAATGCAACCTGCCATGGCACTCTAATTGGACTTCTACCCTGAAACCACACTAAGCTGTCCAGAAAATGTGTCCTTTTTTTGCAGTCATAAGTGAAATCATAACATATTTAACAACAAGCGCGCGCCTCGCGATCAAAGTAAAAAAAAAAAACAAGTTTGACGAGAGGCAGCAGGGGGAGGGGAGAGAGGAGGGGGCCTGTTTCCCTTGCTGGAGTGAGCAGGAACCATCTGTTAATTACAAACAGATGGTTTGAAAGCTTGCTCCCGCAAGGAAATCGCCAAACGTGCACGTGTTGCCATTCAAAGCAATGCAATGCGTGCACATTTTTGACTGCAAAACTGAATCGATTTCAAAAGGTCTTTTTCCTCAGCGGCGCATGCGCGCTGCGTAGGCGAGACCTAAAAAGCAGGGTGTACACTTCAGTTAAATCCATTGTGTCATATTACTAGGATCTCAGAAATATTATACAACACAGTTGTACACAATCCTAAACATTTAGAAAAGGTCTGCAGAATCTAGATAGAATGGTTGCTAAATAAAGAATGAGCTAGAATCAAGACTGGCCGACCTTGATACTAGACAGCCCTTGAATTTAGCAGTCTCCTAAGAAAAACCCAGTACCTCTGCACTTTTGTTTTTATTTTAATCAAAAACAACACTGTCATGCATCTCATATTCCATTTAGTTTGCTCATATTCATTCGGTTTCACTGAGAAGAAAAGTAGCCAGTTAATATAAGAACTACAGGATGATCTTGTTGTGGGATGGTAAAAACATACATTTTTTCAAGATTCACGTTGACTGGGGTATATTATTCTCAAAGTCATAAACCTAGTTCATGAAAGTCTGGGGGATGCATCTCTAAAGGATGCGGGGGAATACATTCAGTGTAGGAAATCGGTACTATCAACAATAGTTGAACAGTTCATCTTCAGGCTGGCAGTAGTGTAAACATGTCAAAGTTTTCCATTAATAATGTAAGTTTATGCATGGCAAAATATACTGATTGCCCTCAAAGTTATCTGACTGGCATATTTCAAACCAATGTCACTTTTCCGGTACTAACTACATCTACTACTTCCACAATAAAGTCTTCTGGAATGGGTTTGTACATTCAAAATGTCATGCACTTTTCTGCTTGTTTAATTGTGATTGTTACATTTTATTAAAACAATTACCATGGTCTTTAGTATATATCACTAAGCCTTGTGGAGTGCTAACATAACATTGTATCTTACATAACCATTTTCAGGTTTAGTGCAATTCTGATCTTACTTGCGTCTCGATTGGTATCTGGACTCTGCTTCTACCTTTCATAATCTGTTGGATAGAGGGGTTATGCTGCTATGACGGGAGAGCTATGTAGAGGCTCATTATTTTAATTTAAGTTGTTCTTCATGTGTTAAAAAAAAGGATACAATGTCTATAACCATTCTTCATGGAGCTAGGAGCAAGAGAAACCAGATGGTATAATCTTTGCTTTGGTGGAATTCCTTATGTACACCTCATCATTGGTATAAGGCAAATTCTGCACACAAAAAACAATTAAAGTATTTTTTCTTGCTGCTATCAACTAATCTTTATCTGATTTGTATAGGAAATTTTTTATAATGCAAATTGTAGGTTTATAATTGAGGTGTAAATGCTTTTATTTTTTGTACTTTAAATAAAAATATTTAACTTGAAATAGTCGTACGATATCTAAAAAAAGAAACTGTCAGCCACCATCTTCCCAATCAATCCCTGGCCACCATGGAAATGACATTGGATACCTGGCACTCGCACTCACATGCTCTGTCGAATATTGCATTCGACCAAATCGTCAACACACAGATCTGAAAAACCAAAAGCCAGCAAAGGGTCCATTAGTTCTTGGAAGCTACAAGAGACCATAAACTCCAGCGTCCTAAGGATTGACTATACAAACAACACAATGCACAGAGGATTTGTATTTGGTACCTGGGACTGACATAGGAAGGGGACTTTGAAAATGGACTTGTGGTGCTAGAACTAGTGTACACATTTAACCCTATCTAACTTTTTTTCAAATAAATGTGTTTGAGGTTTTTTTTAATTTATTTAATTATTTTTATTAAACAAAAGAGAGTCGACAGTTGTTAAACACAAATACCAATATACATACATGGAATGTTTGACACACTGTTAATACATTAGATGGTGATTTATCGACAATTATGGTGTCGTGGGATCTTCAATAGAGGGGACACATGGTGGGGTACAAATATTGCCACGATAGCCATTGGAGTTGCTCCATATAGCAGACCATTTTTTGGGGCACCCCCGTGCAATGAATACAATTTTTAGGTCTCGCTGAGCCAGCGCATGCACTGCTCTGCGAGAAATTTAGTATGTGGGTTTTCAAAGTGCTACCCCACGCTTGGCTGGCCTAGCACTTGCGTTCACGCGCGCAGCCGCCATCTGTCTTTCCTCTTTCACGGGTCATTAAGTGCATCGCGATCACTTTCACTTTTCGGCCGCACGGCCGTGAAACTGCGTCACTTTCACGGCCGCGCGGCCAATTGTTGTTAATTGAGAGAAGTTCTGCGGAACATAACCGCGCTGCTCAGGGGTTCTCCTGCTTCTCCCTTTACGTGTAGCACCATTTATGAGCAATGTCACACGGACAAATTAAAAAAAGTCAAGCAGCACACCAGAAACTTGCTGCGTCTGTCTGATGTAAGTGTCTCAGACTGCTTCAGAAGGGCTGGCAGGCAGCGTCCATGAAAAGTACCTCAGCCAGGAAAAGGTCTTCTTACTCTGGCCTTAGAGCAGCCCTGCTGATAAATGCTGTGCTCTCCACGAAGGTACAGAGCCATGCTGACGAGCGTTGCAGAGAGGGACTAACAGAAATATAGCTGCCACACTAAGAGACGCTTCTACCCTGCCATAAACCAGCAGCCAGCGCCTGCTTGTTTGTGCTTGAGGTGTCTAAGAATCGAACAAACATACATCTCTGGGTTTCTTCCGGGTTACGCACGGACTTTAGACTTAACAATCCGGAAACCGTCAGCAGAGATTCCCTCTTTGTTTCCGCCTTTTGTCTGACATTCGTGCATTAACTAGCAGAAGTTCCCAACCTCCCAGTTATATGTTTGAACTTCAGACAACTCAAACGTAAAAAAAAAAAAAAAAAACAGGTGTGGGCCATCAGGATGCGCACCCTGGTGCTGTAAAGCATCTCAGCTAAGAAGTGCTGCTACCCAAGTGCCGAATTACCTATCCAAAGTGCAGCAGCCTGAGAAGCCCTTCGGCCTAACAACTCCACGGCACCAACTCCATGGCACCCTGGCGCTGCCCAACTCCACTGCACCCTGGCGCTGCCCAACAACTCCACTGCACCCTGGCGCAGCCCAACAACTCCATTGCACCCTGGCGCAGCCCAACAACTCCACAGCACCCTGGCGCTGCTCAACAACTCCACAGCACCCTGGCGCTGCTCAACAACTCCACAGCACCCTGGCGCTGCACCCGTTACTGAGCACCCGTTTTCCGACCGCTCTTCGGAATCCAGCACCAGGTGTACTCAGTTTAGGCAGTTTACGCAGCTCCTTGTGAGCCTCTAAGCGCTGGGGTTACAATGCTGCAGAGGCACGTCACAAGGGTCACATTAAAACATCAGAAACCCGAAACATGAGGTATTTAAAATCAGATATAAGAATATATTCAGACTTAAACTCCGCAGAATACAGGTGATTTGTTTTGAGAGGGTAATGTAAAAAAATGCGCTCAGAAAATGAATGACAGCAGGCTCATTACGGTCACATAACCATGGCCGAGCACCCAGTTCCGTGCGCTCTTCATGCATCCCCGTCGCACGAGAGAGTGCTTTCACACAGCCCAAGTGCACATCAAATGACAAACACTGAAACACAGCAAAATACACGGTTCTGAAAAGGTCCACTTCTAAAATTACAAAAACGTTGACACAATTAATAGATGTTCTTTTTGTGGGCCCTGATGTAGAACATTGTAAGAGGGCGAGAAAATGAGAGATAACTAGGGAATTTGTCAATTGTAGATGTTACTACCTTCTTTAGAGGAACAGTATATGTACGGAAGTGGACGCACAACCCACCAGCCCACCCCTCAACAATTGTAGCAAAATGCGCGGGAATTCAGCTACACAAGGCTCCCAAGTACACCAACAACCACTGTACCGAGCGCCCTTCCCCGGAACGCAGTGCAGCTCGGACACAGCCAACTGCACTGATGCGAAGCGCACCTCGCATCGAATTAAGGGGCATATTATCAAGACAGGCGATAAAATTATCGCCGCTTTAGCGGCAGAAAACTGCTGCTAAAACAGCGATAATGGGCTTGATTATATGCTCTATGGAATTCCAATTGAAGCCCATGTTGAATGTGAAGGACGTCTAACATGGGCTTCGATTGGAATTCCATAGAGCATATTATCAAGGCCATTATCGCCGTTTTCGCGGCAGATTTCTGCCGCTAAAGCGGCGATAATTTTATCGCCTGTCTTGGTAATGTGCCCCTAAGAAAGGTTCAAGCGTTGTTGAATATGGCCACCAAAATGACTTTAGTCAAGAAACTGAGCGGCTCCGTTTGTGTATTTTAGTGTCTTCAAGCTGCTGACAGTGAATACGCAAGACTGGTTCAAGCACTGAATATGGGTAAACTGGTTGCGCTGCAACTCGCCCCTCGTGAACATATAAATATAAAACTAAAATGCATTAGGAAAAAACCTACTTGGACAGCTGAGCTATAAAAATACACACCAGTCAGATGGGCTATGCAATGAAATTCTATAGAAGAGAAGTATTTCTCTCTCACGCGCCCACCACCCGTATTGTTTAAATAGGTGACCGTGCTGTTGCATTTTGGGGATTGCTGTAGTGCTGTTAAATCAAACACGCATTGCAGAGAAGAGCACGATGGTTGGCGTCCATCCAATGTATACTTAAGGAGGTCTGTTCCGCAACAGGACAGTTCGAGCAGTATTTCCACGCCAGGTATAGGCGTGTCCATTTTGCTCTTTGGCTGCATCAGCACATGAGTGTTTGGTTGCTTGTCACTGATTGGATAACGAATACACATCTGTCTGAAGAGGACCGCTGCGGTGCAACAGCTTTGCTCCAAGTGGTTGAAACCGTGGCCAATTAATGACTTAGACAGGAAATACACATGCCCTTTGTCCCTTTTCTCTTTTACTGCCATGATTCGCGTCTCTGAAACCAGAAGTGACAAAGTAAAACGTGTGCTGTTTTTGGAGTACTATGCCCCGTTTCTCCTTTTGAATATTGGGGAGCGCTGAATGGAAAAGTTGTTCTACAGTCTGATCACTGATTTTATCGCTAAGAAAGGAGGTCGTCAAATGGTCACTTCTACCTGCGGGGGTTGTTTCTCCCAAGCCAAGTCTGAAGCAAGTTCTGCCTGCATCCCCTTGACTCTGTGGAACACCTTGCCCATGATATGGCTGCACTTTCCTGCATTTCCTGCGACTGCTTATGACTTACGGCCTCCTCCTGTCTACTGCTTACAGTCTGACTGTGTGTAACTCTTCTGCCTGTACTTACTCGCTTGCTCTTCAGTTAACGGTCCTGGTGCTTGTACCTACCCTGATTGTTGCCTTCTGACTGCCCACCTGCCTGTTATACTTTGTCTTCCTGTACCTTCCTTGTTTGCTTGCACTTCATCCTGACTGTTCGCCAGCCTGTATCTCTGTAAGCGTGTCTGTACCCTCCCCTTCTGATTGACAGTGGTTATATACTGCATCCACCTTCTGATGAGAGCCATCATGTCGGTATTCCCTCAGCTCTTCTCTCCCACGGATGTTTTCTACCCACCTTTCCCTGGGGCTGTCTGTCTGCTGGTACTGCGTCCTTGCACCCTATTCTGCTTGACTTGCAGCTTCTCCCTGTAACTCTCTGACGGCGTCACTATGTGTGTGCCTGCCTACATCCACCTGCCACTCTTTCTGCCTGTGAAGGTGCACCTCTGACGTCCTGGCAACTACTCCTGGACTTCATCATTTCGTGTGAACCTGCCCACATCTGACGCTCGCCTATGTTTATAAAACACGTTTTTTTGCAGCCAGATGTTCAGTAAGATAAAGCAATTTACCCCCAAAAATACAAGCATTTGCAATATCTGGCCATTTTCACAGTAGGGTGGGCTATCATCTGCACATATCTAAAATGGGAACCCAGTTGAGCAAGTGATAGAGGTTAAAAAGATAGCAGCACCTAAAGAACCTTATGATAAACTGTTGTGGTCGTTATTTAATGCTTTTTGTTTGCGCAACAAAGCAGTGTCTGCTTGGTCCAATTTGCATGAATCCATTCCCGCCAAATGATTCGGGTAAACATCAGGATTGTAATATTTCAATGATGTTGTTACCTAAACCGTTTTATTTCAGTGACCTTAGTGAAACCCTCGGAGCTAGAGTCAGTTCAGCTCACAACTTCTACTTTAAAACTGGAATAGCCTCCACAGTCTTCTTTACGTTTCTACACTTATGTATCCTCATGTATGTATCCTCATGTGTAGTAGCTTACTTTCATAGGATAATATTACCTGCTGGTTAACATTATATTGAAATTTCAGTACAACACTGTAACATACATACACTTTGTCTGTAGAAGACAAAACAATAAATAAAACAAGCAATCGCATAGCCAATAGGTCTCGCCTTTGGGACCTTATAAGTGTTTAGTTATCCAGCACAATATCCTTGGTGCAACAACATCAACTGTTGCATGGCTAAACACTTATAAGGTCCCAAAGGTGAGACCTATTGGCTATGCCAATGCTTGTTTCTCTAGCCATACACCAGTCCATATCGGCCTTCCAGGTCTCCTACTTGGGCAATACCCAGGAACCCCACAGTTGAGCTATATTAATTTTTTCCACCATCAAACCCAGTTACCCATATTTTGCCTTTACTGTTTAAGTCAGTGGGTTCCCAGACATTCAGGAGACATCTTTTGGCTTCAAGTCAAATTCTAAACCCGAGGACCTCACCGATACAATCATGAATTCCCTTCCAGTAGCACTGGATATGTACACATTCCCACACCATATGCATGAATGTACCTATTAGTCCACACTGCCTTCTACACATTCCCTAATCTGCTTTACCCATTTTGACGAACTGAGGCCCTGTAATATAGATTCTGTGGAAAATCTTGATCTAAACTAGTCGCCATCTGGAGGAGCTTGCAACCTCCCGAGGAGAGGCCACTGCTTCCTGCCAGTCCTCATCGTTGAGTTCAAGTTCATCCACCTCCCAACGTTCCCGGAGCTATCTGAGGGGATCAGGGGTGTTATTAATCAATTTTATATTAGTCAGGGATATCGCTTTCGCTGGCATATATCCATCAAGCAACCTATCCTCCAGCGGCAAGGATTCTGGGGGAGCGGTACTCTTCAGTAGGTGTGATGTTAGTGCATGCCTCACCTGCAGATATCGAAAGTGTTCAGTGGCGGCCAGCTCATATTCCTGTTGTAGAAATGCAAATGTGACCACTTTGCCCTTTCTCCACAGGTCTCCAATCTTTGTGATACCGATCAGATCCCACTTATCAAACCCCTTCCTGGTCCTCAGGGTGCCCAACTGTTTCAAGTTCCACAGTGGAGTAGCCAGTGTGAGCTTCCGATCCCATCCCAAGCTTCGTTTGGCAGCATGCCATACCTGATAGAGTGTTTGGTCGGTCCTGTCAGGGGAAATCTTTGGGGCTTGGAGTATAATGCCGCATTATAGTTGCCGCTTGGCAGTAACCATTTGTCCATCCTGTAGCCTGGGTCGTCCCAGCGGCGGTATGTGCAATGATTAATTTCGATTAGTTGTGCCGCCCAATAGTATTTTTTAACATCCGGGAGCCCATCCCCCCGTCGTACCAACTCAAGGCTAGTTTTTGCAAGACTATGCGGGGTCGGCCCTCCCGTTTATCGAGTTTTTAAGTACAAATGAAAAGGCCTTACAGCCACAATAGCCAATATTACATGCTCGTCAATAGAAAAGCACGCAGCATATGCAAGATGTACTCGCCAAACAATATACTTGATGGCTCTACCGCGCCCATGGCAGTAATGATAAGATTAAATACGTACATTAATTGAAAGCGAAAGAACAAAACAAGCATGCTCCTGAGTCTTCCACCTCAGAATGAAGGATAATGCACATGCGAGAAAAGGGGGTGGGGGACTAGGGAATGTGACGCGTGCGGAAGTTGAAGCATGAAATGCCAAATGGCCAACCCCCGAGGGCAGCAGTATCTAAATAACATACAAAAAGGGTGTATCCTGCTATATATATGCTTATGAGAAATCAAATGAAATGCACTAGAGCGTGGGTTCAAAGAGGGTGCTTGTCGTTTTTGGCCTCAATGTTGATGAGGACAGTCTCCCAACACTCACCGCCACTCTGTCATTTTAAAAGATCACCAGGCATCAGTGCCCCATAAAGACCGACTTCCATCAACATGCCATATATTTCCTTGGTAGAGCTGTATCTTAGCAGATAAATTGTCATGCCCAGCAGGGGAAGATATTTTCTGATTTGGGGGAATTCCATACTCTCAACTGAAGAACACTCACAGTTCTTAAGAGCTTTTAAAACTTTTCTATTGATTTACCTTCTTTTGTTTTCCTGTTAGAGCTGTTGGGTCCAAGCACTGAATAAATTAGGCGTCTTACTCTATTTCGAATTCAACTCCTTGTCATGCCAAATACCTGTTCATAACTTCTTCTAAAACTTTACATTTAATAGTCATTCCCACACAATGTTATAGATTTGACATGTGCTACCTTTAAGGAACCCCACACCATCTTCCAACAACATCCAGAGTATGAATGTGCCCAAAACGCATGATTCTTGTGTGTGACTAAAAGAATCAGAGAGGTAATCACAGATATCCTAATTTATATAACTTACAATAAAGTGCATAGTTGGGTTTGAGTGCTACAGCATTTCAGGTTAGCCTGCAAAGACCATGCTTTGGTTGACTTTTTGATTGCAGACAGCAGAAAACCTGCTGCCCCAGTTTTAGAATCCTGGAACAACCATTCAGTATCTAGAGTCTTCATTCACTTTTCACAAAGTGTCACATATTTACAACAAAATCCCACCCAAGCCTCAATCAATTCTGCTCTGACACATGCTCCACTATTATCCACTGAACATGCCTGATTAAGAATAACCAAGTTAGAACCTGTTGGAGCGCTGTTGCCCAGCTAGATGACAATTATTTTATAAACCATATTGTATTGATTTTAGGAGTGAAAACAACGAACCGTACAGCACAAGTGGTCACATATTGCACCAGTAATAAGTATGTAGTGCATCATAACATACAAAGCATTCCAATACATAGTAAGTCCTCCATTTGCCCCAGATCTTTCTGTGTTTACGGAGGTATCCTTGTGTTACATAAATTGGTTCCTCCAGTTTCGCACACCATTCCATCTCCCTACACCATGCCATCAAAGAGGTCGGGCTAGCAGAATTCCAGGCCTGTGCAATGTCCCTTTTAGCAATTAGAGAACCCAACCTGACCAGTGACTGCTCCCTCCCATGTCCTCCAGCAGTCCCAAGATAGCAGTATGATGAGCTGGAATTTGAATGCGGCAGCAAAAGATGGCCGCCCAATACCCCGCAATCACAGGACAGGTCGAAACTACATGGAAAAATGTAACGCTCTGCTCGGCGCACCGACAACAAGCGGGAGTAGGGCACTGGCATGTCCTCCACAGTCATAGTGGTGTCGAAAAAGCAATTTGTAAAAATGATAGTTGAATCAGCCGGAGTCTTGAGGAGACCACTAATCCCCCCCCTGTGCTGTTAGGCCTTCCAGGGGGCCCACTGGTGCCTCCCATCTGGCTTTCAACAGGGTGAGGAGGTCCGGTGAGTTGATGACCAAAGAATTATAGATGCGAGAGATGCCTCATTTCCATGCAGCCCCATGAACAGTTTGGCCTTTAACAGGTTAAACTAAGGAATCTTCTCGAGGGCTTCCCCATAGGACCCCAGGTCGTGGCTGTGTTGCAGAAACTTAGAAAATTGTGTTAAAGTTTGACGTCTGCCTGCAGCTCCTGAAATGACCTTATGCTTGACCCCTGCCACACATTCCCCAGCCCGAAAATGCCAAAGAAATCCCATTTGCCAAATCCCTCTAAACGGGAAAGCTGTCCAAGCCAACAGCCTCTTCAGAAGGCAGTCACCAGTTTCACCCCACTCAAACCAGTGGAGCGCCAACTTCCAAACCATAAGCACCACTCTAGAGAGTTCCTGAATGGAACCCATATACCATTTCCATTATGGTGTCAACTCTTGAAAGCCACTTTGCTCCTAAAAGGAGGATCTGTCCATCGTCTGTGGTCCGGTCATTCAGGACCACCCTTTGATAGTCCCAGTGATGGTCACACATCTGTTGCAGCCAAGCCTCCCTCATAATTGGAGTGAACATATTTGCCGAAGCTGATACAGGGAACCTCTGCAAACCATTGCTGTGTGATCACGTGTAGAGTTTCGGAGGATGTAAATCTCAAAACGTTGTTTTCTAGATAGTTTCCCAGGTTTCCTTTAGGCCTTCTGTGTCTATTTTCAGTAGCTAGACCCTATCCACGCTGGGAGACTTCCGCTGACGTAGCCATGCGCTTTTAAATTGTTTTGTTATTATTATGTAACGAAATCTCTGCAGGACCACCATTTTGAAGAGTGCCGACCTTCTTACAATACTAAGGGGTAGATGGGCCCACTTCTAAAGATCCTTCCTCATTTTGGAGACCGGAGGCATAAGATTCAGGGGCCAGGAAAGGGCTGGGAGCAGAGATATTTGAATTCCCAGCCACATGAAGCTCTACTTACGCATAGGCACCCAGGTCTGCCAGCCCACCGCCTCAGCATCCGTCAGCTCGCCTTGGCCCTCGCAGACCAGGTTCTTGCACGTGAGGCTTCCGTCTCTGCTACAGACTCTCCCCTCCAGCGTCACTCTCACTCTCCAGCTCTTCCACTCACTCTTTGCTCTGCTTTGTACTCTTTTCTCATACTGTGCTCTCTGTTGCACGCTTGCTCATTGTTGCACTTTTTCTTTTTTTCACTCTTTGCTATCTGTTGCCCTTTTGCCTTCTGCCCTTTTGCTCTGCCATCTCCTGGTGCCTTATTTCCCTGCCTCCCATCTCTTGTCTGCCTGCCTCCACTCCTTACTTGCTTCTTCCAGAGGCGCATCTCCTTACCTGTGCTCCCACTAAGCCACGCCCACCGCCCCAGCACTCCTCCCCCTCTTCCAGGACTTACCTAATGTCAGATTCATGTTGCCTCACCAGTGGCAAGCTCGCCTGCCCTGGTTCGCACCCAGCGCCACAAACCCTGCCACTTACGCTACGTTCCTCCAATCTCGCAACACAGGACACTCATCCCCATACTGCTATCGCACTGCACGACATGGAAGGGGCTTTTGCTTGCACACACTGCTGCTTTGCGTGCAGTGCCTTACCCCCCCACCACACATTCCACACAGCACACCTCCTGCTCCCTCCTACAGATGAGCACCCTGAGACAACCTACCATACATGCTCCTCAACACCAGCTCACTTTGCAAATACGCCATGAAACTCTGGGACATCCTGCTTAACGGTGCCCAGAATCTCCTCCTCTTCACTGAAACATGGCTGTACCCTACATCTCCGTCATCTCCACCCACCATCCCAGCAAGATAGAAGCTCACACGGCAGGACCACCAACACAAGCCAGGAGGTGGAATAACAATTATATTCCAAGAATCCTTCAACTGCACCACAACCTCCGAGAATGCAGACCAGACATAGAGCACCTACACTTCAAAACTACAAATCTCAGCACCCTAAACAGAATCCTCATCAAACGACCTCCGGGACCACAAGCTACTTTCACAGATATTGCAGACTTTGTTACCTGCTTCACCATCTACTCCTAACACTACATCCTACTAGGAGACTTTAACTTCCATTTCGAAGACAGGAATGACACCAGCTTCACTCCATCAAAATCACCACAAGCACATCTCTCACCTCGGCTGATCATGCCAATTTCAAATCTGCATCCCTCGACAAACAAAAACCGTCACCACAAGCCTGGCCAGACGCAGGTGGAGAAACATCTTGGAATCCACCTGGCTCGACACTCTGCACCAGGACCAGCCCAACCCCACTTATGACCTAAACAGCAAATCAAACAGCTTAATGGGGGAAATACAAAGTTGGCAGGCTCCCTGAAACACAATACACGAACAAGTACCCAGAAGCATGTTTGTTGGTACATCAAGGAATTACGTGTAACAAAACAAAGCTGCAAACAATTGGAAAGAATTTGAAGAAAGAACCACCATGAAAACAACAATGAAACTTACAAAGTAGCCCTAAGGCACTACCACCACCAGATCAGTGAAACCAAGAAGAAGGCACTAGCAGAGCACATGGACAACGGCTGTAAAGAAATCTTAGCGATCATCAAAGATTTTGCCATGTACAACACCATACCCTCACAAGAACTATGTGACAACCTCTCGGAATTCTTCAGCAGGAAAATCAAAACCATCTACTACAACTTCGACCCTCAACCAAACCCCTGCACCCTCACTTTAAGCCTACTCAAAAATGACCACAGAAACTCCCTGACTGCGTGGGAAAAAAATCCCCAACAAAGATACTGTCAATATCATGAAGAGCATCCACTCTGGAGCGCTGACGGACCCCCTCTCCCACCACATCTATAACATGGGCCCCTCCCCAATCAGCGAAGTCTTCACATGCATCCTGAACATCTCCATCAATGTTCCTTGATGCTTCGAAACAGGCGATGGTCAACGCACTGCTAAAGAAACCTTCAGCAGACTCCACTCTACTGTTAGACTACTGCCTGATCTCCCATCTACCTTACCCAGCCAAGATAATGTAGAAAGTCATCAACAAGCAACTCGCTCACTACCTCAACACACCAACTCCTAGACACCATGCAATCAAGTTTCCAGCCCAACCACAGCAGAGAGAATGACCTCATCACAGCCGCAGATGACATCGGGTTGATCCTCGACTGTGAAGAAACAGATGCACCAAGAGTCACCGTGGCCAAGACCCAAGCCTTGAGCTGCCAGCCCTGACTCCCTCTTCTGGCGGTCCCCATTGCTCTCGATGGGAGGGACATCACTGTTTCCGCCTATGACCATGAGCTACACCACTATGGTCTTCACCTTCTCCAGCTTTGGCCTCATCAACTGTGGGTACACACACACAATAATTGGTTGTAGGCCTGCCCAGCAATTACCCTTTCAACCACCATATATCTACCTTGAATGTCATCCTCAACTCGGGAGACCACCATGGGCAGCGGCTGGTGCGTGAGGATTGCCACACCACAGGTACCCCCGGAACAGCCCACCTCATACACTCGGTCGTAGCCCGTTCTTGGAATGGACATTTGGTGCCCGTCAAGTGAGTCTCCTGCAATAGCAGGACTTCCGGTTTCTGTTGTTTCGTGAACCCTAGGATCACCCCTCTTTTTATATGATCATTCAATGCATTAACGTTCCAAGTCATATCTTTGGGGCCATGCATGGTTGTGCGGAGGCTCAATTGTAAGAGGTGGGTTGTCCCATGGGAACTTAGGTAACACCCAGTCGGGCATTCCCAAACCTGTATCCTTCAACAAATACCTGCAAGATAAAGTGTTATTTAATTGTGCTCTGACAAAGGTCTGCATAACTGTTAAAACCATGGCCACCCCACCCCCTTCCACCTGAGAGGCATCTGTTGCCCCAACAGTGAGTAATACACAACTTGGTAGAATACCTAAGGCTGCAGTGTCCATTTCAAAACCCCTCCCACCCACCCGTGACATAATCAGTGAACACGAATATTGTGTTGTTGGCAAACAAAATGTATAGACCCGGGCTTTGAAACAAGTGAGCAATGCAGGTACTCCACAGCTGATGAGCTGACCCCACTTCAGAACCCATCAGTTGGTTCCACTGGTGTGCCACCAACCCTAAGGTCACGTACAGTGCATGTGACATTACTGAAGTTAATAACCAGGACCTCGTCTAGTACCCGTGTAGTCCATGTCAGATGCAAAGAACTCAGAGAACACCCCGTGGGTTCCCTACCTCCTTCGAGAACTCCTGCGTTTATTGCAGCCTTGGGATCCGGCCCTAGACAGCCTCTCGTTTCCAGTTTTCGATTGCCTCTGTGGTGGAAGGGAGTCACTCCAAAGGGACCGTTACTCTGTTGCCTTGTTACAGGCTGTCTCTGGGTTGTCAAAAAAGAGGATTTGGATACACAGGGCACCCTGAAATTGACGGGTAACAATAGCATGCACGGCAGTTTCATTGCCTACAGCTTTTGTTTGATGGCGTCGAAGGATTTGCGTTGTTTTTGTTGTACTTGATGGATGTAGTATGGGAATATTAGAATCTTAGAGGACTAATACTACAGTTCACCTTTCTCCCTGGCTATAGCGAGGATCAAATCCCTATCCCTGTAGTTGAGCACTTCAGCAATGTTGGGGGAGGGAGTTATGCTTAAGAGGGCCTCATCACCAACAAACTATAGGCTTTTTCAACCATGAAGACGGCAAAGAATCTCTACCCAGCACCAAGATGGTGATCCATTGCTCCAGAAATACCTCTAGAGTGGTTCCCTCTGATCCCTCAGCACAGATAGCTTCACCTTATCCTCTGCGTGGTTTTCCTGGACTCAGGAGGCAGTTTCAGGCAGGCCACCTCCACTTTGAGTGCGATGACCGAGTTCTCCAGCTCAAAGATCCATCCCTCGGCCCCAATGACCCCATCTACAGCATTTCACAGCTCCTGCCTTAGCAAGGCCACGTCCACTCCATCTTGTCAATCTTGGTCTCCAACAATGAACATGAGGCTTGGATGGGGGGTAGGATCCCAGTGCCATTGATCAGATCATTACGCCCCTTCCTCGCCGATGGTACCTGCGGCGTCCGGTGGTGGAACGGTAAACCGGTCAATCTTCATTTTTTGCAGAGGGCCCATCAGTCCCCTTGATCAGTCCAAGGTCCCTCATGCCCCGCCATCACTGTAGCGGTTTGCCCCAGAGTGTGGGAGTAGTGATGGTCACGACTGCCGGGAATCCGCCCCTCCCGTGCCAGGCCCCAGGCTGATACTTCCTCAAGAAGGCACGGATCTCTCACAGGTGGCTGGGTTGAGGTGGCAAGCTGATCCGCTTGCCCAGGGACCACCACAGGCCCTGGGCAGCATGAGCAGTCAGACCGGATACAAAGAGGGGCCACCACCACTTTGCCTCATACCAGGCCAGCCGCGCCACAGGCCATCCCCGCCTGTGGCAAGAGCAGCCCTATGTGTCCTCAGCCCTCCTGCTGTTGCCGTCACCCAGTTTGGTGAGTACGTCCGTGACCTCCAGCTCCCGATGCTCCCTCCACTCCTCCACTCCTCAGTTGCCCAGGGCCACCTTCTCTCATCAAAGCTCCAAGGCCAGCTTTTGCGCCTGCTTGATCACAGGGATGGGGGGGTCGGGAGGAGGGAGGGGGCGGGAGGAGGGAGGTCAGAGGGGAGGTACACCAAGTACCCCTCTTAAGATTCTCAGGCCTTCGGTGTCACAGCTGCAACAGGGTGTACATGGAACTCCAGCAGCCATGACATCCACAGAAGTCCATCACACCGGCGAGTGGGGGACAGGACAGCCCAGGTTTCACCCTGCTACTCCAGGCTAAAAATAACAGCCAGCCCAGCTGCAAGTATGGGTGCCAGCCACACCCCTTTCAGGAAGGACCCACCTGGTAATCAAGGTCACTCCTCCCTGCAGACCAGGACAGCATTACCGCATCCTCTGGCCCCATTCCGCTCTGCAGCCTGCTCCTCAGGCAGTGCAGAGAAGCCCAATGGTGGGCCGCAAGACGCAGGAGACCACGAGACCAACCGCCACCACTCCTCTGGTCACCGCCAGTCCCCAACCCTGTTATATGGTGGCTGCCATTTTGGAAGCGTCTGCTCGCCAGCAAATTTGTTGGGTCTCTCAGTGCTTCTGCAGCACACTGGCACCAAACCACTATCAGAGATGCCTTGAATGCTCACCCTGTCCACGCCTCAGCGAGGCTCAGTGGTGCCATCAGCAACCAGGATGAGGGAAGATGAGCGGAGCAGGAGCTCAGTGAGGAACATCCCTATTTTTGCGTCCTTGGCCATGCCCCTCTTAATTTCAATTTTAATTCTTAACTGATGACGTTCACAAGAGCATGTGTTCGTCTTAGTCTGACTAAGGCTCTATTAAGTCTTTATTGGGCTGGGAGAGTAGGTCTGGCACCTATATTTCATTACCAATACAATTTTAACATTGTATTCCAATTAATTGGCAGAAAAACAGGCCACGAGACATGTTATCAAAGTGTAAAGGGCCATTATTAGTTCCCTTTTGTTTTAATAAAATAGAGGACATAATACTTGCTGTTCTCTTCAAATTTCTATTAGTTTATATAGATTAACCTCCTCAAGTTAGACCGACTCAAAAGCTTTTTAACCAATGCTTGCAAAAAAAAGAAATAAGCTAGTCACAATTAACAATATGTTTTCTGTTGCATTGTAGCCAGGACCCTCAGTGTTCTTTGTAGCCCCAAGTGTGTGATAAACGCATAAAAGAGCACTGGAATGGACATTTTGCTATCCAATGGGGATGTGGTGGTGCTCAGCAAGTAAAAAAGAAAAGTCACTTGAAAAGCTAATGCATAGTGTTCTAGTGTCCACGAATGGCAATATACCTGTAAGAAACTGGGTTATGAGCAGGGCCACTGAAATTCTGCTTCCTTTTACAGATAATTATGGATGTGCCGCATTTGCCACATAATCTATCAACTACTGCGTAATTTTCAGATTTTAACAAAAAAAAAAATTCTACCACAAACGAATGAAAAGTGACTAAAAATGTGGCAACATGTCTTCGCGGGCAGTGGAAGTTTGCAAAGATTAACTGGTCATCTTTCAGGTACTTATTTCTGTAATATGTTGTTAAATTGGTACTAATGAAGTCAACTCTTTGCCCAGACCGTAGTACCATGTTAAAAAAATTATAGAATAATGAAGTAATAATACAACAAATGTGCCGCATAAATCAGTAAACCCTGACGGCAAATTTGGTGCTCCACTGCTGCATATTTCCAGTGACCCTGGTTATGATTTGAAGTGTGTAAGATGGCCCCTCAAGAAATAATCACAATGCTTGTCAGGGTGTACCCTTAAAGTCACAAAATTAACCAGCGCTCAATCCCCTCGTAGCTATGGCACAGAGCGTACAGGCTAATCTAAGCAGCAATGTGCAAAGTACTTCTGCAATACTAAAGCAGTAATCAAAAATAGAAATGCAAAATAATAAAATCCCAAAACAAATTAGGAAAATAGAGTAAACTGTAAAAACAAAAACTAAATGACAAAAATGCAATAAGGGAAACCAAAGATTTGAATTTATAATGTTTAAAGTAAAAATATCACTAAGCAGCACAAAGTACCATTGATAGTCGGATATACTAATCCGGTTCGTCCTGGTCCAAGATTTTACCTTTAGACTCTAGTCCTTGAATTATACAGCAGACTCACAGTATGATAGGCAGAGGCCAACAGGAGGGCTGTCCTAGGTCCGTTTGTCACTGGTCAGCTGCAGGAAAAGGCCTCTTTTAGCTTGTTGTGTCCCTGTAGCTTTAAAAGGAGCCTTACAACCTTGAAGTCCCCTTGTTTGTCCTGGGTACAAGAGAGCTGGTCCAGTCTTCTAGGCTAATCTCAGGTCTCGGAAAGCAGGTTCAGTGCATTTCTGATCATCCACAGGTCCAGGAAGGGAATGCCTGGAGATGCCATATTTAAACCTTGCATGAGCTAGTGGTTGGGAATGAACCCTAGGGACACCCTAACCAATAGGATAAAGGTTCACAGGATTAACCTTATCCACTTGGGTAATTTTCAAGATGGCCAAAGTCTTCAGACACACTATACGTTGGCTCTGATGTCTATTGGGGGTAAGGGGGTGGGATATTATACTATGGTAATCCTAGTGTCTTCCCACCGCCAAAACTAAAATCCAGTTTTAGACAGTCCCTGTAGCCTCATCAAACACAAAGAATGAAGTCTAGTAGAACAAATCTGAGCTTTCTGCAACACAACCCTAGATGCATACACTTTGTTTTGGCATTCTATTTTCCTCCATTGAAGTGTGCCCGAAACTTTATATGTAAACCCAGCAAACCTGTCAAACAGGTCTTGATACTCTAGCAGGACCCGTCACTGATCCCAACAGGAGGCACTTTTTGATGGAGGCCGATCTGGCTGTGAGAGGGACAAAAGAAGGGTGCAGATCAGGGTGTTAGCTACATCTACTTGAGATAGGGTAGGCCTTGTTGAAGTAAATCAAATCCTTGGGCCTAGTGCACAGCCCATCCTGTCAAAGGTGCAATAACACCTCACCACACCCAAGGCCTTTTGTCCCTGAACTGGAAGCAAATTGACACCTCCTGCTACTGTGAAAATAGCTTATAGGTTTTTTTTCACTGTAAGGACATGTTGAACATTAAACTTCTCCCACTTTTAAATACCATGTATCCAGCCTTGTTGGCAGTAAAGCCTACTTAGGGATGGCTTATCAACATTTAAAAGGACGGTTTATGCCTGTTAAAATGGATTATAACAGGTCAAATTTGCAGTTTAAACCTGCACAGCCAGACTACTGGAGCCGGACACGTAGTCATGTTTACAGTCACTGTAGAGGATATCACAATGGGTGCTGTAGTCGACTTGTGACATTTCACTTACAGGCCCCTTGGTACCATTTACTAGGCACTTATAGATAAGTACAATATGCTAATCAGGGGTATGCCAATTTCATCATGTTTAAAGGGGGAGAATAGCACTTTACAAAGTAGTACGGCCAACAAAAACAGTCAAGGCATGAATATGGGAGAAAATCATGCAACATGTGCCATTTTATTAAAAAAAAAAAACAATAGCCTATCACTATTTCGTCTACATAGACCAATTTTCACCATCAACCAATAATTGAGATAACGTGTACTCATTTTGATGCACCCATAGAGATCATTTTATGCCACAGCCCTGTCTAACCGTGTTGAAGACCTCCAAAATCAATAAATACACTATGCAACAGTGGTGCACCTCCTTTTAGGGTATGACCTTCCATCAGAGAGCTACTGAGCAACGGACAAAAGAGTTTTAGCTGTCTGATTTCCAATACCATTGGTCTACAGTACAATACATAGGGTGAGCTTTGGGTCATCCCCTTGCTCATGACTAGACCGCTTTCTTGTCCACACCTTATTTGACTGCTATCCTGTCACTTCTTGTGTCTGCCCCACCGCTGCAGCATTTCTTCTTTACATTGTGTCTCACTGGATGACTAGTATCCTTCAAATGCTGAAGTGAGGGGACGGTTTCATTCCCTTTTTAGCACGCCATGTCATTGTGGGCGGAAAAGAAAGGGCTGCATGTTCGGAGGTTTCAGTGGGGGGGGGGGAGGGGGAGGGGGGGGGGTGTGTGGTGATATATGGGTAGTGGCAAGTCAAATTGTAAGTGACCCAGGAGTAGTTCAGGCGCTATACAGGGGCAAATAGGGTTCCTAGAAGCACACACATAGCGTTTCTGTTTAAATAAATGGTTAAATAGGAAGGGGCCTAAAATGGAAGATGGTTACGACACATCTAGCTGCGGATCAAAACGGAATTAGTGCTCAAATAACAGACTGATGCCATGAGCAGAAAAAAAGAAAGTGGAGGGGGACCTTGTGAACTGCATGCTTAGCTATAGGACTTTCTGAAAACCCCCACACCGTGCCCCCACATTGTTCATTTGGAAAACTATACAGGCTACAAGGGATCAATTAAGAAAAACAAAGGATGGAAAAGTAATTTAAAGGAGAAACTGACACGTGGGCGATTGTAGAGCATGACTGGTCCATGTGACAGTAAAGTCTCATTACTTCCTCAATCACATTCATTGTTCCATTTCTTACTGGAGCAGTGCAACTACCCGCCTCACACCAGGGAACACTTCATTTTTTTTCTTTTTTCAAGAAAAGACACTCCTTTTAATCATAAAAGAATAGCGTGACCACCTGGTTTGGACGCAAACAGGCGGCAGGCATAAGTACACGTCGAAACAGGTTTAGGTGATTTCATTTGTATATTGCAGAACAGTATTGAGAACACATTCATATGTAACTGGTCTTGTTTGAAGGCAAAAAAAAAAAGCTAGCAAGCATATGAACACTAAGCTAAATTTGACAGGCGACATACGGGACAGTTTTTAGGTCCAGAAGTAAAAATTAAACCATTTTTCCAAATAGGTTATACAGCACTCCAAAAGAGCTCTGCATGTTTGTGCATTAAAAAGCCAAAGAGTTGGTTTTCCTCTTGGTCCCTCAAATGTTTTTATCAATATTGTGAGGATAGCTGGAACCTCAGGGGCACTCAAGTCATCCTTCTCGAGATGCATGATAGAGGTATTTTGTTAAAATGGTAGAAGTAATGTTCGTACAGAAATGGAAAGATGGGGCTGCAAACCTCTGGGGGACTTCTAGTTTGCAGGCCGATTTATCATGCAGGGAGATGCAGTTGGGTCCTTCACGCTAGGCAGCGGACAATACTTCAATATGCAAAGATCTCGGCAATGGTACTAGAGATAGAACCCTGTTGTCCAAGAGAGCCGGTACACTCACAGACATTGACACTTCTTGCAATGACGGGGTGCCCTAGGGTAAATGCACACCTATACCATGTGTTACAGGAAGACTTGCTGAGAATAACGCCTAAAGCGCACATGAGATGGGAGAGCGCCCTGGGAGACACCCTATCCGCCGGAGACTGGGATAAGATCCATGCAGAGGTACCAATGGGGAGCTCCAATGCATGCTTCAAACTGATGCACACCAGGCATATCTCACAAACAGGACTTTACACGCCATCTACCCTGCCCCATCAGACCGGTGTGTTCTCTGTGGTAATCCCGCAATGGATTTATGGTTTGGCACTGGCCGGCAATAACAGATTTCTGGTGAGACCTGACTCAAAACCTAAACCAGGCTGTAGGTAGGGAAATACCGCTTACACCACATGCTATTTTGCTGGGTCGGATCCAATGCCAGCGAAAAAGCTCAGCCACAGGTTTGTTTTGCTCGGCCTACTACTTGCAAAGAGGCGCATGCCATAGAATGGATGGGTGCCTCGTCCCCCAATTATGCGGACTGGCACAGCGACATTTTGGAGGAGGCAAAAGGGAAAACAAATCAGGATGAGACATTTGCAATAGAATGAGAAATTGGAAGATCACCTAATGGCATGGGCGCAGATGTTGACTGAGCTGCGCGCATTGGCTGATACGAATGGGAGGAAGGAGAGGGGACAGCAGCCACACACAGCATAGGACCACAGAGCAATGGGTGGGAGGGAGTGCTTGTCCTGAACCCAGCCCAACTTCCTCTGGACCGACCGGAGGTGAAGGAAACACCAATGGAGACTTGAACTGTGTTATATTGCTAACCATGCAGATTGTAATGGTATTGCCAATTTTAAGAGATGTAACTAATGTTTTGACCAATGCTCATCAACAGATCACCCAATTGTGGATTAGTGAATCAGGGATCTATGATTAGCACTAAAGTGAGGGGGCAGTTGGGGACTAATTCTTCCGCAAGATGTTATTGTACTGCTGAAAAAATTGTGTATGGAATGACTTTTGTTGTCATGATGGGATGTGTTTGAACCTTGCGAAAATCAATAAAATAATGTTTTAAAAGTAGGAATCGCAATCTGTCAGGGTGATGCAAACCCCGAATTAACCTGTGCTTAACCCTATGGAAGTTTCGCACAAAGCAGCCAGACTTAACTCAGAGGCAATGTGTAAAGTATTTATGCAGCATTTCTAAAAGTAAAAAAGTAGACACACAAGAAAAATCCCACGCCAATTCAGAAATAGCTTACATTTTAATAAATTATTTGACACCAAAACAATAAAAATACAATCAGCAGAACCAGAGATATGGAATTAAAAAAATGTAAGTGAAAATAGTGCCTTAAAACACAAAGCGCCAACTGTAGTTATCTGGTTGTGCCAGATCAGAACAAAGTCACAAGTTCAGCCCAACAGTGACAGGAAGCGGGCCGGATACAGGGACCAAGTTAGGCAAACTGAACATTCTTAAATCCTGGTTTGTGTAGCTTCAAGACCCTGCTTCAAGGTTGCACTGCACAGCAGCAGTCCGAAGAGCTTCGATGCGGAGTCGTGTGTCATAATCACAGAGGATGCTGTCGAGAAGCGACTTGTGATGCAAAGTCTTGCGTCTGGGATACATTGTCCGGCAGCAGTTCTGAAGTGGCTGTGAGGAGATGTGTCACGCTGGGTCGGTTCTGCTCACAGCAACACAGTTGGGCTGGCAGAGCACCTTCAGTCCCACCTCTAAAGGTCCAGGTCTGGGGTGGCACCACTTGGGGGTCAAGTCTCTGCAGACTGAGTCTAGGTGCTGGGTTCAAGGTGGTTGGAGCCTTTTCTGTCTTTGAGGCTCTGATCAGGCCAGCCAAGTAGCCCTTGGAGTCACTCTGATGCTACTGGAATCAAGATGCAGGCCCAGTTGGTTTGACTCAAGCAGCAGTGCACAACAGAGTAGCAGTCTTTCCTGCAGAGCAGCACAGCAGTCTTAAGTCGTCCAGAGGTGAATAGTTGGGTCTGAAGGTCCATTATTTATACCTCATGTCCACTTTGGAACGGAAACCTCCAGAACCTTCTATTTTAGAGGTGCTTGGAATTTCGTCCCTGTCCTGGCCCCAGCTTGTCAAGGTCACAAAAGACTAGTGTCAAACCCTTTGTGAGTATGCTGAGGCAGAGCCATCGTGATGTGCAAGTATGGTAGGAGACCGCTCCTCCCCCTCATAAAGTCAGCGATGGCACATCCTGCCAACATTTATCTTCCATTTGTCTCACTGTCTGGGAGCTATACACATAGACCAATTGCCATCTGCACCTAGTCATGCGACCCAGTATGCAGGGTGCAGGCACCAACCGGTTAGGATATGAAAATGGCAATTTTCTAAAAGGGGCAATTCCAAAATTGTGATGTAAAAGCCGACTTTACCATTAAAGAGGGCTTTATATTACAATTCTTTAGACACCAAACTTGACATGCACACCGGCTCCCAATTGAAAGTAATCACTTATTAAATGTAATAATTCAACGCAATGTTATCCTATCGGAGACGTGGGCCCTACAGTAGTAAGAGTTTTTCACTACTAGAACATCTAAAGAGTCTCTTTCTCTGTCCATGCTGTTGAATGCCTTCTAGTCGAAGTTAACAGGGAGGGGAAGATCCATTCAATCGACTGGTCAATGACGATGCGCAGTATTGCAATCTGGTCTCTGCATACTGCATCTTTTCAGAAGCCAGCATGCTGTTCTCACAACTGCAAAAACAGTTGGACAGAATACAGAACAATGTCAACATTCACCCCAGTACAGAGATCTAGGTCTAAATCCATCGTTTTTTTGCTCACCATGCCATTCTAGTTTGAATCCAGCCATATGCAAATCAGTCTTGACCCTGTGCCTCATAGGAACAGTCCAGCCCGAATTGCCAAGCCAGGTCCTCCCTGGACTGGAAACAAGCATTCTACGACCGGTTTCGGGGTTTCACCCCTCTTCAGCCAGGATAGCTTGATTCCAGTGGCATGGAGAGCACGGGACCCACGTCTAGGCATACCAGTCCCACTCGGGGTGACAAATGCAAAAACAACAGTTGATGGACAGAATGCAGAACAATGTCATACATTCACCCCAGTACAGAGATCTGGGCCTAAATCCATAGTTTTTTTGCTCCCCATGCCATTCTAGTTTGAATCCAGCCATATGTTAATCAGTCTTGACCCTGTGCCTCATAGGAACAGTCCAGCCCGAACTGCCAAGCCAGGTCCTCCCTGGACTGGAAACAAATATCCTGGGACCCTTCATCAGCCAGGCTAGCTTGAATCCAGTGACAGTGGCTTTTCGGGTGAAGCATTGACATCCCCCGAAAAGCCAGTCGTTCTCTACCAGGAGTGGTGCCTCAGGGCCTCTGGTCGATGAAACCACTCTGCATGGTGAGCCTCTTGTGTCGCATCCACATCGTATTGTGAACTTTGCTGCATTTCTGCCATTGGCAAAAGCCTGAGAGAGCACGGCCCGTTCTCTCCAGGACCTGTGGCAGCACTTGCACAACCATGTCCAACAGAGTGTGGGAGTAACGGCACAAAAGGCATGTGGTGTTCACAGAAAGCAATGCTAGGCTGGCAGAAGAAATCAATAAGGAGTCCAGCCTGTCTGGGGGAGTGGTGTGGACCACCAAGCTCTCCGGGGTAGGGTGAGAATATTTGGGTCCCATGGGTCGGGGGCAGGAAGCGATGATCCTATTCACAGGAGCCCCTGGGTTGTGTTTGGACCAAGTCCCCACAAAGATGTCAGTAAGGATGTCATTGAATGGGAGTAAGGGTTCAGGCGAGGAAACTCCTGGTTGCAACACCCCTGTCAAGATGTTTGTCTTGACTGCCACCAAGGGCAATGGAAGGTCAAGGACCTCAGCTGCCCTCCACATCACCATTACATACGAGGTTCCCTCCTCTCTAGCCACAGTAGGAGAAAACATACCACTATATGGAGAAGTATCCAGTCCACCTGCTTTACCCAGTTCCTCATACCAGTCCATATTTGGATCTTCTTCATAAGGCTGGTATTCTGGAGTCTCAGGAACCAGGCCTTGAATGCAGACTCTCCCGCATCAGCCAACAGATGAGGAGAATCGTAGACCACTTTGACTTCTTGCTATTTTTGTTGTGCCTCGACTTGCCTGAGTGTCCCAAGGACTTGAAGTGGGATAAGGACTACTTCAGGCTCTGGGACATGTCTCGGGACCTTCTTCTCAACTGGGACCTCGATTTGCGTTGAGTCACAAGCCGAGCAACCATTAGCTTTAGGGACCGTTCCTCAAAGCTTTCAGACTCATGGCGTCGCAATTGGAGCCCGACTTTGGGTTGTGGTCGCAATCCAAACACAGGCAGACAAGATTCGGGTCAGTCACTGACATCGGCCAAGGAAGGCTCTGCAGGGCTTGAATCCAGTCTTCCTAGATGACATACTCAACACTCACGAGTAAAATCTCAAAACTATCGACAGAACGTCTATAAAAATCAAAAACAGTCAAATAGTGACTAAGGGGTGGCTCTTCTCCAGATCACCGCTGCTGGCATGGAAAGAAAATAAAGGCAAGGAATCCGTGGCTAGAAGTCTCTATCAGATCTTAGAGGACAACAGTGAACATCACCAACAAAGCCCAGACCTTCATCAACACCTGTCTGAGGGAAATCCTCCAAATCTGCTGGCCAACATTATCAGCTCCTAAGACCTATGGCAGCAGACTTTTCAAGAACCTGTTCATGAAGAAATAACGAAAAGCTGCTGCGGCTGGATTGGTCGCACCCTTCGAAAGCCCGCACCTACCACCACCAGGCAAGACCTGACCTGGAATCCTCAAAGAAAAAAAAAAGGCTGACTGCAAGGAGGTAGGTTATACTTGGAGTCAGATTGAAATTTAAGCCAAGGAAAGAGAATGCTGTTTGATGGCCTAGAACCCAGGAGGGGTAGGAGGCGTAAGGACATGTAAAACTTAAAAAGCACATATCCGACTTTTAAAATACACTATACCCAGCCCAATGGGTTGTTTAGCGCCTACTATAGGGGTGACATATGTATTGAAAGGAATATGCTACTTACCAGTATGCATCTGTTCTTGGCATGTAGAGCTGCAGATCTACACACTTTTGCATAGATCGCCATCTGGTGTTGGGCCCGGATGTTTGCAGTCTGTTTTTCCTCTTGGAAAGTCTTTGGAAGTCACGAGGTCGGTGACTCCTCCTTTGGATCGTATTGCGCATGGGCTTCGGCTCCATCCTCAGATTGTTTTTCGCCAGCAGGGAAAGATGGAGCATAGTAATAACAGTGAAGAAACCCATGTGTGTATCTAAATAAGATAAACTGGAACAGGTAGCCGGGGAGGCGGGGAGGCGGGTGGGCATGTGTAGATCTGCAGCTCTACATGCCAAGAACAGATGCATACTGGTAAGTAGCATATTCCGTTCGAGGCATATGAGCTGCAGATTACACACTTTTGCATAGACTATATAGCAGTTCCCAACCTTAGCGGCGACCACCGGTATCTGTTGCAGTGGTTTGAAATAGTGTTTTAAGTACAGCCTGGCCCACACTAGCTTGTTGCTTAGTTTGCACATCTACACAATCGTGTTTGGTGAAAGTGTGCGGTGTTGACCATGTAGCTGCTTTGCAGATATCATCTAATGGGATGTTCCCTAAAAATGCCATGGAAGCCCCCATCTTTCATGTAGAATGGGCTTTAGGGGGAATGGACAGCGTTCGTTTTGCTTTGTGGTAGCAAATCTGGATGCATTTTACAATCCACCTAGCTATCCCTGATTTTGAGATGGGGTTGCCCTTATGTGGTGGAGAGAAAGAGACAAACAGTTGTTTGGTCTTGCGGAAAGGTTGTGTTCTCTCGATGTAGTAGAGTAAGGCTCGTTTGACATCCAGCGTGTCCAGAGTCCTTTCTGCAACGGTGTGTGGTTGCGAGAAAAATACTGGTAGTTTTACAGATTGGGTTAGGTGAAAAGGGGAAATGACTTTAGGTAGGAATTTTGGGTTGGTACAGAGAACAACCTTGTTATGGTGCATTTGAAGAAAAGATTCTTGTATGGTAAGTGCTTGTATCTCACTGACCCTTCTAAGGGAAGTGATGGCTACAAGGAAAGCTGTTTTCCATGTTAGGAATTGTAGTTCGCATTTGTGCAAAGGTTCGAAGGGAGGCCCCATTAGCCTTGTGAGAACGATATTTAAGTTCCACACAGGTGAGGGTGGTACTCTGGGGGGAATTATTCTTTTGAGGCCTTCCATGAAGGCTTTAATGGCAGGTACTCTGAAGAGTGATAGATGTTGCCTGTTTTGTAAGTAAGCTGCAATTGCTGCGAGGTGTAGTCGGATGGACGTATAGGCTAGATTACAGCTTTGTAGGTGGAGTAAGTAGCCTATGATATGTTGGATGGACACGTTCAGGGGATTGATTGTGTTGTTATGGCAGTAAACAACAAAACGTTTCCACTTGGCAGCGTAGCACGCTGTAGTGGTAGGTCGTCTAGCTTCTCTGATGACGTTCATACAGTCAGGGGGAAGATTTAGGTACCCAAATTCTAGGATTTCAGGAGCCAGATCGCAAGGTTGAGCTGAGCTGGGTCCGGGTGTCTGATCTCTCCATGGTTCTGGGTTAGGAGGCATGGTGAGAGGTGTAGTTTTTGGTGTGGTTATACAGAGTTCCAGCAGCGTGGTGTACCACGGTTGTCTGGCCCACGTTGGAGCTACTAGGATTAGTGTGAGGGAGTGCTGTTGTAGTTTGCACACCACTAATGGAATGAGTGGGAGACGCGGAAAAGCGTACACAAATTTGCCTGACCAGTTCATCCATATCGCATTTTCTTTGGACAATGGGTGTGGGTATCTGGCGGCGAAGCTTGGGCATTTTGTGTTTTCGTCGGTGGCATGGAGGTCTATCTGTGGATGCACCCACATTTGAAAGAACGGGTGAAGAACCTGTGGGTGAAGTTCCCACTCGTGGATTTGTTGTGTCTGCTGAGCAGATCTGCCACAGTGTTTTGGACTCCTGGGACATGTTGAGCTAGGAGAAAGATTTTGTGGGGAATTGCCCATCTCCATATGGTCTGTGCTAATTGAGAGAACTGTGGAGAGTGTGTGCCGCCTTGTTTTTGTGTATACTACATGGCCGTCATGTTGTCTGTGCGAATGAGGACTGCCTTGCCTGAAATCTGTGTTTGAAAAGATTTTAGGGCTAAAAAGATTGCAAGTAACTCCAGATGGTTGATATGGAGTAACTTTTGTTGAGGCGTCCATGTGCCCTGCACGGTGAGATGTAATAGGTGAGCTCCCCAGCCGGAGAGCGATGCGTCCGTTGTTAGTATTATTTGGGGAACCGGGTCCAGGAACGGTCAACCTTTGGAAAGGTTTGTGGTGTTCCACCACTGCAGAGAGCGATGGGTGCGACAGTCTACCAACACCAGATCTGTCAGTTGACCTTGGGCCTGGTTCCACTGGTGCGCTAAGCACTCTTGGAGGGGACGCATCTGGAGTCCTGCGTGGGGCACTATGAAAATGCAATCCCTATTAGTTGCATGAACACTCGTGCTGGAAGGGAGTGTTGAGGTATGAATCTTTGTCGCAAAGCCTGCATGCTTGCAATCCTGGCCGGATTGGGGTAGGCTATCGCTTTTGAGGTGTCTATGGTGGCACCGAGGTATTGTTTTATGTGGGATGGTTGTAGCTGTGACTTTTGGTGGTTCACTGTGAAGCCTAGTTGGTGAAGTAGTTTGATTGTGGTGGAGATGTGTTGTACACACTGATTGTATGTAGTGGCTTTTTATCAGCCAATCGTCTAGGTATGGGAAGACGTGAATGTGCTGTCTTCTCAAGTGTGCCTCTACCACTGCTAGGCACTTGGTGAATACCCGTGGTGCTGTTGTGACTCCGAACGGGAGCACTTTTGAATTAAGTAAGTAAGTAAGTAAATCTTTATTCGGTTATAATCATTAATAACCATAAAAGTAGATACACATAGATAAAAAACTTACAAATGCAGTAAAAACAATTTCCACAATACAAACTATATCAGATACATAGCAGCATAGTAATACACCAATCTATACACCTCCAAGTTAAATTCATCCGAGGTTTGCTCTATGTTTAAAAATGCACTTTAAGAAGGTACTGACGGTTTTTGAAACTAGAACATTATTCAAAAATTGCAAATGGAGCATAGCGGGGCGACATCTATTGAAGCCGAGGGCTCTCAGCAAGGGTATTAGCCATAATTTACGGTGTGGAGTGTAGTACTTACAGAAGAGGACTGTGTGCAGTGTTGATTGTTGTGATACTTCATCACAAGGGCACGGCATTAACGAGTCATCCCAGTTGTTTCTTCTGGGAAAGGCTACCAGTCTATGGAAAGAATTTAGTCTAAAGCGTACTAGAAGGAACCGCTCAAATTGAGGCTCGACATAAGTCAAGTATGGTTCCATATCCAAGGTAGTCATGACTGCCAAGGAATGTTGGACAGATGGTTTGTTTATCTCCCTGCTCAGCCGGAGTTCTTCCATGTGAGACAAAGCCCTTGTTTTGAGATCTTTCTTTGAGATCTCGGCAATTGATTCGGGGTTTATATAATATTTATCTAGACCCAGATCTGTAAGGAGGTTTTTTACGTATAACAACCATTCTATTTTTTTCACATGTTCCAGAGACATACAATCTGTCACTATCTCTTTCGTAAGTGAATTTTTTGTTGCTGTCCAGATACGTCGCCACAACATTAGGGGTTGGATTTTTGCCAAATCCTCAATATGAGGCATTCCAAGCTCAGCGTGGCAGGCATAGGTGGAGGCACGCTTGAAAGCCATCAGGAGAAATCTCATAAACTTATTTTCTGCTGTCTGTAGTGGGGTTGTGTTTTTATGCCCCCACAACCCTGCTCCATAAAGTGCGGTAGATTGACACTTTGCTTTATAGATACAAAGGAGCTCTACTGGTGGTCTCTTTCCCAGCTTTTGAGAAAATTTTATGAGAGCGATTGTTGCTCGCAATAATTGGTGTTTGCGAGCCTCAATTGCCGCTTTCCAGTTGAGTTTATCGTCTATCATTATCCCTAGGTATGAATATTGGGAAGTCTGTTCTAGCCTCTCTTTATCAAGGGATATAATCCTCCCCCCTTTCTGTCTCTTGCCTGCCCTCATTACATAAGTTTTTTTTATGTTTATTTTTAGATCCAAGCTGCCCATAAACCTAGCATATCTATCCAGTGCTTCTTGCAGTTCCCGCGGAGTGCGTGCCAAAATCGCTGCATCATCCGCGTAGAGGAGTGCGGGGACTAGACGATTTTTCACTCGAGGGAGGTCCTGGCAACCCCTCAGCATCTCTGCCTCGAGACCATTAGTGTAGAGGGAAAACAAGAAGGGGGCCAAGACACAACCCTGTCTAACACCCCGCTCCACCTTAAATGATTCTGATAATTCTCCCCGTGTTCCAAAACGAACCCTAGAGGAAGCATCAGAATACAATGCACGAAGGAGGTTTACAAGGGTTGGGTCAATACCTATATCCGTAAGGACTGCCCAGAGTTTTGAATGGGAAACGCAGTCGAAGGCTGCCGATAGGTCAACATAGACCATATAGAGCCTTCCTTGCTTTGCCGACACGTATTTTCCCATTATGAGGGCGAGATTCAAAGCCTGTTCCGTGGTTCCAAAACCCTCCCTGAAGCCATATTGGATATCGGATAGTATTTTTTGGTCATCCGCCCATTCCTGTAAACGTTGGAGAAGGACTCTCCCCAGTACTTTTCCAAGCGAGTCCAGTAATGAAATTGGGCGAGAACAAGTCACCTCCTCCCTGTTTCCCTTCTTAAAAATAGGGACCATGATAGAGTGTGTCCAAGTTTCCATTAGTCCACACTTCATGGCCGTGTCAAAGACCCTCTTTAAAATTGGAGCCCACAAGTCTAAGTTAAATTTAAAAAAGTCGACTGGGACTCCATCCGGGCCCGGAGCTTTTCCGCCTTTACTCATTTTAACGGCATTTGTGACTTCAGTAATTCCAAAATTTATAGGTATAGGAAATAGATTACCTTGTGGATTCTGATTGATCTCCTCTGGTTGTTCAGCTCCTGGTAATTTACCGAAGACTTTGGAGAAATAATTGACCCATGCAGAGCCATCTATTGTTACTTCTATTGTTGGCTGATCATTTACATCTACCAGAAAGGGTGTTTTCACTACCTTCCAAAACTCCGCGCTATTTTTATTCCTGGCGGACTCATATAATTGATCCCAAAGTGCTTTTTTTATTTCCTGTTTTCTTATTTTACAGGCTAGTCTATATGACCTTCTTAGGGAGCGGATCTCCTCTTTGTCTCTAACAGAATTCGTCAGGGATTTTTTTAGAGCTTTGTGAGCCAGGGTGCAGTCTCGATTAAACCATCCTTTCTTCCCACCCTTGCTCCCTTTCTTCTTGTGTTTTAGACAATCGTTTACTTTCACCAAAATTTTGCTGAAGTTTTCCAGAACTTCCTCCTCGTCTATCTCCTCCTCTAGGCACTTCATTACAGCGGGAAATACCGCAAGTACCACCTTCTTTGTCAAGTCTGCTGGCTCTATCTTGCCCCAGCCTATGGCATAGCCATTAATTTTAGTTAGGGTTAAGTTATTTTGTTCAAGTGCAGTCATCAGCAGATGGGGGGTTAAATTTCCCAAATCCATCACTAAATCAAAAACCAGAGCAACATGATCGCTTAGCGTGTTAGCGACTAATCTAAATTCCTGCGCCTTACTCACAAGGGCGGCTGAAACCAATATATAATCAATAGTTGACTCCCATCCCCTGCCCACATAGGTTGGCTGTAATTGTCCAGTACTAATATCCGTTTTATTTAAAATCACTAATCCTAGTTCTGAAAGAAGTTCGTTTAAGAAATCCCCTGCCCTAGAATGACTGAAATGGGTGGTATAAGTTTCCGTTTCATCCACTATTCCGCAGATCTTACTATTTTCCACGGCACAAGGATGATGGTTAAAATCACCTCCCCAAACAATAATTGGGGCCTCTGACCCTTGTGTTTTCTTTTGGAGAGAGGAAAGTTTGTTCCGAAGGACCCCAAAGGTATTTATTCTCTCGGTATCGGGCAGATTATCATAGGTATTAACCAGGAAGATCGTCTTTTTCTTTAGGAACAGTAACCTCAGGATCTGATAATTAGGCTGTAGGCTAAGTTCCTTGACTTCTAAACCTGGTATAGTGTTTTTTATATATATCGTTAGGCCGCCCTTGGCCCTTCCATATGAGCCTGCAACTGCTGGAGAAAAGTATGTTTTATAACCTGTCATATGCAATTCATTAGTGGTCCATGTCTCCTGCAAGGCTATGACATGATAGTCCTGCAGAAAGTCCATTGCACTTCCATCCATTATTTTCGAGCGTAAACCCGCTATGTTCCAGGACATAATTTGTAGTGTTAGAGCGTCCTTTCTAGGATCGCTGATGTTTTTAGCACTGACTAATTCTTCTGCGGGTAAAATCTCCCGGACTTCCAGAGAACAATTTCCCGGAACTAAAGATCCGCTACGGGGACTATTGCCGTGGGCAGTAATATCTGCTCCTCCAATGAAAGGGAGAGTAGGGGATTGTAAGTAATTACTGTTTTCAAATTCTTGCCTTTCTATATCAACGCTCAGTTTAGCTACCTCTTTGGGCGTGATGAATACTGGAGAAATGGATTTTTGGAACGGGGGCTCAACTTCGATGAGTCAATCTACACTTTCCAGATCGTAAAGTGGGAGGAAGTGATTAGAAGTAGGCACGCTATATTCCTGATAAGGATAGAGATTCGCTTTATGGGGTGCTGCGAGGGGCCTTTGATAATGATAATGGGCATTATTCTGGGGACCCCTAAAAAGAGGTGGGTTGGGGATATAGTTGCAAGGATGAGAGAAAAAAGGTTGATAATTGGGTTCCTTCCAACCTACAAGAATGTCTTTTACAGGAAACGGTTTTAGTTGGGAAATCAATTCTTGTGGGTAAAAATAATTAACATAATGGGTAAGAATGCCGTCCCCCCCTCTAGCTTCATGCCAGTCACCAACATATCTGACTGCTCTGTGATCCCTAAAATTTATGATTATGACATCCCCCTTCCTGTCTTTTGGTCTTGATCCCACCCAAGACGTGCGTCTTACCATTAAAATTTCTCCATTTATGTGCGCTGGAAGGGGTCTGTTTTGTTTTAACCAATATATAGTTTTGTTTCTTAGGGCGTAATAGTCCTCCCTTGTTCCTTCTGGGAGTTGTGGTACTCCCGTCATTATGATAGTATATGGTGCTGATTCTGGGGGTAGGTCCACTCTTCTACTCAGAAGAGTGGAGAGTGGCTGATTAGGATCCTCACCATTTCCGTTCTCTTGTCTGTTTTTTAGAGGGATGTTATTAATAGCCATAAGGGTTTTATTCCCTACTACTTTTTCGACATTTCCTATTTCATCGATTTTAGTGTTATCAGCCCTCTTTGTTTGTCTTCCTGATTCGTTACCACAGGAGTTAGTGGCACCTTTGCCTTTGATTTATTTAGCGGACTTTCCCAGGGATTTTTTACCCAAAACATTATGCCTATTTGTAACGATGCCACTGGTTGATGGTTGTTCTAAGGGCCGGATGGGAGAAACGTCTGAGTCAGACGGGATGTTTTTTGTCTGCACTCTAGCTAGTTCGGTTAGAACTTCACTATTCTCTTGCTGCTTTTTGCCCAAATCGTCAAGGTGCTGAGTCATTAATCTAGTCCTCTCTAAGAGAGGAAGTAATAGGGACTTAACCATGATCTCAATTTTATTAAGTAGTTCACCCACAAAATCCTGACCAGATACAAGCCCTGTAGTAGTGGTGATTACAGGTGGATTAGTTATTTCCATGGACTCTAAGGATGTTAGCTTTTTAGGTTGCGATTTTGCTTTCTCCTTTTTTGTCCTAGATGATGTAATGGATGAACCTCGCCTCTTTCTTACGTTAAGCCTGGGGTCAGGGGGCCCTAAACTCGATGGGGACGATATGTCCAAATTTGGCGAGTCTGATAACCCAGAAATGGTTGAACTCTATGTATGAACAGGGTTAAGGATCGCAGGAGAGCGATTAGTTTCAGTATTCATTCCTTCCCGTTCAAACATGGAGTAAGAACCAGGAACACTTATCTCCTTCGCTGCCACCCCAGGGGAAAGAACATTCCCAATTCTACCCAAGGAAAATAGTTTACCCGTTAACAAGTCTAGTGAGAGTCGCTTCTCTGTGTCCGCAATCTCCTTTTCCAAAACTGTGGTCACACGTTTAAAGAAATGATCAATAGTGCCGGTAACCAAGCCTTTAGATGTATTTACCAATAGGGTGCTGGATTTCCCAGAGCATGTAGACATTTTCAGGGACCGTAGTGAAGGGTAACCCTAAATAAATTGTCGACAATGGCAGTATGATATCGTTATGACTTCAAATTTGGGAATACGCAATTGGCAAGTCTAAGGAAAAGTTATGGGGGTGGCCCGGCCCGTCCTCAAACGTCCTCAGACGGCCCGCCCTTTGCCCGGGCTTAGCCCCGGTCTGCGCCCCGCGTACGCGGGAATCAGTGTTAGATATATCACCTGAGGGGGAGGGGCCGGGAAGAGGCGCCAGGTGCGCTGCGGATTTGAGTTGCAGGGCAGCCTGGGCCTCGCAGTCCCGGGACGGATATTCAGTTCCAGAGTATGTTGCGCTATGGGAACTCTTCTTCCAGTCTTTTTAAAAAGCTCCAGTAAAAACTTCCATTAAAAAGGATTTCTGTCACTCCTCCGTAGTGTCCTCAGCGTTTGCCAACAGCCACAGTTCCCGACTACGAGTGGCTCCCGCGAAGCGGGGGCCGCGAGTTGTTTTGAAGAGCCTGGTAACGAGGGGAGGGGCCGGGAAGAGGCACCAGGTGCGCTGCGGATTTGCGTTGCAGGGCAGCCTGGGCCTCGCAGTCCCGGGACGGATATTCAGTTCCAGAGTATGTTGCGCTATGGGAACTCTTCTTCCAGTCTTTTTTAAAAAGCTCCAGTAAAAACTTCCATTAAAAAGGATTTCTGTCACTCCTCCGAAGTGTCCTCAGCGTTTGCCAACAGTCACAGTTCCCGACTACGAGCGTCCACTACAAATCTGAGGTACTTTCTGTGAGCATGGTGCACTGGGATGTGGAAGTATGCGTCTTTCAAGTCCAGAGTGGTGAGGAAGTAGTTTTGGGAGAGGAGCGGAAGTACCTGCTGAAGCGTTACCATATGAAAATGGTCTGAGTGTATGTATGTGTTTAGGGGCTGGAGATCTAGAATAGGTCGTAGAGTCTCGTCCCTTTTTGGTATGAGAAAATATAGGGAGTAGACCCCCATATTTTGTTGATTGACAGGAACGTGTTCTATTGCCTGTTTTTGTAGGAGGGAGATTACCTCCTGCTTTAGTAATTTTTAATGTTCTTGTGACATTGGGCGTTGACTGGGTGGAATGTTTGGGGGGTAGATGTTAGCTCTAGGCAGTAGCCTGACCGAATTATTTGGGTCACCCATTTGTCTGAGGTGATGGTCTCCCAGACATGAAGGAAATTTTGGAGTCTGCCCCCGACCGGAGTGGAATGGTCTGGGGGGAGCGGGGGAAATTCATTGGGTAGGAGGTATGGCAGAACGGGCGTTGTTTGTTTTTGCCTCTGCCCTTGTTGTTGTTACCCCTGTAGCCGCCTCTTTGGTAACCTTTTGTAAAGGTGGTCTGAGTAGGGGATTTGTATGATGTGGACGCTGTGTCTGAGGAGTAGCCTCTGGATGTACTCCGAAAGGAGGAGCGGCAAAAGGAGCGTCTGGGCGGCTGAGACTGTAAGGCCCCCATGGATTTTGCGGTATCCGTGTCTTTTTTCATCTTTTCTAAGGCCTCATCCACCTTTGGCCCAAATAGATGTTCCTGGTCAAAGGGGTGGTTAAGGATGGAGGCTTGTACTTCTGGTTTAAAACCAGATACCCTTAGCCAAGCATGGCGACGGAGAAGGACGCTGGTGTTGATGGACCTGGAGGCTGTGTCTGCTGCATCTAGGGCACAACGTATGGAGGAATTTGTGATTGTTTTACCCTCTTGAATTAACTCGTTGGCCCTAGCTTTATATTTTTCAGGGAGATGGTGCATTATGCTTTCTAACTCGTCATAATGAGCCCTGTCATATCTGGCCAGTAGTGCCTGAGTGTTTGTTATACGCCATATGTTGGCCGCCTGGGATGCTGTGCGTTTGCCTGATGCATCTAGTAGTTTTGATTCCTTGTCAGGTGGTGGTGCATCACCTGACGCTTGTGAATTTGCCCTTTTACGTGCCGTAGATACTACTAAAGAATCTAGTGGCGCTGGTCGTCTGATGTAAGAGGGATCTGAGGGAGCAGGTTTTTTTTTTTTTTCAATACGTGGGTTAATGACCCTGGCTCTAACTGGGTCCTTAAAAACGTCTGCCGCATGCTTTACCACCCCTTTGAGCATGGGCAGTATGGAGGTGGACCTATGCGAGGTATCAAATGTGTCGAGGAGGAAATCTTCCTCCACGGGGTCGGTATGCAAGTCCACCCCGTGATAATGTGCCGCCCTTTGCAGAAGATGGTTGAACCCTAATGAATCTTCTGGTGGAGATGGTCTATAAGGGTAAAGATAGTCTTGTGGGACGTTGGGGATATCTGGAACATTGTAATCGTCCCATGGATCTGGGGATCCTGTAGGGGTGGGGTCCTGTGGCACATCTCCTATATCATGATATGGGTCCCCCTGATCATCATCGTCTGGAGACGGGGTCGGAGAAAGATGAGGTGGAGGTGGAGAGGGCGGAGGTGGGGAAGGAGGAGGAGGTGGAGGGGGAGGGGGAAGGTATTCTGAACGGAGAGGTAGCAGAGTCCTTCCTCTTTGGAGGTGGAGCAGGCTTCTCCAAATGTCTCTTTTTGGTAGAGTGTCAAATGTCCAGTTTTTGGATCCTTGGTAAGAGTTTTTTGAAAGGGATCCGGTGTAAATAGCTCTGGTGAGGTTATTTGCACCGTCGGCGCCGGGGCGATGTCTTTTTAGGTTTTTCCATGCCGGTTTGTTGCTTAGAACGCGGCTTGGGACCCTCCGGTCTCTTGGTCGGCGCTGAGATGGTCTTCGGCTTGGAAGTGTTGGCGCCGGTGGCCTTGTGTGGTTTGGTCTGTACCGAAGATGGCGTCGGTACCGAAGATGGCATCGGTACCGAAGAGCTGGGTTTCGACGCCGAGGGCTTCGGTGCGGAGCTCAGTGTCGAGGTGGAGGCAGGTTTCTTTTTCGGTGCCGAAGTGTGTTTCTCGGCACCGGTGGTAGGCTGGCTCGAGCCGCCGGAAGGCTTACTTGGCTTCTTCACCGGGCCCGAAGGTGGGGTGTGTGAAGCAGTGTCTCTGGTCTTGCCTAGGCCCGGAGGCGAAGGCGTGACCCAAGCCTTTTTAGGTGTCGCGCGGGTGTGGGTGGGGGTAGATTGGTACCCACGACCCTCTGCGCCGGAGTGATGTCTTCCACATCTGACTCGTCGGCCTCGGAAGCACTGACGAGGTCCTCTTCGGTGCGATGATGTTCCGGATCGTTGATGTCGTCTCCGAAGATGTCAACTGGAATGGACGTCGAGGAGTGTGCCATGTTCCTTCTGGATCTTCGGTCCCGAATAGTCTTTTTGGATCAGAAAGACTTATGGCTGGACAGTCTCGAGCCTCGTGTTCAGGGGAGAGGCCGAGGTTGCATACCTCATGAAGATCGGTGTGGGGAAATTTGGACCCACATCGAGGGCACTTTTTAAATGGAGTTCTTTCCATGAGCCGGGACCGGAGCTTGGGTAGGCCCAAAGGCCGCCGTTGACGACTGGAACCGAAGGTTTGTGCCGATGAGAAGGCGCGTTGATTGAAGAGATCGTGATTGAACAATACAGCGAATTGGGGGAGGATTGTGCGCCGATCGTCGAACTGGAAGCTGTTCGGAACCGGAGCGCGAAGATTACATCCGAGCCCAATGGCGGAAAAAAACAATCTGAGGATGGAGCCGAAGCCCATGCGCAATACGATCCAAAGGAGGAGTCACCGACCTCGTGACTTCCAAAGACTTTCCAAGAGGAAAAACAAACTGCAAACATCTGGGCCCAACACCACATGGCGATCTATGCAAAAGTGTGTAATCTGCAGCTCATATGCCTCGAACAGAAAGGTTTAAGCCTGGCAAAAGGTGTTTTTTTGTTAGGTCAAATGGCAGTTTAAAAAAGCACACAGGCTGCAATGGTAGGCTGAGACATGCTTAAAGGGCTACTTGAGTGGGTGGCACAATCAGTGCTGCATGCCACTAGTAGCATTTAATTTACAGGCCCTTGGTCCACGTAGTAGGACTTTACTAGGGTCTTACAAGTAAATTAAATGTGGCAATTGGGTGTAAGCCAAGGTTACCATGTTTAAAGGAGAGCGCCCAAGCACTTTAGCACAGGTTAGCAGTAGCAAAGTGCACAGGGTCCTAAAAGCCAACAAAAACTGGTTCAGAACACAGGACAGTGAATGTAAAATGTTGGTTGATGACCCTGCAGAAAGGGCCAAGTCCAACATGAGCTGGTCACGAACCACCCTGAAATGCCAATGGACCACCATCAACGCATTCCAATTTCCTTGGGATTTACTTTTTGAACTTAACGTGTGGATATCTAGGCTTTTTAAGGGGTGCAAAACGTTAAGGTTCAAAATTTCATGTTGGGATTCGCATTCAATATTGGGTGCATTTAAGAAACCTATTTCTGAACCATTTGAAATGGTCAGAGAAATTCTGGTAATTGAAGGTGGTTTTCTTGATGGCTAGTTACTGCAAGACGAAGTGTTTTGTTGAGTAACCCTCCTTCTCTCAAAATATTTGATGACAATATATATTGTAATGAGGTTGAGTTTGAAATGTGCACCTATGGTCAATTTAGTGTTTCATAGACTTCAGTACATCGTTCTTCCAGAATTAACTCCAGACAGCTTCAGAACAGTACTCTACATTTGTAAGATGTAGTCACAGCAGTCAAACTTTATTTAGGTGTATATCGTTCAGGGAGAGTGACCGTATGTCAATGTTGGACAGGCTAACAGAGGTTGTAAGTTTTTGTCTACTTTGGGTCAATGGACTCATTTCTATTGCCTACTCAGGAGCAGATTGTGCGCTTCCAGACTTTGTACAGGCTCATTCCTTAAAAGGATGAGCAGCTTCATAGGCTGAATGGGGAAGAGTCTCTGTTGCATATATTTGCGTGACAGCAACTTGGGAAAGTCCTTCTATTCCTACTATTTTAGATCTAGCCAAGTTACTGAACTGCGGTTTGGTACTTCTGCTTCATGAATCTTGTGGTGTATCTTTTTGTTTTTATAAGGACATCTATAGCTCTGGCATGTCTGCAGTGTGGAAAGGAAACAGATTTTGGCCCCAGTTCAAAATAAGCAAAATCCTCATGGAAGTTGCACAGCTGACAGACATATAGAAAGAATGCCCAACAGATCTACAAACTACCTTTGCACGATCACTTTTCTGCAAAGAAAATTAGTGTTTCCTGACTAAAGTTTAACAGTTCGAAAACTTATCACACAACTGTCCCACACCACAATGAAAGGGCCTTTCACATAGGACCACAGAAATGCAGAGGAACATAGTATATGTGAATGACAGTAATATATTTTATTAATTTATGAAGCACATGCATACCTAAGGCTTTATGGCACTGTGAAAACTTGACTAAAGGAACAATCCCAACTTAGTTAATTTCAAGAACAGCAATCTCTTCCCAAAGGTTAGTCAATCAGGTGAGGTAAAGAATTCATGTATTTAGTTTCCTTTCTCCGTCCGAACCTTATGGAAGCATACATGTACAAGAGTGACGTCAACAACTTATGTTCCATGCTAGGGGTAGTGCCAACACCCATAAATCAAAAAACATCGGGGCCTGCAGCCTGACATGCCTTGCTCACCATAAGACCACTGAAAAACTTCAACAGTGTTGCTAAGCCAACACAGGTGTCTTGTGGGCATAATGCAAACTTTCATAACTAAACTGCCAATTGCCGCTCTATAAACAATGAAGGTTGCACAGGATGGTCTATGGTAGGTCCAAGTACGGGCTGTTTAATAGTCCAATCTTGAGAGTGACATGAGCCCTGCTACAAGAGAATGTTCACTTTTCCATAGGCAGGGTAGAAGTTTGAGGAGAAAGAAAAAGTTTAACCATAAAAAACATTTCCACACTGAAATACCAGCCCTCATCAACTAGGTCTCCAAACCTAACCATCAACAATCGGTGCTGGTTCTGGGGTGGCAAACAAAAGCTGAGGCTAGAAGTTCAGGACCAAACGATGCATCACCACAGGCATGCATTTATATATTACTGCCATTCAACTTCAGAAAATTAAATTGCACCAATTCTGCCACTGCCTCAGGAGATTATTTCAGCATTAAGAAAGGTTGGAAGAACTCTTTCTTCTCTTAGTCTGGGCACCATAGGTATTGGTCAGAAATAAGAATCCAAAAGTATAAATCAGTTTGGCTAAAGAGATCACATATTTGTTACATAGTACTAGGCTAAGCAAGGTGCCTTGTGAGAGTCCATGTAACCTTCCTTCCACCACCATCACCATGTAAAGCTACATGGGACAGATCTGAATGCTCCCAACGTCAGCTGCTGAGAATTTTCAGTTAAAAAAAGGGGAGATCCAATTGAGGGGCGTATCCTCACAGTCAGCTTACATCAGGTAGAAGAGGAAATAGTCTATTGATGTGAAATCTGTGCTTCTCAATATCCTAATCTGCAGGGTATGCATAAAGAAGTTCTCTGTAACAGCAAGTTGAGCACAGTGTGTTAAGGCAAGCATAACTGATTGTTACTGTGGATTCAAGTATGTTATTTTCAAAGACTGCACCAACTGACAAAATCCAGAGCCCTTGTTTAATAAGTATTTTTTTTATTTATATTAGACACACATTGCTGTAAAAAAGATAACATGGAATAAACTTTTTTTTACATAGAATCAGTCAATTAATTATTAGATAGACAAGGTGTCACATCACAGGGCGTATGTATTTGTAGGAGCACTGCACCATGGGAATTAAGAGCACCAAGACCAGATATTTATAGATGTATAGGAGAAGAGTTGTGTTTGAAATTTGCATTTATTTTCCTTCAATTGAATGTTTCAATGAACAAAATAACCAAAATAGTACTTTTAATTAAAATCATTGTAGCTGCAAGAAGAATGTAATGTGCGAGATAACCAAAAAAATATTTCGATTCACTTAAATTGTATTTGCTGATGAAGGTGGATGATGTTCGGCTAGGAGTCCAAAACAAAGTTACTGGCTATGCATTTTGATAAAATAAAGTGAGATTACTCCAAAACGTTTACATTGGCAATCACATCCACTGTAACAAATGCTATTTAATTGGAAGGTAATAATACTGAAGCAATATTTTTATAGCACTTACATCAATCATCGTGCTATAAAACATCTGTGTATGTTAAACTTCTATATGTCAATGCAAGAGAATCCTTTTCAATTTTTTTTAGTATTTCCTGCTCCAGTCTCCAAGATGCAATTTGTCAATGCAGGTTCCAGTTTATATTGAATTCTGCTCTCAAAGTGCATCTTAGGTCATACCTCAGAGATCATACTAAAAATTGAACATCCAACATACAAAGCAACAGTTCTATACCCATTAAAGTGCTCTAAATGTGGTTACAAAATGGCAATTTTCTTACAAAACAGAATACATTATGAAATTTAGGTGTACAACAGTGATTTTAATTCAGGGACTAAGCGGCACATGAAGAGTTACAAGTATACTGCATTGTGCCAAAGCTTTTTAAAATAGAGTAAATCAGATTGTAGAAGAACACCATATTTTCAATCACACGGAATTTGTCAGTTCTAGTACAATCACATCAAATACGAAATGTGATGGATTCAGAGAACACGTCTTTCATAGTAGAGACCTAATGTTAAGCACTTTACCTGCCCATTTTAAATTAAATTTGATTGTTTATTAGTCAGACCTTCCTTGATGTTGTCCTGAAAGAGTCTTAAAACATTTGAAATGTGATTTGGCTAACAAGGTGTGTGCACCTACCATTAAAAATAAAACAAAACATGGTCTTAAAGTGCATGAAATGGGCAGAACACCTTTCAAACACGCACATCTTTATTTGCAATGTCCTTCCCATGGAATGCACATTATGGAAGTCATTTAAGAGTAGAATTTGTTAACTACATAAAGGGGTAAACAGTGAACTATAAAACATCTTGTAAACTGATATCAGTACTGCGTCCTAGAGGAGAGTTGCTCAAGTAAGGTTTTGTTTGATATGTTTATTCAATACTGGACAGGGTTAAAAAAAAAAAGTAGTCTCCTGTGACTGCAAGCGCAACAGAACCCCTTTAGATATTTCAGATCAATGGATTTTTTAATTTACAAGTAGTTTTATATGCATGCTCTGCTGAGCAGTATGCTGTCAACCAAGTTGGGACGATGGAATAACCAAGTGAGGGAAACGTAACATTACTTAAAGTGTCAGCAGAATACAAACCTGGAGCTATTTGAATACATAAAGCACTTTTGTCTTGGCTCTATACCATTTGGGACTCTGCCTATTCAGACTGAAAGGTTAAACTGGGAGAAGCAATGTATTCCAGTCAATGAAATGTTCAATTATATGAAAATAAAAAAAATCATAAGAAATAAGTCTCCCAGGAAATACCCAACTTGATAGCCCCTATCTCTCGGGGGAACTATTGTTTGTACATGTACAAAACTACTGAACTCTGTAGAATTGGCTACATTTTCAACAGTTCACACCTCTGGAAATTGGGACCAAAACATTACAAATAAAAGATAAAGTTTAGCTGACCGGCAAAACTGTCAAGTTGTAGATAGCTTCCATCGCCTATGAATCATACAAGCAAATGAAAAATATAAAGTAGTCCAAAAATGACAACTGATGAAAGCAAAGCTCCTGAAACACAATGCTACAGTTTTAATACAATTATAGAAAGAAATGCTAAATGCTTGACTTTTAAGAAAAGCTAGTTACAAAATCAGCTAACATTTTAAAAATAATACATTTAATATATGTAACCAATAACTAATATTGGGTATTTGCCAAGGTTTTTGCTTTGCACAATTTATATGTCCTATGGAGTTACCCAACGCATATATACAATTTAACATAGTTAAGAGTATGAAAATACCAAGGGATTCTTTTGTACAACAGAGCAGGTTACCCCCAGTTTGCTGCTGCTTAAAAAAAAAAAAAAAAAAATTTTGTTGAACCATCTAAAGACTCTTTCTATGGGAGGTTCAAGGAGACTAATTACTAAAGTATACAAAAAAAAGGCAAAAGAAAAAAAAAAAAGATCACAAGCTAAGAAGCGTATAAAAACACAAAGCACAAAATGAGCACATTTTGGTTTTGAAAATAACCCCTGAGATAAAAAAAATAAAAGAGATAAGACACCGACGTGAAGAGGAAAATTGCTAAACGTATATAATGTATAGTGGTTTGTAAACACCCTATAGAAAGCTCATCATACAAGCATGTAATGGCTCAGCACATCCCCAAAAATGAAGCCACAGAGAGAGTAGTTCACAAGGGGACATCTAAAGGGCTGTCATCGATTACTGCTTCTTGTTTCTTTATGAAATATTAAGCAGAACCATCAGTATGGTTTTAATCAAAACACAGAGTTGTTGCATATGTGCAAGACTATGGATCGCACATGCACATTGGTTCGCTCATGTTCTTTTGCCATAATATCAGCTAACACATCTTCATTATGCTATTACATTTTTTAATGAAAGATGAACCAAGTATATTTGGTTTAAGATACAGGATTACCTGGGGAGAAATGAATCTATGACCGTGGGTTATAGTTCAAATGATGCCGATATCTAACCAATTTACTTCTATCTGTTTAGGAAGAATATGGCAAAAAAATTACTTGATAGAAACAATCAAAATATCAACCCAAGTAATTCTTATTGAAACTTCGAAGCATAAAGCAAAAGCATAAACATTCTGCATACCAAGAACGGAGTCACACTAAGAAGGCCAAGCACTAGAGAATTGAAATTCCAGACCAAAATGTATTTTCTCTTGTTAGAGCCCATGCCCCGCAACACGATCCATCAACTGTTGACTCACCAATGATAGACAACCTTTCAAGCACTCCTTTAGACCAACATGAAGGGCATGCTTACATTTTATAAGCTCCAATCACAGGACAATACCAACTCTCATAAGGCGGAACGCCGGTAATGTGGTAGAACACCTGGGTGTGGAACATTCAATAAGCAACCCACTTTATTATGTCCAATGACCACTGCAGCTATATATCACACCTGAAAGGCTACACTTTATTGGAAGATCAGATATCAGACGTGTTGTGACTTCTAGATATTCATCAGTTATTTTGTTAATGGAGGATTTTCCCAACTTGAGACAGACAAAAAGCAGACAACCGTTCTACTACAGTTGCTCCTCCAAACCTAAAAACCAATGAGAATGTCATTTTTCAAATAGGTTTTGGCCTATATTTTGCACTTGCAGAGAGACAATATATCCCGCAGCCCACTGCATGGATTGAGGTGATCACCATGTGCCCGCAGAATACTAAATCTTGCTGGAGCCCTCGTCAAATAATTGTCTAGCAAAATACAGACAGTGAATTTTACTTAACATATTAGAATAAAGAAACCAGTGCAATAGGACAGATAGCTCTGATGTATATGCTGCAGAGATTCTCAATCATCTGCACCTGAATTAAACAGTGATGAGCATGGTCTTAACCTCCACCTAGAAGTGATCAGCTAGAACAGAGAAGAGTAAAATTCTCTTATGTGAAAAGATTCCAGATCAGGTCTTTTTGTACTGTTCATAGTCATTATGTACCTACTTATATGCACATATATAAATGTTTATCTGTTATTAACAAAACCTTCTTTCAAGTATGCTAAAGGTTTCCCAAACATCTATGTGGCATAAATGCTGAAATATCTGGCAGTGCTGGAGATCAGCTTGGTACAACAGTGGTGAGCAACCAACAAAGGCAGGCTACCCAGTCATTAGACATTCCCATCAACGTAACAGAAATCAGACAACTTAACTTAAAATGGTAGCAAACACAGCATGGCAGCGTTTATTAAGTTATCGGCCCAGTATCGAAATGTGGGAAAATGGACATCTATCTTACCCTGAAAAGCAGTTTATATTACACAAACAACTGCCAACTGTACTTGAAGTGATACTACATGTAACTGACACATGCAGATTTGAATTCGGTCTCCTATGAACCTCTGCTTGAATATTAAAAGTCTCAACTTCAGGTTTGATTGTGTTGAGAGGCATGGGGGGTGGGGGGGACGATACCTTGCATGGATAACTTCTGCATGAGCCGTCTTCAAGTATCATGTTTTATATACAATGAAGCTAGAAATTGCAATGGTGGCAGCAATATATTCAAGCCAGAAGGAATCCAATGGGCACGTTTTGCTGCTCAACCATGGTAAACTACTTGTGTAAGCATAATACCAGCAATAGCTATTGCCTACATAGAACCTTCCAACTATGTGTCATTAAGAAGCAAAGATTTGATAAAAAATGTATAAAGCATCATTAGCAATGCAAATAAACAGTATAGAAACAATACGTTCTTTGGACAAATTTGCAAAGCAAATGCCCAAACACTACAAAAAGATTTAAAAGAAAAAAACATAGGAGAGAAAACATTTGTTGACCGAGTGGTTCATCTGAATTTGGTATGAACCATTACTGTGCCAACCAGGTCTTTAAAAGCAGTTGTAGCATTCTGAAGCATATTAAACAAAAATATTCCCTTTTAACACTGATCTCAAGAAGTGCTAATCGTGAACGTCTTCTGTATAATGTCACCATCAACAACAATTTTACCATCCCTGTACGAAAGCAGACTTCAATCCCAAGAAACTACAGTTTGCTTGTTAACCTCTTAATTGATCAAACAAAATACACAGACTTGTAAACACGATTTTAAGTATTAGTTAAAGACAAAAGGACTGTGTAAACAATAAGACTGATGCAATAGGCATTAAAAGGCTAAAAACGGATGTGCAAAGTTAAATCATAGCAGCGTTGAAAACAAGCAGTAAAGCAGAAAATTGAAAAAAATATTAAGACTTCAGCATGTCTCCACTTCATTGTTTTCACTTCTGCGAGAAGGAGCCAGAAAGAGCAACAGGCCTTGGGGGCTAAAACTCCACATCGGCATTGGACGGTTTGTTGGACTTGGCTCAAGTTCAATAGAACTCTCCACAGCAGCACGACAGTCTGGGTTCTGAGGCACTGCAAACCCTGTGCTTCAAAGAAGCAGAGAAAGGGTCTTCTAAGTGAACTGTAGTCTATGGTTTGCTTCATCAAAGCAGCACGCAACGAAAAAAGCTGCTCTTCTTTGAACGGTTTTCTGTGATTTTCACTGGCCCGCCTCCACCGGGCGAAACACTGTCGTTCTGAAACAATTGAAACACAAGAGGATTATTAACATTTGAAGCTTCTTTTCAACAGAGTGTACACTAACTACATGAAGCAAGTACCCAATAGCTCCAACTGCTATGGAGCACAAATAAATATCAGACCATCTACTGACACCTGCATGAGAAATTGGCATTAGTGGAAGCCTTTTTTAGGTCTCGCCTAGCGTTGCAGCGCATGCGCTGCACGCTCGGCGAGACAGTTAGAGAGGAGAATTGAGAAGGGGGCTTGAAGCCCCACCCCTCATTTTCATTGGCTGGCGTCCGGCCCAGTCCTTGCGTCCAGCTCAGTCCCTCCAGGTCACGCTCTTGAGGCCCTGTCCCAGCTGCAGCGCTCACTCCCCGTACCTCACACCCCTCACTCTCCGCAGGACTCTCTTCCCCTCTCTGGAAGACTTTGGGGCTCTCCGTCCAGGCTCTTCCCTCGCCCCTTCTCTCTCTGCATTCACCCCCGTCTTGCTCCGCACCCTCTTCCTGTCCCTCCAACACCCCCACCTCCCTTCCCTCCTCAAGCCCTCCCGCCTCTTATCTCAGGCGCCAGCTCTCGCAGCAGGCGCTTTCCTCTTTGTGGTGTAAGTGTAACTATATAGCGCTTCCTCCTCCTGACGAGGCGCTGAAGCGCTTTACGGAGTGTGCCCGCCTCTTCCTCTCCCCATCTGCTGCTCTAGCCTCTTCCTCATCTCGGGGTCTCTCCACTCAATTTTTCAACACCCCCCACCAACATCCGCTGCCTCCCCATAGTCTTTCCTCTTTCTCCTCTACAACCCCAGAGTCCTCTGACCTCTTCCTCACCTCTCCGTCTCATGCCCCCCACCTCTCCCGCCGTCTGGTGTTCCATCCTGGCCATCTCCCTTGGGGGTCTGCTGAGTGCTCCCTTCCTCTCTTAAAGGGCCAGTGCCCGCATTCTTCACTCACCTTCCCCTCCCCCCCCCACCGTTTCCATGGCTGCTCTGCATTCCTGCCGCCCTGCCCCTTCCGTTTCCATTCCACAGAGAGGCCCAGCTTCATGTGGGGTAGGCAGGGGGCCCTCAGTCTACACAGAACCCTGCGACGTCAGCCTGCGCCCCGATGAAGTAGCTAAAGTCCCAGGCCTCAGAGTGCTGCTCCATCTCAGTTTGGGGGTGCTGAGGGGCCACTAACCAGCACGGCACCGCGGGCGGTGCAGCAGAACAGACAAAGATCTGACATGGGGAGCCTAGGGGCCCTCTAGTCCCGGGGTCTCCAGATTAGTCGCGGGACCCCGCCTGGGTCATATGAGCCGCTTCATCTCTGGGAGCTGCCCTGACAATTGGACACTATTTATTCCTTTGCACAATAACACCAACAGTCACCCCAGTCCTGCTCCGCACCCTCTTCCTGTCCCTCCCACACCTCCCTTCCCTTCCCTCCCCAACCCCTCCCGCCTCCTCTTAACTCAGTCGCCAGCTCTCACAGCAGGCGCTTTCCTCTCCGTGGTGTACAGTAAGTGTAACTATATAGCGGTTCCTCCTCCTGATGAGGCGCTGAAGCGCTTTACGGAGTGTAGCCGCCTCTTCCTCCCCCATCTGCTGCTCTAGCCTCTTCCTCGTCTCAGGGTCTCTCCTCTCCATTTTTCAACACCCCCCACCATCCCCTTTCTCCCCTACAACATGCGACATGGAAGGGATGGCAGGGCACAGACAGTGTCAGCCACATAGAGGCTGACCTGTCTGAGACGGAGTCAGTCACATCTAAGAGTCGGCTCTGATGGGACAGTGTGACTGAGAAAGAGTCAGTCATGTGTCTGACACTTTCCTAGTAGGCCACTGGAAGCTAGGAAAACTGCTGGCACGTGATTAAACACTGAGTGAGGCAGGGATTGGAGAAGGTTCTTCTTTGTCCAGCTTGCAACCGAAAGGCTGGTGGTGCTGGGGCACAGTCAACCGCTATAAGGCTGGTAAAGTCAGTCACAAGACAGGAAGTAGACGGACTGGGGCAGGGTCGCTTGCTAAATCCCTAAAAGTGAGGGAAAGTCAGCCACGTGCCTGACTCAACTGCAACAGCGTGACTGAGTTGGGGTTGTGTAATCCTTCCTCCTATCAACCTTCAAAATGATGGTCGGTCGGGGAGGGAATCAGTCAGGCTTCAGCCAAGTTTGAACGGGATCATTCAGACCCAAAGCTTCAGTGTGCCTGCATGTGTAATCACGTGCTTTGGTGCACCCATGCACCTCTATGTATTAGTGTGTCTTTATCACGGGGTGCATGTGTTTCTCAGCGTGTGCATGCGGATGTGCCTGTTCGTAGTGCGGTTTCTATGTATGTCTGTATGCGGGCTCAACAGGGGGTAAAAGACTGCCATTTACAATGCCATTACTTGATTAATGCTTCACGAAGGAAAAAAAAACAAAAACATTTTCAATGCCAATAGCTCAAAACAATGTCAATGCTGCTGTTGTAAAAAGGGGATGTTCACGGATGCAATTTGTATACCACAAATCCACCAAAGGTCTATCCTGGGCTGAAATCATTAATAAAGTGCTGCACGTGAGAAAGGTGGAATCAAAGCCCTTATCCTGGCCCTCCACTGTTAACCCAGAATTTCAAAAGACTCCTCTTGAACCAACTGTACATTAAGGTTACATTTTCTTCATGCCTGAATCACAATATAAGTTTGAAACAGCCAAAAAGTAGAATGGTGGAGCATTGCTTACGTATGATCACTTATGTCATCCTTTATGTGCGATACATTTTTTTCAGCGCAGGAAATGTTAGCTGCTACTGCTGACTAATATACTGAACAACCAATGTAGGTGACTAGAACTGCTCATGGAGATAGCTCGCAGAGTGTGAATTTTGTGAAGTGAATGCAATATAAAGCTAATCATGCAACCTTACGAAGTACTTGGTGAGAAAAGGAAACATTACTTACTTTTAACAGGTGTTCTATGGCTTGATGTTCGTGCCTAATCCGAACATCTATGACTAGTTCGGGATACAATTTCCACATTTTAGAAAATTAACCTCATTAGTAGTGCTAGCATAGAAGCTTTGTGCAAAATGTACCCGGACGTTGTACTTTTTAAATTATTTGCAATGGGACAGAGAGATTTTGTAAAGAGTTTTGTCGTGTGGGTGGATTTTAAGAAAGCTCCAAAGTTCAAAATGCTGGCTAATTGCTGGATTCGTGCTACTTGTGAAGACAATATTCCATTGGCATGTGCCTTCAGAATCATGACTAACACTAAACAGCATTATGAATTATATAGACCTAATGAGAGCCATCGAAGGGCTTGCTACAAATTACCATTTACATCTTGAGCGGTCACTTGAAATAAATCCACATAACTGATGACTTCAGTAATTTTTCATATCTCCTTAGTGGACCTTGGAATCAGTATAACAAAGGACCAGCTCAAGTCACCAGATGATGAACCTTTATTTGTGTTGCTTCCCTAGTTCCGTCATCTCCGAAACCATTTGTTTCTCGACCCAATGAGTGAGAGCAAACAAACCTTAAATGTAAAAAAAAATGTAAATTGATACTTGTATAGCGCACTACTCACCCACAAGGGTCTCAAGGCGCTTGTACGAATACCGCTGTGGAACCCATCCTGGCTTTCCCTGTGAGGCGTCCACTCCTGGGCACCCCCAAGGTGGAGGCCAGGCATCCTTAGCGTTGTGGGGGCCGTTGTGGAGATTAGGCAAGCTATTGCCCAGAGTTGCAGAGTGGGACTCCATGATTGGAATGGCACCGAGGCGAGAATGATCAGGTCCGTGGAATTTTTGAGCGCAAGACCCGCCGAGGCGGGGAATTGAACCCTGGTCCCGGGATAGACCTCTGCATCAGGGTCTGCCACTCTAATCATTGAGCCACACTTCTCCAGCAAACCTTTTAACCCTTCTCTTAGACTGGTCAGGCTCTCCATGATAGCACGGTCACCTCTGGGACCGATTTTTTTCTTCTGTTTTTTTGATAAACTTTATTGAATTTTAGGCCAGCCGGGCTGGCAGAGATGAACATAAGGCACACGCGTAACATTACAGAATGGAGTATACAGTTTTACAGGGTAGGAACACCCAATCAGTATTTAACAGTAAACACGAAGAATATCCACTAGTACAAACCCATAGTTAGTTAAGCAAGCTGAATTAGGGGACATCTATCGTGCAACAATGTCACGCTTCACCACCAGGAGGGCTGTGCCCAGGATCGCCTTTCCGGGGTCCTCGTACCTCAACAGCCCTCAAATACCCCAAGGAGAACCATATCTCAGGTCACCTTGGTCCAGTACTGATGCACCATTGCACAGATCCATACCATATTATAGAAATCTGCTGGATCAACTCCGCATCAAGGATAGTCAGTGGTGGCGCGTAAGCCTGCACGATACAGGTGAGTTGGACAGAGGTATGCTAAGTAAAGATAGTAGGTTTGAACAAGCCATTATCGGGAAGAGAAGGTACGTTCACAAGGGCATCCATCAATTGTCATCCTCTACAGAGCCCTTTCAGCTCTCCCAACGGGTTCTAAAATAGTCTAATAAGCCAGGGATGTTGATAATGAGCATGCAGTAGATCTGAGAGATTCCTCCACGGCCCAGGATTCCCATAAGCAACTTAACTTTGTAGAAGATTGAACTCCGGGAGAGCATCGGTAGACGGGGAAAGAGTGTGGACAGCATGTCTGAGTTTGAGAGATTTATAAATTTGGGAATGTGTGAGGCTATATCTCTGCCGAAGATCCTGGAAGGAGCGTACGTGTGTCCCTAACCATAAATCTCCCAATTAAGTGATATCAATAAGATCCCAGGAGTAAAAACCGCAAAGTACTGCCACCTCTCTCAACCAGGTGCTGTGCCAAAGCGTAAACTGCTGCCTAGGTTTGTCCTTCCACTGCACATGTCAAAGGGCAGTTCTCCATGCAAGAAACACCACTGTGGGGGCTGGGGGGAGGGGGGGGACAGAAAGAGAAAGAGAGCGAGAAAGAGAGAAAGAGAAAGAGGGAGGGAGCGGGAGAGAGCGGCAGGGGGAGAGAGAGAGAGAGACACACCAGGGACCCATAGACCATGGCCTACAGATGGGAAAAGCCCAGCAATGAAAGTTCCAGGCGATAAGCGGGATCAGACCATCCCCCGTTAAACCTGTCGAAGGACAAGAAGGTGAGAGGACAGATAGTAAAGATGGAGGTTAATCATCGCCAGGCGACCATTTTAGGGGCCCATTGACAGTGCTCAAAAGCCATACGTGCTGTAAACCCCGCCACAGAAATGTTTTTGCAGCACCGTCCAGTTCATGGAACCACGTCCGGGGCAGGTGAAGTGGCAAATTGTGGGAGGATCATCATTTTGTAGAGGTCAATGCACCCCAGGACAATGAGGGAGAGTCTGCCATTTAATGAGGTCTGACTTGGCTTTCCAAACCAGAGGAAGAAGATGAAGGACTCAGGCGAGTTCTGGATGTAAAGCGGCCAATATGACCAAGATTTAAAGCGAAGCCGGCGGAGAGGAATAGTCGCCTGCCAATCGAAGCAATCTCTAGACAGCGCCAGGTGGACCAGCACCGATTTAGAGGGGCTCATTCGAAGACAAGAGGCTATTTTGAACTTTTCAAGCAATTGGAGACATTGGGACCCACTCAGAGCTAGGTTTGCAAGATAACAGTACTTCATCGGCATATTGAGCAGCGCAATCCAATCGCCCCTCACTCCAAAACCAGCCAGTATTTTGGAGATGTGTGCTGATAAACTGAGCCAGAGGCTCTATCACTAAGGCAACAAGGAGAGGAGGCAGCCCTATATCGTCCCTTGTTCTATGGTAAAGGTATCGGAGAGGACCCCATTAACCCAGACCCTGGCAGTAGGGTTTAAATAGAGGACCTGAACCATGCACCGGAATCGCAGTCTGAGGCCAGCACGAGTCCGTATCAATTGGAAGTAGTTCCAATCCACTGTGTCAAAAGTCTTCTTGTTATGTTATGTTATGTATTTGTAAAGCGCTCAACTCACCCTGGGGCATCTCGGCGCTGCATTATAGACTTAGCAATCCAAAACAGAAAATCGATTTAAAAAAAGGGCTAAAAGAAAATTAAAAAAAAACTGAAAGCCTTTCTGTTCTGAAACAGCTCATATCTGGGGATTGATCGTAAAGCATAGGGAAGCTGATTCCAGTATGTTGGTGCCAGGTATGAGAAGGATCTACCCCCCGTTCAGAAAAGACGGAAACGGGGGACTATCAATGGACCATGAGCGCTGGATCTAAGGTTCCTTGAGGGAGAGTATTTAAACAATTTTTTTTGTAGATCGAGAGGACCTCTGTTATTATAAGCGGTGTAGGTGAAGCAACAGATCTTAAAAAAGGATCTTTTTTTCACCATAAGCCAATGGAGTTCTCTGAGTAATGGTAGAGAAGGAGTTCCTGCAGGGCGATTTAAGATCATCCTTGCAGCGGTATTCTGAACTACCTGTAGCTTGGCCAGGAGGGTCTCACCTACTTCTGCCATCAGGGCATTGCCGTAGCCAAACGGCTGGTGACCAAAGCCTGTACTAGAGTCCTACGATGGTCGGTAGGCATATAAGGAAGGATTTTCCTCAGAAGCCGTAGATTGTAGTAACATGAGGCGGATGTATTGACGATATGTTCTTTCATCGACAGAACCCTATCGATTTTTATTCCCAGGTCATTGACTGAAACCTTGGGGGTAGGGGCACCACCCAGTTGGGTGGGCCACCAATCATTTGCCCAGACCTCAGTTGCTTTGCCTAATAGCATGATCTTTGACTTGTCTGGATTTAGTTGAAGGTAGTTGGCAGTCATATATTGTCTTTAGGCCATTAGCAAAGCGGGTTTTCTCATTCTCTAAATTACCTCCAATAGTGAACATGAGCTGCATATCATCTGCATATGAGATGATCTCAAAACCCAGCAGTTCAACTATTTCGCCAAAGGAGACATATAGATATTGAAAAGGGTCGGACTTAAACAAGAGCCTTGCGGGACACCCCTCTTCAAAGGCATTTTCGGCGAGGAGTAAGGACTCAAAATAACTGTTTGAGATCTGTCAGACAAGAAATGCTTTAACCATTTCAGAGCGGTTCCTTTAATGCCCCCAGCGACTAGTCTCTCCGCCAGCTTTGTATGCGAGATGGTATCAAAAGCTGCGGAGAGATCTAGAAGAATCATTATTACTGAACCCCCTGCATCAACTGTTCGTCTAAGTGAGTCAGTTACTGCCAGTACCGCTGTTTCTGTACTGAAACCTTTCCGAAAACCCGATTGTGAGGGGTCTAGAATACCATTATGTTCAAGATAGGTGCAGAGTTGTTTATTTACAATGCCTTCCAGTTGTTTCCCCAATAATGGTAATAGGGAAATGGGGCGGTAGTTAGAAAGAATGGACGGGTCCGCTGAGGGTTTCTTCAAAATAGGCCGAACAGATGCCTCTTTCCAAGCCATAGGGATGATGCCCGTAGTTAGAGAGGAGTTGAAAATATCTCTAACAGCCGGAGCACAGCTGGTGGCTAAGAGTGCCATAGTTTTTGGGGGACAGAAGTCATTGGGGGAGCCTGATTTTGCTTTAGAAAGGCCATTTGTGACCTCTTCAATAGTAGCAGGTTCAAAATGCTCCAAACAGGCCTCATTTACTGTTGGGGCTTCACCCATAGGTTCAAACAACAGATCTTGGGTTGATGAGATCTCTGGAGGAAAGTTGTTGTAAATTGTGGATATCTTACCCTTAAAAAAGAATGCTAACGAATCACAGAGATCCTGAGATTCAATAAGTGGTTGCGCACACACTCTGGGAGATGAAAAATCTTTGACTACAGAGAACAATACTTTCGAAGAGTTACTAGCATGTTCTATCTGTTTGATGATTGAGGCACGTCTCGCTACTTTCAGATTTAGGTGGTAAATAGCCAGGGATTGTCTGAATAGGAGTCTAGATTGACATTACTTATTAGTTCTCCAAAGTCTCTCCAGGTGCCTACAATTGGCTTTTTCCCTTCTAAGCTCCTCTGTGTACCAGGGGCTACAAATTAGTCTTATACCTACACTCTGTTTAGATGGTATAACTACATCAAAAGCACTACGAAGAGCAATATTCAAATCTTTCAATTTTTTGGAAGGTTCAGGAAGATTAGTTTCCCCAGGAGGAGAAAAGGTTCTGTTAAAAGCATCTATAGATAGATTTCGCCACACTCTATATTGTCCCAAAGGTACTCTCTTCTGAGAATCACCCTTTATTTCCCAAACCTTGTTAGAGGTAAAGGAGATCATTGAGCTGTCCGACCAAGTCAAAGAATGGGGAGGGGCACATGTCAGGTGGTCATCGTTAGAAAATACTAGGTCTAATAGGTGGCCAGCTCGGTGAGTAGAGCCTACCACACGTTGAGTCAGACCTATCGAGTTCAGCGCCACTAAACGTTTATCTACCTCTGGATTTGAGGCATCTTCTGCATGAAAATTAAAATCCCCAAGGAGAAGAAAGGTATTGGATGCCACTACATGCAGCGCTATAAGTTCAACTAAGAGGTCCGGGAAGTTAGCTTTAGCTACAGGGGGTCTGTACAATAGGGCGCCATGCCAGGAGCTGGTGGAAGACTCGATAACCTTAAAAATTCCTAATTCCAGCCATTCATTTTGAATCGCAAACACCCAATTCACTTTGAGATGTTTCTGAAAGGCAATGGCAATGCCACCGCCTATTTTCCCTTCCCTATTTATATGTATGAATTGATAGTTATCTGGAATAGCCAAATAAACCTGGGGATGGTTAGTGGAGTTAAGCCAAGTTTCTGTGAGGAAACAAAGCAGGATTATTCGAGGTAACAAGGTCCCACATTTCAAATGGACGTTTGGCAAGGGACCTTACATTACACAATACATTTTTAGACCCCACAATAGAATGAACAGGGGTCATTTTCCCTTGAGGCAGGTCCCCTGAGTAAGTCCTCATGGAAAATCGACAAGTCTGACATACGACCGGGTCTTCTAATGCCCTGGGAAAAGTCTGATTGCAAATGATATGCTTATGACTCTTTTGGATCCAGGTGTCTTATAGCCCATAGAGATTCCACGGAGAATGTAATGTGGCTGCTACAACCGCTTACCAGGGAGATGGCGTCATCTCCTGCGGCTGGGCGCGGACGGGCGCAGACGGGCTTGCCTTTAGCGCGCCTTCGGCGCACTGTCTGCGCGCCCGCTGCGCGCGTCCGCTGTGCGCACGCGCAGTCATCGTCTATTTATAGCAGATAGAGACGAGCGACTATCGCGCTAACCATGCACCCCACCCAATATGTCAGCCTGATTACGTGTGCTAGTTCGTTCAAATAGTAGGCGCAGGAGCACAGTATATCAGACTGGTCACGGTAACACAGCAAAAAAAGATTAAAATACGACGCTAATTTCTTTTTAAAAGTGAAGGAATACCAGCATATGCAGTGCAGGAACTCCCGGCTTCCGCCTCAGGAGTTAGTCTATAGTGCAGCGCGCACGCGCAGTCCTCGTCTATTTATAGCAGATAGAGACGAGCGACTATCGCGCTAACCATGCACCCCACCCAATATGTCAGCCTGATTACGTTTCCTAGTTCGTTCAAATAGTAGGCGCAGGAGCACAGTATATCAGACTGGTCACGGTAACACAGCAAACAAAGATTAAAATACGACGCTAATTTCTTTTTAAAAGTGAAGGAATACCAGCATATGCAGTGCAAGAACTCCCGTCAATAAGGAACCATGCTAGATCTGGAGGCAATTGATGATGGTCAGCCAGGGCCACGTGAAGCTGACTGATACAGTGTCTCGTGCTACAGGATGGCATAAAGCTGCACTGGTCTTGAACCAACCCAGTCAGGACTTGTTTGTGCCTGTTAGCCAATATCGTTGCAAATATTTTCCTCTCGCAATTGAGGAGCGATATCAGGCGGTAATCTGCACACGTTGTAGAAGGAGAATGTCTCTTAGGTATTATTACTATGGTAGCCACATCCAACTCCTGAAGCAAACCTTATATTAAGACAAAAGATAAGGAGTAAGGGTTTCCCAGAACATAATATATTCCAGAGGAAAGCCGCCCGGACCCAGGAATTTTCCCAGGCGTTATACTGGACAGTGCCTCTGCAATCGCCTCTGCTGTATAGGGTTCGACCAACAGATGGAAGTCAGAAGAAGACAGCCTAGGGAGAGGGGCCCGAGTCGAGAAAGGAACCGGACATGGCTACGTTCCTGCCCACTGGTTTTGAGTATAATGTGTGATAGTATTGGGCAAAAGTTTGGGCTAACTCAGGGAGAGCTTGCCGAGAACGATCGGAGTCGTCCATAATCTCAGGGACAATACTGTTGGCTTGACGGTAGACCAACCAATACAGTAGTTTCCCGTTTTTGTCTCCCCAGCTGTAAATCCTGGTTGTCATAGCCCACGAAAGGTGTTTGGCTGCTTCAAGGGAGTGCAGACGAATAACTTTGCACATGAGACCTAACTGCAGAGAAAGATCTGCCTGCGGGTTAGACTAATTGTTGCGCCAGGCAATGGGCAGGTGCCTCTAATTGGGTAATAAGAGCAGAGCAGTCACGTTCCTGGGCTCTAATATAACTCTTAGCAAAGACTTGTAGTGTCACCTTACAGGCAGCCCGTAGGGTTCCTACTCATGTAACTGATCCTTCATTATTATGGAAATAAGCACGTTCAGACCAGAGTGAGTGGACAATGTTTTTATCCTGGAGATACCAGGCATTTAGCCTCCACATGGGGCTGAATTCCGATGGTGGGTGTCCAAGATGAAGAAGTAAAGAAGAATGGTCTGAGATTCTGCAGGGCAAAATTTGGCTCAGAGTCCACAATGGCAATCGAGGGCAGGTAGACAGATAAGATGTATGTTTGAATTTCCGAAGTCAAGAGGGCCAGGATCTTCACGCATCACACAGACCCAGAGCAGTGGTCCAATCAGTGAAACTACGAATGGCGACCGGTCGTGAGGCAGTGGGGGTTCCAGTACTATCTAGATCAGGGTCAGGCACTGCTCTGAAATAGCCCCTATTACAGTAAGTTAAGCCCCTGTGGAAGACATGAAAGAAGGTGTGAAAGGTCCTGAAGACAGAAGGGCAAAGGAGCGGGCAGCACAAACACATACCAGCAAGATCATCCATCCCTCAAAGGCAATAAAACGACCCTGCGGATTATGCGTCACACAAGTGACTACAAGGGGGAAAGAAATGGCGTAGAGTATAGCAAGTCACCTGGCTCCCCAGGAGCTGGGACACAATTTTAATTCAGTGTCCACAAAACAAAAACAAACAAAAAAAACTTTAGAATGGGGCCAAATGTTTTTCATGTCAATCCATGGGTTTTCTTCATTTCATTTCCTTATTTTTTCAATAAAGAACATACTCTTGAGCTATTGGACAGAAAACAACACCATAAATCTGGTCTTGAGGTGCAGTGAATTGTGAGCTTTGACACAGGGCCCCAAAAGCAAATTGGTGTGACCTGTGGGCAGATTCCTAGAATTAGAACCTTATTAATGGATAGAGGGCAACCACACAACGGAGGGGATGGAAGGGTAGTCGAGGTATCTGCGGCTAGATGGAGTCCTACAAGAAAGTCACCAAAGGTAACTTTCTTCTGATAGCACTTCTAGCCACAGATTCTTCACCTTTTGAATAGTTACCAAGGCATTAGCTATTTGGCGGTGGGTCTGTGGCTGGACTCAAACCAGAAAGTCCTGCAGGACCCAGAGACAAAATGCCCCCTTCCAGCATACCTTACTAGCCAGATAACAGTGCTTCATGAACGTATAGGAGGACACCAAAGTAGCCGCCAGGCAAATGTCTAGGTTATGGACTCTGCGTGCTAACGTGGTGGTCTTAGCTTTGGCCCTGGTAGAATGAGAATAAAGTACTTCCAGAGGATGCTTTTTAGCCAGTGCGTAGTAATTCTAAATGCAGAGCACAATACACCGGAAGATGGTTCACTTCCACACAGCCTGGTCTTTTTTTTGCTCCAGAGAACTCTACAAAGACATGATTGTCCACCTGGGGCCGTACTATAAGATAGTGCCCCATGGGTGCATCAGCCCTGTGCACCTGCATTTTGCTCCCCTAGGACACAATGGTATAACTGAAGGGGCTGCAGACACGTTTGCATTCCTGTATGCAATAGTGATAATGCTGGCGCACATGTAGAGGCACCATTATCATGAGAGGGCGTTCCCTCATTCGAAAGAGGGTGTGGCCTCATTCAAATGAGGGAATCTCTTTGCCTCAGCACAGGCCCTTAAGAGGTGCACTCTCAGTGTATCACAAAAGGGTGACACACTGTCAGGGAGCCCCCTCAAGGCAGGGATGGGGAAATAAGTTAGACATTCTCCTGCAGGTGGGAGCACTTACTCACTGCACCCGCCTGCAGGGGGATCTTTCTCCCCTCTTTAAAGTGCAGATGGCATGCCGCCTACACTGTGAAGCACAGTGTGGCCTGTAAACTGCGTCTCCATATTTCACGGAATGAGTTGCCCTCAAGGTAATAGGGTGCACATAACCAGAGACTTGAACAATGAGGGCTGATTTGGCAAAAAAGTCCTAAAGAGCAGAAAGGTACCCTTTAACTGTGCCCAGAGCAAAGTGCTGTCAGACTAGGGCTAAAACAAATAAAATGTCAGATATCTTCGCCTGGAAGGGGTCTAACTGCAGAGCACTGCACCAAGCCACAAATTTGTCCCAAGGACAGACGTATACAGTTTTTGTCGAGGGACAGCTAGCAGCCAAGATGACATCAACCGCCTCCGGAGGAAGGTCAAGGGTGTTCAGCTGCCCTTGCTCAATGTGCCAGCATGAAGATGAAGACTGCGAAGGCTCAGGCAGCATTTCTCTGCTGGCCCTTTGGAGGGGCAGCCTGATCTGAAAACATATGCTCAAGAGTTCTTGACACCATAATCTCTGTGCCCAATCTGGAACTCTACGATGATTTGGGCCAAGTCCGTTCTGATCTTCTTGAGAACTCGGGGCAGACGTGACATTGGAGGAAAGACATACAAGAGTTTCAAATTTCACCCGAGACCGAACAAGTCTCGGAACGAGAAACACCCTGGAAACTCCAAAGTGCAGAAATGCTGACTTTGCACGTTCTCCTCAGTGATGAACAGATTGAGCAAAGATACTCCCCATTAGCGCAAGAGACCCTGCTCCATCTCCGGATATAACTGCCACACGTGATCCGGTAGGTGCCTATGGCCGAGCTCATTCGCCATGGCTTTCAACAATCCTGCCAGGTGGTTCACCAGCAGCAAAATTCCTAGGGGGGTTCAGGTATTACAAGAAGGGCAAGACCTCCTCCCACTAGTGACCCGCTAGGCACCGACGGCTGAGCTTGCTCGCCCTGGCTTTCAACAATCCTACCAGGTGGTTCACCACCAGCAAAAGTCTTTGCTGGTCTAGGCATTACCAGAGGGGCAAGACCTCCTGCCACAATGGCTACCCCACTCTGCTCGTTGCAATATTACATGGCAGTAGTGTTGTCCATGAGCACCTTTACCAGTCTCCCCTTGAAGGATGGCCCTCAGCTCCAGAAGGTATATATGGAAGTAGGACTCCACTGGAGACAAGAGGTCTCTGATCTCCACCTCTCCCAGGTGGCTATCACTACCAAGACTAGACTGGCAGCTCTGGATGAGGAAGGGAGAGTGCTTTGTGGCGGACCCAATCGGCATCCAGTAACCACTACTGCAACAAATTTGCAGCCTCCTCTGAAATCTAAATGTGGTGGGAGAGGTACCCTTTAAGTTAGGCCCTCTGATATTTCAGAGCACCTGCCAATGCCACATAGGCTGCTTGACCACCAGGATGCAGGAGCCCATTAGTGCCAGAGTTAACCTCACTGAAATCCAGGACTGAGACTGAAACATCAGAATCTTAGTTAAATGTTCTAGACTCTCTCCTGCTGGAAGGGCAAGAAACAGAACTAGGTTCAGAAAGGCTCTGATGAAAGGGAGTGTCTGAGAAGGAGTAAACTGTGACTTCAGCATGTTGATAGTGAACCCCAAAGAGGACATCGCTGTAGTCTGGAGGTGGTAGACTATTGCCTGGGGAGAGCCTACTTTCAAAAGCTAGTCATTGAGGGAGGGGAAGACTAGGATCCCTGACCTCCGAAGTTGCGCTGCTACCACTGCATTCCCTTCATAAACACCTCGGGGGCACCGGTGAGACCACAGGGAAGCACCGCAAACTGAAAGTGCTCCAGTCTTATCACGAACCACAGGTGGTGCCAATGGGCTGGCAAGAAGGGTACATTAAGTGGGCATCCTGCTGATACAACACCACCATCCAATCCCTAGGGTAGATAGAGGGCAGACAAAACCTGGGTCAGTGGGAGCATTTTGAAATTCTTCCGGAGGAAACGTTGTGGGCCAGAGGTTTGAATGAGATGAATGCCTCGGTCTTTCTTGGCCACCAGAAAGTAGCAAGTATAACAACCACATCCTACTTTTGGTGAGGCCCTCCCCTCCCCTCCCCCCCCCCACCCCCTTGATAGTCCCTTTGCCCAAAAGGGCTTGCACTTCCTGATGCAAAACAGAAAGATGGTCCTCCAGTCATTGGGGAAAAGTGGAAGCTGCTGCAGTACAGAGCAAAGCAACAGGCATATCCTTTACGAACAATTGTAGGACCCACTGATCTGATGTTATGTCTTGCCAACACAACAAGAATCGCCGGATCCTGCCTCCTACTGGGTGGTTGTACTCCATGATGGGCACGCTAAAGTAGCTTGGCAGATGGAGCTGCAGGAGGGGCAACAGTGGGCACCACGACCGTGAAAATGCTGGGCTTGGACTGGCTGACGGAGTGGGGTACATCTGCTTAAGCCATGAATGGAACGGTAGGGTCAATGCAGCTGGTCAGGTGGGGCGGATAACCCTAGGGGGCGTGCCATGGCCCTGCTCTCCTTGAACCACTCGAAAGTGGATTCTGCCTTGTACCCTAACAGGCAGGTTCCATCCAACAGCATGTCCCTGAGGGACACCGCCTCAAAAACTGATGGACTGGAGCAAATCGTGGTGGTGGTGAATGGCTACAATGGTGCCAATGGTCCGCACAACGGAATCGGTGGTGTCCAAGTCACAACGAATTGTGAATTTGGTCATCCTGCAACCGTTCTGTTAGACCTGAATGTTTTGTAAGGTCTGGACGAGGACCCCTTGGAGGTAGACATTGCCACCAGGAAGGAATTGAGCCTCAAAGGGCACGAGAATAGCACCCCAGCAGGCATCTGGCATTCCCTTACCTGAGGGCCAAGCTGGTGGATGAGAAAATTCGAATGCCAGTTTTGATTCCCTATCGGGAGGAGTAGTCAAGAATGTGTTGGTATTATTTTTGCTTGCAGACATCTGCACCGCCAAACTTTCATGTGAGGGGTGCCGAGAAAAAAATGCAGGGTCATCCAGGGCAAGGTAGAGGTGTAGTGCAAATTGTCGCTTGACCAGAGGCGAGAGGCACGTTTAGCCCATGATGCCAATAAGGTATCTGTAAGGGCCCCATTAAATAGCAGAAGGGACTTGGTAGAGGTCTTTCATAACTTTCATAAGTACACTGGTCTTGCCCTCCAAAGTGGATAGCTGGCGGCAAGGACCTGGACTACTCAATGCATAACCATGGCGTAGGAAACAGTCTCCTCGGTGGCAGGGCCAGGGTGTGATCAGAGATATTACTCAGGGGAGGTGTCAAGGCCACTAGCCTCCTGTAGGTTGTCATACCAATTCCCATAGTGATAAGGTTGGCCTATCTAATCAGCTGCATTGTAATTGTTATCTGAATCGGTGCGGTACAGGGTATACGGGTGTGCTGTTGTTGAGGCACATAAAGTGAAGAAAATGGAGCCTCAGTGCCAGCTCAGGCCTACTTAGACCGAGGTTCAATCGGTGCCGACTCGATATCAAAGAGGACAATAAGGGCCTCATCATCCAGAATCAATGGAGTCCGCATTGATGCACCAGGAACCGGAGTGGACCATGATGCAAGAGGTGGAGGCAAGAGTGGAGCTGGAGGAGGCCCGGTTATGGGCTCGTAGGGTCCAGCTGGCAACGAGGGCAACCTGCCAGCGGTAACCCAGGTGGAGTATCTCTTTGATCCACGGGGCCAACAGGTGCATAAGAGGAAGTCAGCAAGGATTCAAAGAGTCAGAGATTACAGCCTTGCAGAACCGATCCATCTGTGTAGGAGTGACAGATGTCCCCGGAAATTCGGATTCTGCACGAACAAGCAGGATTGGCTCCAAAGTCAAACAACTTCGGAGCGAGTTCACGATCTATGGTGTTGTCCCTGTGCCTACTCAGATGAATGAGAGTGGTAGAAAGGGCCCAAGCCACACTTCAATTTCTTTTGTTTTTCCATACTGAAGATTTAGATCGAGGGGAAGACCGGACAATGGAGTGACTGGCAACTTCTGAATCTCGAACAGGGCCAGTCTCTCAAATTGGACTGATCTCATTGGAGAGCTTTCCAGATCTTGCCGATGTAGAGTTTCGCCTCGCTATCTCCGGGTTTATTATCGTGCAGTCACTGCTGGCCTCAATCATAGCTCGACCCCAGGCACCAAAGGCAAATTTGGTAGAGATCTGTCACAGATATTTGCTTGTGAAAGACCTTACCGGCCTGTCGTTTTGGAAGGCGACATACCTAGGCTGTACTGTTTTCAGTGTTATTTTGTCTGGATTACAGGAGGTATTTTCTAGTGTTTTCCCAAATTCTGAAAAACGGTCGTTATCGGGGATATAGATTTTGGTAACCTCAGAAATTTGACAGAATAATTTACAAATTACATTCACAGATACCATTTTTACTGCAGCTGGACCATCTATTACATGAAGTAGTGTACATATCAGTTTCTTTGTAAAGCTTCTTGGAGGGTCACAAGCAATAACAAAACATCTTTTTTGTGTAAGGAGATGGGGAGTAGGGAGGTTACTGTAAGGAATCAGGCTTTTTGCAGGTTCACCCCCACTTGTGTTCCCATTTGGACTACTAGGTACTGGTTAATGACTCAGAAATGCCTGAGCCCTGCTAACTCCATGCCAGTGCCACAAAACGGTGCACGTTTAATTGGCTTCGCCCCAATTGGTACAGTCTAACTTACTTGCAAGTTCCTAATATATGGTAGCAGGGTCTGTAAATTAAGAGTGTCCCCCCAGGGACTGCAGCACTTGTTAAGCTACCTTGAGTGGGACATGGACGGGCAGTTTTAAACTGCTAACTCGACTTTGCTATTTAAGCTAATGGTGAAGCTTAAACCTTCCCTTTTATATATGTAAATCGCCCCTCAGGTATGCCTAACAATCCCTAAGGCTGGGTGGTGCTGTTTTTACTGTGGAAAGGCCAGTAATCCCATTAGCAAGTACAGAGTTATAGGTTGACATCTCAGCCCTTCTAACTTCTGAATTGGGCTACAACAGTTGGAACTGTAAGGTATCAAAAGACTCCATGTATTAAATCATATTTAATTGTTAAATCAAATTTAATGTCACTGGAAGTTTAGCAGTTGCCACATTAGCTGCCCAAAGCTTCCAGTGCCTGTTTACTTGGGTTTATCCAGCAGACAGTTTCTGCACTCCTGGGGAGACGTGACAATGACTAAGAGGAAAGGTAACAATAGAAGCCTGCACAGGATAAAGATGTTACCCCTCTCTCCCAGGAAGCCACACAGGGGTTAGCCCAAAACGTAAGCTTCAAAGGAGAAGACACCTTTGAGGGGTAACTGTCCAACACTCGGGAGAAGGGCTGCTTTATTGTTTAGGCAGACAGGCTGGCACTAGGGATAGGGAAGCGGAAGAGTTGTCAAACTGGTTTTCCAGGGGTCATGTAGCCCCCTTGGTAGCCACACCTTTGGGTTGGGTTAGGGAGCTCTGGATGCCAACAGAGGGGTTCTGCCATGTTAGGATAGGGTAGAATTGTGTATCTTGGTATAGCCAGATTACATGAAGTGGTCATCAGAAGAGAGGTAACCTGGTAGCCCACTGGCTACTAACTAGGTCTATCCTGAGGGCACTTTCTAAGCATAAATAGGATACCCCTGGCGCCCAAAACATAGATCTCAACTGGACTGTAAGAAGGACCACTGCACACAGGAACAGACAAAGAGACTGCACCTGTGTGGACTGCACCGTCTGAACCTGGTGGCTTGCAAAGAAGAGGGACTGTGCCTACTGTGTCCTGCCCGTGGAGAAGTTGTGCCCGGAGCCCAGCTAAAGCTAAGAGACTCTAAGGGTCTATTGGCTGACCTCATGTTCACAGCAGAGGGCCATAACAGCTGGAAAGCCTGCTGGGGCAAATTGGTAGCCCAGAATCTTCAGACCGCCGCCAACTACCACTGTGCAGAACAAGAGACCTGGACCCGGCGCTCAATGATGCACCCTAGTACACAGACCAGGAGAGTTAGGGTGTAGTTTGTTCACCCAGAAGACAAGTTATCACCCAGGGAAGGATTTGGCTGTGACTACGATACCAGGTGACAAGTAGCTCAGTGGAGACAGCACTGAGAGGACTTTGAGGGACGTTGACCAGGACCGCTTCACCCCCTTTGTGGACCGAGGAGTGGCCTCAGGAAGACCCCGTTGACTGCATCGCATCCACAGCATCCTTCACCCCTTGCATCAGGACCACTTCCATAGGAATCCATTGCAAAGGGGATAAAGTGCCTGGAACTGCCTGAAGACTGCTTCATTTGTAGAGGTAGCTGATTTGGAGGACCTTGCTGGTGCCCCTGACTGGCTCTCCACTGGCGTTGGTTGTCTCCAGTAACTAATGACCGCAAAACAACCAGTCCAAAGTTTTGGTGAATATGTTTCTAAGTGTCAAATTTGTTGAATTTGCAGATTCTTGTTCGCTGTTGAGTGCAAAGCTTTGATTTACTATACCTTGTAAACTCTATATCGCCAGAACCCTCCGGTGGATCTTTTTCGCTGCGGTGACTAAAAATACATTAAAATACAGTCTATTTTATAAATTTGTTCCAGATTTCTTTTGTGTCTTGTTGATTTCTTCAGTTGTTTTGTGCTGTTTAAATGCTTTATACTTGTTCCTTTGTGTAAGCCTTGCTGCTCAGGGTCACAGCAACCCAGGGTTGAGCTGAAGGTTTGACAAACGAAACCTACTGGACCTAAAGGGATATGCAAGTGTATTACAAGGTGTGGTCGCACAACCACACCATATCATACAACACATTTCCTCACAATTACCAATGGCTCAATGTTCTCTTTTCGAGTAGAGGAGTGGTAGGTGGGACAGCAGGACACATATGGGGGAAGAAGCCTGGATTTATAATAATTAGTCAGACAGAAAGGGCACATGTGTTTTGTTCCGTGCTTTCAGGTGCTGCTTTAATCAGTTATGGGAAAGCACAATAGTAATGAAGGCATTTGAAGAATCCCTCGTCACACACCTCACAGTCCCCATCTCTTCCTCGCAGACAGTTGGCCTGGCTCCCAGACCTAACAATAAAGGAAGTGGCGGTGTTGAGCCACAACAACCAAACCCATGCACGAAATGGGAAAACAAAATCACCACTTAGAGCTTCATTACTTAGACACGGCCATTTCATTTCAATGAGCATAGTAACCATCCCCATTGTAATATTGAGATCTACAGAACCACAGCAGATCTTTAACTTTCACCTGGAAATTTTGAGACATTCTGGGGCAAAATGAGAAATTCCTGGGTTAATCTGATTCAGAATTAGAACAGTGCCTCTTACTGCCAGCGTGGACTCTCGTAAGCAAGGATTATAAGTACAAAGTGCGTGTTTACGCACCGCTTGCAGGTATTCAAAACACAAATAAAAGGCATGGTCATTTACAATGCCAATAGCTCGAACTCTTGCAAATGCGAGACTTATTGCATTACAAATGCTTGTTAAAATAGGTTGAAACCGATAATCTGACACCGCAGACAAATCACTTGGACACTGTAAAACAAACTTTTATATTGAGGTGAGTCTCAAAGAGATGAGAGGCAACTCCAGATCTGCGTTTAGTGACGCAGAAACAAAGTAACCAATGTCAGCATGCAGGAGCTCCGCATATCATTTCAGGAGCAGAACAGTGTTGTTGCGAAACAGCACAGTGCCACTTACTGGCAAGCAATGGTACTGCTGAAAAGTTTCTGGATCCAGTCTGGCGCCTTGGTAATATTCTAAAGGTGAGATTTGTCCAGAATCGCATACTACTTTGTTCAAGTGTCAAATCAGAGTTTAAAACCCAGGTCAGCACTTTCGCCGACAGACCACTCTGTTTCCTTACTTAGATTCCGGGTAGTAAGTCCTGCAAGTCAGGCAATAGGGAGTTTGTCTTTTGCACCAGATCATAAGAGAAGATTGTAGCATGAGAAGACTGTAGCATGCAATACCAATTATATTGCAATATGCAATGCTTATTAGACAGGCTATTTTTTTTCTGGGGCATACGCTGCTGGGTCAACCTGCCTGGAAAAACATACCAGCTCAAGCCATTTTGAAAATATGCAACGGAGACCCGAGCTATGATGAAAGAGCAAACACAAGCATTGGATGATACACTTTTTTTATATAAAGATGATTCATTGCTCAGAGTCAGGGCTTCTATCAACTCGGTAGAAGGTTAAGCACACTGTTTCAACGAACAGGAAAAAACTTTGCATTGAGCAAGCAAGCTTGAGAGGACACTACATTAACATACTTTTGGCCATTGTTATAACACTTGATCACCTTGGGTTTTGCCTTATATTTGGGTCTGGCAGAAAGCGATAGAGGCCAGGGAAGGGCTGGGCCAAGTGGTAATTTAATGTTAACTTAACAATGCCCTAGTACATTACTTGAAAGATGTAAGGCCTAGATAGGACAAGGACCATGGTAAGGTATTTCAATCCTTTGAGATAAACAGTGAAATCACTTATTCAGAGTATGGATGTCTATCCCATAAAGAGCACATCTTGTAAATGTTCTAGAGATCCTTCCATGAGAAAGATAGAAAAGGACCCACAGAGTGGCCTCTGTGGATGATAGATGCAATTCGAGCAAGCACCTATACCCCAAAAGAAGTCATGAAACTGGCAGGGAACACCTAAGGGTGCTAGACTGGGCATTTATACAGGGAAGCAGGAGTATCCATGATCATGGAGCCCCATTGTCGTGTATCCTGGGGTCTATAGCCCAAGCCCACAGGGTTTAAATTCCCAACCCACTGGTGCAAATTTAGTGCACGGAGCGGGGAAGTGCAGGTCATTGCAGCCTTAAACAACCCACTGAACATTCCTGCAGGTGTGGTGCTTATGCTTTCTGGGTTCCAACAGTCTCAGAGGAATTAGGGACGCAGTGGTGATTCAAACCTAAGCACTAGGTAAATGTTTAATTCAACAGTTTCATTTTGTTGCTTAGTGCATGAATAATAACCACACCCAATTGAATTAGAACAATAATTGTGAATGTTGCGAGTAGCGAGATTAAAATGAACAGATCTAACATGTTTTTAGAATGTTCCTAGCAGCCTACCACCCTAAAGGTACTTTTATAGGCTAAAATAGGAGAGCATGGAATAGCTATCTTGCCTTTAGAGTTACTGCATACATGTTCATCGTAGATCAGCTGTGCTCATTAGACTTCAGCCGGGAAAGAGTGTTCCTTTAGAAGGAAAGCACATGATCAGCTGGGCTCAGCTCATCATCACTGGATTTGACTCTAGTCATAAGAGTGGATGCTCCTGCAGTCTGACAGGATCACTCGTGATAACCTTGTGTGTAGACCTCTCCGACTCAATGGTTCATTCAAGGCGTTTATATAGGATATTGATCACGGACTTTGAGCTTGCATTGCAAAATCTAGTGGGGATTTCCCAATAAAGAGATGCAACCTGTCTTAACTAGCAACATAAACGTGTAGTCCGAGTTGACGTATTTTCATCTTACAAGTCTGCTGTTATACCTTGAAATGTAGATACTAAATAGTTTGTGGCAGATTTGTGTCGCCTGATGTTATAACAAATCATTGTTTAGATGAAATGACACTGTCACAAGAAAAAGATATGTGAATGAGGACCAAAGCGAGGCAGGCTAACCTAACGTTTTCAAAGAGGAGTCAGACGTAGGAGTTGACGACACCACAGCTATACATCCTTCTGGTGTGGTGAGCAAAAGAATGATGGATTAAACCCAGATCTTTGTGACTGGGGGTGAATGTTTGCATTGTCCAGCATTCCGTCCCATCAATTGTTTCTTTAGCATATGTCGCCCTAAGTAGGAAGGGTATGCCCAGACGTGGGTCCCGTGCTCACTACACCACTGGATTCAAGCTAGCCTGGCTGATGAAGGGTGATGCCCTGAAACCGGTCCCAGGATGCTGGTTTCCGGTCCAGGGAGGACCTGGCTTGGCAGTTCGGGCTGGACTGCTCCTGCAAGGAACAGGGTCAAGACTGATTTGCATATGGCTGGCTCCAAACAGGGTGGTGTGGTGAGCAAAAGAATGATGGATTAAACCCAGATCTTTGTGACTGGGGGTGAATGTTTGCATTGTCCAGCATTCCGTCCATCAATTGTTTCTTTTGCATACTCCACCGCAAAGCACCATGCCCAATGGAGGAACATTTGCTAGGATATACAGGTGCCAACTATCCAAGTATGCAATTTGTGTCACTTTATTAAAACAGACCGTTACCGCACAATGACTTTAGTTTCCCAAATAGGCTGATTTTACATCAGTTCACAGAGTCAGAACCAATTATTCTTGGGTATTCTTACCATACACCTTCTTTCCTTCCTTTATTCATTCATTCGTTCACATTGATGCCACAAAAAAACCCAGTCCTCTCATTCTGAATGATACACACCAATTCAACTGCATTTGGCTGGTGAATAACGTAAATGGGTCTAATCATAAGTATTTGCCAAGCAAGAAAGTCTCACATGAAAGTCAATCTTGCGAAGGCTATATATGTTAGAGCTCATTGCATAATGACTGTAGCACCCAACTCTAAATCAGCAAACGCTATTCCACATTCGCTCTAAGTAGAACATTAATATCATAAAATAATATTTATATATTGAAACTACTAACCATTTTTCTATTGAGCTTCGTCATTATGTCTCGTCCTAGTGTAAAAAATGCCTGTAAAACAAGAAATCAGACAGTGCATTAAACCTCTACAAACTGTCAATTCAGCTCTATAGGAACGTACCCGCTCGCCCCAAAAATGAATGCTCACATTCAGCAAAAAATATTACTCAGAGTGTACATTTGATTGCAATAAGGTAGGAGTCCTAGTTAGGGGGCCATGCCTTGCTCAGTACTGTAGATTTGCTGACTTTCAATGAAGACCTCCCAGGAGGTGTCTATATCTTGTGTAGGGAAAACACAAACATCACACAAAAAACACAAATCAGGGCTTCCTAATTTGCCTTCAATGGGTTTGCACGGAATGCAAGTCAATGTGTTACCACTGCTGATTACTATGCTGGATACATTAAAAAGTAACAATCACAAAGTTGTCTAAACAAAATTGATGTAATTATTTGAAGAACAACATCTTTGTAAGATGACACCTCAAATGATGGCTTCTTCCTTTGCTTTCATCAGGAAGTAGGCGTTCAAATATTATAAAACATAAAATATACTAAAACACTTTCCATTGATTTTAGGCTGAAAAGGAATGATTACAAGTACAACAAAGTGCTGCAATAATGCCGCAAAATTTCCACTTTTGCGTCGCAAAATTTGAAAATCTATGCTGCAATATCCTGGGGTAGTCTGATTAATCCCTGCCCTGCACTGCAGTAAAATATCGCATTGTGATTCAAGTATGTTGAAGCACTTTAAAAATAAAAATCTGTTTATCTAGGAGCAATGTATAATGTACCTGGGGCTTAATCAGTTATTCTGCTGTTATACAATGTTATATATACAGTTATACAATGTTCTGTCCCATGTAAAGCGCTCCGATACCTCCGGGTCTAGCCAGCACTATATAAAACCTTTCAAATAAATAAATAAATAAATACATTTTCTTTTACAGAAACAGTTTTATTTTTTACAACATTCAGCAAGTATTTACATATGACTTTTAATGGAGGACAATCTTTGCAATTGTCGAAGTGATGTTGGGTGCCGCATCGGCAGCAGAAACTTATGTTTGGAGCTATAATAGGCTTCTTCTGCTTAGTAGCAATGGCCTGAATAGACAAAAAGGTATGTCTATTATTTTTATTTCATGCAGTAGAATGTTCTACATGCTTGCCAATAACAAGAACTTAATTAAGCTTGGGATTATACTTTAAGCACAGTTCCTCCCTTTTTTTATTACTGCTGCACTGTAGCATAAATTGATCTCTTATTCGCTCTTCTCTATCATCTCCAAAGTTATATGCACAAGCCTACTTGGGGAGTGCTAGCTACCTACTCCCAAAAAGATAAAGTTGGAGATTAGTAGAAACTTAGGGCAAAAAATAATCATACAGTTTTGTTAAGCAAATATCAAATTCATTCAAAGATTCTGCTGCACCTTCATTCTCATCTTGTAAACCTGGCAAAATCTCAAATGTTTTTTGTTCCGCTGACCCCAAGCATGGGGGCGTTTTTCTCATAACATAAGTCTGAACCACATACTGTCACAAAATAAAAACTATTTTCATTTAGACCATGGAAGATTTGGTTTCCCAGTAGGTAGGAAAGGGGTGGGGGAGAAACATTCTGCATGTTGTACCAAGATGTAGGCAATATGTAAGAAATTAAGAAACTGCAATGATAAATGTAAGAAGGAAAAACAAAATCTACATATCCTGTAGGCACTTAGTTAGGGTCAACTTTTCCTATAGACGAAGCATTTTTGTTTTGCTGATAACTTTGGCGCAGTTTGAGAATCTTTGCATTATTTTCAGAACTAGTACGCAAGTTAGTTCAGCTACTGTCTAGGAAGCTTTTGGGGGATTCGACAATCAGGGGTAGACAAAAAGGAGGGGGCGGGAGTCCCAAATGCTTCCCACCCTCATGTAATGTCTAAGGATTTTGCCGCTTTTAGCCACGGCTACAGCCCAAACTGCTGAATGGAATTACACCAAATTTGGTAGAAAGCTAGATCTTGGTCTCGAAAGAGCACTTTTGGTAATTTGGGATAAATCTGTTCAGTAGTTTTAGAGTTATTAAAGGGGAAAAAAAAAAATTAATTACATGGATCTGTTGTGGATCTACCCGCGGGGGATCCGTGGATCTGGGCAAAAAGCAAGACCACGATTGGCTGGCAGCAACCTGAAAGGAAAGTTCTGACCCCATAGGACACATGGGGAGGCGGATTTGTGGATCTGCTGATCCGAAACTAGAGGGGTGAAAAAAGAACCTCACCCACTCACCCCGCAGCGGGGTTGGGGTACTGGATTAACGTACGGTATTTATTGAGAGCCCGGTTGTGTGTGTGAGAAACTCTGTTCCTTGCTTTTTAAAAAACACATTTTTTACTTGCTGGTTGTGTGCGTGAAACTCTGTTCATGGCCTTTTAAAAAAACAAAATTTTTACTTACTGATCCTATTTTTGCTATTTGCACTACTTTTGGGAGGGGTGGGGGGGGGCTGCTGCTGGGAATCGTTTTTTATGCTGCTTTTAAAATGTACCTGCCATTGTCTTGTGTGCTCGATCCCTGTAGACGCTCTAGCCGGTGTGTCTTCCTCCCTCACTTCCTGTAGACGCTCTAGCCGGTTTCTTCTTTCCCTCACTTCCTGTTGAGACACCGGGTGAGCGCCATTTGGGTTGGCATTCTAGCGCAATTACGATCCTTCCCTCATTAAAAGGGAGACCCATGCAAGCGCGCCTCAGATCAAATTGAGAGCCCGGTTGTGTGTGTGAAACTCTGTTCCTTGCTTTTTAAAAAACTAAATTTTTACTTCCCGATCTTATTTTTGCTATTTGCACTACTTTAGGGGGACTGCTGCTGGGAATCATTTTTTATGCCGTTTTTAAAATTTACCTGCCATTGTCTTAAGTGTGCTCGATCCCTGTAGACGCTCTAGCCGGTGTGTCTTCTTCCCTCACTTCCTGTTGAGACACCGGGTGAGCGCCATTTTGGTTGGCTCTCTAGCATTCTAGGGCAATAACGATCCTTCCCTCTTCAAAAGGGACACCCATGCAAGCGCGCAGCGCGCGTGCCGATGGCGCGCCGGAGGCAAGCCCGTCTGCGCCCATTCACGCACTGATCGTGCACAGTGCCAGTCATGCTGCCGGATCGCTCTCCCAGCCCCCACGCCCTGCTAGGGTTTGCTATTCCAAGGACCAACTTATGAGGCTTGGTGGGCAGAAGTCCGAGGTAGGGGTTAAGGCTGGGAGAGAGGGGGACCAGGCCTTATGGACTGATGGCTCGCTGATTGAGGTAATGTGCGGTCTTGTGAATGCCAGGTCTCTAGTTAAACACTTTCAGGAAATACACATCCTGCGGGAATGTCACGACCTGGACATACTTTTTATCTCAGAAACCTGGACCCGCACTGATTCTTTAGTTGACCTAGGACTTGTTTGCCCCCCTGGGTATAATGTTTTTCACAAACCCCATATATCAGGGAGAGGAGGAGGGTTGGGAGTAATCTTCAAAGATAAAGGGAACTTCACCCCTCTTGAATTAGATGAGGCCGAAGGGTTCGAACTCCTGGGGTTTTCCTGAATGGAAGCTCACGGTCATCTATTAACCAGTATGCTTTGCTACAGACCCCCAGGAGGACCTAACTCTAAGTGCTCCGCCCTGATTGATGTGATGTGCAACCTGGCCTTGACACACTCTAAACTGATCATCCTGGGTGATTTCAACTTGTGGGCTGATGGCCCGCTGGACACTGCGTTTAGTGAATTGTCAGAAGCTTGCGCAAGCTTCGATATGCTCCAGCTGGTGTTGCAACCTACACACCAGGGTGGACATATATTAGATCTACTGTTTGCTAATTCCAACATGGCTACAATTACAGATGTTCTACCACTGTGCTGGACTGATCATAGTCTGGTAAATTTTAGGCTTACTCTGCCTAATGTGTGTTGTAAAATCTATCATCAGAAACAATATCGGCTGGGCAGAGAATGGGCCACATTGAGTAAGCTTAAAAATTCCTTGCATTGGAATGACTTAGACAGCCTGGACCCCAGTAGGTCGGTGGACTGGAATTACCAATTCCACTGTGTGCAGATCCGAGACAGGCTTGATAAGCATATTTCTGCAAAGAAGCTAAAAAGGAGAGAGAAACCCTCAGGCCCCTGGTTTAACGAGGAATTGCGAGCACTCAAGATGGGTTATAAAGTGGCCGAAAAAGCCTGGAGAAAAGGATATAGTGATTCAGATAAAAATGCTTTTAAGAATCAACTTAATCTGTACAAAAACACTATAGCGAAAACTAAAGCCGAGTATTTTGCTAATACCATTCTTCTAGCAGCTAATAGCACCAAAGCTACATTCAGCTTAGTAAAGAGTCTGTCTAAACCTGACTGTGCTAATAACAAAATTCCTGTTACTCAAGCTTTATGCGATGAGTTAGCTTCCTATCTGGAGGATAAAATCAACAAGATAGTTAGGGATTTTGATCCACCAACAGCGGTGGAAGAACCTGATCCTCAGTTGTCCAATGCTGAGCAGTGTTCTCTGCCATCACCAGACTCTAAGCCCAGCAACACTACAATTTTGGAACACTGCCAGCATACTCTGGATTGCTTTCGCATTCTGGACGAGGAAACATTTGATACCTTAGCCAGGGGTGTCTTCTCTGGGTCGTCCCGGGACTCCCTTCTCCACAGAATCTGGTAGGAATATGGGGCCGAGCTCTTTCCCTATTTACGACAGATCTGTGGTCTATCTTTGAGTACGGGGGAGGTCCCTAAAAACTGGAAGGAAGCAATTGTGACCCCTCTTCTAAAAAAATAAAATTAAAAAAAAACACGCTTGACCCCGGGTGTGTGGCCAACTATCGGCCAATTTCTTTGCCATATCCTGTTAAAATTCTGGAACGCATCGTCAGTAAGCCTCTATCCCAGTATATTGAGGAGTATTCGCTCCTTGACGAGATGCAATTTGGCTTTCGGCCCAAGCACGGCACTGAAACAGCACTTGTTACCATGCTTGATGATATGAGGATGCGGGCGGACAGTGGCCAGTCAGTGATATTGGTCCTGTTGGACAGGTCAGCGGCTTTTGACACTGTAAACCACGGTATACTGTTGGAGAGACTTAAAGACCAGGGTGTGACCGGTTGCGCCCTTGACTGGCTTTGTTCGTATCTAACAGACAGGACACAGACAGTGTGCCTTCAGCCGTTCTCCGCTAACAAGTCTTCCTTACGATAGGGGGTCCCTCAGGGATTAGTCCTGTGCTCTTTAACATCTATTTGCAGCCTCTCATTCCGCTTTTTAGACCTTTTGGAGTGGAGGTGGTGAATTACGCGGATGATACCCAGCTCGTGTTTTCCTTGGAAGGGAATGATTCCATTTCCTTGGAAAGATTTCACGAGTGTATGACTAGCACCACGAAGTGGCTTAAGAAGAACTGGTTACAATTTAACAGCTCTAAAACGGAAGTGGCCCTGTGTTCTTCCAGAAGATTTGATCAGCCTGTTTTACCCATCTTTCAGCTGTCCCCTACTGGCGCACCTATCACCCCTTCTAGCACAGTACGCAATCTGGGGGTAATGGTGGATCAGGACCTCCAATTGAATTCTCAGGTTAACAAAACGGTTGGCACTTGCTTCTCGCTAATCCGAGTGCTGAGAAAGATCCTCCCTTTTTTGCCTAACTCTGCTAGAAAGCAGGTTGTGAGATGCGCAATTCTCAGCAGACTGGATTACTGCAACTCTCTATATCTGGGTGCACCCAACACCGTTATCGGGAAGCTGTACAGAATACAGGCCATTGCAGCGAAACTCGCTTTAAATAGGCAGCGAGGGACCTCAACCACATTAGCCTTGCGAGATTTGCATTGGCTGCCGATCCACCAGCGAATGCAATTCAAAGCTCTATGCACTGTCTTTAGGGCAGCTCATGGAATGGGCCCTAAGAACCTGCAAAGAAAATTCAGCTGGTATTCTCCAACTAGAAACGTTCGCTCTGCTTCTGCATTTCTGATGAATGTAGTCAGGTTCAGGCGGTCCAGAACAGGTGGCAGATCCTTCTCTGCCGTTGCTTCTCGGCTATGGAACACTCTCCCTTTGGATCTACGTCAGGTCCAAAGTCTTATGGATTTCAGGAAAAAGTTGAAAACATTTTTATTCCCTAGGCTGGAGTAATTTTTCCTTCCGATATCTCTCTCTTCCTCCCTTCCTGTTTCACACCTCGGCTGCCCCTATTAACTTCTGGTGGGGACTCTCCTTTTTAAGCGCCAGGACACCCGTCGGGTGATAGGTGATGCATTACATATATCAATTCATGTTAAAAAAAAAAAAGCCATAGAAATTCACTGAAAAAAAACAAATGTTACAGGGACATTGCAGCTATTTTTACGTTTAGCCATACAAAACCATAGAAATTCAGCAGTTACAGCTATACGTTTAGTTCCACTTGTGTTAATAAACTATAGCTTGCACGGTTAGGTAATTGTTAGACCTGGCACCTTGGTGTGGGTCTCCCTTCCATTTTTTGTTGTTGCCTCATGTGTTTTTGCTGGTTATAGATGCTTTGGGCACTGTGCCACTGCTGTCCAATGCCACAGTGCAAGTGTTCCCTATGGTAAATGGATGTATGGATTAGTGATTCCATGATTGGCTGGTTTGGTTTACTTGTCAGACCCTAGTACAGTGCACCGAGTGTGACCAGGGCTTGTAAACCAAATGCTGCTGGTGGGTTTGCAGCACTGGTTGTGCCACCCACAGAAGCAGCCTGTAAAAGTGTGTCTCAGGTCTGCCATTGCAGAGCCTGTGTGCATTCTGGTACTGCCATGCTGACTGGGCAAGTGCACCCACTTGCCAGTCCCTAAAACTTTCCTTTTCTGCATATTCGTCACCCCTATGGTAGGCCCAAGGGCAGGGTGCATTGTAAGTATAAGGTAGGACCTGCCCTGGTGTGTGTGGCCTGCCCTAATAGTGAATTACAGCCCTTTTCGTTTTTCACTATTGCAAGGCTACCTGTTCCCCATAGGCCAGTTTGATTATTACATCTTATAATCCTAACTGACTCCGGGAACTAGGTAGAAATTAGAGTTTAGTATGCCTGAACTAAGAATGATAAAATGTATCTTTTAGTGAAGTTGGTTTTAACAATCTGTTTTTGAAAATACCACTTTTAGAAAGGAGGTATTTTCTTGTCTAACCATCCAAGCCTGCCTCTGCTAGGTTGTGTTTTCCTTGTCTGGAGTTTGAGTGACAGGGGCTGGGGGATTCCAGGAGACAGGGTGAGTCAGCACAGAGCTGAATAGAGAGATCTGTACGTAGACGGGTGGGAGGAGTTGCACCTGGGACCTGAATAGGGCTGTGCCTTCCCTACACAATGCTGGCTCCACCTCCTGTGGTGCGTCTGATGTCCCTGCACTGTGAAAGGAAAGGAGGAGTCATGTAAACAGTGCTCAAGGACTGACCAGAGTTGGTTTGGACTAGACAAAGGCCTCTCTGCCTTCAGAGAACAAAGAGAAAAGGAGTATAAAAGAGGGGACCCAGACCCCAGAATTTTAGATCACTTTTGGGAAACAAGAAACCTTTGCGGAGGAGAGGAACCAGAGAGACTGAGGAGAGACTATCCCTAAGCTTGAGGGATTGGCCTGCAGTGGTTGCCTAACTGCCAAAGAGAGGAGAGAGGAACTGTGTGTTTACTTTTATCAACTTGTGAAGGATCTCCAAGGGCTTGAGAAATACCTTGCCTCCTGCTGAATTCTCAGGGACTTTCAACAAATCAATAAGAGGAGGGACAAGGAGCAGTTAGAGAGAGGTCCTGAACCAATGCTCCTAAAAGTCATACATTATTCCAACGGATGATTTCAGTTCCTTCAAAGTGGAGGGGGAGTTACAGCAAGCAGGTAAGCTGTAAATAGTGGGGAATGTCTCCAAGGGTAGAGTGAGTGTGCAGAGTGAGGAGAGAATACTCCTTTTTGTGGTACGTAGTGCCCTCACACACCCTCGCGGATGTATAGCATCATCATTGGGCAGAGTTGCTCCTCGTGGGGGTGGCGCTGCAGTCCCTCACGGGCCCTTGGTTAGGGTCCCTATTGGATCCAGGAGCGCTTCGTCAGGACCAAGAAACAAATGATGAGAAATGGGATTCGGGAAAAGACGACCTGTTCACAGCCCTCTCCTAATAGACGATGGGCTCCGTCAGCAAGTACCGCGGAGTAAGGTTGAAAAGTTGCCTTACGTCGTGGGAAAACCTACCCGTGCAGCTGTACTGCCGGTACCGGCAGTACAGCTGCACGGGTATGTTTCCTCTCATTTGTTTCTTGGTCCTGACGAATCGCTCCTGGATCCAATAGGGACCGTCCTATAGCGCGAAACATGTGGACCTTTCTTTAAATCACTTTTGTTATACACTACACGGGTTGAGAGAAGTAGGATTCTATTTGGTCTTGTTTCCCCTCTCCAAGCAGCACTAACGTGCATCTCCATCCCCGTGAACTTTTTAGTTTGAACCAGGGACCCCTTGATTAAAACATTTAAGGTCCCGGTCTCATTTTAAACCTGCACTCACTAGCACACCCCAACCCACACACCCTCACTCACAAATGCGGCAACTCCTAAAAAGAACCCCGCCAGAGAGCCCCTAACCAAAGGGCCCATGAGGGACTGCAGCGCCACCCCCACGAGGAGCAACTCTGCCCAATGATGATGCTATACATCCACGAGGGTGTGTGAGGGCACTACGTACCACAAAAAGGAGTATTCTCTCCTCACTCTGCACACTCACTCTACTCTTGGAGACCTTCCCTACTATTTACAGCTTACCTGCTTGCTGTAACTCCTCCTAAACTTTGAAGGAACTGAAACCATCCGTTGGAATAATGAATTCTCAGGGACAACAGACTTCAACCACTAGCTTCCCAAGAGTTCTTTGGAAGTGCCTGCAGTTGTGTTGGGCTTTCTGAGGGACTGCGTGTCGCAAGGAGCTGGAAGCGCGACTGACACCGAAAAAGCGCGTTGCCACCGCAGCCGCTGTCATCGCATCACTGAAGAAGGGTGTCGCCGCTGTTGCTGTCACATCGCAGAAAAGTCTTGCATCACCAGAGAAGAGTGTCGCCGCCGCAGCCGCTGTCATCGCATCACTGAACAAGGGTGTCGTCGCTGCAGTTGTCGCATCACCTCGCCGAAGCGTCTCGCATCACCGGAGAAGCGTGTCGCAGGGCCTGTCGCGGCTCAGAAGAATCGTTGAGTCGCCACACGGCTGTCGGGCGTGCACACATTGTGTTGCAACAAGAAGACGACGCCATCTTGGTTTCATTGCACCGGATCTTCGTCACATCACGGCGTTGCGGGCCGCATAGCCACGGAAGCGCAGTAAGAAACAAACGCTCACAGTTCCTGCGTGTAAGGAACAGACGCATCACCTTCCCTGCAACACTTTCGTTGTATAGCATTACGCATCCAAAGGTACATTGAACTCAAAGTGTCGCATTTTAACATCTAGAGAGAACTAAGCTAATTATACCATTTTAAGTACAGTATTGTGGATTTTTGTCCCTTGTGGTCTTGTGATAAGTCTATATAAAGAATACTTATTTTTTATATAAAACTTGTGTGGTGTCCATCTGTTGTGTTGTCACTTGATTACTGCATGGGTTCACAAATGCTTATACACTGCCTCTGAGATAAGCCTGTCTGCTTGTGCCAAGCTACCAAGGGGGTGATCAGGGGTTATTTTAGGAGTGTACCTCATTACCCTGACTAGACGCAAGGGCCCCTATTTGGACAAAGGTACCTACCTCTGCCAACTAGAGACCCCCAAATCTAACAGTAACTGTAGGCCTTGCGTGATAATTTAACATAAGTATAACTAACTAGGGGGCGTGGTCAAGATGGCGGCACGAATGGTCATGTAATATCGCACTCTGTAGCGGCACACTAGAATCATGCTGTACACCCTCAACAAAGATGCCCTAATATCACTGTAGACACCCCCCCCCCCCCCTATATTATTTGGGCCCATACAAACTGGACTGGAGCAAAATCCAGCCAATTGTGCCGACCCAAAGAGCTCCGACCGCGTTGATGGCACACTGACCAATGGCCGCGGTGCCAGTGAGTAAGACTAGACCCTTCCCATGAGACTCGCCGGAGGAGAAAGACAGCGAGACTCTGAGGTGTACTCCCGATGCCCTGACCACAAAGCTTGTGTGTTGCGTCTGCCTGATGACCTCCCCCCCCCATCCCCGTAGCAACGAAGACTTGTCTGGCCAAGCCATCCACCTTCCCAGACGTATCCAGAGGGGAGATGAGCGGAGAGTGTGAGAGTGAGGCCGGGGGGTAGGGTGTGGGGGGAGGGGCGCGGAGAGTGGTGCTACCGCGATGCGCCGAGAGAGGCCTTGGGGGAATTGGTCCTACTGCATGGTGTTCCTGCTCCTCTCGGGGAACTATGACATACCAGCAGAGAGGGCTGCTGAGAGGTGATGGCGGAGCCAGAGTTCGTCGTATCCCTGTCACTTACATACATTATGCGATCGGGCCCATTACACTGCTGGCAACAGACAGCCTTCTCCCCCAGCCGATGCTGTATGACTCATTACGAGTAAGACTGCAAAGCTGTGATCACCGCATACTGACTGAGCACCAGCCTTTGTTAATGACCACCGGAGCCTCTCCATAGGCAGACTAACCCCCCCCCCCCCCCCCCCCCCCCCCCCCGGATTTCTAGGCGCTTGCCGGAACTTATGTGCCTCCTGAGACCCTCACCCCAAAATCTCTGCGACTGCATGGCAGTTTGAAGCACAGGTACAACACCCATCCGGTATTATAGCAGTGGTACTCTGGCAATCACAGGACCATTAAAGGCACTTGTTGAGCATACGAAGGAGCGCTGCTGCGTGCCCCCCACCTGCATGCCTGGAGCTGTGGTATTCTCCCCTCTCAAACGCTACTCTACCGAAGACTGTCACGGGGGTAACCCCTAGCCTATGGGGGGGGCCTTTGTTTGAGGTACAATTGGTGCTCCCCATGTCGCCCTCCTTGTGAACCACTGGGAGACCCGACTGTCTGGCGTCTCCAGTGTGGGGTGGCGTAATCTAGGACACCACCACCAACTACTGCATAGGACCATGCGCACAGGATCATCCAGAGAGGGGGTGCGGTCTCTCGCGTCTCTCCGGCTTCCTCAGATAAGCAATGAATTCCAACTCTACTGGCGGTGCACTGAATTAAGGAGAGAGCAGCCAAACCTGTACTTACCTGCTGGCGAGAAATCTTCAGGGGGAACAGCGACCCTGCGCAGCTTACCACCAGCACAAACGTCCATATGCCTTGATAAACGTGATATTGGAGTGACAGCCGTACATTGCAATTGAGAACTGAGGGATAGTGGAGACCATCAACACTACTGCCGTGGGTAAGATTACCAGAAGAAGAGATCAAGACATGGATCCCTCAGCGCTGCCTGAGCCTGCGAACTCAGAGGCACATCACGAAGACCATGATGTCAACAGTGGAGGCTCAGGCAGACTCACGCTGTAGGATATACTCCAGGCAATCATCCCTCCCTAGAAACAAAAACTGACACACTGGGGACTGAATTTTGTCTACTGAAAGATGATCACATGCGGCTCACTGAACGAGTCACCGTTATTGAAAGGATTCCATCACACCTTTTCCCTGAATGCCAAGGCGTGCATGAGAAATTGACAACTGTGGAGGAAAAGGTCCAGATACTTAAACAATGAGCACAAGATGCTGAAAATAGATCTAGGAGGAATAACATACAGGTGATTGGGCTCCCGGGACGAACTAAAGATGGCCTTTTTGGAGAGTGCCGCGCCCTGATGCTCCGCCAATCCTGTTGTGGCGCAATTGCTCTATTATAGAGCTCGAGACTATATACTAGCACAAGCTCGGAAGACACAAGAAATGGTGGTTGATAATTCCAAAATACGGATATTCCCGGACTATACTAGGGATGTGCAGAAACAAGAAACCGAGTGCCACCTTACTAGCACTGAAAAACTGCCTTAGGCAGATGGGGTGACCAATGTTGCATCCGAGGAACCTCTGGAAGATTTCCAAAACATTGTTGGCAACGACATAGAACTAGAGCCTCCCAAGGAAAGACCCCATCGAAAGCAGAGATACACACAGGCCAACAACAACCATTGGAGGCGGTGGTTTCCCTTCATTGTCGCGAACGTGTAGTCAGTGGCTAAGGTTCATAATGCTGAGATTTTGATATCCGAGACTGAAGAAAAATCAACTGCCACCGCATCTGATGATTCAGAACCCGAACTGCTGGTGATGACGCCAGGATCCATAGAGGAGTTGATATGAAATACACAAACCATGGTGGGGTAAGGACAATTGAATGACTGACCCCCTTGGGAAGCCTGACAAATATTAAGCGCCATCTTAACAGCATACGTGGGATTTGCAACAGCTTCCATGTTATATTCCTGTAACGCTGATAGTCCACAAAACTGTTAAGATGCACTGATGGGGGAAGCGAGGGCACAGCAATAGTAAACTCGAGACTGATCAAGGGGTCACGTTGCATAAACCAACAGATAGCAACCGGGAATTGTACACCTACTATTCTAATTTATATGATAGTGTAGCCGGGACCGGGGAATGGAACTTCGGGACTTGCTTTCCCTATTGGAACTCCAAAATTTGGCTACCAACGAAGCTGATGTCATTGGTGCAGACATTACGTTACAGGAGGTGAGGGCGGCAATTAAACATATGGCTAGGGGGAAAAAATCCAAGAATGGATGGATTCCCGATACAGTTTTACACAGAATACACAGATATTTTGGCACCCGTGTTAGTGAACCTCTACAAAGAAGCTAAGACCTCAAAATCCCTCTCAGCCTCCACTGGAGAGGCCCTCATAGTCCCACTTTTTAAACCCGGGAAGTGGCCAATGATAAAAGTGCATACCGCTCCCTTTCCATATTAAATGTGGACTATGAAATCCTCAGTAGGATTTCAGCTTCCAGGCTTCTCCCACACATGCCTCACTTAAGATACCAAGAACAGGCGGGATTCGTTGCAGGTAGAAATTTAGCGATGAATATCCGCAGACTCCTGATAATTCTGAAAGAGGACTATCGCTTACCCTCACATTCAGCGATCTTCGCTATAGATAGAGACGGCCTTAGATAGCCTCGAATTGGCTGTAAGAGGTCTTGGCACCCTTCCATTTGGGATGGGGATTCCTAAAAGGGACCAAACTACTCTATACAGCCCGCAAGCCTAGAGTTAAGAGGGATGTATATCGAAGACTTAGGACATGAAGCGTGGGATGAGACAGGGTTGCCCATTGTCACCGCTTTTAATTGTGATAGCGATGGAGCTGGGGCTTGCTACATCAGGAGAGGAGATATATATCACAGAATTCTGGCAGACGTGAGAGAATATCATATAGCATTATACACCGATGATGACCTTCACGTGTTCCTTAAAGATAGGATCACTGATCTACAGGGCTCCAGGCGATTAATGGACTACTTCGGTAGACTATCTGGCCGAAGAGAGAACTGGGTAATACCCTCCCACGAGGGACTTCGACACCTTGAGATAGGAACCCACATGTATCCAATATCTGGGTATGCCTATATTTCATGACTCGAGACTTACTAGAATGTAATGTCAAATGGGTGATTAGATCATTGCAACAGAGCAAAGATTTTTTGAACACTCTCCAGAACTCAGTGATAGGCAGAGTAGCATTAATGAAAATGATTGCCTTACCTCGTCTGTTTAACTAGTTTTCTGTACTAGCAATTAGAATCCCATGGACGCTATTCAAAGAACTTGAATCTATGCAAATGGCATTCCTATGGGGCTCTAGCCACAGAAGGGATGCTCTGACCACGCTTTAACGTCCAACAGGAGGAGGCCTGGCGGTCCCAGACTTCGAGACATACTACATAGCTGCTCAGTAGCAGTGGTTCACACAACAGATCACTAGTAATCTAACGTATTTTTACGCTGTCAGAGCACGGTTTAGGTCGGTATTTTGCAGACACTCCCAGATTTCACGGAGTTGATTTTTGGCAGAGAGTCCCTACTGCAGTGGGTGTGGTTTGCCAGTAATATAGTGCAACATAACCCGTAGAAGAAAGAAAGGTCCCCCGCCCGATCTGCAGAACTCTTTGGTTGAACAAGTGTGAAATCAGCGGGTGCGTGTTCGGAGAGCTTTACCAGGTGAGAATCGGATACACACACAGTAGGTTTATTCCGGCTGGAGGAGGAAGGCAGAGATGAGTCTGTATCTGCTCCAAAGTCGGCAGCTCTGGCAGTTAAGACATAAGGAAACTTGAGCGGCCTCCCCCCCCCCCCCCCCCGCCACACCCACCTCATCCCCCTCCCCTCACCCATTCTCTACCCCCTACCCCCTCCTTACCCCCCTTCTCCAACGTACATGGAGGAGCGCTCATGTCAGGGTAATGTGCTGAGGGGGCCCCAGGAAGATCTCCAGTGAACGCTAACTACAGGGTATCCATTCTCGGATTTACGTTTAAAAATCAGTGTTTTATGGCACTTGTAGTATTCGGACCAAAATTAGACACAAACTAAAACCAAAAATATGATTACTGAACCATTCTAATTGTGGTCCGTCGGCTGCGCTGCTGTCTCTGGTGCAGGAAACCAGGGTTCGAGCCTAGAGGTCGCGTCCACATCCTGTGATTCTGGGCAAATCACTTAATCTCCCCGTGCCTGAATGTGTAATGTAAATACGGTGCTCATGTAAAGCGTGCCAATACCTTCGGGTCGAGTTTGCGCTATATAACATATGCAAAAAATAAAATAATGAAGGGAATAAAGCCCTATGGTAATAGGGTATTCTCATGGCCTCGCCACTGTGGTCCAGATCATATGATGGCAACTGAAGGAGACCTAACTTGGCAGCATTGCCATACGTAAAATCTTGCAACTCCGTGTCACCTTATACATTGCGTTTTAGGGTTTTGCACTCACAAATGCGAGACTCATTGCATTGCAAATTCTTGTTAAATCTGAGCTGCAGAATCAAAGGACAATGGAAAGTATTTCCTGACTGTATTAAGCTCCTGAAAAGTAGAGCAGTATACAATTTCTGAAGAAAAATGGAAAAAGCAATAATAAAAGCAAAGCATTCCATAAACACCAGTAAAACACTGTTTCAGTTGTTTTTTATGGCGCTAAAATGAGTAACCACTGAAAAGCACTGTTTTTTTGAGGTATTGAAATCACTGGAAAAGACTGAAAAAACACCACCAGAATTTCCCAAAAATAGAAACTGAAAACAGGAAAGCCTAATCATAAACCTTGGTAGATGTTTGTGTTTGCTGTTGATGGGGATGTGTAAGTAAGCGTCCCTTAAGTCGATAGTTGCCATGTAATCCACTTCCTGTAATGAGGTATTACTCTTGGAGAGATGTCATTTTGAATCTTTATGAACTTGTTCAAGAACCTTAGTTCCAGAATTGGCCGTAAGGTTTCGTCCACCTTTGGTATGAGGAAGTAGGTAGAGTAGCCACAGTTGTTCCATTCCTTGTATGGTACTATTTCTATGGCCTTTTTGTTTAGAAGTTCCTGTGCTTCTTGTAGCAAATGAGGACGCACCTTTGCTGAGTGTACTCTGCTTTTTGGCCTTTTGTTTGGAGGTGTTTTTTCTCGCTCTATACAGTAACCGTATTGTATGAGGTTTAGTATCTATTTGTCTGATGTAATCTACCGCCACTCCTGGAAGAAGTGTCTTATCCTGTCTCCTACTGGTGTTGTGTGCTGGAGGTACTGTTTGTCTTGAGTTAGTTCTTATCTTTGTGTTATCTTTTGCTGCACCCCTAGAGATGTTAACTGGGTGTGCGTTGGTCCTACAGCGGAGTCACTTGGATGTGGGTTGTTGACCCCCCCCTCTCTGCCCGTTTCCTCTTCCTCGTGTGCGCCCTTGAAAGGATTGTCCTCGGGCTGGTATTGCCAGTTTTGCTGCTGCTGTCCCTACGGTTGGCCTTGGTTACCTCCTGGATAACCCTGTTGGAAGGTTTGGTGTGGTGCCGCAGTTTGGTGGCTCCCCCTACCCGTTGGTCTCCTTGAAGGTGTTTCCCTTCTCATCCCTCTGAACTGCAGGGCCCCCACAGACCTAGCTGTTCCATTGTCCTTTTTGAGTTGATTTAGTTTCTCGTCAGCTGGAGCGCCGAAAAACTGTTCCCCATTGAAGGGTGTGTTGAGGATGTTGTTTTGTAATTCAGTCTTGAAGCCCGAAATCCTTAGCCAGGCATGCCTCCTCTGTTATTCCCAGCATCATCTGCCTGATTAATGTCTCCACTGCGTCTAGGGCCGACTTCAGACATGTATTTGCCATGTTCTTTCCTTCTTCTACCAGGTGGCTCACCCTTCTCTGGTATTGGTTAGGTAGGTGTTTTAGGAGTTTGTCCACTTCTTCCCAGTGCTGGTATGCGTGCCCGTTGATGATCGCATTGGAATCGGCAATGTGCCATTGGATCGACACTCCTTTCCTTCTTCCTCCCCTTTAGGTCCATTCTCCTGCTCTCCTTGTCTGGAGGTGGTCCTGCATTTGTGGGTATATTTGCCCTCTTCCTAGCTGTGGATGTTATAATGGAATCCGCTGGTACTGATCCCTTAGTATACATAGGGTCTCTGGAAGAGTGTTTGTATTTTTTCTCCGTCCTTGGGGTTACTGCTTTACACATAGCAGGTTCCTTGAAGGCCTCCTTCCCCTGGTCCAGCACACTTGGGAGCATGGGTAGGAACTGGCTTCTGGTCTGTGATGGCAACATTGTCTCCAAGAGGAAGCAAGATCGGGGTTTCTCCTCCTCTAGCTGCACTCCATATGTGTCTGCAGCCCTCTTGATGACTTGGTTATAGATTCCTATGTTGTCGGACAGTGAAGGCCTCGAAGGATAGGATTCTACCCCTTCTTCCGGTGATTCGGCATAGAGATCCTACTGCTGCAAGTCCTGCGCCTCCGAGGATGTAGAGCCCTTGTTCGTTTGCTTGTCTTCCTCATCTTCGGCATCGCTGTAATACAGCTCTTCCTCCTCCAGTTACTCGCCAGGTTCTGGTGTGGTCGGTGGTTGAATTTCCTCGACGCACCTTTCGGCTTCGGGCGTGGGTTTCGACAGAATAGTTAACTGTTTCATCTTCTCGTTGAAGTCCCTTTTGCATTGCAAGATGCTTGCCCTTTCGGCCTCGAGCCTTTTCTTTTTCTTCTCCATCTCAGACGCGTGTTCGGTGTCAAGGGTTTTGGCTTTTCTCTTCACGGTTGTCGAAGTCATAGCCGCTTTCAGCCCTTCATGTTTCGACGTCGAAGCGTTCCTTCCGTGACTGCTCTTCGACGCCTTTGCCTTATCTTGGGTTTTCGCCGTCTAGGAGTCCTTGTCGAAGGAACCGACGGGCTGTTTGACCTTGGATGCAGTTGCGGACGTCAAGTGTTTCGACAGCAATGCGCCTTTCGAGGACTATGACTCACTTTTGCGAGTATCAGTGGAGTGCCTGGCCTTCGACGACTCTTCCCTCCTTCGGCATTTTCTTTTCGACGACGACTATGGCGTGCATTGGTCCTTCGGCGATGTTGTCCTCCTCTCCACTGGAGAGTCCCAAATCTCGGCACGATGAAGGTGTCCCCATCCCCTGCATGCTGTAGGTTTGCTCTTCTTTGCCTCTCTCTTACTCTGGGGGTTTTACGAGTGAATGCCGTGCAGGCGTTGCAGTCCTCGCTTCGATGGTTGAGCGGCAGGCAGAGATTGCAAACTGGGTGTTGTTCCTTCTGCGCGTACTTGTGGTGGCAGTTTGCTCAGAATTTAAAGGGAGTTTTGTCCCTCACCGCGCCCAGGGAGCTCCTGGTGTGCGTATTCTCTGTAGAACGTCGAAGTTCGATGTTTTTCTCCCCTTTCATCGTCCCAGTTACGTGACTCGTAATCCGGTATGTTCAGGTGATTTCTCGATTTTTTTGTTTCCCGTGGATTCCTCACTGCAAAGTTGTGGAGCTCCTTCACTGACGATCCAGACCCAACGTCAGAAAAAAAGAATCTGAAGATGGCGACCAAAGGTGGGAGCTTCCGGAGGAAGCGCATCGACGTCACGAAGGACACCAAATGATGATATGTCGACGCCCACCTGGGCCCCGGAAAAAAAAAAAAGAATACAGCAATTCCCGACCCAACCACTAGATGGCAGAATAATACACAGCATAGTGAATCCAGAAAGATTTACGCTGCAAAACTTCCCATACTAAATTATCCTACTCCCTCAATCTAACCCGGTTACTTATTCAAGAACAAGCTTGATCAAGTTCCAGGAACAAACACTTATTGCTTTTGTTAGACCCTCACATGCTCTACCTACTGTGATGCTTAATCATCGGATCTCATCCTGGTTCCTAAAAAACAGAATTAGCTCAACCATGTTTCAGGGAGCACTTTTTTTATATTGTGGTAGAGCAAGTCGAAAGTTATAAAAATGCCCGATACATCTGGGTATCCTTATATTATTAACACTAATAGAGTGTGCAGTGTTACAGATGCAGATGGCAGCCACAGAGCACTGATTTTTGTGCGTCATGGTGCAGATTTCTCTTACAGTGGAGTAGACTAAGTCAATATAGAGGCTTACATTAATGTTTAACTCTGGCAGATACAAAAGCTGTATCTGAGCTTCAGAGTAGGCAACAGTGGGGCCTGTATAAGGTAAGGGGTACGGTCAAAGAACCAATAAAGTCACCCTAACAGGTGCTGCTTTGCTCTCACAGAAGACAAGATGTTTGGATCGGATCCCAGTCTCCTGGAAGCCAAGATAACAAGCAAAGACACTGATCTTTTTGTTGATAATCAGTGTAAGAACTTTAAAGGATGTCCACATGAACAAAGAAGTCCTTGTTTATAGATCACACATTTTTGCTTCGTACTGAATTGTTCATGTATCCTTTATTTCCTAGATGTATTTCTTTACCCAGATATTTTTTTCTTAGTTTTGCCTTTCGTGTAACATGTGAGCCTTGTATACTACAGACTTCAGGTGTCCGGGTGGGGTTGAGTGTTCATAACTAGATAAAATTGAGAGTTCTGACCTTTTCCTCATCAGTGGTAAGTGGATGCGAAACTGCGGGAAATTTAGCTGTTTATGCATTTGCCTAATTAGGAATGGTCAAAGGGAAGATTGTAGGAGAAATGCCCTAAACACTATTTCCTCGTTTTGGGTATTGAAGAATGCAAGGAACAAGGAGTGCCATTGTAATTAATGTAATAGTAATCGCATCAAGTTTATTACAATAGCAAATACCTGACTGCTCTTTAATAGAATTACCCCAACAGGAGAAGTGAGTGTGGTGCATGCCTGCCAAAAGGATGTTGGAAGCAGGCACAAACAATTCCCTGCTGTGGAAGCTGCTATGAAGTGCATTGGTTTTTCCTTAGTACAATACAATTCCCAACCTCAAACCATGCTTCAAAAAACAACTGCTTTTGTGGGAGGGTCTGGGGCAGAGCAGCAGAGGTTATCCGGTCCAATTCCCCTCTGTGGGAAGAAACAAAAGGGGAATTACAGAGATTCACTTTCCGTGCCGGAATTACATCCAACCCTCTTCTCTTACCAGAGTGATGAACATGTGCCAACTGTATTTGGCATTTTATGGGAACATGCATGACAGGGGTACGCAGCTGCTGAACTACAGCCTGCACAAAAGATAAAGAAAACACTATGTGAGAGGGGAGAGTGAGTTGGAGAAAACAAAAAGAAGCACATGTAGAGTGAGAGAGAAATGCAGAGGAAGTACATGTAGTGCGAGTCGTGCATATGGTCGTGCAAGGTGAGAAAAATGGTGGAAGTGACGAACCCAGAGAGGGAGACTACACAGACAAGTGATGCGAAGATAAGAATTGCAATTGTTCCTCATCTTATGTTGAATGAAAATGAAAGTCAACAAGGATCGCTAAAGTTAATTGCTCTGACATGCTTTGTGCATGTATTTGTTGTTTGAATTGGATGCCCAAGAGGAAATACAGGCAGATGCACCTAAATGCTGGTCAGTTAGGATGCGGTGTTAACCACATGATTCAAGCGGATGTTTTAAGCGATGCCCATAATTACAAAATCCATTCAGTTTTATAAAGGATTCCTAGACAGTTTTCTTTTATCACACCCTTTTAGAGAGTCCACCCGTCCCCTCATGCTTTTCTTCCCACTGAAAAAGATGCTGGTGGAGTGAACAAATGACAAGAAAATAAGGTTGAATTTGAAAGAAATAAGATGCAGACCGTGAAATGCACAGGACAGAGTGGTTGAGAGACTGGTGCAATAAAAATAAATGAATTGGTAAGGGGCATGGAAGAGAGACAAATTGCAAGCATTCTTGTCATCACCTTTTGTGTGTTTGCTGCACCGCCTTAAGTGAGAAGAGTATGTACAGACATGAGTGCCCTGCTCACTGTGCCACTGGAACCAAGCTACACCTGACTGACAAGCCCCTATCAGGGCTAAACCGGTTTTATTTTTGCCTGTGCGCCGGTTAAGGGAGGATCTGGCCTCGCAGTTCAGGCTGGACTGTTCCTATTGGAGTAGGATCCCAACTGATTTGCATATGGCTGGGTCCCAACTGAGGTGGCATGGCAGCCAAAAGAAAGATGGGTCAGAATGCTATCTCAAGTGATTGCCAGTGGTTAGGCAAATTGCAAGCAGTTAGATAAAAAGCAAACATTCTTCCCATCACCTTTTGTGTGCTTGACTCTTCATGGTAACCAGGCTGTGTAAAATGCACAGGCAACATGAAAGCAATGGTGAGAGAGGGGAGGCGACTGAGCTGTGCAGATACAGTAGAGCAGATGAGGTCTTGCTGAGGCCCAACACCCCCCTAAAGTTACCATGGGCTACAAGTAGATGCTGAACGCAAGACCAAATTCAGACTAGCCACATCCAGGTGATGGATCTGCGTGTATATTTGTTCAAAAGACTGTAACCAGACACTTGCATTCTGCAACATGCACCAAACCCTATGCACACATTTTCCACATAGAAACATACAACAAATACAGACTTTAGCATTAGGCTTGATGTCCCTACTCACCTTCAGTGTGTATTCACCCATCCGAGGCCCACCACACCCCTGGAGTAACCATTGGCTGCAAGTAGAGGCTGAACACAAGACCAAATTCTGACTGGCCACATCCAGATGATGGATCTGCGTGTATATTTGTTCAAAAGACTGTAACCAGACACTTGCATTCTGCAACATGCACCAAACCATATGCACACATTTTCCACATAGTAGACACATACAACAAATACAGACTTTAGCATTAGGCTTGACGTCGCTTCTCACCTTCAGTGTGTATTCACCCATCCCAAGCTCATCAGTACGTACCACTTGTGTGTCTATCATACTGAAAGTCACACCCATGCCTCGACATATAACTGCCGCCACCAACAATAAATGTTGCAACCAGTGTCCTTTATAGCCAAATTCAAAAGACTTTAATAAGAGGTCCCCTTTTGTATGCAGGTAGCAGTACTGCACATCTACATAAAGATCTAATCTTCTAAGCAGTGACCAATGGGATTCTTTCACCTCATGTGGAAGTCGTTCTCTTTCAAAGAGTCAATGACAGAATGCTGCTCCTCCAGCCTTGAGATGCACAATGTCGTGACAATAGAACAGTTCGCTTTCTGGAACCAACTGCTGCCAAGACATTACAAAGCGCTGCCACACATGGCTGTGTTCGCAACCACCACACCCCAGTTTTGCAGCTCTTGGGACAATGCAAGATACCCTCCAGGTAACTTGGAATTTGTTGGTCAGTGCAGAGCCCAGACCAGGGGCATGCTGCAATCTCCAGAAAGCTTAAAAGAAACAAAAAATAAATAAAACAGGGTGCTTACCCAATATAAAGCATGGTGAGCCTAGCAAGGTTACTGTGAGAAACGTGGCAGGAATGAACAAGGGGACATCAAGTGTGGGAGGAATGAAGGGTTGGGAGGGATGAGCTAGCGGGGATAGACCGAAGTGCAACTCATATTTTGTACAATGTATGAACACGACAAAAAATGCACCACCATGAAGTAACAGGATTCAAAACCTAGCTAAAAGGGAACAAAAATAATATCTTCAATTTAAAATGTGCATAAGTCTTATAGCTGTAGGATAAACTTTTATTGCAGAAAAGAGGGAATTAAAAAGTCTTTAAGCTCTAAGAATTATGTACGTCTCGGCACACCATCAGTATGTCAAACTTAAAGGTGGGGCAACCCCTTTTCACCAAGAACTATAAAAGGTATTAAAAAAATAAAAAAATAAAAAGAGTTCAATAATCCTACCCTAAACAGCACAGGTGTTTTCCAATTACGTCTTGGAAAAGTCTTTGGAAGTCACGAGATAGGAGAATCCTCCTTTGGGTGATAGTGTGCATGGGCATCGGCTCCAACTTCAGATTGTTTTTCGCCAGCAGGGAAATGGAGTTTTGTGAGAAACCGAAAAGATGCCCATGTATGCTGTATCTAAATAAGATAATACTGGAACAGATAACGGTAGCCGGGGAGGTGGGTGGGTGTGTGTGGATCTGCAGCTCTACATGCCATGAACAGATGCATACTGGTAAGTAGCATTTTCCGTTCAAGGCATTTGAGCTGCAGATCACACACTAAGCATAGATTGTACAGCAGTACGCCTCCTTAGCGGCGACCACCAGTATCTGTTGCAGTAGTTTGAAATAATGTTTTGAGTACAGCCTGGCCCACACTAGCTTGCTGTTTTGTTTGCACTTCTACACAATAGTGCTTTGTGAATGTGTGTGGTGTAGACCATGTAGCTGCTTTGCAGAGGTCATATATGGGAATGTTCTCTAAAAATGCCATTGAAGCCCCTATCTTACGGGTAGAGTGGGCTTTAGGGGGAACTGACAATGTTAAGTTTTGCTTTGTGATAGCAAATCTGTATGCATTTGACAATCCACCTTGCTATCCCAGATTTTGATATGGGGTTGCCTTTATGTGGTGGTGAGAAGGATACGAAAAGTTGTTTTGTCTTGCGAAAAGGTTTTGTTCTCTCAATGTAATAAAGCAGTGCTCTTTTGACATCCAGAGTGTGAAGAGCTTTCTGCGACTGTTTGCGGTTGCGAGAAGAACACTGGCAACTCTACAGACTGATTGAGGTGGAAGGGAGAAATACCCTTAGGGAGGAATTTAGGATTTGTTCGGAGAACAACCTTATTATGATGTATTTGTAAGAAAGGTTGCTGAATGGTTAGTGCTTAGAGCTCACTAACTCTTCTAAGAGAAGTGATGGCCACAAAAAAAGCAACCTTCCATGTTAAAAACTGTAGCTCACATTTATGTAGAGGTTCAAATGGAGGACCCATTAGTCTTGTGAGAACTATGTTTAAATTCCACACAGGTGAGGGTGGTACTCTGGGAGGAATTATTCTTTTGAGGCCTTCCATAAATGCTTTGATGGCAGGTACTCTGAAAAGTGATAAGTGTTGCCTATTTTGTAAATAGGCCGCTATGGCAGCGAGGTGCAACCTAAGATGTATAAGCCAAGTTACACCTTTGGAGATGTAGTGGGTAACCTATGATGTGTTGGATAGACACATCTAGGGGATTGATGGTGTTGTTATGACCATATAAAACGAATCTTTTCCACTTGGCTGCATAGCAGGCCCTAGTGGTGGGACGTCTAGCCTCCTTAATAACGTTCATACAGTCAGGGGGAAGGTTAAGGTAACCAAATTCTAAGACCTCGGGAGCCAGATCGCAAGGTTGAGCTGAGCTGGGTCCGGGTGTCTGATCTCTCCATGGTTCTGGGTTAAGAGGCGTGGGGAGAGGTGCAGTTTTTGGTGCGGAACCACAGAGTTGCAGTAATGTGGTGTACCACGGCTGTCTGGCCCAAGTTGGAGCAACTAGAATGAGAGTCAGTGAGTGTTGCTGTAGTTTTCACACCACCAATGGAATGAGTGGGAGAGTCGGAAAAGCGTACACAAATCTGCCTGACCAATTCATCCATATCGCATTGCCTTTGGACAATGGGTGTGGGAATCTGGCAGCGATGCTTGGGCATTTGGCGTTTGTGTATGGCGAAGAGGACTATGTGTGGTTGGCACCAGATTTGAAAAAATGGTTGAAGAACTTGTGGATGAAGTTCCCACTCATGAATCTGTTGCGTTTGACGCCTTAACAGATCGGCTATGTTGTTTTGGACTTCCGGGACATGTTGGGCTAGGAGAAATATGTTCTGCGGTACAGCCCATCTCCATAAGCTTTGTGCTAGATGAGAGAGCTGTAGAGAATGTGTCCCGCCTTGTTTCTGTATGTAGTACATGGCTGTCATGTTGTCCGTGCGGACTAGGAAAGCCTTGCCCGATATTTGCTTTTAGAATGCCTTTAGGGCTAGGAATATGGCTAGTAACTCGAGGTGGTTGATGTGGAGTAATTTCTGTTGAGGAGTCCACCTGCCCTGCATGGTGTGATGTAAAAGATGAGCTCCCCAGCCGGTGAGCGATGCGTCCGCTGTCAGGACAATTTGTGGAACTGGCTCTAGGAACGGTCGCCCTTTGGAAAGGTTTTTGGTGTTCCACCACTGCAGAGAGCGGTGAGTGCGACCGTCTACCAACACCAGATCTGTTAACGGACCTTGAGCCTGGTTCCATTGGTGTGTTAGGCACTCTTGGAGAGGACGCATCTGGAGAGGACGAATCTGGAGTCTTGCGTGAGGCACTATGAATATGCAAGAGGCCATCATCCCTATGAGTTGCATGAACACTCGAGCTGGAAGAGTGTGTTGAGGCTGAAATTTGGTTATGGGAGCTTGCATGCTTGCTATCCTGGCTGGACTGGGATAAGCGAGCGCTTTTGATGTGTCTATTGTGGCCCCTAGGTACTGTTGTATGTGGGACGGTTGTAGATGAGACTGTCCGTGATTTACTGTGAACCCCAAGTCGTGTAAATAGTTGAATAGTGGCGTGAGTGTGGTGTACACACTGACTGTATGAGCTGGCTTTTATGAGCCAGTCGTCTAGATATGGGAAGACGTGAATGTGCTGTCTTCTTAGATGAACGGCCACTACCGCCAGGCACTTGGTTAATACCCAGGGTGCTGTGGTGACTCTAAAAGGGAGTACTTTGAATTGGTAGTGTTGACCGTCCACTACGAACCCGAGATATTTCCTGTGAGGTGTGTGAATGGGAATATGGAAATAGGAGTCTTCGAGATCTAGAGGGACAAGGAAGTCACCCTGTGAAAGAAGAGGAAGGACCTGCTGAAGTGTGACCATGTGAAAATGGTCTAACTGTATGTAGAGGTTTAGGGATCTGAGGTCCAGAATAGGTTTCAGAGATGTCCTTTTTTGATATGAGAAAATAGAGAGAGTAAACTCCTGTGTTTTGTTGGTGCAGGGGAACTGGTTCTATTGCACTCTTTTGCAGGAAGGAGATGACTTCCTGTTTGAGCAGTGACAAATGTTCTAACGACATTGGGCGATGTTTGGGTGGTATGTTTGGGGGGGTAAAGGGGAGTTCTAGACAGTAGCCCGATTGAATGATATGTCTCACCCACCTGTCTGTGGTGATGTTGGTCCAAACAGGCAGGAACTGTTGTAATCTTCCCCCGACTGGAGTGGAATGGGCCGGTGGGAAGTCATTGGGTAGGGGTGGAGGCAGAGCGGGTGGTGTTGGTCTTGCCTCTACCTTTGTTACTGTTGCCTCTGTAGCCTCCTCTCTGGTAACCTCTGGTGAATGTAGACTGGGTGGGAGTCTTATAAGAGGTGGAGGGGTTGTCAGAGGAGTAGCCTCTGGAGGTGCCCTTGTAAGAGGGACGACGAAAAGAACGTCTGGGAGCTTGCGATTGCAAGGCTCCCATTGATTTAGCTGTGTCTGTGTCCTTCATCTTTTCAAGGGATGAATCAACATTAGGGCCAAATAAGTGTTCCTGATCGAATGGTTGGTTTAAGATGAAACTTTGTACTTCAGGTTTGAAACAAATGGAGGTGTTGATGATGAGTTTCCCCTCTTGTATAAGGGGATTGGCTTTGTCCTTTTATTTGTCCGGGATGTGTTGCAATAGGGTTTCAAGTTGGTCGTAATGTGCCCTATCGAACCTAGCTAACAGTGCTTGAGTGTTGGCGATACGCCATATGTTAGCTGCCTGTGAAGCGGTTCTTTTGCCAGAGGTGTCTAAGAGTTTGGACTAATTATCGGGGGGTAGAGCGTCCCCTGATGTTTGAGAGTTGGCCCTCTTTCTAGCATTGGAGACTACAAGGGAGTCTAGTGGTACAGGGACCTTAATGTAATCTGGGTCTGCTAGGGCAGCCTTGTATTTTTTCCTCGATCCTGGGGTTATTAACCCTAGCCCTGACAGGATCTTTAAATACCTCTGGTGCATGCTTGGTAACTCTTTTTAGCATGGGCAGAATAGTGGTGGACCTTTGTGGGTTATCAAAGGTGTCCATAAGGAAATCCTCTTCCACAGGGTCAGTATGTAAGTCAACCCCGTGGTATTGGGCAGCTCTGTGTAGAAGCTGTGAAAACCCATTGTGTCCTCTGGAGGGGGAAGGCCTAGAGGAGTGGATGTCATCCTGTGGAACATTAGGGACAGCTGGCGTACTATAATCATCCCAGGGGTCAGGGGAATAAGGTGGATCCCCTAGTGGCTTATCATCCGCACCCCTTCCTGTGTCATCAGAGGTGTCATCATCATCATCCATTGGTGGAGGAGATGGTGTGGTGGAGGTGGGGGAGGAGGAGGAGGTGGAGGTGGTGGTGGAGAAGGGACCCTGAGAGGAGATGTAGCAATGTCCCTTTTTTAGGTGGTGGAGCCGGTATAGGCGTATCCAATGGTCTCTTCTTTGTACTTAAAGTCAGCTGACCAGTTTTAGGGTCTTTTAGAAGAGTTTTCTGTTTAGGGTCTGGTTTAAATAGCTCTTCTGATAGAGGCTGGTCTTTCGGCGCTGACCATTTCGGTTCGGAAGACTTGCGCGGCACAGACTCTGGAACGGTTTTGTGCTCCTTTAGCTTGGAACTGTGATGTTTTACAGTCTCTGTGGTCGCTTGTGGAACCGGGTGTTTTTTCAGATCCAAGGCTTTTTTCGGCTCCGAAAGGTGTGAATCCGAAGCTTTATGGATCAGCTTTTTGCTCGGCTCCAGTGTTTTTTCGGAGTCGATGGGGCGGTGCCTGTTGATTTCGGTGCAGAGTGCTTGGATGTGGAGGCAGCGATCGGCACGGAAGAGGAGGGCGGTTTCTTTTTTGGTGCCGGTGTCCGCTCTGTACCGATGGTGGACTGACTTGAGCCTGAGTCGCCTGAAGGCTTAGTAGGCTTCTTTGCCGGGCCCGAGGGCGGGGTATGGGAAGCAGTCTCTCGGTGTGCACCTGGGCCCGAAGGTGAAGGTGTGACCGAAGCCTTATTCGATGGTGTAGGTAGGGGGTCGGGGTCTACGTCTCTACTTATTACCCGCTGCCCAGGAGTGATGTGCTCGAGGTCGGAATCATCGGCTTCGGAGGCGCTCGCGGGGCCTTCTTCGATGCGCTGCTATTCTGGTACATCGACGCCCTCCTGGAAGATGTCATCGGGGATGGGTGCCGACGAGCGAGCCACTGTTCTTCTGGCTCGACGATCTCAAATGGTGGTCTTCGAGCGGAAAGAGGCACAAGCTACACAGTCTCTGGCCTCGTGCTCCAGAGACAAGCAGAGGTTGCACACCTCATGCAGATCGGTGTGGGGAAATTTCTATCCACATTGAGGACATTTCTTGAATGGCGTCCTTTCCAGGAGCCAGATACCAAGGCCCAGGTAGGCCCGAAGGCCTTAGTCGACGACCGGAATCGAGGACTTCGATGTTGAAGAGATGCACGACTAGGAATCGCGATCGAAAACGATACCGGAGAAGGGTGAAGGATTGCGCGTCGAGAGTGGAATCGGTGACTATTCCGAACTGGAGCGCAAGAAACACATCCAAGCTCGATGGCGGAAAAAAACAATCTGAAGGTGGACCGGATGCCCACGTGCACTATCATCCAAAGGAGGAGTCCCCTATCTCGTGACTACCAAAGACTTTTCCAAGACAAAAACAAGTGCAAACATCCGGGCCCAACAACAGATGGCGATCTATGCTTAGTGTGTGTGATCTGTAGCTCATATGCCTCGAATAGGTTATTATAAAATCATGAGAAGAGAGCCTCAGAAAGTGTGCATGGTCTAAATGTTAGATACGCCTACTATTCACCAGGCGTCTTAAGATGAAAGACTTGTGTTTGCATTACCTAGCTCATGGATTCCAAAGAAGCTGATGGCTTGAACATCCTAAATCGTTTAAATAGCTTTAACAGTGAAGAAACACAAGGTACTGAATAAATATAAGCAAATCTAAGGAGCAGATGCAAAACAAAATCCATCTAATTCAGGGCCAGCGATACCTGCGGTATTGGAAAATCCATCTTCCGTCCCCCATATTTAGAATAAGAGTTAATCTGTGCTTGAGATATGCGGTAGAACTTTACCAACCTCAGAAACATTTGGCAAGAAGTGGAGCCCAAATGCGGTTTATGTATAATGGTGGAGACTAGATGGTGTAAAAGGGAACCAAAACCGGGAAGGTGGCACTTGGTTGGTGTGGGATATATCACCTGCAGACTTACTGGGCTATGAGCAAGCCTTGACGTGGTAAATATGAAATACATTTCTGCACCATGGAGAATGATAACATTGTGCACACCTTTCACTCCCAAACTGCCACATTTCAATTTTGGAAATTTTTTATTTGCGTTTATCAGTGAAAATAAACAGATCGTGTGGTGAACAGCTTGTCCCACCCTCTTAACACTTTAGCTCAATTCCCCTCAACTGTCTTATGTTGTAATCAACCTATTCCGATTGTGCCTTTTATCCGCTGCATTTAGACTTGTCCATGGTCATGTCTTGAATGATCAATATGATTTTATATCGCTGTTTTTCTGAGCACCGATCCTGTGGCAGTCACCACTTACATGTTTTAGTAACCCCACCCCTCCCCTCACATTGACAGTCACATTGTTTATACCTTGTATACAAAATAAATATTTTAGATCTAATAGCATACTTTCTGCTATATGTAACCACTAGCATTTTGAAATTATTCATGGCAGTCTAGTGTGAGGTGGGTCCAACAATAACTGGATCAATGTCGAGACCTCCATCAGGTCTTCAGGGAGTGTGTCCTTCCTTACCCGGTTGATACATATCTCTTCTGGTGCCCAATCCGCCATAAATGCATTATGCGTTGAGCACGTTTAGAGATCTGTTTCAAAAAACATCGTCAGCCAATACGAACCCCTCTAACTAATTTGGAGAAATGTGTGCAAGCAATTAGGTGTCCAGCGGCACAGAACAAGTACTTTGAAAATGACAGAGGTAGAGACAGTTGTACACACAACACAAATGACAACTTTTGACAGCATGAACTGTGTTTTCTCTTGGCAAATGATGTTCCAACTCGTAAAAAAAAGAAAATGCTAGGCAAACGCACAAAATAATGTAGGTTTACGAGAGACGTTTATAGGACTTTCACCAGTGGAGAGAAAAAAAAAGTCTAATTTGGCAGATGGCCTGCAGCAAACATTGTCTACATTTTCTAAATAAAAAAATCATTTAATGGCAGTTTACTTACCTCTTCTACATTGATGCTAGATTTTGCACTGGTCTCCAAGAACTTAATCCCATAATCAATAGCCAACTAGAAAAAGAAACAAAATCAGGCACATTAAACATATTGCAAGTCTAATAATAACAGCATTCTAGATCTCTAATCTAGTCTTTTAATATGATTTTAGCAGTCAATCTGCAAGTTTAAGATTCTGCTCATTAAAGTTCGAAGTTTGCCACCATTTGTGGCTTAAGAAAGACGACCACATGTATCCCTAAAACAAACTGGACATTTTTATTAAGGTTTACTGTTAATACAATCAACACTTTTCTACAACACATTGAGTTAATTTTTGCAACATTAGATTCTGCCCTAATATTAGGAGGGATGGTCTGTCTAGGCTCAAACATCTGCATTCTAATGAAATCCTTACTCAGTCACTATCAGAAGAGCTGAACGACTAGGTTGAGCATTTTAACGTGCTAAATAAGGTCGTTAACTCTCTCTTTCATGGATTGCGTGGCAGTCAGGCTGTGGTCCTAACAAGGGGCCTGCATTAGCCACAGCTGCCAATAATCACTACTGTCCAAAGCAGATAATGAACTACACATTTGCACTACTTCATTTGCACAACTCGCACTACTGTTGGGGCCCTGGAGCATAGCACACCAGTACTCACACAGAGTATATTTAACGGGTTGAGAAAAGCATTAATCTCACTCGCTGGAGATACTTTCACAAGAGTTAATAATAGCATAGAAAGGTACAGAATAGTGAGCAACATGTACAATGTATATATACCACACGACATACACAAGCAGTGCAGTAAATGTAGGCATAGGTGGGCTTTTTAATTTCGCCGGCAGAATCGGAGGAAGAAACAAGTTACTTACCAGTAACTTTGGCTCTCCAGTATTGGTAACTTTCATAGATTCCCATAGCTTGTATCATTCCCCGTCGTCGGAATGGGAGTCTCGGTACTCAAAATAACATAGCAGTAAATACAAAAGAGAAAGAAAAAAGGCCTAGGCCTCATTCCCTTTTGTAACATATCTACCTCTTTTTGTAAAAGAGACCCAAAACAAAGCAACAACCAATCAGATCAGCCTCACCCCACAGAACCTTCCTCAGAGCCTCAGATTTTCGTAGCCGTTGTGTAACAGTACAACCAAACCTGCCGAGGGCTGAGTTTTCCCAGGGTAGGAGGGTGGGCGCATGGGAATCTATGAAAGTTACCAATACTGAGGAATCAAAGTTACAGGTAAGTAACTTGTTTCTTAATCCAGTATTGCAACTTTCATAGATTCCCATAGCCTGTATCAGAGCAGCTAGCAGTAAAACACATTTTGCTTCCCAGAGACATCTCCTTCTCCGTAACTATATATCACATCTTTATTTTTTTTTAAACATAAAAGTACCATGCAATCACATAAGAAAAAACACATTCATCAGATTTTCTAAAGGCTTTAGTGCGGTCCAAATAAAATTTCAAGCACCGCTGCACTTCCAGCAAATGAAGTGCCCTTTCCGCCGGTGTAGACAGCTGAGGAAAGAAAGCCTTGAGAATCACCGGCTCATTTAAATGAAAGTCCGAAGGCACCTTTGGTATGAACCTTATGAAGGTTTCTGGATGGTAAGAGCTTGTAATTCCCCAATACGTCTTGCTGAAGTGAGAGCAAGAAGGAGTGCTAATTTCCATGAGAGGAATTTCAAATCCACTCGAAGAACCGGTTCAAAAGGAGGTTTCATCAGCTGGGTGAGAACCAAGTTCAAATGCCATGTGGGAGGCGGAGGCCTCATGGTAGGAAAAACTCAAAACAGGCCTTTGAGAAATTGCTTGACAATTCTAGAGGACCAAAGAGACGGCCCAGAGGCAGTGAGTCTGTAGCGAGAAACTGCAGCCAAATGAACCTTTATGGACGAATGAGCCAAACCTGCCTTAGCCAAGGACAGGAAATAAGGAAGAACCTGATGAGGTTGAGACAAAAAAGGATCCACACTTTGCTGATGGCACCAAATGCAAAAGCGTTTCCATTTGAGACGGTAAGTCTTGTTAGTGGAAGGGGCTCTAGCCTGAGAGAGAACATCCCTTATTTTGTTCGAGAGAGGAAGATCTAGGAACTCTCGCTGCTCAGGAGCCATGCTGAGAGGTGTAAGGAACGAGGATCCGGATGCCAGATCTGGCCCTGGGACATCATGAGAAGATCCGGAATCATCCGTAGAGGACGTGGAGGGACCAGAGAAAGAAGGTGAAGCTCCGTAAAACAAAACTGCCTTGGCCAAGCCAGGGCTATTAAGATCATTTTGCATGGTTCCGTCTTGATCTTTCTGAGTATCCTCGGTATTAACAGAATGGGGGGAAAAGCGTACACAAATGCGCTTGACCAAGCTATCGAAAGCGCATTCCCCAACGATCCGCGATGGTGAACTTTGCTTGCGGATGACTGGCATTTTCTGTTTTCCGGGGTTGCGAAAAGATCTATTGAAGGTTTGCCCCACTGGTGAAAAATGTCTTCCAAGACCATCTGGTTCAGTTCCCACTCGTGGCTTTACGGATGAAAGCCTGCTGAGCCTGTCCGCCTTTTTGTTGAGGACTCCAAGGAGGTGTTCCGCTGTGAGCGATATTCCGTGGAGGATCGCCCATTCCCAAATCCTCTGGGCCTCCTGCGACAACGGAAGAGATCTGGTACCCCCTTCCTTGTTGATGTAATGCATGGCCGTGGTGTTGTCCGTGCGGATGAGAACCGCTGAACGCTGCAACCGCGGCAGATATGCTTGAAGAGCCAGACGAATCGCTCTGAATCCAGGAGGTTGATATGAAGGAGGCGGTGCTTGGGTAACCAATGCCCGCTGACCTGCAAGTCCTGAAGCACCGCCGTCCAGCGAGGCATCTGTTGTGACAACGTGAGGAGCTGGATTGCTTACGAAGGATAGACCTTGGGATAAATTCTCCTCTTTTGTCCACCACAAGGTGGCGTCCCTCATTGCCGCAGTATTCACCACCTTGTCGTCGAAAGAGCCGTGAACTTGTTGCCACTGCATGTCTAGTTGCTCTTGAAGAGAACGCATCCATAATCTGCAATGGGGTATCAGAGGGATGCATGACGAGATCACTCCTAGAGGGGATTTAACGGCGTACTGAAAGACACTTTCTTTTTCTCAACAAATGAGCCAAGGACTTCAGTTTTTCTTGCCTTTCGAAGGTTGGAGAAGCCTTGTTGAGAGACGTGTCAAAGATAGCCCCTAGGAACCGTGCTCTCAGAGCGACAACTTGAGAGTCAGACCCAGATTGCTGAACAGAGTCGTACACGCCCCGACGGTCTCCTCCGCTATTTGCCTGGACGGAGACTTCAGCAACCAATCGTCCAGGTAGGGGAAGATTTGATAATGCTGCTTCCTGAGGAAAGCTGCAACCGGTGCCAGCACCTTGGTAAAGATCCTCGGGGCAGAACGAAGTCCAAAGGGTAAAACCTTGAACTGGAAGTGGCTCTTGGCTACTGTGAAGCGTAGAAACCTCCTGTGGGCCGGATGAATAGGGATGTGAAAATACGAATCTTCGAGATCGAGAGTGGCCATGAAATCTCCCGGGTTGAGGAGACGCAAGATATCCTGGAGAGAGACCATCCGAAAGGATTGACTGATGAGATAGGTGTTGAGCTCCCTGAGGTCTAAAATGGGTCGCCATTTCTCTGGCGTCTTCTTGACCATGAAAAACCTGGAGTAGAAACAGCCCCCCCCTCTGAGACAGGGGAACCGGTTCCACTGCTCCCTTGAGGAGCATCTGATGAACTTCGAGCCTTAAGAGACGCAGATGTTTTGAAGCCATAGCGACAGGGGGCTTGGAAGGTGGTATATGCAGAAACTCCAGCGTATGACCATCTCAAATGATGATGAGCACCTAACGGTCTGATGTTATCCGGGTCCAGTTGTGGAGGTATTGAGACACCCTGCCTCCCACAGGTGTCAACGGGCGGGAGGGTACAGCAGGCAGAACCAGAACGCCGCTATTGGCTCTTGGAGGTGTCATGTCCCTGGCGATTGTTTTCCTCTAGTGTTTCAGCAAGAGAAAGACGAGGTCTGGCCTTGCCGTTGTTGGTACTGTGGGCGATACGACTGATATGTCGAACCATAAGAAGAGTACCGTTGCTGTTGGTACGAGCCTCTGTAGGACGTGGTACTCTTCCCTCGGACCCCACAGAATGGAACTTTACGATACTGGAGATTGCCTAGAGACCTCGCCGTCTCCGTATCTTTTTTAATGTCCTGGAGGGCATCCGACATGTCTTCCAAACAATGCCTCACCATCAAACGGGAGGTCCAGGATCTTGTTCTGAACCTCCGGTCGGAACCAAGTCACCCGGAGCAAGCCCTGCCGACGAAGAACAGCTGCACCTGCCAGTGCACGGAAAGCAGTAGTGGCGATGTCCATGGCGCAGTCAATCACCTCCACCGACGTAGCCTCCCCCTCCTGAAGAATTTTCTTGGCCTCCGGTGGCAGCTGTTCCAAATAAGGCGAAAGGTCGCACCACATTTGGCGATCGTACCTGTCAAGGATGGCCAACGCATTAGCTGCCCGTACTAGAAGACGCCATAGAGGAAAAATGTTTCCCCGCATTATCAAGGCGCCTGACTTCTTTATCGGGAGGGGTGGTGAGTGGTGCAGAAGGATTACGTGACTTACGTTGCGCCGCCTGGGAGATTACCGAATCCGGCTTCGGCTGACCAATCAAGGACGCTGGACTATCCTCAGGCGCCTTGTACTTCTTTTCGAGGCGCGGCAACACCGGAATAACCGTAGCCGGGTTCTTCATTGCCTTCATACCCTCGTCCCAGAGATGGCCAACAATGGGAATGGAACGAACCACTTTCCTGTAGGGCTCCTTAAAATCATACAGGAAGCATTCCGTTTGAACTGACGGCATAGGAAGCTGGACTCTACTGGAGGCTCTTTCCATCAGCTTGTGAAAACCCCCAATATCTGCCGGGGGAGAATCCACCTGATCAGGAGTAGGTGAAGCAGGATCCGGGATTACATAGTCCTCCCACTCAGCACACTGATTAGACGTGTTGCCAGTATCCTGATCCTCGTCCGAGGAATCATCATGAACATCCGGGACCACTGGAGGTAAACCTGGACTGGAAATTTGAGTTTGTGAAAGCATCCGAGATGGTTGTCCCGGTGAAAATTTTGTAGGAGCCGATGGAGTAGGCACAGTATGCACTGCAGAGAAAGGCGAAGGTGGAGGAGGTGGAGCCTGAGAAAACCTCTTCCGGTAATCCTGCAACATGCCCTGGGGATCTGCCAGGAGCAAGGAAGGAACCGCAACCATATCCTGGCCTGCGCTGTCCTGACGACCATAGGATGGTTGATAGGAGTACCCAGGCGTGTAGTCACCCTCTGAATCAGTGTCCTGACATTCAACTAATAGTTGTGAGGGACTATTGGCATAGCCACAAGAATCCTGATCATCCCCATCAGAGTCCTCTTCTTCTTCAAGCAACAATGCGGGAGGCAAGGGTGCCACCCTCCTTGGTGACGTCATATCAGGTGTTATGCGTTTTAAGGAAATTGTAATCCTCTCCGTCGACAAGGTCGCCGACGGTACCGTCGGCGTTGAAAGTGAATCCATCGTCGACGAGGTCGTCGACGGAAGCTGCACAGTCGACGGCTGAATCGTCGACGAAGAGATGGGCGTCGTCGACACTGCCGTCGACGGGACAGTCGACGCTCCCGTCGACGTAGTCATAGCTCTCGTGGACGACACCGTCGACACCACCCTCGTTGACACCCTCGTAGTCGCAGTTATCGTCGTCGACACTCCCGTCGATGTTTGAATAGAAGGCACCGTCGACGAGCCCGTCGACGGCGGAACTTTCTTCACTGGAGGTTTTGAAGATTTCATCGAGTCTTCAGCGTCGTTGTCGATCTAGAGTCCTTTTCTGACTTCTCTGAAGAGAGAGAAGAGGGCTTCTTGAACGCCTTAGTGGATTCCACCACTGCCGGGGCAGCAGATAGTTCTTCCCTCTCCTTTACACTGTGGTGAGGAGATTCGCTCGGACTCCGGCTCTCAGACTCACGGGGCATCTTTTTTGAGGCCTTAGCAGGACGTTCAGAGGATGGTGAAGGGGAAACCCTACCCCTTTTCACTGACCTGCGAGAGGAGGTGCCAGATGATGAGTCCTCACTGTCACTGGACAGAGCACCCTTCTTTGACTTCACCTTCTGGAGCCAAGCGAGAAGGAGACCCTCACGGAGGGTCAGATTTTGCATTCCGCTTCCTTATGATCCGGGTACAGGCAATAAATGCAGTCCTTATGCCTGTCCTCCACGTACAGCCTCTTTTTGCCATAGGTGGAACAAGGCTTGAAAAGGGCTTTCTTCTTGTCACACATTCCTGAAGGAAAACAGCAACAAAGTTGGAAGAAAAATATTTTGAAAAAAGCAGTCAACAGAGTTGAATTGAGCAGAGCTAAAAGGAGACTCCCTAAGCACAACGTGCGGTAGAAAATCTGAGGCTCTCTCAGGAAGGTTCTGTGGGGTGAGGCTGATCTGATTGGTTGTTGCTTTGTTTTGGGTCTCTTTTACAAAAAGAGGTAGATATGCTAAATAAGGGAATGAGGCCTAGGCCTTTTTTCTTTCTCTTTTGTACTTACTGCTATGTTATTTTGGGTACCGAGACTACCATTCCGACGACGGGGAATGATACAAGCTATGGGAATCTATGAAAGTTCCAATACTGGAGTAATATTTGCTAATCCTGCATTACTCTAGTAACACTGATTTACAGAGGAATTAAAATTTCCGATGCTCCGAAGGTGGAATTAAAAATTATGCAACGGTTTCTAAATTTTAGAAACCACTGTATACCACTTGGCGCCCTTACATACTCTGCAGCGATTAAAAGTTTTAATCACTTCAAATCTGGACTCTGATTAGGTGTATGTTTTTGACCCGGGCCCTGCACGCTCTACTCTACTAACGTGGTTCTTTTAACTTATGATGCTCAATAAAAAGAATTCTGACAAAAAAAAAGTTTTAATCACTTCAAAGTATGCAAGAGCATCAAGAGGAATTTGAAAGCGCAATTTTCCTAGGCAAAATGCATTCTCACAACTATTTTTGGACTTCAAGGGTGTATTCAGCGCTAAGAAAATAGCCAAGATGCCCATTCTGTCGAGTAGCTGAATTCTGTGGAATGTGTAGGAATTTTAATGTAATCAACTTTGCGAATTCCGCACAACTCTAAGCAAACATATAACAAGGGGAAACCATGATAGCTTCTCTCGTACACAATACAACTGCAGTCTGGACAGCAGCTGAGTGCAGCAGTTCCTTCAAACACAGAACAGGAACATATGAAGCAGGACGATCACCTGCAGGTGCTGTTCACAGGGGAAAACCAGAGTATATAGTGCTGCAAAAGTAATGGAGTTAAGACCAGTTGGACAAGAGTGGTAAAGAGGAGAAGAAATTAGCCAGAAACAGATTTTATCGTTGGCATTCAGAAATGCCATTCCAAATGCAAACCACAACGACTGAAGGACTTACAGCTGTTGCAAAACAGGGTTACCCTTTGATCTGCCACTTCCCAATGTGAATCTCCCACCCACCTCCCCCCCAAACAAATGCACTGGTTAGCGATTAAGCTGGGGACCTTATTCACCGCTGCTAGCAGCATTCATCAGGTAATCCATGCTTCCACCCCTCAGTTTTTGTTCTCTAAATTCAACATCTATGTGCCGCCTCATTCCTGTGGCCCATTTCTGTTGGACATTCCTAAAATCTGGCAAAAACTTTGAGAGATAAAGCCTTTTCTGTGGACGCAACCAGGGAGTGGAACAAACTCCCTTCTTCCTCAGCTGTTCTACCTTTACAGAAACATTTCAATACCTTATAGTTTTAACCTCTCAGATGAATTGCTGCTTACCTCACTCTTTCTGCTTGAATGTTTCGCAAACGTAGCACCAAGAAACTTGGGTTAACATTTGCTTTAATAAATACAGAAGAAATATAATCTAAAAAAGGGTTTTAAAAGGATTGACCAAATCTCAGGGTGACTAATGGAAGGTAAACAACCTGGAGGCTTTAATCCTGGGCAAGCTCCAATGACAGGTGTCCAAGTCAAAATATATTCCAAACACTCATTATCAAGGGCAACAACATCATAGGCTACTCCAAGAGGGCTGTCCAAAAGGAATATGCTACTTCCCAGTATGCATCTGTTCTTGGCATGTAGAGCTGCAGAGTCACACACTGAGGATAAGATCGCCATCTGGTGTTGGGCTCGGATGATTGCAGGTTGTTGTTGTCTTCGGAAGAAGCCTTTGGTCACGAGGTTGGTGACTCCTCCCCTGGACAACAGTGCGCATGGGCATCCACTCCATCGTCAGATTGTTTTTCGCCATGATGGGAAAAGATGGAGTGTATAGAAAAGAAAGAAAGGATGTCCATGTGTAGTGTCTAAGTAAGACGGATGCTGGAACAGATACAGGTCCCGGGGAGGCGGGCGGGCGTGTGTGACTCTGCAGCTCTACATGCCAAGAACAGATGCATACTGGTAAGTAGCATATTCCGTTCGAGGCATATGAGCTGCAGATCACACACTGAGGATAGATTATACAGCAGTGCTCCCCTTAGCGGTGGTCGCCTGTATCCGTTGCAGCAGCTTGAAATAAAGTTTTTAGGACAGCCTGGCCCACGGAGGCCTGTTGTTTGGCCTGCACGTCAACACAATAGTGTTTAGTGAAGGTATGCGTGGTAGACCATGTGGCTGCCTTGCAAATGTCTTCTAAGGGAATATTGCCTAAGAAGGCCATAGAAGCCCCTATTTTACGCGTGGAGTGCGCCCTAGGGGGAACTGTAAGTGTACGTTTAGCCTTGAGGTAGCATATTTGGATGCATTTAACTATCCACCGGGCTATTCCTGATTTGGAGATCGGGTTGCCTTTGTGTGGTGGCGCGAAAGCAACAAAGAGTTGTTTTGTCTTTCGAAAAGGTTTTGTCCTGTCGATGTAATAAAGCAAGGCTCTTTTGACATCTAAGGTATGTAGGGCCCTTTCAGCTACCGAGTCTGGATTTGGGAAAAAGACCGGTAGTTCTACTGATTGGTTAAGGTGGAAAGGGGAAATCACTTTTGGAAGAAATTTAGGGTTTGTCCTAAGAACCACTTTGTTACGGTGTAGTTGTAAGAAAGGTTCCTCAAGTGTAAGGGCTTGTATTTCACTTACTCTGCGCAGGGAAGTGATTGCGATAAGGAAAGCTACCTTCCATGTTAGGAATTGCAATTCACATTTGTGCATAGGTTCAAATGGGGGACCCATGAGTCTTGTTAGAACCACATTGAGATTCCACACTGGTGCAGGTGGCAATCTTGGGGGAAGAATTCTTTTGAGACCTTCCATAAACGCTTTGATGGCTGGTACCTTAAAAAGGGACAGGTGTTGCCTATTTTGCAAGTAGGCTGCCAAGGCTGCTAGGTGTAAACGTATAGAGGAATACGCTAGATTGCACCTTTGCAAGTGTAGTAGATAGCAAATGATGTTTTGGATGGAAGCATCCAATGGATGTATGTCATTATTAGCGCAGTAGATGGCAAATCGTTTCCATTTAGCGGCATAACACGCTCTAGTAGTAGGGCGTCTGGCTTCTTTTATGATATTCATACAGTCTGGAGGGAGATTGAGGTAACCGAACTCTAAGACCTCAGGAGCCAGATCGCTAGGTTCAGTGTTTGAGGATCTGGGTGTCTGATTTCTCCATGGTTCTGGGTTAACAGATCCGGGGAGAGGCGTAGCTTTTGATGTGGAACTAAAGATAGTTCCAGAAGTGTGGTGAACCACGGTTGACGTGCCCAAGTGGGAGCCACTAGTATTAGTGTTAGTGACTGTTGTTTCAGTTTGCGTACCACAAATGGAACTAGTGGGAGAGGCGGAAAGGCGTACGCAAATCTGCCTGACCAGTTCATCCATAGGGCATTGCCCTTCGACTGTGGGTGTGGAAACCTGGCGGCGAAGGTTGGGCATTTTGTGTTTTCGGGAGTGGCGAACAGGTCTATGTCTGGTTGTCCCCACTTTTGGAAGAAGGGGAGTAGAACCTTGGGGTGTAGTTCCCATTCGTGGATCTGTTGTGTGTGGCGACTTAGGAGGTCGGCCACTTGATTGTGGATCCCTGGGAGATGTTCTGCTAACAGGTAGATGTTTTGGGGAATTGCCCATCTCCAGATTTGCTGTGCCAGTTGGGACAGTTGGAGAGAGTGTGTCCCTCCCTGTTTCTGTATATAATACATTGTCGTCATGTTGTCTGTGCGTATGAGGACAGTTTTGTTCTTTAGGTGAATTTGAAAGGATTTTAGTGCTAGGAACACTGCTAAGAGTTCCAGGTGGTTGATGTGGAGCAGTTTTTGTTGACTGGTCCATCTGCCCTGAGTGGTATGGTGAAGGAGGTGGGCTCCCCACCCCGTGAGAGATGCGTCTGTAGTTAGCACAACTTGTGGAAGAGGCTCTAAGAACGGTCTCCCTTTGGACAGGTTGATGGTGTTCCACCATTTCAGTGAGCGAAGTGAGCGACTGTCCACCAACACCAGATCGGTAAGTTGTCCGTGAGCTTGGTTCCACTGTTGTGCTAAGCATTCCTGTAAGGGACGCATTTGAAGTCGTGCGTGTGGGACTATGGAGATACATGACGCCATCATGCCTAGGAGCTGCATGAACACTCTTGCTGGAAGAGATGGATGAGTTTGAAATTGAGAGATGAGATTTTGTATACTGGCTATCCTGGCAGTACTGGGATAGGCAATGGCTTTGGATGTATCTATGGTTGCTCCTAGATACTGATGTAAGTGGGAAGGTTGTAGGTGGGATTTGGGGTAGTTGATAGTGAATCCCAAATCGTGGAGAGTTTGAATCGTGCGATGAGTGTGGAGAACGCATTTTTGGTATGTATTGGCTTTTATGAGCCAATCGTCCAGATAGGGGAAGACATGGATCTGTTGTCTTCTGAGATGCGCTGCCACGACTGCTAGGCACTTGGTGAACACTCTGGGTGCCGTTGTTACTCCGAATGGGAGAACTGTAAATTGATAGTGTTGCCCATCTACCACAAATCGTAGATATTTTCTGTGAGCGGGATGCATAGGGATGTGAAAGTATGCGTCCTTGAGGTCCAATGTGGCGAGGAAGTCTCCCTGTTGTAAAAGTGGGAGGACTTGTTGGAGAGTGGTCATATGAAAATGATCCGAATGTATATACTGGTTTAGTAGTCTGAGATCCAGTATGGGCCTTAGTGTTTTGTCCTTTTTGGGAATGAGGAAGTATAGAGAATATACCCCTTTTCCCTGATGTTGAAGGGGGACTGGTTCTATCGCATGTTTTTGTAACAGGGATTGAACTTCTTGTTTGAGGAGAGAGAGATGATGCGAGGACATTGGACGTTGTTTGGGCGGTATGTTTGGGGGGGATTGTATGAGTTCGAGGCAGTAGCCAGACTGGATAATTTGTCTTACCCACCTGTCTGTGGTGATGGAAGTCCAGACAGGTAGGAATTGTTGGAGTCGCCCCCCGACCGGAGTGGAATGGTCTGGGGGGAGTGGTGGCAAGTCACTGTTTGGTGGCTGGTGAGGTGCGGGTGTTGTTGTTGTTGCCCCGCCCTCGACCTTTGTTATTGTTTCCCCTATAACCTCCCCGGAAATAACCTCTGTTAGGGGATGTTTGTCCAGAATTTTTAAAGGTGGACGTGGTCTCAGTTGATGTGTTTTTGGAGCCTCCTCTATAAAAGGAGCGACGAAAGGAACCCCGGTTTTGATGAGACTGCAGTGCTCCCATAGACTTGGCATTTTCATTATCCTTTTTCATTTTTTCTAATGCAGTATCCACTGCAGGGCCAAATAGCTGCTCTTGGTTGAAAGGTTGAGCTAGAATTGCGGTTTGAACCTCCGGTTTAAAACCGGAAATACGGAGCCAGGCATGTCGTCTGAGTAAGACGCTAGTATTGACCGCTCTAGAAGCAGTGTCTTGTGGAAATGTGGATTTTCCTGATCAGTTATGTCCCCTATCTTGGACCCCAACGGTTCTATGTGCATGTCACAAGTACATGTATGTTCCCTCCAGTTCCAGTTTCCAAACGCAAACATATGTGCGTCCACCGCCAACATGTTCTCTGTCAGATCCGCCATCAATGGGCTGGATATTCGATTCCTAAGTATGAAAGGCCACCGACTTTATATGGCTAAGTTACTCCATTTTTACAGTTCAGGCAAGTAGGCCCGATTCTGTCCTCAAGCCTTTCCCTGCTCTCTGTCTCTGACAGCTTCAGCTTGAACTCGCATCTGTATCCATGAACTTTGTCCTACTCCCTGTGCAGCTAACGGTGCCTGCCTCGGCCAGTTTTGCCTGCCTGCCAAGAAGCTGTATTTCACCTTCGAATTATCTACTTTGCTCTTCAGCCGATGCATTCCTGTTCAGTGATTTAGGTAAACATTTCCTCTAAGCTCACAAGCAAAGGACTCGGCCTTTCCGTCCTCCTGCAAGTAATTCATAGCCCTGTTGCCATGGAAAGTTTTCTGCCCCTCGCATCTCATATAGACACTTAGACGCTTGTACACGCACACACAGTCAGTATAGAATAGATTCTGTCCGAGAGTCTTTTCTTGTGGATAACATAGTTCTCTAAACATAGGATGTTAGATATGATTTGGGATTAGGTTGACTTGACCCCCCAGACTTCTCGTCTCCACATGTAGAGCTAAATGTCAAGTCCCCTTCACCCCCTAGTTGCACGTCAATCACACGTCATGCTGCTGCGCGCGCATCTATGTTAAGTATTATCTTATAGATCCACCTATGCATGATAATCAGAGCCAATCATGTTTCTTTCTGCTCCTTATTACGCCTAGTTTCGATTACGTACCACTATGTCATCTCTCTTATCAATTGTTACGCCTTTTGCATTCATTTCATTGTAATGTATGAACTATAAAAGTTACTTCTTGTCAATAAAGTATTGTACTTCACTTCCTGAACCCTCGTGGTGACGGAACCTGAAGGCCGCCACTCGAGTCGGCCATTTTGGAATAAAGCCCATTCAGAAAATCTCTTATACCACGGATTCTGCCTCTTGTTATTCTGAGCTATTTTACTTTATTTTAGATTCCGCATGAAATTCAGTCAAGGTAAAAAAGAATATTTACCACATAATGGCGCCCGAACAGGGACACTTTCTCATCTCACGCGCCGGCGGTGCGTTGCAGGCCCGGTCTCCTGCCACAGCTGGACGGACCATAAACGCGTACCAGCAGGATTTCCTGTAAGCTCCCTCCGGTCAAGCGGGGGCGACTGAGGCTGCGATCAACCCAGACGAGGCGGTGAGAAGTGCGAAGTATCCCGACCAGAGCCTAGCTGAGAGAGCAAGATCCGAGGTATACAGAGGCCCACCAGGTTTTCGAAATCCCGATGTCCAGAGGGTCCGCTGTCCGCAGTCATCGAGTCCCGTCCATTCTCTGAGGCCTTCCGTTTCAAGGAGCTACTCGGTGAGTACCATCGCCGGGGAGGCGTGTTGACGCGCACATAGGTTGTGCCGGTCAAGACGGATTTGGGTACACAAATCCGGTCTGCACTGTTTAGCAGTGTATATGTACTGTTTAGCAGTATATCAAGTATTCCGAAGTATTCAGTTATTGTCAAGAATTCAGCGTGGTGATTAGTCATGCAGACTGTCATCATCGTCGGTCATTTTTTTTTAAAAATGTTTAATGTTTAAATGTTTAAAGTGTTCAAATGTCTTGCATATTGTGGTATGAATGATTGTTCATTGTTCACCGTTCATTATTGTGTTTTCCGTATTAAGTGAATTCAAGAGTAAGTATCAGATCAGTTGCCGAGATGCCGCTCTTCTCGAAGTTAAGACAGATTACTACCAGAAAAGGGGTGCTCGAAGAAGCAGTTCCTATTCCTCCTAGGGACACCCCAGGGCATTTTATGTATCACAAGCATGGCTTAGATGCCATATTGTTTCTTGATCTATGGGTAGATTATACCAAGGGATTGCCGGAAAGTCAAAGGTGGCCCGCAGCGGGAACCTGGGATGCAGAGTGCATCATGAAAGTGGAAGAAGAGTTATGGAAAAGAAAAGTCAGACAGTCACAGAAAGACGCTGTTGAGTTATGGCGTAAAGAATCTCATAGACGTACAGAAAAAGCACGTAGACAGGAAGAGAGGAGTAAAGAGAGTTCAAAGGAAGTTCAAGAAAATATATTAATTGAGGAAGGTATCCGAGTAAAATCAGAACAAGTAGATAGACAAAGAAACGCTCTTATGAGTGGTATGTATCCCCTCCTAGCCGAAGGACTACCTAAGGCTGTTCCAGAGATGCCAAAAGACTTGCCACCCCCATTATTTCCAATTAAGGTACATCCAAAAGGGCATCCCAGAACCGCAGAAGATGTTTTTCTTTCCTCATATCTAGATGACGCAGCTCCCGAGTATGCTAACCCCACACCACATAGACCGTCTGGCGGAGGGGTTCAACGTCAGGATCAGGTATCTGTCCCCGTGCAACAGCAAGTCCCGACGCGAGCTCCGGCAAGCACGTCTGTTTCCGCATCTGTCCCCGCAGTCGATTCTACAGTGGTATCGACACCTATAGTTGCTGTGTCACGTTCGACGAATCCATTCACACCCGACGCCCCTGAAGGGGCCACGGGAGGTGCAAGCAATACTTTTACGCCACCTAGAATAAATAAACTTATTTTTCAAGAATCAGCGCATTCACGTACACCCAAATTCGTAAGTGAACGTACGCTTAAGGAACTCCTTATAGATTGTAGATATGACCCGGTGGTCGGTAAAGAGGACGAAATGGTCCTGGCATCATTACGTATCAGACGAGCCGCAGAGTATTTAGCGAGGTTACCAGGAATGACTACGCATCTAGATAACATATATCATTTTGTCCAAACAGGGCGAGACCCAGAATGTATTAACAGAGCTATGGAATTCCAGAAAGTAGAGATACAGGGGGAACTGTTACGTTTCCTCATAAACTGCGTGATCAGAAATCAAGACCGTCCGGGGGTAGACCCGAATACAATGCTTATTCTTACAAGATGGAGCCAGAATATATCAGAAGGGAGACACGATAAGAAAAACTGTATAATAGCCATGTGCCGAAAAATCCGTAGAGAAATAGAACGCATTCACGAAGAAAGATTGGAAACAGACGAGTTCGAGCAAGATGAAGTCTCCGAATCAGGGAATTCCGCAAGACAGTCAGAAACCATAGCATACGTAGGCAGAGGAAGATCCTGTGATAATACTAGATGCTTTTCTGATCCCATACACTCTGTATGTCCAAATAATAGCAGAACGTATCCGACGCCTGTAATAAATTTAAAGTCTCCTGAACATCTGTTCCAAGCCGCAGATAAACTACTACGAGAACGAAGGGGTTACCACCTCCTCGATTCCATGGATGAGCAAGAATTGGCCAGATCAGCCGTTCACTGGATTGACAGTCCTGAAAAATACGGTGATGAGACCGTAGCACACACGTTTTTTAACCTTAGTGCAGATGAACAACGTTTAGCTGGAATCTATATGATTCAGCAACTCCTTATATTATATAAGAGCCAACATGCTGACCCTGGTCCTTTACCTGATATATTAACGGAACTACTCACGAACAGATGGAGAGGTTCTAGTAACAAGTTGATTAAAGAAATATTAGTGTCACGTAAACAGTATGTCCTTTTTGTAAATCCGGATTCTTTCCCGCTGCCCCGCAGAGAAAGAACGCCGTATTATATGGATAGACAAAATCCCTTACGAGAAGTGCACCCAATAAAAGGCGAAGACAATGAGTTTCACCGTGTATTTGTATACACACCCATATCAAAAATTGAATTGTTAGAAATGAAGAAAATAGTACCAAGTCATGACAAAGACCCAGCGGGTTTCCACCGAGAAATTAAGGACATGTTGCTGATGGGAGAGTATACCTATCCTGATATTATGACGATATTAAAGGTGCTCTTACCTGCTGGTATTTATGAAAAACTGAAAGAAAAAGAGTGGGAAGTGGGAGACCAAAAGATAGATTGGACAGCATTAGAAACAGAAGAAAAGGCCCGAGCTGCAGGTTCAGGGCTCGGGGATAAAGTCAAAGCATTACCAGGTTTACTAGTACAAGTACTGCCACGTTTATTAACTACGAAAAAGGAAGATTGGGGTGCAATCACGGCCTGTAAACAAAAGCATGATGAAGACACAAGTGACTATTATGCCCGATTTGAAAAATGTTTTGGAATAAATAGTGGTATAAAAACAAGTAGTGAGTCGTATCCACATTTATTTGTGACAAAATTAGTAGAAAATGCATTACCTCCAGTAAAGAATAGAATATTGAAATTCGAGAGTACCTGGCAAAGTAACACTCCGTCACAAATGCTACAAATGTTACAGTATCATCACAATAGAATTAGAGATGAACAAGAACACGAACAAAGACGTATGAAAGATACAAAAATGAAAATGCTAGTGTCTCAGACAGTACCGGCTGAAGGACATAAAAAGGGTATGACACATTCCGATTCAGCAGGACCTGTAAAAGGGACATGCAATTATTGCAAAAAGCCAGGTCATTACGTACACGATTGTCCAGTTTTAAAACACAATATCGCCATAGGTAAAACACAAGAAAGATCACGGCCACTCAGACAAGATCAGAATGAACAAGGAGCTATGCCACATTCCCAGGCCATGCCAGCCGCACAACAGCCAATACAGTTTGTGCCAGCTGCACCACCGTTGCCTGTTACTGCCACACAAACCACCACACGACAAATGTATCAGACTGCACAGTATGAATATCCTGAGTATCAGCGTTGCGCATGAACCAGCCTAGAGAGGGAAGTTGACTTACCGCTTATCGAGATTCCTGTAGATCAAGAAGGACCTTATGTACATAGTGAATTATTAGGTCAAGATAGAAAATTCTTACTCGATACAGGGGCAAGTCGTACAACTATAAAACGTAGTGAAGTTCCAGGGGCACCCCTCTCAGGCTCTCAAAATGTTTCCCTTGGTTTTTCAGGAAAACCTATTGTTAACGAAGTATCACAGCCTCTTCCACTTACGATAGGACCTTTGACACGAACTACAGATTTATTGCTTACTAAATCATGCCCAGAAAATTTGTTAGGAATTAAAACTCTGAAAGCCCTAGGAGCCATAATATGTTGTTCTCCGGGAGGAATAAGGTTGTTTTTACGTGATTTTAAAGGTCACTATGTGTCTAGAGACATGGATCCCCGACTACAGACTTTACCAGCACATCTATGGGCACAAGGCCCTACTGATGTTGGTTGCATGAACATTACGCCATACCGAGTTACACTCAAGGCAGGAGTGGTATTACCACGAATGCGACAATACAAGTTACCGCAAGATGCTGTAGTGGCTTTGCTGAAAATCATTGATGAGTTAATTGCCCAAGGAGTAGTTGTAGAAACAGACTCCAATGTATGTAATTCACCGATAATTCCGATTCTTAAACGAACTGACCCTACTGCTCCGCCAGTATACCGATTGGTTATTGATTTGCGGGAACTAAACAAGTGCATTGTGCCACAATTTCCTGTGGTCCCCGATATATCATCATTATTGACAGCAATTGATTCCGAAGCAACATTCTTTACTGTAATTGATCTCAAGAATGCCTTTTTTAGCGTCCCAATAGATCCGGAAAGCCAATATTTGTTCGGATTCAGTTTAAATGGGCGCAGCTTTAAATTCTCACGCGCTCCCCAAGGATTCACAGAAAGCCCCAGCATCTACAGCCAAGCACTGAAACGAGAACTTGACAGTATCCACATGCCAGTCAATACTGCACTGCTTCAATATGTCGATGATCTGCTGATCACCGCGAGAAGCGAACCTGAATGTGAAAAGGCTTCTCTGACAGTTTTACATTTTCTAGCCGACAAGGGGCACAAAGTGTCTCCCTCTAAGCTGCAATTCTGTGCCCAGCGAGTTATTTATCTTGGTCACTCGCTGTCCAAGGAGGGAAGGCAGCTTACACCAGATCGCATCCAGTTAATTGCTAACATGTCAATACCCCAGACACAAAAGGAGGTGCGGGCTTTCATAGGCCTCACTTCATATTGTAGGCAGTGGATCCCTCAGTACGCATTTCTAGCAAAACCACTCATTCAGTTAACCACACAGGAGGCAGCCACATCGACTGTTCTCCCTTGGACTCAGGAACATACACAAGCTTTTGAAAGCTTAAAGGAAGCTTTATGTCAAGCACCTGTTTTAGCAACACCATGTTATAGCAAACATTTTACACTCTTTGTCACAGAACGCGAAGGTACTGCTTTGTCAGTACTCACACAGGAACAAGCAGGATCACGCAAGCCATGTGCTTATTTTTCCAGTACATTAGATCCCGTAGCTCAGGCTTTGCCCGCATGCCTGAAATCAGTGGCAGCAACAGCTTTAGCAATCAGACAAAGCGATGCCATAGTGTTAGGACATCCATTGACAGTACAAGTACCACATGCAGTAGAAGTTCTTGTGAACCGAACACAAACACAACACTTGACCATAGCAAGACTTACCGGTTATGAACTGACATTGTTTCAGCCACACATAGAGATCCGACGGTGTAATACATTGAATCCTGCTACACTATTACCCGTAATTGGAACAGACCCACTAGCTCATGATTGTGTTGAAATTATTGAAATAAAGACGAAACCTAGACAAGACTTGACAGACGTTCCATTGTTAGATCCAGACCTGACGTTGTATGTAGATGGATCGTGCATGAGAGCAAGTACAGGAAATTTAGTGGCCGCGTATGCAGTCACAACAGACACTGAAGTTATTGAGACAAATTGTATAGATACTTTGTCAGCCCAAGCAGCAGAACTTATTGCTCTAACACAAGCCTGTATTCAAGCCACAAATAAGAAAGTTAATGTATACACTGACTCACGTTATGCATTCGGAGTTGTACACGACTTCGGCGTGCTGTGGCGAGAGAGAGGTTATTTAACCTCCCATGGTGCCCACATTCAGCACGGAACCCTCATTCATGCCTTGTTAGACGCAATACATCTACCAACTGCCATATCGATTATGAAATGTAAAGCACACACGAAGGTTACTGATATCATTTCTCAAGGCAATGATTTAGCTGACAGAACAGCTAAACAGACTGCTCAGAATCGCACATTAGACATGACAAAGCCAATAGTTCAGACACCAACACAGTGTATGACAATTAAGGATCCCGCACTTGACGTAATTGACATCCAGACACATGCTACTGCAGAGGAATTAAAGAAATGGACTGAACTAGGAGGGATCCAGACAGATCAGGGATGGATGACGAAGGAGAAATCTGTATGGTTTCTTCCTGACTCTATGGTCCAGGCCATTATAGCTACAATTCACAGCCCAGCGCATTTAGGAGAGAAAGCTATGCTAGATAGCATTCAACACATTTGGTTCAACAAACATTTACGAGCAGCAGCTAAACAAAAAGTCCGTACCTGTATGATATGTTGTCAGTTCAACCCAGGAAAAAGTGTTCCCGTAGAGCAGGGTGGATTCCAGACTCCTGATCATCCTTTTGAAGTGCTCCAAATGGATTATATCCAGATGGAACGATGTCGAGGATTCAAATATGTTCTGGTAGTTGTCTGCGCTCTCTCCCGATGGACTGAGGCGTACCCAGTATCAGATTACACGGCCCCGACTACTGCCCAACAGTTAGTTCGAGAATTCTTCCCGCGGTACGGTTTACCACGTGTTGTATATTCAGATAACGGCCAGCCTTTCTCATCCGAATTAATGAAACATGTCTCACTTTTGTTGGGATATCAGTGGAAATTCCACTGTGTCCGACACCCCGAGGCAGCAGGTCTCGTGGAACGACATAATCAAATTTTGAAAATCAGATTGTCTAAAATATGTAAGGAGAAAGGTGTTGACTGGATAGTAGCATTACCAGTTGCACTATTTTACATAAGAATGGTAGCACACTCTCGAACAGGGCTATCCCCGTATGAGGTGATCTTCGGAAGACCACCAAATATGTGGGGGACGCCCATACCACGTAAAATAACTGATGTTAATTGTAATATGCTGACAGATTACTTGGCTTCCTTGATGTCTGCACTACAATCTTGTCGTTCACAGGTAACTGCAGCTTTTCCTGACAACACTGAGGTGAAACCCCATGACGTTGCTCCGGGGGATCTGGTGTTTGTGAGAAATTTTGATCGGAAGACCCAGTTGGAGCCCAGGTGGAAAGCACCGAAGCTAGTCCTGCTGACCACAAGAACAGCCGTGAAAGTTGAGGGCAGCAAGGGCTGGATACACTCCAGCCATATTAAGAAATTTCATGGACTATCCTCGGATATAGACACTGTGCCCCGCACTCCCTCACAGACTGATTCAAAACTTCCTTTTGTTGAACAGAATGACTCTCAGTGCTATAAATTAAAGCTTAGGCCCAAACAGTCGAGCAATTTGATTGTTTAAGTCCTCTCCAAGGTGAAGCGGTTGAATTGTCTCCGACATGTATCCCTTGGACCTGAGTAGAGAAAATACCCGAGAAATGTTGAAACGACAGGCGTATTGTAAATCACTGCGTAGCTACTGTATAAGGACATTATTAATTTTGTTTTTATTGAGTGTTTTAATAATTATTACGAGTGTGATTTTGCACATATATCATCCTATTTCTAGACATGTTTATAATGTTGCTGCTGAACATTCTTTTAGCGACCTACCGCCACATGAATTATCTTATAGACTTGCGCTGCGCAATAACACTTTCATTAGTATGTTACATCATTCCCATCAGACTAGTAATGCCACCAATTGTTGGGTGTGTGGCCGACTCCCTCCCTATCAGAATAACAAAGGAGTTCTGCCTTTCTTTCCACATCCGTTCACACACAATGGCTCCTGTGGAGCATGGTTTAGTTTACTAAATTCCATAGACCCAGACACAGCAGTTTATCAACAACATTGGATATGGGGAAATCTGAATCTAGTTTTATTCAAAGTCTGTCATCCTAATAAGGAGGGTCGCCCCAGTAGAACAGGAACTGATCTAGAAAATGAAGTGTATAAATTAGGTAATTTTACACCTAATCTTATGATTCTGAATGTCAAATCCGAAGTTGAACTAATTCTGCCCACTATGTCAGTATTTTCAGTTAAGGGTGAATTATGTGTAAGAAAAGTTGGTTCCATACATATGGGCCATAGCCAATGCGTTACTACAGTAGAATATAGTGATCAAGGTAAATCTTCATTTAGAGCTTCTCGCCATTCTTACTTTATATGTGGTCAGACGGCATATATGCGTCTGCCTCTAGATTGGGATGGTACCTGTTACATAGCATTCCTTCTGCCACCTGTTTTCCTAGCTCCACCTGATTATTATCGGAATGTTCATTTAGTACACAATAGAGAGCGAAGAGATCTCCCAGTTGTCGATTATACTGAGACGGCATGGGACAAGTATGTAGATTTCAATAAAGGTATCTTTCCCTATATAGGTACAATATCAAATAGTAAGCTGATACGTAAACTAACCAAGACTCTCGAAGCTGTAGTAAACGAGACTATAGCCGCCCTAGGCAATCTGACAGAGGAACAATCAGTAATGAGAATTGTTGTTCTCCAGAATCGTCTTGTCCTTGACGTCATCCTGGCCGATAGGGGCGGAGCTTGCAGGGTCATCGGATCCAGCTGCTGCATATTCATACCAGAAAATTCGCCATCTGTATATAAAGCTATAACACGCCTTCATAAGATTGTGAGCCAGATACACGAAAATCCAGACACTTGGACGTGGTCCGGGTGGTTTTGGAGTGTGATATCAGCCTGGGGATGGAGAGTTCTATCCTTCCTAGGTATTGGCCTTCTTATGCTCTTCAGTTGTTGTTTATGCCTGCAATGTGGACCAGCGATTTGTGGTCTGTGTGCCACATCATGCATCCCATATCAAAGTTCTCGTTCAAAATGCCGGAAGAAGAAGGAAGAAGAAATGATGCTCCATGAGCAAATCGATGGAATGATGAAGATTGATATCTCTTGAAGGGCAAGTAGGGGACAAGGAGGGAATGTGGAAATGTGGATTTTCCTGATCAGTTATGTCCCCTATCTTGGACCCCAACGGTTCTATGTGCATGTCACAAGTACATGTATGTTCCCTCCAGTTCCAGTTTCCAAACGCAAACATATGTGCGTCCACCGCCAACATGTTCTCTGTCAGATCCGCCATCAATGGGCTGGATATTCGATTCCTAAGTATGAAAGGCCACCGACTTTATATGGCTAAGTTACTCCATTTTTACAGTTCAGGCAAGTAGGCCCGATTCTGTCCTCAAGCCTTTCCCTGCTCTCTGTCTCTGACAGCTTCAGCTTGAACTCGCATCTGTATCCATGAACTTTGTCCTACTCCCTGTGCAGCTAACGGTGCCTGCCTCGGCCAGTTTTGCCTGCCTGCCAAGAAGCTGTATTTCACCTTCGAATTATCTACTTTGCTCTTCAGCCGATGCATTCCTGTTCAGTGATTTAGGTAAACATTTCCTCTAAGCTCACAAGCAAAGGACTCGGCCTTTCCGTCCTCCTGCAAGTAATTCATAGCCCTGTTGCCATGGAAAGTTTTCTGCCCCTCGCATCTCATATAGACACTTAGACGCTTGTACACGCACACACAGTCAGTATAGAATAGATTCTGTCCGAGAGTCTTTTCTTGTGGATAACATAGTTCTCTAAACATAGGATGTTAGATATGATTTGGGATTAGGTTGACTTGACCCCCCAGACTTCTCGTCTCCACATGTAGAGCTAAATGTCAAGTCCCCTTCACCCCCTAGTTGCACGTCAATCACACGTCATGCTGCTGCGCGCGCATCTATGTTAAGTATTATCTTATAGATCCACCTATGCATGATAATCAGAGCCAATCATGTTTCTTTCTGCTCCTTATTACGCCTAGTTTCGATTACGTACCACTATGTCATCTCTCTTATCAATTGTTACGCCTTTTGCATTCATTTCATTGTAATGTATGAACTATAAAAGTTACTTCTTGTCAATAAAGTATTGTACTTCACTTCCTGAACCCTCGTGGTGACGGAACCTGAAGGCCGCCACTCGAGTCGGCCATTTTGGAATAAAGCCCATTCAGAAAATCTCTTATACCACGGATTCTGCCTCTTGTTATTCTGAGCTATTTTACTTTATTTTAGATTCCGCATGAAATTCAGTCAAGGTAAAAAAGAATATTTACCACAGTCTGCTGCATCTAAGGCGCATTTAATGGAGGCATTAGATATTAATTTGCCTTCTTGGATGAGGTCAGAGGCCTGGGACTTAAAGGGTTCAGGCAGATGTTGCATAAGGTCCTCAAGTTGGTCATAATGCGCTCTATCATACCTGGCTAACAGGGCCTGGGTATTCGCAATACGCCAATGGTTAGCCGCCTGCGCGGCGACCCGTTTGCCTGAGGCTTCTAAAAGCTTAGACTCTTTGTCTGGGGGAGGCGTTTCTCCAGTTGTCTGTGAGTTAGCGCGCTTCCTGGCATTTGATACGACTAAGGAGTCTAAAGGGAGCTGGGCCTTAATGTATGCAGGGTCTTGCGGGGCTGGTCGGTACTTTTTTTCGATGCGTGGATTGAGAACCCTAGCTCGAACAGGGTCCTTAAAGACTTCAGTAGCATGCTTTATAACCCCTTTGATCATGGGCAGTATGTGAACAGTCTTTTGTGACTGCTCAAAGGTATCAAGGAGAAAGTCCTCTTCAAGGGCGTCTGTGTGCATTGTGACGCCGTGGAATGTTGCTGCCCTATTTATAAGTTGGCCGAACCCTAGGTGGTCATCAGGAGGGGAGGGCTTGGAGGGGTAGGTAGTGGGGTCAGGCATGTCAGGTATAGGATAAGACCAGTCATCCATGGGTGCTGGGTCTGGGAACGTAAAAGGGTCGTTTGGATCAACAGGATCATTAAATAAATCAGGGTCCGCCCCTCCCCCTAAATCATCATTATCATCCTGTGGAGGAGGTGAATGATAGGGAGATGGTAAAGGTAAAGGTAAAGGAGAATCAGGAGGAGGAGGGGGGGACGGGTTAGGAGGTAAAACAGGAGAGGAAGGACGAAGTGGTGAAGTAGCACAGTCCTTTTTCCGTATGGGAGCTGGGGGAGGTGTAGTGTCCAGCTTCCGCTTTTTATATGGGATGGCAGTCACATGTCCTGTGTTAGGATTGATGTAGATCCGCTTTTGAGTAGGATCTGGTCGAAAAAGTTCATCTGGCTCCGAAGGTGGTGGCTGCGGTGTCCGCTTCGGGTCTTTATGAGCTTTTTTCGGCGGGGACGCAGTTTTCGGTGCCGACTGAGTTTTCGGTGCCGACTGAGTTTTCGGTGTCGATGGACTTTCAGGCATCGATGTTGAAGAACGTTTCGGTGCCGGTGGAGACTTCGGTGCCGAGGAACGTTTCTGTGCCGAAGGAGATTTCGGTCTTGGAGCCTGTTTCGGTGCCAACAGTGGGTTTTTGGGTGCCGAGGGTGTTAAAGGCACAATCAGGTGAGGTTTGCTCGAGCCCGAGCCACCCACAGGCTTAGATGTCTTCGGAGCCGGGCCCGAGGGCGGGGCTTCTGAAGAGGATTTCCGGTCGCGACTGGGCCCAGCTGGCGGAGTCTTGACCAATGCTTTTTTGGATGGGGCAGGGGCAGGGGGGGTGGTACTCACACGCTGCCCTGGAGTGATGAGGTCATCGGAATCGTCGGCCTCGGACACGATCTCGAGATCTTCGGTGTCGTCTTCGGGAACATCTTGAGCAAAGATGTCCTCCGGTTCTGGAGCTGGTTTGGCCATAATATGGCGTCGAGCTCTTCGGTCCCGGAGGGTCTTCTTCGAACGGAAAGCGGAACAAGCTGGACAGGTGGACTCGTTGTGTTCCGGCGACAGGCAGAGGTTACAAACCTCGTGGTGGTCACTGTGGGGGAACTTCGCTCCACACTGGGGGCATTTTTTGAAGGGTGTCCTGTCCATCAGCCGCTTGCGGAACCGGTCCGAGTTGAGTTCGACGTCGATGGAATGAAGATTAAGTATTTAAAATGATTGCTAGAAGTTTTCTGCTGGAGCGGAAAAAAGTTCATCCGAACCCAATGGCGGAAAAAAACAATCTGACGATGGAGTGGATGCCCATGCGCACTGTTGTCCAGGGGAGGAGTCACCAACCTCGTGACCAAAGGCTTCTTCCGAAGACAACAACAACCTGCAATCATCTGAGCCCAACACCAGATGGCGATCTTATCCTCAGTGTGTGATCTGCAGCTCATATGCCTCGAACTGTCAGTTCCCCTTGCTGTGACCTAGAACCTTTTGCGAACGATCAATCCTCAGAGATCAGTGCCTCAAATGGCCCTTTCTGGGGTATATAACCAATGTGACAGACTACAGTGAATCACAGGGTATTGGCCAAACCAGATGGCTGACATGACAAAGCTCTCGGAGGGGATTGGCCTCAAAGTGACCATACAGTCTTGTGGGAGCTTTAGATGGCCATATTGTAAGAATTCAGGAGCCAAGTGGTCAATTTCAGTGATTGAATATTGGGATGGAGACTCTGACCTCCCAACTTGTAAAGGAAATCCTGCCTGCACAGCAACCTCTTGTGTGGGCGCTCAGACGTCTATGAACCACAATTTGACAAGGCCATTCTGGCACTATTAGTATCATTCTGGTCTTGGATTTGTACAGCTTGATAAAGACTGACTGAATAAGCTGGATGAGTGGAAAAGCGTACAGAATGTCCTTGGCCAGTCGAACAAAAGTGCATTACCCTTTGACCCCAGTTAGTAATAATCTGGAGATGTAGTCTTGGCATTTTTTGTTTTGTGCGTCTACAAAGGGGTCTTTTAAGGATTGCCCGATTCCTGAAAGATTTCCTCCAGTACTTCATCATTTAGAACCCAGTTGTGGTCGTCTTGAATAACACGGCTCAGGGAATCTGCTTCTGTAATTTGAACACCTGGAAGGTGAACTGCTGTAATTGTTAGGTTCCTAGCAATGGGCCATTTCCATATGGTCTGTGATTCGGGGGACAGAGGTCTGGAATGTGTCCATCCCCGTTTGTTCAGGTAATGAATCATATGGTCTATCTGAACTAATAGGAAGTTAGTATTTGTCGTAGGAAGGAAGGACTTCAATGCTGGGTAAACCGCTCTCAGTCCTTGGAGATTGATATGGTAAGACGCTTCCTTTTTCAGCCATATTCCATCAGTTTGTAAATGATCCATGTGAGCATTGGAGGGAAGTATCTTTGACAAGAGTTTGGGTAGGGAGTTCCTGATAGAAGGGGATTACACTTTTAGACTTCTTGATTTGGTCCACCACAGGAGAGGCTGGGGTGCAGACTGCAACAGTTTCTGTTCCCAGCTGTTCAAGCACTGCTTCCACCACTGTTGCAGTGGTTTCACGTGAAGTCAGGCATGGGGTACTAGGACTATGCAGGATGCCGCTGACCATCATAAGGACGATATCTGCAGAGCTGAAGGATGATGAGCTCGCAATATAGAGACATTTCAGGCAGAGCGATGACAGTATCCCCTCCGAATGAAACACTTGGAGGATTGGGTATCAAGAATAGCACCCAGATCATGGTATCTTGAAAACCTCATGGGGCAGACTTTGTGAATTGCAGATTTTGAGCCCACTACAAATGTTGTTTTTTTTAAATCAATGTTTCTATATGATCGGTATGCTTAAATAGGCATCTTGTAGGTCTATAGCAAACATCCATTCTTTCATGGAGCGGAGGATATAAATTGGTGTAATGCCAGCATCCTGAACTTTTCCTTTTTATAAATCTGTTTAGGTTTCTCAAGTCTAGTATGGGTCTGAATTCTTGTTTGGGTTTTTCCTTCCAAACCAGAAAGCACCAGGAGTAAACACCCTTTTTGATAGTGTGGAACATTCTCCACTGCGTTCTTCAGCATCAATGCGATGACCTTTTGTGAGAAAGTGCCATCTTTCTTGCATGGTATGCCCCCACTTTTTGCTGAATTGCTGAATGTACTTTGACTGAGTGTGCCCTGGACTCCTGCCAATCAGGTGCCGAGGGCCTATGTTCCTTCCCTAAAACCTAAAACCCAAATTGGCAAACCCTGGCCACATGTCAGCCCCTGGTAAATGGTACCCTAGGCCTTGTGACCAGGGAAGGCCTCTAAGGGCTGCAACACTTATTGTGCCACCCTTAGAGGCCCTGTACCCTAACACAAACAAACTGCCCTTGCAGGCTGAGTACAGCCCTGGCATACATCAGCCACCCCTCTAGCTGGGTGCCTTATGCCAGTGGTGTGGGCACAGGAGCATGAGCCTGTGCCCCTACAGTACCCAGGTCAATTCCTGGGCACTGTAAGTGCAGTGCTGCCATTTAAGAGTATATTGTGCTGAGAGCTCGTCAAACACGAACTCCACAGCACCATAATGGCAACACTGAAGACTGAGAAGTTTGGCATGCCGACTTTGTGAGCTTCTCCAGGCCACTTGCTGTACTCAGCAACTGGCCCCCACTGGTTCTGATCCCCACTCTGGCAGGAAGACTCGCCGGAAACCCCAAGTAAGGACAGGGGGGGGGGGGGGGGGATGTGCCAGCCTCTGCCAACCCCACCCCTCAGGTGGGGGAGGTGAGGTGAAGCACATCTCCGGGTTCTCGCCATCTTGAAGATGGGAAGCCTGCCCAATCAGGACTAGGCTACTGCCCCCCTCCCAAAGGAGAGTGGCAGGATAGGGGGTGTACCCACCCCAGGGCAGGGACCCATTGGCCCCTGCCCTTTACCTACCTGTAACGCCCCTAAATCTAGTATTTAGGGGCACCCTGAACCTTCCTTCCTTAGATTCCAGATTCCGAAAAAGCAAAGAAGAGCAAGAAGAAAGAAGACCTGCCGTGCAGCAGCTAAGAAGAGGAAGACACCAACTGCTTTGGTCCCAGCCCTACCAGCCTGTCGACCATCGAACCCGCTCCTGCTGAATCCCGGCACCTCTTGTGGCCAGCAACCTCACAAACCCCGGAGGACCTGGCTACCTTGTGACTCTGAGCATCTGCGACTCCCATGAGCAGTGGCTCTGCTCAAAACCAGTTTCTAACCCCTGGCATCAGCCCGGAACCGCGAACCCTGCACACTCTGCACCCGTCAAGCATGGCCTGTGCCGGAGTGAATAAAGACCCCGAGGACGTCCCCCCGGCGACTGTGACCCCGAATCTGGCACCCAAGGACTCACCTCGACGCTCCTGACGACGCCTGCAGCCTCAGAACACCCCCCCCCCACAACTGCGATCAACAGAGGGTAAGATTTCGACACCAAAAGGCACCCCCGCACCAGGCGCCCTGTGGCCCCCTGTGCCCAACTCCTGGGTACCTACCTATCCTCCAACTACCCAACTTACCTCTCGAAGTGGTGGCGGCACCTGAAGAATCTTCGTCCTCGAGCTTGCAGCCTTTGTTCATCTTGAAGTTTTCCTATTGAAATCCATTGAGCCCCCGAAGGCTCAAAAGCACCCTGCACCCAGCCGCCCGAGTGGCCCTGGCAGTGTAACTTCTACTCCTACCTACCTCCCCATTTGCCCTGAGCAAGTGACCAGGAGCCCAGCTCCCACAGCCGCGTGGCCTGCTAGTCAGCAGCCACCAACCAAGGCCCCCCTGCCTCCCATAGGATAACATTGGGCCTAACTTACTCTGCACCCGGCTGCCCCTGTGCCGCTGAGGGTGTAACAACTGTACTTACCCGACACTGGGAGACACCAGAGTCTGTGCCCAGAACCTTAACTCTGCCAGTCGAGTACTTACCCAAAAGCCGATAACCCAATTTTCTTCCATAGGGTAACATTGACTGGTTTCTTCAGAAATTTCTTCTAAGTGTGGAGTTTCTAAAACTTTAAATATTCACCTAAAATCAACCGAATAACGAAAACGAAAATACTCACCTGCTATTAGGGGAGATCCCAGTGCTGGATCTTGGTGCCCAGCACGGACCCTGAAAAGTACTCCCAACCGTACTTACCATTAACCCAATTTTCGTCCATAGGTAATCACTGACTGTTTTTCTGTGAAATTTCTTCTAAGTGTCGATTTTTGCAAACTTCAAATATTCTTTAAAAATCGTACCAACTGTGAAAACTTAATTACTTACCTGTTTTAGATAGAGGTCCCAGTACTGAGCCTTGGAGCCTAGTACTGGGTTACAAAAGTAACAAGTACATACTCTACCTGCAACTTGAATTTTCTCCCATAGGGAATCAATGACTGTTTTTCTATTTAATTTCTTCTGTCAACTTTTAAAATAGCAAAATATTGCCTAAAAATCACAACAGTAACTAAGTCGACTTTAATCACTTGTTTCTAAGAACTGTCCCAGGACTGAATCTAGGATCCAGTCCTGGAGTTAGAAAAGTAATCCTGAAAGTAATCTATTGCAAATAACTTAAAACTTCAATTGAGCTCAATGTATTATTGTGATTGAAATTGTGTTGACTATTGCAACAACCTGTAACTATTACTCACAAAAGTCAATTGTATATTGCAAAAGTATTTAATTAAAGCATCTCATTCTGAGAAAGTATATTTTAATACTAATTTTTGGTTCTAAAATAAAACCATACATTTTTTATAAAACCATTGGCCTAGAGTTCAGTTGTTGAGTGTGAGAGACTATTTGCTGACTGAGTGTGTACGACAAATGCTTTACACTGTCCTCTGATACTGCCTTACTGCTCGACCAAGCTACCACTTTAGAGAGTAAGGTTATATCTAACTTTAACCTCTGCCAAATCTCTGGGGACTGTGGACTCTGTACACACTGTACCTATTTGGGAACAGTATATATAGAGCCACTTTCTCACACCTTTTGCAACAGATTTGATAGTTCGATGGTTTGGTTGCAGGTATCGAAGGAGGAAGGAATCTGAAACATAGAGAAAATCCGTTCTGCAGAATATTCAAGAAACATTTGTCTTTGGTTATTTGGCGCCACTCTTGGACATTTGGAATTGCTTATACTTCCTCCTAATGAGGTAGACAACAGAGAAGGAAGGAGGAGGAAATCCAGATTTACTGGAGGTTTTCCTGCGGAAGCAGTTGGTTGATGTTGGAGATGATCTTTCACTCTAGAACATTTCCAGTGGTAGTACAATTGCCTTGCTTGTTGCTGCCGATGCTGCAACCAAGGAGGGGTTTGAACCCTTTGAGGGAAGTAACACTTGTCATACAGCCTGTAGCGCCTTCTGAACTCCTCTCTCTTCTACAGGCCAACTGCTTTTAAAGAGCGCATTTCAGACTTCATTTAGGGCATTTCGTCATCCGCATGTTAGCCAAATGTTGAGCCCGAGAATGCAGGCCTCAAAAAATCATAAAAATGTTACTAAACCTGCAGGTCTAGTGACTTTAACTCGACCTATTTGTAATGCGCTTTACCCATAAACTGGTTTCAAATGATGTGAACGTGGGCAACTATTTTAATTCATTGAGCCGCAAATGTCTTCATTATCACATATGAGAGCACCTTCAAATGTGGGAGGTGCGAGTTCCGTATGACTGCTGTACATAAAACTTGTTTGATTTAATAGTCTAAACTTTTTTTCCATATATAATACAAATCTAGCCACAGGATACATATGACCCCTGACTTGCCTTTTAGTTCATTAACAGCATGGTCATCAGGGCGGGGGCAGGAATGTTTCTCAAATCATGTTTAAAAACTATCATTTTTAATAAATACATAATTAAAGCATGAAGTGGTAGCACACTGTCATGTAATTCTCGGATTTTACATTGAAATGGCCACAAACTTTCCCATTGACATGTAGTTTTACTGATAAAACTATATAGTGTACAAACAATGTTTGGAAATAGAGTTTCTGCAAATATGTGTCATTTGCATATCACCAAGTAAAGTTTTCTGGTTTGTTTTTCTCCTATACTCTGTTCTCATCACACTTTTTAATTACTAAACAATGTGCTTTCATAATTCCTGATCTATTTTGAAATATTTGTAATATTACCAGGCTATTTATTTAAATGTTATGTGTTAAAGAACAATAACTGACATCTTCAGACAGCTCACTTGACAAAAACCTCTACCTCAGTAAGAGAGAGAAAAATAAACTCAATTTTCTAAGCAGCAGTTAGGAAAAAGACAAACTGAAATTTGCCCCTTTCCTTGAACAGACAGCAAATGTCTCAAGATAAAAACAAGATTTAATGGCATTTTTATTGCTCATTCAATTTCTGAATGAACAGAACACCTGCTCCTTTCCAGCCTAAACTCACTCGCCAGATGGGACTAGTAGGTGCTAAAAATAGCTCGACCTGATAAAATTTTACTCGCAACAGACTGGGCGAGTAGATTTTTCTGGAATGGTAAATTAGCAATTCTCTGTTGCGCTTCTGGTTTTAGTCTCAGCTAAGAGTGGAGTCTTGTGGATATGCCAATGCATACCGATGTGCTGCCAAGTCAAGAGTATTTTTGTAAAGAGTTCCACAGGGAACAATCATATCTACCCAAGAGAGCTGTTGCACTTGCCGCCTTCATGATCACTGCAGATGTTGGGCACATTTATTTTCCCAACAAGTCCATCCTCTTGCTCTCTTTGTCTGGTGAGGCAATAGAAGTAGGACCAACTGTTTGCGATTTTTTTCTTAGTCGCTACTACAATCACTGAATCCGGCATAAAGTCTTGCCTTAAAATAATTAAAAGAAAGGGGGAGGGGGTTATGATCTGGTGGTTTGTACTTCTTTAGAAGTCTGGAAGATACGTTCCTAATAAATGCAGGTGTCAAGAATAGCTGCATTAATGGCTCCAAACGCTAAAAGTCTTGAAGAGGTTCTTTGATGCAAAGTCTAAACAAGAATTGACAATGCAATAGGTCTCACAGTGACATTATTTTGAGCTATTGACATTGTAAATGGCAATGCCTTTAAAAAAATTAAAAGGCATTGTTATTTACAATACCATAAGCAACACCTATTGTATTGCATAGCGTGGTGTCCGTGAAGACGGCGCCACGCTTACGGAAGCTTAAAAAACAAAAAAAAAGTGTGTGTTGGGGGCAGAGAGAGAAGAAGAAATGAGACGCGAGATGGGGAAATAAGGAATGGAGAAGACAGTACGAAGAAGGTGTCACTGTGCAGTGAGACTATTCTTAACTAAAGCCACACCTCAGCTAACAAACGCTGCAGACCCAATCGCGAATGTACTGGCGCCTAAAGCGCTCTACTCAGAAAAGCATTAAGTGAGTGAATGTACCTGTGTGTGGGTGAGTATCTGCATGTCTGTGAGTGAGTCTGCCTGTACATGTGTGCTAGTGTCTGGGAGTGTGTGGGTGGGTGAGTGTGCCTGTCTGAATGAGTGAGTGAGAGTGTGTATTTGTGTAAATGTTTGTGAGTGCAAATCCGTGTGGGGAGTGTGAGGAGGCACTTGTGTGTGGCTGTGAATAAGCTGGAGTGCGAGTGTGCCTGTGGGAGTGTATGTCTCTGTGTGGGTGTGGATGCGAGTGTGTGTCTGGATGTGAGGGTAAGAGAGCCTGCGTAAGGGAGTGGATCCTGTTCACGTGCCTTCTTGTCACGAAAGCTGCTGTGTGTGTGTCTTGCGTTATTGCTGCTTGAATGAGAACGCGAGTGCCCAAGACCCCTTATATTCCGGTCTGAAAAATACATAGGAAGAGAGTTGTCAGGATTCTCGTGAATTATTTGAAAAGCCGCGCTGACGCCCAACTGAAAACTCCTGTTCGCAGGAAGGTTGGATTTCGAGGCACATTACCCCGCATGATCCTAGTAAAGCTTTTCTTGCGTTTCCAAAAGCTTAGTTCACAAGGAAGGATATATTGTTTAGTTATTCTGGAATAGCTACATGAATTATCTGGTCATTTGTTCAGCAAAGAAATAATTCAAAAACAAAAGCCCGAACTCCCAAGCCACCCACACACCAGCTTCTGTGACTTGCCTCTTGCCTTCGAGTGCAACAAGGCAAAGTGTATCAATTGTTTGTGTGTATGTAAGTACATATGTTTTAAAGTAGCATTGTGTCCCGAACATTGCATTCCATCTGAAGAAGGGCTCTCTGGGACTTGGAAAGCTCTGGCGTGGGCGCGTTGTATTAATTCAAAAAGAAATAGTGAGAGGATGTGGTGTATCCGCATAGTGGGCTAGATGTGAACGGCGGACGGGCGGGTGCAGAACTGGGAAAAGGGGGCAGCGGACACCAGGGACGCAGAGTCCGAGCACTAGGTGCAACCGATAGCGCCTTGTGGCCCAGAACCCACACGATGAACACAACAATCAAAAATCCCAAGATATTTAAATGTGGTTAAACAAAGCTGTAGAATCATAGGAGCATCCGAGAGAGGCTGTCAGCAGGGCGAATTTTGACTGGGCTGGGAGTCCAACAGCTCACGACAGAGGTGGGGGTACTCTCCCCTGCTGGGGGTGGAGGGGAGGGGGCACCTCTCTCTCCTGCCAAGGGGAAGAGCGCCTCCCTCCCCATTCTGTTATTGGAAAGCATGAAGGAGGGGAGGATCTTTGTGGAGGGGGCTTTGCACTTGGAGAACAATGAACCAAGAGTCCCTCATTCACCGTCCCCTCCTGTCGGCTCTGCACCCTGAAGCAGGCAGGATGCGTGTATGACACAGGGTAACACCAAGGGCGGCACGCAGCGCCAGCAGCGGGCACAGCCACTGGTGAACCAGAGGGCGCACACCCTACTGCGCAGAACACACACCCGCCAATACACATCTGGTGAACCCCCGGCTGCACAGGTCTCACCCCCCACTCCCAAACGGACACATCTGGTGAACCCGAGGGCACAGTCCCGGCTGCACAGGTCATGCGGCCGCATGTGGACACATATGGTGAACCAGAGGGCGCAATCCTACAGTTCACGCAGCCGCCCATGGACAAATCTTGTAAACTTCAGAGCCCATTTCTGGCTGCACTGGTCACATCCAGCCACCCACTGGAAAATTTGGGGGTGGCCCAGAAAGCACAGCTGCCCCTCTCTCACATCTGGGGTTCACGCCAGGTCACTGCTGCACAGATCACGCACCACCCCACGGGCAGACCAGGTGCAACCGATAGCTCCTTGCGGCAAAGAATCCACACGAGGCACCCCGAGACTGACACATTCGAAGGGCCACTCCCACGCCCGACTCACCAGCTGCATGCAGCAGAATCCCACCAGCGTGCATCGCCCGTTGCACTTCGCCATGGTGTAAATCTTCAGCCGGTCAGCGGTGAAGGATTCTCCTGAGCCCCGGGCTGGGCTACCCTCGGTGGCTAGTTGCTAGCAGCTGAGCCCACATGCCCACCATCCAGTCTCGCCCTGCCGGGTGGCCATCAGCAAGCCGCGTGGAAGGCAGGAGGCACCTCTTCACAGGCTCTCCCCAGCCCTGCCACACCTCTCGCGCATCCACGGGCTGCGGGGTGATGACAGCCTGCCATGCATGTGAGAGCGAGCTCCAGCTGCCGCCGCCTGCTCAGGGAGGGAGTGACTCCCCGCGCCCCGAGCTGCACAATTTGCAATACAGATTGGCTGCACTCCTGGACTTCTTTCTTAGTTGTGTACACCAGGCAGGAGGGGGGAGGGACAGAGGAAGGAAGGAGGGAAAGGGGCTGAAATCACTGATCTGCGCAGGAAGAGGGAGGCGCAGGCCCATCCGAACTGGATCATTTGCTTCACGGCTTGTTTAGATAACACGCATACTTTGGATAACAAATTGCTTCACGACTGCCGTAAAGCAGACGATCCAGTCCGGATGGGCCAGATGAAAAGGGGAAAGGGCAGCAACCAAAAAGGCTCAGTTCCTATCGGAGGCCAGAGTTTTACCGATGACGCCAGCCAATGAAATTGAGGGGCGGGGCTTCAAGTCCCCTTCTGAAAATCCTCATCTACAATATATCTCGCCAGATCGAGCAGCGCATGCGCGCTGCAAGGCTAGGCGAGACCTAAAAATGACTAAAGTCGAAGTAGTCATGGTGGGCATTGAGATGTTCAATATTGTAGCCCCTCTCACTAATAGATCATTAAATGTGGAGAGATTGTCTCCTGTTGAGACTATACTTGGAGGGTTGGGGAGTAATCCCTTGAGAAAGTTGAAAGCGAATATCTCCTATGGTGAGATTGTGACCTTGCCGATGTTCTACCTGATTGTCTTGAATGAGAAGAGTCAGATCTTTCAGTAGGTGGTCTTCTGGATCTAGAGTGAGTTTGATGTCTTTTTCTCGGTGAACTCTGTCTTCTTGCAGGGGGCTGTCTGACTGGTGACACAACATAAGTGGCTTCTCCTAACAGTCTTGGAGATGAGATTTGCCCAGGAGACAACGAGCTAGAACAGACCGTCTCCAGAGTGTTCCTTTAGGGCGAATATGTTCAAGAATAATCCGAACCAGGAGTACCCCTTTTCTCAAGTCTGTAACCATCCTGGTGACAAGCTGAAGGATGAAGATCTACACTTCAACGTCACAGGTGTTGCTCTTGACCATGACTGCTGTGTAGCGTACCGTGAATTGTTCAATGTCGACACAGAGGGAATCAACGCCGAGAAGAGATGATTTGCAGTTAACCGCGGTGTCTTTGATGTTGACGGTGGATGCATAGGCGTCAAACTTGGTGGTGTCCCAGACAGTAGTGGTCTTGCCGTTGATGGAGGAGATAGACGCCGACACTTATATCTACGTCAAATGGCACCTTAACATGGACAGAGTGCCTTTCAACAGCAAACAGGTTGGTCTCCTCGATTTTGATCAGGACCAATATCTGTCCCCTTTGTGCCTGCTCTTCTTGGATCTCCCTCTAGCAGAGTTCTTGGAGCAGAAGGAAAGCGCTCTGGTGGTAGACTGACCTTCACCATGACATCTTGAGGAATAAGCAGACGTCTCAGGTTTTTCTTGCCGTTTCTCCTGTAGTCCATGCAAACAGATTTTTTTCCCCCAGGCTCTCAATATTCTTCTAGTCAGGTTTTTACAGTGCTTACACGAGCTAGGCTGATGATCTTCTGGAAGGCAGTAGATACAGACTCTGTGGATCTGGTTGCGACACCTTTTTTGACAGGAATGGGCTCATCACAAAAAAATGAAGGCATTGACAGAAAAATTCCAACTTTTAGTCAGAAAAAAGGCATTACAATTATTCTAATCCTGAAAAGATATTTTGTAAAATTCTGATAACAAGTTTTAATAAAGCTTATCTCTGGATTTCTTTTAACCAAAAACGCAGAGCTCATTTCTCCAGGATCCTGTTTCCAGGAGCCAGAAAAATAAAATGAAGTGTCACCAGTGGAGCATGATGGGATACTGTGTACTGTGAAGTTCTTAAAAGCACAGTGCCAGCTGCATTAACTGAATGTATTACTTACAGCCTATTGACTAAGTCTATCTTTCATTTCTCCTTTAAAAAAAGGAAAGAACAAAAAAGTGTAAGAAAGCTTTTTTATGGTCACTTATACTCAATGGTGACCTATATAAAAAAAAAAGGTTTCTTTTTTAGAATTAAGATAAAATTTGGACTTTTTGGACTGTTTATATGCTTCTATTGTTGTGTGAATATTTTTTTCAAATTGGTACGCATATATGCCTCCATTAGACCAAAAGCATCAGTCTTTGTAGCATCTGGATCTGTTTACAGTGCACAGGTAAGATTTCCAATGACATGAAAGTTGTGTGCAACAGGAGCACTTACCTTCTCTCCTCTCTCTTTCGACACTTGCCGTTTTTCATTCATATCACACTTATTCCCCAAAATCATTCTTTCTACATCCGAAGAGGCATGCTACAAGGAAAAGGGAGAAAACAAACACAATCTTAAAAGTATACAAAAAATAACAAAAAAACAACTGAGTGGGTTGAAAAACACCTCGGAGCCAGTATCTAAGCACTAACCAGCTTGCCGATTTATGAGAAGCACAGAAAAGATATTGGCTGCTTGGTGGCCAGACAACTGACCGTAAATCAGATTTAAGGTAAGTTTAGGCATTTGGATAATATCAACTACATTTACTCATTACAATTTATCTACTATGGGAATAAAAATAATGGTTTATTTGAAGTACAGAAATAAAAACAAAAAAACAGGTAAACAAAATGCTACTTGTTTTAGATGCACTGAACAATTTACTTAAAACCCATTAGATTCTTGCTAAAGATCTACACAATCAAAACTAAATATCGAGGCAAGAACCTTGGGTAAAAGCCTGAAAAACAACCTTCATGGCACAACCGGTAATCATCTTAGTTCTGCCTCCTGCTCAACTATCTGGGAACACCGCAACAGACTAGGATGGAAACTGTGGTCATTAATTTGAATAGTGACCACTTTGCACAACACAGCTAAATATGCCATGGGAGTATGAAAAACACCAGAAAGGCGATTTTGGTAATGTTGTGGTGATTTGGATAATGTGGAGGAGGGGAGTGCAATATACAGGAGGTTGAAAAGGGCTTTAGCTGCAAGAAGCGTTATGCGAACTGTCTGAAAATGTTAAATTAAGATCTACGAGATCAAAGCTCTCCACAAATCAAAAAATTAGAGTTACTCCCTCCCTGCGGTCTTACTTTAAGGTTCAACAATCAGTGCAAGTAAGAGGTGGCCATTTCTATATACAGAGCGAGCCCACTGAACCACCAATAAGCACCGGAGCTCATTTAGACAGATCACCTACACATAAGAAGGACCTAGGTAATGTGAGTGGTGAGGAGACGTCGAAGATTACCGGAAGAGAAAGGTCAACTATCCTGGCTAACGCAACCCCGATAACTACACATTTAATGGAGGTAACATTACCACAAACTAAACCCACAGAGAGACCTATAGAACAAGAAGCATTGGCAACAGCAACAGAGCAAGAATTAATCACAACCGAAAAAATCATGGAGGTATTTGCTGAAAAAATAATGGCAGCAATGACAGAAAAATTCTCAGTCTCTGAGGAGAATCAAAACAAGATACGCAAGTATGTGAACGTTTAGACCAAAAATTAAATGTCTTGGGAGAGAGAGTTACCGCAGTAGAAGCAGCAGTGGAATCCCTTAGTAAAATGGTTAGCACGAATCAAAAAGAAATTCGAAAACTAAAAGACAACGAGAAAACAATCAAAGAAAAGTTGGAATCACTGGAAAACCAAGGGAGAAAAAATAACCTTAGGATTTTAAATGTACCGGAAAATATGGAAGGATCGATATAAAATCGTTTATTGTCTCTCTTCTTGAAGAATTTTTCCTGTGGGCCAAAAGCTGCAACTTGATGGTGGACATTCAGAGGGTCCACAGGGATCCTTTCAGAAAAAGTGAAGAAAAAAAAATCCAAGAAAAATGTTGGTAAATTTTATGACCTACACCCTTAAAGAAAAAATACTGAGTGAGGGTTTAAAAAGTGGAACACTAAACAAAGACAACTGGTCATTCAAAATCCGCTCAGATATATGTAAAGCCACACAAGATAGACAGTGGGAATTGGGACAATATATGCAGGAGTTGAAAACATTGGGGGCAACTGTCCAGATGAAATTCCCAGCAGCATTAAGAATCATGTGGTGAAACAAAATGCACAATATTAGAGAGCCTCAAGTAGAAAACCTTATAAACCAAATAAAAGATATCCAAAGGGAGAAATCAAATTAATTTAAACACAAGAGATATCCCTCCAGAATAATCTAATCGAAGAAGGAAAGAAAATCTTACAACATTTTTAAGTAAGAAAACTGGTGAACCGGAGCTCGAATCGGGTGGAAAATTCCATCCAAAAGAAGAAGGGAGGCTTCCTCAGGGGGGGGAAAAACGAACCTCGCAGAAACACTATAATGTAAAAAGAAATACACGGGTGGGGAGCAAATTAGGGAAAAAAATTTGAAAAAATATCCTCATAAACCAAAAATGGAGTCAAAAGGATGTCAAACAAAATACATACAAGAATGCCTTAACACAGCCCTCTCTGCAAAACTCTTTAAGAAGAAATGACGAGAGAAAAAACAGTAAATGTTCTCTCATGGAACGTTAATGGACTAAGAACTCCCAACAGAAGGAGAAAAATTATGGAATATATAAAAGACGGAGAGTGAGATTATTATACTTCAGGAAACTCACCTTGTTAGTACGGAGTGGGAACAGATAATAAAAAGATTAAATTGGGTAGAAACATGTATATATACTACCCAAGACTGTAATGTGAAGGGGGTAGCAATTATCTTAAAAAAATCCTTAAAGGCAAAAGTGATAAGTAAGAAAGTAGACAATAAAGGAAGATGAGCCATAGCGAAAATAAGAATAGAAGGAAACATACTTAACATAGTAGGATACTATGGCCCAAACATAGATGACCCTACACCTCTCCAAAATCTATACTCGGAACTTCTATCAACATCTGATCCCATAATAATAGGAGGAGACTATAATATAATACTGGATCCAAAAAAAGATAGATCACCCCCAAACAAACACCTCAACCTACCCAAGATGAGGGAATGGCTAAGCATGTACACAAAAGATTTAGATTTGGAAGATATGTGGCCACAAAAAGGAGATAAAGTATATCCCTTCACCTTCCACAATAAGAAATTAGGACACAAATCAAGGATAGACTTTTTCCTCTTAAATAGATCCTTACAGAATATAGTTAATTGTATTGAACACATTCCTGCACACTTATCTGACCACTCAGCGGTAAAATTAACTTTGCTTCTACCCAAAGATATAACTCCTTCTAGATGGACAGTAGATCGATCTTTACTACACAACCAACAATACATCAGCCAGCTAGAAACGGTTTCACTACACTATTTCGAAGACAATGCAACAGGCACCTCAAAACAAACAACCTGGGACGCATACAAAGCCGTGATAAGGGGTAAATTACTCAGCTTAGGAGCACATAAAGTAAAAGCTAAGAAACTGGAAATCAACAAAATGGAATTCGACATTAAAAATGCAGAGTTACAACTAGAGAACGAAACCTCCCCAGAAAAAAAGGAAGATTTAGAGATAAAACATCGAAGATTAAAAGAAAAGCTAGCAAATTATTTAGAAACCATTGTGAGAGAAAAATGGGAAAACAGTAAACTAGCAAATTATGAATATGGGGAAGGGTGCGGAAAACTATTGGCATGGAAAACAAAATGTGAACAATCTAGGAATAATATACCATGCATCCAGATATCAGAACAATCACTAGAAACATTCGAAGATAATATAATAAGACAGGAGTTCTCAAAATTTTACTCTGGCATATATAAAGAAGATATAAATCCAACTAAAGAACAAAGCGGTAAATATTTAGAAGCTATTCCCCTTCCAAAATTAACAAATGAAGAAAAGACAGAGTTAAATCAAAGGATTAAACCTGAGGAAGTCAGAGAAGCGATAAGCAATCTAAAAAGAGGAAAAGCCGCTGGGCCAGATGCCCTTCCAAATGAATTCTATATAACACTAAAAGAGCACCTAGTTAGTAAACTAACAGACCTAATGAATAGCATATATATAGATCATGAAAAGATCCCAGATTCTTGGAACAACGCGATAATCCGTATTATTTTAAAGCCCGGGAAAAACCCAAAAACATGCGAGTCATATAGACCAATATCGCTACTTAATTGCGACTATAAAATTTTCACACAGGTCATAGCAAAACGACTCGCTAAGCTTATGCCTGGATTGATTAATTTAGATCAGAAAGGATTTATAAAAGGGCGGCAAATTCATGAAATCACTCATGAGTTGTTTGCAGCAATTGATATCGCCACCTCCAAAAAACTCCCCCTCACTATAATCACCTACGACGCCGCTAAAGCGTTCGATAGGGTAAATTGGGCTTTCCTAAACGAAGCAATAGGAAAATATGATCTGGGGGAAAGTGTCGCTCACGCGATAAAAGAAATGTACAAGAATCCAAGGGCTAAAATAATAGTCAACGGCAACCTGACTAACAACATTAAAATACAACGTGGTACAAGGCAAGGTTGCCCGTTGTCGCCGTTACTTTTTAATCTTTATATCGAACCACTGGCCACTCTGATTAGGGACCACCCACAGATCTCTGCTTTTAAATATCAAAACTGGTCAAAGAAAATAGCATTGTATGCTGATGACTTAATGGTATTTACAACAAGCTACGAAAGTGCCTACCAAGCATTGGATAAGATGATGAGTGACTTTGGTAAAGTCTCAGGCTATCTAACAAACAAAGAAAAAACTGAAGCAATGAGCTGGAACTGTAATCCACTTTCACCGTATAGTAGGGACAAACTAAAATATCTAGGAATCACCCTGGTAAAAGAAATGGACAAAGTCCCACAACTAAATTTAACGATAATTGCTAAAGAAATGAGAAGACTACTTAAAACATGGTCAAGCCTACCATTAACTTTCCTGGGAAGATCCAATGTAATAAAAATGTCTATTATCCCAAAATTCACATACCTTTTCAATACCATACCATTGGATTTTAAAAAAGAACTCATGAAGAAGATTCAAGGCGAAATTGCAAGTTTTATCTGGGCCTCAAAAGGAACGAGAATAGCCTGGAGTAAACTCAGGAGGAAGAAAGATCAAAGAGGGATAGCTAGTCCTGATTTATTTGAATATTATAGATCCTTCCAATTTAAGAATTTTAGATCATTATTGAGAAAGTATCAAGACTACCCAAGTTTCCTGCAAAACATGACCGAGAAAACAGACCACTTCCTGTTTAAATTCGGACATCCAAAATTAAAAAAAATAAATAAAACTGAAGATTTTATATAACGCTGCTAGACTTTGGTTCCAAATAAGAAGCTCAGTAAATATACCGTATTACAGTACAAAAGCACCAATATAGGATTCTCCAGGGTCACCGGAATGCTTAAAAGACTCTTTAGCAGTGCCACTTAAAGCAGCAGGAATAGTACTATGGGGACAAATATTAAAAGGAAATGAGATAATCCCATGGAACTTGCTATATGAACTAACAGACGGTAAGATATCGAAATTTAAATATTACCAGCTATCAAATTGGGCCAAGTAGCTACAAGAGAAAAATACCGGAAACGAGACACTTGAAAGCGAAATGATAAGAACCACACTAATAAGAAAAGAAACATCAAAGTGGTATTGGACACTTATTGAATCAGGAGAGGAAGATTTCTCAATCCCGGAAAATTTTTGGAGGAAAGACATACCAGATCAAGAGATAGATTTACAACTGATATGGCAAGAATCTATGGGGAAATGCTGGTCCTGTATAAAATCAGCACCATTAAGAAGGAATCACTTGTTTACAGTTCACCGGGCTTACTAGACCCCAAAGAAACTGTCTAAATTCAAAGGATTCAATATTAAGCTCTGTCCCAAGTGCGGAGAAGCAAGAGCGGATGACATCCATATGTTTCAAAAATGCCCCGCAATAACCAACTATTGGGAGGAGATTGGTAAGACAGTGAATACGATACTAAGAACCAACATAACTGTGTACCTCTCTCATTTTTTGGGGGGATACACAGTAACACAGGTGCTGATAGAAATAAGTTAAATAAAAAACAGGAAAATTTACTCTTTGTATTAATGCTATTAGCCCGGAGAGAAATCTGCATTAATTGGGTTAAACCGATCGCTCCAAGTTACACAAACTGGTTAAATTACACCATTAAAATCAACAACCTCGATAGAAACAGGGGCTATACGAAGAGAACAAATTTTTGGGAAATTTGGGAACAACATTTTCAAAGTAACTAAAATCTTTTACTGGGTCATGAACAACAAATCCAATGATTAACGCGACAAACCATAATACCAGGCAGAAATGATTTCTGCCGAGTAGTCAAACTGGCTAGCTCCCCCCCCCACCAACCAATGGTAATATTGGAAACGATAAAAGGTAAGTGGAGGAAAACTGATGGATCAAAACAATGAAAGGGATACTCCCCAAAAATGCAATCTCAGAAAGTGATGGGGCTGTGAAGGCAAAGATTAACGAAAAAGATCAGACTCCAGAAACCTCCTTATCTATACAATCGCAAAATGATTAAAAAAATAAAATAAAAATAAAAAAGAAGCGTTATGCCAGGAAGTATCGCCAATGAGTAATGCTAGCATAACCAATGAGAAGAGATTTCACAGTTGAACAACATAATTAAAAATATGCTGTTGCTTTAGTGATGTGGCATGAAGTGTGGTAGGAAGATGCAGTAGAAATTCCATCTAGTGCACATTGCCCCTCTAAAGACAGTCCTACGTGTTGTGTATGAGGTGGTCAAGGGGGTAAGGAAATATGAACACATCTTGTAATCACATTTAAACTGCTCCCTATTGCAATGAGAAGCCTCTTGAAATTTGCTTGCATCACCTGTAAAGCTTCCCTCTAAAGCTTTCCACTCTACCTTGCCCGCAAACTGAACAACTTTGGTGAGGAACAAGCCTTTTTCTGGAAGTTCACCAAGAGTGTATTTCACCTCACAAGCAGGACTGGCTTCTTAGGGCACCTTCAAGAGCGAACTAAAGATCCTGTTATTCCAAGGCAAATTCTTCCATTTTAATTTTTATTCCATTTATCAAAAATAAACCTTGGTGAATAATGTACATTATTGAAATCATCAATACATTTTTATACATTGTCCAACATTGTGTCCAAGAAAAGCGATATATTTTCATATTTATAAATTTCCTTTTAACCTTATACGATGCATATATATGTGAACTTAACACAATTTTGAAAAAATTGTGTAGATCCAGAACATAAATGATCCAAATAGAAGAGTAGGCTGGCGGTAGGTTAAAACACTACGCGCGTTTCGGCTGCCTTCATCAGGGGACCGTCACAACATTCACTGCATGGAACACAAGATGGAAGAAAAGAACACGAACGAAGAGCACACACACACCCAAAAACACACACACACACACACACACACACACACACACAAAAAAAACACACACACAAACAAAAACACACACACACAAAAACACACACACACACAAACAAAAACACACACACACAAACAAAAACACACACACACAAACAAAAACACACACACACAAACAAAAACACACACACACACACACACACACTTTACTTATCAGATATTGACGTCAGTTAAAAGATCGTCCTAAATTCACAAGTTTAGTAGGGTGGTATTAATGAAAGTGCTTTCAGATAGTGTACCATATAGGAGTATGTATGGTATGACGTAGGATTTAGATTACTTATTCAGAATAGTCCCAACAGTGTCCTTTCACTGGAAAAGGCTTACAAAGAAAAAAGATAGAAAAAATAGATTTGAGATACTTCTATATTAGGTTTAAAAACGTATAGAGATGCCCTTGTTCGTGCATTCTTCTTGCCTATATAATGATTTTAGTTTTGCCAAAGCAGTTGGTGACCCACGCTAGACAGAAATCTAAATCACAGTGGTGATAAGGTAGGAATGGCCAAATTACCTAACACTGTGTAATGGGTTACCACGTGGATAATGTCAATCTAGCACTTAAAATCTGATACAATGGCATTCCTTCTGTGTTGAGGAATGAATAGAGAAAAAGATCATGTTCAAGGGAATGATTAAAAGCTGTCTAATGGGATACAATGATCACCTTTATGGCTAATTTCACCTTTAATTTTTATTGCTAGGTCTTCAAGAAGAGAATATTTTCACTGGCTGTACAAGGGTACAGAAACTGATGTAGTGTCCGCATGTAAATGTTCCAATGTATATGCTTGCACATACGATACACTGCCAACGACAACAGGCATTGAAAATGCAATAGGTATCGCCTTTGATTAAGTTAAAGCCATTTGCTTTGCTAATGGTATTGCAAATGCATAGTGTGGCAGCGCTGACCACGGAGTCAGCCGACTGAGGCAACATTCAGGAGCTCACGAGAGCTAAGGGGGTGATTATTGATTACGCTCCCTTCTTGAGGTAATCAGTGCGGCCCTCTCCTCTCTCTGTTTCCAACTTCCTGCTTGACTGATACTGATACAGGGAGAGGCGCTACAGGGACGGCCACCTCGCATGACGTGTGGCCAGTAGAAGCATCGATTTCTTGTCTTTATGGGGCCATGTGTTTCTAATTAGAAACACATAGACCCATAAGATAAGAAAGTGCTTTGCGACAGCAGCAAAGCAGGCGACCCAGTCCGGACCGGAGGCGAAAGGGCGTCAACAAAAAAACCTAATTTCCAATGGCAGGCCACCGTTTAGCATAAACGTTGACGTCAGCCAATGGAAATGAGGGTCGGGGCTTCAAGCCCTCTTCTCAAACTCCTCGTTCACAATAAATCTCGCCGAGCGAGCAGCGCATGCGTTGCAACGCTAGGCTAGACCTAAAAAGGATATGAAGTGATCTTAAAACATGTAATATATGTGCTAAATGCTCGGTATGTATCGATATATATACGGGCCAAATAGCATGAAGTATGCTGATTACTTGTATAAGGTGACACTTGTGGTTAATAAAAGCAGTCTAAGGGGTGCCAGGCGTTCCATCCCCAGTGCACCTCCATGCTAATAAGAGAATGCCAGTTAGTGGTTTTTTTTTTTTTAAAAGAGCGGTAATTCAGGCCGGTTTGAGGGCTGAACAAAGAGAGCAACCGATAAAACATGCATTATTACCCTGTCGAGAGAAAAGTAGATGTAAAATTATCCTTTGACTCTGGGGTTGATTTGAATGTAAATATCGAACAAACCGTAGTAATAATGTGTAACAGTGGCTGCGGTCGGGGCATAATACTCACGACATAGGTGTTTACCAGTCAAATTGCAATTTTTTGTAAAAATATGTTTTTATTGATTTATAGTAATTTAACATGCCACAATACTTGAATCAGTGTTACATTCCTTAATCAAAATATATAGAAGAGGTAACCACACAGGGATATAACACCAATCTGTCAGGAGATGAATACGCATCTATACAATTGACATCAGTACATACATTATTGTGGTGAATCATAATAGAACAGTGTTATCAAGGCAATTTCCCCCATAATGGACTATTCCATCTCCGCATGAACTGTCTATAATAGTCTGACTTTAACTAAACCAAACCAAACCCTTGGGCCCCTGCTTATTTCATGCTTCTCTGCATCAATCCAAGAATACTTTTTGCAAATGAATGTAAAATGTAGTCGACTCTTCAGTATGTAAATTTTCTTAAACGGGCTACTTGCTAAAATGCTACATAAAACTAGTAAATGAACAATTGCTTAAGCTGCCTTGTGCTAGTCACCCACTCGCTCATTACCAGCAGGCTGGACTATGGCAACGCCCTCTACGGCCGGAATGAACAGAACTCTTCTACACAAGCTCCAAACCATCCAGAACACCGCAGCCAGACTCCTCCTCGGAACACCACGACACAAACATGACCCACCACCTACGAAACCTCCACATGCTCCCCGTCGAGAAGTCTCACCATCAAACTTCTCACCCACGAATACAAATACCTCCACAACATCGGACCCAAATACCTCAACGAGAGGGTCTCCTTCCACGTACCCAAGAGGAACCTCCGCTCCGCCGACCTCGCCCTGGCAGAGAACCCCTGCATCCGCAGAAGCAGAGCAGGCGAGACCTGGAACGAGCTCCCAGTGAACATCAGACGCTCTGCGACCCTGCACACTTTCAGGAAGAACCTCAAGTGCTTTTCGACTGAAACCGGGGCTGCACCCCCTCCCTCCCTCCCCCCCCCCCCCCCCCCAGAACTCCCCACCTCCAGCACCTTGAAACCCTCACGGGTGAGTAGCGCGCTTTACAAAACCCTGATTGAAGTGACAAAACATTTGACAGACTCTTGTTTCATGGAAGACAGAACTAGATTGAGCGGTATCTACATTGTGTGAGGGTCCATTCAAATGGCTCAAAGCAAGAGGGAATGTTTCTGGATGCAGGTAAAAAAACTGGCCATAGTTCTGGAACTGCAGATGCTGCAAATGTTGGCTTGTAAAATAAACAACCAGGACCCACTTTACATTTGTTTTAGAAAAGGGTATATGAATAGGATAGCTTACGGGTAGAGTATTTTTTCTAATTCTGCACAGACCATTCCTTTGTTGTTTGAGACCAAAGTTTGTATTGTGTCTCCACCACAAATTCTTTTTTACAACCTTTCTACATTTCACACAACAGAACTGTGGTATATTCAACGTGTTGTGGCCAATCTTCCACTGGTTCCACTTGCACCTACAATTTATTCTGAGCGAATGCAACTTTTGGCTTTGCTTATTAAGTATTTTGCCACACCCCTCTAGCTTTCTACACAGTGCAGTTAAATACCTACGTGTCACCTCTCTTAAACTAGAAAATTTCTTTACTACCCAACACAAATTGGGATCCAAACGTCAACAAATCCTCTAGGACTAGGAATGGGACTTTAAGGCTCAATACTTATTCAATCTGATTTCACAGTCCTAGTTCTTTAAGGTGTGTACCACTGCCCACCTCTTTAGCTAAGTGTAGAAAGGTGGCTATTTATATGGAGTCCAGCCAAACCTCAATTGGTTTACAAAGGCACAAATGATATTCTAAATATTCTCTTTCGTGATAGTGTGGGTGAGCAGTTTGCCGTATCAGAAGGTAGTGCTAAGCATTTGTTGTACTCCGAGGCAATAATAAATTCGAGACCAATTCAGAAAAATAAGTTGAATTATTAAATACAATTTGATACCAAGAACTTCGTTATTGAGTAAGTACTTTTGCAGTTATAAATTTTTACAGGTAAGAAAAAGAGTTCAAGCTCATGCATCTTTACGCAGCAGTGTTTCCCTATGGGAGAAAAGGAACTTGTTACCCACAGTTATTTGCAATCTGTTTCGGGGGGGGGAAGGGGGGGTGGGAGGTTGGGGGGGGGGGGGGGAGATGGGTCTCCTTTGTGATTTAGGGTCATAGGTGGCCAGGTCCAAAGACAGTTCCTGCATTTAAGGAGGAGATCCGAATTGAAAGGTCTCTTAGCATGAGCTCAATCAACAGCTATATGCAAATTTTTAAAGCTCCAGGTATGAAATCTTATTTAACCTGGCTTATTAATTTGCAGCCCAGATTTTGTCTGACAAGGTTAAGATTAAATATGTACATCATCTAGTTGCCTTCCCTTTGGCTGGTTCCCGGGTTGCCTTTCCTTCTTGTGGCCCATGTGATGTCACCTCATCCCAATCTACTGAGTACTTTATGCTATTTTGCACTGTGTACTGTTCGCTGAGAGCTCCGTTTTTGCCTCCAATTCTTTTGCACAAGCCCTTTACATCACACAAAGAAGGCCTGGGATAATTACAATCTTTAGCCACACCAGAAATTAGTTTTTCTGTATTTATCTATATTATCACTGCTATAAAGTTAAGGAAAAAGTATGCGGCTTAGATCATAAATTGTGGTGTTTCTTTTCCCTAGACGCTTGTTTCCGGTTCAGGGAAGACCTTGCTTGGCAGTTCGGGCTGGACTGTTCCCATGAGGCACAGGGTCAAGATTGATTTGCATATAGCTGGGTCTGAACTGAGGTGGCGAAGTGAGCTAAAGAACTATGGTGGATTCAACCCAGATCTGTGACTGGGGGGTGGGGGGGGGGGGAAGGGGTTGGGGGGGGGGGGTGAGTGTCTGAAAAATGTCAGCGCTCCGTCCATCATCTCCTTGTGTTGGCACTAGTTTAATTATGTCTGGGCGGTGGCCCTGTGTTTCACTTGCAGATCTAAAAGTAACTTTACTGGAAACATGAGAGTGGAAATGGTTTTGGTTATGTGAGTCTACGTTTCCTTTTTGTTACAACAGTGAGTTCATTAAGTGTTTTCTCATGCTGGAAAGAGACTGGTCGTGCCCGGTCATCTACAAATGAGCGGATTATGCGCTTAACAGGCTTACGAGCAACCTTTTATCACATGGGAGGGTTTTGTAAGACTCAATGCTGTGTGCTGCTAGTCTTGCGGGACAGCCACATCACTGTAAGGCAATACATTTTTTGGGCATGTATTCCCAGTATATGAGGGTTCCGTTGCATTACCCTTGGTGATGTGTACAATGCTATTTGATGATTTTGTTTGAGACTTCTAACACGGAGCTTACGGGTAACTTTCCATTGTTCTTTAGTGAAAGATGTTGTATATATTTCGAGAAGATCAGTTTAACACAAGCTGTTTCTATTTTTTTCATTCTTTAGATGTGGCTACAGTTTTAAAAGGTGAAATCAGGGACACCTTCTTTCGCTATTAATTGCCCAAAACCTACCTTGGTCAAGCTTTACGGCCACAATACAATTAGGACCCAGTGATTGCGAACCATGCTAATTCGTCTGGAGTTCTATAATCAGTAAATCCTTTTGAGATCCCCTGTTTTGGCGCTCTCTGTAGACAATATACTTTTGTCCTTGTCGATAAAGTTACTTCAATATTTGTTTCATCATGTCTTTTCATCAGCTGATTAGCGCATGACACCTGTCCTCTTATGAATAGACATACTTACACACATGCTGGTCACACCTACATAGACCATGTAATGCCAATGCTATACATTACTGAGGACACTAGTCACGATAATCATTCTGGGCTGTCCGGAATTTTGACACCACTATCATGGTACCCTGGAGATAGACATTCTTACGTCCGCTTCATGCATTCGTCTTAATAATGTCCATTGTTAGTACCTGCGGGCTGTAAAACCACCATTCTCGTTAAACTGTGTGGTCATATTTTATTAATTTTATTGACAACAGTTCTGTCGCCTTGTACACGCACATTGTTTGAACCACCACTTCCTGAAAAGATGATGTCATCTTGTAGTCCTAACCGTATGCTCTGATTGGCGCTGGCTCGAACATCACGCATAAATGCACCACCTGATCGGCGCTTCGGTACCTCCCACAAACACACAGGGGAGCCCGAGGCACCGACGGATAGGGGAGTGTTACTCGTGCATAAATCGTTTTCTTCTAATTTCAACATTTAGAAGCTTACTCTAACATTAGCGTAATGTGGGTTTTGCGCAGTACAACACTCCTCTTTGGGCTATTTTGACACCACTATTCTGGTACCTTGCGGATAGACATTCTCATGTCCGCCTCATGCATCTGTCCCCACAACGTACATTGTTAGTATTTGCGGGCTGTGGAACGACCATTCCGTTAAACCAGGTGGTCATATTGTAATTTTATTGACAACAGTTTTGTCGCCATGTACAAGCACATTGCTTGAACTACTACTTCCTGTAAAGATGATGTCATCTCGTAGTCCTAACCGTATGCTCTGATTGGCGCTGGCTCGAACATCACGCATAAATGCACCACCTGATCGGCGCTTCGGTACCTCCCACAAACACACAGGGGAGCCCGAGGCACCGACGGATAGGGGAGTGTTACTCGTGCATAAATCGTTTTCTTCTAATTTCAACATTTAGAAGCTTACTCTAACATTAGCGTAATGTGGGTTTTGCGCAGTACAACACTCCTCTTTGGGCTATTTTGACACCACTATTCTGGTACCTTGCGGATAGACATTCTCATGTCCGCCTCATGCATCTGTCCCCACAACGTACATTGTTAGTATTTGCGGGCTGTGGAACGACCATTCCGTTAAACCAGGTGGTCATATTGTAATTTTATTGACAACAGTTTTGTCGCCATGTACAAGCACATTGCTTGAACTACTACTTCCTGTAAAGATGATGTCATCTCGTAGTCCTAACCGTATGCTCTGATTGGCGCTGGCTCGAACATCACGCATAAATGCACCACCTGATCGGCGCTTCGGTACCTCCCACAAACACACAGGGGAGCCCGAGGCACCGACGGATAGGGGAGTGTTACTCGTGCATAAATCGTTTTCTTCTAATTTCAACATTTAAAAGCTTACTCTAACATTAGCGTAATGTGGGTTTTGCGCAGTACAACACTCCTCTTTGGGCTATTTTGACACCACTATTCTGGTACCTTGCGGATAGACATTCTCATGTCTGCCTCATGCATCTGTCCCCACAACGTACATTGTTAGTATTTGCGGGCTGTGGAACGACCATTCCGTTAAACCAGGTGGTCATATTGTAATTTTATTGACAACAGTTTTGTCGCCATGTACAAGCACATTGCTTGAACTACTACTTCCTGTAAAGATGATGTCATCTCGTAGTCCTAACCGTATGCTCTGATTGGCGCTGGCTCGAACATCACGCATAAATGCACCACCTGATCGGCGCTTCGGTACCTCCCACAAACACACAGGGGAGCCCGAGGCACCGACGGATAGGGGAGTGTTACTCGTGCATAAATCGTTTTCTTCTAATTTCAACATTTAGAAGCTTACTCTAACATTAGCGTAATGTGGGTTTTGCGCAGTACAACACTCCTCTTTGGGCTATTTTGACACCACTATTCTGGTACCTTGCGGATAGACATTCTCATGTCCGCCTCATGCATCTGTCCCCACAACGTACATTGTTAGTATTTGCGGGCTGTGGAACGACCATTCCGTTAAACCAGGTGGTCATATTGTAATTTTATTGACAACAGTTTTGTCGCCATGTACAAGCACATTGCTTGAACTACTACTTCCTGTAAAGATGATGTCATCTCGTAGTCCTAACCGTATGCTCTGATTGGCGCTGGCTCGAACATCACGCATAAATGCACCACCTGATCGGCGCTTCGGTACCTCCCACAAACACACAGGGGAGCCCGAGGCACCGACGGATAGGGGAGTGTTACTCGTGCATAAATCGTTTTCTTCTAATTTCAACATTTAGAAGCTTACTCTAACATTAGCGTAATGTGGGTTTTGCGCAGTACAACACTCCTCTTTGGGCTATTTTGACACCACTATTCTGGTACCTTGCGGATAGACATTCTCATGTCCGCCTCATGCATCTGTCCCCACAACGTACATTGTTAGCATTTGCGGGCTGTGGAACGACCATTCCGTTAAACCAGGTGGTCATATTGTAATTTTATTGACAACAGTTTTGTCGCCATGTACAAGCACATTGCTTGAACTACTACTTCCTGTAAAGATGATGTCATCTCGTAGTCCTAACCGTATGCTCTGATTGGCACCGGCTAGTTTGCCACGCATAAATGCATCACCTGATCGGCGCCTCGGTACCTCCCACAAACACACAGGGGAGCCCGAGGCACCGACGGATAGGTGAGTGTTACACATGCATGAATCGTTCTCTTCTAATTTTAACATTTAGAAGCTTGCCCAAGCATTAGCGTAGTTTGAGGTTCTGCACAGTACAATACTTCTCAGTGGTATGTCGTCTGTACATGAGAACTCACCCATTTCTTTCCCAGTACGCGAGATGTTCTAACCATCTCCCTACTTTGAATCGTGAACTACACCTGACCTGGGTTTTAAATTACCTTGTAAATCACCACATGATACAAACACCATTGTGACCACTCGACTGAGTGTTCATAGACACATTTTTCTTTCTCACTTACAGAGACTGTTGTATCTATCGTTGCTCAAACTTTACGGATGTGGCCACTTGTTTTCCGTTTCCTTCCTTTTAGACAACTGATTAGGAAGGTTGCACAGTAAATGTCTCTGTGTGTGTGTTCCTCTCGGAGAACGATCCGTCCCGAGACTTTTAACCCCCTTCTGAATGTCTGTATGTTTTGAATGTTTGGTTGACATAATGGAAAGAGGAAGTACTACATTAGTATTCTAAAACATTTGTGAAGGAGTACATAGCATTCTTCACACTAACACTGATCCACTCTCTTATTCATTGTAGAGCGGGGTCTCCCATCCCTGAGTTAGTGACCAGGTGAGGTCTGTATCTAGAAAGGTGCAGGTGAGTGCACAGCTTTAATAGCTTACTATTACAGTGCGCCAATAATTATTGGCATTTGCTTATAAAGAACCGCCTCGAATGATGCGTTGTTTAGACTTGTAAGGAACTTATTAGACTATACCTATCTCTCAAAACAATAAATACTTTGATTTCTCCATTTGTTTCAGGAGTGAAGTTCACCCTGCCTTTTCTGAGATCTCATCACTCAAGGTTGTACATTTGACAATTTTGTTTTAAACCACTATTTCACTGTTGCAGTAGCTCCATTTAATATATAGGTCCTGAAGAAAGCCGGACACAGTTCCATCTGGGCTGAAACTAGTTGACCCACTGTGAAGCAACCTATCTGTTCAAAGTTGCTTTAATATGTTTTTAATAGGATTGGCACAGAGATGGTGATTAAAGGCTGTTTCTCTCTTCTCCAACTCCTTTTTAAATTTCACTGTCCTGCACTGCACTAATACTATTTCCATCACGCAAGAGATAATTTACTATCTTTCGTGACCACACTGATCAGCTACCTTTTGCTTCTCTCCTTCTGTGACTAGACTTTGTTTGTTCAGTTGCAATCTTATTGCTAAACGATTTCCCTCAAGGATTTGAGGAAGAGTGGCTAAGATTGAAGGATGACCAGATGATGACACTGGCCTCTCTTGGCAGTTGATGGAAATCCTGACAACTTTTTGTGATCTCTGCTGTACATAGGTATATTCCCATGTAGTTAAGTTCATCTTTGTGTTTGGGATGTTGGTAGTTCTGTTCCCTACAAGTTTTGTTTCATTAGACCACCAGTTCCTCACTGTTTGTTTGTTATAGGTTTTGGGGATTGGAACTGTAGCTTGGACGGTAAACTTTCCCTCAGACCCTTTTTCTCCCTCCTGGAGTAGTGTATGATATTCGATACAGAGACCCCGACTGTCTAGTTCTGGAATGGCTCTCCTGGGTGGAATTCTATGCATCTATCAAAAAAGAAGTTTCAGTTTATGTATCCTGAATTCTGGAGCACAGGTGGCAGGCATACAAACAGTATATCAAGTATAATTATTGTAGTTTGCGGAATGGTAACAGCGTGAATCTATATTAGCCATTCAGCCACAAAACTTAAAAATAATCAGTGCAGACTGTCCATGCAGTTGATCACCGTCATACTACTGCCCTAATTCAAGGAAGGAATTTCTGTTGATAATGACATTTGAGTCTGCAAATAAAACAGGTCTACTGGTGAAGATACAAGTAATGACAACATTTGTAACATCCTCAGCACTGTAAAAAGTATACATTCCTGAATTTAAGGCACCTAAAGGGTGCCTTAACTACCCTTAACTAAAAAGGCAAAATTCTCAGTTACTACCATGTAAATGAAATAACTTCATTTGAGTGGGAAAAAACATAAGGTGGATGAGGTGATGCTAAAGGACAGGAGGCTCAAGTAAGACCAGATTATTGCCTTCCTATGCGATGTATCCCAATACTGCTTTATCACCCGGGCCAGGATCTCCTACACTCGGATATGATGAGTGGAGTAAGAAAGAAGTAATTTTTATTCTTTAGACAATAGATGATCTCTTGAAAGTTGCTGCACTTCCCGGTATGAGGTCCGGCCTGCCATGGTATAGCAATATTGCTATATATGTCAGAGGCATTCAAGGCAATGGCCGCATGAAATCTCAAGGTGAAATTCCTTCAGCTAATTTGCTGATTTGTCAATCTGTGGAAAATCAATGCGTGTGTAAACCACAAATTAATTTTGCAATAACAGTTTCCATCTGTGTGTCCATTCATCAGTAAAGAAAAAAAGCTGTTGTTGGTTAAGTAAAATTGCATGTGGCTGATCTTTGTGGGAAAAGCCACAAATACTCTTCTATGAATGGCAATGAAGTCTATTTGTGCCCAACTATCTATTTTCATGTTCAATAAGTATGGCAGCCATGAAGGATCACTGATGAGAGCCAGTGATTCAGTTTGCCGGCTGACAAAACTTCCAGTTGGACAAGTGCGCACTGTATTCAATGAAACACTGAGGTTTCTTCACATAGTTCAATTTATTGATTGAAACGAAAAGTTACTCCATAAGGTTGAACTTCAAAAATTCATTAGTTCATGAATCACTTGAATATTATATCCATAATCATCTTTTGACAAAGCGTTCGTGTTCAATGTTAAACATCCACCCAATGCATTTCGGGTCAATCGAATCTGACCCTTCTTCAGGGGTCTATAACAAATGAAACAGGACCATTAAGTTCACTACACAGTGCAAAAATGAGCGCAATTAATTAATTGGCACACAAATGAAAAGCAAAATATACATCTACCACATCCGGATTTAAAAGTAAAATGTGCATCTATTACATCCGAAATCTAGGAATACGATTGGTGGAGTTTTTAATACAAACTATAACTGTGATGAATAGCGAAAAGCAGTTAAAGGACTTGAACAAGAAACTGTCTATGCAGTGTGGTAAAAATAATTGTATAATGGCGTGTATAGGGACGACCAAGTGAAAATCACCCATGTATTGAGCGAGCCAGTTTTAACAGACAATAGCGGTTAAGGTTCAAAGTTAAAGTGTCTGAAGTTAAACTCCATTATACGCGTCTAAACATGTATTTCATAAACCACTTACTAGGGACCGGCGGGTCTCAGTTGCCGTTGAAACTCTATTGTCGATGTTCAATTTCCGCGCTGATGCAATGACTGTAGTAAAGTGGAATGTGATAGGTCGAATGATATAAGGAGATCATAGTCACATGATACGGGAGGAAAGGCTAATGGTGACGTATAAGTGGAAGGCCAATGATTTTGTATCACACATAAGCGTGTGTCTCACGTGATCGGGGGAGCAGCGGCTTGACTGGTGCTAGCGCGTTGAATTCAATAAAGTAATTTGATGTAGATAGAAAAAAGTGGCGTGATATAAATGGAAAGAATGTGTGCTGAAATGCCGAAGGTTCAGAAAAAACCACTGGATATACAAAATAAAAGTTAAAAGAGAGACAGTGTTAACACATGGACAATAAAAGATACAAAATAACACTCAAATAAAAGCCAAAACGTTACACATGATATTCGGACCAGAATGTTCCTCTTGCCAATGTGGTGTCCTTGAAGTGTATTATAAAAAACACGCATACTCTATGCGATCATTAATCCCATTAGGATGGGTACAGTTCAATTTTTTAATCCAAAAATACTCCGTTCTTAATCTTTGTTTGATGGGATCATGGTCTCTGCGTTGTGTGATCATTTCAAGTATGGTGAAACGTAGTTGAGAGATTTGATGTTTAGCCTCAATCCAATGACATGCTACAGAAGACTTGAGGTTCTTCAACCTGATGTTGCTCTTGTGTTCTGTGATGCGGATTTTGATTTTCCTTTCAGTTTGACCAACATATACTTTGCCACACGGGCATTTGATGGCATAGATGCAATTGGCCGTGTCACAAGTACTAATGTGGTTGAGAGCTATGGGATAACCTTTAGTGGGGTGGGTGAATTTATTGCCAACAATAACATTCCCACAATGTATGCAGTTGTGGCATTGAAGCATACCATGCCATTTCTTCATGATTTTCTTTGGTGTGTTCAATATCTCTTTCAAATTTTTGGATAGTTGAAATGCGAAGGTTATTCTGTCATCATAAAAATCTTTCAAATCAGGTTCCATTTGTATAATGCGCCAATGTTTATTGATGACTTTTTTAATCTTCAATGATTCTGTGGAATATTTTAAGATGCATACAGTCTTGTTCTTTTGATTAGTTGTTTTTTCTTGCAATAGATCATCACATGATTGCACTAACACCTTATCTAAAGATGTCTTTAACACGTTTTCAGGATAGCCTCTTTGGCGATATTTCACCGTTTGTTCATCAAGAATTATTTGTAAATCTTCATTGTTGGATGAGATGCGTTTCATTCTGATGTATTGGGAAGTTGGTAAATGTTTCTGGAGAGCCTCTGGGTGAAAACTCTGGAATAACAGACACGTTTTTATCCGTCTTTTTAGTGTGAACTTTTATTTTGTATATCCAGTGGTTTTTTCTGAACCTTCAGCATTTCAGCACACATTCTTTCCATTTATATCACACCACTTTTTTCTATCTACATCACATTACTTTATTAAATTCAACGCGCTAGCACCAGTCAAGCCGCTGCTCCCCCTATCACGTGAGACACACGCTTAGGTGTGATACAAAATCATTGGCCTTCCACTTATACGTCACCATTAGCCTTTCCTCCCGTATCATGTGACTATGATCTCATTATATCATTCGACCTATCACATTCCACTTTACTACAGTCATTGCATCAGCGCGGATATTGAACATCGACAATAGAGTTTCAACGGCAACTGAGACCCGCCGGTCCCTAGTAAGTGGTTTATGAAATACATGTTTAGACGCGTATAATGGAATTTAACTTCAGACACTTTAACTTTGAACCTTAACCGCCATGGTCTGTTAAAACTGGCTCGCTCAATACATGGGTGATTTTCACTTGGTCGTCCCTATACACGCCATTATACAATTATTTTTACCACACGGCATAGAAAGTTTCTTGTTCAAGTCCTTTAACTGCTTTTCGCTATTCATCACAGTTATAGTTTGTATTAAAAACTCCACGAATCGTATTCCTAGATTTCGGATGTAATAGATGCACATTTTACTTTTAAATCCGGATGTGGTAGATGTATATTTTGCCTTTCATTTGTGTGCCAATTAATTCATCGCGCTCATTTTTGCACTATGTAGTGAACTTAATGGTCCTGTTTCATTTGTTATAGACCCCTGAAGAAGGGTCAGATTCGATTGACCCGAAATGCATTGGGTGGATGTTTAACATTGAACACAAAGAACGCTTTGTCAAAAGATGATTATGGATATAATATTCAAGTGATTCATGAACTAATGAATTTTTGAAGTTCAACCTTATGGAGTAACTTTTCGTTTCAATCAATAAATTGAACTATGTGAAGAAACCTCAGTGTTTCATTGAATACAGTGCGCACTTGTTCAGTGGGAAGGTGACACTCCCCACAACATTCTGCACAGTTTAAGACACGGTTGGACTCCGTGTGACACAAGGAGCGCCGACATGAGTTTTTGAACCATCAATTATATTTGTGAGTGCACAGGGATAATCTAGTTTTGCAAAACTTCCAGTTGGCTCACTTTAGTATTGCACATGGTCAGAGCAACTATTTGAGCAAGGGATCAAGTGGAGGCATCATGCATATTAGAGGCATTTGTGAAGAAATGTTTTCTTCAGATGCTCAATCCTTAGATAAATGCCTCTACTAGGAAACATTCGCTAGAAGTAGGATTTTCAATGCATATAAATTTGATAAGCATAAATCTCTATTGTATTAGGAGCTGCCAGTTACACTATATAAAAGAGAAATGAATTTATCTGTAAATATTTGGTCTCAGATGTTTTTGCGCAAAAGTAGCAAAATACTCAGTGGCAGCTTTCTTTAAGTAGACCTGCAAACATGCCAGGATTGGTTTGTTCCTTTCTCTATGGCCTTGCAGAATTAGACACGTGCCTGAAATACCAGTTATAACCAGACTTCAATAATAAAGTCGATGAGCTAAACCGTTTCGGGACATTCTCAAGTACTGGCCTACTACACTCATGATAACTAAGATGAGAAGTGCTTGGACTGAAAAAGAGTATGTGTTTACTCACACTTGGATAAGTGGATCCAATGCTACCTTCAAATTTGGATCAATGAATTTAATATTTCAAAATATCCCATTAAATGTTACCTTAACCCTCACTTATTGCTTCGGGGTGCTAGAGAGCCAGGCCGCAAGATGGCCGCCACTCTGAGGCTGTGGGCTGGACAGCCAATCCGCATATTACCCACCACAACTGGCAGACATCGCAGCCGTAAAAGGAATGGTGGAAGTTCTTCTGACACTGGAGTCTCGGGTGGGCCTGACCCCGGATTGATAAGCGCCGGTGTGAGGGCTGTGGTAGGGAATCGAGCAGCCAAGCGGCCCACGGCCCAACATGTCGGAGTATATAGTGCAGAGCTTCCTGTGACAGCGATGGAGATGGTGAACCGTGCACCATTGGCGCCGCGGTAGCGAGACCCCCCGCACCCTCCCTGCAAGCAGTAAGAAGCTGGGAGGGTGCGGAGGTTGGCAGAGCTTGTGCACTGGATGCCACGGCTGAGGAATCAGAGTGCGGCCTGAAGAGGGGAGGCGCTGGCCTGCCGAAGCCGAAGGAGAGAAGTCCTAGAGACGGCGACTGAGAATGTAACCATCGTGTAACCAGCAAGACGGAGCTGAGTGAAACGCATTGGTGAAGAAGGTTTTGATTTAGGTGCAGCTGTGGTCGGATCCTAAATAGTATGTTTTTGTTTTGGTGCCGAAACGGATGGTAAAGGCGTTCTAGTCCCAGTGATTGACAAGGTGGAGGCCCCTGCTGCAGGCCAACCCTTCGGAGCCAAGCCCGAGGGTGGGGATTCAGAGTCAGTTTTTCAGTGGGCGCCATGGCTTTTATGAAGTGGCAGACTGTAAGCAGTCTTTTCGGACGAAGACTATGCTTTGTAGCAGGGGTTAAAGTATTCCCTGCCCGATGCTTCTGTGCTGGCTGAAGGGTGGGCGAGTCCTGGTCGGAATCGAAATTGTGTATTGATTATTCCTCTTGTGCTGCCAATGCTTTCTCGTCTGCCTCCTGTTAGCCGAAAAAGTCCAGTACAACGTCCGTTTGTTTACCCTGCAACTCTTGGCATCGAGCACGTCGATCTCGTAGAGTCTGTTTGACCAAAATGACTTGCAGGCCTCTCAGCTTTCCTCTTGATGATCCGACGAGAGGCACTAGTTGCAAACAGAGTGTTGGGCCGGTATGGGAGTAATTAGAGTGACTACTTCGGTCAGAAGCGGAACACAGTTTGTTTTATTAGTAGGTCATTCTCCGAAGGACCATGGAAGTAAAGGAAAGGCCCAGCCGGGCGTGGCCCGAGGAAGAGAGTCGAGGACGCGCAACGCCGAAGGGCGATTGCTCAGAATGCAATAAAACTACACGATTGAGACAATACTGTTGAGTGGAGATCTACTAGAGAACTGAAGGGATCCCAAAAAGAGTCTCGAACTGGAGTACGAGAGATTACATACGTCTGAAAAAAACAATCTGGAAATGGAGTCGACGACCATGCACTGTATCACCAAGAGGAGGAGTCACACAGCCTTGTGACTTGAAGAAAACTTCTTGGAACAAAAACAACTTGTAATCATCCAAGTCCAACACTAGATGCAAAGCATGTGTATTCACAGCACACATGCCTCGAACAGGAATGTTCCTTTCCCACCACTAGCGGGTGGAGTGCAGGTGTGGCGAGCATTTCTTCTCAACACATTGAGTATTGAGCTCAAAAGGGTTACCCTATAGGTAATAAGTCTTTACTTGGGAGGACGTATCCCCTACGCCCCCCTCATTTCCCTTTCTCTGATTTGAAAAGAACTCCCCACCCTCCAGGATTGGTTGGTGTTTTACATTTCCAGACACTTGTTTTCAAGTAGGGAAAAAAAAGATTATGCCAAAAACCAAGAATGCAAGAGTCCAACAGAAATTCACACTCCTGGCCTTGATGTTGACCAAGCACCTGCATAGCAACAAAAAAAATGGGGCGATCCAAAAACCCCCTGAAGTGCCCAGATGGGAAAATTATATGTTGGAGTGAACTTAAGGTAAGGAATGCGTGTAATTAGAACAGATGGGCGGGCCTCGCAGGCCTAGTAGGCCTGGTCCGAATGAATAACAGATTTTGTGAGATGAAGGGTGGCAAGGCAGAATGAGTTTCGGGACAAGTAAACTGGGTAGAAATAGTTGCTCTGCATCTTTTTTTGGGGGGGGGAGGGGGGAGAGGGGGTGGAAGACCCAGCATATTTGAATGTCACAAAGTGGGTCAGGGGAGTAACCTGGAGTCAAATAAAATATGAAAAGGTAATGAGGGGAACTAGAAGCAATTGGGGAGTCACTTCAATTATATATAATATGAAAAGGTGCATGTCATTACGGTGCAGTTATATTTGTCATATGCAATGTCAGTTGCTTACAATAAGCGTACATTGAAGATTTTATTTAAAAAAAAATGTTCGAAAAAAAAAAAAAGGTGCATGGTGATATCATTCCTGAATTCGGATAGGCTAGAAAGGTTGCTGTTCCAGATCCTGAGTGCACAGACAAAAACGGCTGTTGCCTTTTTAAATTTTTTTATTTTTTATTCCACTTCTGCCTCCAGTCTGATGGAGTCTCAGCTTGGGTGTGCAAAGATTCAGCAAAGATCACGTCTTTGTCAGCCAGGCAGATAAAGGTTGACTCCATCACTGCCCCTTCCCACCTGTGCACCCAAAATTTTTTTCAGGTATTGAGCACAGGCCAGTAACACTAGACATCACACCTGCAAAGATCCTCCTTTTTGGCAGCCTCAGTCATCCACTGTGCCACTACAGAGCACTCAATGAGCAAATATTAAGTTGGTTAGTGTGTCCATTTGGCTGCTTTCAATTTTCTTCTAAGTTTTATTTCTTTACTATTTTGCCATTTTCTCTTCTTCAGGTTTCTATAAGGTCACTTTTTCATTTGATGAACATTATAGTACCTGAAAGTTTCAGCAATGGCATAAATATTCAGTTCAAATTAACTGAACATAGCCAGTTATTTCTAACAAGCATTGGCATAGCCAATAAGTCTCGCCTTTGGGACCTTATAAGATTATAGATAAACAAAGAAAGAGTGTGTCCGTCAGAATTGGACCAGTGCTAAGATATTTCACAAGGCACGGGGGTGAATCACTCTGTTTTAGAAGAACCCTCACTCACCAGCCTAGCTGGTGACATGCTTCATCATTGGGTTCCCACCGGAGAGACCAAATGTCTCCCCGGTGTGCTACAACGCCTGATTTACAGCGGAGCTGGTTTTTTTTGTGAGTGAAGACAGTGCAATCAGTGATAGTGCTAGTTAAAATGTGTCGCAATTTAAACCAATAGACGATTTTAATAGTGGTCAACTGGACACAGTTTAAAAATAGTGTGGTGGACGTGAGAACTCTGGTGGTAAATTGACCAGCTACGTCCTAGAAAAAGTGTTTCAGCAATGGCATAAATATTCAGTTCAAATTAACTGAACATAGCCAGTTATTTCTAACAAGCATTGGCATAGCCAATAAGTCTCACCTTTGGGACCTTATAAGATTAGCCATGCAGCAGATTATCCCCTATTAGCATGCCCACACACAACATTTTCAAATAATCGTACACTTTTTATCTAAAGTCGATATGAAATGAGCCAAAATGCATTGGAGATGAATGGGCAACGTGCCTGGAGTATGGGTGCCAAGGCGGGACGTAGCAGGTGTAATGGTGACTAGCACGCACGTGTGCCTACTGACCTTGGCAGCATTATTATAATACGATATTAAGAGGGTGGTTGTATAAAAGGGGGCATGCTGTATTAATGCTGTTGCAGAGTGAAAACATGTTTTACTTGTTTGCTGGTGCGGGGAGAGGACTAGGGCTAGGTAGAGAACAACATTAGTAGAATTGCAGACAGCCATGATAATATAGCACTGTGTTTTGTAGTGTAAAGAAACAAAATGTACAATTAACAGTGTCATAATAAAAAGAAAATGCACACAAGACCACTAAAAACAACCAGATGCAAAAAGCCTGTTGTCCTTTTTTTTTTAAACTTGAATAGAAATGCAACTGTAATAAAATATAAAGCGCGGTTTATTTCTTTTTAATATATATATATATATATATATATATATATATATATATATATATATATATATATATATATTACCTACTGGTGGTCGCCAGTAGGTAGTTATAGTTAGGACCGTGTTTCCATAGGAAATCTCAAAATTCTATTTTGAATAACTTTGGCACCGATTGACGAATCCTCGCAAAATTTTCAAAACTAATGGGGCGCTACGCTCCGCTCCTACCCTGAAAGTCTCGGGGTGATTCGTCAAGCGGGGGCTGAGAAAAAAGGGGGGGGGGGGTCCCAAAACGCGTTGATGAACATTTAATCGATAACCTTTCACAACGAAGCGCATAATATGTTCTCCGTGTGCGGACGGTGCGCGAAGCGCATCGTGCGTACATGGCCCACCGTGCGTGCACGGCACTAACTGCGTAAAGTGGGCGCGCGGAGCGCACTGCGTGCTCACTGTGCGCGCACGGAACGAACTGCGTGAAGTGGGCGCACACGGCACGAACGGCGTAAAGTAACTTAGCATTTAAAAAACCGTACAAATTCACTGAAAAAACCATAGGTTTCACACACGTTATAGTTAGCTGTACATTTCACTCGTAAAAAAACAATGAAATTCCACGTTACAGTTAGTGCAGGCAACTATAACTCACACGACCGCAATCCTCTGCTGATGCTAATACTGTATTTAGACACTTATTTGCCCATGTCTTCTTCCATTAAATTTTAGCTATACATATATTACAAATATTTTTTTTTCATAAAGACACATATGTCATCAGCAGAGGATTGCGGTCGCGTGAGTTATAGTTGCCTGCACTAACTATAACGTGGAATTTCATTGGTTTTTTACGAGTGAAATGTACAGATAACTATAACTTGTGTGAAACCTTTGGTTTTTTCAGTGAATATATATATATATATATATATATATCAGAAAGACTACTTCCAACAGCCTTGAGGATCCTTCAACTGCCAAAGGAAAGAGTACACGAGCCTGATTTGGTGCTGGTTTCTTTATTTGCCCAGAGCGACGGCGTGTATATATATACACATATATACACGCCCATGGTTATATATCGAGCCCGATAAAACTGCAGTAAAAATGTAGCCTTGGTGGTGATACAAATGTTAACGTGCTACAAAAAGAGATTTGCCCAGAAATACACGTTTACCAAATGCTAACACAACAAACAAAATAACACAAAGCAACTAGTGCAGCTGTAAAATGGGAGTGGTGTATATTCGTTCAGCTGAAGCGACTTGAGTTGAACAACATTTACTGCTTAGGGGCATGAAGAGATGCAGCTGCTGCGTTAGGCCTGCTCCTGGTATGGGGGAGCTGAGTGAGGGTATGCTGGGCCCGGGTTTCGTGAAGCCTACGGGGTGATGTTTGGCACCAACATATAGTAAATAAAAAAAGTTTTAACGTATAGGCAGCATTCCTAGAGTGCGGGTGCAATTGTGGGACTTGGCCTCTGTAATGGTAACTAGTGTGCACATGCGCCGACGGACCTTGGCAGCAGTTTTAACAAATTACACAATGTTTACCCAATGCTGGTGGGGGGAACTGAGTGGGGGGTATGCTGTGCCAAGGTTTCGTGGAGCCTACAGGGTCAGGTTGGACACTAATATACAGTAAACAAAAACAAAAGGAAGGTCCCACGGATGTCCTCTGAAATGACCCTTTGGCAGTTACACAGCCTGCTCCACACGCAAACACACACAGGCAGAGAGGCAGCCGCACACGCTCGCAAACGACACACACTCATTCACAATCTCACTGAGACACACACAGATACACAGGCAGACAGAATTACAGACACGCAGAGAGGCAGACACACGCAAAAACGTGCCTACCTTTTAATGAAATAGCGAGACCCAGCCAGTATGCACACTCGGGGCAAGACGCGAATTCCGCCTGCAAACTAAGTTTAAAACTTGAACAGTTTGTGGCTCCCAGGATGTCGGAACCGGAGCGGGGGGTATAGCGGGTGGAGTGTGTATGGTGACATCATGCCGAGCAGTTGCAGCGCTGGCGGGGCTGTGAGGCAGTGTTGCTGCCCTGGAGGGCATCAGGGAGAAGCGTCCTAGGGTGTTTTTTGAGAACTCCTCCTCAAGCTGTGGCAAGGGCCCGTTCCCACCCCTGCATACGCTGAAGAAAAGCAAGGCGCGCGGCCTCTATTGTTAAAGTGTGCCACGCTGCAGAAAAAAATCAAATATTTTTTGTAAATTAACAAATTTCATCAGAGGTGCATGTCAGGCGAGCCGTGCATTTTGAAAATTACACATGCGGCCGCCATTGTTAAAGATGAAGCAATAAATAAACATATAATGTTGCAAAAATAGAGTGGAGCGAGCCACACACAACTAATGTAAAGTCGTGTGGCTGTCACTGTTAAAGTCCAAGGAGGGCGTGCTGCGCTGAGGGCACCACTTAAAGGGGTTTCAGTGGAGCGTGGCCGGAAGTCCATGTACAGCGTTTACCTTGCGGGAGCGAGCAGCGGCAGGCGCGATAATTGCAAACAGATGCAAGGTAAACGCTGTACATGGAAACAGTGCAGTACATGCACGAGTTTCCAGAAAAGTACGGAGTGATTCCAAGAGGCCACTCCAAAGCAGCGCTTGCGCGCTGCATAGGAGAGACCTTAAAATGCACCCTACCAGATGACTCAAGTCAAGCATAAATAGAACCTGGTTTTCAAGCATATACAAAACATTTGCTTGCTTTTTCTTATATATATTTGAGATGATTTTATGAGCACTCACCTCTTCAATATTCCTTATCCAGTTTTTTATGTTTTCAAAAGACTTTTCATTTGTAATGTCATATACTAGCATGATTCCCTAAGGAAAAATAAAGAATGAGAATTAGTTTAAATGATTACAGAGACTTCACGAAATACAAGTGGATTCTTGTTACACAAGGCTGTTTATTTTGTAAATATGAATCATTTTAAATAAAGGCACGCTTATATTCACTAAACAGCACCTGTGTTCAACAGACACATCCCAAACAGTATTGGTGAATGTGTGTATTTGAATAAGTCTGCAGATGAAAGCTTTAAAATGTCTTTTATATACTACTTGTAGTGTCTGGGAATGTAAAAACGAACAATTCACTTACCTTCATTAAGGCTTTTTCTGGTAAAGAATAATTTTAGATTGCTCACCTTAAAATATTCCCCAAGTATTAGAACGGATCTGTACAATCGGAAGCAGCACCACTGCACACCAGCAGGTGGCATCGATCAGATATACATTGTGATGTGTGCCGTGCCTATATGGCGCCACCCCAGTGTGCTGACATCCGTTTCTTTCATGAGTATTTGTGTGTCAAAAACAGGAGCCACACCAGAATGATTTTTGACCAGTGTGCACAATTTAATCTGATGCTAGGGTGAAGAACCCGGTTAGCAGATCAGGAAGGATAGCGAGAAATCTGTGGTTAGATACCAGAAAAAGATTTGCCGTAGGTAGGTAACTAGTTCTTCTGATAGAGACGTCTACCCACTGAGTCCTCATCTTAAAATAGTTACCCAAGCAACATCACCCATCTCAGGGGTCTGCGAACTAGCTCATACTAGGAAATCCTGGAGAACCAATCAAGAAAAATGTCTGTTGTGACGGACTTGAATGTCGAAGCTTTAGTGATTTGTTAACATGCGAGGGGATGCCCACGTAGATACTTGGCAGATGTCCAGGACTGGTACCTCGCATGCTAAAGCACTATTAGCGGCTTTGGCCCTGGTGGAATGAGTCCATTCTTAGCTAGTACGAGGCAAATCTTAATGCAAAGTCCATTCCGGGGGCGGATCCAGAGGGTCGACTGACGTCAAGGGTGAACCCGCCAACAGTAACACAGGAGGCGCATCTTCCGGCTTTGCTGAAGCCAAAAGGCACACTAGAGGGAGCCATGGTCCAAAGATGGAATGCAAAGCACTAGAAAACTCCTCGAGTTTGGGAGAAATTGCTCCAGGTAACTCAGGGAAGTGTACAGAGCATCTGGCCAGCGGCTTCGCCGGGATTGGGCCTAGAAGCATGGTGCTTGCTCGGAGAAGGCCTAAGAACGCTTCCACTTATTCTGCTTTTTGTTTCTACCCTCATCAAATATGAGAACTTTGAGTGAGAAGAGGATAGTCCGCAGAACGGCTCTGGAAACAGCCCCAAAATCTCCCACGGGATTGGTGCAGAGCTTTCTTCCGTTGCTCGCTTGTGAATCTCCTTCGGGGGCATCGACGTGCAGGAGGATACAGGCCTTGGAAAACAAAGGGCACTGCAGAGAGACATCTGTCTGTGAAACTCCTCACATGGCTTAAAGCCTGTGGGTTTGTTGGGAAGCATCTCCCTAGCACACTGGGAGCAAAGCTAAAAAAAGAGCAGCAGAAAGTGACCCAAGTAGCTCTGCTGGCACGGAATGAAAAGAACTGATGTCAGCGAGCTGGGATGATGCCGATATAGGCACAGCGCATGTCCCTTTTGACATCGAACCGATAAACACCACCTACCTGCACACAGAGTCACTATTTTCCGGAACCAGTCAGGCACCTGGGGAATATTTTAAGGTGCGGAATCTGCAGATGTATATATATTTACTGTGGCATGCAGAATTTCCAAGGCAGAAGCTAAGTATAAACAGAACTTTAAATCAAACAGGAGGCGCTGCTAATACAAGAGGAGCACAGTTCTCAAATAACTTTAAACTCGATTAACAACAATGCACTCCACTTTTTTTTTTATAAAACAGACTGCAGAAATACTTAAGTAAATCCTGCACAAGACTTAATTCACTAAGTTGTTGATCAATGGAAACTCCTGCACTATTGGCCTCTATGTTCACAACTTCTGTGAATCCTTCACTATCTTGCATCGAAAATACTTTAGATGTTGAACTGTAAATCCAGAGGATGGACAATAAATCCCTTCAACACACTATTTTGCAATGGACAACCTTACATCTACTTAAGGAACCTGCCATCCAGAGGTATTAACAAGATTTCTGGACCGAGACCATAACTTAAGGAAAGAATGATAGGGGAATGGGAGCTTCATAGCCACACATCATTGAAGAGTCCGTAGCACTACCCTGATCCTAGACAGCGAGAGATCATCAAATCACTATCTACTTTGCTCATTAAAAAATCCATTGGTAAAGCCACTAGCTTTTACTTATGTGGGATCCTGATGGTTTTGCCAATGTCTTTTAGCCTTGTTGTACAGCAGCGTGAGCGAAGTAGGGTATTGAATATGCTACTTACCAGTATGCATCTGTTCTTGGCATGTAGGGCTGCTGACATTCATATCTGTGCATAGATCGCCGCCTAGTGTTGGGTCCGGATGATTGCACATTGTTGTCCTGGAAGAGTCTTCGAAGTATCACGAGATAGGTGGCTCCTCCCCTGGACTACAGTGCGCATGGGCATCCTCTCCATCCTCAGATTGTTTTTCGCCATTGTGGCAGTGATGGAGTAGATACAGTAAGTGATGACCATGCTATACAGTAATTCTGAATGCTGCAGCCGCTACAGGCGCCGTGGAGGAGGGCGGGCGATATGAATGTCAGCAGCCCTACATGCCAAGAACAGATGCATACTGGTAAGTAGCATATTCAGTTCGAGGCATGTGGGCTGCTGAATTCATATCTGTGCATAGATTATATAGCAGTCCCTCCATTAGCGGCGGCTGCCCGTGCCAGCTGCAGCAGTCTGAAAAAGGGTTTTGAGAACAGCCTGTCCTACAGCTGCCTGCTGTTTGGAATGTACATCTACACAGTAGTGTTTTGTAAATGTATGTATAGTGGACCATGTGACTGCTCTACATATTTCCTCTAATGGAATATTCCCTAGGAAAGCCATGGACGCCCCTAACTTTCGTGTTGAGTGGGCTCTGGGAGGAATCGTTAATGTGCGTTTAGCTTTTTCATAGCAAATTTGAATACATTTAACGATCCATCTGGCTATCCCTGCTTTGGAAATGGCGTTGCCCTTGTGTTGTGGAGAAAAGGCAACGAACAGTTGTTTTGTTTTCCTAAAATCCTTTGTTCTGTCTATATAGTACATGAGGGCCCTCTTTAAATCTAGTGTATGGAGCATTCTCTCCGCGACATTTTGTGGATTTGGAAAGAAAACAGGCAGTTCAATAGTTTGATTCATGTGGAACTGCGATATCACTTTAGGCATGAAAGTGGGGCTAGTACGTAGTACAACTCTGTTTGCGTGAACTTGTATGAATGGCTCTTGAATGGTTAGTGCCTGGAGTTCACTAACTCTTCTCAACGAAGTGATTGCCACTAAGAAGGCTACTTTCCAGGTGAGGAATTGAATCTCACATGAATGTAGAGGTTCAAAAGGTGGACCCATTAATCTGGTGAGGACCACATTCAGGTTCCACACCGGTGCCGGTGGGTGAGTTGGAGGAATCACTCTTTTGAGTCCCTCTAAGAAGGCTTTGATGGCAGGCACTTTGAATAAAGAGAGGTGCTGCCTGTTCTGAAGATAGGCCACTATTGCGGTTAGATGTATACGGATGGAGTTGTATGCCAGATTGCATCGGTATAAGTGTAACAGGTAGCAGATGTTCTGAATGGATGCATCCAGCGGATTAATGTCATTGTTTTTACAGTAAACAACAAATCTTTTCCATTTAGCCGCATAGCAAGCTCTGGTCGTGGGTCTCCTGGCCTCCTTGATGATATTCATACATTCTGGAAGCAGGTTTAGGTAGCCAAACTCTAAGACTTCAGGAGCCAGATCGCCAGGTTCAGCTGTTGCGGATCTGGGTGCTGAATTTCGCCATGGTTCTGTGTTAAAAGTTTGGGCGTTAGCCGCAGTCTTTGAGGCGGCACCACGGACAGTTCTAGTAACGTGGTGTACCATGGCTGGTGTGCCCACATTGGAGCAACCAGGATGAGTGTCATCGAGTGTTGCCGTAGTTTGCGTGCCACTAGCGGTATTAATGGCTCTGGGGGAAAAGCGTACGCAAATCTGCCTGACCAGTTCATCCATATCGCATTGCCCTGCGACTGTGGATGCGGAAACCTGGCGGCAAAGCTTTGGCATTTTGCGTTTTCCCTTGTGGCGAATAGGTCTATCTCTGGATGACCCCACTGCTGGAAGTACGGTTGGAGTACTGATGGATGTAGCTCCCACTCGTGCATTTGGTGGCTGTGTCTGCTGAGCAGATCCGCCATCTGGTTGTCCTTGCCCGGGAGGTGTTCCGCCATGAGGAACATGTTCCTCTGAATGGCCCACTTTCACATGCTCTGAGCCAGATGAGACAACTGTGGAGAGTGTGTTCCTCCCTGCTTCTGTATGTAGTACATGGCAGTCATGTTGTCCGTCCGGATCAACACGACTTTGTTGCACAAGTGTACTTTGAATGCCTTCATTGCCAGGAAGATAGCCATCAGTTCCAGAAGGTTGATGTGCATCTTCTGTTGCTGTGTCGTCCATAGTCCCTGCACTGTGTAATTGAGTACATGAGCTCCCCATCCCTAGAGAGACGCGTCCGCCGTCAGTATTATCTGTGGAACAGGCTCTTGGAACGGTCGGCCCTTGCAAAGGTTTTGTGGATTCCACCAATGCAGAGAGTTGCATGCCCGACCGCTCACCAACACTAGGTCTTTCAACTCTCCTTGAGTCTGATTCCATTGACGTGCCAAGCAATCCTGAAGCGGGCGCATATATAGTCTCGCGTGCGGGACTATGAAGATGCAGGAAGCCATCATGCCTATCAACTGCATGAACACTCGCGCTGGGAGGGAGTGTTGTGGTCTGAACTTTATCAGCAGTTGCATGCTGTTGATTCTCGCTAAATTTGGCTGAGCTTTGGCAGCCAGAGTGTCTATAGTCGCGCCCAGGTACTGCCGTACGTGGGCGGGTTGGAGATGTGACTTTGGATAATTCAGTGAGAATCCCAGACTGTGAAGAAGGTGAATGGTGTGGGATATGTGGCTGGCATACTGCTGGGCTGACTGCCTAAACAAGCCAGTCGTCCAGGTAAGGGAAGACGTGAATGTGCTGTCTCCTTAAGTGTGCGGCCACTGTCGCTAGGCACTTGGTAAAGACTCTGGGCGCTGTTGTTACTCCGAAAGGGAGTACTTTGAACTGATAATGCTGATCCTGAAGAGTGAACCGGAGATATTTTTTGTGTGATGGGTGTATGGGTATGTGGAAATACGCATCCTTTAAATCTAGTGTTGCTAGGAAGTCTCCCTGACTGAGTAACGGCAGAACCTGCTGGAGGGTGAGCATATGAAAATGCTCTGACAGAATGTATTAGTTGAGAGGTCTGAGGTCCAGTATAGGTCGGAGAGACCCGTCCTTTTTTGGTATTAAGAAGTACAGAGAGTACACCCCTGACCCCCGCTGTTCCATGGGCACGAGCTCTATGGCTCCTTTTTGCAGCATACTTCGTACTTCTTGCCGCAATAATGTCAAGTGCTCTGCGGACATAGGACGGTGTCTTGGTGGTATGTTGGGTGGATTGGATGTTAATTCCAGACAATAACCGTACTGGACTATTTCTCTGACCCACCTGTCTGTGGTGATGGATCTCCAGACTGGCAGGAACTGTTGGAGTCTCCCCCCGACCGGTGTTATGTGGGCGGGGGGCAGCGACAAGACGTCACTGTTGGTTATTGGCGGAGGACCTGGTGTTGTTGTGTCCTCGTCCTCTGCCTTTGGAGCTGGATCCACGATATCCACCCCTATTGTTTTTATTATAGGTACTCTGGGTACCTCCTTTACTGTACTGCTGCTGGGACCCCTGACCTCTAGCTGCTCCTCTATTTCCGGGGCGACGAAAGGAGCCACTCCGAAACTGCTGCGACTGTAGAGCCCCCATAGATTTCGCAGTTTCAGTGTCCTTTTTAATCTTTTCCAGTGTAGTGTCAACCTCGGGGCCAAATAAAAAGTCTGGGTTGACTGGTTGATTCAAGATATTATTTTGAATCTCAGGTTTGAAGCCTGATATTCTCAGCCATGCGTGCCTCCTCAACATCACACTAGTGTGGATTGCCCTTGCTGCAGTGTCAGCTGCATCTAGTGCGCATTTGATGGACGCATTTGTAATGAGTTGTCCCTCTCTGATGAGGAGCTCCGCTCCTTCTTTGTATTCATCTGGTAGGTGTTCTAGCAGTGTTTCTAGTGTATCGTAGTGTGACCTGTCGTATCGGGCCAGGAGTGCCTGAGTGTTGGCAATGCGCCAGATGTTTGCGGCTTGTGCTGCTATCCTTTTGCCTGATGTTTCCAGCACTTTGGACTCCTTGTCTGGAGGAGGAGCATCACCTGTAGTCTGCGAGTTAGCTCTCTTGCGAGCATTAGAAATTACCATGGAGTCCAACGGCAATTGACCCTTAATGTACATTGGGTCTCCGGGTGCTGGTTTGTATTTTTTCTCTATTCTCGGGTTCAATACCCGTGCCCTGGTCGTTTCCTTAAAGATGTCCTTAGCATGTTTAAGAACCCCTTTCAACATTGGTAGAGTCTTGACCGTTCTTTCAGATGTGGAGAACGTGTCCACCAAGAAATCCTCCTCCACAGAGTCAGAATGGAGTTCCACTCCGTGATTGGCAGCTGCCCTTTCAATGAGGGCGTTAAAAGCAGCAGTATCTTCAGTGGGAGATGGTTTGATATTATAAAGATGAGTGTCAGGAGCATCTTGTGGGTCACCCTGGTCAGTAGGGTCTCCCCATGCTTGGTCTTGGTCTTGCTGTTGGTCATCAGGGTCATTAGCCACAGGATAAGTGGTATCATCCCCAAGATAGCCCTCTCCTGCATCCGCCTCCGAGTGTGTAGGAGAAAAGGATGGTGGTTCCGGATGATAGGTTTGGAATGTTTCTACAAGCACTGGCGTCGAACCTGATGCCAGTTTCCTTTTTAGTGGAATCTTGTATGAGTCCAAAGCAGTCTCTGGAACAATTCTCCGCTTGCGGAACAGCCGCCTACCAGTGTCGGCGTCGATAAACTGGTCCTGCGAGTCCGACATCGGTTCTGTCCGTGGACACTGTTCGTGGTTGTTCGACACTCCTCCTAAGTTCGAACATCTTCGGTGCCCCTGGTGGCGGCAATCCAAACTTGATCGGTGCCGGCGCCGAGTGAGCTTTGGCGACCTTGTGTGGTTCGGGACCCGTTTTTGGTTCGAGGGTGGCCTGTTCCCTGATGCGTTTTAGGGACTCCGACACCTGTTGCAACGTGAATGTAGACGGTGCCTTGGAACCGATAGGCTCTTTGGAGACAGGTCTCGACGCGGTCTCCGGTGTCTTTCCAGCCTGCGGGTTTTCGATCCGAAGTTTTGGATCGACGCCCTGTTGATCCGATAGTTTGGCAGTCGCCGCACTCTTCGGTGTTGACGTAGTCGGATCGACCACCGTGACCTTGGTGGTTGGTGCCCCAACCTTCGGTGCCATAGGCCGTTGCGTCTTATCGGGACCGAGGGCCTTCTTCTGTGTCGTCGGTGCCGAAGCCCTTTTTTGGTTTCTCGGTACCGAAGCCCTTCTTTCTTTGGTCGGCTCCAATGTCCTTTTTCTGTGTCGACGGATTGGAGGGCTTCGATCCGACCTGAACCAGTTGCACTTTCGGTTTCGATTTGACCGGTGCTGTGTTTGGTTTCGCTTTCACTGAATCGAATCCAGTCTTTTTTGATATTGTTGGCTCTTTTGAAATGTTCGAAGCCGGGCCTTTAGGCGGGGCTGTAGAACGATCCGACTGAGCTTGGGTAAGGCCCGCAGGCGATCCCTCGACCTGAGCCTTATCAAGACTGTCTCCTTCGGCCTCTGCATCGACGGATTGGCCTAGCTCCTCGCCCGAGCTATCTTCCTCGGCCCCAAGGGCCTCATCGTCGTCTCCTACCTCGTCGACGACGTCTTCGTCCTCAAAGATCACCTCATCATCCTCGTCAGATTGGGATTCATGCTCCGAAGCATGGCTCGAGTCAATCTCTTCGACGCTCTCGACTTCTTCATCCTCGGTGCTGAATATGTTAACCGGGTTAGGCGCCGATTGTTTGGCCTCCAATCTAGCCGCCCGTCGATTCCGAAGTGTCTTCTTTGACCGGAACCGGGCGCAGGCCATACACCTGGACTCATCATGATCCGGTGATAAACATTTGTTACACACCGGATGGACATCGATGTGTGGATATTTCGCATGACATAAAGGACATCTCTTGAAGGGAGTCCTCGATTCCATCCTCGAAAGTCGATCGATGTTCGGACCGAAACTAGGTCCGAGAAGTGTGAATAAGTCCGAGAACAAGTATAATAATTTGTCGATACCGAACGCGAACAATACCGACGATACCTAAAGGCTTTTGGCCTTAAATAAGTTTTCCTAACTTGAGCTAAGATAAGCACATCCGAACCCAATGGCGGAAAAAAACAATCTGAGGATGCCCATGCGCACTGTAGTCCAAGGGGAGGAGCCACCTATCTCGTGATACTTCGAAGACTCTTCCAGGACAACAATGTGCAATCATCCGGACCCAACACTAGGCGGTGATCTATGCACAGATATGAATTCAGCAGCCCACATGCCTCGAACTGTGCAATAGAGTAACATGGCGTGAAGTAGAGCGGCGTAGAGCACAATTAAGTGGCGTAGAGTAGAGTGATATAGAGTCGAATGGTAAAGAATGGAGTGGCGTAGAGTGTAGGGGAATACAGTGGATTGGACTAGCATAGAGTTGAGTGGTGCAGAGTGCAGTGGCATGAAGTGGACTGGCACACAGTGCAGTGGCTTAGAGTGGATATGCATGGCGTAGAGTAGAGTGGGGTAGCCTAGAATGGGGTGGCATGGGGTAGAGTAGAGTGGGGTGGGTAGAGTAGAGTGGTGTGGCATGGGGTAGAGTAGAGTGGTGTGGCATGGGGTAGAGTAGAGTGGGGGGCATGGGGTAGAGTGGGTGGCATGGAGTGGGGAAGAGTGGGTGGCAGCCTAGAATGGGGTGGCATGGGGCAGCCTAGAGTGTCGCATAGTTCAGTGAGGTAGCCTAGAATGGGGTGGCATGGGGCAGACTAGAGTGTCGCATAGTTCAGTGGGGCCAAATAGAGTGGCGGGCAGAGTGGCGCGCAGGGCAGAGTGGCGCGCAGGGCAGAGTGGCGCGCAGGGCAGAGTGGCGCGCAGGGCAGAGTGGCGCGCAGGGCAGAGGAGTGCAGTGGAGCTAAATAGGCGCAGGGTAGAGTGGCGCAGGGTAGAGTGGCGCAGGGTAGAGAGTTATACTGTGAAGTTTCTGATAATTTTCTATAACACAGGAATGTTTAAAATAAGACCAATCCAGACTCAAAGGAATGTTTAAAGATGCACTGTAAGAAGAACAAGCATTGGCATAGCCATTAGGTCTCGCCTTTGGGACCTTATAAGTGTTTAGCCATGCAACAGTTGATGTTGTTGCACCAATGATATTGTGCTGCATAACTAAATACTTATAAAAGGTCACAAAAGCGAGACCTATTGGCTATGCCAATGCTTGTTTTTTAAAGCTGAATTCAGGAAGGAATAAGTTCTCTATTAAAATGTCTTCAAAAAATCCAGACATAAGTAGATATTCTAATGTTTATGAATTCAAAGAAGATGCCATGAAGAATTATACCTGGTATATGGAGCTGTATTTAAAGGAACTCGAAACAAACCAAGATGTGCTCTCCTGTACACTCACTGTAACAGCACAAAGCAAGGCGAAGGCATTTATTAACTTCCTTACAAATACTCAGACACCTCATCAGATAGGGACCTCCTGACATTTGTCGGAGCATATCCTATGCCACACTAGCAAAGAAATGCCTAACAAAGCATCGATGAGTAAGGCATTTTAGTCCCCACCCCCAGACAGTACACCAAAATAGGCGTACACAACAGGAGGAATGCTAGTCCTGCCAAAAACGGAGGCTATATTTGTTTTTTGTGATCTAGATGCCACAGATGACTGTACATAGAGGCATATGTGGGAATTACAGACTTAGCAAAGCAAGAACGGTTTACATTCATTACACAAATGAAAAGTTCCCTTTGAGGAGTTTGAATGCCAAGTTGTCAGAAATGTTCATCCCTTAATAACTAATCAGAATCGTCTGTCACGTAGTCAGCATCTCAGACTACCTCGGAGCAGGGCTTAAGTGGGGTGGGGGGAGGGGGTGGGGAGGTGGTCTGAGCACCCCCAGTTTTTTGGGGGGCCTCGAAAGGGGTCTCTCGGGGGCTCTATTTCCGAGCCTCAAAGATCAAAAGGTAGGGTGACTAGACGTCCCAGTTTTTGTTGGTGTTAACTATGCAGTCTCAGCGAAATTGCTTAGTTACTACTGGGATACCAAATAACACTTGAAATTATACAGTTTCCCTCAAGTGTGTAATAAGAGAATAATTAAAATTAAATGGGAAGGAATGGACCGCAAGTGCTCACTTAAAGCCAGCTCAACAAACTTTGGGCAAGTTTGCACCGATTACTGTGGAATTTCCCTCTGGTGATGGTTAAGTTTGCTCCAGTCTTGAATTGCCATTTTCTCAAAACAAGTACACTGTTAGTTTTTTTTTTTAAACGGAGTTTTATATAGCGCGAACTTGACCCGAATCCGGTATCAGAGCGCTTTACATAATAGCACCAGTTGCGTTACATGAGGATACAATAATTTTTTTGTAGTTGGTACTTAATAAATATACCTTTTTGCCTATTTTATTATCCTATGCTGGATGCGACTTCATGATTTTCTTAAGCACACAATGCTATTTATCTTGATTTAGACCACACCCCTACTCGGACAGGCAACACCCCTTTAAGAAATTTGCCACGCCCCTTTTAGAGCACCCCCAGTTTTTTCCCCCCCCAATTAAAGCCCTGCCTCGGAGACAAACACTGAATGGGTTTCCGGGCACTGAAGCCGATGTTCTCCATAACTTAAGCCTCACTTTCAATCCTACACGGTTTCGTAGCCTCTGACTAACAACCACTTACACTCAATTTCGCCACATCAGGTAGAAGCCGTATGGTTTTCTTCAGTCCATCTAAGAGGATGGAAGCGTTCATAACCAATACAGCAATTACAGCACATATTAATGACTTAACACACTCAAGATCTGCTTATTGGTATCACTCAATACAACCAAAAGATACATCAATTCACTGGCCTTTAGTAGACTACTCTAATAGAGTTCTGCTAGACCTCCTGAGCTATTCAAAAGCAACATTGGACAAAGTTCTAAACTTTGCTGCCTGCAGCGTACTCAACATTACTAGAGGCACCTACTGACACCAACCAGATCTGCTCACAGCAAGAACAGCCCTTTACAAATTACTAGTATCAATCAAATCAATAAGCAAAAACTGACTGTCTCAAAGACCTTACCTTGTTACACATTAATGTAATAAGCGATTTAAACCCTAATGCGTTTTGGTGTTATGTTAACAATACAAGAAAGAGCATGTAAAAAAAAAAAAAAATATATATATTTTTTTAAACACATACAACAAATCGAAAACGTAAATCTGGATCTACCATTCATAACCTTCTTATCAGAGCTCTACCACTTTATGCAACCTCCAATTTCTGAGCCTTCTATATATTAGCCTCAATTTATTGGAGCACTTCACAGTCTATGCTAGGCGCAGACAAATTAAAGCACAGCTGTTTGTAATTTGTACACTGAAGAATCAAACTATTTAAGAAATCTGAAGTAAGCTGAAAGTTTGACTCCAAGCTGACCCAGGCTGCGGATTGTACCCTCAAGTTTAACCTTGTTTGTTATTTCGATAGATCAATGACCTGAAAACTTAAATATTCAAATAAGTTATTTTCAAATCCTCTAATGTTTTTCATTACGTGGAAACTTCTTGGTTTGGGTTTTTATGACTAACTAAATCTCTGACATGCCTACGGCTCAATCAATGAATCAATCAATTTGGATTTTTATAGCGCAGCTAATCACCCAAGAGGGATCCAGGAACTGAAGGTATGGCTACTTACTGTTTTCAGGCAGAGGCAAGAACTGTATACAAGTCAAATATACTTTATTTCGGCATACGTGCCATAAACGTTTCCACAATCACAGTTTGGCACCAATGCCCAATGTATCAAGCCACAATATTTGACATTAAATAAGTAGCGACAATAAGTTAATATAAACTCAAAACATCTGTGGATTTGAAAAAGAACCTTACAAAATATAGAATACATGTGTACATCAGTATTACATTAATGGCGGTGAATCATTTTTGGTAAAATCGCCTGGATTCATGCAATTTCTGTATTAAAGACCAGCCACACTAAAATGAAAAAAAAAAATGCTTAAATTGGATCAATGTTATCTAATAGTCGTGAATGACTCAGTTTTGGCCTATATAGAATGTTTGTATGGGTGACAAAGTTATAACAGCGGAATAAAGTAATCTGCGGTGTATATAAACAAATCACACTGATCCCCCCCACCCCCATCATTGTCTTCCACCATTGATCCTTTTCCTGATACCCCACATGTGACCACGAAACTTAGTGACAGCCCAGCCGTACAACGGTCTTGTGTTTAATTTAATGATTCCCATGGCCTCCCGATAATTGCGTGTATCCATTTGTATGCGTGAGTTGGACAGGCAAACGTGACATGTTCCACTGATTCTATGGGAGCCTTGCACCCAAGGCAGTTTGCCAATAATTGTGCATTGCTGTGCCATCTGTGTTGGAAGTCATTCAGAGTGAGGGAGCCAAACCTAAACTGAATATACAACTTTCTATCATGTGGTGTTTGTATTAAGTCAAAGTAAGGTTCCAAGAAGCAGATCTGTTTGTGGAGTCTGAATTCTGTGGTTAGCCTTCCCCAAGAATATATCTGATAGTCTACTTAGTAAGCCATTCCCAGTAATGCCTCTTTACGATACTTTTTTGAAGCAAAGATGGACTGGAGTTGCCTAGGCACCCTGCACCCCTATGTCTATTAGTACCTTACTTATATTGCCCAGCCAACCAATATTTTTTTAGAGGTATCAGTCAATCAATAAGGGAATTGTAAGCGCGCTACTCACCCGTGAGGGTCTCAGGCAGGTGAGGGGGGTTGGGGGGGGGGGTCCGCAAGTATCAAGGCGGATTACTTCTGCCATAGCATCAGCTAATTGGGAGAGTTCCAGAGTCAACTTAATTCTAGCCCAAAATAGCAATGGGCGAAGTTTGGCTATATCGATGACAGAACATCTTCCCATATCTAGCATAAGGGGATGAAGCCGGGTGCTCTGGGGCAACATCATTAAGTTTCTTTGGAATTAATGCTCTGATTTCTTGAGCTCCTCTAACTTGAAGAAACCCCATAATTCTGACCCCTACAAAGTGAAACGAACTGCTTTTAGATCGTAAACTTATATAGAGAAGCAACAACCGGCTTGCTTGAGGAGGAGCAATGTTCTTCCCCTAGGGCCTCCGCTATCTGCCTATGCTTTAGGGCCATCTTGTATATGATCTCCCATATTTTCAGTCTGCATTTGAACGCAAGGTAAGTCACTCTATTGCAGCAAACGCCTATATTATGAGGCCATATATAAAGCTTGAAGGAAAAACTGTATTTATGTTTTATTTGAAAAGTTTTATATAGCGCTGGCTAGACCCGGAGGTATCAGAGCGCTTTACATGAGACAGAACATTGTATAACTGTATATATAACATTGTAGAACAGCAGAATAACTCATTAAGCCCCAGGTACATTATACATTGCTAAACAGATTTTTATTTTTAAAGTGCTTCAACATACTCTTGAATCACAATGTGATATTTTACTGCAGTGCAGGGATTAATCAGACTATCCCAGGATATTGCAGCATAGATTTTCAAATTTTGCGACACAAAAGTGGAAATTCTGCGGCATTCATGCAGCACTTTGTTGTACTTGTAATCATTCCTTTTCAGCCTAAAATCAATGGAAAGTGTTTTAGTATATTTTATGTTTTATAATATTTGAACGCCTACTTCCTGATGAAAGCAAAGGAAGAAGCCATCTCTTCTTTCGATGACAGTGAACGAAACATATCTTTGGCAGGCTCTTCCTTGCATGTAAATATGACTGGTCGATGCTGTAGCTAGGATTCCATGTCCAGCCTAAGAGGAAACTCTCCCCCGCCAATTTAAAGATTGCAGGCACAACTTTTTGGGACAAGTTATTTTATTCATATTTTGCTTTCGACCCCGAGACCGCTGGGCTGCTCTCTCTCACTCTTTCTCTATCCCCTCATTCTGTCTCTATCTCGCTCCTCCTCACCTGCTAAAAACAGAGACTTCAAGAAAAGACTCTTACCCTCTCTTTTCCTTCATTCGTTCCCCTATGCTATGGATCCAAAAAAGACATAGGAAAACATATTGCTTTAAAATGTTAGTTTTTAGGTCTCGCCTAGCGCTGCAGCGCATGTGCTGCTCGCTTGCGAGATCTATTGTTCTTGGTTTTCTGTCGGGTTGCTTTGGAAGTGGGGTGGAAGCTCCACCCATGCTTTTAATTGGCGTGCGTCATAAACGCTCGCTTTTCATTGCAAGTGAGGCTTGTTTGCTCCCTCCCTCGCCCTTTTGCCTCGCCCACCCGGACTGGAGATTTTGCATGGCGTTACATGCTTTCCTGTATATATTGCTTCTATATTATCATCCACATATACTTTCAGTGACAATAGCAGCTGCTTACAATTTGGCAAGTTGCGGAGCTTCGTTTTGCGTTTGTGCTACTACATCTTACAGCGCTTTCACTTTCCCAACACCGCGCATTGTATCAGTGTATTATGGCGCTTTCGCTTTTACAGCTGCTTACACTTTGGCAAGTTGCGGGCCTTCATTTTGCGTTTGTGCTACTACATCTTACGGTGCATTGTATCAGTGTGTTACAGCGCGTGTGCTTCTCGAACACCAGGCATTGTATAAGTGTGTTACGGCGCTTGTGCTTCTCGAACACCAGGCATTGTATCAGTGTGTTACGGCGCTTGTGCTTTTCCAACACCAGACCTAGTGTTGCTTGTTTCCTCCACCTACACCGGATTGCGTTTGCAAGCGGTCACAGCAGCGGGTGGTTTTGCCATGCAGCGGGGGCCCCCTACAATAAAGCCACCATGATCCATGCTGACCGAGTGATTTGCCCAAATTCACAGGTTGTTGAGGCCACGCCGGGACTCAAACCTTCATGCATGCAGCCACACTTTTTTTTCCCCTCCCACCTAACCCGTGTTGCGCTGTTTGTTCACTTAACAGGTTTACAAGCACTTCCCATAAGTGCCCCCACTTCATCTTTCAGCCTTACTGCCGTTTTGGGCTCAATAATTAACATATTACAAAGTTCCAAACATTTATTTGCCACCCTTTTATTTCCCTTAACTTAGCCGATCCTAGTTTAGTTTGCAAGTGCAGGTTTTTTCAGCTGATCCTCGTTAGTTGCTTTGCAAACTAAGCGAGGATCGGTTGAAAACACAAGTGATTGCAGCTTGTGTTTTCAGCCTATCCTTGCCCTTCCCCTCCAGCTGTCCCCTCCTGGTTTCATTTTTCAGCAAGCACTCGTGCTTTCAGCCAATCCTAGTCCCCTCCGACCCCTCTCTCCTGGTGATAGGCATCCTTGCAAATACATGTGCCAAGATACACTTACTTCAGAGCCGAGGACACTACCAGCTGTCTGCTCCCCAGAACTAAGGGTGGAACATCAGCTATATCCAGCCACAGCCTCCCTATCGTAGCAACATGTATAACCGCAATGGGGACAACTGCAACCAGATGTAAAACGCCAAGGTAAGTGACCCTGGTTATTTCTTTTACACTCAATATGAGAGCTGTGTGTTTTTACAAACCGCTTCACTTAAAATAATGCTTCTTTCACAAGGCATATTTATTAATTTTCTGCACGTTACGGCAGTCCCTAATTCAGCCCTGCCATTGCTGCTTCGTCACTTGTGTTGGTTCCCTTCCTCCACCACCCCGGCCTCCCAGCAGTTTCTGCTTGCTTTCCCAACCCCTACCACACTACTCCGCCCACTGTCCTGCTTTAATTTCCCCAACATCTCTCCCTCGTGTTGGTTGTTTACTTTTTTCTCTAGAACAGGAGAAAATCAGGGGCTGCATGGCCTCACACAAAGGGAGTTCATAAATTAAAATTCAGCATTCTTCACTTTCTGTTTACCTTCTTTTTTATGCCCAATTAAGAGTATGAGTGACAATCACACTCGGAGCCCAGCTTATGAAAGCAGATGTCAATAATGCAGTGTTGATGCCCATAAACAGACATGCTTAAAAAGAGCCCCCAGTTTAACACCTCCCTTTTAGGTTCCCGGTGTCTTCAGGGAGCCACGTTGTCTGCCATTTGCTGTTTGTGTTTTTTACACGTTCTGTGCATCTGGAATGCTCTCATAAAAAAAATTTATTGGTCATAAAAGCTTACACTCATCCACTCCACACCTCACAATTCCACCACTAACAATACCAATTCAACCCACAAAACTCTACTCCACTCCCAGCCAAAACACATCGGCAAAATACATTGTCATTTACAATACAAATAGCTCCCACTCTTACAAATGAGACCTATTGCATTGCAAATGCTTGTTTTAGAAATGTTTTCCCTTCCAAAGTGCAGCCTCTGGACAGATCAAAAAAAGGAAAAGTGGCTCTAATTGCTCCCAAGCCCTAGGTGCAAACTGCTTTTCTTCCAACACCAGGCTTCAAAACTATCCCAGCATCCCACATTAGTCTTTGAACAATGCCTCTATAACAGGTTACAGACTGCCCTGATCTCCCAAATCCTGGCCGAAAAACAGTCCCCTTTTATTCTGACAAGCTGAAATTTGTTGCATAACAAAGCTGCAAATCACACCCTTAGTAACGTCCGCAAATCATAGGAACACAGGTTGTAAACTACTTCCCAGACAGACTGCAAATTTGTCTTATCCTCTGACTCCAGACTGCCTCCCTAGGATAGAACCTAACCCATTATCCAGTGCAACCGTCACCCCGTCCAACACATGGTGTTGATTATCCACCTGCACATAATACCTAGTCTCACATCTACTCCACCTGCCGCACAGCGCCTCTCCCCTACGGTCCTTCCCTACAGATGAACAAAGTAGGCTGTGCACTGCCCCCTCACAGCATTCTGAAACCAATCTACAAGCAAACTGCCTCCTCCTCTCGCCAGCGAACAAGGTGCCTCTGTTTCAACAGAGTGCAAACAGCCACCTTGTCCCACGCTGAGTAAAAACTCCTCCTTACTTCCAGAGCTGGAAACAGTATCAAAAGCTGTAAACTGTCCAGTGAAACTACACAGCCCTCTAACCATTGACAGAGTGGAAACTGCTCTATTCAGCACAAACTGCAAACATCCACCACTATGACCACAAAAGTCTAACCCTACCCATCACAGTCACAAACTGGACTGCCCCTAGGCTGCAACCTGCCGCCCACAACGGCTGCACAGTGCCTGCGCCCGTCAAACATCTTACCTGGGTGGCGTTTTCCAGATGACCTCCTGCCCCTGCCAGGTGGTGCTTGTTTACTCTGTACTCCGTGTCCCAAGCAGCGGTCTAACTGCATTAACAAGCATTTGCAATGCTATAGGTCTCGCATCTGCGAGACTTCGAGCCTTTGGCATTGTAAACGACAATGCCTTCCACGTATGAGTTTCGGTCTGAAATGGAGCGGAATTATGTGGGTTAAACTGGAATTGTATGGGGTGGAATTTAGTGGTGTGTAGTGTATTGGAATTATGTGGTAAGGTGAATAGATAGCGGTGAGAGCTGCACAGACTAGATAGAAAGGAAGATAGAGAGGGATAAGTATTTTGTGCTCGAAGTGGTGAATGAACATCAGAAAGAGTGTGTGAGAGAGAAAGAAGGGGAGAGCAGACTACAAATGCATTTAAGGGAGCGCCCATGTATGCAGAAAACACCCTACAAGAGGAGAGTGTGAGTTTGAGGGACAGAAACCTTGAAAAGGCACAGGAAAGAAACTGTGCTCAAAGACCTGAAGACAATCATATGAGAGAGGTAGGAAGAGTGCATGAGAGAAAGGGGTTAGAGACAGTAAGAGAAGGAGGGACGAGTGGTAGCTAGAAGTATGGGGCGAGAGGTGATCCAGTGCACAGCATGAAGAGGTACAGCAAGGTAGCATGTGTGAGCAGGTATTATAGAGAGAAGAGAGGGAGTGTGAGGGAGGGATGAGAGGGGGCAGTGGGATTGCGAGATGAGAGGGTTAGTGGTAGGGTCAGGTGGAGATGAGAGGGGTAGTGTTTGTGTGGGAGAGAGATGACGGGTTTGTGGAAATGAGAGGGAAAGATGGGTTGTATTGGAATAGTTTGTTGTGGAATTGTGTGGCATGGAATTGCGTGGTGTGGAGTTGTGAAGGGAAAATAAGTGGCATTGTGTGCTGTGGAATTAGGTGGATAGTCATATGGTATTGAGTGAACTGGAATTCTATAGAGTGACACTGTGTGTTATGGAGTTTATTATGTGGAATGGTTCTGGTGTTGTGGAGTGACGCGTTGTGGAGTTGCATTATGTATTGTGCTGTTAAATTTTGTGGCATGATGTTGAAATCTGTGGTGTGTATTGCAGGTATGTGTTGTAGGTTGCTTTGTAGGTCACACCAGGAAAATCAGAGGGGGCCAAAATTAGGTAACACTGAGTTTGGAGAAATGGAAATTTAAATCTACTCTGACCGTATACAGAGACATTAGGAATATTCAATATTGTCTGCATGGAAACCCTAACTAACGAGACAGGTCATTAAACTGGCCCAGGAGGAAGAAACAATAGAAAGGTACAGCAGTGCATTAAATGAAATGAGAAGCCAACACTTGGAGAGCACATGAAACAGTTTGGAATCTGCAAAGACCAGTACAAGAGTGACATATTTAAGGTCTTCTAATATGTACCATCATAACCTAATACTGCCACTTACAGTTGTTTGAAACCGCACAACTACACCCAGTACTAGAAGCATTACTGCACTCAATGAGCATCTGAATTATAGTGGGAGTAAAGAATAATGAAACAATTGTGGCAGCAGTAGCCATGATCTGCACAAACAAAACAGCGCAGGCATGCTCATCTAAAGACTGACATACTCATGGATATAGAAGTGGTCTTTAATACAGAACCAACAACTTAGCTTTCAGCTACAGAGGAGTATTTAGGTAAATAAGCTTGGTTGAGCTACTGTTCTAACTAATGTACCCCATTAGCTACACCGGGGACCAGACAGGTTCAGCATTCAAGGGAACGGCTTGGAAATTCCAGATTGCCAAGTCTACCTGGAATAGTAGCAGTTTTAGATCAACTATTTGCTGAATGCTTGTGTGAACAATTCGTTTTCAGGCATTTCTGGAGAGAAAAAGACGTGCTACTGCACAAGTCATCAACCACTGCCAGGAAGCAAAATCTTCAAGCTCATCATCATTATATACAATTTTTCTCATCATCCCTTCTCTGTTTAGTTGCTGGATCAACTGTGCAATACAGATGGTTTCTATTAATGCAGGTTCATTCAACCCTATCGATAGTCACATTATTTAAGTAGATCTATCACAGTTAAGCCCATAAAAAGAATACTGTAATTTTCACATGGGGTTTGTTTACCGCAGCGGTGGCCTTCTATCTTCATCTGTTGCCCTTTTGATTACATGTCACCCTAACAGACAGAGTCTCCCCCTCAAATGCGAGACACCAGACCAATGTACACCCATTGTTTTCAAACTATTGGAACTGCTCCAAGACAAAGTTTATTAATCTATGTCACTGTAGCCTAGTCTCACTCTTCCCAGGAATCCCACTGCCACCAGAATTATTTTATAATCAGTGTACCTACCACAGTTTATTTTGATTTGATTTTCCTTATGATTGACCATAAACCTGTGCATGCACAACCCCAAACATGCAGTGTCAACCTTCAGTGAGAATTAGACTACCCCTGTTTCGGGGATATGTTCCTAATTCTTTTCACCATGTGCTGAGGAAGACACATACTGAATTAAGCTAAGGAGCTTAAATCACAGGCTAATACCCTTGCAGTGCATAGCATATGGCATATTTATATGGTCGATCTTCTTTTAGCTCTCGACACCATGTCTTTCAGTGCCTTTGTGGTTTGTTTGTATTTTGTACTTTTCTCCGATCTAAAATTTAGTTTTAAGGACTTCTTTTATTTTTACCGAAGTTCCTATTTTGCGTGCCACACCAAAAGTCTCCTTTCCTCTCTACAGCATTATTCACACCACACCCCCTTCTGCTGCCACAGATCAATCAGATAAGGTAATAACGTACAGAGATCATGCCTGTGGCTGCCATCAAGGATTATAAAATCGTACTGGAGGAGTTCTTACAAAAATAAAAAACACTAATGTGGCTACTACTTTTCTTAACCAATATACGCAACTGATAAAGGACTGTTTGGAATGAGATTTCTAAAGAACGAAAGTGATCCCACTTCAATCCTGTCAATATAATTACTCAGGCACCTTTCCGTCCCATAAAAGGTTTGGTCCAGGCACACATTTAGGTCCAGCACAGGCGTGAGTGTTTTAGAGCTGAACCAAGGGTAGACCGCCAATTCCTCCCCCTGTGCTCTAGCAATGCTGGACTATTTGAAGCATGTCACGGTGGTCATAACATTACACCTCTACTTGTTTTAGATGTAATCATTCCACAATGATTATTTTATAGCTATTTATGAACTTTTCAGTCTGGAGGAAGGTGTGAGGGGGTCGGTCAAATGAAGAAAAGAAATTCCTCCTTAATCTTTTAAGGGTCTACCAGTAGGAAAGAAACTAGGTCGGGGAGATCTCAAAGTAATATGACGCTGTTTGTTTGTTGGTCCTGGCCGACGCTGCACCTGTGTGAGGGCTGCTCAAACCCACGACTTGCGGAACCCGCTTCGCGGGTCCCGCTGCGGAATCCCCTCACCTGTATCGCCTGTCTGTGGTCTCCTGCCTGGCTGCTCTGTGGGGGCGTGTGAGGAATCAGGGCTGCGAGCGTGAACCGGGACTCACCTTCCCAGGAGTCCCGGTCCCGGAGGCTGAGTCACCTGGCCCCGCTCTCCCTGAACGCCCCGCCCCCACCTTTTTACAAACTTAAAAGGCACCTGGACCCTTTCTTCGTGGGACGCTGTTTGTTTGTTGGTCCTGGCCGACGCTGCACCTGTGTGAGGGCTGCTCAAACCCACGACTTGCGGAACCCGCTTCGCGGGTCCCGCTGCGGAATCCCCTCACCTGTATCGCCTGTCTGTGGTCTCCTGCCTGGCTGCTCTGTGGGGGCGTGTGAGGAATCAGGGCTGCGAGCGTGAACCGGGACTCACCTTCCCAGGAGTCCCGGTCCCGGAGGCTGAGTCACCTGGCCCCGCTCTCCCTGAACGCCCCGCCCCCACCTTTTTACAAACTTAAAAGGCACCTGGACCCTTTCTTCGTGGGACGCTGTTTGTTTGTTGGTCCTGGCCGACGCTGCACCTGCGTGAGGGCTGCTCAAACCCACGACTTGCGGAACCCGCTTCGCGGGTCCCGCTGCGGAATCCCCTCACCTGTATCGCCTGTCTGTGGTCTCCTGCCTGGCTGCTCTGTGGGGGCGTGTGAGGAATCAGGGCTGCGAGCGTGAACCGGGACTCACCTTCCCAGGAGTCCCGGTCCCGGAGGCTGAGTCACCTGGCCCCGCTCTCCCTGAATGCCCCGCCCCCAACTTCTTACAACATACCCCATTGGTCTTTGGCCCATAAATATCGGAGAGTGACGCTGCGCGGGAGCGCGCGGGAGCGTCCGGGGCTAAGACCGGGCAAAGAGCGGGCCGTTTGAGGCCGTTCGAGGACTGAGAGGACTGGACTGGCCCACCCCTCTTGGCTCGACAGTTTTGGAAGCTAAACTAATAACTGAGGGGAAATAGATCTACCTTTGTTACAGTGCCTTAGCGCTATGGATCCAAGGGTAACCCGTAGCAAGTCTTCTAAACGTGGGTCACAAATTAGTGGCCCCATGGATGACTTTATAACCCGCACTAACATAGCCATAGACAAAGAGATATTCAAGCTCCAATCTCGGGTCTCGCTAGAACTAGATGCCGCCAGAAGAGTGTCCCAAGTAATTGCACTTTCTAAGAAATCCTCTCTAGGCCACATAGCCACTTCTGTTACCCCTGAGCGCCCAGCCCGCCCGCATTGTATAGTCACTCAGGCAGATGTTTACCATCCTCCGATCCCGGCTACTCCCCAATTTGCCTCGGGAAGTAGGAATGAGGAAATTCCATCGACACCTCTTAGTGTGCACACTCCTGTCCCCATTGCACTTTTCCCGAATCTGTCTAATAATATCCCCAGTGGTAAACAACCGAAGAGGAAACGCAATTCTCGCTCAGCTTATTTCCGCAAGAAAGCGAAAATTGCTGTCCCAAAAGATTTACTAGTGACCAACATCACAGCACCCAAAGCTGGAGTAGTGAATACCCCTAATACCCAGTCATGTAGTGAGGGGCAGGGACAAAATACATCTATTCCCTTCCTTAATATCCCAGTAGGTGTGGACCCCGAAGTGGACGGGTTAACCAATAACAATAAAGAATTTATAGAAGTGGTTTGGGACACACTTAAAAAACTTTTGTTACCTCTAGATCTAAGACTATCAAGGATAGAAAATAACTTGCTAGAAATAGAGAAGAGCATTATTGCTTTGGCCACTCTTGGGTTGAAAAGTCTGGAAAATCAGGGCATTATTGCAGCAGACTCAATGCCACAACCTACCGCACCCCAAACCAATCTAGCTTCCTCTTTAGTACCATCCACAATAAAATCTGTCCCTAAACCAAGGTCAGTTATGGGGGAGCAAGCTCGCGTTAAACCAAGGCCAGTTATGGAGGAGCAAGCTTGGGTTAAACCAAAGTCTCCCCCACAAGGTCTCACACGCAACCTGCAACATCCCAAACGCGAAACACTAAACAGATCGATTCCCAGTAAAACCCAGGTTCCCCCAGTCAAAGATAATTTTAGAGGAGGCTATATTGACCTTCCCCCAGAGGCAAACGACTATGTGGTTGTCTTGACGGGTGTTCCTATGATAGGCAATGGCCAATTCGAAAATCACTGGTCGCTGAAAAACAAAATAATGCACTGGTTAAATGTTAACAGACCAATCCCCAATGGTAGAAGAAGTCGCGTACTGATGGTCCGCAGGACCCCCTGGGTAGGGCCAACGCTGAAATCCAGTTCGGGGGACTGCATAGTAGTGACCTTCGAAGACCCACACACGGCACACCACATCTGTAGTTGGCCCAGCAATGATGACTCCTTAGTCAAACCCAAACCACTATCCTTTTTTTATCCCCCCCGATCCATCTGTAACCAGGGGGATAATTGGTCACTGGTCCAACACCACCAACGGCCGATTAGGCCCTGGTGTCACCGGGAGACCCCCCCTCATTGGAATGGTCTCTCTACTTTTAACAGATTTGGTGGCCTAGAGGAGGTGGATTGACTCCCTGTGCAACCACCCAAACAACCCCGAAGGGAACTCTTAACCTCACAAAGGCATCATTCGATTGATTGTCCAGTCCGAGTAGGACGATCCAAGAATGAAAGGGTTGATGGGGTGACTTTGTCATTGGACACAAAAGTAAATTGTAGCAGGGCAAATTGGTCAAACTTGCTCTCAATGACCCCCCCTGCATCTACTTCTCTTGATTACCCGGATTCTACCTGCCTGGTCTCCTATGCGACCCCCATTCTCCAGCAAAATGAGCCATTGGTGAGGTCCTCAAGACCTGTGGGTGCGATTGTTTCTCCTATGCCTATGCCCATTGACCCCATCAAGGTCTCTCCAAAAGCTGACTCTGTTTTAAAAATTTTATCTTGGAATGTGGCTGGTCTTGGTCGTAACTTTGACATCCCCGAATGGAACGACTTTCTGGAACCCTTTCACATTTGCCTCTTTCAGGAAACCTGGTGTTTGGAGCCAAGACATCGAGTGGGATTTTCCACCTTTTTTATCCCTGCAGTCCAGGAGCAGGGATCCAAAGGTCGCCCGTCAGGCGGCCTTATTATATGGATTAGTATTACTCTCGGCTTCAGGGTGAAAGAAAGAATTACTCAATCACCGGATCTCCAGTGGTTAACGATAACTCACAAAGGGGGAAGAAGTATGGAAATCTTCAACATTTACCTGAGGGGTGCCAAAGGCGGTGTATCCCATCTACCTACTACAGGCCTAAACCACAACCTGGCTGCTTGCAAAGCGGACTCCTATATAATGCTTGCAGGCGATTTTAACTGCTGTTTTGAGCCCTTGGCCAGCGAAGATATCTTGGACACTTTTGAGGAGGACATCAGGAGAGGTATTCCTATTTTGAATCTTGACCCGATTCCAAAATGGTCGCAAAACGCAATAGAGATCAATGCCCTCTGTATGGAGCATAATTTGCGACCGACAAATGGCCGATCCAAATCTGACCATATGGGTGCACACACTTATAACAGACAAGACCATACGTCTAGGATTGATTATATTATGCTTAATTACAATCTCTGGCTATATCACCTAGATATGGAGGTTATAGTGTCGGGCGATAGCGACCACAACCCCTTATCGCTATCTATTTCATTTCCCTGGCAGGCTGGAAGCCAAGGCCCACTCGGACATAAGTGGAAATCTTCCCACGAATTAGTCCCCGCAAACTGTAGCAGGCGCTTAAAGTGGGCAAAAGTCTTGGCTGATGAAACAAGGATGGCCCAAGCCGGGTCTATTTTGGAAGAGGTGGAGCCCCGGATGAACACTTTAAGCTCAACCGACAATAAGATCTTACCTCTATTCACTGAGACTGTTTTGGCACTGAGTGACTTATTTATTGTCCCCCAAATCTCTCGTAGGGGTCCCCCGAAAACCTTGCCTAAACAGTCAGACAAGTGGTATACTGTAAAATGTCGTGAAGCTAAGAAGGAACTTGTTGTGACATTAAAGTCCAAAGACATAGTTGCTATTAGGGCTGCTAGAAAATTCTATAAAAAAAACATATTTGAAGCCAAACAGGTTTATGATTTTAACTTTTGGGGAGACTTAGTAGAGGCTAGCACCAGGAAGGATGCCAAGAGGTTCTGGGACCTATTAAGATCTAGGGAAAAGCCCACTGACCAGCAGCTAACTTGTAACATTATAGGGGGGGTATGGTTTGACCACTTCTCACAACTGTACTCCGCTCCCCCAGGCCTCCCCCAGCTAGCTTGCCCACCCATGGGTATATTGCCTAATCCTACAATCATCCTACCGTGCTATGATGGCCTATTTACCAGCTTAGAAGTAGAGAGAGCAATACAAGGTATTGTCCCGAATAAAGCAGCGGGTCCTGACGGAATCCCCGGAGACCTAATCAGGAATTACCCACCCATTTGGAGTAGATTAATTGCCTCGCTTTTGAACGAAGTTATGATGGGTGGAGTTTTTCCTGATTCATGGAGGGGTGCTGAGGTCGTTCCTATTTTCAAAAAAGGTTCTAGGGACGACCCAGCGAACTACCGTCCAATTAGTTTATTGGACTCTTCTCAAAAGGTAGCAGGGAAGGTGGTATTGGGCAGGATCAATGAGTGGGCAGATGGAAATCACATCCTGTCAGATTTTCAAGCGGGTTTCAGAACAGGAACAGGCACAATCGAGCAGACGTTCCGCCTTCTAATGATCTATTGGAAAGTGGTGGTGCTGGGAGGGGGCAGTCTGTATCTAGTCTTCATTGACTTGCGGACCGCCTTCGACCTGGTACCACGTGCACTTTTATGGAACGTCCTCGATGGGTTAGGCCTCCCTCCTTATTTGCTGTCGCTGCTTGTGAAATTTCATGATAGGAATTTCGCCCAAATTAGATGGGGTACACAGGGAGAGAAAACATCTCGTATCCCCGTGGACAGAGGCGTTCGCCAGGGCTGTGTGCTTGCCCCCACTCTGTTTTCTCTTTATATTAACGGAGTGGTGGAGCATCTTCTACAACAACCATCGGATGCACCAACCCTGGCTGGTAGGAAAATCCCAACGCTCCTGTTCGCAGACGATACCCTCCTAATCTCAAAATCACCAATGGGCATTCAATCGCTGCTTTCTAGCTTCCAAACCTTCTGTGAAGGAAGGGGTTTGGCTATAAACATAGGCAAAACTAAGTTTTTAGTCCTTAACCCGCCCAAAAAATCCGTCTATCCCCCGGTCCTAGATTCTGTCCCACTTGATCGCGTCAAAGAATTTGATTATCTGGGTATACGCATCAGTGATACCATGAGTTGGAAGGCACACCACCAAAAAATCCTTCTTACTCACAAAAGGGTGGCAGGTGCGTTGCTCAAGGAACAGCGAGCCTCAGTATTAAAACCTATTGGGGCTCCCCTAGATATTTATAGGGCTAGGGTTGTAAGTGCGGCACTTTATGGTGCTGAGCTGTGGGGCACCCATGGAGTTGACACTTTGGCCCATCTTGAGAACAACTTCCATAAAGATCTTATGGGTTTGCCCCACAGCACGCCAACAATCCCATTGCTGCTAGATGCTGGTACCCGGGCAATCTGCGACCAAGCAAAATTACGCCCACTTTTGTTATGGTCCAGGATCTGGAATGTACAGGAACTAAGAAGCTATGCAGAAGCCTTGAATGACATTTTGTCATTACCGGGTTTTCATAAGATCATCTGGCTTAGGGAGGTAAAAAAGCTGCTCTACAAATTAGGCCTAGGAGAGGCTTGGGCCAACAAATCTGCACCCCAGAAACAACAGTTAAAGAAGGTTTATTGGGCATGGGTAGACAATGAGAGGGCCCGAAGTATAAATCATTGTAAATCTGTAGTTCTGTTTCTGTCGGTCAAAGACTCGCCGTCAAGGGAACTTTATCTAGATACCATTCAGAGCTCATGGGACAGAGCACTGTACATTAAGTTTAGGGTGGGGGTGCTTCCACTATGTGAGTTCATGTCCACTTGGAAACCGCCCGCTCAAACTGTACCCTATTGCCCATTTTGTGATCTAAGGGTAGAGTCTGTGTCCCACATGCTGTTTGAATGTAGCGTCTATGTAGCTCCGAGACGTAGGTGGTTGAAGCCCTTGTGCAGGTGTTTGGGAACTCGCTCCCACTTAGAAGCTCTGCATATTTTACGTACAGATGCTAGACCCTTTTTTTCCACTTGTATGGCAAAATTTTTGGGCTGGGCTTGGCGTCTAAGAACTGCAAGAAAACTGTTAACCCAGTGAAGGACCCCCCTTACCCAATACGCTGTTTCGGATATGAAATGTTTTTATACTGATTGTTTTTTAAAAATGTTCTTTTTTTTAAAAAATGTGTGGAAAATGCTTTTATGATATGTTTGTATCGAATAAAGCTACTTACTTACTAATATGACCTCAACCTTACCACTTCGTGAAAGCATTTCGATTCAGCAAGTCTTTGATCATTTATTGTCACCATAACAAAAGTCTTTGGCTTAGTAATCCTTTTTTTTGCAACTGCCCAGTCTACCAGGGCATCAACACATACTAAGCTTTGTTCTTCTCCAGATATCTTTTAATCGGACACACGGTGGCATTATATTAACTCTTTATTCATTCATCCATGTTTTGAATGTTCAGCAGTCTTTCAGTTCCTCTGGTAGACCATACTTGTAAGAAAATGGAATGCTTGACAGAATTTTATTATTACGCAAATGAATAGTTTGAATGATCTATACACTGGAAGGAAGAATATTGGTGCACAACAGCAAAAAGATACTTTTTGCTTTTGGTTATATCTGGCATAAACCTGCACTAGAAAAGTTAGGTTTTATCTAAGTCGTGTAAAAAAGGTATAATGTCACAAATTTGGAAAAAAATACCTCATCGGAAAATTCTTTGCAGGGCATCTACCAAAAAATACACCCAAGTTGATCACCTTTAGTACATACCATTGCACATTTTATAGACTCATTTAAATAGAACGGAGCACACACATTCGATCGGTATTATAACCACCATATCCTTTACCCTACATCCTTGCTGGACAAATGTAAAAGACTAACACACTTACCATTGCGCCTCTGTAATAAGCGGTTGTGATAGTTCGAAATCTTTCCTGCCCTGCTGTGTCCCTAAAAACAGAATAACAATGAGGAAACTCTGAAGTGCACAGAAGATAAATATGTATTAGTCTTTGCTATAGAATGACGTCCTTAAAGAAACCCATTTACAAGTGATCTGATATGTTCAAATATAAAAGTGGGTTCACTTTAGCATTTTTTTAAAGCAAAAGCAGGCTAATTGCATCTTTATATACTAACACGTTTGCATTTACACAATCCTTTACGATTCAAACTGTGAAACGCATACACACATATAATCTAGAGCAATGGAAAATACAAGAATGTAATGCTCGAATGTTTTTTCGCCACTGCATTTGTGTACTGAAAATAGACCTGCATCAAGTCTTATCCTAATCTCTATCTGTTGCACCCTTTTTAATGCAAACCTTTTTTCCCTTACACCATTATGTCCCTGCCAGTTCACAGTGGCAACCCCCTGCTTAATAGTGTGCAACCCTTCTCCACACCTACCTTCACCCACCATCCCTTACAACCACCAGGGCCAACCCTAACCAAAGCATTCAAAGCCATTTCCTACCCTTACTCCAACCATAACAAAAACCCTTATTCCAACAATACCCATATCATACTCTTTTACTCCAACCCTCGCCCTAATGCAAGCCCTTCTGCCATCCATAACGGTTACCCTAATAGCAACTCCAGTAAAATCCCCTATCACAACAACACACGCACACATACAGGGTCCAGAGCAAAGGGTCTCTTGAACTTGGCCTTGGCCGATTAGCACAGGCTGCACTTGAAGTGTACAATGAAATTAGGCCCATAGCACATCACAAACAAACAAACTCGTTTACTGGTTAATTTGAACACTCAGATTTACAAAAATCAAGAGAGACGTACTCATTCCTATAATACAGATGACTATCCATAAAGGCAACATAAAGCTTTCCATATATCTCTTCAGGATATCAAACTCCGACTTCATGAGACAGGGCTTTAGAATATCACGCAGCCATTCTAAAAACAAATGATTAGCCTGGGAATGCTCTGAAGAGATTACCAAATGACAAAAAATAGAGCTTGGTATACAAACAGGATAAACCGATCAATTCAATATCCAAAGCTGCCCCTGACTGGTGAGAATGAAACTCCAGTAACCAAGTTACTTCTCACTTTCAAGAGATCTGGCAAAAACAACTACTCATAAGACGTTACCAACATAATCACAAATGCTTTGCGTCATGTCCGATTTCACAAAATCTTAAAAGGGTGCAGTGTGCACCAGGCACCACCAGTCAGGGAACACAAGAAATATGTTAAGATCACAAATGGACAATAATGTACCATATTAACTTCAATGTATTTGTAAAATGTATTTTAAGTGATCAGACAGAGCAGGCTTGAACTTAAGTAGGCATGGTCACGAAATGGGAAAGTAGATAAATGACACTAATACTTATCAGACATAGGAGACAACACATAACCAAATATTTTCAGCAGAATAACCACTCTATTGGTGATAATGTGATATGCTCTGAACAAAGTGAAGGAGAAAAGCCACAAATGTAAAACAAAAGAGTAATCTACACAGAAGCTTTGCACAGAAAAAGCCAAACTGTACAAGACTGTGAAATGGAACTCATGCTGAAGGGCTACGCTTTTTTTTACCACTGCTGTACTCTTACAAGTACCCTTAAGATTAGCATATTCACGGTCGAGGTTTATTTGATTTATTACAAACAAACCGTCCATTTAATGCCTCGATCTCATACCAACATCAGTTTCTGTCAGGGTTTAATGTCTATCAGAGACTTATATTACATTACAAACACAGGGATGACCTGGCCTGGCAGTTCGGGCTGGACTGTTCCCATGAGGCACGTGGTCAAGACCTATTTGCATATAGCTGGGTCTGAACTGGGGTGGCGAAGTGAGCTAAAGAACGATGATGGATGCAACCCAGATCTGTGACTGGGGGTGAGTGTCTGAAAAGTTTCATCGCCCCAGCCATCGTCTCCTTGTGTTTGCTTTATATTAAATTACGGTTTCCTTTCGTGCACGATTCAGTCTCAGCAACAATGGTGGTCTCCCTTTCTGCTCCCATCCTGATAATACAAATGAATATCTCTAACATTCTGTTATAAGAGTCTTTCGCAACACCAAGTATTCTCAGCATCTTTTATCTTTAGCTACAGACAAATGGACACTTTGTCAAGGCAAGATGAGGGTGCTGTCGCTTTTACAGCCTCTTTCTTCACTGAATTGTGAAAGATGCAGATGGGTACTACTACAAGTGGTTCACTGTCGCTTTATGCTTACTTGTGAAAAGTACATGCACGACAGACGGGTGACCAGATTCTCCGTAATTAGTCAAAATATTCCCAGTCATTGTGAGAAACTGTTAATGCAACAGCCAATGAAGGCATTATCAGAGGGACACAGAAAAATCCATGAACTCTGCGGACCTCTGAAAACTGGATGGTTATCCCAGGAAAGAAAAGCAGGGAGGAGTGGACTGGGAGAACGGGAATTTAAGAAATAACAAAAGTTGGATTAATCTTTTTTTGAAGAATTCTGAAATAGTTTCAATCTCAAACACGTTGACCTATACTGGACAAATGTACTAATCTTTGTGAAAACAAGAAACAACGAGATCACCGTTTAGAAAACTTACCAAATTTGCAGTTTTATTTTCTTTCCCTCCAATTCTACTGTTCGGATTTTGAAATCTATACCTAAAAAAACAGGAGGAAAAAAAAGTATCAGTTTTGAAAGCACTTACTTGTAAGCGTAAATGACTGTTTCCTCCAATAAAAACTGTCCATCTACAACATTGCACCCCCTTTACTGTGCCGTCACGATATTTTCCACTCCATACCCCCATTAGGGATACATGATGCAGCACATTGTCACCTCCGCCTATGCTTTACCGGTGCTGCCAACATCGTTCTGTCCCAAAGAGGTGCCATGTGGGGTGTCTGGAAAAGGAGGAGCTGGGCTGCGTGCAGTCACTGTTACCGTTAACATGTGCAATGAAAAACATTTCTGGTTAAAAAGTTAACCCATAACCAAGTGAAGACAGACGCAGGTGAGAATGCAACCCCACACAGACCTACCTCTGAAACACACATGGAAAACAGTCATGTCTGAAACTCAGTATCCATCAAATTCTCAAGCTGAGGGCCAGCCATGTTTCCCCCAATTATTTCTGTGTTCCTGCCACGATTCCATCATGTTTTAAAAGTCAGTAATTGGACCTTCCTATGCTCCACATTCAAGATAATGTCACATAAGTTTGAAGACCTCATTACAAGATTTGCAGGACAGGTTAGTACCTTTGTAAATCTGGTTTAGAGACCGATTTAGCTGTCTCGCAAGCCTCTCGTAATCACAAAAAATAATAAAACATACATAACATACAAGGATGTGCACATATGCCTAAATTTCAGTGCCGGGGCAGGTGGATCAATACTTTACTTTGTCAAGTTTGTTTCTTTCCATTCTTTATTGCCATCCTTGTGTGTTTAAACGGTCTTTAGGTAACAGAAATTCACAGCCAAAAGTGCCTTTCCTTTGTGCTATTAAGAATCAAATTTTACTTAGACGTGCATTAAAACTAAAAAGGGGTTCTGTAATTGATCTAATTGCATCGTCCCACTATGAAGCATGCATATTGCTCTATTAAAAATAAGCAATTTTTTTAATGTACATTTTTTATTACAAATATTTGGCAACCACGTTTAAGTGATTTCATTTATTTTTTTCTTTTTGTGGCATATGCTCATAAAAAAAAAATGTAACCACCACAGGTCCAGGTCAGACCTATTGACTTTGCCCCACTTGATTTTATTTTATTGGGTGCTTGCCATATCACCGGCACATAACAACATCATCTACTTAAAGCTATAGATGCTAAACCACATCTACTAATCTGATTGTGTGAGCAGGAGCACCAGCCCAGGTAACAGGTGGAAAACTGGAGTCAAAGAAACTGAGGAGCCAGACCAAAAGATTTCATACTATAGAAGATACTATGAATGAAAAAAAGCGAGATTCACCCGGAGGCATAAACTTGGAAAGTTGACAGAACAACTTCCTAACAGTGCCGTCGGGCAGTAGATAAAGAAATACTACATGGGTTTGCACACAAATAATATAAAACTACCATACTCGGAGCTGTTTTAATGTATAACTGGCCTCTTAAAGTTACACTTGTTCCTCGTATTAAGGTAAGCATACTGACAGAAAAGGGCCTACTGTTCTTTCAGTCTGACTATCCCATTCAGTTCCATATTTTACAGGAGTGAAATAAATTATTTGAACTGAAGAACCCGCGCATAACAAATGCAAATAAAAACTAACATTGTTTTCTTCTAAATATTCGGTGAAAGGAAGTGGTGAGCTGCGGTGCATCTTGTGAGCGCAGTACGTATATGTTACCACTTCCTGTTGAGCAGGTTGAACGGCTAGTGATCACCCTCGTTACACATGGACACTGTGCCCAAATATAGAATTGTGTCAAAGCAGAATTACTGGCCAATTAGAATGTGAAGACTGAAAATGTTATCAGCACATCAAAACGGTTTACTTACAATACTATTTAAACAAATCCATAAGCTATACACATGGGAGATTCACTACACAAAACCAGATATAACATTCCTGTTTAAAGATCGGCATATAAAATGAAAGCTAATTCCAAAATCTGTTTCAAATCAAAAAAAGTAAAGCATTACGACTGCTAAAAATTCCACGAGTCCAAGATATCTAAACGGCCGCAGATATCCTTGAGAATGGATGTGCACAATTTGCACAGATAGAACTGCAACCATATGTTCGACTCTGCATTAAGTATGCGAGCGCAAATGTGCACTTGCCGTTCACAGAAGTTGGCGCCTTCAAATGATTTGTGAACACCCAACTTAAGTGTGTGTTGGTTTCCACTACATCTACAGGACCCAACCCAAGAAAGCCCATACACCTGCCCCTGCAACTATGGTAAAAAAAAAAAATCAGCTACACTTGTGGCACTGCTGCGTTCGTAAAAGACCTGTGGGCGTTGACCATTCTCTCAGTGCCCAAAGCGGAACAAAAGGGGGTGGTGATGGACAGAGCATCAGAACCAATCAAACACTCGCACCCAGTCAACAGATCTGGGTTTGATCCATCACCATTCTTTAGCCCACTCTGCCACCCCAGTTCAGACATGGCCATATGCAAATCAGTCTGACCCTGTGCCTCATGGGAACAGTCCAGCCCGAACTGCCAAGCAATGCCTTCCCTGGACCGGAAACAAGCTTCCTAGGACCGGTTTCTGGCATTTCAGCCGTCTTCAGCCAGGCTTGCTTGAATCCAGTGAGCAAGGGACTCACGTCTGAGCATACCCTGCCAACTTATGGCGAACAAAGCGGTACAAAAGGGGGTGGTGATGGACAGAGCATCAGAACCAATCAAACACTCACACCCAGTCAACAGATCTGGGTTTGATCCATCACCGTTCTTTAGCCCACTCTGCCACCCCAGTTCAGACATGGCCATATGCAAATCAGTCTGACCCTGTGCCTGCATTCTCTCAGTGCCCATCAATCATGAAAGGAAACGTACATTTGTACAGTGAAGTGCATGAGAACCGAAATGGACCCAAGATGTGTACAATGAACGGCTTCATCTGCACTACTCAAGCTGAAAAATGTGGTCACTCAACGTTCTTAAAATGAAAGCAGATTTTGTGAAGTTGCTCACGTGCCTGCCCTGTGCCTCACAAGGTAATTGCTGGTTCTTGAAACCAGCAGAAGCAGCCGTTAGTGGGAACGGACTCCTCAGATGTGAAAAAACTCGAGTGCAGAGAAGTGAGGGTTTCAAGACAACTGAGAAAACAGAAGCAACCACCTCCAGTTCAGGGCAGGTGCTCAGTTTATGTCAAACGGAACTTTCACAAATTATTCAGAAGATTACTTGTCTTCTTGTGTAAAAAAGATAACATTTTCATTTACAGTGTATAATCACTGATCGAAAAGAGTCATTGAAGCTGCAGAATAGTGATGCCTTAAGTGACTCTCTTTATTTAATGCGATAATACATCGATGTTTATGAGATTTCTCAAAGATGTTAAGTGCATTTGCCTACTACATCCTCAACATGTTGTATGCCCATGGGCGGTTTTCAAATTCAGGACACCTTACATGTTATTGAATAAGTCAAAGTGGTCCGTTGAGACTGCATTTGTTTGAGCTTTGCAATGTTCAGAGGAAGGTTCCATTGGACAGCAGGCAGCAACGTTGGAGTAAACGTATGAACTGTTTTGCGAAGGATTATATTGGGAAGTAGTCAGCTGGATCACGTTATCGGTCAGTGTGAACAGCAATCTGTACAGATGTGTGCCAAAGACGTTAAAATTAGGTTTCGTTCTGCTGATTGGCAACAAGGAGTGGGATAACGTTAGGAAGAATCAACACTTTGGTGCGCCAGAGAAGTATGCAAAGCCACAAACATTGCACGTTTGCACCAGGTGAGATCATAAGGACACAAAAATGATTTAGGAAGTAACAAATTTTAACTTTGGTGAGGTAGCGCACAAATGAATTGGAATTACAATAAATAAGCTGTGGATAAGGAAGTAAACAACTGCATTATAAGTCCCTCTATAAAACAGAAACTTCTGTTGCGTAGCGTAATGCTCCAGTGCACACTGACATTGCTATGTTGCAACAGGAGTCACTTGCTCCCAGCTAGCAATGGAAGCTGAAGCAATTCTACCATGTTGTTCTCATTTCCATGCCTACATTAGAGGGTGGATGAATGAGACTGGCTTAAATGGGTGGAAGAGCCGAAAAGGATTGCTTTGAGGTAGAATGGGTATGAGTATTGCCTACTAATAGCTTTAGCTATCTGTTGTCGAAGATCGATCATCTCCAAATACACTACAATACATAGAGCGAGCTTTGTTTTAGAATTCTATGTCAGGACCGGAGGCTCCGATTATGCTTCTCATTTCTTCGCTTTTTATTACTCAGCAGCCAATCAAAACAATTATGTATAAAGAAACTACAAATCCCATGAGTCATCAGCGCTCATGATAACCATACAGTATAACATATAAAAGTCCAAACTGAGGCAACTACTTCCTCTTTCTTTGCTGCTCCGCAGCCAGTTAAGTGCCTCTTACTTTACCTATTTGCATTATGTAATGTGTGGTCGCTCTGTGTTTTGACTCATTGCTGCACTGTATGCGGAGGTATATTTGATCATACCTGTGCCTGCTTAGCACGATCACGCATCCGCTGTGGTGAGCGTTTGTCAGCTCCTTCGGTAGGGGAAGCGTGGCGGCGAAGTCCAGTTTTGCCTCACGCTCTTGTTCGCGAGTCCGCTTCGCCTTGTGGTTTACTTGGTGTACTTGCTGTTTTTTTTTCCCGTTCTGGGGTTGGGAGAGCGGCGGCCTCCCCTGCCAGGTGCAACGCACCTTGGGCAGTTTATCTTGTGGAGAGGGAGAGAGGAGGCGAGGACTGCACGTCGCTTGACCGCGCAGTCCTCTTGATTTTCACAGGCAGCAGCTCCCGCGCAAGCGCGGCAGCCATTTTGGGTCAATTTCACCGCAAAGCCCTAAGCGATCAGTTTCGGAGCGGGAAAGAACAAAAATTCAAATAGATATTTGCCAGTTTCTGCCCCCACCTACGCCAGCTGTTTAGCGCAGGCAGTTGGCTGTATAATTTGTGCATAGGCATTGCCTAGAGATGCTTTTAGCAAGCCCCTACCTCCACTCATACCAAGAAAAAGCTTAACAGATCTTAGCTTGCCCGGGGTAGTGCCTCTCCCCCCGACTGTCCAGCCTTGGACGTTGGTTGAGGATTTATCCTCCACTGTGCGCTTGACCTATAGAGGTAGCTAATTGACTGGGCTTGATCATGGCGGACTATATGTATGAGGAAGATTATTATTATGAATCGGAACCTGCTGGTTCTTTAGAGCAGGACCTTGTAAAAGCATTAGATGCTGGGGTCCAGAAGACCGTCAATTCTGCTTTGGTAAGGTCTATCGCCCCATTGAAGAGACACCTTAATAAATATGCCTTGCAGCAGGGATGGATTCCCGCCACGCCCAACCCTCCTAAGCCTAGCGCTGCAAAAGTTGTTAATCCACATAAGGAGGATTTTGCAAAGTTGGCCGATTCTTTGGCAAAGGATCAGGCTTCCTCCGCTCAAGATGATCCCTCGGAATCTCTCTATGGGGATCCTGATGATGCATCCTCCAATCTGCAGTCGGATGACCAGGAGGCGGCCGAGCCAGCCAAGAAAGAGGAAGGAACACCATTTGGAGACCCCCGTCCAACCTAAAGTACTTACCTCTGAGCCGGCTGATATTATCCATCCCAAGTCGACGGCGTGGCTCCCATCGCCAGAGGTGGCAGACCTCCGTCGGCCCTACGATAAGGACGTCGGGGCCCGACTACGATCTGAATGACCTAGGCCGGATTTGGCGGGGAAGGTGGCGGATACACCCGAGGTGGTCCCACCATGTTCACGTATTTGAATTTTATCACAGACGAGATCAATTCTCTAGTGCGGAAAGGAGCCATCGCCCCGTCACGTCTCCACCAGAGGGGTTTTGTCAGCAATGTGTTTCTGGTAGAGAAAAAAGGGGGCGGGTCCAGGTTGGTCCTCAATTTGAAAGAATTCAATGGCTGGATTGTTTATCGCCACTTCAAGATGGAGGGCATACATCTGTTGCGCGATCTTTTACGAGAAGGGGACTGGATGGTGAGTCTAGATCTCAAAGATGCCTACCACTCCATTCCTATTTACGCCCTGCATCGTCGCTTCCTCCAATTCATCTGGCAAGGCGTGTGTTACGAGTACAAAGTCCTCCCTTTCAGGATTTCTTCTGCACCGTGGTGCTTCACAAAGCTGCTTCGCCCGGTTGTAGAATCCTTGAGAGCGCTCGGGGTAAGGTTAATCGTCTATTTAGACGACATCATTCTCATGGCAAGTTGTACCCGAGTAGTAGTAACTCATCTGGAATGGTCTCTCTCTCTCCTTCAGAGTCTGGGCTTTGTAGTGAACCCTCAAAAATCCATTTGGTCTCCCACGTAGTCCATAGAATTTCTAGGGTTTCAGATAGATTCACGGAGCTGCCAGCTACTGCTTCCCTCTCAAAAGATCAGTACGATCAAGAAGGAATTGCGAATCGTTTTGAACAAACGCGTGATTTCCTTGAGGTCAGTGGCGTGGATTGTAGGACTGTTGGCCTCCTCGATACAAGCCATTTTTCCAGGCCCTCTCCACTATCGGGCACTCCAGCGTTTAAAGATCCAACATCTCCGCAAAGGCCTCGGATATACAGAGAAGATCCCTCTTTCCGAAGGGGCGAGGTGAGAGATGCTGTGGTGGCTCGAACACATGGAGTCATGGAACAGCAGAGCCATATTCGGATCCAATCCCGAGATAGTGATAGAATCGGATGCCAGACGCTGGGGAGCGCGTTGCGGCTCAATATCCACTGGGGGACGGTGGTCCCAACAAGAACTCTCCTTGCAAATAAATTGCTTGGAACTGCTGGCAGGCTCTTTCACGATCCGCAGTCTCTCACCCCACAAGACAGATTGTTGAATTCTTTTGCGAATGGACAATGTCTCAGCGGTCCGCTATGTCAACAAACTGGGGGGAACGAAATCGAGGATTCTGGCAGAGATAGCCAAGGATTTTTGGCATTACTGCCTACTATACAGGATTTCATTAGTGGCAGAGTATCTCCCGGGTCGAAGCAACGAGGTAGCCGATTGGCATTCTCGCTACCTTCAAGACTTCAGCGACTGGAGACTCCATCCTCGAGTCTTCCGGGCTCTGAATCTCCTATGGGGTCAGTGTCATCTGGACCTTTTTGCCTCCCATCTCAACAGGCAGTTACCTGCGTTTCTACAGTTGGCGTCCGGATCCGGAGGCGTTGGCCTCGGATGCGTTTCTCCAGACATGGCCCCAGACTCTGAATTATGCTTTCCCGCCATTCTCGATGATTCCCAGAGTGTTGGCCCAAACCAGGCGCCAACAAGAGGAGATAATACTCATCACCCCGCTATGGAGGGCTCAGGCTTGGTTCCCAACCCTTCTGGAAATGTCTTGTGCTGTACCTCTTCTCCTTCCTCAGATATGGAATATATTGCTAGATCCTCAGAAGGCTCCTCATCCCTTGACAGAGTCGGGACAGCTTCCGCTGGTAGCTTGGCGAGTTTCAGGGATCGCTGGGAAATCCCAGGACTTTCGAGAGAAGCTCACAAGTTCATTAATGAGGCATGGTCATCCAACACTCAAACGATATTCATCTGCATGGAGCAGATGGTGTAGCTGGTGTTCTCAACGGAACACGGATCCCGATACAGCATCTGTCTCCATGGTAGTGAATTTCTTGGCCTCCCTGGTGTCCTCTGGGCTAGCGTATCGGGCCGTGAACAATTTTCGTTCCGCCATTTTGGCAGGCCACATTCCAATAGATGGTAAATCAATTGGAGAACATCCCTTAGTTTGTAAACTGCTTCGGGGTATTAGGATGGTGACACCTCCATGCCCCAAATACTCAGTCCTTTGGGACGTATCCGTGGTCCTACGGTTTTTGGAATCATGGCCAGCCAACAAATCTCTCTCGAAAACAGCTTTCAGCGAAGTTAGCCATGCTGTTACGTCTGGTTTCCTGCAAGAGGGTTTCGGATATCCGCGCCCTTGATCTCACAGGCCGTCGGTTCACTCCTGAAGGGGTAACTTTTCTTATCTCAAGACGAACTAAAGGACATTCTACCTCGGTTTCCTATCCGGCGTTCCCGGATAATCCTAAACTATGTGTAGTCCAATGCTTGAAAGCATATGAGTTAAGTACGGCTGAATTCAGGTCTGATATGAGGGGTCAATTGTTCATTGCTTTGCAAAAGCCTTTTCGACCAGTGACACCCACCACTTTAACTAGATGGGTGCGGGCGCTCATGGAAGAAGCGGGCATTGATGTCTCAAAATTTGGCGTACATTCGGTCCGAGGGGTGATGGCGTCCAAATCTTTTTCTATGGGTGTAAGTCTTGCTGATATAATAAGTGCAGCCGATTGGTCTGCTGAATCTACATTCAAGACATTTTACTATAAGCCTATTTTGGATGTGGCGTCTGTAGTGGTGGCTCAGCTTTGAACAAGCATAATCGGAGCCTCCGGTCCTGACATAGAATTAAAAATTTGTGAACATACGTGCCAACAAATTTACAACGGAGGCGAGGATTATCCCACCCAAAGATACATTACTGTTGTTCTGTATTATGCTGAACTAATATGCCTTTAGAGTGGTTGCATTGTATAAGTTTTCTCTTCCCTCCCTTGTTGTATAATGTCATAACTATGTTTTTCCGTGGCCTTTTCCCTCGTATTACGAAGATTGTTTTCTGTTTCAGGATCAGATGGCAAGTGAAAGGTACGACTCTTCTACCTTGATTCAGTCAAAAGGTTATTCCTTCTGGAGTTATGTTGCGCTTGCTCGCCGAGAGCTGGAAGTTCATGGAATCGTCTTCACGTTCTGCGGATTGAAGTTCATCCGTCCAGGGTCAGGGTCGTGAAGGACTCTCCCATCATTTCAAGATAATGTTTGAACAAGGTTCAGTTTTTGCTGTGATCAAACAAAGAAAGAGGAAGTAGTTGCCTCAGTTGGGACTTTTGTATGTTCTACTCTATGGTTATCATGAGCGCTGATGACTCATGGGATTTGTAGTTTCTTTATACATAAGTGTTTGGATTGGCTGCCGAGTAATAAAAAGCGAAGAAATCAGAAGGATAATCCTCACCTCCGTTGTCCTTAAAAGAATTGAAAATTCTTGTCACGTATGTTCGCAAATTTTTAACTCTTTCCTATACTTTGACAACTTTATTGTTATGTCTTATGTTCACTTTCTTCTTGTGTGGTACTGTCCCTTTACCATTGGATGAGATGTATCCTTTACCTGCCAACATCGGGGAACTTTTTTTTTTATTTGGCATTCAGTGCCCCTAGTGAGCATACGGCTTTTTAATCCCTCTCAGTACGCGCAACATCATAAATCCACACACCTCATACACTGCACCGCCATCCCTCGTGTTTTGTAACTTCATTTTGTTTTTCAGTTTTTACATTCTGGCGAAAGCCTGGCAGCTGCATATTGTTACTAGGCTACTCCCCTGCTAATTGTTGATCCCTCGTCCTTACCCACGATACCCCTTGGTGCTTTCTTTTGTTTCCTACAATTTTGGCACGTGCACAGCAGCAGCAGAAATTTTTTTTGCACTCCAACATATAAATTTTTTTTAAATGTATAATTCGGAAATGGTTGTCCTCCATTTTCAAATAGTCAATCTAATACAAATGTACTTCCAAAATGACGGCTTATGTACTGCAGTGCATGTGTACGTACAGACTTCCAGCTTGGAATGAGTTTTGAAAAAAACACTGCCCCCAAAATGGCCACTGTTGAGTGCTCATGTGCTGCTTACTTAGCTACAGTCGGACTATTTTTAAATGTATAATTCGGAAATGGTTGTCCTCCATTTTCAAATAGTCAATCTAATAAAAATGTACTTCCAAAATGACGGCTTATGTACTGCAGTGCATGTGTACGTACAGACTTCCAGCTTGGAATGAGTTTTGAAAAAAACACTGCCCCCAAAATGGCCACTGTTGAGTGCTCATGTGCTGCTTACTTAGCTACAGTCGGACTATTACATTCTCTGGGTACATGTGTTTAACAACTATATTGGTTATATGATCTGAAATTTCTCGACCTCCAGCAGGCATTTGACTCTTTGAGGAGCCAGTCACTTGAATTTTCTCCGACCTGATCAGACCTTTCCATTTCTTGATTTTAATGAAAGTAGAACCGGTTGCAGGAAATATCCAAGACCATACAAATCTGGTAGTAAGGAAGATGAGAAAAATGAATTTCTTTTTTCCTGGATCTATAATTCCACGATTTACATACAGATAGGGCAACAAGATAATGGTCTTGCCCTACCTTTTTCAACAGCTTCCTTCTCATCGGCAGTATATTTGTGGACACAATTTGTATGAAGACAATAAGCCCATCAAGCCCACTGTTCCTACAAATTTCGATAGAGGTAAGCGGATAAGCCAGAAAAAAAAGAACTAAAGAGAAACCCTAGAAAGTAAAGTCATCTGCTGTGCAGAAATAAGCGGATATAACACAAAAGGATCTTTGTGAAAAAGAAAATAAATTTGGCACTCTGTAATTAGAAATGCAAAGGCTAATGCACAAAGCTCGGCACTTCAGCAAAAAGGTTCAATGCCATCAATATGGACTCCCACTAACAGGTTTTGTCAAAATCCGGTTTATTGCCTTTAGGGAGAATATCAAATTAAGAGATGAAATATCCGCTGTGACTGCTAAAACAGGATTTTAATATTAAATGCACAGACAATCGACCCCTGACTGATAATGCTATCACATGCTTACCTACTTTTTTCCTGACAAGACACTGAGCATTTAGCTCTCAAATAAGCTCTTAAATACACTAACTCACAGGCTTATGCGGGCCCTACCTGGTCATTTTGAGCAGGTCATGCACAGTTTCTGAGATGAAGCCCAAAATGAGAAACAAATACTGCAACTAAATGGTAGCAGGGCAACATCATACCATCCAGCCTTCTGAAGGTTACAAACTGCATTCTTGATAGCATCTTCTTGATGATATTTTCCACTGTTTCTGTGCTCAGTACTGACAAAGCTAATAATCTAGGGACTCGACTGGAAAAATCTATCCTTCAAATTGTAGAAGGAAGAGCGACTAAAACAGTCTTTTAATTGAGCACCACTAACTTCAGTTGGTACTTCAATACATTCCTAAACAGAAACAGTCCAATCCCTGGTGTCACAGCGACTGAATGTAAATTGCAAAAGTCACTATGAGGTATTTTTTCAACTACATCATTCAAGGTTTGCATGCTGGCACAATACATTAATGACACTTATTTATTTAAATAGCTTTTTATAGCGCAAACATGACCCTTGCGGGTATCGAAGCACTTTACAAAATTACATTGTGCAGAGTGGTAAAATCAGTCATATCACATTCAATGCAGATTCATTGAATGTCGAATGACAGAACCTTCATTAATAATAACATATTGTCGGAGTTCAGGCTAGTGCAGATACCAGGTAGTGTTGTGGGGTGGGGGGCAGGGGAGTTATGGTCGGTACTGCGTGGAAGAGTGTGTAAGGTAGCCAGAGAATATTTAATCATTTGAGTGAACAGGGGAGATAAGGTTCATGTGATCTAGGAAGAAATTGGTTCATAACTTTTTTCTTGAATGATAAGACTGAGGGATTCGTTCTGATTTCAGGAGGAAATGAGTTTCAGATTCTATGGGCAATCCCAGAGAATGCCCGGTTGTAGTTTTTTTTCTTGTGGAATCTGAGGTTTCAAAAGAAAGGTGTTGGAGCTTCTGGATGGTCTGGAGCCGCCGGAGTTCGAGTTTTTTAGACAACATAGTTAGGGGTGTTGTGGTGGAGGACCTTTTGCGCCATGTAGGCAATTTTTTGTTGGGTTTTTGCTACGTAGGGGAGCCAGTACAGGCATCTGAGATCCGGAGTGACGTGGCTGTATCTTTTTGAGCCAGGTTAGGAGGACAAGAAAAGGTAATGTCACAACCCTCTGACCATAGCTGGATTGGCTTCCTATTGTTGACAGGATCAAATTCAAAAGTGGATGCCTTATAAAAAGCTCTTTAAAATAAAGTTTGTGCCTACTTTGTCAGCATAATTAAGAGTGTTTCTTAAAGCAAAATAGTTTGCACGTATAAGACATTGTACTTTGTGGATAGATCTCTACTTGAGAATGGAACCAGACCATTACAAACTCAAAGCAGGAAAATAACTTTTAAAATAAGCCTTGAGCTAAAGTTTCCTGCACATTTGTAATCTGCAGGGTAAATAGGGCACTACTGATATTCACTCTCTCTTCCACACATCAGAACAGGAGGATAGACCTACCTGGGCATTTAATTTATTCCACGCCACAATTGAGTGAGAAAGAAGGTATAGGTTGCCATTAATTTTAACACACTCACAGTTATCTACACTCGTGAGACACACAGCAAAAAGAAGCAAGCGAAGTGTTCCTTAATTTGAATTATGCATTTTCCTTACAAAGTCTTTGCATATCTTAGGTCTTAAAGGATTGGGGCTTTCGAGAAACAATGAAAATTGGTATTGCTGCTTAGAGATACACAGGTCAAAGTAACCCAAATATATATAGTTACTAATCAACCTAATGACCATAGTACCTGTCTTTCTGTGTCTCTAGTATTACTGGTCCTAGTTCCTACATTGGTGCTAAAGGGCATCTGGAGGCACCATGTATTTACAAGTGCACCCATATAGTGGGAAGAGGTGTGGCGCCGCGGCCAGGGCGACAGACTTCGGAATCGGGGGATCACGGTTCGATCGCCGTCGGCAGATTAGCCCAGCACCATGTGACTCTGGGCAATAGTTTGCTTAATCTTCCCGACGGCCCCCAGCGCCTAGAGACCCTTAAGGGTGAATGTTCGCGCTTTACAAATGTGGATTATTATTATTATAGTTGTAGTCATAAGCAATGAGGGCACGTCTGCAGTTGTCATCTGGTCATACGATAATGTGTATATCATAACATCGTGTGCGTTGGCTGCCAATGGCAAGGTTACATCAATATATTGACGAAACTGTCACATAACCTTTTGGTATCTGCACGGTTACGTTTTATGCTTGGCTGTGAAAACATTTCTTTTGTTGAATGTAGGCCCCTTGCATTGACGAAAGCCAAGACTTAAGGAGGTGCTTAGGAAAGACTAAAACATGTTGACCATATCAAGAAGAAACACAAGGTCCTAACCGCTCAAGTCTACACTTCATTTTTAGGTCTCGGCTCCATACAGTCTTAGCTGTCTGCTGGCCAGACCTGTTTCCAATACACTCAGAGCAGGGTTTGGGTCAGCTTCTTGTCCACGACTGGACAGCTTTGTGTTCTATCGCTTTTCAGCCCCTGATTTGATGGCTTTCCTCCAGATTCTTGTGTTCGCACCACCCAGGAGCATTTTCGGTCTCATATTGTTATGAATGGATGACATATCTTTCCACTTCGTACCTGAGGAGACCATCTTTGGAATGGCGCACTCCACTAGAGTGCATCTGTTCCCATTAGTTATTTGGCCTTCGTGACACATGCACATGTGTGGAACTGGAAAACACGCATAAACAAAACTAATAGCTCTGCATTTTAGAGTAGAGACCGAGTGGTTTTGCAAATGCTTGTTAACCTTGTGCCCGAGAGACATATTCAAAGTAACCTTAGCTCACCTGGGGACACAATTTTAAATCCACCTCTAAACGCTCCTTCAACAAACATTCTCCACACTTGAATATGAATGAATCCTAGTTGGGTTCTGCATTGTATTGGAGAGGATGGTTTGTCCTCATTTTGGTTTCCTCATTTTAGGTCTGGGCTAGAGTCAGTATTGCCACAGCACAGAGCACAGGGTAAAGTATCCGCCACGTCTCACAGTAGGAGGCGGCGATGGCTGAAAATTACTCACCCATTACCACATGCTACATGCTGTGGTGGGAGTAAGCCAAATGTGAATACCATCTGCATGGGCCAGTGGAGTAAGGGGGCTGAGTAAAAACCAATGTATGTATATTCGAGTATTGCATTACGATTTTATGGAAAACAATGAGAATGGCAATTAACTAAAGCGGTCTCTACCAGATCTAAGACATTCTGTGATAAAATCACCACAGTATTTCAACTTAATAACCCTTCAGGCAGCTTCACAAAAATGGAGTCCAGTGGGGCATTTCAGAATACTTACATTTGATCCGGAGAAACGATACAGAGATATCAAATATGGACAAGTGTACGGAGGAAACTAGATGCTCTGTTACACTACTGCTGCAAAATTGAAACCTGTGTACCCCGACAGAAGTCTGGAAAATAGTATATAACATCTCACGCAGTCAGTGTAAAAACAAGCTCACAAAACCCAAAATATGAACATGCATTGCAGGAGCAGCAGCACTGTACTGCAATACATGAAAATAACATTCAATGTTTCTAAAATACCGGATAGTATGTGCGGACTAAGAAATGTGCACGATGCCTTGGAGTTTACATTGCACAGCAGTGCCGTTGTTACCAAGAAGTTCCCGGGCCATCTGTGGGATGAGCCAATTATGTTAACACCAGCATGTTGATGTACAGCTTGTGATCGGAAACAGATACTCGGGCACTTTTGGAGGGGCTCCAGAGGACAGAAAAAATATAAAACGGATGAGGAAGAACCCAGGGGGAAGGAGGGGCCCCAAAACGAGCTCGAGCTACTCCCACTGTCAAAGAGGTGAGTGTGCGTGTCAGCATCAAACATTAAAGGAAACAGACAATTAAAATATTTCAGAGATGCAAGGGCCGCCTAGAACGGCTCAGGGTGAGATTACAGGGCGCCATCGCAGGGAGGGTCAGGGCTCGACCAATGAAGCGGGTCTTTGCGATAAAGCTGCATCTATTGCAGCGACTGCAAGCGGAGGATTTCCTGAGCATTACGCAGCACTGTGCTCTCACAGAACCGGGGGAAGAACAAAAGCTTCCTGTCAAGCAGCACACAGAGTAACGTGAAGCTCGGCGCACTCTTCACTGCTCGCATGTGGAAATGGAGCTCTGCAGAGGGCCCGCTTCCAATACTGCCGCCCCTAAAGAACGGGTAACAACCCCCGCGAATATGCATGGCTTCCAAACAATGCCATCGAACAAATTTCGAAGCAGGTACTAACTGATGTGACGTCACAGCACTATGTCACTGTGTCCCTTCTACCCACCCATACTCACGTGCTAGATCAGAAGAAAGCAGGGTCGGTGGAGGACCTGCTCCTTTAAAATGTTACTTGTGGACATAACAGTACGTGACACTGCACTTTCCTTTCTTCTCCTGAACAGCGTGAGGGATGGAATTGAACAAGCATTGAAAAGTCAATTGGCTTTCCCAATGTGTTTCAGCTATGATTTACAGCAGTGTGACTGCTGAGAGGCTCGGCTGAAAGTCAGGGGAAAAAGTGATATGACCCGGCCAGCTCTGGACGAGTTACAGCGCATTTTCTGCGATGGGACTCGAGGGAGAGCCGCTGTGGCCAGCAAAATGAGATGGGAGGGCAAGCATCGAAACGCATGAAGGGGCATGTTGGGATGGAAATTCCTATGCATCGTAATGGACGTGTACCCCTGCCCAGTTAGATGTGAAGTGCTGTGCAGGAGTGGTGACTGCACTGGTTGTATGTGAGCTGGGAAGTGTACAATACAGGGGCAGAGCAGTTCAGTGTTTGCATGATTCGCTCATGTACTGGGTGCATGTGCAACTGTGAGAAGTACAGTACTTGAAAGATTTAGTACGCAGTGCGTTTTCTTGGTGTATGTGCACCTGCGTGGAGTACAGTACATGAAGAGTGTAGTGTTGGGCAGAGCAAGCATGGTGAATGTGTGTGCTGGCAAGTGGAACAATACAAAAAGGCTACAGTCCTGAGCAGTGCACGCTGAGTGAATGTGTGTGCCGAGTGTATGTGTGCCTATGGTGACACAAATGGAGGTAACAATGCTGGACCGTGTGTGCTGCGCACATACACTGAAGGCAAGTGTGCCTGGAATGGTACATTACAAGGAGGACCCTGGGTTCCATTTTGGGAAGCCCAAGTCTAACTGGTGAAGACACGAGGAGGTAGATAAATCCTCCCAGACAGATTTAGGTGTTGCTACATTCCTGTGAGCTGGGTGGGACACACACTGGAGGAAGAGAGAGAGAGTCTGGTAGACTTCAAAGGGTGCTCTTTGATTCAGTGAGAGATCACAGGTAAGGGGGCTGGATAAATCTCTGGAAGAAGAGTGGGCTGATAAGGGAATCAAAGGGTGGGACTGGAAGCCCGATATTAGCCTTTTGTTCCACATATCACTGTGGCGGATATCACTGTGGCGGATATCCATTTCTGAACTCTATTCATTCCCAGGGCCTGTGTGGGGGGACTAAAAGATTTGGAGTCTCTCCTGCTGTGACAAATGGCATTTCAAGACGGAGAGGTACTTCAAAAGAAGAACCCCAACATAAAATTTCAAAGACCCAGACCCTAAATGACGTTTGGTGTCTGGATATTGACTATAAGATGGGGAGGTTGAGACAACAAAAATTGTCATCTGCCAAGTAGCTGTCTAAGGAGGGGATGCTCTGCAAAATGCCTGCCTATGACCAGGATTGGTTGCCAAGGCTTGCAAGTATCCCTGCTGGGTGAGAGGATGCAGGAAAACCAAGACCACCTTCTCTGGAGCACCAGTGTCTGCCTGCTTGCCTAGACCAGTTTTCCCCATGAAGAAAAGGAGAGCCCTGGAGGGATCAAGGTCTAGCTGAGAGCCCCATTGAGTGGACTTGAGATGCGAGAATATGGCTGCTGCACCGATTGAGTCATTGCCCGTGTGCAGGACTGATTTGGCGAATAACGTATGCCTGGAGAGGGCTGCCGAGAAGATAGCCATGTAAAAAGATAACAGTGAGGTAAGTGCGGTAGCCTGTGCAACACCGTTGTGGTGACCTTGTGAGACAGGAGGGGCCACCGTGGAAAAGACTGCCTTGGGATCAGGGCCAAAGCCTGCGCTACACCATAGTACCGACCCCGTATGCCAGGCGGGGCCTCTGTGGTAAGGACTGCCGTGCACTAAGGGCCAAAGCTTTACTTGGCAGTGGTGCAGCAGTTCCTTGAGCAGAAGGTGTGGAGTTATAACACGTCACCACACTGTATCACAAGTACTGCACCTTTTACACTGTTGAGGGGCAGGGTGGTACACACAACTTTATTTCCGTCTTGGTGGGGGGTAGTGAAGAGTGAGAGAGTAGGTACGGAGTTAAGGAAAACCAAAAGACTGAGGGTAGAGGCTATTTGAGACCGCACTCAACAAATGAATAATGTGTCAAAGTGTCAAATAGTGCACAAAACCAAGGAGCACTCCCCTCTATGCTCCCCAAATAGGAACAAGTCCTACAATAAAATTCAATGAAAAAAGGTTCAGCACTATACAATATGATATAAGCGTGCCACATCAAAGTTCAAGAACAGTTAGCACACAGAAAGACATTCAAATCCAAGATGTGTGTTTCTAGAGGTAGTTTCTCTTTATTTTTCTTTAAAGGATTTTTAATTTTCCCATGAACAAATGATCATAGCCATAGCCAACGCGTTTCGTCTCCCAAAGAGACTTCTTCAGGGCTTCACAGTATGGCATAAAGAATGTTCATTAGATGGTCGTACAATTAAACAGTTTAAAAATCCAATATTCGGAAAGCTTCTATAAATTGCAAAGACTCAGCAATGGCATTATAACCCGCAGCATATGTGGTCCTCGTTTTTTCAACTTGCTAATGTCTACCACTGACAGTCAGGTTTAGAAGGGGTACTTTGCCCAGTTGCACATAGTAGGTCATCCCCAGGAGTAAAAGACCTCAATCCCCACAGTTGGGTCTAGTAGTCCCGGTGTTCCCCGTGGCCCTCTGAAAGGGGATCTGATAGGGTGGCACGTAACAAAAAGCACAGGCGACAAGCAACAAACAACGCAGTGGGCTGGGGGGACAAAACATGAGGCATGCAACAACCACTGCATGGTTGTGGTAAGCAACAAACACCACAGGGCAAGCAACAGCACAAGGAAGGGCATGCAACAAACATGGGGTTACAAACAACACGGGACAGGAGGACAAGCACCAATATTGAGTACAACAGATTCAGCAACAAGGAGGGCAGGAGAGAGCAAGGAGGGCTGGAGGTGGCAAGCAGCAACACGGGCAGCAGGTGGGTGAAGCAACAACAAGGGGGGGGTCAAACGCACATGGTTAGACTGTGTGGAATGGGGGGGGGGATGAGCAGAGGCAAACAATGGGAGACTGCCTGTAAAACAAAAGCACACTTATGGAGTTAAATTAGGCTGCCCCTCTGTTCTATACCAATTAATTCTTCTTTACATGTATAATCTTGAAATGATTAGTCTACACTTTCTTGCTACCTATTGCATTTACCTATTTTCCGCACTACTAAAAGTAACCATAGGGAGCCGGTTTATGGTAAACGAAAACAAAAAAAGCCTAACAATATTGTTTAGAGGTCCAGTCAAACTGAAGAGCTGCATGTGGCCATTTGGTCACAATCTGTAGCATTTCCTTCACTCTCCAAATAGCCTCCGACAGCCCTGTGTTGTCCCTCAGGACTCTACCCTTTCTCTGCTGCTTTTACACCCCTGCGATGTGTCGTGTCACTCATTCTTAAGGCTACCATAGTAATTTCTACCCCCTTTTCCCTGAAAGTTGCTCAATTGACTCTGAGATCTTAGACAAATAACTTTCATTCCTCCCTCAAGTGGTGATAGTAGGCCAAGGCAGACTACATTAACTTGGAAATCTTCAGACGTTCGTTTCAAATTTAGTTTTTTGCCAGTGGATCACACCCAGTTTACTTTTATTTTTAGGATCTACTGGGTTATACCAAAAGAACACTCCTTGGTCTTCACAGCAGAGCATTAGACAGGCTGCAACACATAAAATGATACGACATGCAGCGTATCAAATTAATTTTGATATAGCCCTGCACTGTCTGCTCATCTCCCAGAAAGAGTTTTGTTTATATCAACAGTACATTCTGACATGTAATGATTTACATAGACACAGTATCACTGCACGTAAGACATTAGCAGTTTTAGAAGGATACAAAGAAAAAGAAAAAGATGGTGGGGTGATCTGAAGACGAGTGTATGTTAAACAAAAAAATGACAATGTAATGAAATGAAAGTGTTTCTTATATAGCGCATGGCTACCCAGAAGCATCCCAGCGCTGCGGAGTGTAGCTAGAGGGCAGGATGCAATCACGGGAATAGCCAAGTCTTCAGGTGTTTGCGGAATGTCAGGAGGTTGGGTTCCTTGCGGATGGAGAGAGGGAGGGAGTTCCAGAGCTTAGAGGCGTTGTATGAGAAAAGGCGTCCGCCTGTCCGCGCCTTCTTGATTCTGGGGGTGTCGGTCAGGTAGAGATCATCCGAGCGCAGATTTCTGGTGGCTTTGTATGGTTTGATCAGGTTCTTGATGATCGGGGGACCCTTGCCCTGCAGGTTTTTATGTGTAATGCACAGGGCTTTGAAATGTATTCTCTCCTGTATCGGGAGCCAATGAACTGTTTTTAGAGCGGGCTTGGCGGAGCAGCGTTTTTTTGTGTTCGTGAGAAGTCTTGCTGCCGAGTTCTGGACCACTTGGAGCTTAGCAATGACCGATATGGGGGCGCCCAGATACAGGGCATTGCCGTAGTCCAGCCGGGAGAGGATAAGCGACTGAATCAGGAGCTTTCTTGAGTGGTCGGGTAGGAGGGGCAGTATTTCCGTGTGGTTCGAGGTAGACCATGTGTACATTTATCATACATACATACATACACACACACACACACACACACACACACACACACACACATATATATATATACACATATACACACACACACACACACACACACACACACACACACGTGTGGATGGATATAATGTGGAATTAAAGTTAGTTAAGACACTTCTTGTAAGAGGATGTGTTCCCCGAGAGCTATTTTAAACAATGAGTAGAAAGACGGAACAGAGTTCAATAGGAAAACTACCAGTGCAGTGGACCTTATTAGTGAAAGAATCACAATGTCAATGGGATACACAAAGGTTTGGAAGCAGCTAAGAGGTTGTTTGTGGCGGAGTCTATGTTGCGAGTAGAGAATTATCTACTCGGGATTTCAGATCAGTGGTTTGTGGGTGCCCTGTCAATGGTCTGAAAAGGAGAATCAGTCGGCTGTATACAGCTCTGCTTTGTGCTGACAGCCAGCTGGCTTGGTGACTGTACTGAGAGGCAGGAGTACTCTTAATAAGGTGGTAGTCATACTTGTAATAATGTGTACAAACTTGTCCAGTGACATAAAAATAATGGAGACTTACTAGAAAGCTGTCACAGTGGTCGAGTTTGCAGAGCACTAGTGAAGAGTTAAGATCCTGGTTGTGTGAATTTAAGTTAGCTTGGGTTTTCTGTATGGTCAGCAGCTTTAAACAGGATGATCTGACTACTAGTTAGGAGAGTTTACCAGCTCCTAGACTGGTTAATGTGCACCGCAAGGTATCTGATACAAGATGAAGTGATCAGGATATCTCGGCGAAAAAGAGGAGGTGAGAGAGGCAGATGGAGGCCGATGCAACAGGGAAGCAATTATCTTCAGTTTTAGATAAATTTAACATAACAGTATCGAATTACGGTAAAAACTCTCTGTACTTTCATACAAGGACCAGAACTCGAATTGATGAAAAGGAACGCACAGTGCCTTCCATTTAACAAGGTTTACTTGCAAACAAAAGGTAACAGCTACAAAATAGTCATACTAACAGGGGTGTTCTATGTGCACTACTGTGAAATATTATTGTTAGTTTAGGAAATTCCCAATGTATAGTTTAGGGGCTAAGGCGCAGTAGAGCAACTTGCCACTTTGTTACAGGGATCAAAGAAAAAGTAGCCCCCTACATGCCTACAGTCTTTCCTGCATTAAACAGCAGTCACCACTTCCATCTCTAATTTGAAACGTCAGTCCCTATAGGATTATAGTTATAAAACCCAGCTAGACTAAGAACAATTGAAAAGAAACAAATATATAGGCTTGAGCAATAGCGGCCGCGCTATGTGACCAAGGTGGCTGTGTCCACCGAAACGCGTCGTCCTACAAGTGTTTTTTGCCCAATAAACACTTCTTCCATATTCCCGGTGCCTGCTTTGAGGCTTGAAGGAGAGCGGGTTTGATTGGATAGATATATATCAGTCTTATCAGTATCCAAATAAAATACGGATGAAACTGAACGCAAATGCCCCCCAATCCTAGCAACTGTGCAAAACTACAGTACGCTGTAGTCCAATTTAGAGATACATGTTTTTAGTTAGTAGACTTATTGCATGCAGTGGTCTAAATTCTATTACATGGGCTCATCCTCAAGGGCGGAACCAAGTCAGATCAGTCTGGGCCTGGTCCTGGCCTAACAGTATCAAAAAGTTCCTGTCATGTCCGGCAGATCCTTGCATATTTTTGGGGGCAACCCTTTACCTTACATACCGATTCTCCAGCAAGGACGTAGTAGTCCATACCCCTCACCCATTGTGAGAAGGGGGTAGCCTCCTCGGAGTACTAATCGTGCACCATGTCACTCTAGGCTGCTAAACATCCAATACCAGCTAATAACGTATGCCCTGTATGACTTTTCCAATCTGGGAACACATCCAGCAATGCCATTTTAGGGTCTCTCGAAGATACGTGACCAGTATTTACAGATGACCATATGCTCCAAGATCAATTGTATAAATGTCTGTCTCTTGTATTGCAGACAGGCAGGGACCAAGGACTGCCTCTTTTTCCATAATTTCTCTGGCGTAAAATAGACCCCGAGGAATAATTGAACTGGGTATGGGGTGGGGATTACTAGGTGCCTAACAGCCATTTATGCTTCAACCCATTCTTCTTCCAACAGGTCACCCAAGTGAGGCTCCCGCTTCTCCCTCAAGGCAGTATAGGGGTCAGGTACACTTGTTACCAGTGCTTTATAAAGCCTTGAGACTACCTTATTTGTTATCTTTTCCATACTGAGTTTAGACCCTAGAGGATTAAAGCCCAGGAGAGAGGTGACGCTATCTTTATGCACTTCTAGTGCGAGCCTCAGGTGCAAGTAGAGGAAGAATTGTGATTTATGGAGCACAAACTCTTCCATCAGTTGCTTATAGGACAGAATGTGGTCGAAGGCTTAGACACTCCCAATCTTGGATACCCCAAATTTGTCTCAGGCCAGGAAACTACGTGAGCCATGTGCTCAGTTCTGCCATAGGGGTGTTTCCTTTGTCAGCTTCCCATCACAGCCTATCCATCTCAGCGAAGCACCAGCAATCCAAGGGAATGGCTTTTATCAGGGGCAATGCCTGGAGTCCTCTCGACCCATACAGTATTGATCATGGCCCACATTTATTAAGCAAGTCAATTTCTATTCTGATTTCTGGGTCGTCTCTGTCCCCAAAGTTACAGTCATTAATAGGAACCAACTGGGAAGCTTTTATAAACGCCAAACACTTTTTCCCCAGGGGCATCCCCTGCATGGTCTCAGTCACCTCTTCCCTTGAGAGTAGACGATCCAGCTCTGCTCTTTCGGAAGCAGAGAAATATGAAAATACTGAATCTCACACATTTGGGTGGTGGCATTCTACTGGCCCAGGTGATTAGATCTGCATAGTGTCTTATTATAGGATTCAAATGTATCTGCCATCTCCTGTGATGTATATATATCAGGTAACCTTTAGGGTTCCGAATTTTAGATATGAATGTAGCCTACGCATCTTTAGTTGCTAGGCAATAGAGCAGTTTCCCTGTCTTGTCTATGCTTGTAAAGTCTGTGCTAAGAGGCAGCCCAAACTGCCTTCGCTGCATGTAGAAGCCTTCATTTCAGGGATGCCCTGACAGTGTCAAGCCAGCGTTGGGCTTCCTCTCACACAAACCTCAGACACATCTGTTCGAGGTAGACAATATGGTAGGCGTTTTCCCTTTCACTGTCTTTCCCGGCCCGAAAGAAAAACTGAACAATTTTACCTACAGGTAACATAGGAAGCTATACCTGTAGTGAAAGCACTATTTTAGTAAAACTTGTAAACGAGATAAATTCAAAGAACCGGAGATGCTTCTGCACTAAGCTGAGGGGCACATCAGTTAATCAAAGTTTCCCGTTTTACTGGTTTATACACATGTATATGTGAACATATACTATTTGCTACTTCATTTTTCAAAAGACCAAAAGAGAAATGTGGACAGCCGCTGGCAAAATGTACAAAAATGTAATAAATTCATACAGAAGTTAAAAAAATAAAACCACACACCATAAAACATGGACCCCAGAGAAGTTCTTCACGGGTTAGTTATATGAAACAGCCAGTACTCAAACATAAAAAAATAAAAAAAAATCCTACATAGTATTATGTGATAAAATGTTTTCCATTTGCGCTCACCGAATTAGGGTGACCAGTTCATATAGCAATGCCGAAAGACAAACATGGAGCCTTCAACTGCCTTTATAAGTGGTTTAAGTGAGACAGATACTTCTGGTACTCAGTAGTAACAAAGGAGAAAAAAAAATGGTTGAGATGTGTCCCTAAAGGGATATCTTATGAGCACTCAAAGGCCTTGCCGGAGCAGCCAGAAAAATAAAATAATAATAAAAGAAAAGGGGACAGGTTTGGCGCTGGCACTTGCCACTGTAGGAGCTGATGTTATCTTCTTAGTTATCTGATGGAGCTTTTAGCAATAAAGTCAAACAAATCTCTTAAAATAGCAGGGCAATGACGAATAGTCGGGCTACTCAATGCGGGCAATGATCACCAGAAACATGTGATCACCAGAAACATGAGAGAAATACACTAACAGTGTAGGCCAATACCTGTACAAGCAGACCAATACCTTTACAAGTGGACCAAACACGGGATACTATCAAAGCCATTTTGCACTCCCGGAAGCTAATATTATTAGCCTGGTTGCATTTTCTAATAATACAGCATCAATACACAGGATGGGGATGTCATAAGAATGTCACTGATGGACCAGGTCACTGCAGGTAGCCTTGTAAGAACACTGTATATAGAGCACTGAAGGTCCAATCAATTGCTTAGAAGCACTTCAGTGTACCTGCTCAGCCTGTATTCAGCCTCCAGTTTAGTTGAAAAGCAAGCTTTCATGTGTGGCCTTTTTTCCGTCCATTATTTTTCACAGCAATAGGCTGGCTAACCAAAATGGAATACCTACAAATGAGAAGCTATATGGAAACCTAGTAATCAGAGAGCTTCCACTCTTCTTTGAATGCAAATGAAATGCTAGATGGGCCCATTTTAGATTTACGGCTTTTCCTCATGAGTAAGGCCAATGTGATTACAAGCCACATGTATTAGGACACATCCTTAGTCGGAAAGACAATGCCCCTTAGCAATGGTACTTAATTCTGCATCTTTGGCAAAGCCCCTCAACCACTGCCTTCTTCTGCCTAAAGCAGCACTAGCCTTCATAGACACCTGCATATTTGGAAACGCCCCCACCCCCGTCTTTACAAGAGAGGAATCAAGGTCTAGCAGCTACGTTGATTACAAGCTTCTGAAAGCCAGATTTGTAAATCTGCTCTTGCACTGGGCACATTGTTAATGTGCCTACAGAAACAAATTAAGACCCCTATTACATAATGATTATTGCTGCACCATAAAGAATATAATTCCACCAGCATTAATGTCAACAATATTGCAATTATTTATTACAAAGAGTGGTAAGGAATACCGCTGAAGTAAATATCATAGGGAAATTAACTCTGGGCTATTTAAATAAAAAGTAAGAGCAGAACATACATTTCAATGGATTTAGTACTGCCAGCGGAGAAGTTTACTTCCAGGATCTAAGAATAACCTGTCAGAAATACATGGATTTTAAATTCGGGACAGGCGATCTTATTCCTACGGAGCTTTCTGTAACTACATCCAGATTATCATTATTTGGGAAATGTAGAAACTGGTAAGGACGGCTTGGCAGTTCGGGCTGGACTGTTCCCATGAGGCACAGGGTCAGAGTGATTTGCATATGGACATGTCTGAACTGGGGTGGCGGAGTGAGCTAAAGAATGATGATCGATTAAACCCAGATCAGTAGATTGGGGGTGAGTGCTTGCAATGTTCAACACTCCGTCCATCATCCCATTTGGTTTTGCCTCGAAACTGGTAACGACGCCAAGAAAAAAAATGCACATGGTTAACTATGGAGAAATCATCACGTGGATGGGCTAAGACAGTTTGTTGCTACTGGTTGTAGGAGTCTCTGCCCCACTGAGACATTTTGAAACCGAAAATGAGAATCCCTTTACCTTTACAGCTTTGTTCGAATGCTTTTCTCGAAGCTGTGCGAAGGATAGCTTTCATATCCATGTAGGGGAGCTGGTAAGTTATTGCAATTTGCTTTGTGATGGCTGCACATAAGTAGGGCTGTGCAAAACAAATAGCAAAAGGACGGCGAATGGGGCTGAAAATCAGCTATGCAGAAAAACTAGAGAAACAGGCGATTTTTAGCCTGAAACACCAACGAACCGGTAATTTTGCAGCAGTTCATATATCGCTGAGAAATTAGCACCAACAATACACTTTGTCCACTGTATGATCCACCTGCACCCCAGGTAAGTAGTTTAATCCCTCTTTGCACACGATTCACAACCCATTGTGGTCCCGCCCGAGACTTAGCGCCAAGGGCGAGTGCCTTAGATTTTTTTCACCAGTTGAGCTTTCTCTTCATAACTCGGTAAGAGAACTAGCGCAGGACCGCTCGCACCATGTTTAGGCCAATGGCCACTTCATCAATAAGGACAACAATGCCAAGGAGGTGCCTCAAATTGCTTGATAAACATCATCAAGTTTGAAAGAATACCATCAGGGCGATGTTCTACACATGGTCCTCACGCACCACATTTAGATGCAATGTACTTTTCCATCTTTATAACTTGTATCGGTCACGCATTCTTATCTAGACCATAAAGAACCACTCTGAAGGTATCTCCCGGTGATGGTCACCTAACCTCCAGCATTACAACCGCTGGGCAAAGCACTGACCATGTTACTACATCACCTAGCACATGAGCCTGTGGCCCACCCTCACTCAGTTATCTATGTTCAGCCCCAGATTCTCTGTTCAACTGCTAGTGGTCCAATGTTGCTATACCTACTATCACGGTCTCAAAGGCACCAACTCCTATTTCAGGAAATTTCAGTCTTTGGTTATCTAAAGGAAAACGCTAGGGTGAAGATCGCAAGTACTGCCTAATGCACACTGCACTACAACTCAAAGTCTAGTACCAAGGAATGATTGCTGAAGTCTACACCTAAAGCAGCCTTAGATGCTATGCTTCTAACATGAGCCGAAAACTCCCACCAGGGAACAGCACCTAATTCCAGTAAGGACATTCTTCTTTAACAGCCCAAACATAACAATTTTATAGCAATATTGGATGCATTGATTTAGTGGTCGTTTCTTTGAACAGAAACAAGAAAAAAAAACGAATATTCCTTACGACAATAAAAAGTGGAATTAATCAGAACATGTAAAGTCTATCAAACAGATGTGTTCTCATTGTTGAAACAGAAACACATAAAACGCCTTTTTTCTTAACTGCTCTTTCAGAAAACTACTTTATATTTTGGTATCTCATTTTAAATATTACCATCACCACAGTTTACGCGCATATTTACAGAATAGTATCTCTAGCAAAACTGCAATGCTTGTCAATTTTCTGCAAGGAAGTCTTCTTCTATATTGCTGGTTTTATTCCGATGTTCCCATATTGCTAACATCTGTTATACGTCGGCAGAGTCAAGAGACTCCTCTGAGTGAAAGTGTGTTCTACAAACATCTATTATGTTAAACTCCTATAATAAAGCTTGACAAATTCTTATTGTTCTTATTGTCTGAAAACTAACTTGGTAGCTTGTCTTATTTCTTCTAAGAACCCCAACGTTAACATCACTGGCAGCCACTTTCTTGTTCAATCATTTTCTTGAAACAAAAGTCCGAAACTAAGAAACTAAACAACGACCCACTCTACTATCTAACTGTATGTTGCATGATAGCTAACCCCTACAAATGGCATTAGCTATTAAAATGTGTAGAGTCCTTAAACTACATGGAGCCAGACACTGGTGCATTTGATCATGGCCAATCTGCCCCTTTCACTTTATCTGTAAATAATATAATCTTCCTTGACCTATGTGCCGTCAGAGAGTCGGTGCAAAAGTTCTGATAGAAATGTTCTGTTGTTGTAACTAAAATAAATGTGAAGAGGTCATGCAAAATAAATTCCAGATTCTTAGCACATCCGTGCACTACCACAACCTACTTTTATAATGATTAGGGTTCCCAGTTTTATGCTCTCATCTATTCAATCTATATCTACTCAAATGTATTTTTGAGCACCTTATTGCCATTTTATATGAAAATAAATGCGCAGCAGACATTTAGAAATTAAACCTATGCACTTGCCTGCTTATAGATACAAGATCATGACTGTTTTCCGTCACATCACAAGAGGTTATCAGATATCGTGACTAGATCCACTCTTGATTGCATTCATACAACCACTGAAAAGTAGCACAGAGCAGCACTGGAAGGTATCATATCTAATATGGCAGTCTATTTGTGGATGGGTGGTGGATTCCTCTCTGGGGAGAAGCTGTGCCTCTAGTGGAGAAGTTGTGGCTCTAGTGGGCCTGGGGACAGCTCTGCGTTCATGGGAAGGTAAAATGAGTGCCAAAAGACCCCCATCTAAATTAATCAAAGAAAAGCCATTCTACTAAAAGCACTGTATCAAAACAAGCTGTCCATTTCTCAAGAGCATGATTTGGTGTGATAGATGCTATAATCTTTTGTTCTCAATCTGTGGAGTGAAAGAACTGTTCTTGTCCCACCACCCTACTCCAACTCAAAGCAAAAGTTAGACTCGACCCTTTTCCGTCAAAGTGAAATACCAGCCTGCTGCATGTTTCCTCTCTTCTAACAAAACAAGTGAAAACCGTATTTATTTGGTTGCGTTCCCTACATGTGTACAAGATTAAATCTCATAAATTTATAATTGTGTTAAAATGTTCTATCATTTGGAGATCAGAGCTGTGGAGTTCAATCAGTTAATGCAGAACGAGATTGATAAGTACACACCCAGTGTTGGTGAAAATGTAGGATCAAATACAAAAAGACTGAAAAGGTTAAAGGAAAATGAGAAACAATCTCAACCACTTTCTTACAATAAACTATTGCTGTTGTTCACATCTTTTCACCAGGTTAAAGCCATAAGTTGATTTCAATATTAAACAATACCCTATGTTTTTCTTTGCATTCAACCTGGGCGTCTTTCTCTTTACAGTTGCCAATTTTCTGACTTTATCAATGCGACTGTCCCACTCTGCAGAATTTGGCATTTAGCATCTGCCCAGGAGTCTGCACATGCGTAGTAAGTTCTTTATCAAGCGCTATAGTTTGAGCAGTTTGAAGAGGTCATGTGATTAACTTTTACAGCAATATGATCCTAAGAACTATCAGTCATGCCAAAGAAACAACATGCACCAGTAAAAATGCATTCCCCAAAGTAAGTCTTGTAATGGACTCATGCTATTGATTTTTCCAATGCTGATCATCACTGTGTCACCACTGGATTCTCGTAAAAGATACTGTGGGTCACTCAATGATGGTCTGTGCATTAAACAATGCTTGCTCTCTGGGTTCTTATTAAGTCTGGATTTTGACAGTGAGGATGACTAACAGACCTACTGCTAGCACAACCTAAGTACAGTGGTCTTTAGGTCCACCCCATTGCACCATTGGCTTTCTTCGACTAGCATCTTTCAGGCATTGGCTTAAGACTTTATCAATTGTGCCTTGGCTCAGGCCAGTGGAGTATTAATCTCTCACCTAATGCATCTTCTCGCCTCCACTTGAGTGCTTGAAGTGAACTGCATGAGTGTGCAATTTTAGCAATTTTTTTAACTTCTGCTGGCTCCATTCCCTTCGACTCAGAAGAGTACTAATGGTATGGATCTTAGCACATCAGCAGCAGAACTAATGGCTGAGCAAAAGCATGATTTAAGTGTTCACATCACTACAAACATAAGAAGCATTAATTTATATTGTCCTAAACGGCCTGCATGCTCTCGAATCGAAATATGCATAAATAAGGTTAACCCTCTTCACACATGACCTGCTACTTTATCACCATCGACATGTTTAAGCCTCTCTATAAGGTTATAGGAGAGGTTACAAGGGTAAATAAGATGGGCAATATAGGGTCAGTAGTTAATCTCCAATAGCACTCCCAAAGTTCTAATCAAGTATCTCCTCTTTAACACCGCTCAGCATGCAGGCGACCAGGCACGATACCCTATACACAGGAATATTATAAGGTTTTATTGACTAAGCATTGATAATCATATGGCCAAAGACGTAACGATTTACGATCCGTGCAAATAACATGACAAACACAGACAGCCTTGCAGTATACTGTTCCCACACAATGAACATTACCGCAACACTAAACCCAAAGGGCTCCCGAAGCTCAGCCTAGCACAACATTGTGGACCCACGGCGTAAATAATGCGCACTGGCCCTCAACACACACGTCCTCCCACGTCCGATACACACTAGCCCTTCGTGATACACACGCCTCCATCCTCTAACCACACAAGCCGCCCTAGAATGGACCCTTCCACCAGTGAAGCCTTATAAGCCCCTCTTTCCTTGCCTTCCTACCACCTCACAACTGCCTTACCACCGTCATCATAGTGCCCCTAAATCCCACTTCCCCCAAACACTTCGGCCCCACCCAATTACACACACTGCTCCTATTTACTTTGTCGCGCCCAAGACTCACCGATAGTGGAGATGAAGGTAGTATTGAAGGCGTCTTCGCTGAAGCGGAAGAGCAAGCATGTTTTCCCCACCCCGCTGTCCCCTATCAGCAGTAACTTGAACAGATAATCGTAAGTCTTCGCCATCTTCCGCTCACTGCTTGGGGCCGAGGGACGCACAGCGGACTGGGTGGAGCATCCGAGGCACGTGACCCTATTTTTAGCCAACCACTGCCTGTGACTGAGAGACTAGCTGTCGGTTGGGTGGGGTTGTAGGGTCACGTGCATATACGTAACCAATCGTTGTATTTAGCTAAAGAGCAAAGGCAGCGGTAGAGTCTTCCGAAGGACGTCACTGCATGACCAACCAATCAGTGCCTGGAGACAAGGGAGACTAACCTTTGGTGGGCGTAATGCAAAAAACGACGTGTATTGTGACTGTGAGCTAACTAACTAGAAGTTGTCTGGCCCTAAACCGACAACAGTGTTGCTAGGGCGTAAACTACCTCAGCTTATTATTGTAAGAAACTAGAGGTGTCAACATGCTGCTAAACGTCCTCCTTGCAGTACGGGATATGTAGTAGTATATAAGGCGAAAATCGGTAATCTGAAACGAAATCAAAGTCTGCCATTTTGGAGATAAAAGGATCAGAACATTGCGGAACCTAAAATCAACAATACTGATACTGATGGCTACTTTTTTTGAACCTTCAGGTTCATTAGAGGGAGGTGGCGGGGAAGGGGGTTGTTGGGGTGTTACTGTGGTAAATGGAAAGACACTGCTTCAAGTTCCGTTTAGGGTAAGTATTTTTATTTTCTTACCACTTTTCTACCACCAGGTGCAGTATTTGTGGTACAGTGTGGTGACGTGTTATAACTCCACACCTTCTGCTCAAGGAACTCCGCTACATCCAGACCCGCAGCAATGCCGCATGAATCCCTTCCATTGAATTTGCACATTTTATCGGTCTCAAAGTCAGTCCCATTTTTAGTTACTATAACGTTAAGAGCCCCCTCCAACCAAATATCCTTTTTTAAATTTAATAGTATTATATCCACAAATTTGTAATACATCCACTTAAAATAATAATCCATAGCCAAAATCAAATACTTCATTTCTGCTGGCAAAATCGCATATGGCCCTGAGGAATCCAAACCAATTTTTGTTCCCAGACAGCTTCAGGAAATTGAGTAGGATGCAATGGTGTCTGCACAGTCTTCCAGTATTTATCCAACAGCAAGCACTCAGTATAGTTATCTATCCTCCTAAGTTGAGCATCTATGGCACGCCACCAATAGTACTGTTTCACTTTCATACTTGTCTTAGTAACCCCCATGTGCCCTTGACGCACCACCCTTATGATAGACTCCCGCAAATCTGCAGGGGGATTTAATCGAACACCTCTCACCACTGTGTCATCTTTCACCGATAACTCATCAACTACTTGTGCAAAATTCCTCAAGTCCCCATTCAAACATCTAATTTCTGGCCATTTATGCGTAGTATACTCTATTACTTTAGCCAGAGTGGCATCTTTTCTAGACGCCTCCCGCCAATTACTTTCCAACATAACAGAACTACATTCTGCAACAGCATCCACCACACTACACATTCCACATAATCCTCAACAAGATCCTCCTCATCGTCCTTTTCCATCAGCATTCTGGATAAGCAATCAGCCCAGAAATGTTTCCCTCCTGCAATGAGCCTTATCTCGAAATTGGACTCTTGTAACCTTGACAGCAGTCTAGTGAGTCTGGCTGACATGTTATTTCTATTTACCTTACTAAAGATGAAAGTTAAAGGCTTGTGATCTATATATATCTCAATCTTGCGGCCCCAAATATAAATTTTGAATTTCTGCGTTGCCCATACGCAAGCCAGTGCCTCACGCTCAATTGTACTGTACTGACATTTGAACTAATTCAATGATCTCGATGCAAACGCTACCGTTTGCTCTCTACCTTCCACTCTCTGGCTGAGCACCGCCCCCAAACCATGCATTCTCGCATCCACCATTATAATCGAGGTACAGACTTCCCAAAAAGCATGAAGAGCTTGAGTGTACATAATTAGCTCTTTCACCTACTCGTACACCACTTCAAGCTCCTCAGACCAGTTAAACTTTTGTCCCTTTTTTTAGCAGTGCACGTAAGGTCTCCACTTTTTGCGCGTAATTCACTACAAATCCAGCATAATATTCTGCTAACCCCTAAAATGAGCGGAGAGTACCCCTTGGTGCTTTTGCCTCCTTTTCTAGCTCTAATCACAAAATTACTTAGGTCTGATGCCCACCTCTGACACGGTGTGTCCCAAATTCTCCAACTCTCTCACCGCAAATTTACATTTGTTAGCCCCTACAGTCCTCCCTCGTTCACACAGCATGGATAAAACCTTCCTCAATAACTTGTTATGCTCTTCCAAACTCTGCTAAAAAATCAAGCTATCATCCAAATATGTCTGCACTCCCTTTGTGTCACAAAATAGCGAGCCCATGAGCCTCTGAAACACACTGGCCGCTAAGGCCAGTCCGAATGGAAGTCTCAGGAATTTATACGCCCAAAAGGTGTTACGAACATCGTCAACTTTTGAAAGTCCTTTAATAGCGGCACCTGATGATAGGCTGATCTTAGATCTATCAAGGAGAACCACTTAGTCCCCCCAATGTTCGCTAAAAGTTCCTAAATCCTAGGCAGGGGGTGGCAGTCCACGACAATATTTGTTTTGAGGCCACGAAGGTCCGCGCACAGTCTAATTTCTCCTGTTTTTTTTTGAGCCATCACAATATGTGCCATCCACTGCAATTAATTGGTAGGTTGAATAATGCCCTTTGTAGTGTGGCCTTTAATTCCCCCCTTACACACTCATAGGAACAGGTCATTCCTTGTGTGCCACTAGATGCGCATTCGGCAACAGCTTAAGTCTGTGTTCCACTTCCTTCACTAGACCTACTTGTTCGCTAAATACCTTATTAAATTCTGCTAACAGTTCTTTAACAACCTTTTCTGTTTTATCCACATTACACACAGATACCTCACGTACCCTTATAGGTTCCTTATCACCTGGTACCAAATGCAGTCCCATCCTTGCCAGGTCTATCCAACCAACTATATTCTTCCCCTTGACTGCCACATATACTTTTGTAACGATCTCTCTGCCAAGCACTTGTATATTGGCTACAAAACACCCCACCATCTCAATTCCCCCGAAAGCTTTTAGGTTTACATCTGTTTTCAGCAGAGCAAAATCTTTTCCCCAATTTTCATAAAATGTGGATTCTCTAACTATCGTTATGGGCGACCCTGAGTCCGTCATCACTTGCATCTCCATGTTATCAATCGTAGCTACACATAATGAACCTTTCACCTATATAGGCTTCACGTCACTATCCAATGTTAACACCACATTGTTCAAGGACTCTGCACACATGTCCATTTCCACATCCACACTGTTCACTTTCAACAGCTTATTATTTCCCTGGCACACCTTCTGGAAATGCACAATTTTCTTACAATTCAAACATCCTTTACCTTTAGGCCGGGCACCCAGTAAAATTGCTTAGATGAGATTTTGAAATGCATCTATAACAAACCTGGGGCCTCCATTTTGCAACATCATTTGCGACTTATCCTTTGTGCCTACCGTATATTACCCTTCTTCATTGTTCTCCTCCCGAGGAGAAACCATATTAACCCTAGAAACCATTTTCAACTGCATTGCCTTTGTTGATATTATAGATCTTTCAGTACTTGTTTCTCACTCGATCACTTCTATTAGAGAAGGATTTTTAAAACTCAGCAACCTTTCTTTGATTTTGCGGGAAGAACAATTAAACACAAATTGGTCCCTAATGTAGTCATCAGCCAAGGGACCGAATCCACAAGTGGTTGCCAATACTCTCAATGCCGATATATATTCTTCCACCTTTTCTTCCTCCAATTGTTTACACTTGTAAAAGTTATGTCGCTCCAGCTTAGCATTAGGGGTATCCGAAAACTGTTTCTTAAGTCTGGCGATTGCTTTACAAATATACATTCCACTGTTTGTCCCCTGCCTGACCCTGGGGGGGGGGGGGGGGTATTGGAGGTAAACTGTCGAAAATGTGTTGTGCTGTTTGACCATTGTTTTATTGAAAATTAATTTAGGAGATTGTGTTTTTAATTTTAGGTGCGGCTTGTAGGGTTTATAGGGGTAAAGGGTGGGAAGTAATTTATGTTTAATCAATTGTTAGTTAATTTATATAAACTAATTAATTGATGATTGATTATAGTAATTGTGTGATTTTGTTTTAGGTGTGGGTTGTGGGATTTATGTGGTAAGGGGGGAAAGTAATTTATTTTTAATTAATTAATAATTAGTTCTTAATTAATATTAATGAATTGATAGAAAATTAATTACGGAAATTGTGTAATTAATTTTAGGTACAGGTTGTGGGCTTTATAGAGGTAAAGGGTGGGAAGTAATTTATGTTTGATTAATAATTAGTTGTTAATGTATATGAACTAATTCATTGGTAATTAACTATGGTAATTGTGTGGTTTTTTTAGGTGAGGGTTGTGGAGTTTATGGAGTAAAGGGTAGGACGTAATTTATGTTTAAGTAATTGATAATTAGATGTTAACTAATTAATTAATCAATAGAAAATTAAATATGGAATTGTAATTAATTGTAGGTGTGGGTTGTGGGGTTTATAGGTGTAAAGAATGGGAAGTAACTATTGTTTAATTAAAAATTAGTTTATCATTATTAATTATTTAATTTATAGTTATTTATTTATATTATTTTGTGTGTGGTTTTTATTGTAATAGGGGTACAGTGTGGGGAGTACATTAATTTTACTTACTTTATAATTAGTTGTTAAATACTATTCGTTTTTTAATTGAAAATAAGTTTTAATTGTGTAATACTTTTTTAGACCATTTAATTTTAGCTGTGAGTTGCGGGGATTATAGGGGTAAAGTGTGTGAAGTAAAGCATTTTTTATGAGTTTTAATTTGTTTTTAATTAATAATATTTCTTTAATTGTAATTAATTATGTTAGTTGAGGAAGTACATTTCTTTTAAATTTAGATCTGGGTTGTGAATTGTGTGGTGTTATAGGGTAGGAAATAAAAAAAGTAAATTTATGTAATAATTAATGTTTTTGTTTCGAAATAATTGTTAATTAAAAATATTTATTTGTTTGGAAATTATTTTTTATTTTATTTAATATAATATCTGTAGGTATTTGTAATATGTATTTAACATAATAATATGTTTATTGTTAACATTTTGTTTGTTTTTGAAAATATCAATTGTTACTCCTCTGCAATCCAACACTTTCCCTACTGTTGCACTCACTGGAGTGGGAATAGTAATTGTTACCCCTCCGCTATCCACCACTTACCCTACTTTTGCAATTATTGGAGTGGGAATAGTACATTTTATCCCAACACTATCCAACACTCCTCTACTGTTGCATTCACTGGAGTGGGAATAGTAATTTTTACCCCTCTGCTATCCAATACTTTCCCTACTGTTGCAATAACTGGAGTGCAAATAGTAATTTTTACCCCTCCGCTGTCCAGCATTTTCTCTACTGTTGCACTCACTGGAGTGGGAATAGTAATTTTTACCCCTCCGCTGTCCGGCATTTTCTCTACTGTTGCACTCGTTGGAGTGGGAATAGTAATTTTTACCCTGCCGCTGTCCAACACTTTCCCTACTGTTGCACTCACTGGAGTGGGAATATTAATTTTTACCCCTCCGCTGTCCAACACTTTCCCTACTGTTGCACTCACTGGAGTGGGAATAGTTAATTTTACCCCTCCGTTGTCCAACACTTTCCCTACTGTTGCACTCACTGGAGTGGGAATTTAAAGTTTGAAGATTTTTAAATAGTTTAATGTTTTAATTTATAATAGAATGTCTTTTTCAATTAGATTTTATGTTATTGGTACAGACACACACATATATATGCAGTATTCGAAGTTGATAAAAAAGTTGAGCAGTAATCATGAAGTCTTTGTCACAAAATCAGACAAAGGGGAAAACATAGTAATATGGCCACAAAAAGATTACGTGCTAGAAGCTCACAGGCACCTAGATGATCTGAATTGTTATGAGAAGACAAACATCAAGCAATATAATCTGACAAAGGACATTTAAAAAAAGATGTTCTGTGAATGGAAACGGGAAGGAATTATTTCCCCAGAGGAGTACAAATCTCTATATGTGGAACATCCGGTTTTACCTAGACTTTATTTTATCCCCAAGGTTCATAAGAACATTACCCCCATTCCAGGAAGACCAATTATATCAGCAATCGGTAGCATGGGCGAGAAAGCTATGCAATATATAGATTATGTTCTTCAGGACCTTGTGAAACAGCTTCCCACATACGTGAAGGACACTGGGGATTTTTTGACAAAATTACAAGATATAGAATGGGCAGAAAACGTGATGTTCATCACATTAGATATCGAATCCTTGTATACAAGTATAGAGCACAATACAGGATTGAATGCAACACAGTACTTTTTAAACACAAGGCCAATGAAATGTTATAATCATAACACAATGCTTTTAAAATTGATCTCTTGGTGTCTTAACAATAACTTTTTCACCTTCGGTAATGATGTCTATCTGCAAAAGCGAGGTGTGGTGATGGGAGCCTGTTTCTCCCCCAGTTATGCATATTTGCTTGTAGGATGGTGGGAGGAGCAGGTTCTCAAACCCATACTTCGCGACAAATATGCCGGCCTTGTTTTAAACTGGTTGAGGTATATAGATGATGTTTTTATTGTATGGAAGGGGGATGAGAGACAGGCTGATGAATTCATCAACTGTATTAATGAGAAAACTGCTAATTTGAAATTTACCTCACATATAAGTAGGGGATCCATTGAATTTTTAGATGTGCGAGTGTATGTAAAAGAAGGGAAGCTGGCAACCACCTTATATAGAAATGGAGAACTTCTACGCATAAAAAGAATCTGCAGTACACAGGAAGATCTTGAAAAGTGTACAGAAGAAGCGTTAAGCAGATTCAAACAAAGAGGGTACAACGATAAAGTCCTAGTGGAAACAGAAAGAAAAAAATGAGGGAAAGAACCAGGGACTCTCTATTTTCCAAAAACAGCACAAAAAGAGAAGGTGTTGATGATGATAATGCCCCCAGACTTATCACCACCTACAATAAACAGGAAAGGAAGATTCGCTCTATTATCAAACACAATTGGCCAATTGTGTTAACAGATGCGGTTTTGACTCCGAGGCTCCCTGCACAACCTGTTATTACATTCAGAAAAGGCCCCTCTATGTGCACACAGATTACGAAGAGCAGCCCAGAATTGTCTAAAGCCACTATGTGGCTGCAACATAAACTGGGTTTTACCAAATGCTCTTCCTGTAGGGCTTGCAGATTCAGGGAAAACACAACTCATTACACCACTCCATTCATCCCGGATAGCATTGCTATCTAGGGCAAATTTAACTGCAGAACGGAGTATGCCGTGTACATTCTGGCATGCACCTGCAGTTTAAGGTACGTGGGGAGTACCAAGCTGCAGGTGCATGTCCGAATTCTGCAACACCTACGAGCCATCGTGAATAATGACACTACTTATCCGGTTGCTCGCCACTTCAAACAGATGCATGATAATAATCTAAACTGTTTGAAATACTTTGTGGTGGCAGTGGTCCCCAAGTTACGAAGAGGTGGCGACGGGGAAAGAAAATTGAGGCAGATGGAATCTCGTATGATTTTGGAGCTAGACAGTAAGTTCCCAAATGGATTAAATAATACTGAGGACTTACATTATTTTTTATAACCACAATCCGGTATACATATAAAAAACATATGTGTAAAGAGTAGGGTGGCATAGTGTACAAGTGACAGAGAATTGACAAATTTTTATACATAGGGTGAGGATTATAACCAGGAATGTAACAGTTGCCTTTGCAGTGGCGAGTCTCAAATTCCAGCAGGGACCGCGCTAGATCTGTGTGTATATGTATATGTATATATATATATATATATATATATATATATATATGTATATATATATATATATATATACCACCATAAAAGCCATATTAAAAAAATTAATTATATATATATATATCAAAGTCAAACTCTTCTACCTCTTCCAAGTCAGCCAAGCAAAAAAGGAGAAAGCATAAGAAGAAAAAAGAAAACTTCACATCTCATCACTACACTTGCTCCCGAGATTGAGTCCAGTCGACGCTGTCCACCTCAAACAGATCCATCGTCATAGCCAGGGTTGGTGGACATTACTTTATGCAAGGACAATCTGCCAGTAGCACCACAACCTCCTCCGGAACATGCTCCAACTTCTGTTCCAGCTCCCTTGCCTTTCGCTTCCCTGGCACCTATCCCTCTTACCCGGGGATTTCGGCACCAGGAGCCAACACTATTTAGATGGTTGCGGTTGACCGTTTTTTGCCGGTGATGTATAGGTGAGTCTTATGGATATGCCATTTGATGGTTGTTGCCTGTTAGCCGACAGAGCCAACTCAGCCATGGAGAAGTTCAAGGCGGGCAAAGGATCCTCAACCCAAGACTTGGCTCGGGTGTTTTTAGAAGATGAGATGGTGTTTCTCAACTTGTAGGACAAGTATTTTCACAGACCAATCCTGCAGTTGTACAGGAGCTACCCCCGGTTCATCCACTGCCAGTTTGTAGTTCTAATGTTTGGATTGATATTGGCACCCAGGGACTTGATCAGGGTAACAGCAGTGATCGTGGTGCATCCACAAGGTTTGAGAACCTTTGTGTTCCTATACCTCAACTATTGGCTGCTAAAGGGGGGGTTACCACCACTAGTGCAGGACAACCTGAAGGATACAGCATCCCTGCTGTTCAGCTTGGGTTTTTTCCATCAGCTTACCTACCTGCCAGCGTCTCCTGTTCATACGGACAGTACTATACTGAAAGGAAGCCAACACTCCACAGTAAGGTAAAATGAATTTGTTCAAGCTGATATATGTCTAACAGAACAATGAGCACAGAGCAAACTGTTCTCAGTACTTCCAACATTCTAGAACTCTTTTTAAAGCAAAAGCAATACACAAAGAATTATAAATAGCAGATGCACATATTTGCATAACAAGAACCCAACACACCTCCATCATTTACACACAACAATTATACACATTCCCGCAAATAAAAAAACAGAAGACAGTGCTACTCAAAATCTTAAAATCTCCTTGAACGAACACTCTTTCTCTGCAATCTTCATGTTATCAACCGATTAGTATCATTTGTAAGAGTTCTATGCACCAAACTCCTTGGAGAAATCTCTTTCCGGTCTCTACTCGTTACCGAGGAATCAGTTTCACTATATTTTGTTTCCAGCTCTCTTCTATTCACCACATTATCAAAGTGATGGCAGATGACATCACACACAACAACCTATCTTTGTTCCACCATCCTCCATCATCCAATTTTACCGTACCGGTTCTTACTTCAGACACCTTTTTGGGGCCATAAGCTTGCCACCTGCCTTCGACCAAACACCTGGCATTTTCACTCATGAGATCTCTAACTGCAACATGCACACAGCGAGTATTGGCATCAATACTTGCTGGCTGAACCAGGTTCCCTTTTCCCTTCCACAGCTTGCACTACATCTTATGAGTGATCTATGATTTAGCCATAACCTGTTTAGTTTAATACCTGGTAGACTTACTCTCTAAAGAACAAAAGGCGACACACTATTGTCAGCACTGGGTGTGGCGCGCAAAGCCCATTATATTTTTGTTTAGTTCTACAGACAAGTCCACATCATTCGGAAGATATAATTGGATATTTTCCATAATTGCCCTATTCATTCCACCAAACTATTTCTGCGGGAATGGTACACTGAAGTGGTACCATGCCTAATTCCAAGTTCAGCAAGCAAATTTCCAAATTCAGGCAACAAAAATTACTAACCATTGTCCAGCAATATCTCATCAGATATGCAAAAACTATTAATCGTGACTCAAGAGAAAATACAATAAAAAATTGTTACATATGATACAGTGTTTCTCCATGCAACTGTATGTAACAGACTGGGAAGTAAAGTACAAATAATACTAACAATGTAATCACGGTGTACAAATCACTGAAGTACATGCAGTAACATTTGATTGGATATTCCATCATAGCAGAATGCACATGTAGGTTAGGGGTGTTCTCATCTCCGATTGATATGCATCATGATATGCATCATGTAGAAAACATCAAGTAACCATGATGAGGTGGGTGTGCAGATCATGTCACACTGGGTGGATTTGAATAAAGTAGAAAGATCGTGTTGGTGGTTTAAATAAAAAAAGGTACCGTGGTTGGACTTGGCCCTTCCTGCAGGGTTATCCCAATTTTTTTTGCCTTCCTCCTATTTTTTTGTTGAATTTGTTTTTGTTAGCCACGGGATTCTGTGCACTTTACCACTGTTGACCAGTGCTAAAGTGCTTGTGCTCTCCCCTTAAAACATGGTAACACTGGCTTATAACCATTTGGAATATATATTTTACTTATACGTCCCTAGTAGAGTGGCACTACATGTGCCCAGCGCCTGTAAATTAAATGCTGCTAGTGGGCCTGCAGCACCTATTGTGTCACCCACTTAAGTGGCCCTTTAAACATATCTCAAACCTGCAGAGCCTGTGTGTGCAGTTTTAAACTGTCAGTTTGTCCTGGCAAAATAAACCTTTTTATACATATAAATCACCCCTAGGGTAGGCCCTGGACAGCTCAGAGAACAGGGTGCAGTGCATTTAAAAAGTTGGACATGTACTTTTAAGGTTTACGTGTCCCCGTAGTGAAAAACTTTTAAATTCGTTTTTCACTACCTTTCCCATAGGATTACATTAGAGTTGCCTTATTACTTTTTGTAACTGTAATTTCCGAATCGGAAGAGATAACTGGTTCATGTTTGGTGTCTCTAGACTCCTAATTTAAAATCCTAACTTATGGTGAAGTTGAATTTTAAATTGAAATTTTGAAAAAAAACATTTTGAAAGTTGGCATTTTCTTGCCTTAGCCATTTGGTGCTTGCAGCCTGTCTCTTGTAGCATTATTGTGTGTAGTTCACAATTGGGCTTTGTGTATTCCTCCTAGACAGCAACACACAATGGGAGCTTGGATGTGACTGGATGGGCCATCAATGGAAGGATGGTAAAGAGGAGCTGGGCACAGCCCCAACAATCTTGAATAGGCTGTGTCCAGTCTTCACGTAAATGGCTGCATACCCTCTATAGTTAGTCTGGAGCCAGAGTAGAGAAGGCAGGGTGTCTGTGCACTTCAAAGGTATACCTCTAGACGTTTCTCACCAGTTCAAAGGCACAACTGTGTATAAAAGAACGACCTCAGACACCACCACCTCAGGTCACTTCCGGACCAGTGGATACTCTTCCAGGTAGAAGGTCTGCGGTGCTGCTAAAAGAACTGCCACTATGCTGGAATGCTGCTTTACAAGGAACTGCTGTCCTGCTGTGCTGGGCTGCTGCCATCTGCCCTCTTGCCTGGGAAAGAAGAACAAGACCTGCAATTTCATTTTGAACCTAGGACCCCAAGGGTGAGTGACTCTAAGGGCTGAGCTGCTGGCCTCCTGATCTGAGCCTCAGGGACATAAAACGCTCCCCAACAGCTCCTGGACCCATCTGCAGGAAGTTCCTGACCCCCAAGTGCTGCTTCTCAAGTCCTGAACCCTTGGTGTTGCTCTCGAGCTCTTGAATTCAAGCTTTTGGGCTGTTCGCAACTGCATACAGGCCTATTTTTCATCAGAAGCACGCCGCACGCACCGAAAATCAGCGTGACCCACCGCTGGCCCGCCTCTTCGCACAGCAGCATCGACAGCCCACAGGGGACTGCCAACCAGAACCTCCAGCCCACTTGTCTGCAACTCCCGGTATGCTCTTTGCACCACGCTGGCTGCCTCCTACAACACTCTCCTTGCTCCTCGCAGCCTTCTCCAATGTGAACAGGATTCTTGGCACCACACTTGAGAAGGTAAACCTTCACCGGGACTAATTTGGGACTGTATATGGCTCCTGCTCCATTACAGTCAGCCTGAACTTTTGACTTTGACCCAGTCCAGTACAACCAGACAGCCGCGGTAGGAGCATTGTCTTTTTACGCAGTATATTGCAGTTTATTCTTTAAAAAGTCATAACTCCGGTTCTACTGATTGTCATTTTGGTCTTGTTTTATTTAATAAATCAAGCTCTAGTTTTATAACCTGGTGTGAGAACCTTTTGTGTGGTGTTTTCACTGTTTTCCTATTTGAAGTGTTGCACAAATACTTGACACTTTGCCTCCAAGTTAAGCTTGAATTCTCTGTGCCAAGCTACCAGGGGCGAGCACAGGTTAATTTGAACTTTTCTTGTGCCTTACCGTTACTGCGATTATGGTTGCTGCTTGACCAGGACTCACACCTCAGTCAACCAGTAACCCACTTTCTAACAACCTTGATAACTGACACATTTTTCCAAATGCTCGTTTCCACAGTGAGTTTTGACCAGTTAAAAGATGGCATCACGCACATTTGACGCTTAGCGTATGATGTGTTGCTAAATGCATGCCTGATTCGAAAATGGAACCGTAGACATCAACGTACTTACAAGATGTTGATGCTGAAGTCAGAGATGATGTGACAAGTGCCCCCTCCTTGCTGAAATCATTATTAGGCTGGGAATAAGTTTAGCATGCAGTGCGAATCGGAATGGGGTTCAGCTCAGCAATCATCAGTGTCTCGAACTGGGCTGACAGTTTCTCGGACTTAGATGACATAAGAGTAAATAAAGGAATGGCAGTCACCACCCTTGAAATTAGCAGGAAATCCACTGAGCTGGATTTCATCACAGGATAAGCATGGTTAGATTCTTTTGGCAGTTTGTGGCCAATTGAAAGGTATACGACACTCCAAAGTAAGGTAAAATGGAGTTTAATTGCTTCAAGCTAATATACATCCAGTAACGCCTGGAGCACAGAAGAAACACTCCAGAACTCCTTTCAAAGCAATACACACAAAAAAATCTAAACAACAGGTGCACATGCATGTATTTAAAACAAATGTTTTCATTTAATTATTGAGTTTCCAGACAAAAAAAAATGCAAACAGTTACAATTGCAATAAAGGAAAGAAACAATAAAAATAATGCTGTCACAGTATACGTATATCTGATGCAGGGGAACTTCCTGCAAATTAGTGTACAGAGGCATAGTACCTTTACAGTAGAGGGGGGAGGGGGTGCGAACAGCCCCTTGGAGATCATTTACAATCGTGTCTGGAGTGTTCTGATAAAATACAGGGTTACACTGTGTGAAGACCAATTCCGAGGTAGGGCCCAGTGGCGACTCAGCTACCTTGTACCTAGCCAGTACTTGGAAACATATCTCAGATGGAGAAATCGATATTGCCTCGCTACTGCCCCATGACGCATCCCCGCAGTGAGAGGGAGGAGTTATTACCTCTGTGCTCCCATTTACTCCTTACCCGCTATACAATCCTGGTATAGACTCCAGAAATTCTTGGAGCGGCATTTGGGGGGTGGGGGGTGGTGATTCACTATATAACTCTGACTGTGTATTACAGTACAGCATGTCCCGGGACCAGTGCTTTAAATGGGCCGGTACTCAGCGGTACTGAGTTCTGGCACTTGAGTACCGGAACTTCTCTTTATCCAAAGAGAGTACCGGTACTCATGGAGCCATAAACCAAGCTCAGTGAAATTGGCATTAACAAAAAGAAGCGCCTCACAGCTGACAACGGTTGGTCCCTTTTTTCGTGAAGCACTCTGATCGAGTGCTAATCTTTCCTCATAATGTGCTAATTGAGTGGCGGTCCGTAGGCATTCATTCTGGGCTGGCAGGAAGTTTGGGAGGGGCCCGAGTCACACTATGATTACTGGCACAGTGTCCACAGTAGGTGTGTAGGCAGGGCAGGCATATCTCCTGACTCTAGGAAAATCAAAGAGAAGGCTTCCTGCTGGCACAGCAGAGTACAGCAGCACTTGTTTGGAGCAAGATCTAAGAGGAAGGTGGTGACAGTGACGCTGTAGCACAGCACGTGGGAATCAAGGTTTAGTAATGTGGCCAACGGCTAATATAAGTGCTTCTAAAACACATGTACTAAATGCCCTGGGTGCGTGCACAAATATCCCTGTGTGTGTTTTTCCATGAGTGAGTGTTGTCTGCAGTGTCCAGCACTGCAGATATATAGTTTGAAGCCCGACAAGCCCTGTATTACCACACTCTGCCCATGAAGCTCATGTGAAAAGGTGCGCTTGTAGCTAATGCAAGGCCACTCTCTCTTCAGTGCAGATCTACTTTCTCAACAGTGTTTCAACACAATTGTATTTTGTTTTTTACAGGCCGTTTTGAGTTAATGGAGGGGCTCTGGGAAGGGGAGAGGTGGGTGAACCAACAAATTAACAAGGCAAGCCCTGTCAGAGCCAAACCAGGTAGTCTGGCTTGGCCTTAAAAGCTCATACATAAGTCGAACCCTGAAAACATTACCATTGAAATAAAAGTGTATTTGTTTCACGTCAAATCATTTCACCTTGGTGTATAAGCTTATATCACAGCATTGAGAGGAGTTTGTGCTCCCACCATGATGACAATGCCATTAGTGATCTAGGAAACAAGTCACTATTCAGGTTTATATTGTATATGGCCTATTTTCATTTAATGAATTTAGCAACATTATAGTGTTTTCAATCTAACACAAGATGTGATTGTGCAGCACACATCTGGAACTTGTGCATTTGAATATGGATTGATCCCAGAATTTCTTTTATCACATTGTGCAATTAAGCCTCTAGATGGCTTCATCTTTCTTTCTCTCCTGTATTGCAATTAAGGTCACTATTTTGTCTTTATACTTTGTACATGAGATTAGAGTTCGGTTAGCAAGCACATGCACTATCACAGTTCAGTTCATTTTTGGCTTGAGGGTGCAAGAGAACCTGGAACAGAGCTAGACCCAGGCATCCTAGCTCAAGCTTTCAGCAGCTTGCCCGACTCCTGAAAGAGGGAATCAAACTTTACAGCAGGGAATGAGCTTTGAGGCAAAGCTCTGCCGCCTAGGAGGGGCTGGGTGATGTCTGCTAAGTGGCAATGAGATAAGAGGGTTAACCATAATTAAATCTTTACCAAAAATGTTAAGGAAAATATCTTGTGCAAGTCATGTGTGATCTACATGTTGCACCATGAGAAGCCCACTTGCTTTTGTTTCATTATGCACATCTGCACACCAATTAAATCTCAATCACATTAAATGTGTGCCCCTGGCCGGATCCCTTTGCACTGCCCATAGCCCCCCCTCCAAAGTCCCAACCCCCCAAAGGCCCGCCCCCGAAAGGCCTGCTCTCTAGTCCACATCTCAATTGGGTGAGTACCTGCACTTATGTTTTTTCCATTTAAAGCACTGCCCGGGACCATTGTGCCATGGTGGGAGGGGGTGTCCTCTGGCCCAATGTATTGCTACCACCCGTTTAACTATTAATAATCCCATCTCTACAAGCCGCCTTACACCTTTACGTATGTTTTTGGTAAAGCTCAGTAGAGCCAACAATGGGTCCGGATGCAGGGGCTCCCCGATAATGTCGCTAAGTTTCTGAAAAATAGCAATCCAAAAGTTGGCTAAATCTGAACACAGCCATGCCATGTGGATAAACCCTGCTGGCTCATACCACATTTCTCACATTTCGCTGTGTCTCGAAATCTGTATTTATGTAGACGGAATGGGGTATAATATAGTCTATTTATAAATTTGAAGTGAATAAGACGATGTCGCCTGTTTAGTGAAAAGCGGCGTGTGGCTTCACAGCAATAACGCCAGGTGTCATCTTCTATTACTAAATCTAAATCAGTTTGCCAGCCTAGCCTGGCTGTAGTAAAGTGGTTCTTCCTGTAGTCCTGAGCTAGGGAGTAAATACTGGAAATTACCTTCCGGGGGGATTCTGCCCGCAACAGGAGGGAGAAGGGGGCCACCTCGGGTGGTTAGATCAGTTCATCACCCAATATTTAGCATAGCGCATATGTAACCCTATAGTAATGAAACATAACTAATGGAGTGACCTCCTGACCAGCCGAGACCAAGTCTTCCCATCCCCGCCCCACGCCGTCCTCAAAGAGATAGGTGCACATGCATGTATAACAAGAACTCAGCATAGACGCAACATATTTATGGGCTTCCCTGTTCCCCAAAGAATCCAGGACATAAGGGATAAGATTTGGATGTTTCGAGCGTGAGCTCTAGTTTCAATAATGACAGATCTTTGTCTGCTAGGTCTACTGGCTTCTGCTGGTCACACGCTTTCCAGTCGTGCCTAGGTTTTCAGCAATTCGAACAGGGCGAAAAACCTTTCAGATGTCATCAGAATTCCCCTGGATACGGCAACAAACTTGCTCTGGCGGACGGTAGAGTAGAAGCTGTCATTTGCACACCACCAGCAACCACAGTAGTGATGAAAACATTCAGCTCAGCTTGTGTTGTGCATCCGGAGAAACTGGAGATCAGGCATCTGGTCTCCAGAACAGCAGGTTCATCACATCAGCTGGTTCGAGCTGCAGATGATTAGCCTGTTCCTTAAAGCTTTACTGCCTTTCCTATATGGCTGATCTGTCCATATCTTTACAGACAAAATGACCGCTACGTGGTATGTGAAAAATTGAACAGGCGTGGGGTCTTCTCTGCCATGAAGCTCTATGGCTCTGGGCGCACATGCATGGGGTCTGGCTGGTCATACACCATCTGGCTGGCTCTCTGAACACCAGAGCTGACAGCCTGAGTCAATACCATCTTGCCAAATATGCGTGGCATATGTATGTGGTATTTTATAGAGTGGACCTAGCTGATAAGGCAGCAGGGTACTGTACAGGGTTATTGGCAATCATATAGTCAATGAGTGATAGGAGCTGTAGCCGGTTAATGGATTGTTACTGCATTGTGAAGTAATGTTGCTTTATATAGATGTGTCTTCAGCGCTTACCTAAATTAGGGCAGGGTTGGGGTGGTCCTTCTGGATATCGATGCATCGGTGGATAGGCCTTCTGCTTTGTTGTTATCTTTTTCTTTGGCATCCTCAGCTGGAGGTGGTTCAAACCATCTTTGCCATGTGGGTCAATTTTCAGATGGATCTCTTTGCCACACAGAAGAATGTGCACTGCCCTTAGTTCTTTTCCCTCCAGTTTCGCAGTATGCATTTTCCTGTACCCTCAATGCCTCAAGTGTTGAGAAAATTGCACCAAGACCCAGGCTCAAATTGTAAAATTGCCCCAAATGGGTCAGTGAGTGTAATGCCTATCTTCTGGCACTCTCCATGTATCCTCCGCTCTAGCTACCTCTCAGGGTGCAACTCCTATCTCAGTTGGAGGGGTAGGTTCTGCATCCCAAACTCCTCAGCCTCCACATTTATGCCTGTAGAGTGAGTGGGGACACCTGACCTCCGTTTGTCACCCGCTGGAGATAGCATGATCCTATCAGCTCATCGCCCGTCCACAAACTTGGCTCACATCAAACGTTGGAATAATTTTGTTGCCTGGTGTGCAAGTGAGCATGTAGCTCCCTTTAAGGCACAGTTGTCAGATGTGGTATGTTATCCCCTCCTCTAGCCTTGCAAGGAAGAACAGTGGACTCTGTTAATGATTAATTTGCAGCCCCTTTGGTATTTATTTGTCTTCTGGATCTGCCATCTTTGTTTAAGTCCAAAACGGTTTTAAGGTTTATTGGAAGGGCATACATAAATGTTTCCTCCTTCACCTTTTGTTATGACCCAGTCGGAGCTCAATTTGATTCTAACATTCTTGATGGCAACCTCAACTTATTTGCCAGTTTGGACTGTTGACTCTTAAAACTGTGTTCCTGGTGGCTGTGACTTCAGCACAACGTGTCATAGAGCTGCAAGCTCTGTGTGTGTGTGTCAATCCTACACCTGTTTTTTCAAGGACACACTGGTCCTGAGGACTACAGCGGCCCACGGTGGTGAGCCCTTTCCATATGGGGTAGTCTATTGCTATTCCCACTTTTTAACCTCTGGACCATTGCACGAAAGGGGAGAGAGATTATGATGGCTGAATCCCCATAGGGTACTACATTTTTACACCAACCAGACAAAAGAGTTCAGATCTGATGACCAGCTCTTCGTAGGGTGTGTAAGCAGTATGAAGGGCAAGGCAGTCCAGAAGAGGACTTTGAAGAACAGGCCTTTGTCACAACAGATCATCCTCTGCATTAAAATCTGTTTTGCCCTTGCTATGAAGGAACCATCCAACCAGACGGAATTCTTGCTAATTTCACTCATTGGCCAGTGCCAAGGCTTCAACCTTGGCACTGGCTAGATGAGTTCCACTGAGATTTGCTTAGTGATGACATGGGCTTCCTCTTACAATTATGCAAAGCACTTTTGCTTAGATTTGGAAGTAGGAACAGATGGCCATTTCACCCATTTCATGCTGCAGGATTTACAAGTCTGGCTGCTCCATCAAATCCACCACCTAGCAGAGGGTGCTGCTACGGTATCTCGTGAAACGTTGATGAATGTGCATGTAGAAGAATCCATCAGAATAAATAGTTACTTACCTTTGGTAATGGTCATTCTGATGGATACTCTACCTGAAGATTCCTCATCGATCCCCATTCACCTCATCATTCTGAAAATAGACCTCTTAAATGTAATAAGGTTCCAACTTGGTTCTGTTGCACTGTGCATTCACACCTGATCTGTTCCTTGTCTCTGCCTCTTTTCGGGCTCAGAAAAAAAGGACGTGGAAGTGATGTAATGGCAATGGGGTGGCACTATATTGCTTCACTGATGTCACACCTGCACTACATCCAGCGCCGAAAGGAACCAACACCACTTACTGGTGCAGGAGAGCTATTGCAAAGTTACTTGATCCAGTGTGATTCCTAGTGATATTCAAAATGGTGAGGAATCTGCAGGGAACTACAGTAAACCGGAAAGCTTGCTACCAAAGGTAAGTAGCTTTTTTTTTTTAATATAATGTCATTTCACTTATAAACCTTATGACATCCTATTCAACATCAAAAATTAACTTAGGGGATATGCCGTACTATTTCTTTAAAATAAGAGTTTCCTCCTGTACAAAATATGGCTATTTTGAATGGTCTGCCTGCAGGTTTAAAACCTTCAATCTACAGTTGACATTTAACTTTCTATGCTATTGGTATTTTTCCTGCACTATGTACTGTAGCCTTCGTGGAAACATAAATATACCGTTTGGTGGATAGACAGTTTTACTGTGTTTTAGGGGTCAGAGCACACCAGGACTGTATGTTAGTGCCCCAGCGTGCAATATTAAGAAAACAATACCAGTCAGTAAGAAATGGTGGTGGTCAAGCAAAAAGAGAAATTTTCTAACAGAGGCCTTAATCTTCTGTTCTGATTAGGGGCAAGGGAGACCAGTCTGACCTCTCTGAAATTAGTTCTTGCTCACACACACATTATCACTGAAAACTATCCCCAATCGTGGATTGTGGTGAATATGTGCCTAAAGTTCTTTAACTAGTTTGGCTGTTCCCTGGTATGGGGGTGTGGGCTCTATGAGCAGGACTATGGCGCCAAACATTAATAATTACCATCTTTCCAACAGCTGGAAATAAAAAATATATTCACAAGAATGTTGAACACAATACAAGAATGAGAACTCAACATTCTCATGGAACCTCTCCTGCGTCTTGTCTACAGCTTGAGAATCTTGATGTTTCATATAATTTTGGGAGTTATTGTAGCACTCAGTTAAAATGAAGAAATATCTATCCAAGTATATATTTAGACATTTATTTTATTTTCAAGAATTTTCTGTTTGTTTCTGATAATCTAATTTTTAAATAAACAATTGACCGGTGGCATCAGGACTGTCATGAGTATAAGACACTAGGCTGGTGATTACTGGTATGTTTTACTGGCAGGAGAATTGGGCCTATCCAGTATAAGTCTGGCATCTGAAATGGTGTTGTCCATCATCTCCAATCCAAAGCCTACACTGCCAGCAGCCCACAGCCCACTCCACCTCTGCAATATGACCTCCCTAACAGTATGCCCACACTCATTGAGGCTGAAGGATCAAGTAAACTGGACCACATCAAAAATAAAGGTAAATATTGCAGTCCAGACTGGTAGTTAGATGGCAGTGAGCGGTGGAAGCCCAAGGCCTAAACAGATGTTGGTAACGGCGGGCCTCGAAACCAGAATAGCCCAGTAACAGAATGCCACCTCTCCAGGACCCCCAGCATCACAGATCAAGATATAGATGGCCAGAAGTCAACAACTTCCGATTAGACAAACTGAAGGATTGTAAAACAATTACATTAATGTTGGAAGACCTCCAGCTCTCATTGTAAAAGTATACAATAACGTTGATACCATGTGGTATCATGCAAATAAATTGAAAGAAGGACTGAGGGCTGGAGCCTGCACAGCCTGGGCACCAGATCTCCAACATACATGGGGTGAAAGGTATGGAGGCTAGGAAACAGGAAGAGGCAGATTAAATAAGCCCAGCGTGCATGCTTTGAGTATCCATTGTTGCACATCTACGCATAATGTAAAAAGTGTGTGAAAGCAAAGCAAACCTTGAGATTAAGGGCCTCATTTAAATGTTGGCGGTATGGATACTCTTTTGCAACGGAGTATACATACCACCAACATGAAGTTCCTCCCGCCCATCCTATTTAAATGCAGGCAGACCTTCGTTTTGGCTACGGCAGTGACTACTTGGTCACCGCCATAGTCAAACCTCTCCAATGTCCCAACTGAATAGGGCCATAATAGAAATGGCTACATGTCCACACGCCCAATCAACATGTAACCATTTTTTTACTGTCCGTCACTGCCAGGCAAACCCTGGTGGTGAGAGGCAGTAAAAAACAAATAATACCCCCCCCCCCCGCCATGGAAGATGACTCCCATGGTGGGGGGAGCATTACTTTTTTCATTTTCAAAAATAAAATCCAGTTTTGGGATTTTCTTAATGAAAATAAAAAAAAGATTACTGTTTGTTATCCCGCCCCCTGATATACCTCCTTAAAAAATTGTTGTCCTGAGATTTTCATTTTCGATTTGTGTTTTTGGATTATTAGAGAAGTAATTTAGCATGGGTAAACATTGCTGATCCAGGCCAAACTTTTCTGGACGTCATTTTTAAAAATGGTGAATGTGTTGCAGTGATGATGTAATATATCAGGGACCATTGGACCTATATGCTTCATTCTGGTATCAAAACATAGGTTTTGAGGGTCAAGTAGTCTTATAGAGACAGAAAATAACTCCTCAGAGCAACCCATCTGCCATTTTCCAAAATGGCGGCTGTAATAGAGGAAGACGAGACATATATAGAAATGAAGCAAATAATAATGGGTTTTAATCCTTTCTGTATAACCAAACAATGTTTATGAACTGAATATGAAAAAAAATGTTTATCAGGCCTGTTTTAGACACATTTTCGTAGTTCACTTTATTTATTTCAGCAATCGCTCGTGGTACATTTGCAGAATGTTGAACATTTGAGAAGAAATCGACAAACATCTTTTTGTAGCACAGGTTTCGCAATAACATGTACATGTAAGTTCTGTGGGTAGAGGCTTTAGAAATTTCGTAGGTTTTAGCATCCCATTAATATCTGCACACCCAAACTGTTGCGGATCTTTCTCTTCATATGCATGATCCAAAACATTTACACATCTTCTTATCAAGTAGAACGCTCTTTTAATGTGCCTATACACAGAATATGAAGTAGGTGAAAGGTCACTTAGCGGGACTGATCTCCTGAGCTCACTGTACCGAAGATTTTCAAATGTGTGACAGTAAGAACTTGTTTTCCACACACGCCCAAGACATTCTTCTACGTCTTCAAAGTCACATCCTTCTTCTGTTTCAGCAAATCATTTTAGAAAATTCTCAGGTTCAGCAGTTAAAGCTCCAAGCTTTGTTCCAATGTTGCTCATAGTGTCATCACCTGTGAGAATATATGCCTTTATAAGAACACTGGGCATCTCTGGGTCAAGTGTTTTATACAGAATATGAAGCAGAATTGCTTTTTCTTACCTATTTCATAACGCATCCATAACTTTGACAATCCTTAACTTACGAACATTACAACGAATCTGAGTAGCAGAATAATAACATCGGTGTCATCTGACAGTACAATGACTCAATCTGAACCTTTTCGAACATCCCACTCAACATGTTTTACAACACGAAGGTCAGCTTCCACCAATTTGCTGTTAAGTTCTTGAACAATATGGCCCATACCTTTTGAATATATCTTTGCAGGCACCAACTCCTCATTGACAATCATTTCACTTGCAATAATTGGATATTCAGTGTTCACGGAAGTATCAATAATGTTTTGGCGAGTTAACATCTGCTACTCATCTCGTTCGATGACCAGAATTTATTAAGTTTCACAGGTATAAATGTCAAAATGTTGATGCAGGCAACGTCAATTGTTCTACTTGTAGACATTTGTCTGATTCTCTCACATTCATTAACAGATAGTACAAGATAACTGTCAAAGACAGTGTGCATGGTGAGGTGAACACTGACTTTGATAGCTGCAGAACAGTCTGAACGACCTCTCCAAAGTTTCGGATGGATGAAATCTCAACCACTTTCAATTGGGACATATTGTCCACAACAACAGCAGTTGTTTCAAATTGAAATTCCTCAGGTGAAAGATTTTTTTGAGCTGATGTCCAGTTTGTGCTTCACTGGTTTGGTTGAAGCAGCGCCATTAAATAATGTGTTTTTTGGAAGAAAATCATGCGGCAGAATGTCCTTGATAAATCCACACCTTTCGTTTGTTACATCCATCTCTCTATGTGCTTGCCCAAAAAGTAGTTTTTTTATAACCTGTTTTGTAGTGGATGGTTGGATGAAAATCTTACTATGGCAATTAGAGTGTTGAAATTTAGCTTTAGTGATTATGCCAAACAGCTTTTTCTCTTTCAATACAAATCTCTTTTGCTTCAGTTCTGCATATGGTTTTTCTCCATATTCCAGGACATCAAGAAGAAGCGTCTTTTTATCTTTATCCACATATTGTTTGGTCACAAAGTTGTGTAGTCGCACAGACTCAGTCATTTCAAAGGGGTTTCCTTGCTGCTGCATCTAATAAAGAAGGGTGTCAACATGTTTATTAAAATGTTCTCCTCTCTTTCCTACAAGTTCATGGTGAGGACCAGTTTCACAATGGTCCATTAATTTTGAATCTTTCATCTCTCTGAAAGCATTGCAAATAGAAAGTAATTCATGGTAAACTAGCTGCCATTGAGCAACATATTCACTTTGAAATGTCTGACCATCAATTACCTTGGAGCTTTTCTATGATCTCTGGATCATCTGTTCCAGTTTTATATCTGGAGCCACAACATGTAACCTTCCCTCTCTGTCTTTCACCACAAAATATCTTTGGATGAATTTTCTGTAGAGATATGTTTGTTCCACCTCTAGCTTCTCCACTGTTTCCAAATACCAGGACCCATATCTCAGGTAGTTTATGCAATCAAATTTCCGAAACTCAGTAATCAGTGACTCCACACCCTACACTTGCAGCTCCCAAACACCTTCCAGATCAGCATGTACCAAGTTTTTCACTAGAGCTATCATCTGTGGAACATTTCCCCAGTACTTGCAAATTCTGATTTCTCTTGACATTCTTTGACAAACTGTACGGACTTGGCTTTCAGGTTTTCTGATTTTGAACGGAGTGTATTGAGCATTGCCTGGCTTTGCGTTAAGTCTTTTGAATGAAGTGCATGCTGTGCCTTCTTCACTTCTGAGATAATGTATGCAAAACGTAATTTGTCATTCTTCAGAAAGCATTCCAAGGAACTGTTTCTATAGCCTTAGATATGATGAGCATACCTTGTAATGAACTAACATAATAATTTCCAATCAATACTGACTGGACAGTTTTGCTTCCAAAGAATTCAGCCTCAATAATTGCATGGTCTATGCCACTTTCACTGGATTGCTCATAAAAATGTCAGCTACAATACAGAAAGCACCTTCATTGAAGAGAATTGGCAAGATAGGCTGGTCTTCAAGCTGAGCACGCACATTTTGGAAATGTGTTAGAGCTGTGTATACTGTTGGGTAGTTTGTGACTGGAGCTGGTATTACTGGTAAAAACCCAACATTCTTTAGTGAGACGGTATTCTGGGAGATCAGAGCATGAATTTAAGTCTACGAAGGAACTGGCTTTTCTTCATTCTTCAGTCTACACTGAATAAGCAATATGGTAAATTCAGTTAAATCAGCTTTGCAAACCACATCATCAGGTAGAAGAAGATCCATGTCCTCCGCCACTTTAAAACTTTCTGGTAGGCTGTGATGTGTTGATGGCTTGTAATGATTTTGCATACTGTGGCAAGGCAGTTGGGTTACAAGTTTTCTGCTACTTTTGTTAATTCCTACAGCTGACACAGCTTGTTTTTCAGTAGCTACTTCATTGGTACAGTCTTGAAAAAGCACAATGGCAGTACCATGTGTGCTGGATGTTACAGACAAAGAAGAGTTGTCTTCAACTTCAAAATTATCTAGAGCAGCAATTATAAATCTTTTCCTGGTCAAGTGACTTGGAAGTGGTGTGCTGTCGGAGTCATAAGATTTTACAGCATGAACTGCTAACAAGTTCCTGCTCCGTACTATGTCATTGTAACTTGCTGATACACCAATCCTATTTATTGAAGTGATTAGCTCTATACTTTTGCACTTGTCATAGATTGCATGGACAGTCATCCTGTATAGTGGAGTTTTTTGTTTTTGCTGTGATGTAATTAATTAAACATTTGGCAAACACAGTACATTTGCACAGCATAAGCCTGTCAGTTCATGGGATTGTCTTCCACTTTTCGCTTATAACTTCAAAGCCATCATCAATGTTGTCGGCTACTGTTTCGAACTCAAGAACTTTAGTTTGTAACAGTTTTGCTTTGCTGATATTAAACAATGATATAAAAAAATTAAGAAAGCTTCAAGCATTCTTGTTGACTCCCATGATTTGCGGAGCTCTGGGGCATCACAACATTTGTCATTAAGTCAAAAATCTAAATCTTTCAGGACATTTCTTAAAATAGTTCCTGCTGATTTTACTGCATCATTTGATCTTATTTTGGCAGCAAGAACTTTAGGAGTCAAATCAGCTGAGAACACCATAAGTGGCTTATGATTTTGTTAGACTGACAAAAAACAATTCTGTCATTGTACTTTCTCACCAGAAAAATCTTAATTTCATTATTATGGATCAATACAGTTTCATCAATGTTGACCATTATTCCACTGATCTCAATGAGTGTGAATCCGTAGCCAGCACTCAAGAGTGGCTCTAAAACTTAATTTGCTTTCTCAAAGAATGCAAACTTAATGAAGGCTGGCGGTTAAGTTGCTGTTGGGAGCTTATTGTACGTGGGGAGTACCAAGCTGCAGGTGCATGTCCGAATTCTGCAACACCTACGAGCCATCGTGAATAATGACACTACTTATCCGGTTGCTCGCCACTTCAAACAGATGCATGATAATAATCTAAACTGTTTGAAATACTTTGTGGTGGCAGTGGTCCCCAAGTTACGAAGAGGTGGCGACGGGGAAAGAAAATTGAGGCAGATGGAATCTCGTATGATTTTGGAGCTAGACAGTAAGTTCCCAAATGGATTAAATAATACTGAGGACTTACATTATTTTTTATAACCACAATCCGGTATACATATAAAAAACATATGTGTAAAGAGTAGGGTGGCATAGTGTACAAGTGACAGAGAATTGACAAATTTTTATACATAGGGTGAGGATTATAACCAGGAATGTAACAGTTGCCTTTGCAGTGGCGAGTCTCAAATTCCAGCAGGGACCGCGCTAGATCTGTGTGTATATGTATATATATATATATATATATATATATATATATATATGTATATATTACCTACTGGCGGTCGCCAGTAGGTAGTTATAGTTAGGACCACGTTTCCATAGGAAAACCTCAACATTCTATTTTGAATAACTTTGGCGCCGGTCGACGAATCCTCGCGAATTTCTCAAAATAGGTGGGGCGCTACGGTCCGCTCCTACCCTGAAAGTCTCGGGGGGATCCGTCAAGCGGGGGCTGAGATAAAAGGGGGGTCCCAAAACGCGTTTTTCCCATGCATTTTTCCATAGGACCTTTAGAACGACCTACAGCCCGAACGGCTGAACAGAATTACTAGAAATTTGGCAGAGAGGTAGTCCGTAGGTCAAGGAAGTGCCTTTTGTAGGTTTGGTGTAAATCAGTTCAGTAGATTTTGAGAAAATAGCCTTTAAATCAATATATATATCTGAGCCCGCTTACGGTACGCTTACCGTACGCTTACGGTAAGCGTACGGTGGCGTGCGCGAGCGCGATTCTGATTGGCTCTTAGATCTTAGTAAACATTCGAATCGGCCGAAACCAGGAAGCGGCGGCCGCCATTTTGTGTATTTCACTCTTAAAAAAAAGAGTGAAAACAAGGAAAGGGGGCAATGAGGAGAGTTACAGACCCCCTAACAATTGTAAGGGGGTCAAAGAAGGACAGAAAAGTACAAAAAAAACATTTATTGATTTTAAAAAAAATCACGGGGTACGCGTACGGTAAGCTCACGGTAAGCGTACGGTAAAAAAAAAAAAAATAGATAAATGAAAAGCAGATTTAAGAGTTTAGAAATTAGGGAGCTCTAAAAAGAGCTGTTGTGTTTATGAAGTCATTTTTTTAGTGGTACCTACAAGTAAGTACCGATGCAGAGTCTAAGGTTCAAGAGGAAGACTCTGTTCCCTTCATCATTGAAGTGCACACCATCTCCTCTATAAATGTCTTGCATGTCGTAACGCAAGTTGTTGTGGTAAATGGCACCCATACCATAGTCACGGAGGAAAGCAGAAACAGATTTGTTGACGTGCTTTCTTGCTTTGTCAATCTGTGGACAGAAATGATTGGACCAGTTCCATTTTTGCCTTTGGCATATGTTGGAAAACACAAAGGCAGTTTTAGGGAAAAGTGTAAACAGTTGTGCAAAGGTGTCCTTCATAAGCATTTCCAGACCTACCCCAGTCAAAGTGCCTAGGTCATTGCCACCACAGTGCACTATTATGAGGTCAGGGTGTTGGATTTGCATGAAGGATTTCACCAATGGCATCAATTGGTGCCACTTTAACCCTCTCTGACCAATCCATTTAATGTCTACATTTGGCAAAGCAAGGTCTCTCACCATATCTGTTTTCTCTGCAAACTTTTCACTCCAGAAGACATAGCTGTGCCCTACAATCCACACTGTGAACATCTTCAAAGGAGAACTGGATGCACTCAGGAGGTGTCTTTCAGTAGAATGGCAATATGAAAAGAAAGACAGTTTGGAAATGGAGGCATACATATTTTTAACAAAACAAAAAGAACTGATTGGCTGTTTCATACCATTCTAGAAAAAAAACTAGGCTGTATGTGAAAATTAATAGAAGCATGTTTTGTATTGGTACAAAAAAATGTGTAACCAAAGAACAGTACTATGGATTTGCAGTTAGGATTGAAAAGTCAAGCACTCTTGCTCTGTGGAATTGAAACATTGTGTGTCGAACTTCTGACCTAACTGCACACAGCAGTGTTCCATGAGCTGTTGCTATGGTAGCAGGCAGAAGTCAAGTTGGGGGAAGGGTACTAGGCAGAAGTCAAGTTGGGGGCAGGGTACTTTTGGAAAAGGGTTGGTTTTCAACCAATAGAAATGTGTCATTACATTTGAAAAAAAGGGGGAAGCACTGAGATTTGAAACTTACATGTATATGTGTGGAAAAATAGAGGGAAAGTTTGCCATTATCTGGTTCTGCTGAGAGGAGAGAGGTGTACAGAACAGAGATCCTGGCTCTGATAATCTGCTGTTTGAGTGACACATTTCTTTCACAACTAACTAATTTTAAAGGTGAGTTTACAGTTTGAGAGGGGATGTATGTGGTAACTTAAGAAATGAATAATAGAAATGGGAATTGTTTTTGTTGTAGTTACACATGGTGGATTCATAATGTGTCAGTCTGTAAAAGAGATTTTCACTTGGCCCGAAAAAAAAAGAGCAGTAAGTGTGCTTTCAAATTGGCAAAGAAATTTCGTTTTGGCACTAATGTGAAAACATGACTCTGTGTCCATAGAAGAATTATAGGCAGAAATTTATTGCGTCTTGCTCTGGTGATTTCACAGTTGCAGTAGATGGAAAAGAGGAGCGAATTTTTGGGGGAAGAAGCAGAGGGTTAGCACACACCCATGTGCTTGCCATGTATAGTCATGCACAGTAATTAGAAGCGAGTGGGGTTTTCAGGTTTAAGTCTGTAATGCAAATACATTCAGCATCACTAAGGCTGGTTGCTCCTGCTGGAGTGTAGGCAGTCACAGAGAATACACACGGTGGTGGTCTGAAAAAAAACAGCTTGGACATGTGCATTTAAATAAATTTAAAAAAAAGGTTTCAGAATGTGTCAGTCTGTAAAAGTGATTTCAAAGTGTAAAAAGAGATTTTCACTTGGCCCAAAAAAAAAAGAGCAGTAAGTGTGCTTTCAAATTGGCAAAGAAATTTCGTTTTGGCACTAATGTGAAAACATGACTCTGTGTGCATAGAAGAATTATAGGCAGAAATTTATTGCGTCTTGCTCTGGTGATTTCACAGTTGCAGTAGATGGAAAAGAGGAGCGAATTTTTGGGGGAAGAAGCAGAGGGTTAGCACACACCCATGTGCTTGCCATGTATAGTCATGCACAGTAATTAGAAGCGAGTGGGGTTTTCAGCTTTAAGTCTGTAATGCAAATACATTCAGCATCACTAAGGCTGGTTGCCCCTGCTGGAGTGTAGGCAGTCACAGAGAATACACACGGTGGTGGTCTGAAAAAAAAACAGCTTGGACATGTGCATTTAAATAAATTTAAAAAAAAGGTTTCAGAATGTGTCAGTCTGTAAAAGTGATTTCAAAGTGTAAAAAGAGATTTTCACTTGGCCCAAAAAAAAAAGAGCAGTAAGTGTGCTTTCAAATTGGCAAAGAAATTTCGTTTTGGCACTAATGTGAAAACATGACTCTGTGTGCATAGAAGAATTATAGGCAGAAATTTATTGCGTCTTGCTCTGGTGATTTCACAGTTGCAGTAGATGGAAAAGAGGAGCGAATTTTTGGGGGAAGAAGCAGAGGGTTAGCACACACCCATGTGCTTGCCATGTATAGTCATGCACAGTAATTAGAAGCGAGTGGGGTTTTCAGGTTTAAGTCTGTAATGCAAATACATTCAGCATCACTAAGGCTGGTTGCCCCTGCTGGAGTGTAGGCAGTCACAGAGAATACACACGGTGGTGGTGTGAAAAAAAAACAGCTTGGACATGTGCATTTAAATAAATTTAAAAAAAAGGTTTCAGAATGTGTCAGTCTGTAAAAGTGATTTCAAAGTGTAAAAAGAGATTTTCACTTGGCCCAAAAAAAAAAGAGCAGTAAGTGTGCTTTCAAATTGGCAAAGAAATTTCGTTTTGGCACTAATGTGAAAACATGACTCTGTGTGCATAGAAGAATTATAGGCAGAAATTTATTGCGTCTTGCTCTGGTGATTTCACAGTTGCAGTAGATGGAAAAGAGGAGCGAATTTTTGGGGGAAGAAGCAGAGGCTTAGCACACACCCATGTGCTTGCCATGTATAGTCATGCACAGTAATTAGAAGCGAGTGGGGTTTTCAGGTTTAAGTCTGTAATGCAAATACATTCAGCATCACTAAGGCTGGTTGCCCCTGCTGGAGTGTAGGCAGTCACAGAGAATACACACGGTGGTGGTCTGAAAAAAAAACAGCTTGGACATGTGCATTTAAATAAATTTAAAAAAAAGGTTTCAGAATGTGTCAGTCTGTAAAAGTGATTTCAAAGTGTAAAAAGAGATTTTCACTTGGCCCAAAAAAAAAAGAGCAGTAAGTGTGCTTTCAAATTGGCAAAGAAATTTCGTTTTGGCACTAATGTGAAAACATGACTCTGTGTCCATAGAAGAATTATAGGCAGAAATTTATTGCGTCTTGCTCTGGTGATTTCACAGTTGCAGTAGATGGAAAAGAGGAGCGAATTTTTGGGGGAAGAAGCAGAGGCTTAGCTCACACCCATGTGCTTGCCATGTATAGTCATGCACAGTAATTAGAAGCGAGTGGGGTTTTCAGGTTTAAGTCTGTAATGCAAATACATTCAGCATCACTAAGGCTGGTTGCTCCTGCTGGAGTGTAGGCAGTCACAGAGAATACACACGGTGGTGGTCTGAAAAAAAAACAGCTTGGACATGTGCATTTAAATAAATTTAAAAAAAAGGTTTCAGAATGTGTCAGTCTGTAAAAGTGATTTCAAAGTGTAAAAAGAGATTTTCACTTGGCCCAAAAAAAAAAGAGCAGTAAGTGTGCTTTCAAATTGGCAAAGAAATTTCGTTTTGGCACTAATGTGAAAACATGACTCTGTGTGCATAGAAGAATTATAGGCAGAAATTTATTGCGTCTTGCTCTGGTGATTTCACAGTTGCAGTAGATGGAAAAGAGGAGCGAATTTTTGGGGGAAGAAGCAGAGGCTTAGCACACACCCATGTGCTTGCCATGTATAGTCATGCACAGTAATTAGAAGCGAGTGGGGTTTTCAGGTTTAAGTCTGTAATGCAAATACATTCAGCATCACTAAGGCTGGTTGCCCCTGCTGGAGTGTAGGCAGTCACAGAGAATACACACGGTGGTGGTCTGAAAAAAAAACAGCTTGGACATGTGCATTTAAATAAATTTAAAAAAAAGGTTTCAGAATGTGTCAGTCTGTAAAAGTGATTTCAAAGTGTAAAAAGAGATTTTCACTTGGCCCAAAAAAAAAAAGAGCAGTAAGTGTGCTTTCAAATTGGCAAAGAAATTTCGTTTTGGCACTAATGTGAAAACATGACTCTGTGTGCATAGAAGAATTATAGGCAGAAATTTATTGCGTCTTGCTCTGGTGATTTCACAGTTGCAGTAGATGGAAAAGAGGAGCGAATTTTTGGGGGAAGAAGCAGAGGGTTAGCACACACCCATGTGCTTGCCATGTATAGTCATGCACAGTAATTAGAAGCGAGTGGGGTTTTCAGGTTTAAGTCTGTAATGCAAATACATTCAGCATCACTAAGGCTGGTTGCCCCTGCTGGAGTGTAGGCAGTCACAGAGAATACACACGGTGGTGGTCTGAAAAAAAAACAGCTTGGACATGTGCATTTAAATAAATTTAAAAAAAAGGTTTCAGAATGTGTCAGTCTGTAAAAGTGATTTCAAAGTGTAAAAAGAGATTATCACTTGGCCCGAAAAAAAAAGAGCAGTAAGTGTGCTTTCAAATTGGCAAAGAAATTTCGTTTTGGCACTAATGTGAAAACATGACTCTGTGTGCATAGAAGAATTATAGGCAGAAATTTATTGCGTTTTGCTCTGGTGATTTCACAGTTGCAGTAGATGGAAAAGAGGAGCGAATTTTTGGGGGAAGAAGCAGAGGCTTAGCACACACCCATGTGCTTGCCATGTATAGTCATGCACAGTAATTAGAAGCGAGTGGGGTTTTCAGGTTTAAGTCTGTAATGCAAATATATTCAGCATCACTAAGGCTGGTTGCCCCTGCTGGAGTGTAGGCAGTCACAGAGAATACACACGGTGGTGGTCTGAAAAAAAAACAGCTTGGACATGTGCATTTAAATAAATTTAAAAAAAAGGTTTCAGAATGTGTCAGTCTGTAAAAGTGATTTCAAAGTGTAAAAAGAGATTTTCACTTGGCCCGAAAAAAAAAGAGCAGTAAGTGTGCTTTCAAATTGGCAAAGAAATTTCGTTTTGGCACTAATGTGATAACATGACTGTGTGCATAGAAGAATTATAGGCAGAAATTTAATGCGTCTTCCTCTGGTGATTTCACAGTTGCAGTAGATGGAAAAGAGGAGCGAATTTTTGGGGGAAAAAGCAGAGGCTTAGCACACACCCATGTGCTTGCCATGTATAGTCATGCACAGTAATTAGAAGCGAGTGGGGTTTTCAGGTTTAAGTCTGTAATGCAAATATATTCAGCATCACTAAGGCTGGTTGCCCCTGCTGGAGTGTAGGCAGTCACAGAGAATACACACGGTGGTGATCTGAAAAAAAAAAAAAGCTTGGACATGTGCATTTAAATACATTTTAAAAAAAGAGCAGTTTGTGTGCATTCAAAATGGCAAAGAAATTTCGTTTTGTGACTGTTGTGAAAAGAAATGTAGTAATATATTTAAATACAATAAAGGATTTTTTTTTTTAGTTTTTTTCAGGTATTGCTGAAGAACAGTGAACAAAATTTAAGATGCCTACAAAATCTCGAGTTCAAAAAACGCTAAAAAAAAAACTATATTTGAGGACAACTGGAGGACCAAAGTTAGTAGAAGATGCTGATGTTGGGAAAAAGAAAAAATCTTCTGGTAAGCAAAAAAAACAATTCCTAAACAAAATATTGAAAACAAACAAAAATGTACAAAATGTCTGTTCTCGGAAAAATGTAACAAAACCTACAGAACAGCAAAAAATTGAGGATTTAGTTAATGCAAATATACCTTGTGCAATTGAAAAGTTTAACATAAACAGAAAAACAGCATTTAAAGAGATACGTAGAAAAATGTTTCAGAGAAGAGTTATGTCCAATTTGATAAAGGATATAAAGAAATATAAGCAAAAGGCTAAATATTATAAGAGAAAAAAAGAAATTGAAGCCATTGCAGCAAAAGCATTAGAATTAAAAAGGAAACTATTCATATTAATTTTGAATAGGATGCGTACATTAGATAAAATGGTTAATGTACTGAAATCACAAAGCAAAAGCAAAAGAGTAGTGAACAGAACAAACTTTTGTAAAGTGTTTTTAGGAAAGTGGATGCATAGTTCAAGTAGTGAACCTTTTTTTAATGAAGAAAGCTATTTTCAAAGTAATAGTTTGCTGCATGCAGTTGACACCAGAGGTCGTTCATACGAAGTAAAAAATGGTTGCATAATGGAGAAGGAGATAATGGTTCCAAGAGATGAGGTACAAGTGATGGCAGATGAGGCAATGGGGAGACGTCCTAAAGCCCCAGTGTACACTTGGAATTGTAGTAGTATTTGCACTGTGCGTCAGGAATCTATTGACAGATTTCGAGAGTTTCTAAGAGAATATAGTAAAAAAAGTGTAAAACAAAAGATTAAGGTGCTTCAAAGTCTGGATCCATGCAGAGTGAGAGAGAATACTGGTTTGCAGGGTCATTCTCTTGCTTGTCTATCTAGAAAAGTGTGCAATAGTGTTTTCCATCATTTTAGGATGCTGGCTGTTCATCATACTGAAATGAGAAAGTTTGTGAGACGGTTGTATTTTGCCAAAAGTCCAGCAATAAAGTTAAATGAATTGAATAGGGCTCTGTTCCGAGGAACGGTATCAGATGTAGAGAAGGTTGTTGATGAAATTCAGTTTTGTTACTTTGGTCCTGAAGAAAACAGTGCAGAGAAGGACACAGTAAATGAGGCAGAAGTGGAAGAGAATGTAGAACCCTCTGTAAGTAACACATTTAATGATCACATAACAAAATTTGCAATAGTCTCTAATGAAAGACCAAATGTTACTTGTATTTGTTGCCGCAGAACTCATTATAGAAAACAAACTAGGAATGTTGATCTCTACAGAAAGAGTGAAAATGAAGATAATTATAAGTGGATGGATTTTGCCACATATATATTTCTTGAAAATTGTTTTGAATTGGGTGAAGATCAGCGTATTTGTAAATACTGCTACAACAAGTTAGAGGAAAATAGAATGCCGACCAGAGCTGTACATAATAATTTAGAATTGGATGCTATTCCTGCTGAACTTTCTGAATTAAATACATATGAGTCTATACTCATTCAATGTGTTCATCCGTTCCAGACCATAGTACGTATGGAGCCCAAAACTGGTAAATTACCTCCTTCAGATTTACTGAGAGGTTTAAAAGGTAGAGTGGTGTATTTGCCCTTGGATTTGAAAAAAAATATGGAAACTATTGATGCGGATACTTTGGAAACTGAACCATTAATTATTCTGGTTAATGGTGTACCTACAAAGAATAAGAAGATTTGGCAGGAGCTGGTAGATGTGCGGAAAGTACAAAGAGCAAATTTGTATTTGAAAAAAAATAACAAATGGTATGAATCAATTTATATAGAAGAAGAAGAAGAAGAAGAAGAAGAAGATTTACAAGGAGACACAGAAACACCAACTGGACAAATTGAAAAAGTGGACAAGTCAAAGGAAGAAGAAATTTATGAACATTTTAGCATACATCCTCTCCATTCGAAAGAAGTTATGGGAGACAATATTGATCTCTTTCAGATGAAGAAAGCAAAAGGAAATCCCGTGAGTGTATGGGAGGAGAGCTTGGAAGCTCGATGTTTTCCCCAGCTGTTTCCTAAAGGAAAAGGAGGACGATACGATGAACGTCCAGAACAGATTCCAGCTTCTGAGTATCGGACTACAAGACTATATGCTGAAGATCCCAGATTTCGACAAAGTATCCCTTATTTGTTCCATCTTTTATTTGAAAGCGACTTGTCTGCACTGTCTTATGCAGTAAATCACATTTTAAAAAGTGGAGTACATTTACAAAATGTGTCTGCTAAGGATTTTATGGAGAAAGTGCAGCACCGAGATGATCATTTGGAAACACAACTGATCAATCTGATGGCTTGTCAGCGTGGGACAAATGAATATTGGTACCGACGCCATGGTGAACTAAAATGCATGTTACGCAACTTAGGAACACCAACATGGTTCCTTACCCTAAGCTGCGCCGAGTACGCTTGGGATGATTTACTGGATTTTCTACGAGAGGCCAATTCAAACATTGAAAACATCGAATACAAGACAGCAGGAGAACTGTGCTCATTGGATCCGGTTAATGTTTGCAGATATTTCAATCATAGATTTGAGGCTATGATGTCCTTCATCTGCAATAAAAAAAATCCACCCCTTGGAGAAGTAGTGGATTTCTTTTGGAGAAAAGAGTACCAGGCAAGAGGTGCTCCTCATATTCATATGCTGCTGTGGATCAAGGATGCCCCAAAGTTTGGAACAGATACTGATGAAGCAGTGTTATCTTACATTGAAGAATATGCAACATGTGCTATACCTAAAAGCACAGAAGAGAACAAGTTAAAGGAGCAAGTTTTACGTTTCCAAAGTCATCGGTGTGGAAAATACTGTCGACGGAAATACAAGAGCAAAGAAAAATACTACACTAAATGTCGATTTGGATTTCCTAGACCTGTTCTTACAAATGGAAGAGTCAACAGTTTTATGTCAGCTGTGAGACATACTATCACAAGAAAATCACCTAAGAATACCTACAACCTTAAAAGAAAAGAAGAATCAAAAAATATAAATGACTACAACCCAGTCATTTTATCCATGTGGAACGCTAACATGGATATACAGTATGTTGCTGACAATTCCATTGCTGTTGCTCGATATGTAACGTCTTACATTACGAAATCAGAAAAAACAGAATTGAAGGAAATGTGGGAAGAGATTTCTCACGAGAAGACTGTCAGTAAGAAGCTGTACAGTTTCAGTTTGAAGATGTTATCGCATCGAGAAATTGGATCCTACGAATGTTCAGATAGGTTATCTTCTGCAAGTCTCTACTCGAAGTCAAGAAGAATAATTTGGGCAAGTTTAGGCCTTGCAGCAATGAGAAATCGGGTACTGAAATCTGTTGGAGAAATTGAATATTTGGCTGAGAATGACCCAGAAAGTACAGACATATTGAAAACAAACATGTTGGACACATATTATCCCAAGAGAAGTCATCATCTGGAGAACATGTGTCTCTATGAAGTGCTGCAGAACTACATTTATTCACGGAAAGCTGCAGAAGACATCAACAGTGGAAAATATAAAGTTGTTGGTGAAGAAGGATGTTTGGTGAAGCAAACCAAAGGAAGTTTGATAAATCACCGGAAGCTGAGTTGCGACACTACCGACAAGAAAGAATTTTACTACTTGGCTCTTTTACAGTTGTTTAAACCATGGCGTACAGAGGATGAACTACTGGGAGAATTCCAGAGCTATGAAGATTCTTTTAATGCTTGCAAAGACAGCATACAATGCAGTACATTCTCAACTTATCTGCAAATGTTAAATGAAGAAATTGAACAGGAAACTACAATTGCAGCAGAAATAGCTAGAGACAGTTCTCAGGACAGCCAAAGTTCAGGAACACACAGTCAAGATCCCCTAGGACAACCAATCGTTGAAAATGAAGCATCAATAGCCATGAATGAAGTGGAAACGGCTATGAATCAAGCTCAAGAAGAATTTATAGACTTAGAAAATTTGGAAAGACAACTGAATCAAGAGCAGCAACAAATTTATGAAGAGATCAAAAACAAAATTGATCACGGATTTCTACATATCAAAAAAGAGTGCTCATGCACATCATTTCATCCAATCAGGATGTATGTAAGCGGACAAGCTGGCACTGGAAAAAGTTTCCTAATTAAAGTCATCAGAAGCTACCTAAAGCAAAAAACGGATTCTACTTTGTCTTGTGTGGTTACTGCTCCAACTGGGTTAGCAGCATATAACATAAAAGGAATCACCTTACATCGTTTGCTAATGTTACCAGTGGAGCATGAGAACAAAATACAATTCAACAAGCTAACTGGAGAAGCATCCTTGGAAGTTTCACGAGTATTGAAGAAGATGCAAGTTCTCATTATTGATGAGGTGAGCATGGTATCAAACTTAATGCTTGCCTTTGTGCATTTAAGAATGCAGCAAATTTTGAAGACAGACTATGACGTGTTATTTGGTGGAAAACACGTCATAGTTTTTGGCGATCTTTTGCAACTTACTCCAGTTAAAGGACAACCAGTGTTTAATACTGTGACACATGAAGACACAAAGAAGTCATTGGGAAGCATTGGAAATACAAATATTTGGTCCTTCTTTGAGTACAAGGAACTTACAACTAATATGAGGCAAGCAAACGATGAAGAATATGGAAGTATTCTGAAAGATATCAGGATTGGACTACTCACAGATGTTGGGAAAAAAGCATTACAGAGTCGGCTGCTACATAATTTATTTCCAAAGGAAGAAATAGTTGCAGAGAAAATATACAAGAATATTGCAGAAAACAAAAGTGTCATCTGCTTAATGCCAACTCTACGTGAATGCTCAATATTTAATGAGGAGCTTTTGAAATTGGAAAAGGAAGACATCAGGAAATTGGAAGCAGTGGACAAAATTGAGGATGGAAGAATTACAGTCACAGTAACAGGCAAACTGAAAAATAAATTGGACTCACTAGAGAAGAACATCTCCAAAACAGCAGGATTAGAAAAAAATCTTTATGTTTGCATGAACTGTAGAGTGTTTTTAAGGAGAAATTTGGATGTTGAGAAAGGCTTAGTGAATGGAGCGATGGGAAGAGTTGTGGGTTTTATTAATTATCAGAAAAAAGAAGGAATTGAATGTTTACAGATAAAATTTGATCAGATAGAGGAAGTTAAAGACATTTGTCGTTGTTCAGTTCGTTTCATGCTTGTGAAAGACTTATATGTACGTAGGAAGCAGTTTCCGTTTTCACTAGCATATGCTGTAACTATCCACAAGTCTCAAGGATTGACTGTAGATTGTGCATTTGTGAACATTGGTTCAACTGTGTTCAAAGAAGGTATGGCATATGTAGCTTTGTCACGAGTCAAAACATTATCAGGTTTATTCATGATAGACTTTGATGACTCAAAAGTTAGTGCTGATACAAACTGTGTAAAGGAGTATAATAGATTAAGAAGAAGCTATGCTCCTCATTTAGGTCAGTATCCTGTGTTGGAGAAACGTGTAGTTTCTCGTAAAAGGAGAAATGAGAATATCTGTAATGAAGATGTAGAGAAGAGGAAAAAAAAGAGGAGTGATGTAATTGCAAGCAAAAAGAATAAGGAAAATGAAGAACAGGTTGTAGGATGTCATTTTGAAAATAGCTCTGGTGTCAACTGCTACGCTAATGTAGTGCTGAATGTTGCATTTTATCTGGAAAGTTTGCAAGAGCAGATAATAGTAAATCAGGGAAAAAGATTCTGTTCAGAGCTCAGTCTCCTTTTTGAAAAGCTGAGTAAAGATAAAACTCAAATAGAAAGTGCTACTGAAATTAGAAAACTTTTAGATGTATGTTCAGGACGAACACAGTTTTCTCAAAATGAACAGCAAGATGCACACGAATTTTTGATGTATTTTCTTCAGGTAGTGGAAGAAGAAGGAGTTCCCATTGACATTTTTTTTGGTCTCTCTTATAAATGGGAACATAGTTGTGATAATTGTTATAATATATGTGGCTCTATTGTTGATAATGAAAGGTTTATTTATTTGACATTGCCAGAGAGTAAAACAGTCACTTTTGCAAAATTAGTTAAAGATGCTAATCATAGCATGAAATGTGGTGAGTGTAATTCTGACATGTTTTCAACATTAATTTTAAGGGAATACGGACAGTATGTAATTTTAATGATGCAACGATGTAGAGCTGATGGATCAAAATTGGATACTTTAATAAAGAAGTTTACAGGACAGCAATTATCAATTTCAGGAAAAACTTTTGTAACTGTTGCAATAATTTTCCATGATGGACCTACTGTTACTTCTGGACATTACACAGTTTATCTAAAATGTGAAAAAGGCTGGACACTGTGTAATGATTCCCAATTGATTTTCAAACAACGTTTGCCTTTTGATTTAGCAAATTCCTATCTAATCTTCCTGAAACCTAAATTTTAGAGAGATTTGGCAAGATCTGGACAAAATAATTTTACCATTTTACTGGATTACCATTGCAATTTTGTAGAAAAAAGATTTTTAAAATTATCATTTGGCCTAAAGGAAAGATAACCAATTGTAATGTGGACTTTTTTAAATTTTAATGCAATTTTCAAAAACCAATAATTTAGAGATAATCGGTAACTTCTGCACATTTTAAATTATGGAATGCTATTGGACTGCCATTGGAAATTTTTTCAAAAATGATTTAAAAAATTACTATTTGGCCATGTGGAAAAGTAAGCAATTCTATTGTGGACTAAATAAATTATTCAAAAAATTTTCGTGAACCAAAATGTTACAGAGAATTGGTGAGATCTGGACAGATTAAACTTTAGAATTTTAATGGTTTTCCCTTGGAAATTTATTCCAGGAAAAAAAAAAAAATACTATTTGGCCTAAAGGAAATAAAATCAGATGTATTTTGGAGTTATTTGAGATATAATATTGTGATTATACTTCTGAAACAAACATATCAGACGGTATTTTAAAGAAAAAAGTATTGTTTTTAGATGATATTTTTTTAGAATAATATGCATTTCTGTAATGATAAGTTTAAGTGAGAAGACATTCTGGGCTTTTTTAATACAATCTTTGTGATTGTTAATTTTTTTTGCCCGCTGTAAAATGATGAATGCAATTGCTTTCACAATTAATAGTGAAATGCAATATATTCTGAAAACAGCAAAAATAAGGCAAAAATATTTTTTTGTAAAAAATGTAAATATGTGTATTGTATTATAAAATGGATAAAAAATATTAATACTTTTTTCTTTATTTTCAGATCGATATAGAAAATTTTCGGAAACTACAACCATTTTAAAAACTATTTTTTAAAAAAACAAATGAATAAATATTTTTTTGAGTGAGTATGGTAAGTTAAAAATAAAAATTGTAGTCTCTCAAGGACTTTGTAATGAGATAAATGATTTTTAGTGTTTTTTTTTAAAAAATAAAAAAAAGGTACGCTTACCGTACGCGTACGGTAAAAAAAAAAAAAAAAAAGTTTTTAAAAAAAAAAGAAAAAAAAAGATGAAAGATAAGGTTGGCTCTTAAAAGAACCGTTGTGTTCATGCAGGGACAGAGGAAAGAAAGATTGGGAATATTAGACGGTACGACAAGTGTGCTGATCTATTTTACTGTTCACCAGGGAAACACTGGTCTCCCTATAAGTAATTAGATCGTGACAAGTGGCGCACCGTACTTCAACCCTCGCAAACCGAGGGTTAATTTCCAGAGGGCCAGCAAAAGGAGATTCTCCCCCCACAGATGAAGGGCTCACCTGACCTGCAGAAGAAGGAGTCTGCCCTGCAGATGATGGTCCAGGCTGAGCTGCTGTGGATGTACTGGCTCGTCTTTCTGAAGAGTTACCTCCAAAAAGATGACCATGTGTCCTTCTGTGTACTTCCTGGAGGTGTCTCTTCATGGTGTGATTCCCAAAGGAATACTTCCTGTTAGGATTACCTCTAGAAAGTACACGCTTACACAGCTTGCAAGTAACTAAGGGTGCATTCACCTTTTGCTGGCCTTCTGGAAAAGTAAAATACTCCCAAACGTAAGAAGGCTTTACTTTCCTCGCTCTCTGCCTCAAGACAGTGCTGCTGGTGCTAGCCTCACTCTCAGAAGAGCTCTGCTGTTCTGCCATCGTATCCCAAAGACAAACCAGCTCCTTCTCCCAAGGGATCACAAGCAGAAATGAGGGGAATGGGTGTGGTGTAGGAGAGTTCTAGAACTGAAAGTAGTTTCAACCAATCAAAAGTTGTGTTTCAAGATCACATGACCTACCGTACGCTTACGGTACGCTTACGGTACGCTTACGGCAAAAAGTACGCGTGCGCGTAAAAAAGACACGCGCTTGCGCGCATGCGCATAACAGTCATTTCCCGGCACTTCCGCGTACCGTGCGCGTGTTGCGTAAGCGCGCACGCGTCCCACGCGCAGTACGCGCGGCTACGCAAAGTACGTAACTATGCGCAAGCAGCGTAGATAGATTACGGACGTTGCGTAAACCGTACGCTTACCGTGAGCTTACGGTACGCGTACTATAAAAAAAAAATAAAAAAAAAAAAAAAATCTGGAAATACATTTTACATGTTTATTTTAAAAAATATATATAAAAAAAATATTTAAGGATTTTAAAAATTTAAGCATAGTCTTTATAAAAGATAAGAAAATTAAATTAAAAATATGTTTGAAAAAAATGAAGAATAAAAGAAAAAAATAGCATTTAAAAAACCTTGCAAATTCACTGAAAAAACCATGGGTTTCACACACGTTATAGTTAGGAATTAGCATTTAAAAAACCTTGAAAATTCACTGAAAAAACCATGGGTTTCACACACGTTATAGTTAGGAATTAGCATTTAAAAAACCTTAGAAATTCACTGAAAAAACCATAGGTTTCACACACGTTATAGTTAGGAATTAGCATTTAAAAAACCTTAGAAATTCAGTGAAAAAACCATAGGTTTCACACATGTTATAGTTAGCTGGACATTTTACTCGTAAAAAACCAATGAAATTGCCCCGTTATAGTTAGTTCAGCTAACTATAACTCGCGCGCCCGCAATGCACTGCTGATGACGTCACATATTACATCACTCATGACATGGTCAGTGACATCACTCATGACATCACTGATGACATCTCAAATGACATCACTGATGACATCACTGATGACATCATCCTTGTGATAGAGTGGCAGACCTCCTCTCACCTTAATATAAGCTTTGATACACACATTCAAAAATAGAGACTAAAAATTTCAAAACAATGGACATACCAATACCAGTTACAACAACCTCTTCAGTAATTCTAAGATCCACATACACATCCACTCATTCACCAACAGTCCTATACAGTCACTCATACATGTACTCACTCATCATATGTACTCATACACCTATACATCCTGTTACACAATGCCACTCATCCATAGAGTTACTCACACACATAGTCACTCATGCTAATAAAGAATCAAACATACATTCACCTGCATATACAGTTATACACACACCACCACACTTACTTCTACGGAAACTTACACATACTTAGTCTTTTAAACAATCACTTATAGAAACACATACTTATTCATACAGGAACTCTTTCAATCTCTCCCTCTCACATATACTCACATATATACACCAATAGTCACATATACTAGTTTAAAACATATGTAGTTACTCCTGAAGACACTATTGAGACAGTCATTCACTCACTAACACACCCATACACACACTCATCCACCCATACAGTCCTGCACACATGCTGTCTTCAACACATACAAACAGTGAGTCACTCATTCATGCACCTATGCACTACGTAATACCCCCCACCGAACCATACAGACACTCAGACTGATACTCAAAAAAACAACTAATAACCTATATAGACACCCATGTAGCTACTCACCAACCCATGCAGCCACTTATACACAAAGTGAGAGATACACTTAATCAGTCAGTTACACAATCAATTTTTCAAAAACAAATCATCCATTTAGACACTTATATACCCATTTATTCTTCCATCGACCTTGAGATATACATATATAAAACATATTTAATTTTCAGAAAAACACACATTCACTGGATGATGTCATCAGTGAGGTCATCAGTGATGTCATTTGAGATGTCATCAGTGATGTCATGAGTGATGTCACTGACCATGTCATGAGTGATGTAATATGTGACGTCATCAGCAGTGCATTGCGGGCGCGCGAGTTATAGTTAGCTGAACTAACTATAACGGGGCAATTTCATTGGTTTTTTACGAGTAAAATGTCCAGCTAACTATAACATGTGTGAAACCTATGGTTTTTTCACTGAATTTCTAAGGTTTTTTAAATGCTAATTCCTAACTATAACGTGTGTGAAACCTATGGTTTTTTCAGTGAATATATATATATATACCACCATAAAAGCCATATTAAAAAAATTAATTATATATATATATATCAAAGTCAAACTCTTCTACCTCTTCCAAGTCAGCCAAGCAAAAAAGGAGAAAGCATAAGAAGAAAAAAGAAAACTTCACATCTCATCACTACACTTGCTCCCGAGATTGAGTCCAGTCGACGCTGTCCACCTCAAACAGATCCATCGTCATAGCCAGGGTTGGTGGACATTACTTTATGCAAGGACAATCTGCCAGTAGCACCACAACCTCCTCCGGAACATGCTCCAACTTCTGTTCCAGCTCCCTTGCCTTTCGCTTCCCTGGCACCTATCCCTCTTACCCGGGGATTTCGGCACCAGGAGCCAACACTATTTAGATGGTTGCGGTTGACCGTTTTTTGCCGGTGATGTATAGGTGAGTCTTATGGATATGCCATTTGATGGTTGTTGCCTGTTAGCCGACAGAGCCAACTCAGCCATGGAGAAGTTCAAGGCGGGCAAAGGATCCTCAACCCAAGACTTGGCTCGGGTGTTTTTAGAAGATGAGATGGTGTTTCTCAACTTGTAGGACAAGTATTTTCACAGACCAATCCTGCAGTTGTACAGGAGCTACCCCCGGTTCATCCACTGCCAGTTTGTAGTTCTAATGTTTGGATTGATATTGGCACCCAGGGACTTGATCAGGGTAACAGCAGTGATCGTGGTGCATCCACAAGGTTTGAGAACCTTTGTGTTCCTATACCTCAACTATTGGCTGCTAAAGGGGGGGTTACCACCACTAGTGCAGGACAACCTGAAGGATACAGCATCCCTGCTGTTCAGCTTGGGTTTTTTCCATCAGCTTACCTACCTGCCAGCGTCTCCTGTTCATACGGACAGTACTATACTGAAAGGAAGCCAACACTCCACAGTAAGGTAAAATGAATTTGTTCAAGCTGATATATGTCTAACAGAACAATGAGCACAGAGCAAACTGTTCTCAGTACTTCCAACATTCTAGAACTCTTTTTAAAGCAAAAGCAATACACAAAGAATTATAAATAGCAGATGCACATATTTGCATAACAAGAACCCAACACACCTCCATCATTTACACACAACAATTATACACATTCCCGCAAATAAAAAAACAGAAGACAGTGCTACTCAAAATCTTAAAATCTCCTTGAACGAACACTCTTTCTCTGCAATCTTCATGTTATCAACCGATTAGTATCATTTGTAAGAGTTCTATGCACCAAACTCCTTGGAGAAATCTCTTTCCGGTCTCTACTCGTTACCGAGGAATCAGTTTCACTATATTTTGTTTCCAGCTCTCTTCTATTCACCACATTATCAAAGTGATGGCAGATGACATCACACACAACAACCTATCTTTGTTCCACCATCCTCCATCATCCAATTTTACCGTACCGGTTCTTACTTCAGACACCTTTTTGGGGCCATAAGCTTGCCACCTGCCTTCGACCAAACACCTGGCATTTTCACTCATGAGATCTCTAACTGCAACATGCACACAGCGAGTATTGGCATCAATACTTGCTGGCTGAACCAGGTTCCCTTTTCCCTTCCACAGCTTGCACTACATCTTATGAGTGATCTATGATTTAGCCATAACCTGTTTAGTTTAATACCTGGTAGACTTACTCTCTAAAGAACAAAAGGCGACACACTATTGTCAGCACTGGGTGTGGCGCGCAAAGCCCATTATATTTTTGTTTAGTTCTACAGACAAGTCCACATCATTCGGAAGATATAATTGGATATTTTCCATAATTGCCCTATTCATTCCACCAAACTATTTCTGCGGGAATGGTACACTGAAGTGGTACCATGCCTAATTCCAAGTTCAGCAAGCAAATTTCCAAATTCAGGCAACAAAAATTACTAACCATTGTCCAGCAATATCTCATCAGATATGCAAAAACTATTAATCGTGACTCAAGAGAAAATACAATAAAAAATTGTTACATATGATACAGTGTTTCTCCATGCAACTGTATGTAACAGACTGGGAAGTAAAGTACAAATAATACTAACAATGTAATCACGGTGTACAAATCACTGAAGTACATGCAGTAACATTTGATTGGATATTCCATCATAGCAGAATGCACATGTAGGTTAGGGGTGTTCTCATCTCCGATTGATATGCATCATGATATGCATCATGTAGAAAACATCAAGTAACCATGATGAGGTGGGTGTGCAGATCATGTCACACTGGGTGGATTTGAATAAAGTAGAAAGATCGTGTTGGTGGTTTAAATAAAAAAAGGTACCGTGGTTGGACTTGGCCCTTCCTGCAGGGTTATCCCAATTTTTTTTGCCTTCCTCCTATTTTTTTGTTGAATTTGTTTTTGTTAGCCACGGGATTCTGTGCACTTTACCACTGTTGACCAGTGCTAAAGTGCTTGTGCTCTCCCCTTAAAACATGGTAACACTGGCTTATAACCATTTGGAATATATATTTTACTTATACGTCCCTAGTAGAGTGGCACTACATGTGCCCAGCGCCTGTAAATTAAATGCTGCTAGTGGGCCTGCAGCACCTATTGTGTCACCCACTTAAGTGGCCCTTTAAACATATCTCAAACCTGCAGAGCCTGTGTGTGCAGTTTTAAACTGTCAGTTTGTCCTGGCAAAATAAACCTTTTTATACATATAAATCACCCCTAGGGTAGGCCCTGGACAGCTCAGAGAACAGGGTGCAGTGCATTTAAAAAGTTGGACATGTACTTTTAAGGTTTACGTGTCCCCGTAGTGAAAAACTTTTAAATTCGTTTTTCACTACCTTTCCCATAGGATTACATTAGAGTTGCCTTATTACTTTTTGTAACTGTAATTTCCGAATCGGAAGAGATAACTGGTTCATGTTTGGTGTCTCTAGACTCCTAATTTAAAATCCTAACTTATGGTGAAGTTGAATTTTAAATTGAAATTTTGAAAAAAAACATTTTGAAAGTTGGCATTTTCTTGCCTTAGCCATTTGGTGCTTGCAGCCTGTCTCTTGTAGCATTATTGTGTGTAGTTCACAATTGGGCTTTGTGTATTCCTCCTAGACAGCAACACACAATGGGAGCTTGGATGTGACTGGATGGGCCATCAATGGAAGGATGGTAAAGAGGAGCTGGGCACAGCCCCAACAATCTTGAATAGGCTGTGTCCAGTCTTCACGTAAATGGCTGCATACCCTCTATAGTTAGTCTGGAGCCAGAGTAGAGAAGGCAGGGTGTCTGTGCACTTCAAAGGTATACCTCTAGACGTTTCTCACCAGTTCAAAGGCACAACTGTGTATAAAAGAACGACCTCAGACACCACCACCTCAGGTCACTTCCGGACCAGTGGATACTCTTCCAGGTAGAAGGTCTGCGGTGCTGCTAAAAGAACTGCCACTATGCTGGAATGCTGCTTTACAAGGAACTGCTGTCCTGCTGTGCTGGGCTGCTGCCATCTGCCCTCTTGCCTGGGAAAGAAGAACAAGACCTGCAATTTCATTTTGAACCTAGGACCCCAAGGGTGAGTGACTCTAAGGACTGAGCTGCTGGCCTCCTGATCTGAGCCTCAGGGACATAAAACGCTCCCCAACAGCTCCTGGACCCATCTGCAGGAAGTTCCTGACCCCCAAGTGCTGCTTCTCAAGTCCTGAACCCTTGGTGTTGCTCTCGAGCTCTTGAATTCAAGCTTTTGGGCTGTTCGCAACTGCATACAGGCCTATTTTTCATCAGAAGCACGCCGCACGCACCGAAATCAGCGTGACCCACCGCTGGCCCGCCTCTTCGCACAGCAGCATCGACAGCCCACAGGGGACTGCCAACCAGAACCTCCAGCCCACTTGTCTGCAACTCCCGGTATGCTCTTTGCACCACGCTGGCTGCCTCCTACAACACTCTCCTTGCTCCTCGCAGCCTTCTCCAATGTGAACAGGATTCTTGGCACCACACTTGAGAAGGTAAACCTTCACCGGGACTAATTTGGGACTGTATATGGCTCCTGCTCCATTACAGTCAGCCTGAACTTTTGACTTTGACCCAGTCCAGTACAACCAGACAGCCGCGGTAGGAGCATTGTCTTTTTACGCAGTATATTGCAGTTTATTCTTTAAAAAGTCATAACTCCGGTTCTACTGATTGTCATTTTGGTCTTGTTTTATTTAATAAATCAAGCTCTAGTTTTATAACCTGGTGTGAGAACCTTTTGTGTGGTGTTTTCACTGTTTTCCTATTTGAAGTGTTGCACAAATACTTGACACTTTGCCTCCAAGTTAAGCTTGAATTCTCTGTGCCAAGCTACCAGGGGCGAGCACAGGTTAATTTGAACTTTTCTTGTGCCTTACCGTTACTGCGATTATGGTTGCTGCTTGACCAGGACTCACACCTCAGTCAACCAGTAACCCACTTTCTAACAACCTTGATAACTGACACATTTTTCCAAATGCTCGTTTCCACAGTGAGTTTTGACCAGTTAAAAGATGGCATCACGCACATTTGACGCTTAGCGTATGATGTGTTGCTAAATGCATGCCTGATTCGAAAATGGAACCGTAGACATCAACGTACTTACAAGATGTTGATGCTGAAGTCAGAGATGATGTGACAAGTGCCCCCTCCTTGCTGAAATCATTATTAGGCTGGGAATAAGTTTAGCATGCAGTGCGAATCGGAATGGGGTTCAGCTCAGCAATCATCAGTGTCTCGAACTGGGCTGACAGTTTCTCGGACTTAGATGACATAAGAGTAAATAAAGGAATGGCAGTCACCACCCTTGAAATTAGCAGGAAATCCACTGAGCTGGATTTCATCACAGGATAAGCATGGTTAGATTCTTTTGGCAGTTTGTGGCCAATTGAAAGGTATACGACACTCCAAAGTAAGGTAAAATGGAGTTTAATTGCTTCAAGCTAATATACATCCAGTAACGCCTGGAGCACAGAAGAAACACTCCAGAACTCCTTTCAAAGCAATACACACAAAAAAATCTAAACAACAGGTGCACATGCATGTATTTAAAACAAATGTTTTCATTTAATTATTGAGTTTCCAGACAAAAAAAAATGCAAACAGTTACAATTGCAATAAAGGAAAGAAACAATAAAAATAATGCTGTCACAGTATACGTATATCTGATGCAGGGGAACTTCCTGCAAATTAGTGTACAGAGGCATAGTACCTTTACAGTAGAGGGGGGAGGGGGTGCGAACAGCCCCTTGGAGATCATTTACAATCGTGTCTGGAGTGTTCTGATAAAATACAGGGTTACACTGTGTGAAGACCAATTCCGAGGTAGGGCCCAGTGGCGACTCAGCTACCTTGTACCTAGCCAGTACTTGGAAACATATCTCAGATGGAGAAATCGATATTGCCTCGCTACTGCCCCATGACGCATCCCCGCAGTGAGAGGGAGGAGTTATTACCTCTGTGCTCCCATTTACTCCTTACCCGCTATACAATCCTGGTATAGACTCCAGAAATTCTTGGAGCGGCATTTGGGGGGTGGGGGGTGGTGATTCACTATATAACTCTGACTGTGTATTACAGTACAGCATGTCCCGGGACCAGTGCTTTAAATGGGCCGGTACTCAGCGGTACTGAGTTCTGGCACTTGAGTACCGGAACTTCTCTTTATCCAAAGAGAGTACCGGTACTCATGGAGCCATAAACCAAGCTCAGTGAAATTGGCATTAACAAAAAGAAGCGCCTCACAGCTGACAACGGTTGGTCCCTTTTTTCGTGAAGCACTCTGATCGAGTGCTAATCTTTCCTCATAATGTGCTAATTGAGTGGCGGTCCGTAGGCATTCATTCTGGGCTGGCAGGAAGTTTGGGAGGGGCCCGAGTCACACTATGATTACTGGCACAGTGTCCACAGTAGGTGTGTAGGCAGGGCAGGCATATCTCCTGACTCTAGGAAAATCAAAGAGAAGGCTTCCTGCTGGCACAGCAGAGTACAGCAGCACTTGTTTGGAGCAAGATCTAAGAGGAAGGTGGTGACAGTGACGCTGTAGCACAGCACGTGGGAATCAAGGTTTAGTAATGTGGCCAACGGCTAATATAAGTGCTTCTAAAACACATGTACTAAATGCCCTGGGTGCGTGCACAAATATCCCTGTGTGTGTTTTTCCATGAGTGAGTGTTGTCTGCAGTGTCCAGCACTGCAGATATATAGTTTGAAGCCCGACAAGCCCTGTATTACCACACTCTGCCCATGAAGCTCATGTGAAAAGGTGCGCTTGTAGCTAATGCAAGGCCACTCTCTCTTCAGTGCAGATCTACTTTCTCAACAGTGTTTCAACACAATTGTATTTTGTTTTTTACAGGCCGTTTTGAGTTAATGGAGGGGCTCTGGGAAGGGGAGAGGTGGGTGAACCAACAAATTAACAAGGCAAGCCCTGTCAGAGCCAAACCAGGTAGTCTGGCTTGGCCTTAAAAGCTCATACATAAGTCGAACCCTGAAAACATTACCATTGAAATAAAAGTGTATTTGTTTCACGTCAAATCATTTCACCTTGGTGTATAAGCTTATATCACAGCATTGAGAGGAGTTTGTGCTCCCACCATGATGACAATGCCATTAGTGATCTAGGAAACAAGTCACTATTCAGGTTTATATTGTATATGGCCTATTTTCATTTAATGAATTTAGCAACATTATAGTGTTTTCAATCTAACACAAGATGTGATTGTGCAGCACACATCTGGAACTTGTGCATTTGAATATGGATTGATCCCAGAATTTCTTTTATCACATTGTGCAATTAAGCCTCTAGATGGCTTCATCTTTCTTTCTCTCCTGTATTGCAATTAAGGTCACTATTTTGTCTTTATACTTTGTACATGAGATTAGAGTTCGGTTAGCAAGCACATGCACTATCACAGTTCAGTTCATTTTTGGCTTGAGGGTGCAAGAGAACCTGGAACAGAGCTAGACCCAGGCATCCTAGCTCAAGCTTTCAGCAGCTTGCCCGACTCCTGAAAGAGGGAATCAAACTTTACAGCAGGGAATGAGCTTTGAGGCAAAGCTCTGCCGCCTAGGAGGGGCTGGGTGATGTCTGCTAAGTGGCAATGAGATAAGAGGGTTAACCATAATTAAATCTTTACCAAAAATGTTAAGGAAAATATCTTGTGCAAGTCATGTGTGATCTACATGTTGCACCATGAGAAGCCCACTTGCTTTTGTTTCATTATGCACATCTGCACACCAATTAAATCTCAATCACATTAAATGTGTGCCCCTGGCCGGATCCCTTTGCACTGCCCATAGCCCCCCCTCCAAAGTCCCAACCCCCCAAAGGCCCGCCCCCGAAAGGCCTGCTCTCTAGTCCACATCTCAATTGGGTGAGTACCTGCACTTATGTTTTTTCCATTTAAAGCACTGCCCGGGACCATTGTGCCATGGTGGGAGGGGGTGTCCTCTGGCCCAATGTATTGCTACCACCCGTTTAACTATTAATAATCCCATCTCTACAAGCCGCCTTACACCTTTACGTATGTTTTTGGTAAAGCTCAGTAGAGCCAACAATGGGTCCGGATGCAGGGGCTCCCCGATAATGTCGCTAAGTTTCTGAAAAATAGCAATCCAAAAGTTGGCTAAATCTGAACACAGCCATGCCATGTGGATAAACCCTGCTGGCTCATACCACATTTCTCACATTTCGCTGTGTCTCGAAATCTGTATTTATGTAGACGGAATGGGGTATAATATAGTCTATTTATAAATTTGAAGTGAATAAGACGATGTCGCCTGTTTAGTGAAAAGCGGCGTGTGGCTTCACAGCAATAACGCCAGGTGTCATCTTCTATTACTAAATCTAAATCAGTTTGCCAGCCTAGCCTGGCTGTAGTAAAGTGGTTCTTCCTGTAGTCCTGAGCTAGGGAGTAAATACTGGAAATTACCTTCCGGGGGGATTCTGCCCGCAACAGGAGGGAGAAGGGGGCCACCTCGGGTGGTTAGATCAGTTCATCACCCAATATTTAGCATAGCGCATATGTAACCCTATAGTAATGAAACATAACTAATGGAGTGACCTCCTGACCAGCCGAGACCAAGTCTTCCCATCCCCGCCCCACGCCGTCCTCAAAGAGATAGGTGCACATGCATGTATAACAAGAACTCAGCATAGACGCAACATATTTATGGGCTTCCCTATTCCCCAAAGAATCCAGGACATAAGGGATAAGATTTGGATGTTTCGAGCGTGAGCTCTAGTTTCAATAATGACAGATCTTTGTCTGCTAGGTCTACTGGCTTCTGCTGGTCACACGCTTTCCAGTCGTGCCTAGGTTTTCAGCAATTCGAACAGGGCGAAAAACCTTTCAGATGTCATCAGAATTCCCCTGGATACGGCAACAAACTTGCTCTGGCGGACGGTAGAGTAGAAGCTGTCATTTGCACACCACCAGCAACCACAGTAGTGATGAAAACATTCAGCTCAGCTTGTGTTGTGCATCCGGAGAAACTGGAGATCAGGCATCTGGTCTCCAGAACAGCAGGTTCATCACATCAGCTGGTTCGAGCTGCAGATGATTAGCCTGTTCCTTAAAGCTTTACTGCCTTTCCTATATGGCTGATCTGTCCATATCTTTACAGACAAAATGACCGCTACGTGGTATGTGAAAAATTGAACAGGCGTGGGGTCTTCTCTGCCATGAAGCTCTATGGCTCTGGGCGCACATGCATGGGGTCTGGCTGGTCATACACCATCTGGCTGGCTCTCTGAACACCAGAGCTGACAGCCTGAGTCAATACCATCTTGCCAAATATGCGTGGCATATGTATGTGGTATTTTATAGAGTGGACCTAGCTGATAAGGCAGCAGGGTACTGTACAGGGTTATTGGCAATCATATAGTCAATGAGTGATAGGAGCTGTAGCCGGTTAATGGATTGTTACTGCATTGTGAAGTAATGTTGCTTTATATAGATGTGTCTTCAGCGCTTACCTAAATTAGGGCAGGGTTGGGGTGGTCCTTCTGGATATCGATGCATCGGTGGATAGGCCTTCTGCTTTGTTGTTATCTTTTTCTTTGGCATCCTCAGCTGGAGGTGGTTCAAACCATCTTTGCCATGTGGGTCAATTTTCAGATGGATCTCTTTGCCACACAGAAGAATGTGCACTGCCCTTAGTTCTTTTCCCTCCAGTTTCGCAGTATGCATTTTCCTGTACCCTCAATGCCTCAAGTGTTGAGAAAATTGCACCAAGACCCAGGCTCAAATTGTAAAATTGCCCCAAATGGGTCAGTGAGTGTAATGCCTATCTTCTGGCACTCTCCATGTATCCTCCGCTCTAGCTACCTCTCAGGGTGCAACTCCTATCTCAGTTGGAGGGGTAGGTTCTGCATCCCAAACTCCTCAGCCTCCACATTTATGCTTGTAGAGTGAGTGGGGACACCTGACCTCCGTTTGTCACCCGCTGGAGATAGCATGATCCTATCAGCTCATCGCCCGTCCACAAACTTGGCTCACATCAAACGTTGGAATAATTTTGTTGCCTGGTGTGCAAGTGAGCATGTAGCTCCCTTTAAGGCACAGTTGTCAGATGTGGTATGTTATCCCCTCCTCTAGCCTTGCAAGGAAGAACAGTGGACTCTGTTAATGATTAATTTGCAGCCCCTTTGGTATTTATTTGTCTTCTGGATCTGCCATCTTTGTTTAAGTCCAAAACGGTTTTAAGGTTTATTGGAAGGGCATACATAAATGTTTCCTCCTTCACCTTTTGTTATGACCCAGTCGGAGCTCAATTTGATTCTAACATTCTTGATGGCAACCTCAACTTATTTGCCAGTTTGGACTGTTGACTCTTAAAACTGTGTTCCTGGTGGCTGTGACTTCAGCACAACGTGTCATAGAGCTGCAAGCTCTGTGTGTGTGTGTCAATCCTACACCTGTTTTTTCAAGGACACACTGGTCCTGAGGACTACAGCGGCCCACGGTGGTGAGCCCTTTCCATATGGGGTAGTCTATTGCTATTCCCACTTTTTAACCTCTGGACCATTGCACGAAAGGGGAGAGAGATTATGATGGCTGAATCCCCATAGGGTACTACATTTTTACACCAACCAGACAAAAGAGTTCAGATCTGATGACCAGCTCTTCGTAGGGTGTGTAAGCAGTATGAAGGGCAAGGCAGTCCAGAAGAGGACTTTGAAGAACAGGCCTTTGTCACAACAGATCATCCTCTGCATTAAAATCTGTTTTGCCCTTGCTATGAAGGAACCATCCAACCAGACGGAATTCTTGCTAATTTCACTCATTGGCCAGTGCCAAGGCTTCAACCTTGGCACTGGCTAGATGAGTTCCACTGAGATTTGCTTAGTGATGACATGGGCTTCCTCTTACAATTATGCAAAGCACTTTTGCTTAGATTTGGAAGTAGGAACAGATGGCCATTTCACCCATTTCATGCTGCAGGATTTACAAGTCTGGCTGCTCCATCAAATCCACCACCTAGCAGAGGGTGCTGCTACGGTATCTCGTGAAACGTTGATGAATGTGCATGTAGAAGAATCCATCAGAATAAATAGTTACTTACCTTTGGTAATGGTCATTCTGATGGATACTCTACCTGAAGATTCCTCATCGATCCCCATTCACCTCATCATTCTGAAAATAGACCTCTTAAATGTAATAAGGTTCCAACTTGGTTCTGTTGCACTGTGCATTCACACCTGATCTGTTCCTTGTCTCTGCCTCTTTTCGGGCTCAGAAAAAAAGGACGTGGAAGTGATGTAATGGCAATGGGGTGGCACTATATTGCTTCACTGATGTCACACCTGCACTACATCCAGCGCCGAAAGGAACCAACACCACTTACTGGTGCAGGAGAGCTATTGCAAAGTTACTTGATCCAGTGTGATTCCTAGTGATATTCAAAATGGTGAGGAATCTGCAGGGAACTACAGTAAACCGGAAAGCTTGCTACCAAAGGTAAGTAGCTTTTTTTTTTTAATATAATGTCATTTCACTTATAAACCTTATGACATCCTATTCAACATCAAAAATTAACTTAGGGGATATGCCGTACTATTTCTTTAAAATAAGAGTTTCCTCCTGTACAAAATATGGCTATTTTGAATGGTCTGCCTGCAGGTTTAAAACCTTCAATCTACAGTTGACATTTAACTTTCTATGCTATTGGTATTTTTCCTGCACTATGTACTGTAGCCTTCGTGGAAACATAAATATACCGTTTGGTGGATAGCCAGTTTTACTGTGTTTTAGGGGTCAGAGCACACCAGGACTGTATGTTAGTGCCCCAGCGTGCAATATTAAGAAAACAATACCAGTCAGTAAGAAATGGTGGTGGTCAAGCAAAAAGAGAAATTTTCTAACAGAGGCCTTAATCTTCTGTTCTGATTAGGGGCAAGGGAGACCAGTCTGACCTCTCTGAAATTAGTTCTTGCTCACACACACATTATCACTGAAAACTATCCCCAATCGTGGATTGTGGTGAATATGTGCCTAAAGTTCTTTAACTAGTTTGGCTGTTCCCTGGTATGGGGGTGTGGGCTCTATGAGCAGGACTATGGCGCCAAACATTAATAATTACCATCTTTCCAACAGCTGGAAATAAAAAATATATTCACAAGAATGTTGAACACAATACAAGAATGAGAACTCAACATTCTCATGGAACCTCTCCTGCGTCTTGTCTACAGCTTGAGAATCTTGATGTTTCATATAATTTTGGGAGTTATTGTAGCACTCAGTTAAAATGAAGAAATATCTATCCAAGTATATATTTAGACATTTATTTTATTTTCAAGAATTTTCTGTTTGTTTCTGATAATCTAATTTTTAAATAAACAATTGACCGGTGGCATCAGGACTGTCATGAGTATAAGACACTAGGCTGGTGATTACTGGTATGTTTTACTGGCAGGAGAATTGGGCCTATCCAGTATAAGTCTGGCATCTGAAATGGTGTTGTCCATCATCTCCAATCCAAAGCCTACACTGCCAGCAGCCCACAGCCCACTCCACCTCTGCAATATGACCTCCCTAACAGTATGCCCACACTCATTGAGGCTGAAGGATCAAGTAAACTGGACCACATCAAAAATAAAGGTAAATATTGCAGTCCAGACTGGTAGTTAGATGGCAGTGAGCGGTGGAAGCCCAAGGCCTAAACAGATGTTGGTAACGGCGGGCCTCGAAACCAGAATAGCCCAGTAACAGAATGCCACCTCTCCAGGACCCCCAGCATCACAGATCAAGATATAGATGGCCAGAAGTCAACAACTTCCGATTAGACAAACTGAAGGATTGTAAAACAATTACATTAATGTTGGAAGACCTCCAGCTCTCATTGTAAAAGTATACAATAACGTTGATACCATGTGGTATCATGCAAATAAATTGAAAGAAGGACTGAGGGCTGGAGCCTGCACAGCCTGGGCACCAGATCTCCAACATACATGGGGTGAAAGGTATGGAGGCTAGGAAACAGGAAGAGGCAGATTAAATAAGCCCAGCGTGCATGCTTTGAGTATCCATTGTTGCACATCTACGCATAATGTAAAAAGTGTGTGAAAGCAAAGCAAACCTTGAGATTAAGGGCCTCATTTAAATGTTGGCGGTATGGATACTCTTTTGCAACGGAGTATACATACCACCAACATGAAGTTCCTCCCGCCCATCCTATTTAAATGCAGGCAGACCTTCGTTTTGGCTACGGCAGTGACTACTTGGTCACCGCCATAGTCAAACCTCTCCAATGTCCCAACTGAATAGGGCCATAATAGAAATGGCTACATGTCCACACGCCCAATCAACATGTAACCATTTTTTTACTGTCCGTCACTGCCAGGCAAACCCTGGTGGTGAGAGGCAGTAAAAAACAAATAATACCCCCCCCCCCCCCCGCCATGGAAGATGACTCCCATGGTGGGGGGAGCATTACTTTTTTCATTTTCAAAAATAAAATCCAGTTTTGGGATTTTCTTAATGAAAATAAAAAAAAGATTACTGTTTGTTATCCCGCCCCCTGATATACCTCCTTAAAAAATTGTTGTCCTGAGATTTTCATTTTCGATTTGTGTTTTTGGATTATTAGAGAAGTAATTTAGCATGGGTAAACATTGCTGATCCAGGCCAAACTTTTCTGGACGTCATTTTTAAAAATGGTGAATGTGTTGCAGTGATGATGTAATATATCAGGGACCATTGGACCTATATGCTTCATTCTGGTATCAAAACATAGGTTTTGAGGGTCAAGTAGTCTTATAGAGACAGAAAATAACTCCTCAGAGCAACCCATCTGCCATTTTCCAAAATGGCGGCTGTAATAGAGGAAGACGAGACATATATAGAAATGAAGCAAATAATAATGGGTTTTAATCCTTTCTGTATAACCAAACAATGTTTATGAACTGAATATGAAAAAAAATGTTTATCAGGCCTGTTTTAGACACATTTTCGTAGTTCACTTTATTTATTTCAGCAATCGCTCGTGGTACATTTGCAGAATGTTGAACATTTGAGAAGAAATCGACAAACATCTTTTTGTAGCACAGGTTTCGCAATAACATGTACATGTAAGTTCTGTGGGTAGAGGCTTTAGAAATTTCGTAGGTTTTAGCATCCCATTAATATCTGCACACCCAAACTGTTGCGGATCTTTCTCTTCATATGCATGATCCAAAACATTTACACATCTTCTTATCAAGTAGAACGCTCTTTTAATGTGCCTATACACAGAATATGAAGTAGGTGAAAGGTCACTTAGCGGGACTGATCTCCTGAGCTCACTGTACCGAAGATTTTCAAATGTGTGACAGTAAGAACTTGTTTTCCACACACGCCCAAGACATTCTTCTACGTCTTCAAAGTCACATCCTTCTTCTGTTTCAGCAAATCATTTTAGAAAATTCTCAGGTTCAGCAGTTAAAGCTCCAAGCTTTGTTCCAATGTTGCTCATAGTGTCATCACCTGTGAGAATATATGCCTTTATAAGAACACTGGGCATCTCTGGGTCAAGTGTTTTATACAGAATATGAAGCAGAATTGCTTTTTCTTACCTATTTCATAACGCATCCATAACTTTGACAATCCTTAACTTACGAACATTACAACGAATCTGAGTAGCAGAATAATAACATCGGTGTCATCTGACAGTACAATGACTCAATCTGAACCTTTTCGAACATCCCACTCAACATGTTTTACAACACGAAGGTCAGCTTCCACCAATTTGCTGTTAAGTTCTTGAACAATATGGCCCATACCTTTTGAATATATCTTTGCAGGCACCAACTCCTCATTGACAATCATTTCACTTGCAATAATTGGATATTCAGTGTTCACGGAAGTATCAATAATGTTTTGGCGAGTTAACATCTGCTACTCATCTCGTTCGATGACCAGAATTTATTAAGTTTCACAGGTATAAATGTCAAAATGTTGATGCAGGCAACGTCAATTGTTCTACTTGTAGACATTTGTCTGATTCTCTCACATTCATTAACAGATAGTACAAGATAACTGTCAAAGACAGTGTGCATGGTGAGGTGAACACTGACTTTGATAGCTGCAGAACAGTCTGAACGACCTCTCCAAAGTTTCGGATGGATGAAATCTCAACCACTTTCAATTGGGACATATTGTCCACAACAACAGCAGTTGTTTCAAATTGAAATTCCTCAGGTGAAAGATTTTTTTGAGCTGATGTCCAGTTTGTGCTTCACTGGTTTGGTTGAAGCAGCGCCATCAAATAATGTGTTTTTTGGAAGAAAATCATGCGGCAGAATGTCCTTGATAAATCCACCCCTTTCGTTTGTTACATCCATCTCTCTATGTGCTTGCCCAAAAAGTAGTTTTTTTATAACCTGTTTTGTAGTGGATGGTTGGATGAAAATCTTACTATGGCAATTAGAGTGTTGAAATTTAGCTTTAGTGATTATGCCAAACAGCTTTTTCTCTTTCAATACAAATCTCTTTTGCTTCAGTTCTGCATATGGTTTTTCTCCATATTCCAGGACATCAAGAAGAAGCGTCTTTTTATCTTTATCCACATATTGTTTGGTCACAAAGTTGTGTAGTCGCACAGACTCAGTCATTTCAAAGGGGTTTCCTTGCTGCTGCATCTAATAAAGAAGGGTGTCAACATGTTTATTAAAATGTTCTCCTCTCTTTCCTACAAGTTCATGGTGAGGACCAGTTTCACAATGGTCCATTAATTTTGAATCTTTCATCTCTCTGAAAGCATTGCAAATAGAAAGTAATTCATGGTAAACTAGCTGCCATTGAGCAACATATTCACTTTGAAATGTCTGACCATCAATTACCTTGGAGCTTTTCTATGATCTCTGGATCATCTGTTCCAGTTTTATATCTGGAGCCACAACATGTAACCTTCCCTCTCTGTCTTTCACCACAAAATATCTTTGGATGAATTTTCTGTAGAGATATGTTTGTTCCACCTCTAGCTTCTCCACTGTTTCCAAATACCAGGACCCATATCTCAGGTAGTTTATGCAATCAAATTTCCGAAACTCAGTAATCAGTGACTCCACACCCTACACTTGCAGCTCCCAAACACCTTCCAGATCAGCATGTACCAAGTTTTTCACTAGAGCTATCATCTGTGGAACATTTCCCCAGTACTTGCAAATTCTGATTTCTCTTGACATTCTTTGACAAACTGTACGGACTTGGCTTTCAGGTTTTCTGATTTTGAACGGAGTGTATTGAGCATTGCCTGGCTTTGCGTTAAGTCTTTTGAATGAAGTGCATGCTGTGCCTTCTTCACTTCTGAGATAATGTATGCAAAACGTAATTTGTCATTCTTCAGAAAGCATTCCAAGGAACTGTTTCTATAGCCTTAGATATGATGAGCATACCTTGTAATGAACTAACATAATAATTTCCAATCAATACTGACTGGACAGTTTTGCTTCCAAAGAATTCAGCCTCAATAATTGCATGGTCTATGCCACTTTCACTGGATTGCTCATAAAAATGTCAGCTACAATACAGAAAGCACCTTCATTGAAGAGAATTGGCAAGATAGGCTGGTCTTCAAGCTGAGCACGCACATTTTGGAAATGTGTTAGAGCTGTGTATACTGTTGGGTAGTTTGTGACTGGAGCTGGTATTACTGGTAAAAACCCAACATTCTTTAGTGAGACGGTATTCTGGGAGATCAGAGCATGAATTTAAGTCTACGAAGGAACTGGCTTTTCTTCATTCTTCAGTCTACACTGAATAAGCAATATGGTAAATTCAGTTAAATCAGCTTTGCAAACCACATCATCAGGTAGAAGAAGATCCATGTCCTCCGCCACTTTAAAACTTTCTGGTAGGCTGTGATGTGTTGATGGCTTGTAATGATTTTGCATACTGTGGCAAGGCAGTTGGGTTACAAGTTTTCTGCTACTTTTGTTAATTCCTACAGCTGACACAGCTTGTTTTTCAGTAGCTACTTCATTGGTACAGTCTTGAAAAAGCACAATGGCAGTACCATGTGTGCTGGATGTTACAGACAAAGAAGAGTTGTCTTCAACTTCAAAATTATCTAGAGCAGCAATTATAAATCTTTTCCTGGTCAAGTGACTTGGAAGTGGTGTGCTGTCGGAGTCATAAGATTTTACAGCATGAACTGCTAACAAGTTCCTGCTCCGTACTATGTCATTGTAACTTGCTGATACACCAATCCTATTTATTGAAGTGATTAGCTCTATACTTTTGCACTTGTCATAGATTGCATGGACAGTCATCCTGTATAGTGGAGTTTTTTGTTTTTGCTGTGATGTAATTAATTAAACATTTGGCAAACACAGTACATTTGCACAGCATAAGCCTGTCAGTTCATGGGATTGTCTTCCACTTTTCGCTTATAACTTCAAAGCCATCATCAATGTTGTCGGCTACTGTTTCGAACTCAAGAACTTTAGTTTGTAACAGTTTTGCTTTGCTGATATTAAACAATGATATAAAAAAATTAAGAAAGCTTCAAGCATTCTTGTTGACTCCCATGATTTGCGGAGCTCTGGGGCATCACAACATTTGTCATTAAGTCAAAAATCTAAATCTTTCAGGACATTTCTTAAAATAGTTCCTGCTGATTTTACTGCATCATTTGATCTTATTTTGGCAGCAAGAACTTTAGGAGTCAAATCAGCTGAGAACACCATAAGTGGCTTATGATTTTGTTAGACTGACAAAAAACAATTCTGTCATTGTACTTTCTCACCAGAAAAATCTTAATTTCATTATTATGGATCAATACAGTTTCATCAATGTTGACCATTATTCCACTGATCTCAATGAGTGTGAATCCGTAGCCAGCACTCAAGAGTGGCTCTAAAACTTAATTTGCTTTCTCAAAGAATGCAAACTTAATGAAGGCTGGCGGTTAAGTTGCTGTTGGGAGCTTATTGTACATACATATTTACGAATGTATGCATGCATGCAGTTCGGGTTGGCATACAGATCTGCTGCAAATACATTCACGTCGCTGTTTAGATCAGTTACTCAGCTGAAAACCTCATCTTGGAATAAACTAGCTGCAGATAAAAACATGTTCGTCCTTTGAGACTCACATACTCTGCACTTTCTTTCATCAATCCCTTTGGCCTCAATCGAAAGATGTGAGGAAATTGCCAACTTCTTCTCAGGAAAAAATTGCTAAAATTGATCAATCCTTCCCTCAAATTCTGGCCCTGCCTAGCCCCCAAATTTGTTTAGACGTACCTCCTTTTTCTGCACCGTCCCTCCTGCTTAATCCTCCCACTCACCCACCCATTCCTACTATTTCTGGTGACATCCTTTCCAACTTACAATTGAAAAATAACGCCTCCTGGTCTAACTTCAATCCCATGACTGAGCTTGAAGTCTTTAAAATCATTGCAAAATTAAAGCTAACCTTGCACACCAAAGACCCACTCCCATGTAACCTAGTTCATAACCTTAACCACATCATTGCCCCATGTTGGACAAAAATAATTAACAACTCTTTTGCCATTGGATGTGTCCCTGACTCTCTCCAACTCTGGCAAATCACTCCCTTTCATAAAAACCTTAATGCTGAACCTAATGGTCCTAACAACCTCCCACTTCTAGCTAAAACCTTGGAGAAATGTGCATTTCTTCACCTCGATAACCACATAGGCAAATTTAACTTACTTGACTCCCTACAATCTGGTTTCAGGAAAGGCTGTAGTACAGAACCGCCATGCTGAACATTGTTGATGACATTCACCGCTCCCTAGAGAATGCAGAGGGTGGCCTTCTTATCCTCCTTGACCGCTCTGCAGCATTCGATACCGTCAGTCAGTCTTCCTTACTATAATCTCTTAAAGCTCGCTCTTGCCTAAATGGATTGGTCCTTAAATGGTTCACTTCCTACCTCCAGCACCGAACACACCAAATAAAAATCAGCTCCTGCCTCTCCAATCCTACCCCTGTCTCCCTGGGTGGCCCCCAGGGATAAATTCTCTACCCCTCTCTCTTTAACCTCTTTATGGAACCCTTTACTCGCATTTTGAAACAAGCCGGTATGCTATGCTGATGACACCCAACTCTACTATAAAATCTAATCCCATACTGATGTATTTCATTTAAACAACACTCTGAGCAAGATTCAATCCTGGTTTTACTCCAACCATCTTAAACTGAACCGTAACAAAACGGACATTATTCTTTTCTCTCCAAAAAGCAACCGTCTCCCCATCCAAGGCTGGATCTCGGACCTCAACACCCTTAACTGTCTGCTCACCTTATCTAACTCGGCAAAATCCCTAGGTTTCATTCTTGCCAAAAATTTGACACTGAAGGACCATATAAATAACTCAGCCAAAGGAGCACTTCTCACTCTCAGACACCTCAAGAAAATCAAACCCTTCATCCCTCAAGACCACTTCAAATGGGTCGTACAATCACTAGTCCTCTCCAAACCTGACTACGGCAATGCTATCCTCACTGGAACACCTAAAGTCGACCAGGCCCCCCCTTAGAGCTGTGCTCAACTTGGCGGCCAGGCTCATTACCGACTGTAAACGATATGACCACATCACGCCTGCCCTCAAATACCTAAATTGGCTGCCCATCGAAGGAAGATGCTTTGATGAAACTGCCTGCATCAAGCACAAAGCACGCCACTCACAATCTCCATCGTACCTAACAAACAAACTCAAACGGGCTGCTCCAGACTGATGAGAAGCTCCACCGCTCTCCTCCTCGTACGCCAGTTACTTAAAAAGAAATCCACCCATACTCGCTCCTACTCTGGTATTGCTCCGAGCATCTGGAATTTCTTTCCGAGGGACCTGCGCTGCAACCCATCTTACCTCAGCTTTAAAAGAGATCTAAAATGGCACCTACTCAACAATTATTGGAGTCTATAATTTTCTCTTTTGACCTGGCTATCCGTTTTCCCCCTGTATTGGTTTTCCTTTTGCTAACCCGTTTTTACCTTTCGCTCTCCCTTTTTACTCTTCTTTTTGTGTACCCCGGCCTTCGGTCTCCCTGGCCACTCATCTATCTTAGCAGCTCTAATTTCTGTGGTGTTAGCTGTTTGTTGGCACTCTCCCCTGTTTTTGTCCATTTGCTTTCCACCCCCCCTACCAGGTGTTCCCCTACCTCTACAATTTGTTCTCCCTGTTTAGACTCTTTTGTGTGGTCGGAGTCGTTCCCTCAATTTGATTATTTAAATGTATTTAACCTGTGAATCATTCAGAATTCTGCCTCCCCTGTCTTAATGGAGAGATGTGCTTGCTCTGTATTGTTGTTTTTTGCTCTGAACTATTGTTTTAATTTGACTGCTCCTGCTCATGTAAAGCGCTCTGATACCACTGGGACAAGCCAGCGCTATATAAAACCTTACAAATAAATAAATAAATCCCTTTGGCCCTTGTTCTGGCTAAACCACAGATAACACTTTAGAGATCATCTGCTTTCTGATCAGTTGTTGGCGGTTGATGAAGAGTAGCTATTGATCTTCTAAGTGGATGAGTATTGGGTTTGGTTGTCATCTTTTTCACAAAAGACTCGGATTCTTGTTGTGATTCACTGGTTTCTGCTATTTCTTGACATATTTTTTCCATTGTATATGACTTGTAGCACTTGTTACAATGATAAAAATATTTGCTCCACTTCATCCATCAGTTTCAATCTTTTGTGAACTTTTCAAATGTCTGCAGCATCTCAAACTCTCTTCTGTCCAGACGCAGTTGATGTTAGCTTTTCTTTTGGAATAGTTTGACAAATGACACATTTTCTTTGTTGGAGGAGTCCTCAGATTTTGTAGTGAGCAACACTCTGTCAGGAGATAAAGATCCTTGTCTGCTACCTGCTTTGCTCATGTTTAACATTTTGAATCAACGGAAAACCTGAAACAAAAACAATAGTAAAATAAATTACCAATATGATGGCTAAAACACATCATTATAGACCCGCCATTTCGGGAAATGGTGGAAGGGTTTCTCTGGGTAGTTATTTTCTGTCTGTATAAGACTCCTTGATCCTCAATATCTGTGTTTTGAAACCCAAATGAAGTGTATAGGCCACATGATTCTTGAATTTTAAAAAATGTTGTCCAGAAAAATTCGGCCCAGATTGGCAACATTTACCTAAGCTAAATTACTTCTCTAATAATACAAAAACACAAATAAAAAATTAAAATCTCTGGACAACAATTTTGTACAAGTGGTATATCAAGGGGCCAGGACTATTGATGCAGGAATGTGTTATGCTGACGCAGCCCTATACCAAACAGCTGATGGCAATGACAGGAACCGCCATGACAGCGACCGGACTGGTGGTCATATATAAATTCGGCGTATGGGACCTCCACCAGGAACAACAACCCGACCGCCGAAAAATAAATCAGACCCTAAGTAGGTCTATAGAGGGGAAGTAAGCAGAAGAGGTGATTAATTTCTGCCTTTAATGTCCAATTAGCAGTTAGTCTCTATGTGCATATATAAAAGGCAGTTGTGTAATTAGAGCAAAGACAGAACTGAAGTTCAAGTTAGGACTATGGTTTTGCATGCAGATTAGTAGAATTAGCTGAATTAAATGTTGTTAGAAATGTAAAAGCCTCATATTCTCAGAGTAAGTGCATAATGTAGGGGAAAATACAGAGGCGAAATTTTCTCCACTACGTAGTTAGCATGCACTTCCGTTTTAAAACTGTAATTCTGTTACAAGACCAGAGACTCGATTATGAGTGAATCTTCTTTATTGTCAACTATAGCAGCAAAGTAAAAGAGAAAAGTAAAATATTCGGAAATAAAAATGGTATTACCAAGCATGACGTGCCCCAAATGATTAGTATATCAGAGATTTCAATAATATGACATCATAGAGGGACTGGTGACAACCTTTCCCCAGTATAAATAGCTCTGCTTGAGAGAGCACTTCAGCCTTGTTGCTGCTCTAGCAGAAAAATAAGTGCCACAAATTATATTTCCAGTGACATCATTTAACGGATTGTTGTTTGGTTCACTAATTTTGATAACTTCTGATTACCTGGGGTTTGCTTGAGCTCAGTGCCTAGGGCGAGGGCAAGTTCTCTTGTTGCTGGGACCCAGTGGAGACGAAGCAACTGCGCCTATATTTTCATTGTCAACTTCTCTTAGGTTTTCCAGACTGCAATGGGACCCTTCAATCGTATACCAGTTTCTTTGCCTGCTATCAGGTGCGAGGCCACAAGGGTATTGTCCTTTTCAGCGCTCAATGAAAGGAGTGCTTAGCTGGGAAGTGCACGTTCAGTGGCCCGCAGTTTCGGGCTTGACCCTGAGTCAACAAAGGACAGACTAGCGGGTGGGGTCTCATAGGGAGGTCCTTCTTTATTTTGAAAGGTGCTTAGTCCCAATAAACAGAAAATTATGTCAACAGTAAAAACAGAAAACAAACAAGCATTTGCAATGCAATAGGTGTCATGTTTGGGACCTTATAAGTAATTAGCTATGCAGCATATTACTGTAGGTACAGCAACATTTATTAACTGTGCTTGAAGCAAGGAAAGGGTGCAGTACCACAGGTTACAACTTTTGGCCACATAAGGTACTGCACCCTGTGAGGGATCATGCTCAGCGACGAAAGAAAGTAAGTAAAAAAATAAAAAATACCATTAGATATGTTTCTGCAAACAGGTCGTGCTGCAACAAAATATACAAGCAAGGCGGCCAGCTGAAGTTAAAGAGATACTGCACCGGTGTAAAAGTATGTTTTAAGTTCTTTATTTTAATAATGGAGATGGGTGAGCGAGCCAAAGCTGCAACTAAATGATAGAGTGCGGTGCTCATGAAACGGTGCCGCACTAGCAGTAAAAGTATGTTTTCAGTTCTTTATTTTAAAAAAGGATTTGGGCAAGCTGCGCTGTTCAGAACAAAAGAATAGCGCAGCCACCATACCTTAAAATAAAGCGCGGTACACCGTGTTGCACCAAAAGAAACAAAATACCTTTGTGCCTGCAACATCAGCTAATTAAGAAAATAGTGCTCTGCAATTGTAAATGAAACACACAGATTAAGAGCATGTGTAAAAGGGCAGTCCTTATGGGAGGTAACAAGGGTAGAAAAGGAGGAAATAAAGAGGCACTACTTAGCAAACTAACCAAAGAAAAAAAGCATTTACAAAAGACATCCACAAGAACCAATTGAAAACATGGGCAGGCAATGGATGGAACTTAAAGCCCATATCCTGAACGCTGTCTGACTCGAAGAGACAGCGCAAGCGCTGCTTTTGTGAGACCTAAAGATGGCTCACAAAGATCTATTCTCTTCACGGGGAAATGGGTTGGTTTTCAAACATTTTCTTTTTTAAATGTTGTCACTTCTTTTTAAGGTTTAATCCTCTTCCTAACTCCGGACAGTGGTTATCTTTCATGAGTTTTCCTTTCTTACATTTGTATGTCGCTGATTTGCCTCTTTCTTTCCTTTCCCAGTTTCTTCCTCTTTTCTAGTTTCCTTAAGGCTTTCTTCTATGGGGGCCTGTTAGGCCCTTTACTGAACTTTCTCAGGACTTCCCATAAACTCCTGAGCTCTGTATCCTTCACTTCCATCTGACATCCTTCCAGTAGTAGCAGCTCTCCAGCTCCTATCTTTCTTCACCATACTACTCCATATTGTTTCTCCTCTCCTTTAACTTTCTCAGTCTACCCTCTCTGTTGTTAGTCATTTTCTTCTTACTGTTCCTTTCTCTGTCTTTCGTAGTCTGTTTTCTCTGTCTTCTGTATTGTCTCTAACTTTTCATCTTTCTTTCCAGGGATGTTGTCTTGCCCGAGTCAACCTCCCTGCCTACAGATGTTATCAAACCATGGTAAGTATTCTGACTCCCACCCACATCCTCCCCCACTGTTATTTGTTGAGTTTGGGCCAGCGCGGGTACTTCGAAGGCAGGAGCTGCACGTTGACTCTGCATGCTAGGATACTTTGCTAGGGGCTCGCATCTGAGAGGAATTTGTTGCCTGTCAGATGACGTGATCCGAGTTTTGCAAGTCTGTGACTGAAATCAGCTGAGACTAGTCTTCTTCCCTCATGGAACCAGGGTTCGAAGTGTATAAAAAAAGTATAGGAACTATGATGCTGCTCACATTGGGGGTGGAGTTAGTGAACGCGGGGGCGTGGTCAAAGAAGAGGCTAAAAACTAAATATTCTGTAACTTTTTAATGCAACTACATGTAAAATAACGCAGAGCTTAAATGAAAATTAAATAGAGGTTATGATAATCAGTGGGAGATACACTATTGCACATTATGAAACCTCTATTAGTTAATTCACTACATTAGAGAGACTCAGAATTGAATCCTGGTTGGTGTAGTTGCGAATACTGACTTGTGTATGTTTAGTGCTACAAGGTCCCTGTCAGAGACAGAAAGCACTGTGAGCATGTAAGCCATTATTTTAAAACTAGCATTACACACAGTATAGGATAGGCTTCTACGAAAGGCTTCCAAAATATAGATTTGAGTATTCAATTCAATTTTAATTCACATTTATTTGGACCGTAGATCCATAAACCAAACACACAATATATAAATTACATCTTAAAAAATTCATTTCTTTTAAAGTATTAAAATACATCTTAAAAACTCATTTAAACACCTTTATAACCTAAATTGCACGTGATCTATTTGTTACAGCTCGATAAAAGTATTCAGAAGTACTTTCACTTTTTGCATAAACTTCCCCATAGCAACGGCAATATCTAAATTAGTCATTTCGGTTAGCAGTGCGACAGCCTGTGCCCTTGTTTTGATCTCATATGACTTAAATAATGGTTTTAAAAACATACATCGTAATTCTAAAAGCCTGTGGCAATCTAATAATATATGTAACAAATCACACTGTGTGTTCAAGGTGCAAGTACATCTTCCCATCTTGTCGACCATGGCGCTTTTTACCATATAGTTTGTATAACATGGGTTTACCCCAATTCTTACCCTAAGGACTTCCCTCCGCAATCCACAATCTGGTAGCCTATCAATATAAGGGAAGCATTGATTATGCTCCCAAGCAATATTCATGAAATGTACTGATGGTTTGTTCCCAAGATACTTTCGATCCTCTACAATAGATATTTCCTTCCCCAACGATTTTAGAATCTTTTTATCAATATTTACCACAGAATCGTTAGGGTCCAGGGTAACCTCCATCCTACGGTATAACTTCTTCATGGTTGCCCTGATCTCTTTTGCCCATCTTAACTCACTTTTCTCTACTTCATTTTTACACCATTGGGATACTTTTATATTTCCATCAGCCCCTAATCGTTGCCAAAAACGAAACAAGGCCATACCAGCTAGCATACCCCATGAGGTCAGTCCTAGCTCCAATCTTACGGCCTGAACCATGGATGATTGAGGCAGCATAATTAAATTTTTAAAATTTTTGCCTTCCTCAAGGTCTCAGGACATCTTCCCACTCAAATATATCAATTCAGCACCATACAAAAATTGTGGAGGTACCATAGCGGAGTAAGCTTTTAGCACCGGGCCGTCCGACATTTCACCATAGGCTTTGTTAAATATTTTCAGGCCACTGATTGTTGTTGAGGATCTCAATCTTAATGCGTCTAGATGGGTATGCCACTTCATGGTCTTCTCAAACCATATCCCCAAATATCTGTATTCAGAAACTGATTCCACTTTCTCGGTCCCCATCCACCAAGTAAAACCGGATTTCTTTCGTCAAAAGTCAAAGTTTTGGTCTTATCCATATTAATCACCAGTTTTTTCTTCAAACAATACGCGTTAAAAGAATTCAGTTTCCTTTGCAAGCCCACTTCGGTCTGGTCCATAATTACCAGATCGTCAGCATAGAGTAAGCAGGCAATATGCTTCCCATCTAGTTTCGGGCTAGCCCCAATTGGTTCCCCTAGAGTCAAAGGTAGATCTGCCAGGAATAAGGAGAACAACAGGGGGGCCAATACACATCCCTGCCGTAGCCCATTACCAATCTCTATTTTCCTAGATAAACTGCCGTCTATATCTAAAATTATCTGGGCCCAATTTTTGGTATGCAGGGTTTGTATCAGGCGTAACAATTCATTTGGGATCCCATAACTAGTTAGATCCTCCCATAACAGCTTCCGATCCACCAAGTCGAAAGCTGCCCGGAAATCTACAAAACAACAAAATAAATTTCCCTGTGTTTCCATTGACTTCCGCGCTATTGCCCATAGCGCAAAACAATGATCAATTGTCGAATGGCCAGCTTTAAACCCCCCCTGTTCCGGTGGGATTATCTGTTTTTCCTCTGCCCAGTCTTTTAATACATTCAATAGTGCTTTTGCGAAGACCTTTTCCCCTATGTCAAGGAGATTAATCAATCTGTAATTTTTCGGTAAATTATAATCGCCCTTTTTATGTATGGGTCTTATAATAGCACCCTTCCAACTTTCTGGGATAATTCCTGTTTCCAGGATTATTTGGAACAGATTTTTAAAAAGGTCAGCCCACCATTCCGGTCTTGTTTTTATTATTATAGCCGGTAGGTTATCTGGGCCTGCCGCACCAGTGAGCTTCAGACTGGCTATAATACTTTTTATATTTTCTGAGGAAAAATATTCTTTTATATCCTCTGACAACGGCGTCCAGTCAATAACTCTTAGATCTTCTTGCATCGGCCATTGCCCATAAATTTCTCCTAGGTAACCCACCCAATCATCTTCTGCAACCTTACATATCAGGGAGCCGGTTTTCGTCCCCATACTTTCTTGGACTAGTTTCCAAAATCCTTTAATATCTTTGGTTTTTATTACCTCCAACATATTTGACCAACATTTATCTTTATAGCTTCTTTTTTTTCCCCGAATTAATTTTTTATATTTGATTCTCACTTGTTGGAGCGACTGATATACATCTAGCTTAAATTTAGCCCTTAATTTTCTTTCCTTTTGTCTAATCTCAGCCTTTGCCCTCCTACAATCTTCATCAAACCAGGGCTTCCTCAAGTTTACAGGATTTTTCATACCCATCTCTGACTTTTTTGCCCTAATCTTCTTCTTTAGTATTTCCGCCAGCCTTCCCAAGGATGATTCATACCAGGTTATTCCAACATTCACATACATTTCTTCCATTGAAATTTCCTGCTGGATTAACAAAAGCTTTTTAACATTCTCTTCAGTTATACATGTTCTCAGCCGTTTTGGATATTCAGCATGTGTCTGCAACACCCTTTCTCTATTTCTATTGTTGCTTGATAGTTGGATTTCTGCTCTCAATGGGTAATGGTCACTACCTGATATTTTTACCACCTCAAATGTTTAACTGTCTCGAAACACCAGGCCTGGCAGAACATATAATCGATTGGGCAGAATTGCTGGCCCCTCACAAAGGTCCGGCTAGATGGTCGGTCCAGGTGAGATCTCCCGTTTGCACAGATCATACCCAATGAACCCATCAATTGGGTAAATATCATATCCTGTGCAGAGATCTCACCTTTTGGAAAGATGGCTGCTTCTATGTTATATGCGTCTAAAAATTCTTTATACCATTTATCCACTCTTTGGGGATCTAATCTGTGATTAAAATCTCCCAACACTAGTACTAGATCCTTCCGATACTTTACACAAACTGCCGCTATATCTTCTTTCAAATTTCCCAAATTTATTTTGTAGTCATTATCCTTCCCCTTATAAATATATACATTTATGACACATATTCCTTCAAATCGAGGGTCTGTCTTCTGTAATAAGACCCTACAACCTAATGCCCAGTCACATGATAGCTTTAATTTATCAATTTTCCTTGCTATCTGTGAAGAGATCAACGTTATTTGGCCCCCGGATGGTCTCCCCAATTTTTTTTCCCTCTTAGCTACTTTGGAATGTTGGATAAATCCTTCCAGGGCTTGTAATTCTAGGGTATCGTCACACAGCCAAGTCTCTTGTAGACATATAATATCATTTTTCCTTATAAATTTAACAAAATCAGTATTTGCACTTATTTTCTTAAGACCATTTATGTTCCATGAAATGGCTGATAGGCTGTGTGACGTCCCATGTTCCTAATCAGTTTCACTCAGGAAACCCTCCTCATCATCCGCCCTAAAATCTGGGGATGCTAGATGATTAAATCTATTTCCTATTAATAGGTCTGTTTCATAACTCGCGGATCCGCTCTCTGTTATCGTTATTGCAAGATCCTCCTTCCTATTCCAATTTGTGTTAATTAATCTTACCTGCCGTAGGCCTAGGCCCGCATGCTTCGTCAAAAAGTACTGTCCCTGTAATTCCTCCTTTCTTACCAGCCTAATTCCCTCCCTTTGCAGCTCAGTTTTGGCTTTTTCTACAGCATTTTTCACCATGGCTGAGTGAAAGAGAACTTTAGTCACCTCTCCCCCATTACTACTTGTGACAAACCCCACTTCTTTGAGATCCTCTGTGCCAATACTACTGAGACTTACGCATTTGGCCATTGAGAAAAGAAGTTGGGATCGGTTTAGAGGATTTAGCTTCCTAACCCTTTTCCCACCTTTAACATCCCTATATGGTTCTAAAAAGATCCATAAGTCTGGGGAGCACTCTTGCCCTGTACCATACAAATCTCCCTTAATTCTGGGTTCTTTTTCCTTTATCTTATATTCTTCCTTCTCTTTCCCTTTGGGTACCTGGCTACCATTTAGGTTTCCTGGTCCCCCCTGCATCATCAATCTCCCTTTTATCCCTTTTATCCTTTTCCCTTCTTTCATCTCCGTCTCCCTCGAAGTTAATACCGGGTCACTTTTACCTTCCTTTGGTTTTTCTAACTTTGTATGGTTTCTTTTATCTTCTACCTGAATCTTTGCTTTCTTCGATTTTAAATTTTGCATTTTTTCCCTTTCTTTACCTTTATATTCTTTCTTTCCTCCATCCTTTTTTCTCTTATTTCTTACGTGGAGATTGGTTAGGTATCTTTTAGTACGGGCTGCCTCACCCCCTCCTAATCTCGGGATTCCGCTTGCATAGTGTCTCCTTTCACCCCATTTCTTTACAATCATTGGATGACGAGATATATATACTGAGGGTTCCTCATTCTTTAAGATTGGGGCGCTCAACCCTACTTCCTCCTTCTTTTTACTGCCTATCTCCTCCTGGACTCCATCAATCAGGCTCGCAAAGGCGGGCATTAAACCTCTAATCTGAGTCAGCTCGCCCAGCATAGCCTTAGACTGCTCTCCTTGTATTTTTAAAAGGTCATTATTCAATACTGAGACCTCTAGTAGGCCTTGTAGGGTTTTTTGCAGGACCCACATAACCTCAAGCATGGAGGTACTTGAAGTTCCTGTAACCTCAAGCCCACACAATGGGGAGCGCGATAGATCATTCTCTATACCAAGAGAATAGTCATCTCCTCTCTTCTCATTTGGATGGGTCATCGAATCATTTAATTCTTTTGAGCTTAGCTCAATACTGCAAATAGTTCTTTCTTCGCCTTCGCCTTTGTCCTCTGTTTCCCGTTCAAAAGACCACTGAGTCAATTTCGGTGAAGAAGACAGCCGTGGGTTTAAGGAGGCCTCAGATAAATTAAGTACAATCTGGTTTATGGAAATTAAATCTTCTTTGCCTACTATTCCAGAGGTTGAATGCTCCATGTCCCTTGACTCCTTCTCCCTCACGTCCTTTCCCTTAAAATGTCTTCCAAGGAAATCTTTGATTGAATTAGATACTGATGCGCCACCTTTTGCTGCTTTTTGATTTACTGGCTTAGGGGTTAGGGTCAGGATGTGCATTTCTTGTCCGTCGCTTTTTCCTTTCGATTGGGTCGCTTGCCACCCCCCTTTGAGTGTTGACTCTATTTTCTTCCCCAGACTCTACAGGGTTCTGCACAATATCCTTCTCAGTCTTTTTCCCGGTTTTTGTGGTCTTACGAGCTCTCGCTTTGGACGGTACTTTTACCGGTGCCATTTCTTTCCTCTGACTTTAACTTTTACTCTCCCCCAGCTGGGTTAAGATTCCCAGGGTTTCTGACTCGTTTGGTACAGGCTTCCTCTGAGGGGTACTCCGTCTCTTTTCCAACACTAAATTTAGATTAGGTTATGTACTTTAGGGCTATAATTAAATGTAGGTTAATTTGAACCTTAAAGAATGACTTTTAAATCTTTAAACCACTACAGATTGTTCCCGCATAAAATAACTGTTTATTCAGCACTTACCTCTATTCCACGGTTTTCCCCTGCACACTTTTCCAGCCCCTTATTATCGCCTGTGCTTGTATATCTTTTCCAATACAGTCTCCTACTTTACACAGCTCTGCTGGTTTTCAGCTGCTCTCCTGCTGTCCTTTATATAAAATACGCGAAATAAAATGTTCTGCTCACTAAAAAGCTGCAGCACCACCTTACATCTTTCCGATCCGAGGCAGTGTCGGATTTCAGTCCCTCGGCGCGTAGGTACATGGGCTGCGCGGACTTCTTGTTGATTCCCCCTTCACCCTGCCCCTCCGTGCCCTACACAACCAAAGCTCTTCTCTTGGGCCCCCGGTACGCTTACGCTCCGATACACAGGCCGTCAGAAGCACCACTCCGGCGTTGGTCGGCGTTCGGCGTTCTCCAGCGTTTGTTAACAGCTCCCTCGCACTGCTGTGTTGAATGCGTCGCACCTGGAGACGGAAGCGGGCCTTGGACGGGGCGGAAACAGAAACGAGCTTGAAGGAGGTGCAGGTTAGTGTGCAGGTTAACCGGGATAGAGGAAGTGTGGCCCCTTCAGTAGAGTACAGCTTGAGGACCTCACAAATGCAAAAGATGCTGCTGCAAAGGAGTCTCCCCAATAGATTTGAGTAATACCAAGACTGTAGAAGTGTAACTTTATCAGTCAGTGTTTCATCAGACAGATTGTTTTCGGGGTCTCAGAGTGGACATGTTTGCCATCCAAATGAATTTCAAACATGCCGGGTTTTTCAGATGGAGAACAGATTGAGAAGTGGGGGTGGTGGATGTGTTTTTTTCTGTCCTGGTGGGACTTTCCTGTGTATGCATTCCCTTCTTTCACCATGCCTATCAGGTTCTTTCACCGTGACTCTCAGGTCAGTAGTTCAAATCAGGAGGGAGACGACCTCCTAGGACCTTTTAATGCAATTTTAGGCAAGCCAAGTTTGATATCCTCAGTTGTTGAAATTCTCAGTGAATTTCCCCAGCCATCTTTCATTCTTCACTCACATCCTATTCAATCCATTAGGCAATCCACACAAGTTGACGTTGCAGGGTCATCTTAAAATAACGTAATGAAAATTTTCAGGGGATCTTGGAATTTCCCAAATTTTTCGCAGGTAGCTTTGTTGATCATTAGAGGCTCTTGAGCACCATCCACTAGATGCACTAACACATTTGCATGGTCAGTGTGAGTTAGCTGGTATGTGAAACAGCAGATTGATCTCAGACACTGTTGGCAGTCTCATTCTCACTAGAACTGGTCTCACTAATGAGGTCATCGGTGGGTCATCATATACTGCACACTTGATGAATGCTAACTGCATTGCAGTGCAGAATACTTGATGTATTAGTCTTTTCTGCAATACTTAGTCTGCCCAGTCCATTCTTTCTTTTTTACTATCCCCAGAATCTTGTAAATAACGGAAAGAATGGCTATGAGGATGCTGATACTGATCTGGCTTTCTTAATTCATCATGGTCTTGCAAATAATATCCACGCCTATTGGATTCCTGCATTGAGGGAGATCCTGCCCTTCATTTTTGTTTTGCTATTTACTTTTTCCTAGTCTCCGGTGCACCTTTTTCCTTGCCGGAATACTTATTCTCATTCCTTGCTTTGAGATGCGTTTATATAGCCTGTGTATCTAGAGTATCATGGCTCACAGAAGGGTAAGCTTCCGAAATTTGTTTTGGGAAGTTCCCGTTCACAGTCCTGAATGGGAACCACTGCCAAATGTAGGTGTACTGCCAGGGCTTTGGCTTCTCTACAAAAGTTACTCAAAACTATTGAGGAGATTGCCTCAAAATTGCTCATTCATTTCATCCCCGAATGTAGAGCATGCGCAGCTCCGTGCTCATTATGTATCTGCTTCAACACCTCCAGTAGCACTGCTAAGGAGGGTGTACCATGTGTAGTAGTAGAAATACTCGTAAATATTGTCCTCTAAGTGGTACTATCTTTTTCCAGGTTTTACCACCTCAAAGGGGAAAACACATCGTTAATATCCTATTCCTAGCCTAGGGTGTCAGGTGAGGACAGACTGCTTCCATCTGATTGGAAACAAACCTTAATGGAATTTAATTTGCTTTGTGGGTGCTTTGGCCCATGATAGCATTAATAGTCTGTGAACTAATTGTCTGCAGGACCAAGAGCAAATGCTTCAGTGGCAGTCTGTTGTAGAACATGCTGTCTTGAGTCACCTATAAACAGCCACTACCTGGTTTAGGCACTGTCACACTTCTGCAATCTGCAGATTTTTTGTGTCAATATATGGTGGATACCCCACTGATATGGGCCTGGCAGCTGCTTCATTACTTAAGAGACCCATTCATATATTTTGAAGTGCATGGGGTAACTGACCAGCAATCCATGCTTGATGTTCTCGATATCCTAACAGGACTTCTAAGTCACAGTAGGTTTGTAATTAGCTGGGAGTGCAGCAGCTCTGTATCTATAAAAGTTCCCAGTATTGGGATCAACAGCATCAAACTCTGCCCATAATTAGAATATTCCAAAAGAGTATGCAGCATGTGCATTTCGAACTAAAGTTATTGCACTACTGAGTTAGGGACACCCCCAGCAAGATGATATTGTGTAACTGGTGCCCTGAAATATAGCCTTATTGGAAAAAGAGCATATCAACAAACAGATTCAAAGCATGAGATTTAAAACTGACATAAGAATGAGGAATAACCTTTTATAAGTCAAATGTCTAACAAACCCACCACAGAATGGAAGCACCTATCTAGGATGACTGAAGTAACGGCCTGAGCTACCGACTCTAGAGCTGAGGGACCAAGGTTCAAGTCTCAGCGTCGGCACAACATCCGTTGATTCTGGGCAAATCACTTAATGTCCCCGTGCTTACAGTTGAGTGCCTCAAGACCCTTATGGGTGATTTATTTATTTATTTATTTTTAGTATGCAATATTACAATGTTTCTTGAGTATGTCATAAAAAATTCTCTTAGGTCTAGAAGAACATGCCCTGTGGCAGGGTGCCAAAATGATATGTTGATAAAATGATAGATTTTATATAAAACAGGCAAGAAATTAGGCTTTCTAGACCCCCTGGCACTAAGGCCTTTGTCAGCGCGCCAAACCGTGACTGAAAGTCAGTTGGACTGCAAACACCCCATAAGCCACTGAGCAGTACTTGAAGTAGATGATTTTCAGGTAACGATCAATCTTGTGAAATATCACAGGGATGATTAGTGGGACCCAATCTTTCTTTCATTATAGAAAGACACACTCAAAACACTAAGAAACAATGGATACATTTTAAATACTTATTCTAAAATTAAAATTCTAACCTAGGGCACATAGTATAAACTGTATCTATAATAAAAACAAGCAGAATAGTAGCTGCAACATTTATGAGTAACGTGAACAGCAGAAAATATTCCAAAATAGTGGCTGTTTAGCATTATCATATTATGCCTTACGAAGTAAAACTGAGCATCAAAAATAAAGCCTAATTCGAATTTCCAAGATAGTCGATACTCTCATATATGCTTTGAATAATTAAGTTATTGTTCAATATAATAGCATAGTCCACTATTTGTGTCTGCACTAGCTGATACGCCACCCATCAAGTGAACGCTGAACGCCCGTCCCATTTGCTTCAGCTAAAGTAGGTGAAGCGGTTCTACATGGCCTTTCTCGCATCTGTCTTCAGGCACAAAGCCCTGTTCTCAATTTCACACTCTATTCCTAACTTTTATAAAATTATCTGGTCATTGTTGAATCTTTTAGATTAAACAATTAGCAGAATGTGGCCTAATGTTCTTTTGCTTATTTTTGTTCTGTGAACTTGTGCTCTTTAAACAATATTAATAAACAAAAAATTAAATTATCAGTTTTCTCAGCAATAATTATTTTATAACAGATAATGCAGCTCAGATCAAATGCTGTTATACATGTGAGAAAACATAATTATCAAGTTGCAAGAAAAAGTGATAATGAACTAACCTTCATTTTGCATTCGTACGTAAGTGATTGACAAATGAAACTTAAAAAGGGGTAGTTCTGGAAGACAAAAACACTGATAATTATAACAACCTATTCCAGTCTATTCTTTGGCAAGGTGGGAAAGTGAATCATGGGGTAGGCAAGTATCAATACCTCAGTTTTTAGAGCCTATTCCTCAATGGGAGCTCTGGTGTCAAAAGGTTTCATGTTTTTCTGGACCCCTTGAGGAAATTATGGAATCAGTGGATTGATCTCAAGGTCTACCTTTCTGACGTACTATTTTAAAACCTGTTGCTTATGTTTTTCGCAGTATTGCTGATGAGCTTCAGACATGTCATATTCAAGCCATCGGTCTTTTAATAGAATTAAAATCTCCTTTACTAACGTGACAGAAGATGTGGATTCAACTAAAGAGAAGGAGGGGAGATTATTCCTCTCTACCCCCTCCTTGGATTTAATTTCTTTGTATGTTTTGTCTGCAGTGCAATAAAAGGCAATAAAAGGCAGACTTAGAGTTCCTATGTGTGATATCTAATATGGCTGTGATAGACATGTAATGTGCTGCAATAAAGTAGTTTAGAATCTTAAAGTTAAGGTTCTATGTAACCTGAAATGTTGGGATAGAATTCTAACTTGGAACTGTGAACGGCTGATGCGTGGGAGGCATTTTTGTTGTGTCTCTTCTTAACACTTAACCATTGTTTCTAAAGATGTGTTGGATAATAATTTCAAAGAAACGTCTGAATATGACTGACATACTTATAAAGCGCTCGATTACCAAGGCGTCTTGGCGCTAGGGGTGCATTGTTGGCGTTGCACAGGCTCGCCGCGGTTTAGTCCTGAGGGAAAAGCCAGGTCTTGACCAATTTCCTAAAAAGAGGCCTGTTAGACTGAAGTCTGATGGTGGTAGGTAGTGTGTTCCACAATTTGGCTGCTCGGTGGGAGAGGCTTTTGCTTCCCCATCTGGCTTTCAAAATTTTAGGAATCTGTACTAGCCCTGTGTTGGCTGACCTAAGATTCCGTCACTGGGAGTACCAGGAGAATAGTTTCTGCATGTCCATTGCCCCCCCACCATATAGTGCCTTATGCACAAGACAGAGAGCTTTGAATTCGCTGTTGAACTGGGAGCCAGTGAAGCTGCCTTATACTGGCGGCCGTGGGATGGTATTTGGGAATATCAAGTAGTACTCGTGCTGCCACATTCTGCAAAGAATGCAGTTTGGCAGTCTGGCTATTGTCAAATCCCAGAAAAAGCGCATTACCATAGTCGATTATCAAGAGGACTAGAGCTCCTATTACCGTTTTCCTGAGGCTCAATGGAATAAACTGCAAGATTTTTCGCATTATTTTCAATGTAAAGAAACAGGAGGAGGTTGAATGATTGATCTGTTTTGCAAACTTTAATTTGTTGTCAAATATAATTCCAAGGTTTTTTGCCTTAGTAGAGGGGGCAAGACAGTATGGATGTACATCGTAGAAGTTATGCCGGTATTCCGAACAAAATAATGGGCTATTTTGATTCAAAGTTAGGGTCTCACAATTGTGAAGGTAAAGTCTATGTTTTATTTAAGGGTGGCAATCTGATTAGATAGCCACATCAGAAACTGCTTGGAGTTAAGCTAAACCCAAATGCCGGCCCACAAGTTCAGATAAATGTGATTAAAAAATCAAGCATTTCATTTGAAGAGGAATTCAAACATCTGTTTAAGGATCAACTGGGACGTTTGGTAGGGTATATTATATTGCATCAAACTGAAACAAAATGCCACCCCTGTAGTGGTCAAAGTAAGGAGAGTTCCACTTAGCGTACAAGAAAGTGTCAAAGAAGAAGGTCTTAGTGGACTAATGCGTCCATTGTAGTGGCCTGTGTTTGACCTCATAATCATAGGTTCAAATCCCAGTGGGTCCACTTAGCCTTTCATCCCTCTGAGGATGATTAAATGAGTAATAAACATGTTATTCAGACCCAAGATACCCTTGGGTGAATGTGCGCTTTATAAATACAAATGTTATGTTAAAAATTGACCAAACTGGTTTACTGAAGCTATAGAAACCACAGAATAGCTAGAAAGGCATGAGGAGACATTAGGTTGTGTATTGATTTGAGAACTCTGAGTCGAGAGGTGGTGGTGGCTAGATTTCCCTTACCTAATACCATAGCCATGATTACAACCCTAGCCAGGGCAAAATAGTTTTTGACAGTGGACTTTTATTTTGTATATATTTTCTATTCCAACAAATACAGTAAACGTTACATTTATGACAACCACCCACCACCCATTCTCCCAAGGTTAGACACTAGTCCCCTCTAATCCAGCATCTATATCAGTATCTACTATTCACTCCATTATGGTTTCTTCCCTACAACCCAGCTCCTGTGCTGTAAATCTTATGATGAAGGTATACTGACCCCCCTCCACCCTTATTGAAGGAGTGTCTCTTGTGTCCCTACCTGCTGACCCAAGTTCATGTCCCCCCCCCATATTTTCTCAAATCTCCTCATGCACCCTCTCTCTTTGTAGACTTCCTTTTCCATTATTCTACAACATTTGTTTCCCAGTTGTGGTGTGTAGGGGGAAGCGCAGAGCCCCATATCTGTGCAATATCCCAGTATGCTATCATACAACCCAAGTTTACTAACAGTTTTTGGTAGCATGAATGGTCTGCTGGACCACACATCCCCAGTAATGCTAACCTGGGCTGCATTTCCAAGGGTAGCCTTGTTGCTTTCTCTAACACGTTCCCTACCATTTCTCAGAATGCTCATATGCAAGGGCAGCTCGACAGTGTGTGTATAAACGTTCTGTTTAAGCCACAGCCTCTAAGGCAGTTTACATCTTTAGTCCTGCCAATTCTGCAGAGCAGGGTGCACGTGTAGCATACCCTGTGCATCCTCTTGAGCTGGATCAGTATGAAACTTGCTTTTATTGCCACAATCTCAGGGAACTCCAATGCTCCCTGCCAGTCATCCTCATCAAACTCCCCCAGGTCCTGCTCCTATTTATCCTGCAGCGTCAGCAGGTTGGACTGTGTACTTCTCATCACTGTAACATACGTAAGTGAGATCGGTTTCTTGCCTACCCACCCATCCAGGAGTCTGTTTTCAAACGGGGAATCGTCTTGCGTTTCTTCATCCAAGGACACACACTCCCTGAGTGCGTATCACAACTGGATATAGTGTAGCCACTGTGTTTCCAACATTTGATATTGTTGCCATAAATAGGAGAAAAGGACTACCCCATGTGCGTCCCACACATCCGCCACTGTAGATAGGTTGATGGCTTCGCTACTCTTAAACCCTTGCCGAACTACTATAGACCATAGTCTGGAGACGTACCGTAGTGGTGTTTTTGGAGTCAGTGGACGGCCCTATTCAACAGTAGACTTAAAATCAGCCTACCATCAAATGCATTTAGAGGAGGCTTCTCAAGATTTTAGTTTGTTCCTTACTCCAATGGGCACATACAGATTTAAGAGGATGCACTCTGGTCTAATTTCGGCAGCTTCAGCTTTCTAAAGGGTAAAATCTATAGTGCTACAAGGAATAAAAGAAGTTAGATGCTATCAGAATGGCTTGTTAATCTTTGGTGAGAGTAAGGATGAACATAGTCAAAGAGTTTGAATGGTGCTGGAAAGATTGTCACAAGCGGGTTTGATGTTAAAAAGAGAAAAATGTAAATTTGGGCTTGAGGAAGTCAATAATCTTGGTCACCTTATCTCTAGTTCGGGTATCAGACCTAAAAAGGATCTAGCAGACACAATTGAAGAGTTGGAAAGTTCAGCAAATAAAGATGAATTAATTTGCTTCTTTGGCCTGGTTGAATACTACTACGCAAACAAATGATGGACGGAATGCTGAATACATCATACATTTACCCCCAGTCAAGAGATCCGGGTTAAATCCATTGTTCTTTTTCTCACCATGCCACACCAGTTTAGACCCAGCCATATGCAAATCAGTCTTGACCCTGTGCCTCATGGGAACAGTCCAAACCGAATTGCCAAGCCAGGTCCTCGCTGGACCGGAAACAAGCATCCTGGGACCGGTTTCTGGGTATTACCTTTCATCAGCCAGGCTAGCTTGAATCCAGTGGCACAGTGAGCAAGGGACACACGTCTGGGCATACCCATCTCACTTAGGGTGAAAAGTGCTACGCAAACAAATGATGGACGGAATGCTGAATAAATCATATATTCACCCCCAGTCAAGAGATCTGGGTTAAATCCATTGTTCTTTTGCTCACCATGCCACCACAGTTTAGACCCAGCCATATGCAAATCAATCTTGACCCTGTGCCTCATGGAAACAGTCCAAACCGAACTGCCAAGCCAGGTCCTCGCTGGACCTGAAACAAGCATCCTGGGACCGGTTTCTGGGTATTACCCTTCATCAGCCAGGCTAGCTTGAATCCAGTGGCACAGTGAGCAAGGGACCCATGTCTGGACATACCCATTCCCCTTAGGGTTAAAAGTGCTACGCAAATAAATTATGGATTTAGGCCCAGATCTCTGATACCGGTCCTAGGATGCTTGTTTCAAGTCCAGGGAGGACCTGGCTTGGCAGTTCGGCTGGACTGTTCCCATGAGGCACAGGGTCAAGACTGATTTGCATATGGCTGGGTCCAAACTGAAATGGCATGGTGAGCACAAAACGATGGATTTAGGCCAGGATCTCTGTACTGGGGTGAATGTATGACATTGTTCTACATTCTGTCCATCAACTGTTTTTGCATTTGTCACCCCGAGTGGGATGGGTATGCTCAGACGTGGGTCCCGTGCTCTCCATGCCACTGGAATCAAGCTATCCTGGCTGAAGAGGGGTGAAACCCCGAAACCGGTCCTATGATGCTGTAACGCCCTGAACGTCTCAGGATCGTTTAACAGACACGACAATGAGGACGCAACCACTTGTGAAGGGTTAGTTCTTTTAATGAAGGCAAATAAAATACAAAGAACAAACAAAAGTTATAGTCACTGGAATCCTCCAGGCTAAGTACGTTACCAGCCCACAGCACGGATGGTCCTAACCGTCCTCTGCATATACGCCGATCCCGGCGTATGCCAACAGAGGGCAGAAATGAAATGGCCGACAATGCCAATCGGTAGGCTGTGAGGGGCACGAAGAGTGTTGGGGAGAATCGAGGAGTCAGGGAAACACCCAGCCGGGGTCTCTACCTGAAGGGAGCAGCCGCTCAACCTCTTCCTCAGACTGCACCGGGACGCGGAGTCACCTCCTGGTGATGCGTCACCGATACCCCAATCACAAGCAAGAAGACTGAACCGAGAGCAGCCGCTCAATCGATCCTGTGGACTTCCGAGTCTGTAACGCGGCAAACACCTCCTGGTGTGCGTTACAGCTGGCAGTCCCTGTGTCTCTGGTCGGGCTGGGAGGTACGACTCCAACCAGCAAAAGCGCCACTGCGCTTGGACTCAGCCGAGTCAAAAAGCGAAGCTCAATGGTTGACCGGTAGAGCTTCCGGGTCCTTCACAGGTGACGATGGGGCAAGACACGGCTCAGGGAGTAACGACTCGACCTACCTCCGTTCTTGCCTTACTGGAGCACCACTCCGGAACACTGCTCTTCACGAAGCAGGTACGTCGGTGTAAACACAATATCCGACAGCCTTGTACCTCCCGGTTCCTCCCTTTATAGGGCGTGTTTTCCTTGAGTTATGTAACAGCTCTCCTGTTTACATAAGGGCGTGTTTCCCTTGAGTTATGTAACAGCTCTCCTGTTTACATAAGGGCGTGTTTCCCTTGAGTTATGTAACAGCTCTCCTGTTTACATAAGGGCGTGTTTCCCTTGAGTTATGTAACAGCTCTCCTGTTTACATAAGGGCGTGTTTCCCTTGAGTTATGTAACAGCTCTCCTGTTTACATAACCTCTCAACCGCTAAGCATCCTGGGAGATGTAGTCCGTTTTCGCTGGTTACCGTTTTCCTCCCCTCGTATGACAGGAATTCTTGACAGATGCTTGTTTCCAGTCCTAGGGAGGACCTGGCTTGGCAGTTCTGGCTGAGCTGTTCCCATGAGGCACAGGGTCAAGACTGATTTGCATATGGCTGGGTTCAAACTGGAATGGCATGGTGAGCAAATAAACAATGGATTTAGGCCCAGATCTCTGTACTGGGGTGAATGTAGGACATTGTTCTGCATTTTGTCCATCAACTGTTATTTTTGCTTTTGGTTGAATACTACAGCGAATGTATTAGAAATGTGGCAGAAAACCCTGTACACCAAAAAGCTCTGTTGGGAAAGAGTTGAGTATAGTTGGAGTGAAGAGTGCAAACGAGAGTCTGATATTATCAAGAATGACCTAAGTGTGCACCTTGCTTACAGGGATTTGTGCCTGGGGAAGAGATTATCATAGTGACTGATGCCAGAGCTTCAGGTTTAGGTGCAGGATTGTTACAAAGAGACTGGTGTAGAAAATGTGATTGTGTGCATTGCGTAGTTGGAGGGCCTCTGAAATTTATTACTCTGTCACAGAAAGAATTTTGTTTGGGGTTCTTGTGTTATAATTTTAACTGACCACAAACCACGCAAAGAGGTGTTTATGAGGAAGGGTGTAGATTTGATTTCAGCGAGGATTAGCAGATAGGTGATTTATTGCAGGAATTCGATTATGTGGTGGAATACCTTCCTGGTGTAAGAAATATTTCAGCAGATTGTCTTTCTCGTTTATTCAAGTAAGGTGAAGAAGAAAATTATATGGATGATGCTCAAGAAGAATTGAATGAAGAGGACATTAAGGTCTGTGAAGTCACAGAAGGGTTGTTGATGAAACAGAGTAGAAGGAAGAACTAGAGAAAGAGTGATTTGACTAAAGTGATGAGAGCAATTGGAACTGGAGATAATGTTGTTTTGGAAAAAATGTAAATATGGTTAAAGGTGTTCTTGCAGATGACAATGGAATTTTGTTGAGAGGTACGTGCTTAATACTCCTATTAGCTATTAGGTTAAAGTTTATTAATTTGGATCATTGTGGTCACATGGGCATTGTGAAAACTAAAGAAAGATTAAATATGCAGTTATTGGTGGCCTAGGATGGGTACTGAAATTAAAAGTTGTGCGTGCAGGACTGTATTTAATGCAATAATATTGACAAAGTATTGTTTTTCAGAGACATTCCATTATTTTGCAGGATATTATCTAAACATCCGGGGGAATAAGTGTCCACAGGCATTTAGGATCCGATTACAGGTGAACATAACGCACCTTATCTCATTGTGTTCTTATTGTGTTCCATGATTTATATTCCCAATGGGTGGAGATAACTTGTGTATGGGATATTACTACCTGTAGTGTAGTCAGATTCCTAGAAGAAGTCTTTAGGCGGGAGAATTATCCTAATTCCCTGTTAACAGATATTGGACCTCAATTTGTTTCAAGTGAATTTGAGACCTATTAATAAAAATGTTGCATTAAACGCAGAAAGCTTTTTCCATTTATCATCTTGAAACGAATGGGGCAGTAGCAAGATTGAACAAAGCACTCAAAGATAGCATTCAATTACCCTGTGTGAATTGGTTAGATTGGAAAAGAGTTTGACAGGAGGGAAGAACTGCTTATTGCATGTCTCCTCACTCCTCTACAGTGGAAACCCTATTTGAATTTGTTAAATGTAGAGCTTCTAATACTCCACCCTGTCCTGGGTAGGTAAAGGTTTAAAGTATAATAGTGTGGGAGAATGGCACCATAAAGAGTCTGCAATGCAAGAAAAGAGAAAACATTATTTTGATTAAAAAAATATGAGAGCACGTTATGGAAAAGTAGGAGATTCAGTTAAAATAGGAGCTCCTGTTGGATATGCACTAAGTTATAAATGTACTAAAATATACATTGTGGTAAAAGTCTTCCAAATGGGCTTAAAACAAATGATTACCAGGTTTGAAACTTAAATAGAGTGGTTGTTGTCAAATCTTATTCCTCTCAAGTGCAAAGTTCGACTAGTAATGATACTGGGCTGAATAAATCTGACAACTTTGATAAGTGCAATGACGTTTTTGAGATCTATCACAAGATGACCTAGTTGTCTTGAAGATTATGTAAGCAAGTAAGGTGTACCAAATAAGTTATCTATATTCATATATTTGCTGTCATCTTTGGGGGAACTTATTAATTAATTGTCTATATCACACATGTATTGTATTTAGGTTTGTTTCTTTGTTTTCTAATGTTAATTTTGTTTTATTTATATGAGGGAGAAGTGTGATGTCTAACATGGCTGTGATAGACTTGTGACATGCTGCAAGAAAGTTGTTTGCAATCATAAAGTGAAGGCTCTATGTAACGCAGAATATTGGGATAGAATGTTAAAGTTTGAAGGGCTGAAAATATTAGATACAGAACCCGTGGCACGAATCAAGGTAAATCAGTATGTATCAAACACGATTCACATTACACGAGGCACTAAACAGAGGTGTCCTCTCTCCCCTTTATTGTTCGCCATCACACTAGAACCACTAGCTTGCATGATTAGACAACATCACAAAACCACAGCCCTGCAATTCCTACTGCTCCCTATATGTATGTATATATATCTATATCTATCTTTATGTCTCTATGACATGGTCCTCTATGTTCATAAACCCCGGGTAAATTTATCACCCCTTTTACGGGAATACATAAAATTTGGTAGAAATTCGGACCTCCAAATAAACTGGAGTAAATCCACCATTATTACCTTAACAGACATTACTGAACCACACCCAGTACAATTCCCATTGGAGTGGCAACTGCACCCCATCAAATACCTCGGAATTTGGTATCACAAAGACCCTGCATTAGTTATTCAAGCAAAGTATGGCACTGCCATTAGTAAAATAGAAGAAAAAGTAGAAAGATGGATACATTTGCCATTATCCCTGGCAGATAGAATAGCTATAGTAAAAATGGTCATACTTCCCATCTCTTCAATAACATCCCCATAGCTCCACCAAAATCTGTGTTTCAAAGCTTGAAAGTGTGTGTAACCCGCCTTATCTGGGCTGGTAAGCAAGCACGCATTGAATTGCGCGCGTTAATGTTGCCTTACTCTGAAGGGGGGTTTAAGGTACCTGATTCCCTGCTCTATTATTTATGTGCGCAAGCGCAATATACGCACTACTAGTACCACCCAGTCGATACCTGCCTCATATGGCAGTAGAAGATGGGGACGCTCACCCAATCTCGCTTAAGCACATCCTACCACACCCCCGCACACGTGTACCGAGGCATGCAATAAACATCATTCGCACTACGAATTTGGCCTGGTAGAGAATGGGGAAATTAGTGCATAAACTGCCACTCTACGCACCAGCACTGCCTCTGCCACAGCATCCAGCCATTTCAGTAACTCAGGAAAAAGTGAGTACGACATTACTGCAACAGGTTGGGATAAATGTGATGGGAGACTTATATAACAACTGAGTCTTTATATAACCATATGATCTTAATTACATTAGCAATCAAACTCTCCTATTTAAATTCGCTTATCATAGCTTGAGAGGAGCAATTAAAGATTTCTATCCGACTTTTCCTGTAGAACCGGAAATACACCTCGCTTTACAAAATATCATAACTACTCCGCATAATATACATTTAGTGACCAAACTATATGTGCTATTGCAGACTGATATAGCGGGCACTACACAGAAAGCGCAAGGGAGATGGTCAGATGTTCTAGAGGTACCCCTTGTCGACAAGGAATGGGCCACTTGCTGTGCACTAACAGACATGCTTAACCCGAACGGTAACTTACGAATTATACATTATAAATATCTCCATAAACATACCATACACCAGTTAAATTAAAGAAATGTGGGCTCTGCCCTGATGCATGCTGTAAAAGATGTAAGGCCGATGATGCCGATTTTATACATTTAGTGTGGCACTGCCCACAGATTAGAGAATACTGGGAAACTCTAACCAGAATTCTGAGTGCTGTTTTGGAAACCAAGGTAGATTGTACAATCTGTGTATCTTTACTGGGACTTGTGACAAATGTAAGATTGATCAAGCATAAATTCTGTGCAATAGCTCTTTTATTGGCGAAAAGACGGATATATATGTATTGGAATGGCAAGAAATACCCCACATGTAATCAATGGTTGCATGACATGATATATTGTAGGGACACACTACAAACTTATGAGGAAGAACTTCCAACGAGATCCAAACCCAGAGACTATTGGATACCATTAACAACGTATTTACAAACACATCCTATTGATGTACTACATACCAGTGTGTAAAGTGTTGTACTTGGATTGTATATAAAAATGGCACTGTACGTTGTATTGTGCTATGCACATTTGACATGGATACAAATTGTAAGGGTAGAGACTGTCTTTGCAAGCCTGTTTGTTTTCTTTTATTGTATGATTTTTCTGTTTATAATAAAATGTAATAACTTTTATTTTTTTTAAACGTTTGAAGGGCTGGACAGTTATAACTTGGAACTAGTGACTGGCTGAGGTGTTCTAAATATAGCTTATCCTGAAACATATTTAATTCTGTAAGATATTTAATTCTGTAAGCAAACTATTCTTGTTGGGTCAAAATATGCTTAAAGATACAGCTAGAATCCTCATTGGATGTCCTAGAAGAATGCAAGAAACATTTTTTCTGTGTAGAGAGTACTAAGATTTTGAGAAAGAAGTACAGTTGTTAGTTTTAGTTTATAAAGTTTCGGATTGGTTCTCTTTCATTCTTTTAGCAAGAACTCAGTCAAAGAAATGGAAGTGCTTTCTCGTACAGGTTATTTATATGGGTTAATGATGCCATAAGGCCCTGTTGTTATGGTAATATCTAGTAAGCTAGCCTTTCAGGGAAGTTTGTGCTTGGAACTGCTATCTTTGTTCATGAAAAGGTTATTATGTATGTACATGTTAACTTTGCTGACTGAGTTGACAGTAAAGAAGATTCAGTGATAATCTTCGCCTTTGTTTCTTTAATAGAATCCAAACCTTCTCTCAAGTTATTGAGGGAAAATTAACATTATTTCGAGTTTTTCTAGGACATGATATATTTCCCAGGCCATAAGGCACATGGAAGATGTTAGGAAGGCTTAATCAAAGGATGAATTGAAGAGTCAGGTTTTTAGGTGGTTTCCGACAGTGACTATGGTTCTTCAGAAAACAGAGGGTTTTTCAATACCACTCATTTCTAAACTAGGCCCAAGTGTTAAAATGCTGCATTGGTGTTGGCTTTGTGGCTTTGGTATCATCCGGATACTGCATAATAACACTGCGGAAGACACATGCAGCTTTTCAGTTTACTAATGCAGAGACAACACAGAGGAGCCACAGTTCCTTCTGGTTAAATTAAACTACAATGTTTTCCTTCATATCCTCCTTTGCCTTCTTCACCTTCATTGTGGTTCTGTAACTGCTCCAATGGGATCTAGTTTCTTGCTTATTTTCCTGTAGTTCTACTAGGAACCTTTTGTGAATTGCAATATTATTTGAGACCATATTTTCGGAAACGGCTTGGGTTACCTTTTGTGGTTATAGCCCAGTTTAATATGGCAACCATAGCATGTCTGCTGCCACGTTACTGCATCCATCCTTTCCTTCGTTTCTTTCCACAGTGGGGTACAAACAGTGAAGCTCTTGCTTGCCGTGGTGTTCGTGTTGGCAATAAGGCAGTATATGGTTATACTGCTCTGGTATCTTGATTCTGAGTTGCACACAGAATCAAATAACTTTTACATAGTTTTGATTTGGCAGGAAGTTACCACAAGTACAAATGTATAAAGGAATATTATGCTCCTGATAGACGAAAGAAGAAATTCGACAAATGAATCACCTACAGTTCTTTTTGTGTTAACACGTCCCTGTAAATTGTAATATGTAGGAAACATGATCTTTCCTGTAAAAAAACAAAAAACTGGTGCTTGAACAAAGGAAGGCCATCAATCATAGAGGCTCTTCATACATAGTAGCCAATCATTTTGCTCAGGTACATGGCTCTAATACATAGTTGTTATTGTTTTTTGGAATTGACAGGTTACCAGCATGCATATGAGTCGGGGAACGGATGATGATCTTAAGTCCATGCTCAATATCAATTTAGGAACGAAGCACCCTGAATGTTTCACCCATGAAAGAGAAACTGGAAGTACCTATTGACTGAGACAATGAGCCTACTAACTTAAATAACCTGCTGAATATTTGAAGTAGGATAACATAGATCAACTGGCATGAGTCCCATGAGCGATGTATATATCTGTTAGAATTTGTTAATATGATGTATTTGTTTATGTGCATCTTTACAAACTACTATCACAGGAACTATGCGAAGTGCTGCATGTGCCCACTGGGGCAAGATGATCTTTAACTAAGAGATATTACATCCAGGAACTTTGAGAGTGAATATACTATATAATATAGGGTTATTTGTGATGCTTCTGTCATGATTCAGATAGAGGGATGAAAAAAGTTTTTGTGGCCCTATCCTACAGAATGTGACTGTTTATGGGACGATGTGTACTTAACCTCGTATGATTTGATGTGTATATGGTAGAAAGTGTATTAATTAAAGGCTTGCCCATCATGATATATTTAGTTACATGGTCTAATATGAATATCTTATTCTTTTCTTTTCTTTTTAAACTTTTTATTGAGGACAAGGTTAAACATAATAGACATTGTACAGACATGTGTGTCCAGAGGTTTTGTGCTGGCACAAAATTGACAACAGACCTGAGACCATAGCTTATTACACACACTTTACATTGGATCCACTTATGGCAGGTCTACCCTGGATTAGCACCCTGTCTAGGTTGCGGGGGATCACAGATTCCTCCCCTATATTCATTCCATTTTTCCCAAATATGTGTCCATTTAATGAGATACCCCCTGGATTCGTATACAGTCCTCTCCGTCACCATGCACCAATCCATGGGCCCCATTAGGATGGTGGGCGGACTTTAATGCGCACGCCACCCTAGCGGTGTTGGGACCGGCCACCAGCGGTGCGGCGGTCCCGCACCGCAAACTAGGAATCAGTCCGTATCTTTGACATTGCAGCGGGTGCTGCTATAAGCAGCACCCGCCGCAATGCCATAGAGCCATGTGGCGGTGCCTGCCACCTTGAGCATGCCAACGTAGGGGGGTACCATAGGTACCCCCCAAGTGCAGCCCACCACCCCCCCAGTTACCCGCAATGGGCCCCCGAAGCAATTCCCACCAGCCTTTCCACGGCGGCATTGCTGTCATGGAAAGGCTCTGAAAACCCGGCATCATGATATGGATGGCGCACCATATCATGCCCCAGTTCCGCCCGGCCAGCAATCGTAACAATTGCCGACTGGCAGAAAAGTGGCAGACGGACCTTACGTTCGCCACGGTACCCCCCGCCATGGTAATGTGGCGGGGGTAAATTATGTTGTGATGGCGGGCGGATCACCACCGCCGGCCGGGCGGTGGCGATCCGCCCGCCATCATAATGACCCCCAAAGTCTTTTCCCCATTTTGGTGGTTTTTGCACCCTCCACAATCTTGCAATATTCCTTTTAGCAATTATCATTCTATGTGGCACCCATATGCTCTCTTTAGTGTTTAAATCCGTAGGGCCCCAAATATTCAGGAGACATAGTTTTATGTTACAGTCAATCTTGTTGCCCATTACTCGCTCCATGCACTTCGTCAATGAGGACCAGTATCTCTGGATGACCGTACATTCCCAGTATGTGCACAAAAGTGCCCTCCTGGCCGCACCCCCTCATGCATCCGGCCTCAGTGCTATACCCAATCCTTACCAACATTGGTCCCGTGAGGTAGATTCTGTGGACTATCTTCAGCTGTACAAGTCTAAGCCTAGAGGAGATGGCAGTCTCTCTAGGAGAGGCCAAGGCCTCAAGCCCGCAACATTGTGGTCCCACTTGGCTCTAAGTCAGAGAAGAGGGTCCGTCATGTTATTGCTAAGTTTTTTGTATAATAACGATATGGCTTTCTCTGGGAGATTCCCGCCTAAGACCCTATCTTCTAGCGGGGAGGATTCTGGTGGCATCTCTCCCTTTGTTATTGCTGCGAGCAGCGCGTGTTGGATCTGTAGGGACCTCAAATGTTCAGTATTAGCAAGTGCATACTCCACTTGCAATTAGGCCAAGGGGATTGCTCCTCCCATTTTCCATAGATCTCCAACCTTAGAGATACCTATTAAGTCCCAACGGTCAAATCCACGGGTGTGCCGTAGGTTTCCGAGTAGGTCGGTATCCCAGAGTGGGGTGGCCGATGTGATCTTACCCTTCCAGCCCAGGCTCCTCATAGCAGCCCACCACACTTGGACCCTCTGGGAGCAGCCATCTATCCATGTGAAATCCGGGTTCTCCCTGCGGCCTATCTGTACATTGATTTATCGTGGTGAGTTGCGCCGCCCAATAATATTTCTTGATGTCTGGGAGACCAATTCCTTTGTCGCACCACCCTTGTGTAAGCTTTTGAATGGCAATTCTGGATGGTTTTCTGTCCCACAGAAGCTCTCTTAAGGCACTGTCTATGGCTTTGAAGTATTCTGCTCCCACTGGGTGCGGCGTGTTTTGCAAGACATACAAAAACCGTGGAAGGGACATCATTTTGAATAGGGCTCCAGGGAACTAATTCTGTATAATAATATTATTTTCGCTTATTAAATCAAGGGAGGAACATATATGAATGTTTAGATGATTTAGAAGACAGAATAGTGCAGACTATATTTGTAATTTGAGATGTCATCAATGATGTCATTTAACACGTCATGGGAGATGTAATATGTGAGATCATGAGCAGTGTGTAAGATTGGATAATTATTTGTGGTGGGTAGCTGTGCACCTCAAGGAGCAATCACAACATTGTTAGTGTGAGCTCTGAGCAGACAGGCATCGCTTTGGACAATGTGCAATTTATGCAGCACCAAAACAGTAAGTTTAAGTCAAAATGCAAAGCATTAAAAATCACAAACCAACTCAGAAGAAGAAGAGTAAAATGTGATAACCAAAAAACAACACCAAAAATAACGAAATCTGATAAGGGGCAAAGGAGGTATGAATTTTGAAAACTTTTAAGTAGAAATAGCATAAAAAAGCATGAAGCACCAATGATAGTTAATGGTCGCATTTGGCCAGGACCTATGCACAATTTGAGGCTGACCGCGATAGGTTATGGGTCGGACACAACAACTAAGTTCATCCTGGTTGAGGATTTTGCCTTCTGTTTTAGTCCTTCAAGTCATAATCCATTACAGAAGAACACTTCTAAAGCTCCGCAGGGGAGGAACTCGGAGACCTACAAGTTGTTAGGCATAGGCCAACAGCAGGGTCGAGTCCAGGTGCCACTGGTCAGCTTGTTATTTCCATGAAAAGGCATCTTGTAGCTAGTTAATCCCTGTAGCTGCACCAAAAGATGAGCTTTAAGACCTTTGGAGTCGACGTCTTTGTCCTAGGTATAAAAATCAGGTCTAGTCGTTCATGGCTTTTCTCAGGTCACAGGCAACAGGTCCAGTCCTCTTCTGATCTTCCACAGGTCCTGGAAGTGATCTGAAGTGGGTGCCCAGAGATCCTACATTTATGACAGGCACTAGCTGGTGAGTGGGAATGACTCCTGGGCACACCTTTACCAATGGGATAAATATTCCTGGGGCCAACCCTACCGACTTTGGACATTTTCCCAGATGGCAAAATGCTTCAGCCATACTAATATTGGGTGCTGTGGGTGGGGGTGTGGGGAGTGTACTGCAGCAAGCCTAGTGTCTTCCCATATCTCAAACACAAAAAATGTGTGACGCAGCCACTGTATTCCCATTAAGCCCAGAGTTAGTACAAAAGAGAGGACAACAGCAGAGTCCTACAGCAACTAGACAGTGGCTCCACAAGAGCTATCATGGCTTCTTGTTCTCTCCCCTTTCAAGTGTGCCCCAGTTGTTATATGTGAAACTAGCAGGGTTTTACAGTCAAGCAGTATCTGACATGGATTGTCAAAAATGATGCCTACAGCCCGTAGCCTGTATATTCAAAAGAGTCATCTCTGCCCATTCAGGTCAGCCTATTGTTTGCTTCTGTGAGGCATTTCACGCTTGTTCATGGCTAATTACTGGTTAAGAGAAGCTACAGAGCTTATGCAAATTGGCCTTCAGCATCTTCAGGCAGGGAAAAGGTAACGTTCTAAATATTACAACCCTTAATAATTTCTAAAAATTAGACTTCACCATTAAATTGGATTTTAATAACTGTATGGTTTTCTAACCGGTCCCATTCCTGAAATATTGTGTAAGTATTTTAATCTGTACTCTGGTTTTGTACACAGGACAGCTATGCCTGCCACAGTTAAAATAGCTTTTGGGTGTTAGTCTCTGTAAGAACATGTTAAGATAACATTTCTACATGTCCTACTTTTAGATACCATGCCTCCTACCTTCCTGACTGCACAGACTACACAGGGGTGACATTAATATTTAAAAGGAAGGTTTTTATCTATCAAAAATGTTTATTTTGACAGATCACAGTGGATGTTTTCCACTATTGTGGTAAGCATAGAGCCATGTTTGCACTGCCACTGTAGTGCCTGGCAAAATGGGTGCTGCAGTCCACTAGTGGTATTTAACTTCCAGGCCATGTGTATATTTTATACCATATATTAGGGATGTCTAGGCAAGTTAAATATACCAATTAGGAGTATGCCAATTGGACTATGTTAAAAGGGGTAGTACCGGCACTTTACTACTGGGTAGCAGGGGTAAAGCACATATAGTTCTGTATACAGCAAAAATATAGGGTTCAGCAAAAGGCAAAAAATCTTGGGTAACCACGCACAAAAGGTGGATTTCCTAGTCAATGCATGACACAGGTGCAAGTTATAGTTACTTCAATGAACTTTAACTGGCCAATTTGTTTTCAGGTTTGCTCAAATGCATGTTTTTCTAGCTCTGCTTGTCGCGGCCCACAGACGGCGCCGAAGAGCACTGCAGGTTACCGGAAGAAACACCCGTGGTAGACGGGAGTAAGGGGAACTACAGTTCCCAGGGCGCAATGCGGGCAGACGTTCACACGTCAGCACGCTCGGCGCAACACAGAACAAAAGGAACATCTGGCGGAACTCAGGTGCCGGTTATTTTGGTTTCCTGGTTTGGGCAAGACAGAGTGCGGCGTACTGGTAGGGGTGCTCTGCACCGTCTTACTTTATCTACGCTGATTCGTGTGATTGCGATTCTTGAGCATTACCGGTCTGGCCGTACACGGTAGTGGTACGGACTTGGTCGATCCCGTTGGACGCCTTCCTAGGCATTGCGGGATCGAGAATTCTTTGGGTCCGCTTCTGGATAAACTTGGTCGATCCTGTTGGACGCCTTCCGAGGCATTGCGGGGTCGCGTATTCATTGTGTTAGATTCTCGAGACACTTCTAGTGAGAGAGTCCGTAAGAGACCAGGCACAAAGCGGTTTCTTCTTTGTATAGACCCCGTGAGGGCTTCCAGAGATATCAGTGCTTACTATCAGAACATTATGGTAGTGAGACATCCTCGATAACTTGTGGGGGTCAAATCTTGTTACTTGCTGGCATAGATTCATTGGAGCAGTGCTAAGGGGTTCGTGTTTAACCCCTCACAGGGGTGCAGGAATTACCCATGGTTCTAAACCCCTCTGCACGTCATTTGTTTATTTTGTACTTCATACAGGGGCGGTGAGGTGACTTCTGGCATACGTCCTCCCCCCCTGTACTGACAGAAACCCCGGATTGGTGGTAGGTACCTAAACCAAGGGAGCTAACGCGAGTGTGGGAATAGAGCGGGTGTTGACACTCATTCTGATCCGTGCCTTCTCTGTAGGACTCCCGAACACCAGCTTCAAGGGTATCCCAGTCTCCCAAGTCAGGAGCGCGTTATTTCCTTTACAGGTACTGCAGGGGAGTTAGGGGATAGCAATGTGCCCAGGGACCTAGGGTTGTTCTAACCATAGCATCCTGTTTATTTCTCTTTCAGGTCTCCCTCCCCGCAGTCCCCTTCCTTTCCTTCCCTCGCCTGATCGCCCTTCTGTGTCTGTCATATTTTTAATATCGGACCAAGGGGCTATCGGGAGGTGGACCCCTTACAGCATCGTGCGACCCCGAGGACAATTGGACGGCGATAAAATAACCGGCCCACGAATTGCTGTCCTCCCAGTCGCACGGTGGGATGGCCACCTTAGAGGACGTCTTAGCTGCTTTGGCCCTGTTACAGGCCGAGGTAGTTGCTTCTAGAACAGAAACTGCCACACTACAGGCGCAGGTAGACCGCTTGGAGCGGAACCCCTTTGATGCAGGCTCCCAACGCCTTCACCCAGTGGCCGCTGTAGTGGTGGAAATCCCCACGCCGGTTCCTTTAGCCACCCCGGAAAGGTTCAGCGGGGAAAGCGGTAAATTGCAAGTCTTCCTAGCACAAGTAATGTTGCATTTTACCTGTAAGGCCAGGGCATTCAGTACAAACAATTCGAAGGTCGCTTTTCTCCTCTCCTATTTATCAGGGGATGCACCCCAATGGGCAGTGCCATTGGTGAGAAGGGATGACCAGCTCCTGTACGATTGGACAGCCTTTCTGGCAGAATTCGAGAAGACATTCAATCGCAGAGCGGCCACGCTCTCGGCAGACAGGGATCTGCTGGGATTGCGACAGGGCAATAGGGATGTCATCTCCTATCTCAATGATTTCAGGCGACTGATCGCTGAAACTGAGTGGCCAGAAGGGAAGCATGCTGCTATATTCCATCAGGGATTATGTGACGAGATGAAAGACGTCTTGGCACAGATCGACCCACAACCCGCTTCCTGTGAGGCTCTCATAAGCTTGGTACTACGGCTGGACCATCGGATGAGCGAGAGAAAAGGGGAGCACCGAAGGAGAGAGAGACCAGTACCTAACATGGAGAATACCCGGTCGACCCACAATGCGGCGCCCACTAAACCAGAGCCCATGGAAATCGGAGCGGTTCATTCCCCGCTCACCGCCGAGGAAAGAGAGTACCGGAGGAAGAGAGGTCTGTGTCTGTATTGCGGGCGGAAGGGACATTTCATACGGGAATGCAGTATGAGGCCAAAATTTTCCTGTCCCGATCAAAAGGCAGCAGTAACCAGAACCTGTTTCCCCTCGGCGGGAAACGACTCGGCTTAAAGGAGAAGGAAGGGACTTCTTTGAGCACATTGTATATCCCTTCTTTGGAGGAGATGCAAACCCCAAACAGAAATCACTTCTACGTGGATTTGCACATTCTGGTAGAGAGGGAGTGGCTTCCAGTCCAGGCGTTATTGGATTCTGGGGCCACAGGGTGCTTTATCGATCGGGACCAGGTGGTACGTCTCGGAATAACCTTACAGGAGAAGAGGAGACCAGAGATGGTGTTTGCGGTGGATGGGAAGAAGTTGGATTCCGGTCCGGTGCGATTCCATACGGGACCCTTGTCGGTGCGGCAGGGTAATGAGCACCAGGAAGTTCTTTCCTTTAATGTTATTCCGGCCCCCCATTACGGAGTGATTTTGGGGTTGCCGTGGTTACGCCTCCACAATCCGCTCATCAACTGGCACAGCAAAACACTACAGTTCGCCTCGGAGTACTGCCTGGCTAATTGCACCGTTTCCCCAAGGAACCCAGCCACCTCGTTGGCAAGTGGATATCAAGTGGCGACTGCGGTGGAACACGCGGTTTCATTGCCGGAAGCCTATACCGAATTCGAAGACGTCTTTAATGAAGACAAGGCTGAAGTCTTACCTCCGCACAGGGCGTACGATTGCCAAATAGATCTGATACCCGGAGCAGTCATTCCCGCCGGACGGGTGTATGCCCTAACGGAGCCCGAACATAAATACCTTAGGGAGTACCTGGATACTTGGGCCTGGGGTTCATCAGAGTGTCTAAGTCTCCCGCGGCGTCACCTCTCTTTTTTATTCCTAAAGCAAATGGCGAGCTCCGTGCGTGTGTGGACTTCAGGGCGTTAAACGCCATTACGGTGAAGAACCGGTATCCTCTACCGTTAATTAATGTTCTGCTGGAACAGGTAAAAGAGGCGGTGATAAACACGCGCCTGGACCTAAAAGGAGCTTACCATTTGGTCCGTATGAGGAGAGGAGACGAGTAGAAGACAGCGTTTAAAACGCGTTTCGGCCTATACGAGTATTTGGTTATGCCGTTCGGGCTTTGCAACGCCCCGGCGGCCTTTCAATTCTTCCTAAACGACGTCCTTCGTGAATACCTTGATCACTTCGTCATAGTTTACATAGACGATATTTTAATCTATTCTAACGACACCAAGGATCATACTCACCATGTAAAGACCATTCTACACACTTTGCGAAAACACCACTTATTTTGTAAGATCAGTAAGTGTGAGTTTGGGGTAACATCGGTGGAATTCCTAGGGGTGAACCTCACCCCCTGGGGCCAAGAAATGTCGGAGAGGAAGATATTGGCAGTTAAGAACTGGCCAACCCCTCACAACCTTCGAGATGTTCAAAGTTTCCTGGGGTTTGCCAATTTTTATCGTCGGTTTATTGATCGATTCTCAGACATGGCAAATCCTCTCACTCAACTATTGCGCAAGAAAGCAGTGTTTCAATGGACCTCAAGTGCCCAGAAAGGATTCGAAGAACTGAAGGACGCATTTTCGAAGGCCCCGGTCTTGGCTCATGCTCACCCGGAATACCCATTCATCGTGGAAGCAGATGCCTCTGACAGGGCCGTGGGAGCTGTGTTGTCACAGAGACACTTCGAGACAGGAAGACTGCATCCAGTGGCTTACATGTCCAGAAAGTTAAATCCCGCGGAGTGCAATTATAACATCGCAGAAAAAGAGCTGCTTGCCATCAAGGATGCTTTCAGTGAATGGAGGCATCACTTGATGGGCGCCAGACACGTGGTTACGGTTTACACGGACCACAGAAACTTACAGTTCATGACGGCAGCTAGACACCTCACACCCCGTCAACTGAGGTGGACTTTCTTTTTTGCGGGGTGCAACTTTCTTGTCACTTACAGACCCGGGAGAGAGAACAAAAAAGCAGACGCATTATCCCGGCAAGCGTCCCAGGGTATCCCCTCGGCAGTTCCGAAAGGAGCCATCATCAGCTCGGAGCACGTCATAGGGGCAACTTGCACGGATCCATTTCTACGGAGTATAGCTCAGAACGTCGGAACTCCCAGGTGGAGAGACTGGCTGAGACGTAATGCTGAATGGAAGATAGTGCACGGCCTGCCGATACGGGGAAAGCAGTTGCTCCTTCCACTCCGATCTCTACGCCTGCAAGCGTTTAAGTGGTGTCATCAACTGCCTAGTGCAGGTCACAACGGCAAGTAGAAAACTCTAGACAGGATTTTGCGACAATTCTGGTGGCCTTCGGTACACAAAGACGTCGACGCCTGGGTAATGGAATGTCGCGTGTGCAGTCAAATGAAATCATCGCATACGAAACAGGCAGGACTATTGCAACCTCTTCCCACACCCGACCTCCCCTGGGAAAACATTTCTGTGGACTTTATAGTAGGGATGCCTCGTGATGAAGGATGTACCGTGATTACGGTCATAGTGGACTACTTAACGAAAATGGCACACTTCGTAGCTTTAAGACACTACCCTCTTCGGGACAGTTAGCGCACCTGCTTTTAGAGAACGTGGTACGTCTGCACGGATTGCCAAGAAAGATTGTATCGGATCGAGGGGTTCAGTTCACTGCCCATTTCTGGAAGGCATGGTGTTCGGCATTGGGGATCGAGTCCAACATCTCCACCAGCTTCCACCCACAGACAGATGGTCAAACCGAACGGGTTAACCAAACCCTGAAACAATACCTTAGATGTTACTCCAGCGCATCTAAGAACGAATGGGTGGACTTACTTTGGTTGGCAGAGGTGGCCTATAACAGCGCTTCACACACATCCACCAGGCTTACTCCTTTTTACTGCTCGTATGGTTTCCACCCCTGGTTTTCCCCCTTCCTTAAGCCCGTTCTTGTTACTAAGGTGCCAGAGGCGCAGAGTAGGATAGAACGCATCCAGAAAACCTTACAGGTAGCCAAAACCAATTTGCGAGTAGCTAAGGGCCGATACAAGGCTTTTGCTGACAGGCGTAGAAGGCAGGGACCTGTTTATAAAGTGGGAGATTACGTGTGATTGTCCACAAAAAACATTTGGTTCAAGCGCTATAGCATTTTCAATCCCAAATACATCGGGCCCTATCGGGTGGTTCAATTAGTAAACCCTGTGGTAGTGAAGCTTTCCTTGCCTTCCTCACTGAGAATCCATCCTGCCTTCCACGTGTCCCTCGTGAAGCCTGCCGTGGGAGGGCCCAGTAAGAACCCTGCGCCTAACATCATTGATAGCGAGGTCGAATACGAGGTGAGGGGAGTACTGGACTCCAAGATCTATCGCAGCCGGTTGTGGTACCTGCTGGCATGGGAGGGATACGGGGAGGAGGAGAACTCTTGGGAACCTGCTTCCAACGTCCATGCTCCCGCTCTGATTGCACAGTTCCACAAGGCCCATCCTAAGAAGGCTTGCTTATGTCAGTGCTCTTCGGGGGAGGGATGTACTGTCGCGGCCCACAGACGGCGCCGAAGAGCACTGCAGGTTACCGGAAGAAACACCCGTGGTAGACGGGATTAAGGGGAACTACAGTTCCCAGGGCGCAATGCGGGCAGACGTTCATACGTCAGCACACTCGGCGCAACACAGAACAAAAGGAACATCCGGCGGAACTCAGGTGCCGGTTATTTTGGTTTCCTGGTTCGGGCAAGACAGAGTGCGGCGTACTGGTAGGGGTGCTCTGCACCGTCTTACTTTATCTACGCTGATTCGTGTGATTGCGATTCTTGAGCATTACCGGTCTGGCCGTACACGGTAGTGGTACGGACTTGGTCGATCCCGTTGGACGCCTTCCTAGGCATTGCGGGATCGAGAATTCTTTGGGTACGCTTCTGGATAAACTTGGTCGATCCCGTTGGACGCCTTCCGAGGCATTGCGGGGTCGCGTATTCATTGTGTTAGATTCTCGAGACACTTCTAGTGAGAGAGTCCGTAAGAGACCAGGCACAAAGCGGTTTCTTCTTTGTATAGACCCCGTGAGGGCTTCCAGAGATATCAGTGCTTACTATCAGAAGATTATGGTAGTGAGACATCCTCGATAACTTGTGGGGGTCAAATCTTGTTACTTGCTGGCATAGATTCATTGGAGCAGTGCTAAGGGGTTCGTTTTTAACCCCTCACAGGGGTGCAGGAATTACCCATGGTTCTAAACCCCTCTGCACGTCATTTGTTTATTTTGTACTTCATACAGGGGCGGTGAGGTGACTTCTGGCATACGTCCTCCCCCCCTGTACTGACAGAAACCCCGGATTGGTGGTAGGTACCTAAACCAAGGGAGCTAACGCGAGTGTGGGAATAGAGCGGGTGTTGACAGTCATTCTGATCCGTGCCTTCTCTGTAGGACTCCCGAACACCAGCTTCAAGGGTATCCCAGTCTCCCAAGTCAGGAGCGCGTTATTTCCTTAACAGGTACTGCAGGGGAGTTAGGGGATAGCAATGTGCCCAGGGACCTAGGGTTGTTCTAACCATAGCATCCTGTTTATTTCTCTTTCAGGTCTCCCTCCCCGCAGTCCCCTTCCTTTCCTTCCCTCGCCTGATCGCCCTTCTGTGTCTGTCATATTTTTAATATCGGACCAATGGGCTATCGGGAGGTGGACCCCTTACAGCATCGTGCGACCCCGAGGACAATTGGACGGCGACACTGCTGAGGTGAGCACATTTAGAGTGTCGGTTATGTTGTAGGGTGCTCCATATAACCATCTAAAACTTGGGAACTACTCAAAGTTATACCCACCAAAAGGAGTAGTGAGTGAAGATCGTGGTGTAGTGGTCCAGTGGTGGCATGTGCTGTGTATCCTAATACTGCCCTCACTCACACAAATGTGTGACATGCTTTATCATAGGGCTGCTTACAATACACATTGGCGCAACCAACGCCTGGGGTGGAGCAATAGGGTAGGGGAAGACAATCCCAACATAAAAGAGTGAAAACAATGCTTTCAATAGTGACTGGGAAAGCCGTAAGTGAAAGTGCAGTGTGGTATGAGTTTAAAACTAGCTTGGAGGTATCTCCATACCTATACGTTATTCCTAGTATCTTCCACCAAGATTAAAAACTCTACCTCCACAGCGGGAGCAGGCGAGCACTGACTAGGAGGACATCACCCTTGAAGTTAGTGTGACAACAGGGGGTCGCTCCTAGCCGACCGCCAGTTTTAACATGACTTAGGAGTAAACTCACAAATTTTCTAGAGGAAGTTACATTGGGATTAGGGTTTCGGACACCCACTAACCTTAAACAGAGGTTAGAGCACTACATATTACACTGGGACCCGTAGAGTCCTGAAAAAGGCCGGTGTGACCCCAAGCACTGGGCACAGACTCACGGCCAAAACATGTTGACTACCTAGCAGTAAGGAGGGATATAAGGAGCACATTATATCTCCCTATCACCACCATCCTTCATGTTTTTAATCCTGGCCGGAGGATCTATTAATAAAGTATAGGTAGGGAGATACCTCCGAGCTAGTTTTAAACTCACACCACACTGCACTTTCACTTCCTGCTTTTCCAGTTTTTATTGAAAGCATTGTTTTCTCTCTTTTATGATGTGTTTGTCTTCCCCTACCCTATTGCTCCACCCCAGGCGTTGATTGACTACCGTGAAACATTTCATACAGGAGTTGAGTTAGCGTAAACCTTTTATTGGAACGTTTTTGTGAAGATTTGCCAAATTGCGACAAAATTATTAGCAAAGCAAGAAAAATCATTTTCTATGGAAAATTGGTCCTAATTATAACTAGACAGTGGCGAAGGACACTGTGTAATATACATATATATATATATATATATGCACAAACAGAAGTCTTTCACCATAGAACCGCCAGGCAGGCAGCAACGAGGAAAAACCACGCAAGTCCCAGTCTTCTTTCGGCAAGTTTATTAAAAAGGCAAGTTCACCAAATCTGACGCGTTTCGGGCGTCCGCCCTTGGTCACAGATCGTCAGGCAAATGAAAGAGCATCCCTTTTAAAGGGTACATTGCACGAATTTAATTGGTGATTTTTTTCTTTTTGCAGCACCATGTGATTAGAAACTAAAGACTGAGGACACACTACATATAGCTAACATAGATAGTCTGTTTTCTAAATCACAATTTGATATATATAAATCGAATAACGGGAGGTATAATTACAGTATTTACATTTTGTTGCCCAAATTTGTGTTAACATTCCATTGTGAGTTGCCATGCTATATATTTTGTTAATTTTATATCAAACAATTATTGTCAGTGTGCATTGAAAATGGCACATGATATCCGCATAAATGCGCTTATATAGTAGATTGCAAAGAAAAACACAGTATTACTGGTGGTCATTTGTCATGAAAAAGTGCAATGTGCGTAGATAAAGTGCAGATGCAATTGTGCAAATAATGCAAAATATTCTGTGCAAGCATAGCATATAAATAAATATAAATATTTATAAATAATTTCATTTTAAAATCATCTAAGCTTCTCAATTCATGAAACCTGATGCTAGGCATATGACCATATAAAAATATCATCTACGTTTTATTCTTTTGCAATCTCTCAATTAACTGCATGAATGCAATAGACATGTAACAACAATATGGATCGTAATGATGTACACACAATTTCTTTGTATATATTCAAATGAAGCAGCAAATATCGACCACCTCCCAAAAAAGATTTTACTCTATACGTGATTCCAAAGGAGGAAACAAACTAGAAAATCTATCTTGATGTCTGTGTCCCAAAAACTTAAATGGGAAAAGTAATGTAAATCCATTGAACCAGTGAAAAAAATCAAATGTGCATGTGATAATAAAAAAAGGAATGATATACAGTGTGTGTAATAAAATTCATAATGAAATTAATAGGGTAAAGGCAGAAAAGGCAGAGAAAGCAAATAATGGCCCAAAACAAATCATTAAACAAGGATTGGTTATAAAAAAACATGTAAGTCTTCCGTTGTGTTCAATCCATTGGGGAATCTGCTGTCTAACTCAATAATGAATTGTGACTCAAGTCTTCTGAGCATTTTTTCCCTATCGCCACCACGTCTAGATTTAGGGACTGAGGCAATGACATAATATTCCAAGCATTGTAGGTTGTTATTGTGTCTTGCCTTGAAATGTCTGGCAACAGGATAGGTGCCATCGTTATTAACGATGGCACGTAAATGCTGGAGTATTCTGGCATGCACCTGTAGCTTAGTGCTGCCCACATATCTGAGGCCACAGGTGCATGTCAGAATGTAGACAGCAAAATCAGTTTTGCAATTGAATGTGCCCTTGATGTTTTTGGCAATAGGACTGAACAGTGTCAAATATTGGGAAGTATTTCTTCCAAATTTACAAGCTCTGCAAGTTGAGCAACGCTTGAAACCCGGCCGGGACTTTAACCAAACCTCTTGTTTTGCTAGCTCAGGGAATTCGTGACTGATCTGGGTTTTAAAGGAGGGTCCCCTCCGATAAGTAACCACAGGATTGTCTGGAAGCCTGGGGGCCAGAACCAAATCTGTTTTTAAAACAGGCCAGCGCTGTTTTATGATGGATTTAATTTGTCTGGCCTGTTTGCTGTACCCGGTGATAAGTCTGGGAGTTTGTTCCTCCCTTGAATCAGTTGATGCAATTGATTCACTGTTGGTAAACAGAGACTCACGGGTTCTAGCATTGGTTTTCTGGATGGCAGTTTTTAAGACTGATTCTTTATATCCCCTACATCTGAATCTGTCTAGGGCTTCATTTGTGCAGGCCTGTAAATCTAGATCAGTGCTGCAAATTCGTTTCAACCTGAGCAACTCCCCAAATGGAATGTTGTCAATCGTGTGTCGAGGATGTGAACTACTGGCATGCAAGATGTTATTGCCAGCAGTTTTCTTTCTATGTAGTTTAGTGACAAGACGGCCATCTTTAACATATAATTTGACATCCAAGAATTCAGCTTCATTTGCGCTTACGTTAGAAGTGAATCTTAAATTTTCTTGGTTGTTATTGATATAAGCCAGGAAATTATTGACACTTTCCAAATTGCCTCTCCACAGAATAAAAACATCGTCTATAAAGCGTATCCACTGTATGACATGTTCTCTGTACATTACACCATGGGTGTGCATGAGGACCTGTTCCTCCCACCAGCCTACGTGCAAGCATGCATAGCTGGGGGAAAAACAGGCCCCCATCGCCACACCTCGCTTTTGTATGTAGATGTCCCAAGTCAGGAGCGCGTTATTTCCTTAACAGGTACTGCAGGGGAGTTAGGGGATAGCAATGTGCCCAGGGACCTAGGGTTGTTCTAACCATAGCATCCTGTTTATTTCTCTTTCAGGTCTCCCTCCCCGCAGTCCCCTTCCTTTCCTTCCCTCGCCTGATCGCCCTTCTGTGTCTGTCATATTTTTAATATCGGACCAATGGGCTATCGGGAGGTGGACCCCTTACAGCATCGTGCGACCCCGAGGACAATTGGACGGCGACACTGCTGAGGTGAGCACATTTAGAGTGTCGGTTATGTTGTAGGGTGCTCCATATAACCATCTAAAACTTGGGAACTACTCAAAGTTATACCCACCAAAAGGAGTAGTGAGTGAAGATCGTGGTGTAGTGGTCCAGTGGTGGCATGTGCTGTGTATCCTAATACTGCCCTCACTCACACAAATGTGTGACATGCTTTATCATAGGGCTGCTTACAATACACATTGGCGCAACCAACGCCTGGGGTGGAGCAATAGGGTAGGGGAAGACAATCCCAACATAAAAGAGTGAAAACAATGCTTTCAATAGTGACTGGGAAAGCCGTAAGTGAAAGTGCAGTGTGGTATGAGTTTAAAACTAGCTTGGAGGTATCTCCATACCTATACGTTATTCCTAGTATCTTCCACCAAGATTAAAAACTCTACCTCCACAGCGGGAGCAGGCGAGCACTGACTAGGAGGACATCACCCTTGAAGTTAGTGTGACAACAGGGGGTCGCTCCTAGCCGACCGCCAGTTTTAACATGACTTAGGAGTAAACTCACAAATTTTCTAGAGGAAGTTACATTGGGATTAGGGTTTCGGACACCCACTAACCTTAAACAGAGGTTAGAGCACTACATATTACACTGGGACCCGTAGAGTCCTGAAAAAGGCCGGTGTGACCCCAAGCACTGGGCACAGACTCACGGCCAAAACATGTTGACTACCTAGCAGTAAGGAGGGATATAAGGAGCACATTATATCTCCCTATCACCACCATCCTTCATGTTTTTAATCCTGGCCGGAGGATCTATTAATAAAGTATAGGTAGGGAGATACCTCCGAGCTAGTTTTAAACTCACACCACACTGCACTTTCACTTCCTGCTTTTCCAGTTTTTATTGAAAGCATTGTTTTCTCTCTTTTATGATGTGTTTGTCTTCCCCTACCCTATTGCTCCACCCCAGGCGTTGATTGCGCCAGGGTGTATTGTAAGCAGCCTATGATGAAGCATGTCACATATTTGTGTGAGTGAGGGCAGTATTAGGACACACAGCACATGCCACCACTGGACCACTACACCACAATCTTCACTCCCTACTCCTTTTGGTGTGTATAAGTATTTGACAGGGGGTTCGGATTAGGTGAGTTCCGTACGCTTTCCCCTTCTCTTTTGTGTGTAAAACTACTCAAAGTTCCGTACTTCACTTTTTGCATAATTTATGTGACACTCTAATCCTGAAAGGGTATTGTTTATATATATATATATATATATATATATATATATATATATATATATATATATATATATATATATATATATATATTCACTGAAAAAACCATAGGTTTCACACATGTTATAGTTAGGAATTAGCATTTAAAAAACCTTGCAAATTCACTGAAAAAACCTTAGGTTTCACACATGTTATAGTTAGCTGGCCATTTCACTCGTAAAAAACCAATGAAATTCCACCGTTATAGTTAGTTCACCTAACTATAACTCGCGCGCCCGACATCCACTGCTGATGACGTCACATATTACATCACTCATGACATGGTCATGACACCTATGGTTTTTTCAGTGAATTTCAAAGGTTTTTTAAATGCTAGTTTTAGAATTTTGTAATATATTTTTTATATATTTCTTTTACAAAAATTTACCTATGTATACATTTATATGTATCCTTTAATTTGGTGTGGCTCCTTTTTTTTTTACTTTGAATTTGGATAAAGTTGAACAGCATAGTTAATATCTTCTATTAACGTATGTACACTTTAATTCATTTGGTTTTTTTTTCTAAATTTTTTTTGGGTGTGCGCACAAAGCGCGCACCTAGTACGCATGCGTACATTTTTCATGTACGCATGCGTACGTTATCTACGTACGCATACATACGTTTTAGTGCGCGCTCGCAGCGCGCACCTAGTACGCATGCGTACGTTTTTTGTGTACGCATGCGTACGTTATCTACATACGCATACGTACGTTTTAGTACGCGCTCGCAGCGCGCACCCAGTACGCATGCGTACGTACGTGGTGTGTGCATGCGTACGTTCTCCACGTACGCTTGCCTGCCTTGTACGTGCTCCGCGTGCTACACTCGCGCATACGCGCAGAGTACGCGCGCTGACGTTCACGCATGCGCACGTGCTGCGTATGTGCGCTACGTACGCGCATAACACTTATGCGCATGCGCGCGTACACGTTCGTGCATGCGTAATTGCACCGTGCGCGCTCTGAGCTTGCTCCGTGCGCGCACCTCGAGTTATGTGATGAATAAAACAACACTTTTAATTGGTTTTCATTACTTTCAGTTTCAGATTCTTTCAACACCACACCCAATCCCCTCATGGCAAGTCATGTGATCAAGAAACATCACTTTTCATTGGTTCAAAGTACTTTCAGTTCCAGATTCTTCCAAAACCACACCCACTCCCCTCATTATTAGTTCTGATTCCCTTGGAGAAGGAGCTACTCTGTTTTTGTGAGACAATGGCAGAGCACCAGCCATCTTCTGAGAGTGAACAGGACACTCTTGAGAGACAGAGGCAGAGGAAGCAGAAAGACTCCTTTATATGGCAGTTTTTCACTTTTCCTGAGGGGCAAAAGAAGGTGAATGCACCAAAAGTCACCTGCATACTTTGTCAGCGGACCTTATCACGTGGGAATGCTAATAAGAAGTACTCTTTTAGTATTCACACAATGTTGAGGCACGTTGAAAAAATGCATCCTGTGACTTTTCGTCAAGCTTCTGGGGCAAACTCTCCACCTGCTCAGCCGACGACATCTGCAGCAGCTCAGCCGAGCACATCTTTGGCAGCTCAGCCGAGCACTTCTTCTGCGATGGAGACTTCACCTTCTTCCACACCTCTGGATATACGGTCTACACGGTGCATGGATTGTGGTACTCTTATTTCTATGGGTGAGAGCAGTGTTGATCTCATTCAGAGAAGATTTGAGCAGCACTCTTGCACTAGGCCATAGTTTTGTTATTTTTTTTTCGTTTTTCTCTTCCTCTGTCCCTACATTAACTCAAGGGCTCTTTTTAGAGCCACCTAAAATCTAAACACAAAAACTTGTTTTTTTAATCTATTAGTCAATTTTTTTTTGGGGGTGTGCGCACGCTGCGCGCACCCAATGATGTTTTTTAAAAGAAATAATCATTTTTTTCAATTTTAGTAAACCTTCAGGGACTCCCTGACAAAGAGAGGGGAGTGGCAAAGCAATTAAAAAAGAGATGGTGTACATTTCACAGATGAAGGGAAGAGAGTCTTCCTATTAAACTTTAAACTCTGTATCGGTACTTACGTATACGTACCCTAAACCTATCAAAAAAGATAATAGCTCATTTTAGAGCCAACCACCATCAAAACAGTTAAATTTGATTTATTTTTATTTTTAAAAGGGCATGGGGATTAGAAAAGGGGGTAAGGGAAAATGAGAAATGGAGAGTGAGGAGATGGAGGGATTTAGGAAACTGCACTGAGAGAAAGGGAGTCAGAATGTCAATGAGCAAAACAGAGTGAAGGAGATTGAAGGAAAGATTGCAAAAAGGACAAGGAGTGTGAGATACATACAGAAGGAAGAGAAGTAGGAGAATAGCAGTGACTATGAGGAAAGGATAGTAACAGTTAGGCAAGGTGAGGGAAAGAGAATGACGGACAAGGTTAAAAAATTAACATAGATTGAAAATGAGTGATGCAGAGAGGAGGAGTGGTAGAAACAAAGGGGCAGATTTTTTACAAAGTATTAGAGAAGGAGTGAGGGAGTTACGAAAGAGTAGTAAAGCAGGAAGAGAGAGAGAGAGAAGAGAAATGAGAAAAGCAGAGTGAGGAGAGGTGAAGAAAAGGAAGCATGAAACGAAAGGAGTGAGAAATACAGATATTTGAAACTTACCTGACCATCAAAATAACTTATTTAGAAATAAATGTTTTTATTTAATTGCAAGGAAACTGAATTACATTTTCTAAATTTTCTTTCTAGTTCTGAAAAAAAGAAAAAAAGTATTAATATTCAACAATACATTTTATTAAACAGTACATGTTTTGTCATATTTAGCAAAGCAATTTTTTGCCTTTTTTTGCTGTTTTCAGAATGTTTTGATTTTCACTGAAAATAGTGAAATCAATTGTATTTCTATTTTTTTAAGGTTTTTAAAAAAAATTAAAATCTTTTTTTTGGCCCTTCGTGGTCCTACTGTGGCCCCCTGACAATGGCTAGGGGGTCAAGAACTCCTTACTCTGCCCCCTATTCACGTTCTCCACCTTTCCTTTTCAGTGCGACAGACAAAATGGCTGCCGACACTTCCTGATTTCGACCGATTCGAATGTTTACTGACATCTAACAACCAATCAGAATTACGCTCGCGCATGGCAGGGTGCGCGCACAAGCTTGCACAGTGCGCGCACGCTGCGCGCGTATAGATATTGATATGCTTTTAAATGCTATTTTCTCAGGAAATACTGAACAGATTTACACCAGACCTGCAAAAGGCACTTCCTTGACCTTATGGCTACCTCTCTGCCAAATTTCAAGTAATTCTGTTCAGCCATTCGGGCTGTAGCTGCGACTAAAGGTCCTGTGGAAAAATGCATGGGGAAAACGCGTTTTGGGACCCCCCCTTTTTCTCGGCCCCCGCTTGACGAATCACCCCGAGACTTTCAGGGTAGGAGCTGAACGGAGCACCCCATTTGTTTTGAAAATTTCGCGAGGAATCGTCAACCGGCGCCAAAGTTATTCAAAATAGAATTTTGAGATTTCCTATGGAAACTCGGCCCTAACTATAACTATCTACTGGCGACTGCCAGTAGATAATATATATATATATATATATATATATATATATATATATATATATATATATATATATATATATATATATATATATATATATATATATATATATATATATATATATATATATATATATATATTCCATTTAAGTTCCAACTTCTCGATGAGAATCGGATCCCTACACAAGGTACGACACCACACTGATTTTCTTTGTAGCGCTATGATTTATTCCGCTGTAACGTGTTTTGGCATTTCATGAATAATTCATTTTGTTATTTATCACAAAATTAATTTACAATCGTAATTATTGGTTCTTGTACAAATTAATTTACCTCAAAGTCTTTTGCTTTGTTTAGTTTCAGTTCTGATGAGGATTAAATTCATTGTCAGAATAAAGTGCAAGTGCATGATACATGTTTTATATTCAAACATTACCATTGCTCAATATACAGCGTTAAGTTCATAACAGCGTTACACCATATTGTTGCTAGTGCCTGTTGATTTCATTGTCAGATTAAAGTGCAAGTGCATGATACATGTTCTATATTTACTCATTTTTGTTGCTGAACATTCGGCATTGATGTAATTTCACCATTACACATTATTGTTGCTTCTTTATGAGTTTATCTATTATCATCCATCATGTCCGACAAAGTAACAACCACAGAGCAATTATATGTGTGTGTACTATATGCAAGTGCACAAATCATTTTTATAATCGAATACAATATTAATTTCTAGCGCAATATTTTTTTTACGCTTCCTTTCCAGTGCTTAATTTGTAAAATATTAAGTGCCAGGGCTCTGACCAGGAGGCCACTGCAGCCTGCACCACCCATCGCCCTTGTCATCGCTGCCACAACAACTACTAACCATCTCTCTTGCATGTAAATGTGACAGTACACATTATTCCAGGTCCCCAAAGCTAAAGGAATGGCTGGGGAGGCATGTATTAAGCGATACCAAAGGGGATGATGGATGGAGCGTTTGAGCAAATCAAACACTCACCCCCAGTCAACTGATCTGGGTTTAATCCATCATCATTCTTTAGCTCACTCTGCCACCCCAGTTCAGACATGGTCATATGCAAATCAGTCTGACCCTGTGCCTCATGGGAACAGTCCAGCCCGAACTACCAAGACATGTCTTCCCTGGACCGGAAACAAGCATCCTGGGACCGGTTTCGGGTTCATAACCCTCATCAGCCAGGCTATCTTGAATTCAGTGGCAAAGTGAGCAAGGGACCCACGTCTGGGCATACCCTGCCAACTTAGGGCGAACAAAGTGATACCAAAGGGGATGATGGACAGAGCGTTTGAGCAAATCAAACACTCACCCCCAGTCAACTGATCTGGGTTTAATCCATCATCATTCTTTACCTCACTCCACCACCCCAGTTCAGACATGGCCATATGCAAATCAGTCTGACCCTGTGCCTCATGGGAACAGTCCAGCCCGAACTACCAAGCCATGTCTTCCCTGGACCGGAAACAAGCCTCCTGGGACCGGTTTCGGGTTCATAACCCTCATCAGCCAGGCTATCTTGAATCCAGTGTCAAAGTGAGAAAGGGACCCACGTCTGGGCATACCCTGCCAACTTAGGGCGAACAAAGCGATACCAAAGGGAATGATGGACGGAGCGTTTGAGCAAATCAAACAGTCACCCCCAGTCAAATGATCTGGGTTTAATCCATCATCATTCTTTAGCTCACTCCACCACCCCAGTTCAGACATGGCCATATGCAAATCAGTCTGACCCTGTGCCTCATGGGAACAGTCCAGCTCGAACTACCAAGCCATGTCTTCCCTGGACCGGAAACAAGCATCCTGGGTCCGGTTTTGGGTTCATAACCCTCATCAGCCAGGCTATCTTGAATCCAGTGGCAAAGTGAGCAAGGGACCCACGTCTGGGCATACCCTGCCAATTTAGGGCGAACAAAGCGATACCAAAGGGGATGATGGACGGAAAGTTTGAGCAAATCAAACACTCACCCCCAGTCAACTGATCTGGGTTTAATCCATCATCATTCTTTAGCTCACTCCACCACCCCAGTTCAGACATGGCCATATGCGAATCAGTCTGACCCTGTGCCTCATGGGAACAGTCCAGCCCGAACTACCAAGCCATGTCTTCCCTGGACCGGAAACAAGCATCCTGGGACCGGTTTCGGGTTCATAACCCTCATCAGCCAGGCTATCCTGAATCCAGTGGCAAAGTGAGCAAGGGACCCAAGTCTGGGCATACCCTGCCAACTTATGGCGAACAAAGCAATACCAAAGGGGATGATGGCAGGTATTAGCAATTTAAATGTATATCGTATTCCTAAACTACAGTTGCCCTGCTAATCTCTAAATTGGATGAGCAGCGCCCCCTTGTGGTGGACTGTTCTAAGTATGGTGTTGACAATTAGGTACCGGTGCCGAGCACCGGAAACCAATTAAGTGCCGGTGCTGAGCACCGGAAAGCACCAGCTCAAATTAAGCACTGTTCCTTTCTATTCTTAATATCTCAATTTGTCTTGCTTCATAACCACTCATTCCATAGGCAAGTTAAAACCATCTAAAAAACTGGGGAGCTGTTCTCAGTACGGTCTAGGTTCCTAGGTGCACAGGAAGGTCTTCATCTGAATTAAGCCCAAAAGGGATCTTGGTGTTGAATAATGAGATGTATCTCGATTCTAGTTGTCGTAGTTTCCCTTCACGATTGCCAGCACTTCCACTCGTTGTTACCTGGTCAATCACAAACTACACAAGGTCTTGGACATTACCCCCATGCATCTCATTAACATGTCTTGCTACTGGGTAGCTTTTATCTTTATTTATAACTGCCCTCACATGCTGCAGTATTCGTATGTGTGCCATGTGGATTGTGATGCCCACATACATTTTAGGGCACATGCATTGCAGCATATACACAACATACTCACTTCTACATGTTAGGTGGGTTCTGATGTTCCATGGCCTCCTTAATAGGGGAGATGTGATCTGTTTCATGTTTTGCCCTAGTGTACATGCTTTGCATTTTGTACACTTGTAAAAACCTGTGCCGGCCCTCAACCACCCTTCTGCACCCTTTATCTCTGGACTACTATTTGCTAGGTCCTGTCTCATGGACCTTGCCCTTCTGAAGGTGATGAACGGTTTCCGAGAAACCAATTCTCTCAGTGTAGGGTCCCTCCTGACCAAATGACAATGCCTACTCAAGTAGGCTCTCACCCTGCTGTGGTAGGCATTGTAGGTGGTAATCATGCATGTCTTGTTTCTGTTTCTGCTTTTCTTCTTCTCTCTATGCTTTTCATTTGGATGTAGTAGAACAGGTCTCTTCATTGTATGAACTTTGGACAGTGCCTGATCAAGTACTGAAGGATTGTAGCCTCTCTGCAAGAATCTTGTTGTTAAATCTTTTTGTGCAATCTCCAGAGATGATGTTTCACTGCAATTCCTCTTTATTCTAAGGTGCTCTCCATATGGGATGCTGTTTTTTAGTTTTTGTGGGTTGTGACTTCTAGTGTGTAGGATGGAGTTTCCAGCTGTAGGCTTCCTATAGGCCTGTGTAGGATGGAGTTTCCAGCTGTAGGCTTCCTATAGGCACATAGGCCTGTAGATCTAGAAAGCATACCTGTGTTTTGCTAATGGTAGTGATAAAAGCTAGATTCAGTGAATTATCGTTCAATTTTCATATGAACAGTTCTGCGGTGTCCGTAGTGCCATCCCACACCACAAAGAGATCATCAGATGCCACCTACTTTGCGACTCCAACCAATCCGGAGGATGTTTAGGAAGGAGTTAAAAACTTGGTTGTTCTCTTAAACCTAAGGCATCACAATTCTCACGCTAGTAACTCATGTATCACAGTCAGCGCCAAGACGCCACGGCATTCGTGAGCTTAATAAGTAATATTCCAAATCAAATCAAAATCTATGAACCTAGTCAATAGGATTATATTAGTCTCCCATTCCACAACATATTGTACCCTGAGCACCTGCTCCTCTTACCAGCCCATATTCAGATTTGCATAGCTGGGGGCAAAGCAGGTGCACATTACAGTCCCTTGCACCTGCCTGTATGTATTAGTGCCATACATAAAAAAATATATTTTCAAGACAATGTCTGCCCATTTCTACCAACATTGCCGTGTGTTGGTATAATGTGATGGCTCTCTTGCTAAGATAGTGCCTCATTGCTCTTAAACCACCTTCGTGATGTATGCTTGTATATAATGATGACACATCGAGTGTAATCAAGAGGAATGTGTCCTTCCATGTGATATTCTCAATCTTCCTAAGGAAGTCCCTTGTATCTTGAATATAAGCTGGCAACTCCCTCACGTACTCTTGTCAAAAGAAATCCAATAATCTAATTCAAGTAAACTGCCTATGGCAGAGATTATCGGTCTGCCAGGCGGGACCTCTGTGTTTTTATGTACCTTCAGAATAAGGTATAGTATAGGTGTTACTGGATTGTCAACTTTAAGGAAGTTGGATTCATCTTGGGAAATGATGCCCAACCCTCTCCACCTGGCTAGGTCTTTGTGCAATTTATTTTTTGTTTATACCAGGTTGCTATTTGGTTCCTACTGATAACATTTGCTATCCCTTAATCGAAGCATAGCTTCTTCATTGTACATTTTCAGTGGCCACAAAACAATATTGCGCCCCTTGTCGGACTGGCGCACCACTATGTCTTTCCGATTTTTTATTTTTTGCACAATCATTGCATATTTTCTGTCCTCTCACCTGTTTCCACGCAAAAAGCCTTCACTTGATTGAATGGATAATGCTTGCAGATCTTTCACAACTAAGTCAGTGAATACATCAATTGAGTCTTTTGGTGTTATCGGGACAAGGGCCGATTTCGGCTTGAATGGAGCTTTTTGCTGTTTATTAATGTCCAAGCCCATCATATCAGCTGTTTCTTTTACAGACTCTGGTTGTTCCATTCCTTCACACTCCATCTCTAGCAAGTGAAACTGATGTAGGAGATTCAAATCCTCTGCTTCAAGGGACATGTCCTCTGTCACTTCTGGTTCTCTTGTTATAGCACTCTCCGATTTATTGTGACCTTTTTTTAATTTTTTGTTCCTCACATATTTATAAAAGTCTATACAGGTCTGGGCATAGTTAAAATGTGTCCTATCCCAAAAGCATAATCCTAATAAAAGCATGTTCTTTTCATCCTCTGTGAGCATTAGGTTGGACAAATTAATAACTGTTGCTGGATCATTTTCTACTTCTTTTGGTGCGTGTCCTTGGTTCTGGCACCTGAATGTAGCTCAATACCCTCCCCTTCATTTCTTGCCTCCCTTGTTGATTTTTTCCCCTCCATTGAGGTTTTTGCTGTATATTGTGAGTCCTGTATAAGCCTTAAAAAATGCAATTCATCTATAACTGATGGGGGGGTCTTGGGGTTCCGCATTTCTTCCTTTATTCACAGCACTGCTATCAGATTCTGTATCAGCTTCTGAGCTCATATTGGAACTTGCTTCTGAGTTGATGTCTGTGGTGGAAACTCGGTCTCGTGTTTTTCTGTCCTGCCCCATGCTACCTGATAATCTTTGGTGGCGTAGGTTATCAAAACGGCGGGCGAAGGTGTATATCTGGCCCCTCTCATTATCGAGTCGTTCCCTGATTAATTTTGTAGCCTTCCTCTCCCTAATGGTCTGTTCATGTTTTTTCAACTTCTCATCCCTTTCTTTTTCAACTTTCCTCTGGTTTCAACATTTTGCCGATTTCCTTTTGTACCAATGTAATCTCCTCCAGGATTTTCTCCCTGTCACGTTTGGCACATTGACTCAGCACTGTTTACTGCCTACTTCTGGAGCATTTCAGGGTCGGGATTTTCAAAAGTCGGGGGGCCATCAGTATTCGCAAACCCCTTGGAACTCTTCCCACTGCTAAATATCTCTCCAACGACTACCTCCCACCATTTCGAAACTTCGGTTCGCTTTAACTGTTCCAATTTTCACTCATGTGCTTGTAGAGTTGTTTCCTGTGTGGACATATCTGACCGCGTGCTGCGAGCAATTGTGTTGACAGCTTTTTCGTCAAACACTGCATTTGCTGCTTCTTCCCTCTCTTTAATCCAGACATCCATTTGGCTCCCTCAGTCGAAAATGACAAAAAACGCTTTCCAATAATTTCAGCTCATGTCAGCGCGTTTGGTGTCTCCCCACTGGATTACCCTTGCCGGTACCTCTCCCTGCGGCGCGTCAGCAAAGGGAATCCGCCTCACTCGGTGAAGTGCTTACCCGTTTGCAGGCGTCCTCCGACACGCTGCTCCTGGTCACTCTCCACCTCACGGTCTCCTTCCAATTTCACCACAGTCTTGTGGGGGAGCTTCTCTGTATGTTGCACATAGATCCTCTAGCTTATCGGACTCCGAGAGGATCCTGAACGAGGGCGTGTCGGTTTGGTTGCTATCCAACTTACAGAGGCTTAACATTCCATTCCAGTTCCAACTTCTCGATGAGAATCGGATCTGCACACAAGGTACGACACCACACTGATTTTCTTTGTTGCGCTATGATTTATTCCGCTGTAGTGCGTTTCGGCATTACTGCCTTGTTCACACATCAAGCGTTAGTTTACTAAATGTTGTTTAAAAATCATCGATAACTCAACGATATGTCTACATATGTCGATTTGATACCGATTTGTTGGTTTGATATTTATATTGTAACCTGTAAACTGAAAAATAAAGATTATAAAAATTTTTTTTTAAAAATCATCGATAACTTCCGGTCACATGGGTCGCATTTTCAGTTACAACTGAAAAAAGACTTTGCTTGTATTTATTACACACAAATACACATTGGATAATGTTGAATTTCATCATGTTAACCAAGCGCGATTCTGATTTCATGAATAATTCATTTTGTTATTTATCACAAAATTAATTCACGTTTAAGTTCTGATGAGCATTAAATTCATTGTCAGAATAAAGTGTAAGTGCACAATGACTCTAGAAACATCCCACACAGATGAATATCTGTCCACAGGGAGCTTGGAAACTCTTACACTCTTCATCAATCTCTTCACCAAATGATTCTGCCCAACCGAAACTCCATTAACCAAATCATGTCCAGCAGCAATAGCTGATCTATGCATATTAATAGTTCTATACGCTAAACCTGAGGCAAACAAGGATGCCAAATAATTTACCACAAACACTACATCCACTGAAACAGAATCGTAACTCCTCTCCAAACACCAGCGTAACCATTTCTGCCAAGCCAATCTATACATCTTTCTTGTTCCTGGAGCCCAGGATTCTCTAATAAGTTGAGAAGCCTCATTCGAAAGACCTGGCATTTCCCAGACTCTCCTGAAATTTTCCATGCCATTAATCTCAACTGACCTGAAATTACCAACGTGTGATACTCTCCCAACGCTCCTCTCAGAATTTCTGGGAATGTCGGAAGTAGGATTGGACAATCTATCAACATTTCTAAAAGGATTGGATACCAAACTTGAGATTTCCAAAGGGGGGTTATCAACACCACCGTCTCCTTCCACTTGCGCACCAACAAGGTCACCCTGGTTATCAACGCAGAAGGAGGAAAAGCATACGGCCAAAGACCCCTCCAATCCTGCCTGAAAGCATCTATCCCAGCCGATTCCGGATCCGGTCGCCAACTGTAAAACTTCCCCAACTGAGCATTCCATCTGTTCGCAAACAGATCCACATGACAAGGACCCCACAACTCCATTATCCTCCAAAACACCGACCTGTGTAGGATCCAATCGCTGGAATCCGTCTGATTCCTCGAATACCAATCTGCTTGTACATTCTTTTGACCTGGTATATACTCCTCTTGAACCAAGATATTCTGATTTAAGTAATAATCCCAAAACACTCTCGCAAGATCCGCTAGATTCCTTGTTTTCGGTCCCCCTAATTTGTTCACATATCTCACCGCTGAGAAGTTGTCCATCTTCAAAAAAACTGAGCACTTGGCTTTGCCTTTCGTAAAACTCTTTATAGCAAAAGAACCTGCCAACAGTTCCAGACAATTTATGTGCAACTGTCTCTCCTCTACAGTCCACATTCCTCCTGCCGAAGTAGCACCACAACGTGCTCTCCAACCAGTTAAACTCGCATCTGACTCTATTATCAACTCCGGATTTACTCCGAAAATTGCTTTCCCATTCCATGCCTTCATATTTTTTAGCCACCAATTGAATTCTTATCTGGCCTCTCCAGAAAGAGTAATCTCCTGAGAATATTTCATACCACACCTTAAGTGACTGCCCTTCAATCTTTGAATAGCACGATAATTCAAAGGTCCTGGAAAAATAGCTTGAATTGTTGATGACAACAGACCTATAATCCTTGCTAACATCCTCAAAGATATAACATCCAAAGACAAAACCCTTCGAATTTCCTTCCTTATTTTCTTTATCTTGTCTAGAGGTAACCTCAACTGACCCTGAATAGTGTTTATCAGGAAACCTAAAAACTGCGTTTCTTGACTTGGGAACAAACATGACTTCTCTCTGTTCACTACAAACCCTAAACTCTCTAGGTGATCCACAGCTAGCTTCGTGTGATCTTCCACTCTCCTCTTCTCCTGATCCATAATTAAAATGTAGTCTAAGTAAATTATCACACGAATCCCCCTTTCTCTCAAAAAGGCCACAACTGGACGAAGCATTTTGGTGAAACACAACGGGGCCGAAGAGAGTCTGAAGGGGAGACAAACAAACTTCCATAACCTTCCTCCCCATCTGAACCTCATAAATCTCTGGTGATCTGTCCATATGAGAATTGTCAGATGCGCGTCTTTCAGTTCCAGACGAGTCATCCAATCCCCTGCCTGAAGGACATCCCTCAACATATGCATACCCTCCATCTTGAAATGATGGTACTCTACCTAATCGTTCAGGTTCCTCAAATTTATCACGGGTTTCATACCTTTCCCTTTCTTTTCTACTAAGAAAATATTGCTTACAACACCAGCACACGTTTCCAATTGCTCTACAATTGCTCCTGTCATTAACAACTCTCTTACTCCTTTTTCTACCAACCCTGACAGTTCCGAGTTGAATCTTATCATTGGAGGACACTGAACCTGTATTGGTTCTTCTATGAAATCTATACGATAACCCAAATCCGTGGGCTATATAGATATATAGATAGGTTTATATATATATATATATATATATATATATATATATATATATATATATATATATATATATAAAGACCTATTACCTACTGGCGGTCGCCAGTAGGTAGTTATAGTTAGGACCACGTTTCCATAGGAAATCCTCAACATTCTATTTTGAATAACTTTGGCGCCGGTTGACGAATCCTCGCAAATTTTTCAAAATAGGTGGGGCGCTACGCTCCGCTCCTACCCTGAAAGTCTCGGGGGGATTCGTCAAGCGGGGGCTGAGATAAAAGGGGGGTCCCAAAACGCGTTTTTCCCATGCATTTTTCCATAGGACCTTTAGACACAGCTACAGCCCGAACGGCTGAACAGAATTACTTGAAATTTGGCAGAGAGGTAGTCCTCAGGTCAAGGAAGTGCCTTTTGTTGGTTTGGTGTAAATCTGTTCAGTAGATTCTGAGAAAATAGCCTTTAAATCAATATATATATCTGAGCCAGCTTACGGTGCGCTTACGGTACGCTTACCGTACGCGTACGGTGGCGTGCGCGAGCGCGATTCTGATTGGCTGTTACATCTAAGTAAACATTCGAATCGGTCGAAACCAGGAAGCGGCGGCCGCCATTTTCTCTCTCGCACTGTGAGGGAGGGGCTGTAAACAAAGGCAAAAAACATATAAAGGGGCTGTTTAGACAGCGCCCATGCACATAGCCATGTTAGTTGAGTCCTCAAAGATCCCCCAAGGCCAAAAACGGTACATTTTTATTTTTTGAAAATTTCGCCGATTACGCTTACCGTACGCGTACGTGCGCTTACGCTAAAAAATATTTAAAAAAAAAAACAAAAAAAAACACACTCTCTGTGCATGGCATATTATTGTCATCACTTACAAATTAAATTTAACAGATTACCTATCACAAGGAAGCGCATAATATGTCCTCCATGTGCGCACGGTGCGTAACGTGCCCACCTTGCGTGTACGGCACTAACTGCGTAAAGTGGGCGCGCGGTGCGCGAAGCGCACCGCGTGCTCACTGTGCGCGCACGGTGCGCGAAGCGCACCGTGCGCGCACAGAACGAACTGCGTTAAGTGGGTGCGCACGCCACGAATGGCGTAAAGTAACTTAGCATTTAAAAAAACGTACAAATTCACTGAAAAAACCATAGGTTTCACACACGTTATAGTTAGGAATTAGCATTTAAAAAACCTTGCTAATTCACTGAAAAAACCATAGGTTTCACACATGTTATAGTTAGCTGGAAATTTTACTGATAAAAAACCAATGAAATTCCCCCGTTATAGTTACTGTAGGCAACTATAACTCACGCGACCATAATCCTCTGCTGATGACATATGTGTCTTTATGAAAAAAAAATTTTTTTAATATATGTATAGCTAAAATTTAATGGAAGAAGACATGGGCAAATAAGTGTCTAAATACAGTATTAGCATCAGCAGAGGATTACGGTCGCGTGAGTTATAGTTGCCTACAGTAACTATAACGGGGGAATTTCATTGGTTTTTTATCAGTAAAATTTCCAGCTAACTATAACATGTGTGAAACCTATGGTTTTTTCAGTGAATCTATATATCTATATAGCCCACAGATTTTATAGCAAGACCGGAGGCTAAGATTATGCAAACTTCTTTTATTGCGCCACCCACAGCAGCATCATCAAAGAACATAGAATACAACAAAGTTCTTTAGAACATTAACAAAGAGCCAGAACCTCCATGACTCTTCCTTCTTTTTTTACTGCTGCCCATAAGATAAGTCATGCATGCCTTTTCTCTTAACCTTTTAATGGTTATGTGTGTCTAAGATTGTGGGATAATTATTTTGAATTATATATATATATATATATATATATATATATATATATATATATATATATATATATATATATATACATACATACACACCCACACACACATACATGGGGTCCATAAGATTTGGAACTTTGCTGAATCTAATGGCGGCATAGCTGATTCATTAACTATATGAAACCGGACATTCATACTGAGGCCCACTGGAAGGCTTAAAAATGTGTGTCTTTTAAAATGCGGAATTTTACACAAAACCCATTGGAGGGTAATAATTGAGCTTAAAACAAACCACAAGTTCCGAAATGCTTTGCAAGAACACCTATTAAGCAGGCACACCGGAGGCCTGATTAATTCAAGCAGGAAATTGGAACTGTGGCAGCGCAATATACTTGTGTGTTTTGGTGTCTTCGAAAAAGGAGCTTGAATCTCTGAAACACGTCAGGCGTAAGGATGGAAAATATCGGTGTGAAATACCAGTTTCCTTTTGGGATAAAGATTTAGGAAAATAATCATCTTGGGTGTGCGTCCTCATTGCAAGGGCAGTTTTTGAGAACATATATAAATAATTTTACCAAATGCCACTCTTGTGACCGTCGAACACGTAATCGGTTCTTTCATTTATTTAACAAAACACACTCCCATAGGTTGCCAGATCTTTTAATCCTTCCAATTACAGTGCCTGTGGATTGAAAAAAATCTCCTTCAGTAGGTAATGTCTCTCACAATGATGGCAAGTTCCAAAATGCATCTCAAGTTCTTACTATTATTTCATGAGCGGTTTTGCTTAAATTAATATGATACTCTCTGACCCCTTTGATTGGCCGCAATTATCACATCCAGGGTATCTCACCCTTAAACGCTCATTTTGTAACTCACGCTTACCATTTAGTAATAAGGACTCAGTGTCCATGGGTATGAGTGTCCTTTTAGTGAAGCGACGGTTCTGGCAATCTCCATTTCATCATTTCACCAGATGCCACTCTTGTGACCGCCGAACACTTTACAGATCAGGTGCCTCCTTTCCTTTAGCGTGCCAGTGGCTGCACGCATTTAACATTTACAACAACAACGCTCCAATAGGAACATTCAGGAGCACACAGCTGATTCCACAGCCCTTTTATTGTGCCATGCAGACACGTTTCTGCAGGAATTTGCCTTTCTCAATGCTTGTCTCCACCGGAGGTCTGATGCTATCAGTTCTTTCATTTATTCAACAAAAACACCTCCCATTGGTTCCCAGATCTTTTAATCCTTCCAATTACAGTGCCTGTGAATTGAAAAAAAACCTGTTTCATAGGTAATATCTCTCACAATGATGGCAAGTTCCATAAGGCATCTCAAGTTCTTACTATTATTTCATGTGCGGTTTTCCTTAAATTAATAATAAACTCTCTGAACCCCTTGATCGGCCGAAGTTATCACATCCAGGGTATCTCACCCTTAAACTCTCATTTTGAAACTCATGCTTACCATTTTGTAATGCGGACTCAGTGTATATATAGTGAATATATATAGTCACTGAAAAAATCCAAGGTTAGAGAGACGTTATAGTTAGGTTCACATTTTGCACACACAAAACCATAGAAATTCAGCAGTTATAGTTATACTTATCTCAAGAAACTATAACTTATGCCCCCGCCATGCACAGTTTTCTCATCAATTATTTTATTACAAATGTTGCAGTGATATTATCAATTATGCCATAGAAGTTGTCATGACTGATGTAATATGTGGGATAAGTAGCAGTGAATGTCGAGGACGCGATTTATAGCAACACACTGATAAAACTGGTGGAAAAACTCCCCAATCTGATTTTGTTTTTTTGATTTGTGCAAAGATACACTTACAACATATAACTACTAAGCGTCACATGCAACAAACATTGACATATTATTTTTATAAGGTAATAAACAGACTATGGAATTTGTTTTACTTTGACCTATGTGTATTTCCACTTAACATTTATCTCTGCTTACTGTACTTGTGTAGCAAGCCTAGCAAAACATCTGAACCTAAACACAAAGACATTTGTTTCAGTAAAAGGTAAGCCCATCATAAATTGGTCGGAATGGAAGGAATATTTCTCAAATTATATTGCTATTTCTGAGGTTGAAAGTGTGGTGTTATCATCTGTGAGAAATTAAAAGGATATGTTGCATTGTTTGGGACCCAAAAGTCTACGAATACACAATTGAATGCAAAGTAAGTTAGGGGGTAAGTCATGCCAGTGCTATTTATGATTGAAAAACATTTTTTGCCATCTGTGCGCATTGCAATTAGATGCTATCATTTTTGTGGAAGAACGTACTAACGCCAAAGATATCCAATGTATACCTCCAATAGGCAGGACAATAGGACCACACAAATCCATTGCTACTTGCTGCCATACCGGTTCTAGAAATTTCATGGGAATCACACTAGTTTCTTTCACTCAGTGTCCTTTAACATATCTCTCCAAATCAAGATCCATACCTGGCTATGAGAAATCCGAGTATGCCCTTCTCTTCATAGCTGATATACCACCATGTCCCTCATAGATCATTGCCATCAATCTGGTACATGAATTCTTAGGTACTCTCAATATATCTCCACTTTGCAATATTCCATTCACACTCATCAAGTCTATCCACAGTTTTGTAATGAGATAATCAAGGAATTTCCTCATCATCACTCGTCCATCATCACAGTTACAACTCTACTATTTTTAACAAGGTCTCACACCTAGTCAATTCCAGTTTCCTCTCTCCCTCCGATGCTGCTACGAGACTAGCTTGTTTGGTCTCTGACACTACCCATTCATTATCTGCCTCCCAAACCTAAATAAACTTGCACTGGCAAATGAGTCAAATAATCAGCATTGACATTTATTACTTTTGGCATATCCTTTACCTCACACACCTACTCTTGTAACCTATAAAACCATTTGCAATCCGCAGCGTCAATTTACCTGCACTCTTCCTGGTGAATAAATCAACAAGTGGTTTATGGTCTGTCCTCAACTCAAAAGACTCTCCCCAAATACAGGTTCTACAAAGTTAAAGACCCACCAACAAGCTACCTCCTTCTCAATTGCCTAGCAACTTGTTTCAGCTCTCCTCAGCGTCAAAGGAAATGCCACCACACTTTCATGCCTTGCACTCGCTTGCATCAGCACGGGTCCATATGCATGCATGCTGGCATCATTGACAACAATCAACTGATCACATGGATTTAGGTTATAACACAACTTTTAACATCATCAAATGCCCGTTAACATTTGTTACACCACTCATGTCTGACCTTTTTTCAATAATATTTTCATCAGTTGGGTCTGGTCTCCAAAGTGATATGGACATTTGGTGGAATATTCTACTAAACAGACCAACAAATAGAGCTGATGCCTGTCAATAGGACAAAACCTTTTCAATCACCTCCACTATTTCAATTTAGACTTGATACTTTAACTAGATAACATATGCCCCAAGTATTCCATGTTTACCACAGCAAATCTACATCACTCTAAGCCAACAGTGAGCCCTGCCGCCTGCAATGTTATAAGTCCTTTACTCAATAACTTGCTACATTGTCTTGGAAAAACTTAATTCTCACATTTCACACTCATTATGCGTTGGAAGACCGCTTAGGCAGATACCAAAACCCAAAAGGCATGTGGACAAAATGAATGCTAGTTCAGGTGTGCCAAACTATGTCAAGTATCTTGAATCGGTATTCAGTAACACTTGATGGAATACGTTGGAAGGATCTATTGTTGAAAAATACTTGCCATGCTTCACACTGGCCACCATCCACTCAATATTCGTCAACAGATGCCAAACAACTCATATGCTGCCATTTAAAAACCTAAGATCCACACACATCTGAATCTTACCATTGGCCTTTCCCGGCAATCACAATTGGGCTTAGCCATTCTGTTGATTCTAATGGCTCTATGATATTGTACTCACACAACTTGTGCAACTCCTCTTTCAAAGGTACAACCAAGCCAATGGAATGTTACATACCATGTGAACCTTTGGCACCACACCTTTTTTCAAAACTATCCAGTGACCAAACTTCTTCATGCATCCTAGTTGCTGTCCAAACAGCTTGGGAAATTCCTGATCCAAGCTTTTAACTTTATTCTGCAATGCCTCCAAAACATATTCTGGGTAGTTGGGATCCAGGACAATTCCCAATGATCTTTGCTCCCTCCAGCCCAACAATGCCCTACCCATACCCATCACATACACTTTTCCTATCACCTGCTTATCCTTCGAACTTAATGTTGCTTAAAAATAGCCAATTACGGCCTCCTTCAATCAATCAATCAAAACATTTGTATAGCGCGCTACTCACCCGGAAGGGTCTCAAGGCGCTTAGGGGAAGGGGGCCGCTACTGCTCGAACAGCCAGGTCTTGAGTTGTCTCCTAAAGGCGAGGTGGTCCTGGGTCAGCCGAAGGTGGATGGGGAGGGAGTTCCATGTCTTGGCCGCCAGGTAGGAGAAGGATCTGCCTCCGGCAGTGGCTCTTCGGATGCGTGGTACGGCGGCGAGGGCGAGGCTAGCGGACCGTAGCTGGCGGGTGGGCATGTCAGGCGATCGTTGAGGTACTTGGGGCCCAGGTTGTGGAGAGACTTGTGTGCGTGGGTGAGGAGCCTGAACGTGATCCTCTTGTTGATGGGGAGCCAGTGCAGGTTCCTCAGGTGGCCGGAGATGTGGCTGCGTCGAGGGATGTCCAGGATCAGTCGGGCGGCGGCGTTCTGGATGCGTTGTAGTCTTTTCTGTAGTTTGGCTGTGGTTCCGGCGTAGAGGGTGTTTCCGTAGTCCAGCCGGCTGGTGACGAGGGCCTGGGTGACCGTCTTCCTGGTTTCGATTGGGATCCACCGGAAGATCTTGCGGAGCATGCGGAGGGTGTGGAAGCATGAGGAGGAGTTGGCGTTGACTTGTCTGGTCATCGAGAGGGAGGAGTCCAGGATGAAGCCCAGGTTGCGTGCGTGGTCTGTCGGCTTGGGGGCAGTGCCCAGGGCTGGGGGCCACCAGGAGTCGTTCCAGGCGGAGGGTGATGGTCCGAGGATGAGGACTTCCGTCTTGTCTGAGTTCAGTTTCAGGCGGCTGTTCTTCATCCACTCGGCGACGTCTTTCATCCCTTCGTGGAGGCTGCTTCTGGCGGTGTCGGGGTCTCTGGTGAGGGAGAGGATCTGTTGCCTCGAAGATTCCTCGGGAGCGGATCGATGCCAAAAGGGGTCCACCTCTCGACAGCCCCAACCCTGAATGCTGTTAAAGCACAGGAGAGCGGGATGGTCAAGCGGGGGAAGGAAAGGATGGGAACAGCAGGGAGGGAGATCTGAAAAGAAAAAAGACACTAAAACATTAGCCTCCTGGCCCTCAATGGAGGTGACTCCTGCCTGTAGGAATATCGTAACCAACACACCTGTAAATCAATAAAACTCTTGTTCTCCATGTGTAATCATCCTGGACTTCACACAATCAATAATAGGTTCTGTAGGCCACTATGGTTTCTATGGAGAAAAGGAGACCTGGTAAGTACATGCACCCTTCACCACTCCACCATGCACCAACTCCCAGCCTCTCCCGGCAACCATACACACCAGAGACAATACCGTGCTTCTCGTCACAGGGGAAGAGCAGACTGCCGCCTCTTAAACCCCCTGTTAAAGCATACAAGGAAAGGTGAGTTAAAATACGTCTTTCAACTCCATGAATGTTGCTCTGGTTACAGGGTTACAATGCCTCAACAGGGGTACTGGTTTCCTAATCACCTAACCCCCTCAAGACTTGCATTGGTATTTCAAGTTAGTTTGCAATGTTTCCGATACTCAGTACACAGGAATACGAACAACGCCTATAGCGTATGACTTTGCCAAGAGCAACGCGTTCTCCGCGTTAATGTCACGAGAGCCGGACGGCTCACAAGGTTCTCGATGGTGCAGGGGCACCCTTACCCTACACGGGTGGTCTGTAAATCTGGGACTCGAATAGCTGCTTTGGAGTTCTCAGCTGCATCCAGGAATAACCAGCAGCGAAGGAAACGCCAAGCGGCGTTTTTGAACAGGAGCCGCTTCCGGGTTACGCCCACGTGATCGGCGTCAGTAACGGCGAGCTGGGTAACCTGGGAACTGTAGTCCTGCTGCCTGGCGCATGTTCTGTCCGGGCTGTCCGTCTGTTATTTTCCTCGAGTCGCCCCCACCACTCGGTCAGCCACCCCCAAAGGGCCTTTGCTTTGGTTTCCTGTCGTATGCCCCCACCACCTCTCCGCGAGGTCAGAGGTGTACACGGTATGCTCGATGTTCGGGGGGGGAGGAGCATAACAGCACATCCTTCTTTCGGGGCCCCTTTTTGAGGACCGGGTTTACTCGGATGGTTTTTATGGAAAAGAGCGACTAGACGAGGAGCGTGTATATTAGCCGCTGGCTCCCATGAATTTTCTTCGGGTCCATAGTTTTTCCATGCCAAAAGGTACCACAAGGACTTGCGTCTCCATTTGGAATCAAGGATTCTTTTCACCTCGTACTCGGGTTCCCCATCTATTAATACCGGGTTCTGTGGTGGTTGTTTTGGTCTGGTCGAAGGTTTCAGAAGGGAAACATGAAAAACCGGATGTATTTTCATGTGTGAGGGCAAGGCAAGTTTGAATTCCACTGGGTTGACTCTTTTTAATATGCGGTATGGCCCAATGTACCGTGGATTAAAAATACTGTATTTGCGAAATCGTAAATTCTTTGTAGAAAGCCACACGAAATCGCCTTTCTTATAGTCTGGACCCGTTCTACGATGTTTATCAGCCTGTCGTTTGTATAGGTCCTTAGTTTTTTGTAAGTTCTTCCTAGCTTTCTTCAAGTTCTCTTGTATGAGCGTGATTCGTTCGTGTACTTCAGGTATCCTTTCATTGCCGTGAGGTTTTGCCATGGGGAGAAAGCAAGGATGAAATCCATAAGTACAGTAGAAGGGTGTGAGATTACTAGAACTATGCAGGGCATCGTTATAAGCAATCTCGGCCAACCATAGTAGATCCACCCACTCCTCTGTTGATTGGTCGACATAGCATCGTAAGTATTGTTTTAAAGTTTGATTAAGACGCTGTGTCTGTCCGTCTGTTTGGGGGTGGAACGCCGTGGATGTATTGTTTGAAATATGCAGGGTTGTGCACCAGGTTTTCCAAAACCTGCTAGTGAATTGAGGGCCCCTATCTGTGATGATGACCTTGGGTAGACCGTGAAAACGAACGATGTTTGTAAGCAATATTGTTGCCAACTGAGATGACGAAGGGAGACCTGTACATGCAATAAAGTGACCCAACTTTGTAAGGCTATCCACTACCACCAGGATGACTGTGTAACCTTTGTCCTTAGGTAACCCTACAATGAAGTCCATAGATACGGTTTCCCAAGGTTTTTCAGGAGTGGGTAACGGTTGCAGCAATCCTGAGGGTTTCCTGTGGTCTGCCTTGGCCTGGCTGCACACTGTGCACCGTTGGATTCTTCCAGTAACATCTTGTCTGAGTTTGGGCCACCAAAAGTTCAGTGATATTTTCTCCATGGTTTTCTCAATTCCTGCGTGTCCTGCACAGGGATTCTCATGGCACCAGTTGAAGACAGTTTTCCTTAAACTAGCGGTTGGTATTAACAACTGACTTTTCCTCATAGGAAGGCCATCTTTTACTTGCCATTCGGTATTGTTTTTCATCCATTCCTTCCATGCTATACCTTTCATGGCTTGTTTCCCTTGGTCCAGGAATTTATCTGTTTGGATTACACAGATAACTTTATCGGAGGAAATGATGGCATGCAGTTCAGGTTGTTCTACAGCAAGGGGATTGTCACGGCGAGATAGGGCATCTGCCTTCCGGTTCTCTGCCCCCGGTCTATACGTCACTATGAAATCAAACTCAGCGAAGAACAACATGCATCGTAGTTGACGCGGTGTAAGCAAGCGAGCTGACTTCATGAATTGCAGGTTTCTATGGTCCGTATAAACCGTGACCGTATGTCTGGCTCCCATTAGATGATGCCTCCACTCCATAAAGGCGTCTTTGATGGCTAGGAGTTCTTTCTCCGCTATCGTATAGTGGGTTTCTGCCGTGTTCAACTTACGGGACATATAAGCCACCGGATGTAGTTGCCCGTTTTCCTTATTTCTTTGGGATAAGATGGCCCCTACCGCCACATCCGATGCATCTGCCTCTACTATATAGGGCACGTCAGTGTCAGGGTGAGCCAAAACAGGGGCGGTGGTGAAGGCGGTTTTCAACCTGTCAAAAGCCTTCTGGGTGTCTTCAGTCCAAGTATAGGCAACATTTTTCTTCAGTAGTCCTGTCAAGGGGGCTGATACCTGTGAGAACTGCTGGATAAAACGCCTATAGAAGTTTGCGAATCCCAGAAAGCGTTGTAGCTCTTTCACATTCTTGGGAGGTGACCAATCTAGGACGGCTTGTATTTTTCGTACTGCCATCTCTTGTCCATCAGCGGATAGAATTATTCCCAGGAATTCTACCTTTCTCACCTGAAACTCGCATTTGCTTATCTTGCAATACAGGCGATGTTTTCTAAGAGTAAGCAACACTGCCCGAACATGTTCAACGTGGTCTTCTTCTCTTTCTGAATACACCAAAATATCATCGATGTATACGATGACCGTGATATCAAGGAATTCCCGAAGTACATCTGTCAAAAAGTATTGAAATGCGGCTGGGGCGTTACATAGTCCATAAGGCATAACGCAGTACTCAAATAACCCATATCTGGTACGAAAGGCAGTTTTCCATTCATCGCCTTTGCGCATCCGTACCAAGTGGTATGCGCCTTTTAGGTCCAAGCGGGTATATATTACCGCCTGACGTACTTGATCTAATAGCACGGGAATAAGCGGCAAGGGATACCGGTTCTTTATGGTAATGCTATTCAGCGCCCTAAAGTCCACACAGGCTCGAAGTTCTTGGTTTGCCTTTGGTATAAAAAAGAGTGGCGAAGCTGCGGGTGATTGGGATGGTCTTATGAATCCGTTGTGCAAGTATGTGTCCAGATAGTGGCGCAGATGCTTATTTTCTGGCTCGGTGAGGGCGTACACTCTTCCACACGGCACCACCGCCCCTGGTATCAAATCTATTTGGCAGTCGTAACTGCGATGCGGTGGCAATATATTGGCTTGGTCCTCGTCGAATACGTCCTTGAGATCATGATAGTGGGACGGTAAAAGGACTTCCTTTTCTTCAGCTGTGGCTATCACATGTGTTGGGAAAGGTTCTTTCCCTGGTCTGTGGCTATGAAGGCAATGTTCCCTACAATAGGGTGATGTAAAGTTAATTACTTCTTTCTCCCAGTCAATGGCTGGATTGTGCTTTCTGAGCCATGGAAGACCCAAGATAACCCCATACTGAGGTGCATGTATGACGTTGAAACTGAGTGTTTCCCAGTGTTGGTCTTCCCAGGAGATCACCAGATCTTTGGTACAATGCCGAATGGGGCCAGAAAGTAGTTGCCTTCCATCCACGGTCATCACTATTTCCGGTTCGGATTTGGGTATCAATGGTAGCTGCAATAAGGTAGCTAGTTCTTTATCCATAAATAGGCCGGTGGCCCCTGAATCCACCATGGCTGTAAAAGAACACTCCCTTTCCTCCAGGTGCACGTGTAGCCGCACATGGAAGTGGGATGTCGGTCCTTCAACGGTGTTTTGAACCGAAGGGATTGTTTTCATGCCCAAGAACCTCCCTTCTTGACTTCTTGAGCCCTGGGGTTTTCCGCCTTCGTGCCTTCACCTCCCATACGAGGTAACAGCTCTCTGTCCCTCCCTTTAGGTTTTGCTACACAATCTTTCACATAATGTCCTTTCTTACCGCAGTATAAACACAATCCATTCCTGCGTCTTTGCTCTTTTTCCTCTGCGGTGAGGGGGGGCCGTACCGAACCTATTTCCATAGGTTCTGGTGCTGTGGTATAACTTCCTGGAACTGTTCTAGCTCTGTCATACCTGAGTGTGGGTTTATCTCCTCGTCTTTTATCTACACGGCGATCTGCTAAGCGATGATCTAACCTCTGGGTTAAACTTATAAGAGCTTTACAAGAGGTAGGTTGTGGGTCGATCGTCGCTAGGGCGTCCTTGAGGTCATCTTTAAGGCCCTGATAAAACAGTGCGCTTTGCTTACTGTCTGGCCACTCAGTTTCCGTAACCAACCGTTGGAAGGCGTTTACGTAGGCTACTAGGTCCCTATTCCCTTGTCGTAATTCCAGCAACTCACGGTCAGCTGTAAAGGTGGCTGCCCTGCGATCAAACACTCGTTCAAATTCCTCACGGAACGCATCCCAGTCATACAACAAGGGATCATCTCGCCTTACTAAGGGAACGGCCCACTGGGCAGCATCGCCGTTTAAGTAAGAAATAGTAAAGGCCACCCGAGACTGGTTAGAAGGGAATGCCTTAGGCTTACAAGAAAAGTGTAGGAGAATTTGTGTAATGAACACCTGGACCTTATGGGCTTCCCCTGAGAACCGTTCAGGTGCTGCAAGCGGAATAGGCGTTGGTAATTCTACGCTAAACGGTGTGGCTGAAGCTGAAAAGCTCCCTGAGGGAAACCTTCCTGTACCTGCATCAAAGGGATTTCGTTGCATTCCTTCGAATCTTTGTTTTAAGGCCGCTGTCTCTTCCCGAGAGGTGGCTAGCTCTTGCTGCACTAGGGACAGGGCACCCAATACCTCCTCTAGTGTTGCCATGTTTGCATTGACCCGCCCAGGAGGAAGTCAATTCGTGGGCTGGTTATTCTGTTGCCTCGAAGATTCCTCGGGAGCGGATCGATGCCAAAAGGGGTCCACCTCTCGACAGCCCCAACCCTGAATGCTGTTAAAGCACAGGAGAGCGGGATGGTCAAGCGGGGGAAGGAAAGGATGGGAACAGCAGGGAGGGAGATCTGAAAAGAAAAAAGACACTAAAACATTAGCCTCCTGGCCCTCAATGGAGGTGACTCCTGCCTGTAGGAATATCGTAACCAACACACCTGTAAATCAATAAAACTCTTGTTCTCCAGGTGTAATCATCCTGGACTTCACACAATCAATAATAGGTTCTGTAGGCCACTATGGTTTCTATGGAGAAAAGGAGACCTGGTAAGTACATGCACCCTTCACCACTCCACCATGCACCAACTCCCAGCCTCTCCCGGCAACCATACACACCAGAGACAATACCGTGCTTCTCGTCACAGGGGAAGAGCAGACTGCCGCCTCTTAAACCCCCTGTTAAAGCATACAAGGAAAGGTGAGTTAAAATACGTCTTTCAACTCCATGAATGTTGCTCTGGTTACAGGGTTACAATGCCTCAACAGGGGTACTGGTTTCCTAATCACCTAACCCCCTCAAGACTTGCATTGGTATTTCAAGTTAGTTTGCAATGTTTCCGATACTCAGTACACAGGAATACGAACAACGCCTATTGAGTATGACTTTGCCAAGAGCAACGCGTTCTCCGCGTTAATGTCACGAGAGCCGGACGGCTCACAAGGTTCTCGATGGTGCAGGTGCACCCTTACCCTACACGGGTGGTCTGTAAATCTGGGACTCGAATAGCTGCTTTGGAGTTCTCGGCTGCATCCAGGAATAACCAGCAGCGAAGGAAACGCCAAGCGGCGTTTTTGAACAGGAGCCGCTTCCGGGTTACGCCCACGTGATCGGCGTCAGTAACGGCGAGCTGGGTAACCTGGGAACTGTAGTCCTGCTGCCTGGCGCATGTTCTGTCCGGGCTGTCCGTCTGTTATTTTCCTCGAGTCGCCCCCACCACTCGGTCAGCCACCCCCAAAGGGCCTTTGCTTTGGTTTCCTGTCGTATGCCCCCACCACCTCTCCGCGAGGTCAGAGGTGTACACGGTATGCTCGATGTTCGGGGGGGGAGGAGCATAACAGGATCAGCTGGGTGTCGTCGGCGTAGGAGATGATGTTGAGGTTGTGTTGGCGTGCGATGGTTGCGAGGGGTCTCATGTAGACGTTGAAGAGGGTGGGGCTGAGTGATGATCCTTGCGGGATGCCGCAGATGACTTTGGTGGCCTCGGAGCGAAACGGGGGGAGGCGGACTCTTTGTGTTCTTCCAGCGAGGAACGAGGTGATCCACTTCAATGCCTTCTCTTGGACGCCGGTGTTGCTGAGGCGTTGGACTAGGGTGCGGTGGCAGACAGTGTCGAACGCAGCGGAGAGGTCCAGGAGGATGAGTGCCGCTGTTTCTCCGTTGTCGAGAAGGCCTCAGATGTCGTCGGTGGCTGCGATGAGGGCGGTCTCAGTGCTGTGGTTGGCTCTGAAACCGGACTGCGAGGGGTCGAGGGATCCATTCGTCTCGAGGAAGGCGGCAAGCTGTCTGTTGGCGATCTTCTCGATGACTTTGGCAGGAAAAGGGAGGAGCGAGATGGGGCGGAAGTTTTTGAGGTCGGTGGGGTCCGCTGTTGGTTTCTTCAGAAGGGCGCTGAGCTCGGCATGCTTCCAGCTCTCCGGGAAGGTGGCGGTGTCGAAGGAGGTGTTGATGACGTCTCGGAGTTGGGGTGCGATGGTGGAGTCGGCCTTGTTGAAGACGTAGTGGGGGCAGGGGTCAGTCGGAGATCCAGAGTGGATGGTGTTCATCGTGCGGGCTGTGTCTTCGGTGGGCACTGCGGTCCAGGTGCGGAGGGTGGCGGTGGGGTGCGTTGGTACGACGGTTCGACGGTTGGGTGTGAGGATGGTGCGCCGAAGCTGTTGTGGATGTCGGCGATCTTGCGGTGGAAGAATGAGGCGAGGGAGTCGCAGAGATCTTGTGAAGGGGTGATGTCGTTGTTGCCGGTGCTGGGGTTGGAGAACTCCTTGACGATGGTGAAGAGTTCCTTGCTGTCATGGGCGTTGTTGTCCAGTCGATCCTTCAGTGATTTCTTCTTGGTGGTGCGGATGAGCTGGTGGTGCTTGCGGGTCGCGTGTTTGAGGGCGGTCATGTTGTCAGTGGTCCGGTCGAGGAGCCAGGCTTTCTCGAGGGTGCGGCAGGTCTTCTTGGAGTCCTTGAGTTCGTCGGTGAACCAGGGGGCCTTATTGCTTCTGGGTTTGCTGGGAGGGTTCTTCAGTGGTGCGAGGTCGTCGGCGCAGGCGGTCAGCCACTGCGTGAGGTTGCGGGCTGCTTCGTTGGGGTCCGGTGTGCTCGCAGGTGGGTTCTGGCTGAGGGAGGAGGTGAGCTGGTCGGCGGTGATCTTGCTCCAGCTTCTGTGAGGAACCTGTTGCAGGTGGTGGTGGGTTGTGGTTTTTCTGAAGCTGAAGTGGACGCAGCTGTGGTCTGTCCAGTGAAGTCCGGCGGAGTGGCTGAAGGCGATGTGCTTGCTGGATGAGAAGACGGGGTCAAGCGTGTGGCCGGCGTAGTGGGTGGGGGTGTTGACCAGTTGCTTGAGTCCGAGGTTGGCGAGGTTGTCCAGCAGGGTGATGGTGTTGTGGTCCTTGTTGTTTTCCAGGTGGAAGTTGAGGTCCCCTAGGAGGATGTAGTCGGCGGAGGGGAGGGCGTGCGGGCTGATGAAGTCTGCGATGTCTTCGCTGAATTGTGTGTGTGGTCCCGGGGGTCTGTAGATGAGGGTGCCTCTGAGGGTTGTCTTTGGGTCGGTGTGAATCTGGAAGTGGAGGTGTTCGGCGGCGGCGTAGGTGTCGTCGGCGTCGGTCGTGATGCGGACGGTGCTCTTGTGGACGATGGCGATGCCTCCCCCAGTCTGGTTGACGCGGTCCCTCCTGATGATCTTGTATCCATCCGGGATGGCGATGGCGGTGTCAGGGGCAGAGGAGGCGTTCATCCAAGTTTCAGTGAGGAACGCGACATCTGGTGAAGTAGTGTCGAGCAGGTTCCAGAGTTCGACGGCGTGTCTGTGGACGGAGCGGGTGTTGAGCAGGATGCATTTGAGGTCGTTGCTGGGGTTTGGCTTGGCGGGCGCGGTGCATGTTCGGAGGCAGGTGAACTTGCAAGTTGTGCAGGTGAAGGGTTCGTGGAAGCGTTTCGGTGCGGCCCGGCAGCAGGCGGGGTTCCGGCCGGCCTTGAGTGCGTTGAGGGCGGCGTCGTCATCGTAGGTCTGTCGGGTCGTCAGGGGTCCTGGCGCTGGGCGCGGTCCAGGCGCGGACGGCGCAGACGGGCTTACCTTTGGCGCGCCTTCGGCGCACAATCGGCGCGCCCGCTGCGCGTGACCGCTGCACGTACGCGCGGTCGCCATTTATGGCGAAGTGGGAGGGAGGGAGGAGCAGCTGGGAGGCGGGAGTGCACAGAACAGAAAGGGGGCGTGGCCGATGGACGGCGGCGGGAAGCGGGGAGCGGGGCGGGCCCAGGGGGCTGAGCAGAAATGAAGCGATATACTCAGAGGCAAAAACACACGCACGAGGAAGGAAACAGTTAAAACAAATCAAGGTTCAATACAGTAATGCAGTGACACACGCACGAGGAGGGAAACAGTTAAAAACAAAATCAAGGTTAAATACAGAAGGCAGAAACACACGCACGCATAATGCGGCGTAGGGGCGGGGAGCACGGAGGCAGTCACAGCGAGGCTACGGGCAGCAGTGAGGCAAGGGGCACACACACAGCTGGTGGCCGTGCGGCACGGGGGTGTCCTGAGGACAGGACACACTCACCTGCGCCGCGCGGTCGCCATTTATGGCCAAGTGGGAGGGAGGGAGGAGCAGCTGGGAGGCGGGAGCGGGGAGGGCACAGAACAGAAAGGGGGCGTGGCTGATGGACGGCGGCAGGAAGCGGGGCGGGCACAGGGGGCTGAGCAGAAATGAAGCGATATACTCAGAGGCAAAAACACACGCACGAGGAAGGAAACAGTAAACAAATCAAGGTTCAATACAGTAATGCAGTGACACACGCACGAGGAGGGAAACAGTTAAAAACAAAATCCTTTACTCCACATAATCCTTCTGGCTCTATGTCCATCTCACACAAACTAAAATTTCCCCAAAAGCACCAAGTATTTTTATCAAGGCATTTGTAAAGTGAACATGAATCAGCCCAAATTGCTACCTTCAGACAACACACCTCCACTATACATTTTGGAGGCCAATACAGTTCCACCACACATATTCTATCACTGGTTACTTCCAAGACATCACACACCTCATACCACACTTTTTATATCCTCCTCATATTCATTGTGATAGTCCACCCTTAGGTTAATCCAGTGACATATTCACACTGCCTTGACGTCCGAATTTTCACCTTTACACATCCTCGAAAAGTGTCCTACCTTTTTTACACCTATATTATCTGTTTTTTTTAAGCATGTCAATTGTTGGAAGTTGCCTCATGCTTCACACTTCCACACCTATAACACACTCCTTTTTCATAACTACTAGTACTATTATCTTTAGTCTCTCTCTCTCTCTCTCTTAACCTTAGACTTTCAGACTGCCTCTACTGTATTAACCCTAAGCATATCCAAGTTTTGATATATTTTACCTAGACTGTCACTTGCATTCAACTCTTTTAGGTAACATGATATATTTCCACAAGCTTGGTAATACTAATAGATTTATCAAGAGAAGGCTTTTTTAAATTGAATAATTAATCTTAAATCTTCAAATTTGAGGTTTGACTAATTCGTTGATCCGTCTAAGTGTCTAAATCCTGAAATCTACAGTACATATTGCTATATAGACACCCTTTGTAATTATGTTCTTTATACCACAATACTAACTTTCTTGCCAAGATCATAATTTTCAATTTCCACATCAGACACATTGTTCTTGCTCCTACTCCATTAATTAGGTATAGGTAATGTGTTTAATGATTTCCTTCCCTCCACTCCTAAATTGTGCTTTAACATAGCAAGATTTGTGCAAACTACAAATGTGAAATATGTCCCCTCTCACAGCTTCCAAGTACATTTCAAATACCTCACACTAATCCTTCTTTGGCATTATGGATTCACCTGGATTGGCTACAAATGTAGGTACATGTACTACTAACAGCATTATAATGGAGTGACTCTGTATAGTAGTAATAACATAGTTCCTGAATTTGGTTTATTTATTAATGGATTGATAGACAAATTTGCTTAAAATAGTAAAAGTAGTCATTGTAGTCAAGAAGATGTAAAAACAATAAACTGAAATAAAACATTTATTCACTGTTGTCCAATAATATAGTATGTGTCTTCTTGATATTTGTATTGCTTGTTCAAGGTCCTGTTTACAGCTTCAGTTTCCTGACCAATAGTAGCTTGTGGTTTGTCAGCCATAAATGTGAGTGTTGCTCCACCAATGAGAGAGAATGTGCCATCCTAAACCCATGCCTGCGTTGGTACCACTGCTGCATGCAGAGGATAGCAAATGCTGTTCACACGTTAACAGGAAGAAGCTCTGGTAGGTGTAACCTGCAGATTTTAGAATCACACAGTGTGGCTTAGTTCATGTACATTACCAAAGCAAAATTTCTGATCATGCTATCTGTTGTGGTCGCACAGCTTACTTTATATAGCCAGCAGATATGACGCAATGTGTTGTGATCACGTAGCAGTTCAGGGTTGTAACCACGAGAGGCTTGTCATGCGCAAGGAAGTCAGCAAGTACACTTTAAAAAGCCTTAAACAATACAAGTGGACAATCTCACTGTGGAAATTCCCTTGCTGTCAAGCAATGCTTAATGAAAGGAGTAGTGTGGCTAGTTTCCTGAAGTGCTGCCAGTTCTGCACACTGCCGCAGGTCCTGTAGACATCATTCCTCTCTGATAGAAATAGCCAGAACAAATCTAAAGAACTGGTTGTCAGAGGTACAGACAATTATTACTAATGTGGAAGAAGGTGCAAACACCATAGATATCCTTTATGTAACTTTATTTGCAATAACTATGATACCACCAACCTGGGAAGGAATAAGACTCCAACTGTCTCAGGGTGCACGGTGGAATCTCAGGTATTGCCAAATTATAATACACAACACATTTTTTAATGGAATCAAGAGAGCAATGAAACAATAGAAAACGGTGTCCCCTTTAAAAGGTTAATGATAAATTGTCTATTTGATATGTTACAAGACAAGCTCATTAAGAGATCATGTAGCAATGGACACAAAATTAAGGAATACAGGAAAAATAGTGCTTTATTGGTGAGTCAGCTCTCAAAATGTTATTGCCATTGTAAATAATGTTGAATTATTAGAAAGGTGTGTGAAAGTCACAATACACCAAACTAGCAAAGGAGTGTGTAATTGTGTAGATAAAATATGTGAAGGAAGAAAAGGTGAGAAAACAACAAAAGATTACTGCCAATCCAATCCAAAAACAGCTTTATTCGACGAAAGTCATAAAAGCAATACAAAACAGGTACAGGTACACAATACATAAATAATTTGACAAAAGACAACATTTTAAAATCGAATACCTTTTAAAATATATACAAGATTTAAAAATACATATAATTCGAAAAAGATAATTGGGGGAATCATCTAAGGCGGCTGACACTTTACTGACCATTACTCTTGATTCTTATGATCCACGCCCACCCCAGGAATTTATCAACAGCCACAACAATTACCGGGTCAGTGCTAGTACGAAGAATTCTTCCTGCTTCGCCACTCAGTCTAGTACCCAATAATTTGCAGACGGGTCTCAACCAAACACGCCTCGGAGCCGTGTAGGCAGGGCATGCAAAAAACATATGCGCTATTGTTTCCTCATGGGATTTGCACAGAAGACATAAATTGTTTCTATTGGTGTCCCACCGGGCAGTGAATGATTTTAAGGGCAGCAATTCCACCCGCATCTGGAAATATAGTTTCCTATCTAACACTTTTGTAACAAGGTCCCAGAAAGGTTCCAGCCTTGCAGCAGGTTTAATGCTCAAAAGGCCATCAGATAGCGAAAGGGATTTGCTGTCAGAAAATACCTTGGCATTAACCAGCTCCCAATATTTCTCTTTCGAAAGTGCTTTAGATGGAAAGGTGGCACCCGAGGGGTTCTCCCAAAGGTCACTCATCCCCAGAGCCTCAAGAGATTTTCTGAGTTCTTTGAACCAGCCAATGTTGCGGGAGCCCACCAAAGACATTATATCGGGGAAACCCCCAGCATACTGAGCTAGAGCCGGCGTGGTCCATAATCGACGCCAATAAAGGATGGGTCGATGCCTAGCTACATCGGCAATATAATTCTTGCCCAGGTCGTGTCTCAAAGAAACTATAGGTGTGCTCTGTGGGAGAGAAGTAATGCTACGCAGAAACTTGTTTTCCGAGATGGTTAAGGAAGACAAGTTCTCGTATCCCCACAGTTCAGCGCCATAAAGGGCTGAACTCACAGCTTTAGCACTATAGACCTGAAGCACGGGTCTAATTGGTTTCGATAAAGATTTTTAAATTCGCCAGATATTACTCCTACAAGCTGCCTATGTTTTAGGGTAGACAATTCCTTCTGCAATTTCCACGTGAAGTTATTTTGGATATTAACTCCTAAATAGTTAAAAGCCTGTACTTGCTCTAGTGGATTTTTAAACAAGACAAATTGGTTTTTAAAAGATCGTGCAAGCTTCCTTTCCCTCCCTCCATCCATTCTCCTCTCTCCTTCTCTCCTGTCTCTCTACTCCCTCTGTGATCCCTTTATTTCTACATTTCCCCTCCCTTGCTTTCTTTCTGTCTCTCTGTTGAAGCCTCCATGTACCTGCTGCAATCAACCTTGTTTGAGCAAACTTGGGAAAGGGCAAAGGTAACAGGAGCAACCCTGCACTTTCAAAACCGACCTCCAAATGCTCCAGCCTATAGGAGGAATGCTCGGTGTAATAAGAGGCCTGTGCAGCCCTCATGTGTACTTCTGTGGGTCGCTGAGACCTGTTCTGGGTAGAAAGTCACACTTCTTGGTGTCCTGTAGTACTGGACTTGTTCGTTGATGTTTATCTGCTTGAGTCTTATATTGTGCCTTTGCTTTATTTAGATTGTCTCATGCATTTGGTGTATTTCTTTTAGGTGTTCTACAAAACCGCGCACCGCAGGTATAGTAGAATTTGGGTTCAAATCAATTTCTAACCTCTTGGGATGATAGCCATAATTGCAATAAAATGGAGAATGACCAGTTGAGCTGTTTACAACATTGTTGTATGTGAATTCTGCTACCCCAAAATAGTCTACTCAATCTTAATCACTTTGTAGTGGATGACATTGTTAAAACTGCTCCATACATTGGTTTACTCTTTCAGACTTTCCATCCGTTTGGAGATGATTACTGGAGGATAAACGGACATCCATTTCCAACAAACTACAAATAGCTCTCCAGAATTTTGAAATAAAATGAGGGACTCTACCCAAAATGAGTACAAACGGAAGACGGTGTAGACGAACCACTGCTTGAAGGAAGAATAGTGCTAGTTAAGGGGGTGAAATGAGCCATCTAGGTGAGGTGATTATCTGTTACTAACACAGAAGTGTAACCTTTCTCAGTTTTTGGCAAATCGACCACAAAGTCTAAGAGACCGTGTGCCAAGGTGCTGGTGGGGTAGGTAATGGGGTTAGTAATTCACCTGGGGCTTGATGTGAGCTTTTACTTTGAGCACAAATGGTGGAATTCTGGACAAATCTCTTTGTGTCATCGGAAATGGTCGGCCACCAAAAGTATCTTTTAGTCAATTCCAGAGTATTCTTTTCTCTTGGATCTACTATCATTGACTGTGTGTGGCATCATTCTAACACCTGTTTCTGTAAGGTGATGGTAGGAATGTATAAAGCCCCCTGCATGTAGACTATACCATTAACATTTTGACCATGATGAGTGTGGACAATGGCAATAGCTGCATCTGTTTTTTGTTATAGTGACCTTAGTGTTAGGAAATTGTTGCCTGAAAATATTGCTGCTTTAAAGCGTTCCAAAGGGATGATATAATGAGACTCACTAGGATGTTCTATGTAATCATGACCAAAACGATATAGAGCCTCTGCCTTACCGTGTCGATGGCCGGCCTGAAATTGGATTACGAAATTGAAATCAGTGAAAAATTGGGTCCAGCATAACTGACGTGTTGTCAATGCCTGGGCATACTCAAAAAGTTTTACGTTTCTGTTTTCAGTCAATATTGTAACAGTATGCAGAGTCCTTAGAAGTAATGCCTCCATTCTTCGAAGGCTTCCTTGATTGCTAACAGCTCTCTATCACCCACTGAGTATTTCATCTCTGCTGGATTTGTTTGTGTGAAAAGTAGGCAACTGGGTGTAGGTTTCTTATAAAACTGTCCCTTTGTGAAAGCAGCCTTCCCACTGGCACTTGTGAAGCATCTGCCTCTACTATGTAGGGCTGTGTAGGGCCAGGATGTTGTAAATTAGGAGCCTGTACAAAACATTCTTTCAGATGCTGAATGGCTTTCTCTGGCTCTTTATTCTACTGCAACTTAACCCTCTTCTGTAGCAGTTTAGTGATGGGAGAAACCAATGTGGAGAAATTATCAATAAATTCTGGTAAAAGTTGGCAAAGCCGAAAAAAGCTTTGGACTTCCATTACATTCTGGGGTGAATTCCATTGCACTATGGTTACGATTTTCTGGGGGTCCCTTTCGATTCCCTGTGACAATAGTGCATAACCTAAGAAATTCTCTTGTGAACATGAAACAAGCCTTTCCACAGTTTCACAAACTGGTTATTCTCATGCAGTTTCTGGAGGACTTTTTTCACATGCTGTTCATGCTCAGCATGGGCGTCCGAGTAGATAAAAATATCATCTATATAGGCTATCACACAAGAATCCTAAAAGTCTCTTAGTACTTCATTAACAAAGTACTGGAACATGGCGAGTGCGTTGCAAAGCCTGAAAGGCATGACGGGATACTCATATAGGCCAAATTTGGTGTGGAAGGCTGTCTTCCACTTGTCATCCTCTGGGACGCGCACCAGATGGTATGCTCCCATTAAGTCAAGGTTTGTAAAGATCTTGGCAGTCTTAACTTGATCTAACAGGGTAGATATCAAGGGTAGAGGATACCGCTTATTAACTGTTGCTGTGTTCAAGGTTCTGTAATCCATGCATGCCTGAAGCTCTCACTCCTTTTTTGGGATGAAGAATAATTGGGAGAAGGCAGGAGACCAAGATGGCCTTATGAATGTGTTTATTAACATTTCATCTAAGTAGTGTCTAAAGTGGAGACCTTTCTCCATCAGAGCGTAGATCTGACTACTAGGGATTTGTGCAGCAGGATGTAAATCGATACGGCAATCATAGGGCCAGTGAGGAGGGAGAGTTGTCACCTTTTTTTTGCCACACACATCTTTGTATTATCTGTAACAAGGGGTAATTCATTTGGTTTATACATGCTAGGCTCAATAATGCCTAGAAGAGAAGTCTCCATCAGAGAAGCTTTTCAACTACTGTATCGCAGCCGGTAGAGTGTAAGGTAAGTTTCTGCTTTGCCCAATCAATTGGAGGCTTATGCATTAGAAGCCGGGGTATACCCAAAATTGCTTGAAACGGTGCAGCTTTTATTAAATCAAAACAGACTGTCTCTACGGGATTCCCCATATGGTTAGGGTCAAGTCTCCTGTGGAGTGAATAATAGGCACTGAGATTAATTCACTCCAATCAATGGTTCTTACCACTTCGGGTGTCTTCCTGGGGAGAAATCAATTTCCGTGTTTAGTGGCTAGGTCAAAATCTAAAATGTTGCCTGTGGCCCCTGCATCTAACAAAATGTGAATCGTCATGGATTTAGTTCCCCATACTAACTGAGCTGATACATAGAAATGCTGGAATTCGTGGTCTGAACTAGTCTGCGCCAATGTTTTGGAGACTAAGGTAGTCTTTGAGCCAGAAAACTGGTCTCCATCTTTCCCAAGCGCACTAGTTTCCAGCTTCAGACTGTCTTTTGGGTTTAACTGTGCATTCTCGCAATAAATGTCCTTTATTGCCACAGTACAGGCAGAAGTCTATGTCTCTGTGATGTTGTCTTTATTCTCTGATTAAGGGGCCTCTTATGCTACCAATTTGCATTGGTTCTGAGCCAACAGCAATTTTTCCAGATTCTGTATTTTTCTCTCTAATGATCATCACTTTGGTGTCTCTATGTCCCTTGTGATTGCTCTGTTCGGACAACCAATAGTCCATTTTGATCATTAGATCAATCAGTTTGCTACATTATTACAGAGGGTTCAGTACCTGTACTAGCAGATCTTTCAATTCGTCCTTTAAACCTCTGTAGAAAAGTGAGTGCGTTTGCTTTCTGGCCATTCAGATTCTGACACCAGCTCATTAAAGGCTGTGATTTAAGTGAAAAGGTCCTTATTGGCTTGCCTTTGGTGTAAGAGATCCGCATCCACAGACTGCATGAAAGCATGTCTATCAAATAATTTCTTCATTTGTGCATTAAAGGTAGCATAGTCAAATAGTATTGGATCATCACACACTACCAAAGGGATTGACCAGGAGGCTGTTGTCCCACCTAGATAGGATTGCACAAAAGCTAACTTTGATTGTTGATTAGGAAAGAATGTGGGTTTACACGAAGTGTAGCCGGCACTGATTTATGAACATCACAAATTTTGGCCGGTTCTCCTTTTTGGAAGAGCTAAGGGTATGGCTGGAGGGGTGGTGACAAGAATCTCTGAGTATCCTGAAAATGTGGTACCGCCCGAGGTGGACTATTGTGGAAAATCAAAACACTGACCATTCCCTCTTGAAAGAGTTTCTGTTTTGCCTTGCTCCTGTAATGCATCTACTCGCTGTGCTAGAGCTTGTGTTTCCTTTTGGAGATTCCCTATCATATTGGCCAAGCCGCCAAGGTGACATTTCGTGACTCCATCTCACTCAGGCAGTAAGGATTTCGTGGGCTTGACATTCTGTCAGGCAATCACCTGAAGTTCCCACAGGAATGAGCTGGAGTGCGTGATGCTAGGTCCCACCTCCACCACCAGACCCAAGCTACCTGACCCATGATTACCCAAGGTAACTCTAGGCCAATGAGGGAAAGAGACACTGCTTTAATTCCCTTGTTCTTTTGTGGCCTCTCCTGACATCCCGTCAATGGATATTTACTCTGGTTCTAGTTCCTGTAAATAAGAAAACACCCCGATTAGATCTATGTGAAAAACATGTACCCTGTGTTTGCTTTCCCTCTCTATCCCATGGTATGATAGATGTACCTGATCCTTCCCTCTTTGCTGCTTGCACTACTGGTTGTGCTAAAAAAGTGTACTATTGGGAAATTGATTGGAATGGGATCAGAAATCTTGGTAATCGGCAGAACCTTGAAAACAAAGGTGAAGATCAAGAGATGTCTCCCCATCCAGTAATTAGTCAGTGATAGGTCAAAGAACTGAATAAATACCACAAGAATACTGGACTTCACCGTGTACATATAAAGCACCATGAACTCGTATTTGTTATAAAAGAAATAAGTAGTGTCAGTCAGTGTTGTCTAAGCATACAAACACGAAAATATAACTCTATATTGATACAGTCTCTAGGTAGTTAGTGTCCTACTCTTGCATCTTAGCAAGATAATATCGCTCACTATAAGTAACTTTGAATCTCTTGAGTTATATGTAGGCTGTCCGGTTTTAGGATTAAACCTATAATAACCGATAAAACCCCACTGAAAGAGAAATAGCCCTCACCAGTGAAAACATATAAACACTGGAAAAAACCCTGCCCAGCCACAAACTAAATGCCATTCAAAGAAAGGAAAAGGAGAGTGAAAGAGTCATTTTTCGTTCTTCCTGAAGGGACCAATACAATGTAACTTCATTAGACAAGCTAGCAGTAAGAAAGACTGGGCTAACATTTTTCTGCTTGAGTTTTGTTGTTTGGAGATGCCACTAAAATAGTGTTTCTTCTTCCTTTTGCTTTTTTCAGTTTTGTGGTCTTTGGTCTAAAGATGCATGGCTTAGAAGCATGTTTTAGGTCTTGTTTAATTATTTTAGAAACTGTAGAGAATCAGGAAATATCAAAATCATATTTTATATTTTGGCTGCGTTTGATTCTTCCACTGATAGGTAAAATGGCTGGTTTCATAAGAATCTTTTCTAACATGTGTCATCACATTTACCCACAGAGAATGAGTAAAACCCCTTAATACATCAGCCCCCAGTTTCTAGTGAGTCAGTATTGATAGTAGGTGAATTGCCAACACCTCAGGCTTTAAACATTCAATGCAAGGTATAGTGACAAGTATATGTGAAAAAAGTGCTATCACCAAGCATCTGGGATAGTGGTGAAAACATGACACCAGACGTTTGGAAAACACGGAATGCAGTGTCACTTGGAATGCTCTGCAAAAAAGTTATTTCCAAGTTCAACAAAGATTGGAGTGATATTGTTTGTATTTGCAATGATTCAGCTACGTATATGAAAAAGTTGAGCTGAAGTGCTTCCCTGTAAGAAATCCTTGCCACTTGTTAAATGGTATGCTGAAAAGCATCTTTACAATCTTTAGAGTTAATGAGAAATGCTATTGACTTTTTAGTCCATTCTAGTGCACTGTTTTTTATGCACAGGAACCAATATGCAAATATTTCTCATTTCGTGCTTTGAATGGCATCAAAGAAAGAGTCATCCCAACTGTGTCCCTTAGCTAGTGGTTCTCAGTCCAAGGGGCTATGAATGCTATATTATCCACGTGGCAACAGTTTACAGAATTTTTGCTCAGTGATGATGATGCCAAGGGCAAGAAATGTGAGGATCTTTGGTTGCATATTGATAGTGATGTGAAAAAATACACTCTACTGCATTCTTAGATCTTTACAGGAAAACATAAATGCTGTAGTGGACATAATAAAGTCTGAAAACACCCTTGTCTGCTATTCAGCATAATTGGTGTAGATGTGAAACATCTACTTGAGAGTATACTGTGCGACACCTTGAGTGACTTTAGCACTGCAACATGTTCCATGTTAGAGTGTTTGCCACTTGGTAAGCAAAGCAATGTTGAAGAGCAAATCAAGAACTTTTATTTTACAATGTATGCGAAATGGCTTGCAATGATGCATATAAATGTCTCTTCACCAACAATGGCATTTGAAGACAATGAAACCTCACTCTGGTACACTGTAAAGTTCTAGATCCCTTCTGTAAAGGGGAATTTCCTCTGTAGTTTCAAAAGTGCTGCTTCATTTTTGACCGCTTCAATAATTCTGAGGGCATAAGCACCCAGTTCAATGCAAATGTTGCAGAACCTGCCCTGAGAATCTCAAACTTTAAGTGCAAAAGTATTGGCATGGAAAGCTATGTCACTGACCCCAGTTAACAAATTCTGTACTGGCTGTTTTGGCGTTGCCCGTCTCAAGTGCCAATGTGTAGAAGGCCTTTTCACAGAAGTTTACATGGGAAGGAAAGAGCGAGCACACATGACCAAGGACTCAATAAAGAAGGATTGTATGGTGTAAAACAATAAGTTTATTTTGCAAACATCTATTTGGACCTCACATACACTATACGTACACTGTCTATATACCATGCGCTATCAGTGCAGAAAGCACGCAATAATAAAAGCAAAACTTCCATATACACCTGAAAAACACTGTTTCTGTATTTTTTAATGGTCCAAAAATATGTACCATTGATAACCACTGTTTTTTTAAGGTATTGAAATCACTTGAAAACACTGAAAAAAACCCACCAGAATTGACCAAAGATAGAAACTGAAAACAGGAAAGCCTAGTTATATGGCAATATAACATGCAACATCATAACTGGGTTAACACAACAATTGTTAGGAATTAGTTCATATGTAAACCACACAAAAGTACATTAGTAGTTGGTCTTTTGGGCCAAAACTGTTGAACCTTCGTAAGTAATCTGATGTCAACAAGCTTTTCTTTGTGTTTGACCGTCTCACAGTCCTCTAGGGAAGGCGTGCTTCAAACATCAGCTCTCCGAAAGTTTGGAATCTCAAGCTCCTTATCAGATAAGTATGCTGCTGGCGCATGTGCAACAAATTACAGCCTTAAAATCATTTATCGGTGTCACTTCTCTTTTTCTTTCAGGTTGGCATTGGGAACACTGAATCAAGGGAACCATTGGAATCGAGAAGCTCTGAAGTCACAACCGAAGGTGACGCAGCAAATCAAAAACAGGTGAGCATGGACCTGCAGGAGCTCAGATTCACCAAAAAGGCAGGAACAACAAGCACTCCTCCATGGTTGGGTGCGGCTTAAGAGCCGGCCACACCTGACCACACCCAACATGGCCACCAAGTCTTGTGGGACTATTGTTTTCACGAGATGTCGGCCTGTACACTGATCTCCCCATTGCCATCGGAGGTATAAAATTGTGTGCAATGCGCCTCCGTAATAACCAGGTCAGTGTCCCCACCAACAACAGGCCCATACATTCAATTCAGAGGCAGAGGCTAGACAAGCCTGACAGATACTCCGTAATGTAAATGAGACATTCTGTTGGAGAAACTGAATTCAAAGTGTGGGGTGCCACAGGACAGACTTAAGGAGAAAGCTACCACTTGGAGGACGTTAATTTCCAATAAAGAATAAAGTGAAGTGGGAAATAATAATAAGTTAGTTTGGCTTTTCAGGTTACTTGTCATCAGATCTGTATTGACCACCTCTACGGGACAGAATTGTTGCTAAAAGAGATTGAGAAGAAGAATCTGCCCCAAAATTGCAGGTGACTTACAGCCATCAAATATAAATCTGGAAAGTTACATTGGCAATAGAATACAAATGTTGGGTTTGAGTAATTAGTATTCCAATTTAAAAACAAGAAAGCTGTATGGAAATTATATGTTAACAGAGATGGTCCACAGTTTTAGATTGGAAGGATCAGAGGGCTTTACATATTATACTAGGTCTTAATAACTTGTGATAGTAAGGACACTACTGCTTACATTTTAGAACAATTCACAAATGTTTTAGAGAGTAAAATTGAAACATTAAAAGAATTTACACACAGAATTATACTATAATCCAATGCCCAACCTAAAAGCCACAAAGTAAGAAACAGCAACATAGTAGTAGATCAATTTCCAATGCCAGAATCAATGAAATTCATTATTTAACTAAGAATGCCAATGGAAATTAATGCTAAATCTTTTCTTGGAATATCACCAAATCCTTTTGCATCCTGATAGTCGAACATTAACTACATTCATTATACCATTTTTTGTTTTCAGTTCCATTGTAGGCCTTTTGTATTCTTGTCAGCTGCCACCTCTTTGCAAAGATTTATGATAGAATTGTTAGGTGATATACTGGGTATTGTTTACTTCCAGGAGGATACCTTGAATATTGGAAAGAACCGGAAAGAGCATGATGTGAGACTGTGTAAGGTAATCAAAAGATTATAGGAAAAAGCTTAACAACTGAATGTGTGCACGTTCGGTAAGCAGAAAGTATCATATTTGGGCATGAAATTAGTGAAGATTGAATCAAGCCCTAAGAATAGTTGCCGAGAGTCATTAAAAGGACTCCTGTACCGCAGTCGAAGGATGATCTCAAGGCTATAAGAATGGCTTAGTTCTAATTCAAATTTGTACAAAAGAAACTTGGAGAAAACAAATCATCTGCATCTGTTATCAAAGAATAAATCTGAATTTGAGTTGTCAAAGGAGTGTCAAGCTTCTTTTGATGAAATCCCTTTTGCTAGCTGTCAGGCCTCACACTTGCAAGGATATGATCCAATAACAGTAGCATAAACATTTGTAACTACTGATGCCAGCAATAGAGGAGTTGGATCTGTGTTAACCCAATTAGATAATGTAAGGAAAGAAGTAGTAATAGCTTTCACTTCACAATCTGTATCACCTGAGACAAAGGGTAAACAACCTTCACTACGAATTTTTCATAACGAATACTTTTACAACGCATACTTTCACTCCGCAAATACATTCATTTCGCATACTTTTATTCCGCACATACTTTCACTCCGCATACTTTCTGCACGCAATACTATCACTCCGCAAGGTTTTTAATAAAAGGGGGTGAGCTGTGGAACACAAAAAGGAGCTGAGCAGCACTGCCTGGAGTTCGCTGCAGCATGGTGGAATTAGGATTTTATTATTTATAAAAAAAAAGATAGGAAATAGAAGTTAGAAAAAAAGGAGAATTACTGACTTCTCGACGGTCCACTGAATAAATGAAACTCGATGATGAATTTGTACTCTCTCCATGCGGAAATAAACGGACGAAACTTACTTTAAAACAAAAAATGGAGAGACGGAAAAAGGATGTTGAGAGGCTGTAGAATATTACACATGATGAAGCGGTTAACAAGGGTATTGAAGATTTTTTTTTTTACTCTTTTTGATCTTTAATAATATTTATGACGAAAGGGGTTATTCAATTTAACAATAATTTTACTCAATGTTGCCAGATTGGGCTATTTCCCGCACAATTGGGCGACATTTTTCCCAGTTGTGCGGGAAAAACCCATGCCTGGTGGAGGGCTACTTTTTGGGTTAGTATCAAGTCTGTGTGTGCAATTTACTGGCTTGGGCGGGCGCCGACCACGATGAGTCTGTGGTGTGCACCTATCACAGTGGCGCAGAGGGTTCGTTGGCAAATGAGCGCGCAGCGTGCCCTAACATCAGTGCAAATCATTGGAGGAGGACCCACCAGGGTTTGCCTGTGCACACATGACCCCTCCCACCCTCTACCCTCCATCACACGAGTGACACATGAGGCGGCTGCCTGCAGGCAGCCTGCACGTGAAATTGTGTAAGTGCAGCCAAGCGCACCTGCTACACTTGCACATGCGCAGCGCTGCTCCAGATCACCACCACGCACCACCTAGCTTGGTAGTAGTGTGTGCGGGCCGATGTGAGTCCCCAGGGCTGTCAATCTTGTAGCACGCAAAAGCGCTACCAATGACAGCCCTGCGCGGCGCTGTTCCTGAAAATGCTGGGGGTGACAGTGGAGTTGCCGCTCGTTTTTTCGGATTCGGGCGGCGCGCGGGGCCTGTTGCATAGTGGACGGTGGTGGTGGACCGGACTTATTGGAGGACGCGTGGGACTGTGTCATCACGGCCTGCTCTGGTTGATTGCCGCGAGCCTGCGACACACACAGTCCTCCTCCTGGCTGCTCTGTCCTGCTTTACTCTGTCCTGCTGAGGTCCCCGAGTCCGGCCGGAGTGAATCTCACTCACTGTGTATGGACTCAGAGACTAGTGACTAGTTACGCTCACCGACCTGACCCTCACCCCACCCACACCACATGCAGAGTCACGAGCTCGGAGACGGCGTGCACTGGCCTGGCCGCCGACGCTTGGCCTGGCCTGTGTGCTGCTGTGGCCCTGCAGGCGCGTCCCGGGCCTGGCTCTATCCTTCCCTGCTACCTTTAAGAAGTGGGTGGCTCTGGCAGTTGACAGAGCAGTCTGACTGAGAGACCGGTGCCCTGCAGTGAAGAAGTAAGTCCACAACAAGTGTGACATGTCTTGTGCAGAGGACGTAGACGATCAACGACGAGGTAGGAATGTTCACCAAATTATATAAAGCGCAGCGCAGCACGTCGCCGCCATTAGCGTAGCACAAGGTGACGGCTTGATCAGGGTGGAGGCAATGGCACAGATAAGGATAGCACACATTCCCAAACCTGCCTCACACAACAAATCGCACAAAATTAGAGTCCCTGCTTTCTTCCTCCATTCGTAGGCATCCTCAGCCTGCCACAATCTATATATAAGCAATTTCCCCTGCCTCGCTCCCTCCCCATCACATTGGATCATTCTCTCTCCCCTCCCTCTGTAGCAGCATCTCCCTTGCTGGCAGCAAAGCACCTTCCCATCCTGAAGAGGCTATATTAGGTGCCAATGCAATCTCAGGGGGAGGGGGCCCAGGAGATGGGGACTCTGCCTGGCAATCAGGAAGGGGCGACCAAGCACAAACTCACTGCTGTGGTTGTACCGATAGGGGCAGCTAAAAGTTGTGTGTTCCCCACACCGTCAGGCCTAGTGCACCACAAGCCAGAGAAGTCGTGTCGAATCGGATTGTTGTGCAGAAATGTGTGAGTCCTTTAGTGTGTGTGATGGGGCAAGGCCACTTTTTCAGAACAAGTTTAAAGCAAAATTTGTTAAATCTCATAATGCACATGGTCGTACATCTGTTCTGCTTAATTAGTTGCGAACATTTTATGGTGTTAAGGCATCTGCAGAGGTGCCCAGTAAATATCAGCGAATAATAATTGGTGAGTACTCTGGAGGTTAAAGTATTTGTTGGAGAGATCTCGGTTTTGTGTAGTCCCAGATCTGAATCAAAGTAGTTTTGAAGGATAATGTGTCTCCTGCTAAGCACTTCATGTAATATGCAGATGACAGATTTATTTTTTAATGTAGCTAAGTTAGTGGGTGTTAGAAATGGGGGTCTCTAGTTGGCAATGGCTGGCCACTGTCCAAGTAGGGACCCTTCTTCCTAAGTCAGAGTAAGCAGACTACACCCTTAGATAACCCCTGCTCAACCCTGTGGTAACGTAGCACGAGCAGCTAGGCTTATCTCAGAGGCAGTGTGTGAAGCATTTATGACCATACACAGTAACACAATGAGGAACACTACAAATGGACACCACTCAAGTCGTTATGAAAAATAAGTATCTTTATATGTTGACTTAACACAAGACCAATAACAGTCAAAATCCACAATACTAAAAAAATTGAGTTACTCTGAAAAAGCTGAAAAAATAGTTCAAGGTGCACAAAAAAAAGATGTTCAGTTCAATGCAGTGGTCTCTGGGACCCTTTTACTCACAAGGTACCTGGATTTTGTAGCAAAGCAACAAAAAATGTTGCTAAGGAGTTGTAGCGATAATTTTCCTCACGCTAACCAGCGATGCGTTGAATCCTTACCGCAAGGGAGGATGATGCGCTGGGTTGCGGGCAGGACAAAGCGACAAACTTCTGCACGCTAAGCCGGTGATGCGATAAAATCCTTGCCGCTAAGGGAGGATGATGCGCCGAGCCTGTTGCGTGTGCGATCTTGCTGCGATGAAAGAAAATGGCGCTCCGCAAGGGAGCGACGATCCTGATACGATGGAAATGGCGAACGCTCGGCGTCCGCGCTGCAATGAACTTGGTGCGATGATTTTTGGTTAGCGAGCGTTTTGAGGCCCGCTAACAGTCGATGCGATAATCTTCGGGTTAGCGAGTGTTTCCAGACCCGCAGACAGGTGATACAATAAACTTGGGTTAGCGAGCGTTTTGGGGCCCGCTAACAGGAAAGGCGATAATCTTCGGGATAGCGAGCGCTTTCAGGCCCGCAGACAGGTGATGCGATGCACTTGGGTTAGCGAGCGTTTTGGGGCCCGCTGACAGGCAATGCGGTAATCTTCGGGATAGCGAGCACCTTCAGGCCCGCAGACAGGTGATGCGATGCACTTGGGTTAGCGAGCGTTTTGGGGCCCGCTGATAGGTAATGCGATAATCTTCGGGTTAGCGAGCGTTTTCAGGCCCGCCGACAGGTGATGCGATGATCTCCGGTAGCGAGCACTCGGCAGCAGCAGAGTGACGATTTTCCTCATGCTTTCCAACTGCAGCGGCTCGCTAACGGGGGTTAGCGACGATTTTCAGCGCTCTTTTCTCCACAGTAGAACTAGAGGCCCTGGAACTCACAGGAGCCTCACCTGCAGATAGAAATCCTCGCTGGGAGGAAACAGGAGGCTGGTGGTGGAGTCTGATGTGCCTGAGACTCCTGCAGGAGGCTAGCTCTCTTCTAGCCCTTGGGTGATTGCTGCATCAAAAATAAAAGTTCCTTCAAAGTCCTTTTCCTCTTCTTCCAAGTCCAGTAGTAACCACTGCAGGCCAGTCCAAGAAACAGCACACAAGCACAAGGACCGTCCTTCTCCTGCAGATTCCTGTAGTTACACGGACAAAGGTTCTTCTTGTTGTCCAGGAGCAATACAAATTGTAGGGGTTTGGGCACAAATATTTATCCCCCAAAGTCTTTGTTCTTAGAAGCCACAAATCTCGGAACCCAGCCAGAACCAGTTCTGACCAGCCCTGGAGCACTTTGTTTACCAGGCTGCATCCTTCCTTTCTGAAAGAGGGGGTCTGCCCTCAGACGCACAGTGGGAGGTGGAGCCAGCATTCACCTTGCCAGGCACAGCCCTATTCAAATGCAGGAGCTACCCCTCCCCTCACTTCAAGGCAGATCTCTCTATTCAACCTAGGTCTGGCTCAGCCTGCCCTGTCCCTCCAAAACCAGACAGCCAATACACATAATAGCAGAGCACACTGGAAGGCTTAGGCAAGAAAGTACCCACCTTCTAAAAGTGGTAGTTTCAAACACAAAATATAAAAATAACCTTCACTAAAAGATGTATTTTAATATTCTGAGTTCAGCCATACTAAATTCGTTTTTCTACCATGTTCTATGGGTCAGTTAGGACTATAGAATGTAATAGCCAAAACCTCCCATTCTAGCCTATGGAGAACAGGTAGCCTTACAGTAGTGAAAAACGAAATTGGGTGTAATTCACTACTAGGACATACTACACACATCAGAGCATGTCCTACCTTACACATACAATGCCCCCTACCCTAGGGGTGGCTTACAAGATGCCAAGGGAAGGTTCAGGGGCTGGGAAGTGGGTGAACTTCACAGCCAAGATGGCAGTTCTAGACTGCACGCAGACACTGCAGTGGCAGGTCTGAGACACACAAGCTGCTTCTGTGGGTGGCACAAACCAGTGCTGCAGGCCCACCAGCAGCATTTGGTTTACCAGCCCTGGGCATACACAGGCCGCGCTACTAGGGACTAACAGGTAAACCAAATAAGCCAATCACGGATGTACCAATTCACATGTCATCTTTACACAGGGAGCATTCGCGCTGTGGCACTGAATGGCAGTGGCACAGCGCCCAGAGCATCTATTACCAGCAAAAACAGAGGAGACACAGTGAAAAATGGAAGGGAGACTCACGCCAATGGTGCCAGGTCTAACAGTGGGCTACTGCTTTAAACACAGATCCTTTTGTTACTTGCAGTTCATAATTTGTAAACCTTTTAATATTGCACAGTGAGCTATGTAGAATATGTGACTGCTACATCTTTTAACCCTCACAGAGTCATGCAACACATCTTGTACAATGATTTACACACTTGCATGATTTATTGTCAATGTGTATGGTATGTAAAGCACTCTGACACCCTGCATTACGTTGAGTAGCGCTATAAAAGAAATAAAATTGAGTTATTTAAATTCTGTGTAAATATTATATTTACATTTTGTGTAAATACTTGGACAGACCAACACATCTGACATTCTTACATTTCTCCCACTATCTGTATATTGAATAGAATGTATTTTTGTCCTTAAAATTGTTTCTGATGACTATTTCTGCATAATTTGAGATTTTCTACTTTGGGCTGGTTTTTGGGCTGAAAATATTTGCGTTGGGCTTAATTTGGGCTTATTCTTGAGCGGCTTTGGGCTTGGGATGGATCTCAAAATCTGGCACACTAATTTTACTTTACAGAGTGACTTCTATGGGAACGGATGCAGGAAAGATCTGTGGTAAGGTAAGTTAGATTTTAATAACATTAATTGATAATGAAAGAAAGAACGTTTAAGAGAAAGGAGCGAATCTCGGCGAGCATGGTTTAATGTATCGGGAAATGTCATAGCATACATCATCGCTACTCAGTAGGTAAGTGACTAAATTGAAAAAAAAGAATTTCTTAGACTTTTTTATCGTTGTAAAAGGAAACGTTGTAAAGAAATGCGTGGTAAATGTAGTTTTACATGTTTAAATACATTTTTAGTTGTCATTCCTTCGTTATAAAAAAATGCGGAATTATGGTATCTGAGGACAAAAAAATGCGTTGTGATGGTATGCGGAGTGTTTTCATGCGGAGAAATGGCATATATTCGAGAAAAAGTACTCGGGTCTTGAAAGAGAAACATTAGGATGTGAGCGGGCACTTAAGTATTTCCAAATATACATTTGGCATACTTAATATTAATATAATTAATAATGAAGATTCACTCTTCAAAGTGGCTACAAACCATTAATGATGTCGCTGATGAAAGAAGGTCTGGCACGAGCGCCAACCAGGACTGTAAGATGATCATTGCCTTCAGGAGTTTCTGTTTTGTATAATGTCAAGTATGTGTCAGGGCAGACTGCCTGAGCAGAATGTCCATCCCCATGTAAGGAAGAGGACAGGCTATTCACCGCACTCTCCTGCAGGCTCAGCCAGTGCTAATATTGACTCTCCTCAGGAGCACCATTCACCCACTCACTGGATGATTGTGGACACCCTGGGCAGGTGATCCTCTACGAATGGGGGCATCATTGGAAGCGCTGTCACATACTGACTTAGATTGACCACGCTGTAACCAAACACCAATGGGCAAGGGTGTCAATAACGATGCAATTAGTTATATTAAGGTGCACTTGTCATAGCACCTGTACGTACTTGTATTATTTTTCTGTGGGACCCTGTGACAAACTACTGCTGCCTCAAAGCTGGGCGTGGGAGCTAGCCTGGGGCAGGAGGCCAACCTGAGGAGGGCCTGAGCTTGAGGAAGGCAGGCAGAGAGCCGTCAGCTGAGCTCATGAGACAGTGCGCTACAACCAGAGACATGAATTAAAGGGGGGAGGGTTGGTGCCGCCTGACCTTGATAAGAGACATACACAAGGCCCAATCCAGCCCAAAAATCTGTCACCAGCCTTTTGTGTTTTTACCTCCGCATAAATGGGCAATATGTCACCCATTTATGAAGGAAATAGCCTAACCCGCAACATTGTGCCACAACATTGTGGCAGTACTGCGAGTGAGAGAAGGATCAAAGGGGCACGCATGCCGCCAAAGTTGAGTCCACAAACATGGCCGATCACTAAGTGCCTCCTGCTTTGCACTAAATATCAGCTACCTTATAGATGGATAATGATTCTCTTTACCCACGCCCAGATTCCAGCCAATCCCAATGCTTCTTTCATGCTCTCTATTTCAATAGAATGAGAGCAGCACCAAGATTGGATGGGCACACCTCAGGGGGTATTAAAAACATTATGTGTGGTGCTTATGATTGGTCCGTGGAACCCCTGACCAAATGTTGTGGACCCACAGCGGTATACGGAGCAGAGGTTAAGAACCGCTACTCTAGAAGGAGGACCCGATAGCCCATCAGGGTAGGGTTCTGGATGGGCTGTCTCACTCATTTAGTTCCCGGCTGAAGACTAGCTTAAGCTAGCGGTGGCCTTGAGTAGGCTTTTATTGTATATCCAGACCCACGTCAGAAAGCACAACTACTACAATATTAGTCCCCTGAGTTATATGGCGTGGGTGACACCATTGAGGCAATATAGGGGGGGGTGGTGTTTATGAGAGGAGCACAGCATCCATCGCTTGGATGTCTACTTCCTCTTTAGGGATTGGCTGCTGGTTTACATCTGAGAAATACTACGGTACTCTAGGATATGTCCCAGTGGAGGGAGAAGCCCCGTGGGGGAAGATCGGCCATCGGTTGATGCCTGGAGCATTAAGGTAGACAACTTTGCCCATAAGAATATTTTCCATTCTATGTTTGGACCTCTTTACCTCCTGAAGAAGCAGTTTCAGTTTGGGATAGTTGTGTTTCTGAACACTGCAAACTGCCTCTGCAGTCAAAAGCTGCAACTTAACCACGTCCCAGCATCTTGGTCGCAATTACCCCAGAAGCTTGAGTAGTGTGCCGAAGACATAAACCGCCAGTTCTGCCTTATTTACATTTCAATTTGTAACGTTTGTGCGCCCAGTGGGAGCAAAGAACTAACTTTGTTCTCTCCTGAAAAGATGCCTGCTCACATCCTCTCTGTGCCTCTACCCTTTATCATTGGATCAGCGCACCCCATCACTCTTTAACAAGCACCCTAATGGTCCCCAACATTCATTGTACTTATCCACAGAACAAATTAGAGGTGAGAGTTTGGGATAGTACCTAGGCACTATATTTTATCGCCACCCAAGTCCATTGAGGGTTACCAGGGTTGTTCTGGTTTTCTGTGGTTTGCTGTACTGGACATTATCATTTATTGTTTATTACATCCTTTTTTGTAGGTCCCAAGCACAAGCCGATGCCCACTTGACCAGTGCCTGCTCATCCAACCTCCAATGGAGGCACCTTGTTGTCTTTTGTAAAATCTGAGCACAGATCATGGGGACTAAGAGCCCCCTGTATGCCAGCAATTCTTAATTAGTTCAAGTCACAGGAAGCTCCTGTTATCCATTAGGTCACTTACAGACCCAGATATCTGCACATTGTGCAACCCCAACACTGCTTGACACACTGAGATACACCTGTGTATTGGAATAAATGACACACATATGTCAACCCGCTTAGTCTTCTGCACCTTGTACGTCCTCTGTCCTCAGCAGTGGGTTGCGAGTACTGCACCTTGACTCCAAGACCAGGCACCAAGAGAGCCACCAAGAGAGGCGCTTTTAAGCATTGAGGAACATTATAGGTTGGGAATCCCTCTTCCCAAACTCCAAGTTAACTTTATGCTGTACAAGCGTTACCAATGCTAAGCTCTCTCTGCATCTGTCAGGCCTCAAGAGGGAGGCACCTGAACATGGGACGGCTGGGACAGTGATGGAAGCTGGTGTAGGTAACTGGGCGGGGCGAGTTAAGAGGGGGGTGTGCGGGGTAACCTTTAGGGCGGAGCGATAGAATGCAAGTTGATGGAGAATGTTGAACCGGTTAAGAGCTATGGAACCAAGGATGGTCACATAATGCCCGGAGCACCGGAGTTGGTCTTTCATCTCACATTGTTCGAGACAGAGTACTGAACTCAAATTTGTAAATGTGAAATCAATAAAGCATGTTTTTTTAAATTTTTTTTAAAAGAGTGCGGCACCAAGGGGGCCTCCCTCTTATTTCTTAATTACTAGGGAGCACCAGACACCCACTTCAACCCAATGCTACTGGCCAGGTAGCACTGTGCATATAACATGCACAGTGTGCCACGCCTATTTTTAGTACACCAAAGCTCCACTATGCATTTTTTAAATACTATCTAAATGTAATGGGGACTACGGGTCTAAATACAACCCCACTAAACAGATATTTCTAAGTGAAACCACCACCCTTAGACATCCCATGAACTTTAAGTTTAACTTTACCCAACTTGAACCTCCCTTCCCAATCTCAAACACTGAGATCAGGTCCCCAGCACCCCTACCCGTCCGGCTCCCTGCCCCCTATCCCTTTTACCAACCTGTGCACTTTCAAATTCTGATCCTAAGAAATCAATTTTTACAAACCCCCAACCCCCACCCACCCTCCCTTGATCTGGTCTGCCCAATCTGTAGTGAGACCAACCATCGCTCCAGCATAGTGAGTTAAAAAATACAGTCAACCACACCTGATAAAAGTACACCTGCTCATCAGCAACACAACAGCTTCAATATTCTACCCCCAGCTATCCCTTTGCGCCCCACCACTAGCCGCTCAAAGACTCCTGTGCAAAGATGTTATGTTATATATATTTATAGCGCGCACAGATACTCCACAGAGTGTCCCAGCGCGTACTTGGAAAAAAGGAAACAGAAGGCAGAGCAAAAACTAGAAGAAAAGGGACACCCATGGCCACTTGCTGGGGTGCAGAGGCACACGGTGGAAGCCAGACCTGTTGCGTGCGGCCTTCCAGGAAGGACCTGATCCAGCCCCAGACAGACCCGGATATGCCAATCTCTGAGAGGCGATCAAGGAGCAGGGAGTGGGGCACTGTATCGAATGCCGCCGAGAGATCTAGCATGACCAATGCGGCTCTCCCGCCAGCATCCAGACACTCGCGGATCGCTTCTGACACCTCTAGCAATGCCGACTCCGTGCTATACGAGGCCCGGAAGCCAGATTGTGCAGGGTGTAACAAACCCGATGCCTCGACATAATTGGTAAGTTGATTTGTAACCACCTTCTCACAGACCTTAGCCAGACTTGGCAAAAGCGAGATTGGGCGGTAGTTTCCAGGAGTCAACAGGTCCAGAGATGGCTTCTTAAGGAGAGGGAGAATTTGTGCCTGCTTCCAGGACACCGGAACAGAAGCCTCCCGCAAGGACATGTTAACAATTTGATTAACTTCGGGATTAATAATGTCCGCAGCAGCGGCCAGAAGTCTGGCAGTACAGGGATCAATTGGAGAGCCCGACTTCAAGGCCTTAAGAATTTTAAGGGTGCCAGACAGATCTATTGGCACAAAGGTTGACAGCGTGTTCGCAGGGTCAGCTGCAGGCAGGCCAGAAGGGGAAGCCGTAAGCAAAGTGGCACAGGAAGAGAAACTAGCTTGTATAGTGCAAATTTTGTCCAGAAAAAACTTTGCAAGAGTATTGCACCAAGACTCCGAGACTGTGGTGGTGCGCGCCTGAGCACTGGGGGACATAAAACTTTGCACAATGGAGAACATTTATTTTTGAATTATTGTTGGCCTGGTCGATACGTAAAGTAAAATATCGGCTTTTAGCGACCGCTATAGCAGCGTAATAGCTTTTTTGTTTAGATCTAAGTGAGCGTTTAGCCATAGGACAATAGCAGCTGGAACGCCAAGCCCTCTCCAATATTTTACAGGGCTTTCAACTCTGAGGAAAACCAAGTTGTGGAAGGGCAATCTCTTGCCAGTTTAGGCCGGCACGGTGAGGATAGAGCGGAGACCAAGTCAGAGATCCATTCAGTAAACCTGGTCACCTTCCCCTCCCGGTCTTGCTGAAGGGAGGGCCGAGAGGCAGCCAAAGTGCTAATAAACTGGAGAGGGTCGATTTTGCTGAATGTCGGAGGGCGGTGGCAGCAAGCCAGCCGGGCGGGCTGGGTAACTTCCCAGGAAGTGATCCGACCAAGAAACCGGAGAGGGCTTGACCACCTGAATAGGGAAGTTAGAACAGATGGGATCTTAGATGTGGCCCCCCCTTGGTGAGTATAATGAATAACCCACTGAGAAAGTTGAGCCAGTTGAAGGGAATCAAAAAAGTCAGCCGAATCTCCAGCCTCAAGTTGGTCGAGGTGAAGATGCCACAACCCCGTCTAAAGTTGAAACCTAAAAAGCCCTCTTAATGGGGGAGAGTTGATGTAAGCAAAGTTCCCTGCTTAACCTGAGGTGATCAAATCCTGGCATCCAAACCAAAGAAGCCCTTAGCTTGCCAGCAAGAGAACCCCACTCCCTTTACATCACCCTAATAGATCCCTCCATCAATTTGCGCCTGTCATGTTTCTGGTCCACATTAACCTGCCTAAAACATCCCAGGGAGGTGTTCCAAAGGTCGCCTCCAACCAGGCCTCCATTGTCACACATCAACTTAGGTGTGGAAAAAGGTAACAAGGTTCAAACCATCTACTGCATTCGTAGCACCTTAGAATAGATCACCTGTAACATTCATTCTAAGAAAGATCGCACACTGAGACCAAGTGACGTTGCCAATCTTGTACGAGTCTTGGTTTGGATGAAGGTCATCAAACACACCACCCATTCAGAAACACTTTCCACTTGAACTACCTGAAACACACTCACAGAATGGCACAGAGACAAGATATCATCTACCTCACAGCTGGACCAATAAATCTTGAGAACTTGGCTCCAAGCCAAGACCACTCACTGACTATACATGATATGTTTAACCTACAACATAACATAGCTAAGAGGCCAAGTTATGGCAATTGTTGACACTAAATGAAAACCACTTATCTTAACATTAACATTTCCAAGGGTTCCTTCTGGGAGAAATCCCTATTAGCCTGTGCATAGCCGTCTGTCAGCTTGCCACAAAGCAGTCAAGCTTAACTTAGAGGCAATGTTTAAAGTATTTATGCTGCGCACAAACAGTGTTAAAGTAAAAACACACCACAAAAAAAATCCCAAACCAGTTTAGAAAAAGAGTACATTTTAATAAATAAAACGATACCAGAGCGACAAAACTCTAAAAGGTAGAACCAGAGCTATTGAATTTTTAAGGTTATGATAAAAATGGCACCTTAAAACACAAAGCACCACTCACGGTCATTTGGTTGCCCAAGAACAGTAGAAAGTCACAAATGCAGGCCGATGGCGATGTAGAGTGGATCGGATACAGAGAACAGGTTAGTCCCACTTAAATGTTACCTTCTCAAGTCTGGCGCAAAGATTTCCTTCACGTTGGAGCAGGTTGCGAGGAGGAGTCTTTTGGCACGAAGAGTAGGTCGACCGTTGCGGACGGTCGTTGCTGTAGTGCGAAGATCTGGTTGTGACTGGAGCTTTGTGTTGGATGGTTTAGTGGGCTGTCGTAGCACAAACGGCAGGTCTTGCATTGCGGGTTGTCATGGGCAGTCGCTGTTGGCACGAAGAGCAGGTCTCATCATAGCTTAGCATTAGTGGTCATCGCTGGCGGCAGAGTTTTGCCACAAACAGATCCGTTTACAGTTGCAAGGAGCTCAAACTTTAGAATTTTCACAACTTCTCCTAGAAGAAGCTTCCACGTATGCCAGCCAAGGTTCCAAGGCCTGGGAGTCACCTCTTGGGGATCAGGACTCACTTCAGCAGAGGTAAGCAGCAAGACTCAGACAGGTCCAGTTGCAGGTGGTCAGCTGGGCAGTTGCATGGAGGCGTTTGAAACTTGCTGTCTCCCTTAGCTCACACAGATCAGCCAACTGACCCTTGGAGTCACTCTGGGTAGCCTGCGATCAAGGCAAACAGGTCAAATCTTCTTTCTTCAGACAGCAAGGCAGTACTTCAAGCATCAGGGCAGTCATTTTTCTGAATCTTTCACAGGCTCTGGAGGTACATTATTTATACCTGGTACCAGCTTTGTGTGTGGAGAAAACTCCCTGCCCTACCACCACAAATGGGTCTGGAAAGTTCTTCCCTTCTCCAGGTCAGTGCTCCAAACTATCTGGGGTGACAAAAGGCATGCAGGACTGGTGTCAGGTTCCTTTGTGTGTGCAGTAGGCAAAGCCCTTTGAATTGTAAGTGTGCCTAGTTACAGCCCCTCCACAGCCATCCTGCCAGGGTGTCCCATACTGTCCACTCCTAAGCCCCTGTTGTGTCACCGCCAGGAAGTAATACACAAGTCCTAAGTGCATAGCCATTCACACTCATGTGACCCAGGACACTGGTAGAAAGGCACAGTTAACTGGGGCAAGACAATACTAACTTTCTAAAAGTGGCATTCTCAGAATTGTAACTTAAAATCCGACTTCACCATTAAAGAGGATTGTAAATGACAATTCATTTGAGTGTAAATAACATATCTCTATCTGCTCCCAATCAGAAGTTATCATTTATGAAATGACCCAGGTACCCCAGTGTTAGTCAATGACAGAGACAGGCCTTGCAACAGTGAAAAACTACTTTGGTAGGTTTTCACTGCCAGAAAATGTAAAATGTAAACACACATGTCCTATACTTTCCCCTATGAGACTTTAGGGTCTATCTTAGGGATAACTAATATATTAAAAAGGAAGATTTAGGCTTAGCAAAAAGGTTTATTGGACCCTCCACCCCTTCCTTTATCTTGTTCAGGTCTGGATGCTTACATGTAATCCGGCCTGGTCTCCTGCTGAGCGATGTACAGGTGACTGTTTCCGAAAGCCACAATGTCACCACACACTGTAATATGTGGTAGGCAAGTGCTCTTGAGAAGCTGCCACCTACTCAGGAAGAAAAAGACAAAGGTGGTCAGAGAAGCCATTCCTGCCTACTTGTCGTGGGACCACTTAGCCCCTGAACCTAAAATGACCTTAACCCAAAGGAGGAATCAGAATGCACGATGTAGTGATCAAAGAAGGGCCAAAGCCCCAAGGTTGGCCACAGGTGGCACCATTCTTTTGATGACCCTCTGACAGGGCAGCAAAGTCAGGCTCCTATTGAGATTTCACAACACAAACAGATGATGGACGGAATTCTGAACATTGTCAAACATTCTCCCCCAGTTACAGATCTGACTTTAATGCATTGTTCTTTTGCTCACCACGCCATTCCAGTTTGGCCCCAACCACATGCAAATCAGCTTTGACCCTGCTCCCCATGGGAACAATCTAGCCCAAATTGCCAGGTGAAGCTGATGAGTTTATTTTGCCAGGTTGAAATGGCAGTTTAAACCAGCACACACAGGCTGCAGGTAGTAGCACTTTATTTATAGGCCCTGGTTACAGGTAGTACCATTTACTAGGGATGTACAATCAAATTAAATGTGCCAATTAGGTTTAGTCCAATATTACCATGTTTCAGCGACAGAACACAAGCACTTTACCACTGGTTAACAGGAAAAAAGTACACAAAGTCCTAATGCCAACAAAAATGGGTTCAGCAACAAAAAGGCAAAAGAAATATGGGGGTGACCTTGCAAAAGGGGTCAGGTCCAACAGTACTACATTACAGCTGTGAGATGTCGCCCACCCAACATTTGGTGGGTGTGTACACAGGACTCATACTGGTAAAGAACTCATATGGGAACACTGCTTATGCATTGCTTATCTTGTTGGTCCTGCCTAGGGGGTAGGCGCTCCCTTTTCGTTAACAGGCATAATGTAACTAGGGATAACTATAATAATGCCAATTAGTGATGGAAAACAGGTAGGCAATGAATTGCTAAATGTTGTAACGTATAGTTTAAAATGTAACATTTTAGCTCACATTTTGACCTGCCTGTAATGTCACTTTAATATTTGCTTTTGTCAATGAATCTCTTAGTTTAAAAAAAATGTAAAGTAAGATAATATAACCATACCTAACTATAACATCAATTCAACTTTAGGTTTTTTCTGCAATTTTTTAGAGTACTGTTAATGTAAAGTTATTAGCATACCTAACTAGGTTTACCCTGCACAGAGCACACCCTTAGGCCATGTGCGGTTTTAGCGAAGGCTTGGCCTCAGGCCAGGCACTGCAACCAACAACCGTGGGCGGGCAATCCCCTGTCACTATGATCCTCAGCCCTGACCTTTTTTTTTGCTGTGTCATGGTACCACGATACTACCACAAAATTACATGGGGCCGCGCTGAGCTCCTCTGAGACCCTGACGTTTTTGCAGAGTGGAGGGGTAGGGGACTCATTATAGCCTACCATACCACCATCCACTGGTCTTCTAGTGACCTTTTTATTCTAGCCAGGGAATCCAATATTAAAGTTGGAATACCCGCTGCTAGTTTTAAATTGTTATTTCTGCCCCATTATTTCATTTGTGATCCCAAATTGTTTCTCTTTGCGTGCTGTATTGTCTTCCCCCTCAGATCACGTGTGTTCATCTTGCAGTTCCACTGTACTCCGCGAAAGTATAGTGAAGTATTCGTCGCTATATGTACATAAACATTGAACCTTAATTTCTCAAAATCTACTGAAGAAATTTACACCAAATCACATAAAGCACAGTTTCAGAGTAAAGATCTAGCTTTTTGACAAATGTAGTGTAATTCCAGTCAGCTGTTTTGGCTGAAGTGCTGTTCAATTTTCCTATTGTAAAATGCATGGGGGAAACTTGTTTTGGGCTCACCCTTTTTAGGTATTGCCTAGCGTTGCTGCGCACATGCGCAGCTCGCTCGGCGAGATTTATTGTAAATGAGGAGTTTGAGAAAAGGGCTTGAAGCCCGCCCCTTATTTCCATTGGCTGGCGTCACCGTTTATGTTAAACGTGGCCTGCCATTGGAAATTAGGTCTTTGGGTTGCCTCCCTTTTGCTTTTTGTAAAAATGTAAAGTAAATCTGTATTTGTAATGCACAAACTACTCACTCTTATAGGTCTCAAGGCGCTGGGGGCCATTATGGAAATTAAGTGAGCTATTGCCCAGAGTCACATGGTGCTGAGCTGAGCTGCCGCCGGAGCCGGGTATTGAACCGTGAATCCTGTGCTCTGAAGTCAGCTGCCCTGGCTGTTGCACCACACCTCTCCACAAGCTTTTTGTGCCGGCCCACCCGAACTGGATTGCCTGCTTTGCACCTGTCGCAAAGCACTTTCTTATCTTTATGGGGCCATGTGTTTCTAATTAGAAACACATGGCCCCATAAAGACAAGAGATCGATGCTTGTTTTTTTATCCTCAGCACACCATGCGCGCTTTCAGTTTCAGTTGTGCTGCACGCACCACTTGTTAATTTTACCGAAAGAGTTACCATGCTGTTTTTAATGCATTCGTTCCTGCACGGGTACTCCCGACTTAAGTTGTCTCAGGCTGAAGTCGAAAGCGCGGGAGTCTTCTGCATTGTGAAGACAGAGAAGGGACAGACAGGCAGCTAAAGAAGAGCCATACCTCTCCGGGGTGCAGGATAGCTGAAAGAGACATAAGTGTTTATTGACCAATCAGCAAATCTAAAGGCTGCGTTGGAGCCAGTAACGTACTTTACAAGACAACCAAACCAGTTGCGCAAGTTCAGGGATGGCTCCGTTAGGTTAGTTATTTGCTCATGGGTGAAGAAAAGGGTTTTCAGACAAATAATTCAAGTGTCCTCCTCGCGCTCTGATGTTCTGAATTTACATATGAAATTACCTGTAATACGTAATGACCAAATTAAATTCAACCACAAGTGTTGCAGCTCCCCCTGATGACGAAGTGGTCTCCCCTCGATGGCTGACAGTTTCAGTTTCAACCGAGCAGCCTTGCTTTATAGACATGCATATCGGAATCTGGAGTGTACACAATGCGGGATAAAATGGCCGTAGACGGGGGAATACATTATTGGGAAAATGCTTCATCTGTGTGAGTTAATCCGCACAACTGCAGACAAAAGCTTGCACTGGAAAGGAAGCTAAGAAATTAAAGCCTGGGTCTGCATGGTCACCGATTGTCAAACTTCGACGCGAGCAAAGAATGCCACAGTTGGTACAAGTGACAGTTGCAGGGAGAAGATATGTAAATAATGACAGAAATGCCGCAGCGCTTGAAAACCTGCCTGCAGGCAAGGCAACGTGAGTACATCCAAGAACTGTGCTTTATTGCACCTGAAGGGAACAGAGGCAACAATGGTTATTGTTCACGCCAAATAAATTCCTCAGCCTTTAAAACCTAACATGTTATAGAAATCTTGTACAAAGGAGATTACATCCTGCCTGGACACCGTCCATGAGCCTAGAGCCACGAAGCAGTGGCATCCTCAACTCCTCTAGCCACGTGCGTATGAAGCCACCATTGTGTACCCTGCGGGCTGAACCACTGCACAAAGGCACCGAGGGGCAGGTTTTGAGTTTGGCAGACAGGGTTCTCAGCCAGAAATGCGATGGAGCGCCCTGTCTGCCAAACTCTGTCCGCCCGCCCGATGTAGAATCGAACGGACTGGAGCCTGTCCTCAACAGTGTCCCCTTTGACCTTCTCGACTGAAAGTTTCCTAGATGGCCTAAGGGAGTGCTGGCAAGGGATGCACAGCCCGCCTTTTTAAGGGTGGACCGCCCAATGCCCTGATGGAGACGAACAGATAAACAACATTAATGATCTGCACACCAAGGGAAAGAACTCCCAGGGCATGGGGTCCAACTGTCATCAAGTTTTTCTTTTGAAAAAGAAGAGGTTTAGTGGGTGACCATCCACCAAACATTTAGTACCTTCAGAGGAACTGCTGTTATACTGGTTCCTTTGAGGTGACTGCTGGGCTGGTGGGGATCTTTACCTTTGGCAGAGTGTAGTCTGTCAGACTGGCCTACATAATGTCCTCCGCCACCATGATGGACGCCGGGACGCCTGCTAAATCCAAAATCAGGCTTAAGGTCTCTCTGTGTGTTTGGTGTAGTCAAAATAAAACATGTAGCGTTAAGCTTGTTCTAAATGTAATTACTAAGGGGCCGCCTTCACGTACATCACGCAGTTACTTTGATTTTTAAAACAAGTAGGGAATGCTCAGAGCACACGCTTCCCGGGATGTTATGGGATGTTATATTTATTTAATTAAACTTTCACAAGCTTCGCATGATATTACTTGATTATTTTTTTTCAACATACTCAGCGCGGCGCCGGATTTATTCAACGTTCCAAGGCTGGTGCTTTGAACGTGGCTCTAGTAAGCCGTCCGTACAATTTAATAGTGTTTGGTGCAGAAAACTAATGAGTTTCAGCGCCTTGTCAGAGAAAGAAGCACTATATAATTTTTATTTTATTTTTCCTGTATATACTCCTTTGAATGCATTTCTGAATTCCAAGACTCTGTCCTGGTACTTTTTTAATCATTCTTTTTCAGTAATGAAATGGAAACAAATAGCCCTCGGGCCCCAGAATATGCACGTTGGCCTCCCATGGGCCCTTCTTGATCAGGGCTGCTGTCCCCAGATCTGATTGCAATGCTCGCTCTGCGTGCCCCTGCTATCAGCCGCTGCCACCCGCCTAATCTCTTTTGCATTTCTTTTGAAGCGTTCCTGGTGACATGGCTTCACGGTGCAGGGACCCGGGCCATCTGTCCTTTGCAGCTGCCTGCAAGCAAACATTGGGTGGGAGGGGGACAGCCAACAAGAAAAAGAGGGAGCATAGGCGTGAAGCCGCCTCCCCTTTTTTCTACCCCCCTCTGCGCTACTAGGAGTGGTATCTTAGTGGTCCTGTACTTCGGCACCCTATCCCACATTGCAGTAGTCCCCAGCAAATCCATGCCCACACCTATACCTCCCTCCTAAAAAATTCACCGGGTCAACTAAAATTTCCCAAGTGCAAACCTGTACCCACCCAGGACACTGTAAAGGTGCCCCATTTTCGAGTTCCTTGTTCCCCTAACCCTGTCCTCTGCCCTATGATTTTCCTATGCGGAAGAGACTCCGTCCAAATGACAGAGCCCCCGGACCCTGGCGTTTTACAGGGACATGTCCCTCCCTATATCTCCAAAGGACTAAAACCCATCACCCTAACCATGACATTTTCCCCCAAGTAAATCAACGACATGTCGTGGCACCTACCAGCCACCAACATACCATACAATAAATGCATAGATCCCTTCCACAGCGGGCTCCCCCGTCCTTTCCACCAAACCTTGAAGAAACTTATGAACCAAATGTGCTCCAAAAACAGCAGGATCACACTCTGAACTTGGCCCGCTTCACGAAAAAGTGCCCCCCTATCCATATGATCCCGTCTGTGGCGAGGGGGCCCACGCCCCCACCTGAAATAGAGAACTCTGTGAGCAGACGAAAAAACATAACCGCTCTATATACCTCCTGCAGCGTCTCTAGCATAACTCTCGGCACAATGTAATACTATCCATACCGACCCTCAGGCCTGTCACTACCTTGGTTCCCCCCCCCGACAGTCCCCCAGTGAAGCAGAGGTCTCCGTCCTGTCATTGTCCCCCCCCGTCGTGTACCCAAGTCCTGCCCGCTTCTGCCACTGCACACCCATCCGTAGACACGTCTCCCTCAAGTGGACTGCCAATTCAACGCCCACAAATCCAGAGCCGTGCCGGGCCCATCGGTTGACACCTGCTATAGGCCCTCCATACCTCTCATGATCTCATTGAACTGTCCAGTGCTGCCTGGCATTCCGTGAAGTCTGAGGTGCCGTCATAGAGGAAGCCATGCAGATAGTTCAGTACCACTGGTGACTCGTGTGCCTGGAGAAACAACTACTGGAAGATTAATTCTGATGCAATTCGAAGGATGCGCCAGACATAAGCCGCCCATCGATACTGCTTTGCCCACGTACCATTCACCTGTGAAATGGCTGCTCAGGAGGTCCCTCCCTCTGGGTGGGCTGAAAGCCATCGGAAAGCTGACTGTATGTCGCATCCTCTCCTGTCTCTGTTGCGCCCGTGGTCACTTACCAGTGACATGGCCACGTCAACCGCTTACTACGACGCCCATGGCCTCTACCCAGTGACTTGGCGGATAATCACACACAATGTCCACAGTGCTGTCTCCAAAATCAGTCACCACATCACTTTCCGTCCATAACAGTAAGCTGCATTGCCCTTGCGCTGTCTGAAATTGCCCACCCCAGGGCTCACCACCCCAAAGAAAACCATCCGTAAACCCGCCTGTAGCCCTCTGCAGCCGTCTGGTTGTGCCAACCGTATAAGACTGCCCCCAGAATTTGACCCCTCTAAATTGCATACGAGCCTTTGGGCCCGGCCCTTCTAGCCCCCCGCCCTCCCTCGTCAGGCTGCTGCTGCTGCCTCCCTGCCTGTGAACCCCCTTGGTGCCACTGCTGGCCCCCTGCCTGTGAATCCACCCCCCCGAAGCAATTCACCAAGGCGTGTCTGCCTCCACATTTCGAGCAGTCATGCCTGAATTTACAAAAAACCCTTGTGCACAGTCCTTTATTGAAATCCCAGCAGGCTCCCACAGAGTCAGCTTGTCCCCTGCCAGTATCCGCCACCCCACCCCATGTGGGCTGCCCATGAGAAGGCCGATAAACGAGCAGGAGCCCACTGGCCGTGAATACAGTCTTCCCTGCCCCGGCAGACCCCATCGTGTGTTGCCACAGGTCCGTATCCAACTCCCCCCATTTGGCTTCTGTATCCCCTGCCATACGAGCTCGAAACTCTTCGTAGTACTGGGCCCAAGCGTAACCCTCCCCCGTGATGTGGGCCTCCCTAATGACGTCCATATACTTGAAGAGGGCCACGCACCTCCCCGGGTATTTCTCGCAGTACACGCTGGCATATATTAGAAACGCTGCAGTCCAGTTTTCTATAGTGAGCGGCACCCTTGGCCGCTTTGCCGATTCACATTCTTTCTCCTTTGACCCTTCTTTTGCTCGCACCTCCCTGTGCAGCAGCTTGAGCATTTCCACATACTCTCCCTTACATATACGCTCTTTAGTGGCTACCAACAGGTGCGCGCCCAATGGCTTCGTCACTCCCATATAGGGTAGCTTCTTGATTTTCAACTCCTTACTCTCCAACTTTACACTGGATTCTCCTGTCACCGCTGTCCCAGCGTCACCCCTCCGTCTTTAGTCTAGCGCCGTCTCCTACCTCTACCGCCATCTTGTCTGCGTCCTCTGTGCCTACTCCCACATCCACCACATACTTACCCCTGCTTAACCCCCCCATCCTCCCCCAACCCTTCCTCCCCTCCTGTCCCCACCGAAACCATCACCGGTCTCACCCCTCCGTCCCTCGTTTTACCTGGCTCTAATGAGGGCGCCCTTCTTGCTGCAGCCCGCCTTGGCACAGGAGCCGTTGCTGCTGCCAACCCCGCTGTCCGACACGTGGGCTCCGCCTGGCATCGTGACATCGACAAGGTACTACAAACAACATTATTCTGCCCCCCCACACCCCTGTTGTCGCTTTCCATCAATTCACCCTCCTCGAGACTATCCCCCTCATAGGCTAACTCCTCGGGATCCAACAGCCCTCAACTCCTGTCTCACCGGGGTGCTGACTGCCCTCTTCTAAGGTTCCTGCTAAGAAATTCATGCCTGGTCCTGCGTACTCGATGTCCCGTGCCCCATTGAGGTCCCTCGGGTGTTGGGGCCAGCGAGACCGTTCGGGGCCTACTTATGCTGGCCGCGACGGGCTCCCTCACCGGTACTGGGTATGCCGCGCGAGGCTCCACCCTTCCTTCACCTTGGCGCCTATGAGCCGTGCCCAGCTCTGCCAAGTCTGGAACCCCGCCTGTAACAAAAAGGAATGGTCTGGTGTGCTGGGCCTAAATTCCCTGTCCACCCCCACCCCCATCCTCGTCTTATCTACTCCCAGAGTACTAGCCGCCCAATGGCGCCCCACTCTATCGAGGTCCCTTGCAACCACTTCAAGCCCGTCCCCCTTCTCGCCGTCGCTCCATTCCAACTTCCCTAGAGCCAATGCCCACACTCCTCCCAAGCCCCACACCCGACCCCATGCCTGCCTGGTCCTCCCCCCTAGCTGCCAAACCCAGTGACCCCGCGTGCGCCATATAGGCGTCGATCTGCTTCCTCCGAGACAAGCCCCGAACTTCTTCATGCCATGACGTAAAAATATCTAGGCCCCCCCCAGTCCCTACCCCCCTTCCGACCCCATCTCCTCCCAGACTTCACCTTCCTCCTCGTCCCCGGACCCACCTCCCCCCTCCCATACATCCCCCACTGCCCCCCCAACCCCTCCCTCCACCACGTCCTGCTCTAAATCCCCCTTAGCTTGAATAGTGCCCTGCTGATAACCCCCTTCAGCTCCCCCTGTGCAGATCCCAACCAGGACCTTTGTTTCCCCACCACTCGGCAGGCACCCCATGGGATGTACCTCCCTGCGGGTGGGCACCCGAGTCCGCCTTCCCCCCTCCCCACTCCGCAAAACAGGCCTTGTGCCCCTATCCCCACCTTCCCCCATCCCATCCAGTGCCATATCAGCCCGAGCCCGGGCCGGGGAAACACGCTGTTTCTATCCTCCGGCGGGCCCCACCCGCCTCCAGTCTCGCCGGGGCCTCCACAGCTACAAGGGGCTCTGGCGCATTTCTCCTTACCGAGGCCGCTCTCCTGACATAAGAGCGGCCCGCACTGCCTCAGAACCATCCCTCCCCACCGGGGCCGCTCTCCTGGTATCAGAGCGGCCCCGTCCCTCTTCCGAACCAGCCGGGGAGACGCACGCTGCGCTCCGCCGGTGAGCTCCGCCCCCACCCGTCTTCACCGCCGCCTCGACAGTTCCCAGAGGCAGCGGCTCTGTGCCTACACCCCAGGCCGCCCGCCCTCTTTTCTTGCGGCCTGGGTCACTTACCTGCCCCCTCTTCACCCTCTTGGGGGGCGAGCAGGCCGCAACGGCGGCCGCCACCCCTGCAGACGCGCTCCTCGCCGGGCGCGCATTACCACCACCTCAGGCCGAAGCAATTCGAGCTGCCCGGCTTCATCGAGCAGCCGAACAGCCTCAACCACTCTTCAGTCCTCACCAGCCATCCTGAATCAACACTAACTTGCTAACCAACCGAAAAGACGCTAACCTACCCCTCACAAAATTACAATTACTGCTCCCTCCCAGCCACCAGGTCACCAGACCTAAAATGGTGGCTGGGAGAGGGAGGGCTAAGCTCTTATAGACTTTGGGCTATAAAAATAACTTGGGCTACGTTTGGGCTATACCCATGAAGCCCAGAAGTCTACAAAAAATGGCCGCTGCCGGCCGCCCCACCCCCTCCCAAACTGCCCGGGGGGCAGACCTCGTGGGCTCGGCTGTCCCCCAAACCCCCCTTCGAATTTCTCTCTGTCTCATTCGAGTTTCTGAAATGTCCCTCTGCTCGCTTGAAAGGCTCGCTTTAATTGATTGTTGTTCCAGTGCAGGTATTAGCAGCTGAAACCATAACCCCGCAGACAATAATCAGCCAGTGGCTGCCACGTGCTGGGTACCAGTCGAGCCTTTATCCCTGCTGCAAACATCCTGTGTGGTCATTAATACAAGTCGCGTCCGCCGGTGCCTTGTCCTACCTGAGCAAGACCAGGAGAGATAAGAGCCACTAAACATTATTTTCTTAGCCAGTCCTTTTGTTAGGATCGGGTATGGAGCCAAGAAGGGAGGAAGCCAGCTGGGCATGTTGTTTAACTGCATATTATTAGATTTATAATTGCACCGTAATTCTGTTTTTGGCACGAGCAGTGCCCAGCCTCCCTTAACAAGGTGGTTAGTGGAGCGGGCAGCTCCACTAACCACCTTGTGCACCTTGTGCACCTGTGCATTGGATGCTGGCATGAAATAGCCCTCCTATTGGTTTCAAGTGTTACCCAAATATTGCAGACCCTGCAGGCCTTGCTGTCCGTACAATTGAATAGTGTTTGGTGCAGAAAACTAATGAGTTTCAGTGCCTTGTCAGAGAAAGAAGCACTATATATGGGCGTAGCGAGCTACCCATGTGCTAATGAGCTTCAGCGCTTTGTCAGGGTAATGAAGAGCTATAAGTGTTGTCACAATATTGCACGAGACATCTGCCTGGCACACACTCCTTCTCCCCCTTTGGTAGGTGGTGCTCACTGACGTAACTCTAGGCGATGCCCATTGTCTTTGGAGAAGAACCCTGTCCAAAGTAGCAGGTATGCTGTTAGAGCTCCCACAGTCTACATAGACGTGCATTTTGTACATGACTGGGGCGTTGAGCACCATGTTTTAATATTCACTAAACATTGAAGAGTCAATGAGGTTTCAGGAGACAAGTGGTTGTTTTCCATAATTAGGCAGTCACCCTTCAGCAACACAAAACAAAACACAGTTTTTTTTTTTGTAGTTCAGTTGAAAAATGTATTTGTTAGCACAGTTAAAAATAATTATGCTACCAGGGCTGAAGCCGTTGAAGATTCATACTTCCAGTTTGGTGGTAGCACTCTCCTAGTCTTGTAATAGCGGGCCAGCCTGTGAATTCTGCTTTCGATCAGAAAAAGACGAAATTTAGCATCCTTGTCCTTACGGTTTCTCTCAAGCTGTTTGCGCACCGCAACAGCCTTCTTGATTAAATGATACAGATCTTCGGGAAGGTCTGGGGCAAGTCCTTTGGATTTAAGTATCTCAGGATTTTGTTGCCAGTAACAAAGCAAACCTGAGCAACACCATGTGAATCTCTCAGAATCACACCAATTTGGGAAGGAGTAAGACCCTTTTTTGCCAGCTTGAAAATCTGTTCCTTCACATCATCCGATGTGAGCTTCAACCAAGTTGGCACGCTTCGCCTGTACGGCAATGCAGATTGGGACAAGCCCTTTCCGGGAGCGTGTATGCGACCCATGATGGCGGTGGGAGGAAAAAGCGAAACAAAACACAGTTATGATTTTATTCGCATGTTTCTTTGATTTCTTTCCTTTTCATCACTATAACGTGGGTAATTAAGGCATCAAAGACAGAAAGTAGCTAATTATCGGCAGGAAGGCGTTTGACTTCAGTTTGTAAAACGTAAACCTCTGACCCAAAGTGGTATTTGAGCAGCAGACCGTTTTCGGCGCTTCTGCGTCTTAAAAATGTATAGAAACACATTCAAAAGAGCACGTGAAATGGTGTCGAACTTCCTTTCAATGCTCATTTGAAGCCAAATATTGGTGCACAGCTAGAAATACCACTCTCATGGGAAAAGAAAATTGTGTTTTTTAATACAAAAAGCGCCTAAACATGGCTTTGAAGTGGGTATACATTTCACAAGTACAGTAGGGTGTTTGTTGACAGAGATCACCCAGTCCCCCTGGAACAAGAGCTTCATTACACAGCTGCACGTCCCACCCCCAGACCGAGGACAGATGAGCCCTCTCAAACTATTTATCGTGTTGATTCCTACCGATAAATCATCGCCCCTCCCTCTGGAAAGTAGTCCACACCCACACTACGAGAAATTCCAATATATCATTAACTACAACCCTTCCTTGTCACTGAAAGCCAATGCCTGTAGGGAATTATTGACCCCGCTGCCTTATGGAATATTATGTTGCGCGTACCTTAAAGATTGCTATTTCGTCTGCCAGAATCCCCCTCTACTAAGCAAACCTTCATTTAGAGCAGGGGGTCAGATACACACATTATCAGTAAAATCAAACAATGGCAAAGCCAATAGGTCTGACTTTGCGTTTCAAGTTTTGATTTTGCCAATGTTTGTGAATGTTTTTTATAAAACTGTGCAAGAGGTCTACTTTTGATGCATAAGAACCCAGTGGGAAATATCAGAGAGTCATCATCAACGAGAGGTAAACCAATGTCTAAAGTGACTTACCATGTTCACTATGGTGCAGTAGGCAGAACTTAATGTGAATTACACACTGACAGATCAACAAATGAAGAGAGCTGGCTGAAAGCCACTATAGGTAGGAACATTATATATATAATTTTATTACACTCAAAGGTCTTGGCTAAAGCAAGATTAAAAAAATAAGTGCCTCTGAAGGCCGGTAGTGGTGAAGTCGAGCCAGTCACAGACATACAACAGATTTTACAATGGCATTAATCAATTTTGACCCCCGTTATCAGAAGCTTCCTGAATGTACACTTTACCCAACACTAACAATATACATTTGACACAACCCCTGGCAGCATCACAGAAACAACATGGTTCCATGTCATGTAAATGGCTAAACACATCCCATCTCATCAGCACTGTCATATAGATTTATATTCATACTCAATTAAACCGACATTACACATTAGACACAGCCCGCACCATCACAGGCACAAGATGCCTCCATGCCATGTAGTGGGCTAAACACATGCCATCTCAATAGCACAGCTGTATCAACATATATTCATACTCCAATCCACAGGAAGAGTACAGATTTGATGCAAACCCCCACACAGTCACATGCATAGCCCAGTCCCAGGCACAATGGCCTGCATAACCCGGCTCCAAGCATTAATAAAAGCAATAATAAAAGGCATTGTCATTTACAATACCAATAGGTCAAAGTCTTGAAAATGCGAGACCTATTGCATTGCAAATGCTTGTTCTTGGGTCCCGCTTAACAGACTACCGTGAAACATTTCATACAGGAGTTGAGTTAGCGTAAACCTTTTATTGGAACGTTTTTGTGAAGATTTGCCAAATTGCGACAAAATTATTAGCAAAGCAAGAAAAATCATTTTCTATGGAAAATTGGTCCTAATAATAACTAGACAGTGGCGAAGGACACTGTGTAATATACATATATATATATATATATATATATATATTTCCAAAATCTGTAAATATGACGATCACGCAGGGACTATTAATTCTTCACCAGATCTTATTTAATTTAGTTACACGTTTCGCCTGTCACAGCAGGCTTGTTCAGTTGTGAACAAGCCTGCTGTGACAGGCGCGCATCCTACCGCATTGGATGCACGGATTCTCTTGCGGTGGGTGCACGGATCCACGGCAAAGTTTTTTGAAAAACGACAAGAAATCATTGGTTGTATAACAACTTTCTACACTGAAAGGTAGGGTGTATATTTTTGTTTTTTAAAGGTATGATTGTTATTGGTTAACAAAAACAGATTGTAAGGAACATTATACATGATAAGCTGATATGTTGAAAAGTCAAGCACACTTCCTGTCTTGTGTAGGAACATTGTGTGCTGAACTTGTGACCTGTGAGCTCAGTGCAGTGTTCCATGACCTGTTTCTATGGTAACAGGCAGATTGGGGGAGCGGTTGAAATGTATTTCAGTTGGAAAGGGTTGAAATGTTTAACCAATAGAAATGTGTGTTTGCTTTTGAGTTTATGTGTGAAGGATTGTGATTTGATGTTTACATGTATATGTGTGGAAAATGAAAGGGAAACTTTTTCATTCTTTGCTTTTGCTGAGAGGTGCACAGTGCAGAGATTTTGTAAAAGAAAATATGGTGAGTGATTGATATACTCCTTAATCTACAAAAGAACTTGAAAGATGAGTTATTTAATTGTGAGGGGATGTATGTAGACTATTTTGATTTTAATCAGACTAATGTATTTTTCCTGCTAAAGTGTAGGGAGTACTTTTTTTCTCTACAATGTGTGTGCATGTAGAAACCATTCTGTGATTGGCATTTGTGTTTTTCATGTGTTTGTAGACAGATAACTGTGCAGTTTTTATATTTTGGTAGAATTAGAAACCAGTCATTGTTTATGAATTTGTGAAATGAGTTATGTTATGTTTCTATACTAAAATGTAGTACTACTTCTAGATCAGTGGTTCCCAAACTTTTAACTCCCGAGGACCCCCATTGAGTCACCACTGGAAGCCTGGGACCCCCAAGCAATTTGTATGGTTTAAATTTCAAATATTAAAACAGTAATTTGAAAAAAAAACACACGTGTGCACACGAAACAAGTAGTCAAATTATTAAGGATTTTGGGCCAGATGTACGACCATTTCATTTAGCGCCTCGCAATTTGAGACACATTGCGAGTCGGAAATTGTGAGTCGCTAAATGAAATGTACAACAGTGTGTTTAACACTGTTTGCGATTCCCGATGGGGTCGTGAATTGCGAGGCTCATTAATATTAATGAGCCTCTCGCAATTTACGAGCCCATTGGGAATGCCAGCCCTCCCAGGGATGGTGGCCTGCTGGGCTCAGCAGACCACCATGGCTGGGACTGCTTTTAAATAAAGCAGTTTTTTCAAAAAAAATGCAGCCTGTTTTCCATGCATTAAAAAAGAAGAAAATTAAACGTTTTGCTTTCATTATTTAAGGGCAGGCAGGGGTTCGTGAGACCACTGCCTGCCCTTAAAAAATAATTTTGCATGCATTTGCAAAGGGGAAGGGTCCCCTGGGGACCCCTTCCCCTTTGCAAATGCCTTACCATCTACTTGAAGTAGGTGGTAATTGCGAGTGTTTTGCTACCGCAATTGCGGTCGCAAAACATTTGTACATGGTTTTGAGACTTGCTATTTGGAAGGGAATGCCCCTTCCAAATAGCGAGTCGCAAAACCTATTTAGCGAGTGGCAAAAAAATTGCGACTCTCGAAATCGGCTGCGTACATGGCCCAATAGGTTTTTGCATGCTCAAACGGGTTTGCGAACCCATTTGCACATGCATACAAAAACGGGTCGTACATCTGGCCCTTAGTATTTTATATTGAAGGAATTTGCAAAAAAGGAAAACATTTAATGGGAAGGTTGGTGCTGCGTCTCCGTGACTAACTTTTAAATTATTGGTTTAATTTCACAATGCAAAGCTCCGGGTCCTGCCAGGGCCAGACTGGAAACCCAAAGCAGCCATGGCAAATGTTTTCAGACCAGTCCTCACACGGTGCACCCAAGTGCGGGGAGTGAGCCTGACCACTACAAAGGGGGCTTTGGGAGGCTCTCTCCCTCAAAAAAGTTAGGAAACAATGGTGCATTCTGCAACACATTTTTCATGATATATTGAATTGTATTAGCTGTTAAAGAATAGTAAATGAAGAACTTACTATGCACCAGGATGCGACAATCTTTGTTGGGGTTCTTCAATGATTCCCTTATTATCACCCTCCAACAGTGCCTCCCGTCTCTCCATAGCCCCCCTCTGTCACATGTATTTAATTTGTTTTATAGCATCTCTCATACCATTGTAGGATGTCAGAGCACTTTTCATCACACACATATAGAGACAATGAATCATACACGTAAATCAGTGTATAGAAAATGTTACATATGGTAAAGGGGTAGGCATTTTTAAAGAGTGCTTGGTCTGGAAAAGCACAAACTCAGGATTCAGAACATAACACAGTGGCTCGCACTGACTTTAACATTAAAGATGTATTTCCACCCAAATAATCCTTTTTAGCAGTATCAGGATAATGAATGACTGGGAAAAAACAAAAGTTACTAACTTGTACCATGCAGTTTGCAAGCAGCACTTTGATGACAGTTTATAGGTCGCTCTGCTAGATTACGATTGTTACTTATGAAGTGCACAGTAACAAAAGAATCTCTGTGACAAAAAAAGCAGTAACCCACGGACCTATGCACATAAAATACTGCTTTTTAAAATGCATATTACACGTTCTTTGCAGTAGGCATATTAACCCTCTGTGCTAAAAGTCAAAGCTGCCACTGGACAAAAGGCTAATTTCTCTCCAGTAGGTACATTAATCACTGGCATTAGCTTGACACTGTTATTGTTGCTCAAAAGCTGCTAATTATACAAGAAACTTTGTTGTGCTTTTAAAACTGCTGCCTGCGGACCCCCTGGGGATGTGTCACGGACTCCTGGGGGTCCGCGGACCCCAGTTTGGGAAACAATGTTCTAGATGAAGAAATGTGTTTTGATATAGTGCAAGGGATAGTGTTGTTTGTCTAGAATCACACAGTGAGTCTGTGTGCATTTGGGAACCACTGTGAGAGAAGCATTTGGTAACATCGTGTATTTGCTGACAGATAACTGTTTTAAAACCAGTCAGGTTGTCAAGTTTTAGTAGCATTAGAAGACAGTTATGGCTTATGCTTTCATTAAATGAGTCAGGCATTGACAGTAAATTGCAGTCGTGAAATATGAAGATTGTGTGCAGTTCCCTTACCACTTGCACTGTAGTGAATGAGTTTTGGTAAACTCATAGGGATAGTGGTGCTTGTCTAGAATCACACTGTGAGTTAGTGTGTATTTGGGATCAGTCTGAGAGAATCATTTGGTAACAGCATGTATTTGCTGACAGATAACTGTTTTAAAATCTGTCATGTTGTGAAGTTTTAGTAGCATTAGAATCCAGTCTTTGCTTATATGTTGATTAAATGAGTCATGCTTTGACACTGATGTGCTGAACTTAAATATGTAGATTGTGTGCAGTCCCCTTACCCCTTCCACAGTAGTGAATGAGTTTTGGTAAAGTCCTAGGATAGTGTTGATTGTCTAAAATCACACTGTGAGTCTGTGTGCATTTGGGTAAGGATTGTGAGAGAAGCATTTGGTAACATTGTGTATTTACTGACAGATAACTGTTTTAAAACCTGTCATGTTGTCAAGTTTTAGTAGCATTAGAAGCCAGTCTTTGCTTATGCGTTGATTAAATTAGTCATGCATTGACATTAAAGTGTAGTCGCGAAATATGTAGATTGTGTGCAGTTCCTTTACCACTTCCACTGTAGTGAATGAGTTTTGGTAAACTCCTAGGGATAGTGTTGTTTGTCTAGAATCACACTGTGAGTCTGTGTGCATTAGGGAACCACTGTGAGAGAAGTGTTTGGTAACATCGTGTATTTGCTGACAGATAAGTGTTGTAAAACATGTCATGTTGTCAAGTTTTAGCAGCATTAGAAGACAGTTATGGCTTATGCTTTCATTATATGAGTCAGGCATTGACAGTAAATTGCAGTTGTGAAATATGTAGATTGTGTGCAGTTCCATTACCACTTGCACTGTAGTGAATGAGTTTTGGTAAACTCATAGGGATAGTGGTGCTTGTCTAGAATCACACTGTGAGTTAGTGTGTATTTGGGATCACTGTGAGAGAAGCATTTGGTAACATCATGTATTTGCTGACAGATAACTGTTTTAAAACCTGTCATGTTGTGAAGTTTTAGTAGGATTAGAATCCAGTCTTTGCTTATGCGTTGATTAAATGAGTCATGCTTTGACACTGATGTGGTGTACTTAAATATGTAGATTGTGTGCAGTTCGCTTACCACTTCCACAGTAGTGAATGATTTTTGGTAAACTCCTAGGTATATTGGTTGTTGTCTAGAATTACACTGTGAGTCTGTGTGCATTTGAGAACCACTGTGAGAGAAGCATTTGGTAACATCGTGTATTTTTTAGCAGATAACTCTTTTAAAATCTGTCATGTTTTCAAGTTTTAGTAGCATTAGAAGCTAGTCTTTGCTTATGCATTGATAAAATAAGTCATGGTTTGACACTAAGGTGCAGTACCATGTACTATTCTGTTCACTGTGGCAGAACTGAAAATTTTAAAGTTTTACCTAAGCACTGTCCTAGAAGTAGTCTGATTATTTAGTCAGTTTCTAAGTACCAAATAGCCTGCTTCAAATGTCTATGCAGTATGCATGTAGTGTTCTAACATACTATAGACTTGTCTTTTACACCTTCAATTCCCTAGTCAGTATCCATACACTTCCAGGAAACATCCTGTCACTTCCTTTGCGGTCCTCTAGAGACCCATTCAACAGTATGTACTAATCCATTCACTGTGCCAAAACCCAAACACTTATAAATTCACCAAGACACTCTCTTTCCAGTACTCTTATGATTCAGTCACTGCCTAAGTATTCATGCACTGAGCCAGGTCTTAGCACATGGACTTCTTCAAACTGCTATCCACTATGCATGCAGTCCTCTAAGCACCTACATACTTGTCTTTCACACCTTCAATTCCCCAGTCAGTATCCGCTCACTTCCAGCAAACACCCTGTCACTCCATTTGCACTCCTCTAGTGACCCATTCAGCATCATGTACTAATCCATTCACTGTGCCAAACCCTAATAAATTCACCCAGGCACTCTCCTTGCAGTACTCTAATCATTCAGTCAGTACCCAAGTACTCATCCAGTGACCCAGGCCTTAGTATATGGACTGTTTCAAACCATTATCCACTATGTATGCAGTCCTCTAACCACCTACACAATTGTCTTTCTCACCTTCAATTCCCTAGTCAGTATCCATACACTTCCAGGAAATACCCTGTCACTCCCTTTGCAGTCCTCTAGGGACCCATTCAGCACCATGTACTAATCCATTCACTGTGCTAAAACCCAAACACTTATAAATTCACCAAGATACTATCTTTGCAGTACTCTAATCATTCAGTCAGTGCCTAAGTATTCATACACTGAGCCAGGCCTTAGCACATGGACTGCTTCAAACCCCTATGCACTATGCATGCAGTCTTCTAACCACCTAGACACTTGTCTTTCACACTTTCAATTTCCTAGTCAGTATCCATACAGTCCAGCACTTGTGACTGCCTTTGCACTCCTCTAGTGACCCATTCAGTACCAAGTACTAATCCATTCCCTGTGCGAAAAGCCTAGCACTTATAAATTCACCTAGGCACTCTCCTTGCTGTACTCTAATCATTCAGTCAGTACCCAAGTAGTTATGCAGTGAGCCAGGCCTTAGCACATGGACTGCTTTAAATGCCTATGCAGTATAGATGCAGTCCTCTAACCACCTACACAGTTGTGTTTCACACCTTCAATTCCCTATTTAGTATTCATACTCTTCTAGCAAACACCCTGTCACTCACCCAGTGTGTCTCCTTATAGTACTGTAATCATTTAGTCAGTTAGCATGTAGTCTTTTAGTGAGGTAGGCTTTAGGGCATGAACTGCTTCAAAGTAGTATGTACTATGCATGTAGTGTTTTAACGATCGTCACACTTGTGGTTCAGGGCTATAATTTCTTAGTCAGTTTTTATATAAAATGTGTTTGTACAGTAATGGAATAGTATAAATTTGAAAGTTATTAATATACATTTATTTGTGATTCTTTTTTACAGATACAGAACAGGAGTGTTTCTCATCTGTTTGCACTCTTCTCGTGCAAGATTGTTTGGATGAAGGGTCCTTAGGTGTTTCATCATACTTGCTGTGCCGCACGAGTATTTCTTGTTAGGATCCCCTCATAACAGAACTCTTTGGCAAATCTTGCGAATGAAGAAGGTGGCATTGGTCTTTGTTTGCCCCTTGGAAAAAGTAAAAAATTTCTTCACCACTGAAGAAAAACGTTGTGGGCGTGGTGCCTTCTGCCAAAAAAAATCCTCAGATTCGGTAAATATTTTAAAGCGGCAACATTTACAGTTTTTGTAAGTTAAACTTATAAATTTTTTTTAGCTGTATACATTTTATATATCGGTGATTTGTTTCTTGTGGTATTTTGTTGAGAATACCATGTTGTTTTTTTTTTAACAATCTTTTTGATTTTCCAGGTCTGTCGTCGACATCCGTGGTTCCCTGCAGGAGTGTTCCGCTTTGTTGTTTTGTATTATTGTTGTTACATTTTGTTTATTAGTTTATTGTTTATATTTATGTTAATAAAAAACATAAAGTTTGAAAATAGTTTATCGTTTATATATTTATTATTATAAAAAATAAAGTTTGAAAAAAAAATTAATAATGTTTTTGGTTGTTCTCTTAACTGCTGTGTGACTCTTTCTTGTTCTTATTACTGTTATTTGATGGAGTCCACCATGGTCTTACATTTTGGTGCACTTATCGCTGGAATACTAGTGATATCTGCAGTTTGTACCAACTTCTGAATAGTGTGTTAGATTTATCTCAACTTTACTTCCGTTAAAGTGCTGATAATGAAATGGAGAGTAGCCATTCCCGTGCAAAAAGACATGAGGTGCACCTTTGCGATTTATTCTAAATACTAAAATCCTGTATTGTATTGCACTGAGGTATTGGCTGCACTTACAGTGTACACACAAAATCTATTAAGAAATCTCATTGTATTTATATTGATTGGGAATAGTGCGTCAGGTGCTGGATCTTGATGAGATACACTGCTCAGTTTGTATATTGTTGTGCACACGAAAAAAAACTCATCACAACTTTCACACCAATTGCAATGCGAAACAAATTCCGGCGATAAGACACGTTAGCACCAGGGATTTTACACCTGCTTTCTGCTGGTGTTAAGCAGGACAACTACCTGAACCATGAAAGGGAACACAGCCAAGAACCACACCAGAACACCCACAGGTGCCATAGAGTCAATGAGCATGATACAGGGATACCCATGAGGGCCAGAAGACTCATCTCAACAACTCCAGGACCGCCAATGCCCCCCAAACCCACATCTTAGTAAGTGTGTCCCTGTGGTCATTGTCTTAGCATGATAGGCACGAGCCCTGCAACATCATAGTGTGCTGTCACCTCAGCGTTGGCAGTGAGCCTGGATGTGTAGCTACGTACGCATCCTCCTACATGCACAACTGGCGTGTGCTGGTCTGGGGCTCACAGGTCAGTGCAGGGGTGTGCCTATCCGGCAAGGGGAACGGGGTGTCTCGGACATGTCCGTGTACAGGAAGTGCGGTAAATGTGTCTCTGTGTTCTGGTGTGGCCTGTTACAAGAGCCGCAGCAGTCGATGTTGTAAAGTGGCATGCACCACCTCCAAACGGCACTGTGATGTTGTTGTTGGATTGCAGCAGGACATGCGCAAATAGGCATTACAATGGCGTGCCGTACGAGTGCACGAGATACAACAGCTCACCGTACAAAAGTGTGGGGGCTCGTGGGAGGGAGGAGCAGCCGTTTGGCAACATAACACACAGTGAACACGACCATGTGCCACATGCTGGGCATCTCATCCATGATGACCACGGTCGCAGACATCCCACAACACCAACGACTGGCCTTTGTACACATCCTGTATGAATGCAGCGTGGTTTTCACTTCTATGCTCGTTCAGTGGTGTGATGTTGGCAGGTTGTGTGACTTGAGCTCCTTGTTGGTGTGTTTCATTTTGGCCATTGTTAGTCTATATGTGTGTTGTACTTAATTGTGCATGTGTGCCATTCTGCCCATCTCCCCCCTCCCCCCACTCCCTGCTTCTTCCTCTTCCTAGTGCTGTTGTGTCTATAATTTTGTTGCTGCACACAGAAATACATGTAAAGAATAAATTAGAATAGTTCCTTGATTCTTTTAGGTTTCAAAACTTCTCTATTGGTTTCTTTTTAATTTTCCATGTGAACCGTTTTTTAAAATATTCAACAACACATAGAAGTCAGAAGTGCAACGTATTCTATCAACACACTTTCTAGAACATTCTACGATACGTGCAGGTTAAAAGTTCATCAATTTTTTTAAACTGTATGATATTTTTTGTAACATTTTCTTGAACATTTAACGACACATGCAGGTTAAAAGTTGACAATTGTTTTCAGTTCGAATAGTGCCTTCCAAATGCAAGTAGCAGGTGTGGTTGAGCTGAGCAAATTTTATCCTATGATATGTACTCCACGTTGAAACTGCTTTTTCTTAACCAATCACAAAGATGCTTTTCCACAAAACTAATGTGCACCCTACTTTTAAAAAAGAATGCTTTTCATGATATCTTCAGAGATAAGTTATAGAGAGGAATTAGCATTTAAAAAACCTTTGAAATTCACTGAAAAAAACATAGGTTTCATGCACGTTATAGTTAGGAATTGGCATTTAAAAAACCTTTGAAATTCACTGAAAAAACCAAAGGTTTCAGGGGCGTTATAGTTAGGAATTGGCATTTAAAAAACCTTAGAAATTCAATGAAAAAAACATAGGTTTCAGGGGTGTTACAGTTAGCTGGACATTTCCCTCGTACAAAACCCTAGAAATTCCCCTGTTATAGTTAGTTCAGCTAACTATAACTCGCACCCCCGCAATGCACTGCTGATGACGTCACATATTACATCACTCATGACATGGTCAGTGACATCACTGATGACATCACTGATGACATCTCAAATGACATCACTGATGACATCACTGATGACGTCATCCATGTGATAAATTAGTGCATCTTCTCACACCCTAATATAACCTTTGATACACCGACTCAAAATTTCAGACGGCCATTTTGACAACCATAGATACTCCAATACCAATAACTACTCACCCACTCATTGACTTTTAGGTCTACATACATCTCCACTCACTCACCTGTACAGTCACTCATACTTACAGTCACTCTGTGCATTTATACACCTATATCGACACTCACACTCCGCCAATCATCCATTGAGGTACTGATACATCTAGTCAGTCATGCAAACAATTAATCACAGTAAAATGTACTCACCTATACAGTTAAAAACACTCAAGTTCACTTACTCATAAAAATACTAACAAATTCTGTGTCTTCCTGCAGAAAAACAAACAGCACAGATATCCTTGCACTATGGTGCATACAGCCACTCCCAAAATCACACACTCTCACATATAGATAGTTATATACTCTTACACACATATACACTGCGTTTCACATATGTAGTTACTGACACATGTACAACTGAGATATACATTCAATCACTAACACACCCATACATACACTCACCCAAGCATACAGTCCATCACAGATGCACTCTTAAAAACATGCACCCACTGAATCACCCACTCACACATCTAGTCACAGAGTCACACACACCGTACCCACACAAACACTCAGGCACCCATACAGATACTCAGACAACCAATCAATAACCCATATAGACACTCATACAGCTATTCACAAAACCATGCAGCCACTTATACACCAACACACAGACGCATACAGACATTCACACAGGTTAGTCACTAGTCTGCAGTAAGATACATTTAATGACTCACTTATAGACTCAGTTACGCACCTAGAAAATCATCCATTCACACACTTGTACACCCACTTATTTTTCAACAGGCCTTTCCCTATATATATTAAACATAATAAATAAAACTGTTCAGAAACACATACTCAATGGATGACGTCATCAGTGATGTCGTCAGTGATGTCATTTGAGATGTCATCAGTGATGTCACTGATCATGTCATGAGTGATGTAATATGTGACGTCATCAGCAGTGCATTGCGGGGGCGCGAGTTATAGTTAGCTGAACTAACTATAACAGGGGAATTTCTAGGGTTTTGTACGAGGGAAATGTCCAGCTAACTATAACACCCCTGAAACCTATGGTTTTTTCAGTGATATATATATATTTTTTTTTTTCAGTGATATATATATATATATCACTGAAAAAACCATAGGTTTCAGGGGTGTTATAGTATATATATATATATTTATTTAATCCGGAGATGTTAATAGATATGATGCACATATGTCTCACACATAACTTTTTCACATTTGATAACAAGATTGACAGACAGACCCTCGGTACAGCGATGGGGACCTGCTTTGCTCCAATCTTTGCAGGCCTCTATTTGGGGTACTGGGAGGAGCAAGTTAGAACTCTTTACCGAGAAGGTTGTTATGTGGGTCAGGTACATAGATGATATTTTTTTTATCTGGAATGGAAATGAGAATGAGGCCAACCTGCTAGTGAATACACTTAACGACAACATTCTAAATCTTAAGTTCACAAGCCAATTTGCTAGGAACAAAATTGATTTTCTGGATCTGTTGCTAATTGTTAATAATGACAAGTTGGACAGCTATTTGTTCCGCAAAGAGACAGCGGGTAATAGTTGAGGTGTTCAAGATATTACGATATGATTAGAGCAGTATATCTAATGATAGTTTACCGCGTTATGGTAAGCTAAACGGCTCGAGATCCCTGATTATGTTTAGTACGACAAAAAGGGCCGAGAAACCGAACCGCCTCCATCTTGGATTACGTCTCTCTCTCTCTCTCTCTCTCTCTCTCACTTGGGAGTCACGTGGTCTTTTCCGCACACCCTCTGCTTCCCCCTTTCCTTGCATTTAATTAGGAGACAGGCTGAGTTGCTGAGAAGCAAGGTCACATCTGCTAAAAGGGAGTATCAGGCAAATTCCTCTAGGCCTGGGACGAAAAGGGAGTTACCCTTTCGACCTTCTCTGTAAAGATAGAAACCCTTTGTATGTACAACCGAAACTAGAAATGGGCATGAGCTCATTAGGGGCGCCAGGACTAACTGGTATTTTTCCACATATATGGTTTTGGATGCTGTACTAATAATGTATAAAAGTGTGTTACTGTCAAGGAGCCAGCAGTCTTCCTCGGCGCACCTGATGGGTGAGGATCGACGAGGCTCCTCTATATAGAGTTCTGTGATGACTAATAAACGTTTGAACCTTCCACGTTGCCAACTGCTCCTTCTTACCTAACATTGCGGGCTAATGGTAAGTGTGGCCCTTGGAATAATTATTTTGGACACAACAGTTGGCGACCACGAAGGGACCCCGTGAAAGGGTCTTCCCCCCCGTATTCGGGTGGTGGGGTTGGGGGCGTCCTGACCGGTTGGCGGGAGAGGAGCCTGAGGATTTCTCCCACCCTGCACGACTTTTCGGTACGTCCCCTGCTGCTAGTTACCCTTCACCGGGGTCCTACGGGCTTAACCCAGAAACTGGATCGATTTGGTCGGGAGGAGTTGGCAGCGGAGAACGAACATTCGTATCAGGGTGCACCCGGTGAGTATTGATTTGATTTTGACGCACGCGTTGTAAACGGTGCATTATTGGTTAAGGCACGCGTTGAAGACGGTGTGCTATTTGATTGATTTGAGAGCATTCGTTGAGAACGATGTGTTTTTGATTTCGAACACGGATTGCATTTGTTTGAAGCTCGCGCTGGACAGCGGTGCATTGATTTGAGGACACGCACCGGAGGGTGGTGTCTTGCTTGATTGAGGTTAGCATTACCGTGGTTTTGACTTGAAGTACGTACAGGTTGCATTTGATTTGAGTAAAACGGCGCGCCGAAAGATTAGAAACGGATTGCACGTGGAAGGACCCGCGACCTAGACTGGGTAGCCACAAGGCATACTCCTGACGGGGCAAGTCCTCGTTGGGGGCTGGTCTTAGTGGTGAGCCAGGAGGGTGGCCGGTATCCGTGTAGTCTGGTGTTTGGACTGTGAACCAGAGTCGACGGGCTTGGTTCTCTGATACTGATTGTACGTTGTGTATGATTCGTGTTGATTGTTGTTCGTGTATACATGTCTGAAAACTAACCAAAATGTCCTGTTTTAGTAAATTGAATTGTTTTGGCTGCTGCTGTCGAACAAGTGACTCTAGACTAGCGGAGAGCCAACCCGCCCCGCCGGAGGGCAGTCCTAGCCACTTTATGTACGTCAAACAAGGGATCTCTCCGTTGTTGTTTTGCACTCTGTGGCATAAGTATACCAAGGGCAATGAGGAGTTACGCTGGCCCAAAACAGGCTCATTTGATGAAAAGAAAATTGCGTTCCTACAGGAACAGCTGTTTTCTAGGCGAAGTAGGCAGGCCATGTTTGACGCCCTCATTGCATGGCAGAAGGAGGCCAAACAACGGCGAATAAGGGAAGAGAAAGTAGCCAGAGCCAAGGCAGGACAGAATGTTACACAGAAAGCTATGGCCTATGACCGAGACAGAGTAGAAAAGGGATTGGATTGCATGAATCGTGAATTTCGACTGAAGGTGGATAAGAGCTATGTGACCCGCCCGAATGCAGAAGATGAGATAGAGGATTTACTGGACACCAGATATGTCCCAGGGGGCCTCGGCTTCGGCTCCCCCGGCCACCACTACCCCTCCCTCCCTGCCGAACCTCTCTCGGCTACCGACATCTGTGTCTGAAGTTATGGCCATACTGCCTAATTTATTGACGGCAGCTGCAGCCGGGACCCCTCAGCTGTCGCTGGGGTCAATACCTTCCCCTTCTGTTCTGCCCTCCTCCTCCGCCAGCACCACGCCGGTAACAGCTGCAACTACTCCGTTACGTCCGCCAGTCTCACTGAGGGTAGGAAGTTGTTCACTCGTTCGGCCTTGGGAACGGAAGAAAGGGAAACTATAGCTACACAAGCATCCCAGTGGATGCGACATCCCATTTATACGCTTGCTGATATTTGGAGTACTATGAGAGACTATGAACCGGTGATGCAACAGCATGCTCTGGAGCATATGGCCAACCGTCTTATTTCTGTGTGGGAACAGGTACATCAGGAAGGGAAGGCTCCGGCCATACTATATGATATTCTTGATCAGGTCCATAAATCTCAGTTGACACCGGAGGAAGTGTATGGGAAGGTACAGACTTTGGTCTCTTATAGAGCTCGTTTGCAGTCTACCACTCCCGCCGGATTCTCCCAGTTCCCTATGCGGGAAGTGCACCCTATCTTTCATCCAGAAGTTGCCGCAGTAGTAGATGCCCACGGCGTCATTACCCGTCCCGGGGTGGACGCCCGGTTCCAGGAACAATGGGTCTATACCCCCTGGAAGCGGAGTGAGGTACTATCCCTAAAAAGCCAGTTGCCAGATCCTAGAAAGAACCCCACCGCATATTACAAGGAACTGACCGAGGCCGCCTCGTCAGCGGTAATGACGTTGGCAGATATTGAATTAGTCTTTGCCTTATTAGTACCAGTGGACATTTGGCGCCAGGTACATGACCAGGACCATGTTACGGAATTTGGTGGGACATGGGACCAACTGAGAAACTGGGATAGAGATCGTAAACCAGGGAACAAGCCCCGGCCTGAGATACTGGCCTTACCTGAGAGAATAATAATTTATATGCATTCACTGATCCCACCCAGGAAAGTAGATTGGGACAAGCTGACGGCCTGTAAGCAAAAGAAGGACGAGAGTGTCTCTGATTTTTTCACAAGGTTTGAGGGAGTGTTCATTGATTTTAGCGGACAGGACTTGGCAACGGAGGGGGGTGTGCGTTTATTTGTTAATAGATTTGTGACCAATTTGCTACCGGAGGTATCGGCTCGGTTACAGGCAGCTGAGAGTACCTGGACGACCACCACGCCCTCCACGATACTGAGCATGGCTCAGTATTATGAGCATCGGGAAAATGAGAGCAAAGATAAGACAGAAAGAAAGTCGAAAGAATTGAAAACGCGAGTGTTACTACAGCAAGTGGAGAGAGGTAGAGGAAGAGGACGAGGGTTGCAGAATTTCGCTCCAAGAGGGGCGGGACCGACGCAAACAGTTGGGCGAACAGATTTGGGCATAAATCAATGTGCTTTCTGTAAAGAGGAGGGTATTGGAGAGCGCAGTGTCCGTTACTATATGAACAGAATACGGCTTCAAGGGGTCGCGGACGGGGAAGGATGAGTGGGCATCGTGGTGGACACACGAGACAAGAACAGACAGCCCGAGGTGAGAACAGTCAGAATTATTTCGACCAAAACCAGGGTAAACAGTACTACCATGATGGACGTGTAACGGACGAAGACGCCGGGTATACTCAAGCATAGGACAGCCAAGGGCAGAGTAAGGGGCATGTGTCAATCCCGATAGATCAAGCTGGACCTTATGTCCATGCACGATTGTTGGATGCATCAGGTAAGTTTTTGGTTGACACAGGGGCTATGAACAGTTCTGTTTCACGTGCCCTGGTCCCGGGGGCCGCTCTGTCTGGCCAGACTAATGTGTCCGTGGGGTTCTCTGGAACTCCGGTGGTGAGCCCCATTTCTAAGCCACTTTCCCTTACTCTGGGACCGGTTACGATAGAATCGCCTTTCCTCCTCACCTCCCAGTGTGGGGAAAACCTCCTGGGTATGGATATATTGAAAAGATTGCATGCCCACATCTATTGCTCCCCCGATGGAGTTTATCTGACCTTTCGGAATACCTCTATCCCCTCCGTTCAATGTTTTTCGAAAACAGACTCACTACCTCCTGAGCTTGCACAACTCCCGAAGGATCTTTGGGCCCTGGGGGACACTGACGTAGGATTCCTACAAATTCCCCCGGTGTCCATCACCCTGAAACAGAATGCCAAATTGCCGAGGATCCCACAGTATAAAATAGCCCCCGCGGGGGAACGCGCTTTACTGGCCATTATTTCTGACTGGATTAGAACAGGGGTGGTGGAGGAAACGGCTTCTAATGTCTGTAACAGTCCCATTCTTCCGATTCTTAAACGAGCCCCCGTACCCCAATCTCCTGATTATGCTGATACCTACCGATTTGTGATTGATTTACGGGAAATTAACAAAATTGTGGTACCCCAATATCCGGTGGTACCTGACATAAATTCCATTTTGACCATGATTCCTCCCACTGCCACATTTTTCTCGGTGATTGATTTGAAGAATGCCTTCTTTAGCATTCCCATACATCCGGATAGCAGACATTTGTTCGGTTTCTCATTGGGGGGCCGCAGCTTTAGATTCTGTCGCGCCCCCCAGGGGTATACCGAGAGCCCTAGTATCTACAGCCAAGCCCTAAAAAGAGTACTGGATTCTTTACAATTGTCGCCAGGTAATGTCCTATTGCAGTATGTTGACGACCTCCTTGTGGCCTCTGATACAGAACAGGGTTGCCGCGATGCTACGGTTACCCTGCTGCGGCACTTGGCCACTCATGGTAACAAGGTGTCGCTCTCTAAATTTCAATATTGTCGACCGGAGGTGACCTATCTCGGTCATCTCCTGTCGAAGGAGGGAAGACGGTTGACTTCTGAGCGCATCGCAACCATAACTAACATGCCTGTTCCTCGCACGCAACGTGATGTCCGCGCTTTGCTTGGTATAACCTCCTACTGTCGCCAATGGATTGCTAACTATTCTCTCTTGACTAAACCTTTCTTGTATCTAACTACGAAGGATGTGCATGAACCCTTACCTTGGACTGATGAATGCCAGACTGCTTTTTCTGCTCTGAAAACTGCTCTTTGCTCTGCTCCTGTGCTTGGCACCCCTGACTACCGGAAGCCTTTTGTGCTCTATGTGCATGAGGTGGACGGTTGCTCTCTTTCAGTGTTGACACAGGACTTTGGTGGTAAGCAAAGGCCTTGTGCATATTTCTCGGCGGTTTTGGATAATGTCGCCAGAGCACTTCCCAGTTGTCTGAGGGCTGCAGCGGCAGTGGCCATAGCAATCAGATCGGAAGGGCTAGTCCTGAATATGGATCTGACAGTGATGGTGCCTCATGCTGTGGACGTATTATTAAACAGGACACAGACGCAGCACTTAACTAGTGTGCGTCTTACGGGGTACGAATTGACCCTGTTTGCACCTCATATAACGATCAAACGATGCGTTAACTTGAACCCTGCCACTGTCACTAATGCTCCACAAGACTTACCTCTGCTTGTGCAGCGATTCCACAGAGACGACAGGAGCGCCCGTCCCCGCACCCACCTGACCCTCGTGGACCGTAGAACCCAGCAGGGATGAGATGGACGCAGGGAAAGGAGCCTGAATGAAAGCGGTGGGTAGGGGTGCAGGGTATCTCGGAAAGACCTGCGAAAGAGGAAGACTACGGTCAGTGAAGAACCCACAACCACAATGGAAGCACACACAGAGCTATGTCCTGTCCCAGACTCAAGGAACTCACCCTACTGCGGGAACGCCGGTCGCTACACGGCCGTCGAGTAGGTGAAAGGCCAAGGACAGGCTCTACAGTAAAGCAAAAGTCGGTGCTCTCACACCGTGGTCAGTGGAATTCAAGCTGGTTTCCCAATAACAACCCTGGAAGCGGTAATTAGAGTTTAACCCCTGCTTCCGAGTAGAGAAAACAAACTGCAAGTCGCAACAGCGAAAATGTCAAAGGAACTCCTCAATAGTATTTCAGCACATACTAATGGGCAAAATCATCAAAGGCAAAATCAGCAATGGAGAACAGAAATGGCGCTAAGCGCGTTTAGGCAAAAACAGACTGTGGCAAAATCATCCAGGCAAAATCAGCAATGGAAAACAGAAATGGCGCAAAGCGCGTTGTAGGCTAAATGAACTGTGCAAAATCATCAAAAGGCAAATCAGCAACGGCACCCTTCAACAGCCTAGGGGACAAGGGTCTAGGAAAAACCTGAGAAGCCAGGACTGGTTCCGAAGCGTGGACGAAGGTAGACACAGGTTCCACTGGATAGGGACGGCGTTCTTTTCCGTTCGGCTTCAGGACGGTCACTCTCGCTCCTCGCTGCTCGGAACTCCAAAGAATACGAAGCGCTGAGCCGGCGGGAAACGCGGCGTATAAGCGTTTCCCCCGGAAGCGCTTCCGTGACCCTAGTGCTCCTGTGGATGACTAGACCGGTACTCGACTTCCGCCCGGAAGTGAGTATTTCGGGTCGTCTCTGTGTGTGCGTCTTCGTGGCGGGGGACGGCAAGCGCCGTAACATGACAGAACCCCCCCTCAAAAACAAGTCCCCCCCCCCAGGGGCTCAAAAAGGGACAGCAGGGCGAGGGCTGCAGGGGTGACTGAGATGAAAGGCACGGACCAGAACAGGAGCATGGCGAACATGGGACAAAGGCTCCCAAGACCTCTCATCCGGGCCGTACCCCTTCCAATCGACCAGGTAGAACAACTTCCCCTTGGTACGACGAGAACCCAGGATGGCCCGGACTTCGTACTCCACGTGGTCCTCCACCACCACTGGAGACGGAGGAGAGGGAACCCCGCCATCCGGGCGGACCGCTTGCAGAAGAGAGACATGGAAAACGGGGTGGATTCTCATGTGCGGAGGGAGCGTGAGTTTCATAGCCACCGGATTCACCACCTTCTCAATGACAAAGGGACCCACATAACGGGGTAACAGTTTCTTGGGGCCATGCACGTTGAGATGTCTGATAGACAACCACACTTGATCACCCAAGCGGTATTCGGGTTCCTTCTGTCTATGGGCGTCCGCATGCGCCTTGTAGGTGTCCTTTGCCTTGGCCAACCCAAACCGAGCTTGTTGCCAGATAGTACGCAAGGCAGCATGATAGGAATGAACTGACGGCAAGGAGCAGTCCCGGGGTATTTCCCAGGCAGAGGTGCGGGGGTGACGGCCTTGGAGGCAAAAGAAGGGAGACATTCCGATGGCAGAATGCTTACTGTTGTTGTAGGCGTACTCAGCCATCCATAGGACCTCGGACCAGTCATTGTCAACCATAAGCAGCAGGCAACGGAGGTACTGCTCCATGGTGTGGTTAGTTCTTTCCGCTTGACCGTCCGTTTGTGGGTGGTACGCTGTGGACAAGCGTACGTCCATCTTGAGGATTCTGCACACCTCTCTCCAGAAGTGGGACACGAATTGCGATCCCCGGTCTGTTATGACCACCGATGGAATGCCATGAAGGCGGATTACTTCTTGCACAAAGATTCCGGCCAGGGTCACAGCTGTGGGCACCTTCAGCAAAGGCACGAAATGCGCCATTTTGGACAGATGGTCGACGATGGTGAGAATCGTGGTGTGCCCCGTCTTGGTGGTGGGGAGTTCCACCACGAAGTCCATGGAGATGGTGTGCCATGGATACGGTGGTATCGGAATGGGACGCAGAAGGCCCACCGGAGGCACGGAAGCGTTCTTACTCAGGAGACAGATGGTACAGCTCCTCACATGAAGTCCTGTGTCGGCCACCATGGTCGGCCACCAGAATCGTCTCTGCAAGAGCTCTAGTGTCTTATGGAAACCGGGATGGCTGGACAAAACGTGGTCGTGACATAGGCGGACCGCTTCCTGCTGACTGGGCACCCCAGGTAGATACAGCCGGTCTCCATGAAACAGCAATCCGTCCGTGTATGACACGTCCGTGCGTCCATCCGCCAGTCCCTCCAGGTCGACTTGCTCCGTGTCCTTCCGTACTTGAGTTAAGAAGCCCGAAGACGTCACCACCCCCTGGAAGTGTTTCTCGGCAAGGATGGGAACTGGCTCGGTGTTCTCAACTTCGTTGTCCGCTTCTTCCATCCGCGAGAGGGCATCAGCCTTGGCATTTTCTCTTCCTGGCCGAAACGTGATCATGAAATCGTAGTCATTGAAGAAAAGGGTCCATCGGAGTTGTCGGGCGGTGAGAGCGCGTGCTGACCGGAGAAACTGAAGGTTCCTGTGATCCGTATAGATGGTTACGGTGTGTTTGGCGTCTTTCAGGAAGTGGCGCCATTCCTCGAAAGCGGTCTTGATGGCAAGGAGCTCTCTGTCCGACACCGAGTAGTTACGTTCCGCAGGTTGTAGTTTCTTGGAATAGAATGCCACTGGATGCAGTAGTCCAGTGCGGATGCTCCGTTGAGACAGCACGCCCCCGATGGCATCTTTAGAGGCATCCGCCTCCACGACGAAGGGCTGCTTGGTGTCGGGGTGCATCAGAACCGGGGCTATGGTAAAACGTCTCTTCAGTTCTTGGAAGGCGTCATCCGCCTTTTGATCCCAATCGAAGCGCACGCCCTTACGCAACAACCGGGTAATCGGGGCAACCATCTCGGAGAAGCCAGTAATGAATCGGCGGTAGTAATTGGAAAACCCCAGGAACCGTTGTACCCCTTTCACGGACTCCGGGGGGGGCCAGGACAGGATGGCTTCCACCTTCTTGTTGTCCATTTGTATGCCCGCTGGAGTGATGACATGCCCCAGGAACTCGACCGTGGTGACGTGAAAGGCGCTCTTTTCCAGCTTTACATACAGACGATGTCTACCCAGCCGCTGAAGGACGGAACGCACGTGCTGCACGTGCTCTGTGATGGTCTGTGAATAGATCAAGATGTCGTCTATGTAGACGATGCAAAAGACGTCTATGAACTCCCGCAACACCTCGTCGATAAAGTACTGGAACGCTGCGGGAGCGTTACAGAGTCCGAAAGGCATGACCTGGTATTCGAATAACCCGAATTTGGTTCGGAAAGCGGTCTTCCATTTGTCGCCTTTTCGGACTCTGACTAGATGGTACGCACCCCGCAGGTCGAGTTTAGTATACACCGAGGCGTCTTTTACCTGTTCCAGGAGATTGGTTATCAAGGGTAGCGGGTAACGGTTTTTGACGGTGATGTTGTTCATCGCTCGAAAGTCAATGCACGTCCGCAGATCGCCCTCCTTCTTAGCCACGAAAAATAGAGGAGAGGAAACCGGAGACCTGGAATGACGGATAAAGCCGTTGACCAAATACTCGTCCAAGTAGGAGCGTAGGTGGGCGTTTTCTTTCTCCGTGAGAGAATAAATCCTGCTGCAGGGCAACGTGGAACCGGGAATCAGATCTATCCGGCAATCGAACGAGCGATGCGGTGGCAAGGTGTTGGCTCCCTTTTTGTCGAACACGTCGGCGAGGTCCAGGTATTCTTTGGGCACGGCTGCTTGGGAAACCAACCCCATTCCCTGCACGGGCAGCGATCTTGCTTGTATGGAGCGAGTCCCGAGGAGGTGGTCTTGGGTATAACAGGAATCACAACAATGCTCAGAGTCCAAGTGGATGCTTCTGGATACCCAATCAACGCGAGGATTGTGCTTCACCAACCACGGCAACCCCAATATCACCTTGAATTGAGGAGCATCAATGACGTCAAAGCTGATGACTTCGGCGTGGTGATTGATAAAGGACATAGTCATGTTCTCGGTGTGGTGCCGAATAGGGCCGGAAGTTAGGTCTGTTCCATCCACCGCCTTGACCCTCTCGGGATGGGCCTTTGACACTGTAGCTATACCCAAGGCGCGTGAGAATGCGGTGTCTATGAAACAGCCCGTAGCACCGGAGTCCAACATCGCCGTTACTTGCCAGGTTCTGCCCTCCTGGTTTTGCAAGGAAACATCCATTCCTATATGGTGAGTACCGTCGACTACAGCAGGGATCGCGGCATTGCAATACGAAAAACCCAGAGGACGGATCCCCTTATCTACTGGGTTGTCTCGTTTCCCGTCTTCTCCGTTTTGGTGATGGGCAACGCGAACGGCCTCCCGCTCCGGGACTTCGTGGGCTTCACCGGACATTCCCTGACGAAGTGTCCGCTTTTCCCACAGTATAGACATTGATTCTGTTTCCTCCGCCGTTCCCTTTCCTGACTTGACAAAGGACCTCTTATGCCTCCGATTTGCATAGGTTCAGGTGCGTCGCTCTGGGGACCGGGCCCTTCCTGGGTCTTCCGGGTCTCCTTCTCCCCCATAGATAGGAAACGACTGTCACTGCTTCCTCCTTTATCTGACTTTCGTTCTTGCAACCGAAAGTTCATCTTCACCACCAGATCGATGAAGGGACCGATTTCCTCGGGTGGGTCAGGGAACTGCGAAATGAGATCCTTTAGTTCGTCCCGCAAACCTCGATAAAAGACTGACACCTTCTTGTCCTCGGGCCACTGGGACTCAATCACTAGCCTACTGAAAGTGGTGATGTAGTGCAGGAGGTCCTGGTTGCCTTGCTTGAGGCTGAGCAACGCGTTATCAGCGGCTTGCACAAAGGTGTGCCGCGCGAACATACGTCGCATAGCTTCCTTAAAGGTCGGCAGGTGGTGCAGCATGGGGTCGTCGTGTTCAACCAATGCTATTGACCACTGAGCGGCGTCTCCGCCCATGTACGACAGGATGTAGGCAACTTTGGATGCATCATCAGGAAAGGCAGTGTTCCTGGCCATAAAATGCAAGTGGCATTGATGGATAAAGATGCCATACTTGGTACTGTCGCCATAGAACCGTTCCGGTGGTGCCAGTTGTACGGGATGAGGAGCGATGACTTGGACTGCAGGAGTCGGGTTGCTGGCGGCAGATGACCCCCCGAACGTAAATGTTGGCTGTCGTAATATTCCTTCCTGTATGCTCCGGTGGCTCGGGGCGGACCCCCAAGGGTTAGTGACCCCCGATGACATTTGGCCCTGTAGAGTAGTCATGTCGTGACGTAAGCTGAGGTTTTCTGCCTGTATTGCGGTTAGCATGGAGGCAATGTCTTGCAAGGTGACCTCTGGGTCGCCCATGTCGTCTGGGCAGAATAGTAAACGTGGGCTTCGTTTTCAGTCACTAATGCTCCACAAGACTTACCTCTGCTTGTGCAGCGATTCCACAGAGACGACAGGAGCGCCCGTCCCCGCACCCACCTGACCCTCGTGGACCGTAGAACCCAGCAGGGATGAGATGGACGCAGGGAAAGGAGCCTGAATGAAAGCGGTGGGTAGGGGTGCAGGGTATCTCGGAAAGACCTGCGAAAGAGGAAGACTACGGTCAGTGAAGAACCCACAACCACAATGGAAGCACACACAGAGCTATGTCCTGTCCCAGACTCAAGGAACTCACCCTACTGCGGGAACGCCGGTCGCTACACGGCCGTCGAGTAGGTGAAAGGCCAAGGACAGGCTCTACAGTAAAGCAAAAGTCGGTGCTCTCACACCGTGGTCAGTGGAATTCAAGCTGGTTTCCCAATAACAACCCTGGAAGCGGTAATTAGAGTTTAACCCCTGCTTCCGAGTAGAGAAAACAAACTGCAAGTCGCAACAGCGAAAATGTCAAAGGAACTCCTCAATAGTATTTCAGCACATACTAATGGGCAAAATCATCAAAGGCAAAATCAGCAATGGAGAACAGAAATGGCGCTAAGCGCGTTTAGGCAAAAACAGACTGTGGCAAAATCATCCAGGCAAAATCAGCAATGGAAAACAGAAATGGCGCAAAGCGCGTTGTAGGCTAAATGAACTGTGCAAAATCATCAAAAGGCAAATCAGCAACGGCACCCTTCAACAGCCTAGGGGACAAGGGTCTAGGAAAAACCTGAGAAGCCAGGACTGGTTCCGAAGCGTGGACGAAGGTAGACACAGGTTCCACTGGATAGGGACGGCGTTCTTTTCCGTTCGGCTTCAGGACGGTCACTCTCGCTCCTCGCTGCTCGGAACTCCAAAGAATACGAAGCGCTGAGCCGGCGGGAAACGCGGCGTATAAGCGTTTCCCCCGGAAGCGCTTCCGTGACCCTAGTGCTCCTGTGGATGACTAGACCGGTACTCGACTTCCGCCCGGAAGTGAGTATTTCGGGTCGTCTCTGTGTGTGCGTCTTCGTGGCGGGGGACGGCAAGCGCCGTAACATGACAGCCACACTGTTGCCCCTCCCTTCAGGGGATGGTGGACAAGACATACATGATTGTATTTTTCGAACTGAAGAAGAAACAAAGGGCCGGATAGATCTAATTGACACCCCACTTTCTGATGCCCAAGGAGAATTGTATGTTGATGGGTCCTGCTTCAGATTACCGGATGGTACGACAGCTGCGGCCTATGCGATCACTACCCTGCAAACGGTAGTCGAGGCAGCCAAGATACCATATCGGTCGGCCCAGGCGGCCGAATTGGTTGCATTATTCAGGGCCTGCGAGTTGGGGAAAGGCTTGAAGCTAAATGTCTACACCGATAGCCAATATGCGTTCGGTGTAGCACATAGCTTCGGGAGGTTATGGGCAGAAAGAGGATTCTTGACATCTCATGGCGAAAAGATAAAGAATGGGCCATTAGTTGACCGATTGCTGGCTACATTAACGTTGCCTAAAACTCTGGCCATAGTGAAATGTAGCGCACACAAGGTTGTAGTGGATGATGTGGGGAGGGGAAATTCCTTTGCGGATAGGATCGCCAAGGAAACAGCCCAGTCTGACACCACTTCTATGTTTGTAGTGACAAAAATGATAGAGGCAGGGGTTTTTAACAACACCCTAGATAGTGTGAAAGAGCTACAAGCGGAGGTGACCCCGGAAGAGCTGACATATGGCAAGAGCAGGTGGGGAGGCTTGATGAGAATGGATGTTGGACTGACTTGTCAGAGAGGTGTAGATGGTTACTGCCAAACGCATTTGTAAATGCAGTAGTAGCTATGGCACACGGACCTTCACATGTAGGGGTCCAGGGCATCTGTGCCACATTGGATCCTGTCTGGTACAATGTTAATATTCATAAGACAGCTAGGAACCTGGTTCAGCATTGCATGATCTGTCTCCAGCATAATCCTGGGGTTAGCATTCCCGTCTTGACGGGTAGTTTTGCGCCGCCCGCCCTGCCTTTTGAAGTACTTCAAATGGATTACATACAGCTAGAACGAGTTAACAATCTGAAATACGTGCTGGTGGTGATCTGTACTTTTAGTAAATGGGTGGAGGCGTATCCCACAAAGGAAAATACTGCCCTGGCAACCGCGAAAGCTCTGGTAAAGGAGTTTTTCCCTCGATATGGGTTGCCACGGGTGATTTGGAGTGACAACGGGACACATTTTAATGCTGACTTAGTTAAGCATGTATGCAAGGGTCTGTCCATTCAGCAGAAGTTTCACGCAGCCCGACATCCTCAATCAGCAGGCCTAGTTGAGAAATATAATGGGATTCTGAAATTGAAACTGGCTAAACTTCAGGACACGACAGGATTAAAATGGCCTGATCTCCTGCCCCTGGCCCTGTTGTCCGTAAGAACTACTCCCCATTCCCGGAGCGGTATCTCCCCTTATGAGGTAATCTTTGGCAGACCTGCCAACGTGTGGGGAGTACCTCGGCCCAAATCCTTCAGGGACATAGACCATCCTATGCTGACTGATTACTTGTATGCTTTGACTAAAGATCTCCATTCCATTCATCAACAGATATCTGCCGTACTGCAGCCCCTGCCGGAGGGACCTGGACACAGCGTGGAACCTGGACAGTGGGTCTTGGTTCGGAACTATCAACGAAAATCGAGTTTGGATCCGCGTTGGTCCCGACCGTACCAGGTGCTCCTGGCAACGCGAACGGCGGTGAAAGTTGAGGGTAAGCAGCGCTGGATCCATATCTCCCATCTTAAGCGAGTTCCTCTCCCATTGCCAAGGGAGCAGCTTGACCAGGAGGAAGGCCTGTCAAACCAGGACGAGCCCAGCACTAGGAAACGACTTTCCCTGGACACCCGCAGAGAAGTTGACGGGCGAGGGGAGAGTGCTGTGAGCCTGCAAGACCCTTTTTGTGACCACTCAATTGCTCCGAGTGAGGCGCCTGGTCAGGAGCCCAGCTCCCCGTCTGATCCCATTGTGCCTGCTTTGTTTGGGAGTCCTGACACCACTGGTCAGGATCGATATCACCTGCGGCCCCGGAAAATAGGGAATCCTAGGTCTAGCCCTGGCAAGTGAAGTTGGAAGCCTCGGCAAACACCTGAGGATTGGTAAAACACTGGACTGAACTCGTTGAGAGCATGGAACTTTCAGTAAAGCTCTGTTCAGAACGAAGGTAGAGACATTGACTGGACTGGTGGGGGCCCAGGTGGAGTTTCCTTTCAACAAGGGTTGTGTCAAGTGCGACCCCAACGCGAGAAGTTTTTTCTGTTTTTTTCTTTTTCTGATCAATAGGAGTCTGCCTGTGAGGCTCTATACGGACACAGGAAAGAAGCACCCTCCGGCAGGTCGGACTGCTCGTAGCCTTTTTGTCCCGAGATTATATTGGACTTTTAGTGAGAAAAATGTACCCTTTTGCTCGTTTTGTCCCTGAAGAAGGGCGGCCCATAGTACCCCGTACCATTCCCCCACATTTGCCAATGTTCTCCTCATGGAGTTTGCGTGTTAAAATTGTTTTCATTTCTATATTGATTGTATCCTTTGTGCTATGCTTAGGTCTGTTTATATATCTAGAGGTTCGCCATCCTGTGCACGCCTTGATAGTGTCTACCCCTGCTCCTAAGGAACATCATTTCCAGACTTTTGCCCCCATAAGGAGAGACACCGACAGACATATGTACATAATGCTTTTATTGAGATGCTACACCAGACTCATAGTTCCACAAATGTTACTGATTGTTGGGTCTGTGGCCTTCTCCCGTCAGTGATGCATAAGCAAGATTTGTTCATATCAATGCCCCTGTCTTATTTAGGTAGTTGCGAAGCCTGGTTTAAAATGTTATCCATGCTATATGAACATTACGCTATAGATGAACGTCGATTCTCAGAGAAGGATTACGCCTTGATTTTAGCCTCTATAGAGACACACCAAGGTTTTACTCCTAATGCTGAGGGGACGGATGGTACCCTTGATCCTACAGCCTGTATGAACGTATACACTGATCATGAGAATGATACCTGGTTGAGGGATGAAGTGTTGGATTTCATGACCTTTAATTTTACTGAGTATTTCAAGTATTTCCAGGAGCGAAATGTTTCAGATGAGAAAATAATTCCGGTCCCGGTATTGAATATGTCCTCTTCTTTCTGTGTGCAGGGTACCGGACATCTATCCGTAGGTTATAGTAGATGTAATTACACTTATAAACTACAGACTTTCAGTAGTCCCCCAACACTCACCCCTCCCAATGTTTATTTCGTGTGCGGTGAAAATGCATACACTTGGCTACCCAGGGGATGGGCGGGCCGATGTTACTTATCTTTTCTTTACCCACCGGTCTATATAGCTCCTTCCGATTATCACAAATCCCATTCCTTAAATCGGCGGAGCCTAAAAGCTGAAGCCGCCAGTAATGATGCCACTGACCAGACTGATACTCCAGCCCAACACTTCGTTGATATCATAAAAGGGGCATTGCCCATATGGGGACCCATCCTCAACAGTAAAGAAGTTAGGAGGCTATCTAGAGTAGTGGAAGGGGTGGTCAATACTACTGCAGGAATATTAACCAATATCACAGTGGAGCTCCAGGCGACCCGGCTTGTGACCCTCCAAAATCGTCTTGTTTTGGATGTTATCCTAGCTGATCGCGGAGGAGCTTGTAGAGTCATCGGCAGCTCCTGTTGTGTATATATACCTGACTCCGCCCCTTCTGTCCATTTAGCCATTCAGAAACTACATCGGTTAGCTTCAGAAATTCACACCGAGACTGGTACTTGGTCCTTGTCTGGGTGGTTTTGGGATTTGGTGACAACATGGGGATGGAAGTTATTTATGGTTCTTTTAGGAATAGTGGGGTTCATTTTCACCTGCTGTCTTTGTCTACAGTGCGGGCCTGCTTGCTGTGCATACTGTGCCGCTCAGGTTCGCCGATCCATCCCTAAGCTTGAGCCCGTCCAAACTAGAATAGATACCCAGCGGGCTCAGAAGGAGACGCACGATCTAATGCAGATTGATGAGGGTATTTTCGAAGACTGACCCCGTTATTAGCTATGCTGCGCTAAAAGGGCCGTTCTGAGGTGTTCAAGATATTACGATATGATTAGCGCAGTATATCTAATGATAGTTTACCGCGTTATGGTAAGCTAAACGGCTCGAGATCCCCGATTATGTTTAGTACGACAAAAAGGGCCGAGAAACCGAACCGCCTCCATCTTGGATTACGTCTCTCTCTCTCTCTCTCTCTCACTTGGGAGTCATGTGGTCTTTTCCGCACACCCTCTGCTTTCCCCTTTACTTGCATTTAATTAGGAGACAGGCTGAGTTGCTGAGAAGCAAGGTCACATCTGCTAAAAGGGAGTATCAGGCAAATTCCTCTAGGCCTGGGACGAAAAGGGAGTTACCCTTTCGACCTTCTCTGTAAAGATAGATACCCTTTGTATGTACAACCGAAAATAGAAATGAGCATGAGCTCATTAGGGGCGCCAGGACTAACTGATATTTTTCCACATATATGGTTTTGTATGCTGTACTGATAATGTATAAAAGTGTGTTACTGTCAAGGAGCCAGCAGTCTTCCTCGGCGCACCTGATGGGTGAGGATCGACGAGGCTCCTCTATATAGAGTTCTGTGATGACTAATAAACGTTTGAACCTTCCACGTTGCCAACTGCTCCTTCTTACCTAACATTGCGGGCTAATGGTAAGTGTGGCCCTTGGAATAATTATTTTGGACACAACATAGTCTACTGCATGCCCAAAGCTGTTATCCAGAAAACCAAATTCGAAGTATCCCTTCATGAGAGCTAATCTCAGCGAAACATAATTGTAGCTCGGAAGAGGGTTTTAGAACTGAAGAAATTTGAATGATGAAAAGATTCTTACAGAGAGGATAGACCCGTCCAATGATAAATAAAGCAAGCCGAGAGGTAGAGAAAAGATCCAGAATTGAGTTGCTGACACCAAAAAGGATGTCCAACAATGAGTGAGAACAAAAGATCAGGTTAATCACCACTTTCCACAGTCAGGCTAGACAGGTGAGAAAGGGGCTTAAGAAATTTTGGCAAGTACTCAACACAGATAAAGATCTAGCTGGAAGTATTGAGGAAATCCTGCCAATCACATTCAGAAAAGCTAAATCCCTAAAAGATACCATTTTGCGGAGCCTTCGTTACACCATCAGTTAAGACATCAAGCATACAAGAGTTCAATGTCTGTGGAAGTTGCAAGGCATGCAAATTTAGCAGAAATTGCAAACAATTTACACAAATTACACACCTGACTGTAAACCTTATAAAATTACCAAACATTTATCTTGTAACACAGACCATGTTGTATATGCTCTAAAGTGGCCATGTGAGAAATCATACTTTGGCAGTACAATCCACAAAGCAAAACAATGTATTCTTGAACACCTTCGTGCTATTAAGAACGGGGAAAGACATTACCCAATAGCTAGGCACTTTAAAACACATCATAATCAGAATAACAGTCTTTTGACTTTTTTTGTATTAGACACCATTCTGATACAAGAACGGAGTGGTGATCGAGACCAGGATCTAAGGTGCCTCAAATCGAAATTGATAATCCAATATCAGACACTAGCCCCCACAGGTCATAATGGGGATGAAGAATTGTCAATCCATTTAGGATAAATGTTGAATGGGGATTTATTAGTTTAGTTAGTTTGAACGCATTAAGTTGCTTTTAAAATGTTTTGGTAACATTAGCTGTCATGAGTGTTTTGTTTGTTATGTTTTCTATATATCTTTAACCACACATAATTTTCTTCTTTCACTGTGTTGTATGAAGTAATACATTTTAGTGACCATTAATTTCTCATGTTTTTATGTTTTGTTGCAGACATGGTGTAATGTGAATCGACAAGTGGAAGGCACTGGAGCTATTAATATCTTTTTACCCAAAAGAGGAATTTTGTAGGATTGGTCCCATTGAATGACTGAGCGGGCATGCCCACTGAGGCTGTATGTGACTCAACCGCGTGATGTGGTATCCATTATTTGACTGACTCTGTGCCCACAGGGGCGTATGGGTTTTCACTCAGAATATAGAGATCTGGCTATTTGGTCTGATACATAAGAATATTGACTCAGTACTCATGTAAGTAATATCCCTCTGAGGATGTTTGGAAGATTTTAAGGTGTCCGTATGATCGCTGTACACAGCAGGGCACAGAATACAATTTATATTGTATTATGACTTTATCGGCCAATCCCCTTTCGAATGTGTGCTTGTTGTTATGGTACAGGGAGTAAAGTTGATTCACAACTTTATCAAATACGAAAAACTCCCACACACAATTGTATCTTACACGTTTTCCTAAATTTAAAATTTTAAATTTTTTTTTCACACTTGTCATGCTGGGTAAAATATGTAAATTTACAATGCCTATGTATCGCACCCAAAATGTGAATGAATTTTGAACTGTGTTTTATCGAGAGAAGTAACTCGATGTGAATACTAAAGTCTGTCTGCCATGTTTACTGTGAAGGTCACATGTTTATTTAAATCAAATACGAATGCAACAGAGTTACTCGTGACCAAGTTGTTGCCAAGCCGAAAATAAAATCACTGCTTTTGCAATAATTTGAGTCCATGGCATGCTGTTATTTCACAAAGGAGAGCAGCACTTTGGTATATATATATATATATATATATATATATATATATATATATATATATATATATATATATATATATATATATATATATATGTGTATATTAGTTATTGATTAGTTGGGTGAGTATTTGTATGGGACACTGAGTTTGTGTGAGGTTGGATGTGGTGTGTGTAACTCAATGCATAGATGTGTGGATGGTTGATCGACTAGGTGTATAGGTTTAAGAGTGCATGTGGAAACAGTTGTTTGGGTGACTGAGTGTATTTATTTGTGTGTTGGTGAGAGAATATATGTTTTAGTTGTACATCTTCAACAAAGTAAAAAAATAAAAGGCATTGTATGTGAGTGTTGGTGTATATAAATAAGTATATAAGAGTCAGTGATTGTAAGAGTAACTATATGAATGAGTGTATAATTGTAATGGTGATTTTTTAACATATTAACTATGAGTTACTATGTGTTTGAATAAATGAGGTGTTGTGTGTATAATTGTGTAAGTGAGTAAATGTAAGTGTGATTCATTTTTTTCATGAGTGAGTAGGATGACTGCATAACAGACTAAGATGACTGCTGATGTGTCAATGTCTATATATGTGTATAAGTGCATTTGATAGTGTTCTATTAATTAGTGACGCATGTATAAGTGATTCTGTTGTTGAATGGGTAGTTGTGTGTGTAGACTTAGGAATCAGTGAGTGGGTATGTAGTAACTGGTATTGGTGTGTCAATGGTTTCAAATATGGTACTCTGTATTTTACAGTGAGTGATGAAAGGTTATACTAGTGTATGATGAGGTGTATCAGATTGTCACTTGGATGATGTCATCAGTGATGTCATTTGAGATGTCATCAGTGATGTCATCAGTGATGTCACTGACCATGTCATGAATGATGTAATATGTGACATCATCAGCAGTGCATTGCGGGCGCGCGAGTTATAGTTAGCAGAACTAACTATAATGGAGGAATTTCTATGGTTTTGTACGAGTGTAATGTCCAGCTAACTATAACACCCCGGAAACCTATGGTTTTTTCTGTGCATTTCTAAGGTTTTTTAAATGCTAATTTCTAACTATAACTTGTCTGAAACCTATGGTTTTTTCAGTGAATTTCAAAGCTTTTTTAAATGCTAATTTCTAACTATAACGTCTCTGAAACCTGTTGTTTTTTCAGTGAATTTCAAAGGTTTTTTAAATGCAAATTTTTAAGTGTAATAGTAGTTATACCTATTTTTTTGTACTGATTTCTACAAATTTTTAACTGTTTATTAATAAATATTTTATTCATTAAATAATATTATATATTTTTCTGAAAATTGCACAAAAATTGTTTTTTTTAAATTAAAACTGAAATATTGTTTCATGTTTTTGTTTTATTTTTTATTTTAATATATTTATATTATTTTCTTTTTTAATTTTTTTTCCCAAATTTTTTTCGGAGTCAGGCACCTAAAGTGTACACATCACGGTGGGTGCGCGGATTCCAGCTGCCATTTTAGAAACGTCGTGAAGGATCTGCGTACGGTGTGCGACGGCTGCGTGTTTTTCAGTTACATCATATACATTTAACATTACGTGATGTGCGTGATTGGTATGCGACCAGTCCGCGACTCTTGCTCCCGCGCTTTTGCGACACATGAGCATTATGGTACACGACGCTTGCACGGTGGCAGGTCCCGCGTGACGTCATATACATGCTGGGGCGCGCTGGGAGCGCAACTCCCGCAAAAAAAATGTATGTTCTAAAATTATATGTATGTGTGTTTAATATACATATTAGGGCAAGAGACTGTCTAAGATATTCATAAAAATAATATATTTTTACTTATAATAAACGTATATGATTTTTGAATATATTTTCGCAAAGTCGCGTCGGATGCGTGCTTCATGAGCGCAGAGTGTGCGGATCCCATGTGACCTAAAAAAAAGATTTCATTGGTTCCTAACATTTCCCACTGTAACTGTTGAAGGACCCCACCCATTTTAATCATTCTTGTTGGAGCATCTTTAGAGAGACATCTCTTTTTCTACAAGAACCCTTTATGCTTGTTTTTTTTGGTGTTTTTCAAAAAATATCAAACAAAATGGCGTCTGGACAGCAGCAGCAGCAGGAGGAAGTATCTTTTGAAGAAAAATTCTTGCAGGAGGTACCACGTCCACAGAGGTCGGAATCTGTCGTGTGGAAATTCTTCACATTTCCACCTGGAGAGAAGAAAGAAAATGCGAGAAAGGTGACGTGCAAAATTTGTGACGGAGTCCTGTCAAGATGCAGTGAAAAAAAATACTCTTGTGGCACAAGCATCTCCGGACCACACATCCTCTCAGTCTTGCTCGGGAGGAAATGAGGCGACCTGCTTTGAACCCCTCACCTGCTGTGGCAAGTACATCTGGAGCTTCCTCATAAACATTAGGCCAGAATTCGCCTTTCTCGAGCAACACTGCGTGAAGTGTAAGAAACTTATATGCTTCGGTGAGCAGACGGTGGACGCAGCCATCATTGTTAATTTTTTTGTTTTTTTGTTTTTGGAATGATAAGTAATTCCAAATGTTTCCTGTTTTATTCGTTCTTTTTTTTGTTCATTTTTTGAAAAAAACCCCAAAAAAACCTCCAAAAATACAAAATTATTAAAAAAAAAAAATACAGAAGAAAAAAAAAGTTCTTAGCAGAACTACCTTATCTGGTTAAAGAAAGAACTATAATTGCAAGGTAACGTGTGAAAGTTTGGTTGAATATATGTATACAGCATGATTGACTGAAAGAATGCATTAGTAGTGTATGGTGAATTTATAGGTGAAGATTTATGAGGAAGTACTGCAGCGTGACACTGCAAGCTCTTTAGCTGCACTGCACTGTGGCACTTCTGAAGCAAAGGGATGTGACATATGTACATGTATATGTTGCACCTCTGTGCTTCCCTCTGCACTGCTGCACAAACTGCAGCCATGCGGTGACACAGGCACCCTTGCGCCATGGTGCAAGGATGTCTGTGTCATGTGGAGATTGTTTTTGTGCAGGAAGGGACACCTTCAGTAGAGGCATTTTCCTCTTTCAATGTATGTGGAATGCAGCATGCATTGAAAGCATGCATTGAAAGAGAAAAAAATGAGGAGAAATGAAAACAATTCTCCTCGTTGCGCCTTGTTACACCAACTCTAGGATGGCACAGCATTCACACACATCTCCAGATTTACGATTTCTCATAAATCTGGAGATGTGTCTTGTTCTATGGGTGTTGCGTGGGAACACCCACAGCAACACCCATGGGACGCCCCTTCAACGCCAAGTTCTGTGTATGAAGGGGTCGTATTTACAAGGAGAGGAAAAACCACGCAGGGTGGCTTTTCCTCTCCTTAGCATGATGTACCAGTCCACTCCTCCTGCCCTCCATTGCCCAATTCTATGCCCCATCATTGACCGCCTGCTTAGCCTCTGTGCTTAGCTTGCTGCCCCTATTCTCCTTCCCCCTGCCCTCCGATGTCTTTGTGCATGCCCCTGCTCCATCCTTTTTGCCCACCGTGTTCCATGGACCTGCCCCTCCTATCTACTCTGAGTGTTCTGTTGAGTTGCCACTCCACTCCCACCTGCCTAGTATTGTCAGATGACTATTACCTGTCCCTGCCACCTCCACCCTGCCTGTCACATTCCATGCCCCTATCCCCTTCCTCCTGTCCTCCATGGTCCATTTTACTGCCACACCCTTCTGCCCTCCCTGGTCTGTTGTGCTGCAACTGCTTCTCCTGCTTGCCCCGCGTGGTCTGTTGTGAGGCCCCTTCTTCTGAACTCTCTTGTCTGAGCCCAGATCCGGACCCTCCCTTCCATCCTCCATGGTCCTTTGTGCATGCCCCTGCACCCTCCTTCTTGCCCATCATAGCCATTGTGCTGCCACTAACCCTCCCGCTTGCCATGCATGGTCTTCTGTGCTGCCACGGCCCCTCCCACCTTCCCTATGTGGTCAGCTAGCTGCCCCTGACCCCCTCCCACCTTCCCTCCATGGTCTGTGTGTATGCCATCATAGTCTCACTGTTGCTCTCCATGGTGTGTCTTGCGTCTAATGTCCATCCTGCCTGACCTCCATGGTCATCTTGCTGCTCCTGCCCTGCCCCCTTGTCCCCAGCCCTCTGTTTCCGTGTGCAGACCCCTATTCCCTCCCTCCTGGCTTGTCTGTTCCATTGTAATGCCCCTGATCCGTCCCTCCTGCCCTTTATGGTCTGTTATGCTGCAACTTTCTCTCCTGTCTGTCCATTGTGGTCAGCTAGCTACCATTGCCTCTTTCCCCTCTGTTCTCTGTTGTCCATGTGCATGGTTCTGTCCCCTCCCTATTGCTTTCTATGAATTGTTGTGCTGCACTCCCATCCCGCATGCCCTGTGTGGTGTATTGTGCTGCTGCAAACCCTGATGCCTGCCCTCTAGGGTCAGTTTGGTGCACCTTTCCATGTCCCTCCTGTCCTCTGTTATCCGAGTCCATGCCCCTACCCCAATTCCTCCTGCCTTCCATGATCCAATGTACCATACTTGAGAACATTTTGAACTTGGTAAGAGGGAGATTTTGAAAAAAAACTGGGGTATTGATTTTCCCCTTTGAGTTACATTGAAAAAGAGGAGAATGTAGACAGGAGACAGATCAAATAAAGACCATTTGAGCTTAAAAACATTGGACGTTTCCAGGCTGAATCAGGTCTGTTGGCATGTATGGTTGTACTACCACTGCCTCTTCCTTCTGCCCACAATGGTCTATTATATTGCCACAGCCTCTCTTGCCAGTCCTGTATTGTTGGTTTGTTGCCCCTGCCCCCCTTTCCACTGCCCTCCATAGTCTGTTGTGCTGCCACTGCCCTTCCTGCCTGCCCAGTGTGGTCAAATTGTTGCCTCTGCACCCTCCTACCTGCCTTCAATTTTCAGAGTCCGTGCCCCTGGCCTCTGCCTCTCAACAGTCTCCTAATGAACAACTAGATTGCTAACATTCTATATTATATACGTATATTTACGTCATCTTGATGTAATCAAAACTGTAATACCTAGAGCATTTCCTTTAGAAATGACATATATGAGAGGGTCTTATTTGCATCAAAATAATGGTTAGTGCTCTAAAAAACTAAAATGAGGACATATTTTCTGAGTTTTCTTTTTTTTTTTTTTTTTGAAACCGTTTATTGCAATCTCAAGAATATACAGGTATGGGCCTACAACCTTCCGGCCGGCCGCTAGAATGACAGGAGCATATGACATACATACAAAAACACTTGGCGTTGCAGAGGAGCAAAATCAGGAGGTATCAGCGTCGTGGGCCACATCACTCTGACCCCACAATACGGTTTCATTTTAAACAAACAACACAAAAAAACCACACCCGCAAGGCAACCTGCAATCGACAGTAACAGCACGTGCTCCCCGAATGGGGAACCCCAGCCATCCACAGGAGTCTAAAGATGGGAAGGGGAACAAATCGAGGACTGGGGGAATTCCGTGCTCGGGGCTAGGAAAGGAGTCAACTAAGGGGACGGGGCTGGTGAGGCCGCAGGCAGCAATGGTGGCGCGCAGATACCCCCGCGGTAGGCGTTCCAGGGGCCCCATACCTTCACCCATGCCCCAGGCTTACCCCTCGCCACATACACCACCTTTTCTCGGAACATGCACCAATCCATGTGTTCTTTCCAGGCCGACACCGCCGGGGGCCTCTGGGATCCCCACAGTTGAGCAATGTCACGCTTAGCTATCATATATCCCAGAGTCACCCATCGCGTCTGCGGAACCGAGTAGTCAGTTGGTTCCCACACATTCAGCAGGCATCTCCTCGCTTCAGGCAGCAGCGCGACATGCGTAACCACTCGCAGGACCTCATGCACACCACGCCAGAATCGCTCCACCTTCGGGCATTCCCACAAAATATGCAAAAAAGTCGCCAAAGCACCACACCCACGCTTACACAACCCATCCTCAGCATAGCCCATACGCAGAAGCCTTGGCCCCGTCATGTAAACCCGGTGGAGTATCTTAAGCTGGACGAAGCGAAGGCGAGCCGGTATGGCCACCTCCTTCGGAGAGGCCACCGCGGAGATCCAGTCTTCGTCGTCCAACTCCAGCCCGTCGGCAACCCAAGCCTCGCGGAGGCCAGTCAGCAGGCCCGAGCGGTCATTAATCAATTTTTTGTAAATAAGGGAGATCGTGCTGTCCGGAACGTGGCCATCCAGCACTCTATCCTCCAGGGGGGAAGACTCCGGGATGGAGGCGACGTCTGGGAAGACTGAGACCAGCGCGTGACGGACCTGCAAGTACCGAAAGTATTCACTGCCCTGCAGCTGAAACTCCGTCTGCAGCGTCTCGAATGTTTTAAATCCCCCTCTCGTCCAGAGGTCCCCCACTTTACTGATGCCGATCGTGTCCCACTTCTCGAAGCCCTTCGAGGTCCACAGGGAGCCCAATCTCTCAGACGCGTACAACGGTGATGCCCGGGTCAAACGGTCCTTCCACCCCATAGCTGCGTTAGCCGCGTGCCATACTCGTACCATGACACGCGTAGGTCCCGTCAGGCGGGGGCCGGGCGCGCCAGAGTAGAGCGCTCGATTATAATCGCCACCAGGCAGGAGCATCTTGTCCATTTCAAATGCCGGGTTTAAGGCGGGCCCGTAAAGGCCATGATTAATTGCAGCCAGCTGGGAGGCCCAGTAATACCGTTTAATATCCGGGAGGGCAATCCCCCCGTCGTACCATGGGAGCGTCAACTTCGCCAGGGCAATACGCGGCCTCCCGTCCCAGAACAGGCGGCGCTGTAGACTCTCCACCTCACGGAAGTAGCGCGCTGGGACTAAATCCATAGTATTCTGGAGAGCGTACAGGAAGCGTGGCAACGACATCATCTTAAACAATGCCGCCCGGCCGAGCGGCGAAAGCGGCAGGCGCCGCCAGCGCGCGACGTCCTCCTTCAAGCGCTGGAGGGGGGGAAGCAAATTCCGCTCGTAGCTGGCCTCCGGGTCCAGAGTAATGTAAACCCCCAGGTACCGAAACCCCTGTGAGGCGATCTGGATCGGACAGCCCCGCGGGAGGACGGGAGCCTCCCCGGAAAGCACATACACACATGATTTAGCCCAGTTGATGACAAGGCCTGAATTGCGGCCGAATGAGCGCAAAACATCAACCAGGACAATCAATGATTTACGCGGGGAGGCTAGGTACAAAAGGATATCGTCAGCGTATAGGGACACGCGGTCCTCATATTCGGGGGTCCAACGGAGACCACGGATGGAAGGGTGCCACCGCAGCCACTCCGCCAGGGGTTCCAAGGCCAGCGCGAACAGGAGCGGCGACAAGGGACAGCCCTGTCGCGTGCCCCGTCCCAGCTCGAATGGGACCGATACTCTTCCATTCACCACCACCTGCGCCAATGGGCCCGAATACAACAATTTGACCCAGCTGATGAACCCCGGGCCAAATCCAAACTTCGCCAGCATGGCCCAGATGTATGGCCACTCGAGCGTGTCAAACGCCATGGTGGCGTCTAAGGACAAACGGGACACGCGCGAGCACCCCGTGCAAGCGCCGCAGATTAAGGGCCGTGTTGCGATGGGGAATAAAGCCGGACTGGTCTTGGTGGACCAGGTCGCCCACCACGCCGACCAGCCGGTTGGCTAGCACCTTGGCGAGGATTTTGGGCTCCGCATTCAAGAGCGAGATAGGCCGGTAGGATGTAACCCGGTCTCGAGGTCTCCCCTCCTTGTGGATCACCACGATTGTAGCCAGATGTTGGTCCGGCGGGAGGGAGCCCAGCGAGTGGGCCGCCAGGAACATCGCACGGAGGTGGGGTGCCAGTACATCCGGTCGCAGCTTATACAACTCGATAGGGATGCCGTTCGGGCCCATGGCCTTGCCGGATGCGACCGAGCGTATGGCGAGGGCAATTTCGTCGGCGGTAGGAGCGGCATCTAACGACACCCTATCCTCCACCGAAAGGGAAGGCAGCGCGATATCCCTAAGCAGGGCATGGGAATCCTCCTCCGAGCAGGGAGAAACCGGGGAATACACCTCGCGAAAATAATCCGCGAAACAAGAGACGATGTCTTCTGGCTCGGTGACACGCACACCATCCATCCTCTCAATCAGCGGGACCACACGACTCGCTCTCTCCTTTTTATCCAACCATGCAAGCAGTTTACCAGCCTTATCACCCACATCATACAGTCGCCCCTGTTGCTCTCTATAGAGGCCCCTGGCCGCCTCCGTGACGAGGGCCCTGTAGGCCGCCTGCTTAAGTTGTAGGACATGTAGTGCAGCATCCGTCACCCCACCCTCTAGATCACCCTCCAATTCAGCGATTTCGGCCTCCACCCGGGTCACCTCCTCCTGCTCGCGCCTCCGGGCATGGGAAATAAAGGAGAGGGCCTCCCCTCTAAGAACTGTTTTGAAAGCTTCCCACAGGGAGATAGCCGAAGGGACGGACCCCACATTCTCATCGAAATACCGCTGCAAGGATTTAATCAAATCAGCGCGAATGGTGGGGTCGCGCAGGTACCAGGCATTGATTGGAGCTACTCTGCCCTCCCCCCTCGGGAAGACATCAACGTGCAACAGGAGCGGGGAGTGATCTGAAATACCCCGCGCCAAATGGCGCACCTCTCCTACCCTCCCAACATAGGCCGCAGGGACAAGGACATAATCAAGCCGTGAGAGGCTACCATGGGCACCCGAGTGGAAAGTGTACTGCAGCTGCGTGGGATGTTTTAAGCGCCAGCAGTCCACCAATCCCAGTGTATCTAAGAAGCCGGACAGCCACGCCTGCGCCCGGGGGAGCTCCCTAGGGGGGTGACGATCCACGGTCCCAGAAACCACCGCATTGAAGTCCCCCCCAACCACCAGAAGCCCCCCCGGAAGGTCAAGGAGGAGGCGCCCTAGGTCTGCAAAAGTCGTGGACTGTAACCCCGGTGGGACGTACACTGATACAAAGACAACTACTTTACCCTCCATTCTCCCCACTAAGACAGTGTAGCGTCCCCTCTCATCATGGCGCACCTCGTCTATTTCCAACGGGAGCGAGTTCTTCACCATGATGCCCACCCCCCGTGAGCCCGACGTGAAGCCCGAGTGGGCCACCAAACGATAGCCACGCCGATTCATGGCACAAAAGGAATTACCAATAAGGTGTGTCTCCTGCAGAAAGACCACATCTGGCGAAAGTCGTTTCAAATACTGCAGGACCACACCTCGCTTAATCCTATCCCCCAGTCCGTTAACGTTCCAGGACAATAAAGTCAGGTCCCTACCCCCCATCACATACAGAAGCCATCATTCGTCCCCCCGAGAGCACCTTAAAAACACAAATACAATAAAGGGTTTGCCTTGCGGTAAAAACAAACAACACCCCACCCCAACCCACCCATCCCAACAGAACTCCCCCCTCCCTGCACCCCTGCATGAGCCCAAATAGCCCCCCCAAAGTGCAGTGTGCCTGTCGCCCCATGAATGATTAAACTAACTAGTCCCCCAGAGGAGGAGGGAGAGCCCCCAAGAGACCCCGTACCACCTCCACAGGAGGGAGACTTAACGAGCAGTCAAAAATGACGACAATGTTGTCCAGAGCAAGGCCTACTATTAATCCCTCAGTCCTGATCCGGCGAGCCCTCGCCTCCAACCGCGCCCCCCCACCCCCCCGGCCCCGATCCCCGGGCAAGGAGTCCAACCAGTCCCCGGCTGCCTCGGGATGATCAAAAAAGTGCGTGCGGCCATCCACCTCCACCCGCAACTTAGCTGGAAAAAGCATCGCATACTTGAGGTTCAGGTCCCGTAGACGACGTTTGACTCCGAGAAAGCTCAGTCTCTGCTTCTGGACCGCTGGGGTGAAATCAGGATAGAAGTTCACATCCATATTGTCAAGTCTGACCGGTCCTTGTTGCCTAGAAGTCTGAAGGATAGCGTCTCTGTCCCGAAAGTTGAAAATCCGGGCAATGAGAGGCCGCGGAGGGGCTCCGGCCTTAGGTCTTCCTCCGGGAACCCTGTGGGCACGTTCCACCGCAAAGAATTTACTCAGCCCCCGGGGCTGGAGATGGGTGAGAATCAGATCCTCCACAAACAGGTCCGCCGCCGCCCCCTCACGTCCCTCCGGCACCCCGACAATGCGGACATTGTTCCTCCGGGCCCGACCCTCGGAATCCTCCAGTCGACGATCCATCAGGGCGCTCGCCTGGCCGAGCCGGCGCACCTCCTTTTGGAGGGCCGCCACGTCCGCCGTAAGGCCCGAAGTGGTGTGGGCCAAAGAATCGACCCGGTCATTGGTCTTGGATAAATCGGCCCTCACCAGGCCAACATCCACGTGGACCGAGTCAATCTTTTGCGCCAGTGTGTCAAAGCGCTGGTCCACCGAGGCCTTCATCTCGGCGATAGCGCCCATAACATCACGCAGGGTCAGATCCGCGGGCAGCGTAGGAGCATCAGTCGGGCCCTCAGGGGACCGATGTGGCACCTCGGGAGATCCCTTCTGGAGGGTGTAGCGGTCCATGCTGTTGGACTGATGGGCCGCGCCACGGCGGGTCGATTTCACCTTTGCCCGGTCGCCATCTTGCTTTGTGGACATGGTTTCAGTCCCCAAATCGTGCCAATCACCTCGGAAAAGGCTGACAAACCAGTTCACGGGCTCCGGGGGGGGCCACCACAAATCCGCAGGACGGATCACAGCCGGCGGGCCAGCAGGGCACCCCAACGAGGCCACACCACCGCACACCGCCCCGCAACCCAACCTCGCCCGAGCAGCAAGGAGGGTGCAAAAGCGAAAGTGAAAGTGCGGGGTACGCGAGTCGCCCAGCCCTGCCCGCCGCTGTTGATCACTTTGTCTCCGGATCGCCCCGCAACTCCAATCCGGGGGACCGGCGTGGAGAAGGCCGCAAACCTCAATCGGTGCTCCCGCCGGTGTCTGAGGTCCAATTTGGAAACGAAAAACGGGTGACACCTCAGCTCGGGCTCACCAACACAGTCCCCTCATCTAGGACAGGATATTTTCAGGATTTATGTAGGAGGTCACGGAGGTCCTCGGGAGCCTCGCACCTACGCGGCCATCTTGGTTGCACGCTAGGCTCCTCCCCATTTTCTGAGTTTTCAAATAGCGACAAAGCACTTGTTATCTTTATGTTTTTTATCCAGTTGACCACTTGATTAAATGTTGCACTTAGGGGAGAGGATGTGGTGTTACCTCCAGAGCTGCAGACTTTGCAACTGGGGAACCAGGTTGAAGTTTCTGCTTCAGCTCGACATTCTGTGATTCTGGTCAAATCACTTAATCTCCCCATGTCTACAATCAAAATTAATTTGTTCTTGTGTGATATAACCAATGCTCATGTAAAGCACTCCAATACCTTACAAGTCTGCACTATACAAAACTGCAAAAACACAAAAAATAAAAAGTGTTTTGCACACCTCTGTCATTGGGCTACATGTGGGCTACATCTGGATGATATTTGTGCTGCATTTGGGCTCTTTTGTCTCTGGTGGCCATCATGGGAGATTTATTTGTTATGAAGTTTCCTAATTTCCTCATTTACTGCAGTCTCCTCAGTAGGAAATGCTTTCAGTTTTTTACTTTGATTCCATCAAGAAGGTATTCAGATATGTCACACATTTGCCATAAGTTCTGAATGTTAGCACTCTAGTTGCTCATTAGATCACTGTAGTAAAGCAACTGCTCACCACGGAAATCTGCTGCTGGTATTAAAAGTGCATGTTTCAGTCTGCATGTCAGAATTTCTTAATGAAATAGAAGAGGATTTGAGAAGTCTCTCAAAATATGCCCTAATGTTTCTTTCTTCAGCACTAATCATAATTTCTATGGCAAAATGAACCCCCTCATTGTATTCCTTTATAAATTAAATGTTTTAAGTGTTACCAGTTTATTCCAATCAAGATGGCTTCAGGTGTGCCATACTTTTGTCATAAGTAAGACAGTAAGCGCTCTAGTTGTTCTTAAGAACACTCTGGGACATTCTGTCATTGGGCTATACTCGGGCTACATCTGGGTGATATTTGTGCTGCATTTGGGCTCTTTTGTCTCTGGTGGCCATCTTGGGAGACTTATTTCTTATTAAGTTTCCTAATTTCCTCATTTACTGCAGTCTCCTCAGTAGGAAATGCTTTCAGTTTTTTACTTTGGTTCCATCAAGAAGGCATTCAGATGTGTCACACATTTGCCATAAATTCTGAATGTTAGCACTCTAGTTGCTCATTAGATCACGGTAGTAAAGCTACTGCTCACCAGGGAAGTCTGCTGCTGGTATTCAAAGTGCATGTTTCAGTATGCATGTCAGAATTTTTTAATGAAATAGAAGAGGATTTGAGAAGTCAAAATGTGCCCTAAATTTTCTTTCTCCAGCACTAATCATAATTTCTATGGCAAAATGAACCCCCTCATTTTGTTCCTTTGCAAATTAAATGTTTTAAGTGTTACCACTTTATTCCAGTCGTGGGATGCTGAGTAGGAGGAACATGGCGGCCGTAATGTGATCGGTCGCGGGAGTGCTCCCTCGGTCTCCCTTGGGGTTGGGCTTGTAATCAGGGGGTAAATGTGGTTACCCACCGGCGGCGTTTGAGCGGCATTTGGGCATCGGATCCTGCTTTGTTGGTGATGAGAGGGGAGCTCTGGAGGTGCCGGTTGCCCCGTCCTCCCGCGGCTGAGGCAAACGCGCTTGATCCTCGAAACAAGGGCGGAGCTATCTTCGAGGGTCCGCGCTGGAAGTGGGAGGCAGCGGCAGCGGTGCGTGGAAGCGGCGCTCTGCACTCACTGCTTTGGCGATCACTGTGGGGAAGTCCCGCACAGCGTCCAGAGGCCAACTACCTGGTGTCACTAAAGGTAGGGGGGGCCCGGTCTGTGTGTAAAATCCAGACCGAGGCCTCCGAGTTTGACTTCTCTATAGTGCTGGGATGCCGGGAGGCTGGTTTCCCCTCCCGCCTCATTGGTAAGACCGGGAGTAGCAGAGAGCTTGGTGAAGTGAGCCCCCGAGGCCAAGGTGTGCATAGAGGGTGCTGCTGTCTGAAAAGGGAGGCTGCACGCTCTTTAGACTGTATGGAGAAAAGTGTCAATATTCAAGAGGGCATTTCTCCCCCCAAGCCAAACAGATATACATTACGAGCCAGAGCAGCACACCTAGCCGCCAATAGAGACATTATACATTTTTCTGAGAGGGTTTCACCGCCTCTGGCAACAGTCCCAGAGGCAAGGAAAGACCTCCAGACAACTTTAGGGCACCGTAAGCAGGCACTAGAAATATAAGAACTGCCAGGGTAGTCAACCTGCGCTAAACAGTCGCAAAGGAAGCCAAGACTGCAGGAAAGGAGGAGGAAAAAACCCGCAATTAAAACCAAAGTTACCCCATCATTGAAAACTTTGGGACACTTGTGGGACACCCCCGCGCCGCACGGCCACCAGCTGCTGCGTGTGCTCCTCTGCCCTGCCTAGCTGCCTCGCTGCCTGTCGCGCTGCCGCTGACCACGCCCCCTCCTCCGAGAGGCGCGGTCCGTGCCTGCCTGCCGGCTGATCGTTTTGGTGCTAATTGTATTCCCTTGACTGTGTGACTTTGTGTTTTTCTTTTCATTGTAACCGTGCCCGTGTTTTTGTTATAATTTTCTGGTAACTGTGCCCGTGTTTCGCTGTCTCCTCCCTGTCTGCCCGCCTACCTCGCCGAGCCCCGCTCACCCTCCCCGCTTCCCGCCACCGCCGCTTAGCCCCGCCCCTTTTTCCTTCTGTATCCCTCCCCGCTCCCGCCTCCCAGCTGCCCCGCCCACCCGCGCACTTGGCCTTATATGGCGACCGTGCGACGCAGGTGAGTGTGACCCACTTGTGGGACACCCCCGCGCCGCACGGCCACCAGCTGCTGCGTGTGCTCCTCTGCCCTGCCTAGCTGCCTCGCTGCCTGTCGCGCTGCCGCTGACCACGCCCCCTCCTCCGAGAGGCGCGGTCCGTGCCTGCCTGCCGGCTGATCGTTTTGGTGCTAATTGTATTCCCTTGACTGTGTGACTTTGTGTTTTTCTTTTCATTGTAACCGTGCCCGTGTTTTTGTTATAATTTTCTGGTAACTGTGCCCGTGTTTCGCTGTCTCCTCCCTGTCTGCCCGCCTACCTCGCCGAGCCCCGCTCACCCTCCCCGCTTCCCGCCACCGCCGCTTAGCCCCGCCCCTTTTTCCTTCTGTATCCCTCCCCGCTCCCGCCTCCCAGCTGCCCCGCCCACCCGCGCACTTGGCCTTATATGGCGACCGTGCGACGCAGGTGAGTGTGACCCACTTGTGGGACACCCCCGCGCCGCACAGCCACAAGCTGCTGCGTGTGCTCCTCTGCCCTGCCTAGCTGCCTCGCTGCCTGTCGCGCTGCCGCTGACCACGCCCCCTCCTCCGAGAGGCGCGGTCCGTGCCTGCCTGCCGGCTGATCGTTTTGGTGCTAATTGTATTCCCTTGACTGTGTGACTTTGTGTTTTTCTTTTCATTGTAACCGTGCCCGTATTTTTGTTATAATTTTCTGGTAACTGTGCCCGTGTTTCGCTGTCTCCTCCCTGTCTGCCCGCCTACCTCGCCGAGCCCCGCTCACCCTCCCCGCTTCCCGCCACCTAGCCCCGCCCCTTTTTCCTTCTGTATCCCTCCCCGCTCCCGCCTCCCAGCTGCCCCGCCCACCCGTGCACTTGGCCTTATATGGCGACCGTGCGACGCAGGTGAGTGTGACCCACTTGTGGGACACCCCCGCGCCGCACGGCCACCAGCTGCTGCGTGTGCTCCTCTGCCCTGCCTAGCTGCCTCGCTGCCTGTCGCGCTGCCGCTGACCACGCCCCCTCCTCCGAGAGGCACGGTCCGTGCCTGCCTGCCGGCTGATCGTTTTGGTGCTAATTGTATTCCCTTGACTGTGTGACTTTGTGTTTTTCTTTTCATTGTAACCGTGCCCGTGTTTTTGTTATAATTTTCTGGTAACTGTGCCCGTGTTTCGCTGTCTCCTCCCTGTCTGCCCGCCTACCTCGCCGAGCCCCGCTCACCCTCCCCGCTTCCCGCCACCGCCGCTTAGCCCCGCCCCTTTTTCCTTCTGTATCCCTCCCCGCTCCCGCCTCCCAGCTGCCCCGCCCACCCGCGCACTTGGCCTTATATGGCGACCGTGCGACGCAGGTGAGTGTGACCCACTTGTGGGACACCCCCGCGCCGCACGGCCACCAGCTGCTGCGTGTGCTCCTCTGCCCTGCCTAGCTGCCTCGCTGCCTGTCGCGCTGCCGCTGACCACGCCCCCTCCTCCGAGAGGCGCGGTCCGTGCCTGCCTGCCGGGCTGATCGTTTTGGTGCTAATTGTATTCCCTTGACTGTGTGACTTTGTGTTTTTCTTTTCATTGTAACCGTGCCCGTGTTTTTGTTATAATTTTCTGGTAACTGTGCCCGTGTTTCGCTGTCTCCTCCCTGTCTGCCCGCCTACCTCGCCGAGCCCCGCTCACCCTCCCCGCTTCCCGCCACCGCCGCTTAGCCCCGCCCCTTTTTCCTTCTGTATCCCTCCCCGCTCCCGCCTCCCAGCTGCCCCGCCCACCCGCGCACTTGGCCTTATATGGCGACCGTGCGACGCAGGTGAGTGTGACCCACTTGTGGGACACCCCCGCGCCGCACGGCCACCAGCTGCTGCGTGTGCTCCTCTGCCCTGCCTAGCTGCCTCGCTGCCTGTCGCGCTGCCGCTGACCACGCCCCCTCCTCCGAGAGGCACGGTCCGTGCCTGCCTGCCGGCTGATCGTTTTGGTGCTAATTGTATTCCCTTGACTGTGTGACTTTGTGTTTTTCTTTTCATTGTAACCGTGCCCGTGTTTTTGTTATAATTTTCTGGTAATTGTGCCCGTGTTTCGCTGTCTCCTCCCTGTCTGCCCGCCTACCTCGCCGAGCCCCGCTCACCCTCCCCGCTTCCCGCCACCGCCGCTTAGCCCCGCCCCTTTTTCCTTCTGTATCCCTCCCCGCTCCCGCCTCCCAGCTGCCCCGCCCACCCGCGCACTTGGCCTTATATGGCGACCGTGCGACGCAGGTGAGTGTGACCCACTTGTGGGACACCCCCGCGCCGCACGGCCACCAGCTGCTGCGTGTGCTCCTCTGCCCTGCCTAGCTGCCTCGCTGCCTGTCGCGCTGCCGCTGACCACGCCCCCTCCTCCGAGAGGCGCGGTCCGTGCCTGCCTGCCGGCTGATCGTTTTGGTGCTAATTGTATTCCCTTGACTGTGTGACTTTGTGTTTTTCTTTTCATTGTAACCGTGCCCGTGTTTTTGTTATAATTTTCTGGTAACTGTGCCCGTGTTTCGCTGTCTCCTCCCTGTCTGCCCGCCTACCTCGCCGAGCCCCGCTCACCCTCCCCGCTTCCCGCCACCGCCGCTTAGCCCCGCCCCTTTTTCCTTCTGTATCCCTCCCCGCTCCCGCCTCCCAGCTGCCCCGCCCACCCGCGCACTTGGCCTTATATGGCGACCGTGCGACGCAAGTGAGTGTGACCCACTTGTGGGACACCCCCGCGCCGCACGGCCACCAGCTGCTGCGTGTGCTCCTCTGCCCTGCCTAGCTGCCTCGCTGCCTGTCGCGCTGCCGCTGACCACGCCCCCTCCTCCGAGAGGCGCGGTCCGTGCCTGCCTGCCGGCTGATCGTTTTGGTGCTAATTGTATTCCCTTGACTGTGTGACTTTGTGTTTTTCTTTTCATTGTAACCGTGCCCGTGTTTTTGTTATAATTTTCTGGTAACTGTGCCCGTGTTTCGCTGTCTCCTCCCTGTCTGCCCGCCTACCTCGCCGAGCCCCGCTCACCCTCCCCGCTTCCCGCCACCGCCGCTTAGCCCCGCCCCTTTTTCCTTCTGTATCCCTCCCCGCTCCCGCCTCCCAGCTGCCCCGCCCACCCGCGCACTTGGCCTTATATGGCGACCGTGCGACGCAGGTGAGTGTGACCCACTTGTGGGACACCCCCGCGCCGCATGGCCACCAGCTGCTGCGTGTGCTCCTCTGCCCTGCCTAGCTGCCTCGCTGCCTGTCGCGCTGCCGCTGACCACGCCCCCTCCTCCGAGAGGCGCGGTCCGTGCCTGCCTGCCGGCTGATCGTTTTGGTGCTAATTGTATTCCCTTGACTGTGTGACTTTGTGTTTTTCTTTTCATTGTAACCGTGCCCGTGTTTTTGTTATAATTTTCTGGTAACTGTGCCCGTGTTTCGCTGTCTCCTCCCTGTCTGCCCGCCTACCTCGCCGAGCCCCGCTCACCCTCCCCGCTTCCCGCCACCGCCGCTTAGCCCCGCCCCTTTTTCCTTCTGTATCCCTCCCCGCTCCCGCCTCCCAGCTGCCCCGCCCACCCACGCACTTCGCCTTATATGGCGACCGTGCGAACGCGCAGCGGTCACGCGCAGCGGGCGTGCCGATTGTGCGCCGAAGGCGCGCCAAAGGTAAGCCCGTCTGCGCCCGTCCGCGACCGGATCGCGACCAGCGCCAGGACCCCTGGCCCACGAAGACCCCGACCTACCCGCCTGACGTACTCCGCCGCCACCCTCATCGCACTCAACACCGGCCGACTCCCAGACTGCCACCAAGCCACACCACGACTCACCCACGGACCTTTCAGCTGCCACGCCTGCAAGTTCTCCTGCATCCGGACCTGCCCCGCACCAGCAGCCGCCAAGCCAAACACCAGCAGCACCCACCTCAAGTGCATCCTGCTCAACACCCGCTCCGTCCACAGACACGCCGTGGAACTCTGGAACCTCCTAGACGCCACAGCCCCTGACGTTGCCTTCCTCACGGAGACCTGGATGAACGCCTCTTCAGCTCCCGACATCGCCATCGCCATCCCGGAGGGCTACAAGATCATCCGGAGGGACCGCAACGCCAACCAGATGGGAGGAGGCATCGCCATCATCCACAGGAACACCATCCGTCTCACGACCAGCACCGACAACTCCCTGACCACCGCCGAACACCTGCACTTCCAGATCCACACCGACCCAAACACCACCCTCAGAGGCACCCTGATCTACCGACCCCCGGGACCACGCACACAATTCAGCGAGGACATCGCCGACTTCGTCAGCCCGCATGCCCTCCCCTCCGCCGACTACATCCTCCTGGGGGACCTCAACTTCCACCTGGAGAACAACAACGACCGCAACACCAGCACCCTGCTCGACAACCTCGCCAATCTTGGACTCAAGCAGCTGGTATCCACCCCCACCCACCTCGCCGGACACACACTCGACGCCGTCTTCTCATCCTGCAAAGACATCGTCTTCAGCCACGCCACAGAGCTTCAATGGACGGACCACAGCTGCGTCCACTTCACCTTCAAGAGAACGACAACCCACCACCACCAACAACAGGCGGCCCGCAGAAGCTGGAACAAGATCACAGCAGACCAGCTCGCCACCTCCCTGAGCCAGCACCCCCCTGCCAGCTCAGCGAACCCCAGCCAGGCCGCCAACAACCTCACACAGTGGATCAGCAACTGCGCGGACGAACTCGCCCCGCTGAGGACCCCGCCCAGCAGACCCGGCAGCAAGAAAGCCCCGTGGTTCACCGACGAACTCAAGAGCTCCAAGAAGAACTGCCGAGCCCTCGAGAAAGTCTGGAGAAGGGATCCCACACCGGACAACAGGAACACCTTCAAGCTGGCCACCCGGAAACACCACCAGCTGATCCGCGCCGCCAAGAAAACTGCTTTCAAGGACCGGCTGGACAACAACGCACACAACTGCAAGGAACTCTTCAACATCGTGAAAGAGCTCTCCAACCCCAGCGCAGAAAACAACGACATCACCCCATCGCAAGACCTCTGCAACTCCCTCGCCTCATACTTCCACAACAAGATCGCGGACATACACAACAGCTTCAGCAACCAACCAACGCACACCAAGACCGAACAACCACCCCTCACCACCACCCTCCAAGCCTGGACTCCGATCAGCACCGAAGACACCATCCGCACGATGAACTCCATCCACTCCGGATCACCGACCGACCCCTGCCCTCATCACGTCTTCAACAAGGCTGACGCTGTCATCGCACCCCACCTGCGAGACATCATCAACACATCCTTCGACACCGCCACCTTCCCTGAGAGCTGGAAGCACGCCGAACTCAGTGCGCTACTCGTTTCCAGCCAAAGTCATCGAGAAGACCGTCAACAAGCAGATGGCCGCCTTCCTCGAAACAAATGGATCCCTCGACCCTTCACAGTCCGGCTTCCGAGCCAATCACAGCACCGAGACCGCCCTCATCGCCGCCACCGATGACATTCGAGCCCTGATGGACAACGGAGAAACAGCGGCCCTCATCCTCCTAGACCTCTCCGCAGCATTCGACACTGTCTGACACTGTCTGCCACCGCACCCTAGTACAGCGCCTCAGCAACGTCGGAATCCAGGACAAGGCGCTGGAATGGATCATCTCCTTCCTCGACGGAAGAACACAGAGAGTCCGTCTACCACCGTACAAGTCAGAGGCCACCGATGTCATCTGCGGCGTCCCTCAAGGATCCTCGCTGAGCCCCACCCTCTTCAACGTCTACATGAGCCCCCTCGCGGCCATCGCACGGCAACACAACCTCAACATAATCTCCTACGCCGACGACACCCAGCTGATCCTCTCCCTGACCAACGACCCCGCCGCCGCCAGAGCCAACCTACACGAAGGGATGAAGGACGTAGCCGAGTGGATGACGACCAGCCGCCTGAAGCTGAACTCGGACAAGACGGAGGTCCTCATCCTGGGCTCCTCACCCTCCGCCTGGGACGACTCCTGGTGGCCTCCCGCCCTGGGCACCGCACTCAAACCGACAGACCATGCACGCAACCTGGGCTTCATCCTGGACTCCTCCCTCTCCATGACCAGGCAAGTCAACGCCGTCTCCTCGGCGTGCTTCAACATCCTACGCATGCTACGGAAGATCTTCTGGTGGATCCCCACCGAGACCAGGAGGACCGTCACCCAGGCCCTCGTCACCAGCCGACTGGACTACGGCAACGCCCTCTACGCCGGCACCACCGCCAAGCTCCAGAAGAGACTCCAGCGGATCCAGAACGCCTCAGCCAGACTCATCCTCGACATCCCACGAACCAGCCACATCTCCGGACATCTGAGAGACCTTCACTGGCTCCCCGTCAACAAAATAATCACCTTCCGCCTCCTCACCCACGCACACAAAGCCCTACACGACCAAGGCCCGAGCTACCTCAACAGCCGAGTCAACTTCTACGCTCCCAAACGCCACCTCCGATCAGCCAACCTCGCCCTCGCCGCCGTCCCCCGCATCCGAAGAGCGACTACAGGAGGAAGGTCCTTCTCCTACCTGGCCGCCAAGACCTGGAACTCCCTCCCGACCGACCTGCGCCTGACCCAAGACCACCTCTCCTTCAGGAAGAAGCTGAAGACATGGCTGTTCGAGCAGTAGCGGCACCCCCCCCACCCCCAGCGCCTTGAGACCCTACGGGTGTGTAGTGCGCTCTATAAATGTCACTGATTGATTGATTGATTGATTTTTACCAGGTCATTTCGCTTATATCCTCAGCCAAATCGCCCCAACTGCTAAATAACATCATGCCCAGCCCCACGCAGGGGGAAGGGTCAGTTCCCTCTTCAACAGATAAGCTGGATACACCTTCTTCACCCTCCCATCTGTCCTCTAACTCAACGCCTAAAGAGAAGTTGGGGAGGTCAGCAAAGAGTAAGACGGTCAAGGCGCCTAAGATAAGCGACCAAGAATGTCTAATCCAAGAGCAAAACATACAACCTGCAATTATTGCCCCTGTAAAGCTGTCACAACAGGATATCCATCCAGGGATAGACCTCTCTAATAGGTTCTCAGTGTTAGAGGTTCAAGAGGAGGAGGTTCAAAATAAAGTTCAAAATATGGATCAAGAACAAGGGGGTGAAGAAACAGGGCAAGGAATTAATCAGGGAGATTTAAGCCGACTCATTTCAGCTACTCCAATATTAAATCCATGCTCATTAGCTGACTTGTTGTTGGCCATGAAGGAAGAAATGACATTGAGGTTCACTATCTCAGAAACAAACCAGGCGGAGATGGCTACGCGATTCACAGTCTCAGAGGCAAACCAGGTAGCTATCCGGACATCCTGCGAGGTTTTAGCCAAGAAATTGGAAGAGATCACGGCAAGAACCGAGTCACTCGAGGAGGAGATGCCAAAATTGAAAGATTCTCTAGAGACTACCATAGCAAAGCTAGATTCTCTTTCTGTTCAGAATAAAGAAGGATGACTTGGAACGCTTACAGAATCATTCAAGGCGAAACAACTTAAAAATTCTAAATGTCCCAGAGGCACTTGAAGGAGATGACTTAAAGGGTTTTTTGATTACCCTGTTAAAGGCCACAATCCTCAAGAGTCAGCCGAATATTGATCTCAACTACAAGATTCAAAGGATTCATAGAGACCCCTTCAAAAGAAAGCCTGGGAAACAAAAACCACGCAAGATATTGGTGAATTTTTTATCTTATTCTGTTAAGGAGCTAATCCTTACAGCAGCACTAAAAGAAGGGACTATATCTTCGCCACCTACTGATAAACCTACTTTTTCTTTTACTATTAGATCCGACATCTCCCACATACCGGCCACGAGACAGTGGGAGATGGGGAATAGACTGGAAGAGATAAATAGCCTAGGGGCAAAAGCACAATTAAGGTTTCCAGCCACCCTTCGGGTAATGTGGAAGAACCACATGTACATGTTACGGTCTTTGGAAGAGGTGGATACATTTATCGCTAAAAACCAACAAGAGAAAAAGGGTGGGTAACAGGAGCAGGATATAGGTGTCAATCTTGAGGGTTTGCCCCTCTTTGTCCACAAGCGATATTATAGTTTTTTCTAGACCGGGGAGAGTACGAGGGAGCAATACCCGAAGAGGCTTAGCCTAATGGAAGGGTGGGTTCCTCAAGGGATGGGGTGACGGGGGGTAAAGGGGCACTTAGGGGGGCTTAAGGGTTTAGGACCAGGTGGGGGGTTGACACTGGGTGGGGAGCAGAGCAGGGGAAAAAATGCCTCATCACACCAAGATATATATCTCTTCAATAAGAGAGTAACAAGGAAACATTTCCATTATAAGGAAACCCATGGCAACAACCGGTAGGGTAAAAGATGGCCGTAAAATTCATTATATCTCTTGGAACCTAAATGGTTTGAGGTGTGAGCGTAGACGAAGATTGATTTTAAAATATTTAGAGCTTGCACCAGTACAGATATGCCTACTTCAGGAGACTCACTTAAATTTGGTTGAATTTCATGCGGTCTTTTCAAAGATTCCTTGGGTACAGTGTTTTTGTGCTTCACAACAAGTAACGAATACCCGTGGGGTAGCAATTGTTGTCAAAAAGGGTCTTTCATGTAGGATTAAGTCTGTCCAAACGGATCAATCTGGTAGATGGGTAATTGCCCTCCTGGATTTTGGGGGAGCTGAGATGACATGTTCATCTTACTATGGGCCGAACTCAGATGACCCCTCATATTTAGTTAAACTACAAGGAAGTTTAATGTCAGCAAATCCCCCCTGATAGTAGGAGGGGACTTCAATGTAAAACTCGACCCAGTAAAAGACAGTTCTCACTTAAGCCACACCATGGCAACTTCAAAATCACGAAGGGTCATGACAAATTTAATCTTAATCTTAAACCTAGCGGATTTATGGAGATTTAAGGAAAGCACTACCCAGAGATTTACCTACTACAGTAAAAAATATAGACACTCCTCACGGATAGATTATATACTGGTGAATAAAGAAGCACTAAAAAGTTTTATTAGCATTACGGTTATGCCAACTCACTTATCAGACCATGCACCTTTTATTAGCAGTTTATGTAATTAGCGTCCTCAATCAAGATGGACACTGAATAGAGTAATGCTAACGGACACAGAGATAATTCAATCTATAAGTAGATCTTCTTTAGAATTTTTTTCCTTTAACTTGGGATCAACTTCTATCGACCAAGTATGGGATGCCTACAAGGCAAATTTGAGAGGCCTGTTACATGCACAAATAAGTTTAAAAAATCGAATAAAGACCCAGGAGCTACATGCTCTGGAGGGGAAGATTGGTATTCTGGAGATTGAAAGGAGGGAGGCTATAACAGGAGACACTGGGGAACTAGACCGGATAGATAGTAAACTGGAGGAGGCTAGAAAAAATGTCAGGTTTTATTTAGATCAGAAATGTAAGGCACAATGGCAGGCTAGAAATATGGAGATCTTTGAATATGGAGAGAAAGCAGGGGCAATCCTGGCTTGGAAGGCTAGGTTAGATAGGGCAAAGAATGACATCAATGAGTTAATTATTGATAGCAACGGAACTAAATCTAGTAATCCGGAGGAAATACAGTTGGCCTTGTTAACACTATTTTCAGATTTATATAAGGAAGATCTTGAACCTACTCAAGCCCAGATATCTCACTGGCTAAAAGATAAATCTCTTCCAAGCCTAACGGAGGCCTCTAAGGAAGCTCTGGATGCTCCCATTACAATAGAGGAGATATTGACCCAAATAAAGCGAGCATAAACAAAAAAGCAGCAGGGCTTGATGCTCTCCCTAACGAAATATATAAACTACTTCAAGACGACCTCCTACCAGTCCTCCATGGGCTATTTAATTCAATTATTGTTCCAACGGGGTGATGCCTAGATCATGGAGTGAGGCTACGTTAATGTTAATCCTAAAACCAGGGAAGGATCCTCTAGCGGCAGACTCCTATCGTCCAATCTCCCTGCTCAACGCAGATTTTAAAATCTTCATGGGCATATTAGCATTAAGACTGGCGAAAGTGGCACCTAAACTAATCAACCCCGACCAGAAGGGTTTTATACAGGGGAGGGTAATACAAGAACAAACCCAACTACTGATCGGCAATATTGATCTAGCAGAGGCAAGAATAGGCCCCTTGGCAGTGGTGGCAATTGATGCCGCCAAAGCATTTGATCGTGTGTGTTGGAGGTATCTTTGGGGTGTGTTAGAGGTCATGGGAATTGGTCCAGTATACGTGCGGACTATTAAGCATTGTTATTCAGGTGCCTCGGCCAAAATCCTTTTGAATGGCTCACTGACCCCTAGTTTTCCAATTCAGAGAGGGACTAGGCAGGGATGCCCCCTGTCTCCCCTTTTATTTAATTTTTATATAGAGCCTCTAGCTCAAACAATCAGACTGGATAATGCTATCATTCCATTTAAATCATTAAGTTATGAATGTAAACTGGCACTTTATGCCGATGGCGTAATAGTATATACCAGCGATCCAGCGTATGCAATCCCACAATTGGATCTCACGTTGAGGGAATTTGGTAAGGTCTCAGGGTATCGTGTCAACCCAGATTAAACTGAAATAATGTGTTGGAACACTACATATAAGGGAGGCCCTGTAAGCAATGAGTTTAGATACCTTGGAATTAAAATAGTCAAAGATTTAAATAAAATTCCATCAATAAATCTTGGGAAAATCGAAAAAGACATAGATTATTTATTTGCTAAATGTAAGTACCTCCCGCTGACCATCTATGGGAGGGTCAATTTGGTTAAAATGTCGGTGCTCCCCAAATTGACATATATTTTCAATGCAATTCCGTTAATCTTCCCTGGTAAGATTATAGGTAAGATACAGGGCAAAATAGGTAGTTTCATATGGGGTCAAAAAAATGCCAGGATGTCGTGGAAAAAGCTTAGGAGGGAGCTCCTTAAAGGAGGACTAGCCTTACCCGACATAAGCTGGTATATGATGGCCTTTCAGTTTAAAGGGGTAAGAATGTTATTAACCTATCCCGAATTAACTGCTTGGGGAAGAGTACTAGGGGAAATGGTGTTAGTCAAGGGTGGCAGCTGTCAAGGTGGGTTTTTGTATAAATTCGGTGCACCAAGGTTTTTTAAAAGGTTCGGCTAAAGGTTTTGAAATCAGCACTATTAAATTGGTATAAATTGAGGAGGATATGGGGTATTGGATATTTCTCGGATTTTGCTCCAATTTGGGACTCTCCCGGGACTCCACCTTGCATGGGCTTTATTTGATATGTCTCCTGTCTACAATCTCCTTTTTTTCAATGTAACTCAAAGGGGAAAATCAATACCCCAGATTTTTTCAAAATCTCCCTCTTACCAAGTTCAAAATGTTCGCAAGTATGGTACATTGGATCATGGAAGGCAGGAGGAATTGGGGTATGGACATGGAGAGGTGCAACAAACTGACCCTACAGGGCAGGCATCAGGGTTTGCAGCAGCACAATACACCACACAGGGCATGCCGGACGGGAGTGCAGCACAACAATCCATAGAAAGCAATAGGGAGGGGACGGAACCATGCGCATGGCCAACAGAGATCAGAGGGGAATGAGCCAATGGTAGCTAGCTGACCATAATGGGCAGACAGGAGAGAAAGCTGCAGCATAACAGACCATAAAGGGCAGGAGGGACGGATCAGGGGCATTACAATGGAACAGACAAGCCAGGAGGGAGGGAATAGGGGTCTGCACACGGAAACAGAGGGCTGGGGGCAAGGGGCAGGGCAGGAGCAGCAAGGTGACCATGGAGGTTAGGCAGGATGGGCACTAGAAGCAAGACACACCATAGAGAGCAACAGTGAGACTATGATGGCATACACACAGATCATGGAGGGAAGGTGGGAGGGGGTCAGGGGCAGCTAGCTGACCACACAGGGAAGGTGGGAGCACAGAAGACCATGCATGGCAAGCGGGAGGGTTAGTGGCAACACAATGGCTATGATGGGCAAGAAGGAGGGTGCTGGGGCATGCAAAAAGGACCATGGAGGATAGAAGGGAGGGTCAGGACCTGGGCACAGACAAGAGAGTTCAGGGGAAGGGGCCTCACAACAGACCACGCGGGGCAAGCAGGAGAAGCAGTTGCAGCACAACAGACCAGGGAGGGCAGAAGGGTGTGGCAGTAAAATGGACCATGGAGGTCAGGAGGAAGGGGATAGGGGCATGGAATGTGACAGGCAGGGTGGAGGTGGCAGGGACAGGTTACAGTTATCTGACAATGCTAGACAGGTGGGAGCGGAGTGGCAGCTCAACAGAACACTCAGAGTAGATAGGAGTGGCAGGTCCATGGAACATGGTGGGCAAAAAGGATGGAGCTGGGGCATGCACAAAGACATCGGAGGGCAGAGGGAAGGAGAATAGGGGCAGCAAGATAAGCACAGAGGCTAAGCAGGAGGTCAATGATGGGGCATAAAATTGGGCAATGGAGGGTAGGAGGAGTGGACTGGTACATCATGCTAAATGGAGGGCAGTGGCAGCACATCAGACCATGCATGGCAGGAGTGAGGAGGCTAGTCCATGGATTCAGACAACAGAGGATAGGGAGGATGTGGATGGGGCAGCAAGCTAACTGTTCAGAGAACGCGGGAAGACAAGTGGCAGAACAACGGCCACACAGGGCTGTAATAAGGGAGCAGGGATATGGACTTGGACAAGTGATGGCTAGGAGGAGGGAAGGCAGGAGCAGCAAGCTTGGGCGGGGGCAGCACAATGCCAGGCCCTGCTTCCAACCCCCCACCATCCATTGTGATATGCATCTTACTTAACGTTAAAAAAAAACCTAGAAATTTGCTGGAAAAAACAAAGATTACAGGGACGGTATAGGTAGACTCAGTATTCACTCATACACAACCAGTGAAATTCAGCAGTTATAGTTACCTCAGCTAACTATAACTTACGCCCCCGCAATGTACTGCTAATGACCTCAGACATTACATCATTCATGACATGGTCAGTTACATCACTCATGACATCTCTAATGAGCTGAGAATGGAATGGAACTATAATCGCTAGAACTTTATTTAGGGATAGTGTGTGTATATTAACACCCCTTTTTTTTCTTTTCTTTCGTGTAAGAACCATTATAATACGCAACGTGCCCAGATTAATATGGCCGATAGCCTTTCACTTTAAAGTAATGTGTAGTCCACTGTTTATGTTGATGTTTGCAATTCTAAGTATGTTTATAATGAATAAGTCACGTTGACGAATACACAGGTATGGCGGTTACGGGGCAAGATATGCTGAAATGACATTGTGTGCATATTAACACTTGTTTTCTTTTCTTTATTGTATCAATTCCTGAATTTTCACATCGTGACCAGGCCAATATGGCCGCCAGCTTTTAGGATTAAAGTAATGCACTGCTGATGACATCACATATTACATCACTCATGACATGGTCAATGACATCACTGATGACATCATCTACATGATCATCTGATGCACCTCGTCACACACTAAAATACAGACTACCATTCTCGAAACCATAGACACACCAATACTAGTACAGCTACAATATTCTGTGCACTATGCATGCAGACCTCTAATCAGCTACATAGCTTTGATTCAGTGTTTTAAATACTCAGTTAGTACCTATGCAGTCTAGGAATCCTTCTGTCTGTCCCATGCACTTCTCCATTCAACCATCCAGCACTATCTACGTATCCTATCACTCTGCCAATACCTAAGCACTAATAAATTTAGCATGCACACTCTTTGCAGCATGGAAATTACTCCAGTTATTAGTCATATACTTAAGGAATGGCCTAGCCACTAACACAAGTGCAGGTATAATATTTTGTACACTGTGCATGCAGACCTCTAACCAGCTACATACTATTGATGCGATCTTCTTCTAAATACACAGTTAGTACCTATGCAGTCTAGGAATCCTCCTGTCTGTCCCATGCATTTCTCCAATCATCCATCCAGCACTATCTACTTATCCTATCACTCCACCAATACGTAAGCACTTATAAATTAAGTGTTCACTCTGTTTGCAGCACTGTCATCATTCCAGTTACTAGTGGTATTCTTATAAAATGACCTAGGCACCAACACAAGTACACATAAAATATTCTGTGCATAATCCCTACAAATCTCTAAGCAGATACATTCTATTGGTCCACTCCATTAAATACTGAAGTAGTACCCATGCAGCTTAAGATACCTCCTGTCAGTCTCATGCTATTCTTCAATCACCCATCCAGCACTATGTTCTTATTGTATCAGTCTGCCAATACCTAAGCACTTATGGGGCAGATTTACAAGCACCCTGTGCCACCAGTACGTCACTTTTTGTAACGTAGTGATGGCGCCAGGCACTCCTTCATATTTACAAGGAGAGGAAAAGCCACCCTGCGTGGTTTTTCCTCTCCTTGTAAATACGGCCCCTTCATACGCAGAACTTTGAGTTGAAGGGGCGTCCCATAGGTGTTGCTGTGGGTGTTCCCATGCAACACCCATAGAACAAGACACATCTCCAGATTTATGAGAAATCGTAAATCTGGAGATGTGTGTGAATGCTGCGCCATCCTAGAGTTGGTGTACCAAAGCGCAACGAGGAGAATTTTTTCATTTCTCCTCATTTTTTCCTCTTTCAATGCATGCTGCATTCCAGAGCATGCATTGAAAGAGGAAAATGCCTTTACTGATTGTTTTTGTGCAGAAAGGTATCCCTTCCTGCACAAAAACAATCTCCCCACGACACAGACATCCTTGCACCATGTTGCAAGGGTGCCTGTGTCACCGCATGGCTGCAGTTTGTGCAGCAGTGCAGAGGGAAGCAGAGTGTTGCAATATATTTGTGTACATATGTCACATCCCCGTGCTTCGGAAGTGCCACAGTGCAGTGCAGCTAAAGAGCTTGCAGTACTTCCTCATAAATCTTCACCTATAAATTCACCATACACTACTAATGCATTCTTTCAGTCAATCATGCTGTATACATATATTCAACCAAACTTTCACACATTACCTTGCAATTATAGTTCTTTCTTTAACCAGATATGGTAGTTCTGATAAGAACTTTTTTTTTCTTCTTTTTTATTTTGTATTTTTTTTTAACAATTTTGTATTTTTTTTTTTTCAAACAATGAACAAAAAAAAGAATGAATAAAACAGGAAACATTTGGAATTACTTATCATTCCAAAGACAAAACAAAAAAAAAAAAATTAACAACGATGGTTGCGTTGCGCAGCACAAACTGCATCGACCGACTGCTCACCGAAATAAGTTTCTTACACTTCACGCAGTGTTGCTCGAGAAAGGCGAATTCTGGCCTAATGTCCATTGCCGGTGTTTATGAGGACGCTCCAGATGTACTTGTCACAGCAGGTGAGGGGTTCAAAGCAGCTCGCCTCATTTCCTCCCGAGCAAAATTGAGGGGATGTGTGGTCCAGAGATGCTTGTACATAGAAGCAGTGCCACAAGAGTATTTTTTTTCACTGCCTCTTGACAGGACTCGGTCACAAATTTTGCACGTCACCTTTCTCGCATTTACTTTCTTCTCTCCAGGTGGAAAAGTGAAGAATTTCCACACGACAGATTCCGGCATCTGTGGACGTGGTGCCTCCTGCAAGAATTCTTCTTCCGAAGATACTTCCTCCTGCTGCTGTCCAAATGGCATTTTATTTGATATTTTTTGAAAAACACCAAAAAAGCAAGCAAAAAGGGGTCGTGTAGGAAAAGAGATGTCTCTCTAAAGATGCTCCAACAAGAATGATTAAAATGGGTTGGGTCCTTCAATAGTTACAGTGGGAAATGTTATGACCCAATGAAATCTTTTTTTTTTTAGGTCACATGGGATCCGCGCACTCTGCGCTCACGAAGCACACACCCGACGCGACTTCGCGAAAATATATTTAAAAATAATATACGTTTTTTATGAGTACAAATATATTATTTTTATGAATATCTTAGATAGTATCTTGCCCTAATATGTATATTAAACACACATACATATCATTTGAGAACATAAATAAAATTTGCGGGAGTCGTGCACCCAGCGCGCCCCAGCACGTATATGACGTAACGCGGGACCTTCCACCGCGCAAGCATCGCGTACCGTAATGCGCATGTGTCGCGAATGCGCGGGAGCAGGAGTCACGGACTGGTCGCATACCAATCGTGCACATCACGTAATATTAAATGTATATGATGTAACTGAAAAACACGCAGCTGTCGCACACCGTACGCGGATCCTTCACGACGTTTCTAAAATGGCAGCTAGAATCCGCGTCCGCACCGTGATGTGTACGCTTTGGGTGCGCGACTCCGAAGAAATGTGGGAAATTTTATTTTTTAAGAAAATAATATAAATATATTAAATTAAATAAATAAAACAAAAAAATGTAACTATATTTCAGTTTTAATATTTTTTATAATTTTTTTTGCAATGTTCAGAAAAATATATAATGTTATTTAATGAATAAAATATTTAGAAATAAACAGTTAAAAACTGTAGAAAATCAGTACAAAAAAATGGTTATAACTACTATTAGCATTTAAAAAACCTTGGAAATTCACTGAAAAAAACATAGGTTTCAGAAACGTTATAGTCAGAAATTAGCATTTAAAAAACCTTAGAAATTCACAGAAAAAAACATAGGTTTCAGGGGTGTTATATTTAGCTGGACATTTCACTCGTACAAAACCATAGAAATTCCTCTGCTATAGTTAGTTTTGCTAACTATATCTCGCGCGCCCGTAATGCACTGCTGATGATGGCACATATTACATCATTCATGACATGGTCAGTGACATCACAAATGTAATTTTTTTTTTTTTTTTTGTAAAACCGTTTTTATTGCAGAACAATGTAATAAGCAGCATACATTCATAATATTCCTGCACCGCTATTGCCAGTGCCATATCTTACGTGGCCATTTAGGCAGTCGTACACAGCTTGTGAGCCCACATCCCTGAGGCCGGGCAGCGGTGGCAAGTAAATCACTGTACTTAACCATATTTCAATCTGTACATTTGCCGCGAACATAGTAGGGTGTCTGCGTTCCGCTTAGAAGTTTCCTCCCCCCATCTCCCCCCCATCACTTCCCCCTCCCCATTCCCTAGTCAGTGACATCACTGATGACATCACTGATGACATCATCCACATGACAATCTGATACACCTATTCCTACACTAGTATAACCTTTCATCACTCACTGTAAAATACAGAGTACCATATTTGAAACCATTGACACCCCAATACCAGTTACTACGTACCCACTCACTGATTCCTAAGTCTACACACACAACTACCCATTCAACAACAGAATCACTTATACATGCAGTCACTAATTAATAGAACACTATCAAATGCACTTATACACATATATAGACATTGACACATCAGCAGTCATCTTAGTCGGTTATGCAGTCATCCTATTCACTCATGAAAAAAATTAATCACACTTACATTTACTCACTTACACAATTATACACACAACACCTCATTTATTGAAACACATAATAACTCATAGTTAATATGTTAAAAAATCACCATTACAATTATACACTCATTCATTGTCAAGAATTCCTGTCATGCGAGGGGAGGAAAACGGTAACCAGCGAAAACGGACTACATCTCCCAGGATGCTTAGCGGTTGAGAGGTTATGTAAACAGGAGAGCTGTTACATAACTCAAGGAAAACACGCTCTTATGTAAACAGGAGAGCTGTTACATAACTCAAGGAAAACACGCCCTTATGTAAACAGGAGAGCTGTTACATAACTCAAGGAAAACACGCCCTTATGTAAACAGGAGAGCTGTTACATAACTCAAGGAAAACACGCCCTATAAAGGGAGGAACCGGGAGGTACAACGCTGTCGGATATTGTGTTTACACCGACGTACCTGCTTAGTGAAGAGCAGTGTTCCGGAGTGGTGCTCCAGTAAGGCAAGAACGGAGGTAGGTCGAGTCGTTACTCCCTGGGCCGTGTCTTGCCCCATCGTCACCTGTGAAGGACCCGGAAGCTCTACCGGATAACCATAGAGCTTCGCTTTTTGACTCGGCTGAGTCAAAGCGCAGTGGCGCTTTTGCTGGTTGGAGTCGTAACTCCCAGCCCGACCAGAGATACAGGGACTGCCAGCTGTAACGCACACCAGGAGGTGTTTGCCGCGTTACAGACTCGGACGTCCACAGGATCGATCGAGCGGCTGCTCTCGGTTCAGTCTTCTTTGCTTGTGATTGGGGTATCGGTGACGCATCACCAGGAGGTGACTCCGCGTCCCGGTGCAGTCTGAGGAAGAGGTTGAGCGGCTGCTCCCTTCAGGTAGAGACCCCGGCTGGGTGTTTCCCTGACTCCTCGATTCTCCCCAACACTCTTCGTGCCCCTCACAGCCTACCGATTGGCATTGTCGGCCATTTCATTTCTGCCCTCTGTTGGCATACGCCGGGATCGGCGTATATGCAGAGGACGGTTAGGACCATCCGTGCTGTGGGCTGGTAACGTACTTAGCCTGGAGGATTCCAGTGACTATAACCTTTGTTTATTCCTGGTATTATTTTTGCCTTCATTAAAATAACTAAACCTTCACAAGTGGTTGCGTTCTCATTATCGTGTCTGTTAAACGATCCTGAGACGTTCAGGGCGTTACAAAATATCCGACCTTAATAACACTAACTGTCTCCCGGTCGATACCAGACATGGCAACACTTGATGATGTGCTGGCTGCTTTAGCGACCGTGCAAATTGAATTGGCTGCCTCCAGGCAAGAAACAGCCGATGTAAAAGCCAGACTGGATGCTATCCAATTGGACCCGCTCACGCTCAGCACCTCCCTCACGAACCAGACCCCTGCGGTAGTAGTGGAAATGCCGGTAGCCGTCCCCTTGGCAACACCAGAGAGGTACAGTGGGGATCCTAACACAGTGCAGGTATTCCTCACACAAGTGGCGCTACATTTATCGTGCAAACCAAGGGCGTTCCCCACGAGTCAGGCTCGTGTGGCTTTCCTTATATCCTATTTGGCTGGAAACGCGGCACAATGGGCCGTACCTCTGGTGAGCAGGGACGACCCCATCTTATGTGATTGGGGTGCTTTTCGCGAGGAATTCCTGAAGGTCTTCGACAGAAGGGCTGACTCGTACACGGCGGACCGTGAAATGCTTGAGTTGAGACAGGGATCCAACGACCTGGTGCAGTATCTCAACGCGTTCCGAAGGCTGGTTGCGGAAACCAAGTGGCCTGTTGCTAAACAGACGGCTCTCTTCCATCATGGGCTGTGCGATGAGCTCAAGGACGCCGTGGCTCATATTGACCCACAACCCAAGACATGTGAGGGCCTTATCAACCTGGTATTACGGCTGAAACATAGGCTAAGTGAAAGAAAGGGGGATCATGGGAGAAAAGGAAAATCCCTTCCATCCTATGTGACAGTGGGAAGTCCTGAACCTTCCACCGCATCCAAGGGAGAACCCATGGACATCGGCGCAATACGAGCGAGCCTCACAGCCACGGAGAAAGAGTCACGCCGTAAACAAGGATTGTGCCTATATTGTGGCAAAAAAGGCCACTACGTACGTGAATGCCCTGCCAAACCGAAGACGTCACGTTATCGGGCCAACCGGTCGGTAACAGCCGTGGTGGACGTACCGGCGGTAAACTAGAGGACTCCCAGACCAAAGAAGGGGCATCTCGGAGTCACTCATCCATCCCTTCACTTTCCAACTCGGTCACTAAGGGACAACGACACCTGTTTCTCACGGTGCACGTGGGAGTGCATGACCAGTGGATACCCGTTGTGGCCATGGTGGATTCAGGGGCCACTGGCATGTTTATGGACCACAACGAGGCATGCAGGCTAGGGCTAGTGCTTCTTCCCAAAGCTGTACCCGAAGACGTCTATGCTGTAGACGGAAGGCGATTGGTGACGGGGCCCATCGGGCAGCACACGGGGGTCCTTCCGATGAGATGTGGGAGGAACCATTTGGAACAAATCGATTTTAACATCATCCGAGCGCCCCAATATGGCGTCATATTGGGATTGCCGTGGCTACAGAAACACAACCCCTCTGTGGATTGGCCAACACATCGCATCGAACTGACGTCACCGTATTGCATCCTGCATTGTGGAATAGGAACGGAATCCCTTGACGCAGATGAGAGCGGGAGTCAGACGGTGGCTACAGCGGCAGAAAAGGATGTGGCTCTCCCCCAGGCTTATCACAGTTTTGAGGAGGTATTTGATGAGGTGAAGGCGGAAGTGCTACCACCACATAGACAGTTTGACTGCCAGATCGACCTGGTGCCAGGGGCCAGCGTTCCCAGCGGCAGGCTGTATGCCCTGACGGAGCCTGAAAACGTGCATCTCCGGGGGTACCTGGATAAACTCCTCAAGCTAGGATTCATCCGCCCGTCCAAGTCTCCGGCCGCCTCGCCACTCTTCTTCATCCCGAAGGCTAATGGGGAGCTGAGAGCCTGTGTGGACTTTAGGGCATTGAATGCGATAACCGTAAAGAATCGGTATCCCTTGCCTCTCATCAGTGTACTCCTGGAACAGGTCAAGAAAGCTCGTATCTACACCAAGTTGGATTTGAAAGGGGCATACCATCTGGTGCGCATGAGGGACGGAGACGAGTGGAAGACCGCCTTTAAGACCAGGTTCGGCCTTTTTGAGTACCTCGTCATGCCGTTCGGTCTGTGCAACGCCCCGGCAGCCTTTCAGTACTTTTTGAATGAGGTATTCAGAGAGGAGTTGGATATCTACGTGGTCGTATATATCGACGACATCCTCATCTATTCGTCCAGTGTGGAGGAGCACGTACACCACGTCAAAGCTGTGCTCCAAAAGCTGAGGGAAAACATGCTGTTTTGTAAACTCAGCAAGTGTGACTTCCACGTCACATCCGTGGAATTCCTCGGAGTGATGCTGAGTCCAGAGGGACAGGAGATGGCAGAACGAAAGATCAAGGCGGTGAAAGAATGGCCGGTGCCCCAAAGCGTGAAGGACGTCCAAAGTTTCATTGGCTTCGCCAACTTTTACAGGCGGTTTATAGATGGATTTTCAGGATTGGTGGCCCCAATCACACAGCTACTGAGGAAGTCCAAGGAGTTTGTCTGGTCCCCTGAAGCGAACAAAGCCTTTGAGGCCCTGAAAAGCGCCTTTGGTAAGGCACCGGTGTTGGCTCACCCCGATCCGGATCTCCCCTACGTGGTGGAAGCGGACGCATCGGATGTGGCGCTGGGGGCTATCTTGTCCCAACGCAACCACGACACAGGGGTGCTTCATCCCGTTGCGTACATGTCCCGCAAACTCAACGACGCCGAACGCAACTACCATATCGCGGAGAAGGAGCTTCTCGCAATCAAGGACGCCTTCACCGAATGGAGGCATTGGTTGATGGGGGCAAGACATGTGGTATCGGTGTACACGGACCATCGGAACCTACAGTTCATGACGGCCACAAGACACCTTTCTCCCAGACAGCTGCGGTGGATGATCTTCTTTGCGGGGTTCAACTTCCGCATCACATATCGGCCGGGGACGGAAAACCGGAAGGCGGACGCCCTGTCCCGTCAATCTGCAGTTAAGGAACCATTGCCTGAGACCGAGCATTCCATCATTTCCCCGAGGATGGTATTGGGGGTTATCCAACCGGATACTTTCCTGAGGGGAATAAAGAGAGGGATCAGGTCATTCGCATGGCGGAGGTGGCTCCTCAGTCACAGAGAATGGCAGCTGAAGGACGGGATACCCCTGAAGGGCAGGTGCCTATTGATACCCACGCCTAGGCTAAGGAAACAAGCATTCATCTGGTGCCATGACTCTCCATGCGCAGGTCATTTGGGCTTTGAAAAAACGGTGGCTAGCATGGGACGGCATTTCTGGTGGCCAACCATGAGAGTGGATGTCAGGAGGTGGGGACAGGAGTGTCCTACGTGTGCTACCATGAAGGCCGACCATGGCCGAACCCAAGGGCTCTTACATCCACTTCCGACCCCGGATAGACCATGGGATAGCATATCACTGGACTTCGTGGTGGGCCTACCGGTAGACCAGGGGATGACGGCAATACTGGTGGTGGTGGATTACTTGACGAAAATGGGGCACTTCATCCCCTGCAAGAGAGTCCCTACGGCCGGGGAATTGGCGTCACTACTCCTAAAGAATGTGGTACGACTGCATGGATTACCTGGGGTGATCGTGTCGGACCGGGGGTCGCAGTTTACTGCGCAATTCTGGAAGACTTGGTGCACTGCGCTGCATGTTAAGACCGCCCTGTCCACCAGCTACCACCCTCAAACGGACGGCCAAACCGAGCGCCTGAACCAAACGCTCAAACAGTATCTGCGATGTTTTGTGGACCAGGGCAGGGAAGAATGGGTCGACTTGCTATGGGTTGCAGAGATAGCCTATAACAACGCCACTCACAGCTCCACACAGTCATCTCCGTTCTATAGCAACTATGGCCAACATCCCAGGTTCTTGCCATTTCTACATCCGTTCAGAGAGGACAGGATTCCCGCCACAGCGGACAGGGTGGCACACATAAAAGACACGTTGATGCGCTCAAGGGCTGTCCTAATAGAGGCCAAGAGAAGATACAAGGCTGCGGCAGACAGGAAGAGAAGGCCCGGGCCACTGTACCGCACTGGAGACTACGTCTGGATATCCACAAGAAACATGAGGTTTCGAAAGAACAGTGTGTTCCATCCCAAGTACATGGGCCCCTATCGAATTACCAAGTGTATGGGTCCCGTGAACGTGAAGGTGTGCTTGCCCCAGTCATTGCGGATACACCCTGTCTTTCATGTATCATTGCTCAAACCAGCACCCTCCAAGCCGTCTGGGACACCTAGGCCGGTATGCGTGGAGTCGGAGGTGGAGTATGAAGTGTCGGGCATACGGGCGTCCAAATGGCGCAGGGGGAAGCTGTGGTACCTGGTTGCGTGGAAAGGCTATGGCCCGGAGGAGCAGTCATGGGAACCGGCTGAAGGGGTTCATGCTCCGCGCTTAGTCTCCTTGTTCCATCGGCGTTTTCCTGCCAGCGCTGGACCCGTGGGGAGCCGCTGAGAGGGAGGATGTACTGTCAAGAATTCCTGTCATGCGAGGGGAGGAAAACGGTAACCAGCGAAAACGGACTACATCTCCCAGGATGCTTAGCGGTTGAGAGGTTATGTAAACAGGAGAGCTGTTACATAACTCAAGGAAAACACGCCCTTATGTAAACAGGAGAGCTGTTACATAACTCAAGGAAAACACGCCCTTATGTAAACAGGAGAGCTGTTACATAACTCAAGGAAAACACGCCCTTATGTAAACAGGAGAGCTGTTACATAACTCAAGGAAAACACGCCCTTATGTAAACAGGAGAGCTGTTACATAACTCAAGGAAAACACGCCCTATAAAGGGAGGAACCGGGAGGTACAACGCTGTCGGATATTGTGTTTACACCGACGTACCTGCTTAGTGAAGAGCAGTGTTCCGGAGTGGTGCTCCAGTAAGGCAAGAATGGAGGTAGGTCGAGTCGTTACTCCCTGGGCCGTGTCTTGCCCCATCGTCACCTGTGAAGGACCCGGAAGCTCTACCGGATAACCATAGAGCTTCGCTTTTTGACTCGGCTGAGTCAAAGCGCAGTGGCGCTTTTGCTGGTTGGAGTCGTAACTCCCAGCCCGACCAGAGATACAGGGACTGCCAGCTGTAACGCACACCAGGAGGTGTTTGCCGCGTTACAGACTCGGAAGTCCACAGGATCGATCGAGCGGCTGCTCTCGGTTCAGTCTTCTTTGCTTGTGATTGGGGTATCGGTGACGCATCACCAGGAGGTGACTCCGCGTCCCGGTGCAGTCTGAGGAAGAGGTTGAGCGGCTGCTCCCTTCAGGTAGAGACCCCGGCTGGGTGTTTCCCTGACTCCTCGATTCTCCCCAACACTCTTCGTGCCCCTCACAGCCTACCGATTGGCATTGTCGGCCATTTCATTTCTGCCCTCTGTTGGCATACGCCGGGATCGGCGTATATGCAGAGGACGGTTAGGACCATCCGTGCTGTGGGCTGGTAACGTACTTAGCCTGGAGGATTCCAGTGACTATAACCTTTGTTTATTCCTTGTATTATTTTTGCCTTCATTAAAATAACTAAACCTTCACAAGTGGTTGCGTTCTCATTATCGTGTCTGTTAAACGATCCTGAGACGTTCAGGGCGTTACATTCATATAGTTACTCTCACAATCACTGACTCTTATATATACTTATTTATATACACCAACACTCACATTCAAGGCCTTTTATTTTTTTACTTTGTTGAAGATGTACAACTAAAACATATATTCGCTCACCAACACACAAATAAATACACTCAGTCACCCAAACAACTGTTTCCACATGCACTCTTAAACCTATACTCCTAGTCAATCAACCATTCACACATCTATGCATAGTTACACACACCCCATCCAACCACACACAAACTCAGTGTCCCATACAAATACTCACCCAACTAATCAATAACTAATATACACACTCATGTAGTTAGTTACCAACTGATGCAGCATGTTATATAACAACAGAGACAGTGATGCACACATTCACATAGTTTAGTTACTAATCCATGTATTAAGTGAGACACTTTTAATTACTCACTTAAACCGACAGTCTTACAGCTACTAAATCCTCCATCCAGACAGTTAGATATCCACTCAATCTTCAATACAGACTGGTATATATATATAATACATATTTAAATTTCAAACTAAACCACATTCACTGGATGATGTCATCAGTGATGTCATCAGTGATGTCATTTGAGATGTCATCAGTGATGTCACTGACCATGTCATGAATAATGTAATATGTGACATCATCACCAGTGCATTGCGGGCGCGCGAATTATAGTTAGCAGAACTAATTATAACGGAGGAATTTCTATGGTTTTGTACGAGTGAAATGTCCAGCTAACTATAACACCCCTGAAACCTATGGTTTTTACCAAGGGAGGGTTCACTCCTTGATCCAGCATGGATTTCAACAGGTCCATAGGTACCCCATTTGGGCTTGCGCTTTCCCACTCTTGCTTTGTTGGATGGCCATTCCACTTCCTGCAATGTTAGTAAAAGGGGAGAAGAATATGCGCGTTTCGGAGTGGTATCAGAGACCCACGATTCCTTCGTCAGGGCGCAAAAACATTAATCAATCAAGGGAAGGTCAGAGTTATTCAAGACTCATCCAAACAGATTTTTTTTATATATGATGTAGACAAGGGCTCAATGTGATAATAAGGAGGGACTTTAGATACAATCTATGGAGACAATGAGAACATAATTTATTCTTATTTGTAATTTAATATGTGTATATATGTGTATATACATTTCGTATTAAACAAGGAGCTTTGGCAGAAGTAGAAGAAAGAAGAGTGAGAAGATGATAATATGATAGTATAGAAGATTTCACTCCGAAACGCGCGTCGGTGCTTTGTTCTTTCGCTTGTTTTTATTTGTATATATTTATGAAATGTACCATAACATGTTTTTATAAGTCAAACGATGTTGTTCAGTATGTTTGTAGGTGAGGTATGACTGATTGGTTGAGTGTTTGTCTTTGTTAGAATGTACATACGAGACAGTCTGTTCATGTTTACTAGCAATCACAAGAAGAACTCCACAAAAGTGTGGAGGGGGGAACGGGAGGCACGGGGTGCTAGGAGCTAGCGGCCTCCAATACTACTATTGACCACAGGAAGCTGCTCCTAGAGTGATGTGACCTTACTACAGTTGTGAATAGATAGTGAGTGTGGACATCTCACAAAAAGTGACGGACTGGCCTCACACACCACCTGGTGTCATGCTTCATCATCGGCCAGTCCTCGCCCTCCAAAACCTTCGTTTGATGGAGGGCGGGCATACACCTGGAGACAGGGATGCACTTCTAAACTAAAGAGTGGGGCCCATGGGGTAGAACGTGAAGTTAAAAATCATTATAGTTACCACAAATATTTTAATGTGATCAGTAACTATATGATGCTAAAAACAAAATAGCGGCAGGTGGGGTATTAGGTGTCCCCTAGCCGTCTAGTGAAGGTCACTAGACTGTAGTCACTGCAATACCTTAAAGTATCACAGAGTAGAGATGCTCCCTCCCTAGCAAATTAAAGCTGTGAAATTCTAGGCACTACATAAAGTTGATTCCCAGTCTATTTAGCATGCAATGAGAACATATTTTTATTCATGAATATGAATTGTGTCATAGATAGAGTATTGTGACATAGAAAATAAAATGAAATAAATTGATGTTCATGTGTTACATAGAGCTCCACGCTAATGTTTTTAACACATAAATACTGTATATAAGAGTTGTAAATTTATATTTGTAAATAGTGTTTTTATACATTGCTTTTTAGCCCTGAAGAAGTCCCATGAGGGATGAAACGCGTTGGCAAAGCAATCATTTTTTGGTGTTAAAGGAAGATACTTGCACTTCAATAAAGAATGGAATAAAAGCTACAATCAAGACTTACGTCATTTTTAGACAAATGCATGCATGGGAAGTCCAATAACTGTGTTTTTGTAATGTTGCGATCAGAATAAGCCATATTATATTGGGAAATATGAAATATACATTTCTCGGGTGCAGGATCAGTGTATAGTTTGGTAACGGTGGTTCTTTACCACTAAATGGGGTGTATGTGGGTCACACCCTAGATCTTACTGCACCGAGGTTTAATAGTAATACATCAGGCAGATTTATTGGTGACGTTTGGTGCTTGGTTCCTTAAAAGCTCTGACCCTGTCCTTTGGTTAATATAGAAGAGCCAATTCTTGAGTAGTTTTCTGAAGATAAGGTGGTTGTCGGTGGATCTTATGTTAGGGGGTAAAGAGTTCCATAGTTTGCCTGCTTGAACAGAGAAGGATGTGCCTCCCGTGTTTTTTTTTCTTGTATCTTGGGATTTTGACGTGAGATGCCCCTTTAGAGCATAAGTTCCTTTGTTAAATGTGTTTGGTGATTTTATTCCTGATGAAGAGTGGTCCCATTCCATGTATTGCTTTGTGGGTGATACAAAGTAGCTTGAACGTGGAACTTCTGGCAAAATTGCACGCGGCGATGACTTGGGCTTTTGGCGGCAATCTGAGCAGAGGTAACCATATAGGCATACGGGCGGTGCTAGAACCTTGACGCAGTCTTGATATCAGGAACCCTGAATGTCGGAATTTCCAAATCCATAATTTCCCCATCCTATGCAGCAGTCGGATGGATGATAAGCTGCAATTGTGTTCTACTGGAGGGCAACATTAAATTTCGAGCAGAAGCAAAGGCTGGGACTTTTTTATCAAGGCCGAGGTGGCCGCTATATATCAGGCGCTGGTGTCCCATACTACAATAATTGAGAGATAGAAAATGGAATAATTGGGACCCACAGCACTGAAGATACCATTTTAATCGAAGGGAAGCTCCCTCGCCCTAAATTTTAAAGAACGGGAGTTTAAAAGTTTACAGTCTTGAAAAAGAAGGCATTATTTGATTAGCCCTTCGAAACGCGTTGATGCTCTCAAAATAGCCACAAATGTGTTTGTATATGAAATGATGGTAGACATTGATGTTTTATATAAATACACAACCGAGGTGGTCTAACTTTCTGTCTTGATTGTGGTAATCAATGACAAATGTTATTGTCTATTGTTGTTCTATATATAAAAACTCTTGTATATAGACTGTGGTATGTTGATGATACATTGGTTTTAAATATTGAATGTAATAAGGTCTTTTATCCAATTGTTTTTTTGATGAAATATACTGTAAAAAAAATATTTTAATAAACTTAAGCCATAAATACACCTACGACGAGTCCTTGTGCCAAGACACAACCGATTGTGAGCGGTTCCTCAGAGTGGTCCTGAGTGAGTGGTTTGTATATGATGAATGCAAGTTGAGGCAGTGACTTTTAACTCCTCCCAGAGGACAATTCCATATATAGTTTTGTGTACGAACCCTAGTCCTTTGGGTTACCAAGGGTTCCTCTCTTTGTTTATATATAACCGGTAACCAATGCAGGGCTTTTAAGGCAGGTGAGATGTGGTCTCGAGGTTTGATAGGCCAGAGTAGTCTTGCAGCCGAGTTCTGAATCCGTTGTTGTCTTTTCATGGTCGTTAAAGGTGATCCGTTGTGGAGGCTATTGGCGTAATCGAGTTTGGACAGAACAACAAGTGTTCTGGCGAGAAGCCAAGGACTGGTTGGATATTTCTTACCATTAACTTTGTGGCTCAGAACTCATATTTGCTTGCTTTCTATTTGCTGGCTGTATTTGTTTTAGGCTGCCCAGCTTGAGCTCGTCTCTTTCGTTGCCCAAACCCTATTTACTGTATTCTTCCACCAGTACTGGAACTTTTCGTAAGCAGGATTTTAAATATTGCTCTTATCTTGTCACATTTGCTGTACATCCAATGACAGAGGTCAAATGTCAGGCCCTGTCTTCCAGGAAGCTTGGTGTTTACTTTTCTTTCTCTGACTTCAAGGTGAAAGGATTTATGTGACAATCATGCTGGCTATGGGGGTTTGCTTGAGGAAGGTTGTATGATGAATTATTTTTCTAGCACACTGCAAAATTGAAATTTCTGTTAATGAACTGTGCAGATATTTCAGAATATATCAGAACTCGAAAAAGCACAAATTAAGCATATTTTTGGGTAATTCTGAAGTGTGGTGGAAACAAATATTTTAATACGATTAAAACAAATCAATACACTAGGTGATAACATTTCCACAAATTATCATTTGTGCACCGTATAGTTCTATTAGTAAAACTGTATGTCTGTGCAAATGTAATGGTCATTTGAAATGAAGATATGTTGTCTTTAATGGCAGAGCACTCTCACACCATGCATGCTCCACTTTACTCCTCTCTACTATGCACCACTCCACACTACGCCACTCCACTCCCTACTACGTCACTGCACTCTGCTCTGCATTACTCCACTCTATGCCACTTCAATCCACGCCTCTCTACTCTACATTAATCTACTCTATACCAATGCACTCTACCCAATACTACTCTACTGTGCACCACTGCACTCTACACCACTCCACTCTATGCCACTACAATCTACAATCAATCAATCAATCAATCAGGGAATTGTAAGCGCGCTACTCACCTGTGAGGGTCTACACCACTCTAATCCAAACCACTGCACTCCACAGCAATGCACTCAACACCACTTTACTGAAACCAATGCACTCTAAGCCAACTACTCTGCATCACTGAACTCTACGCCACTGTACTCTACAACACTCTACGCCACTGCACGCTGCACCACTCTATTCTACTCTGCACCACTGTACTCTATGTCACTCTACTCTGCAGCACTCTACAGTGAACCTGTTTGACAATCAAATGCTGCAATAAACAACTGAAAGAAGACTAATCAATGTTTGAAAAGGGCCTTCCACTGCACAGTAATATGTGTTGCTACGGTTTTAGTAACTTGTGATCCATTTGAGCTAAAAACATTCTGTTTTTGTTGAAAGCTGCAGATTATGCTGCAGATGATGGATTGTGTGGCAAATGGATCTAATCCATTTTTATGTCAAAAATGCAGCAGCATCGAGCTAACTTTTTATTAATGCCTTCTAGTGACATAGAATCTGCTCAGACTGCCCAGCGCATAACCTTACACTTTAGTATCCTTGTGGCTTGGGGTCCGACTTGTCTATACTGTCCCGGAAACTGGCTTAGTCTTCTCTGCCTCCCTAGTTATCTCACTCCCCACCAGGATTAGTGCCTCACATACCCTGCCTGTCCCACAACCCTGCCTAGTGCAGCATAGGGCAGATTCAGACATCCACAGGGTTGTGATAAGAGCTTCTGACAGAAGTCTGGTGTTCATGCGCAGGGTGGAGTCAAATGTCTTTGATTCACTCCCAGCCTCTAGCGGAGGAACTCCTCTCTATTCTTCTCTGAACCACTCTACTGTAGTGCACGCTACCCCACTCTACTATGCATCACTGCACTTTACACCACTCTAGTCTATGACACTCTACTTTGCAACACTTCACTCTATGCCGCTACTCTATGCCACCGTACTTTACACCACTAGAGTACTCTACTCTGAAACAAATCACTCTATGTCAATGCACTTTGGGACACTCTAATCCACTGTGCGCCACTCCACTCTATGCCACTGCACTCTACGCCACTACTCTTTGCCACTGCGCCCTGCACTACTCTACTCTACACCACTTCATTGTACTCTGAAACAATCTACTCTATTCCACTGCCTCTTCTACTTTCTGTGTCATTTCACTCAATACCACTGCACTCTAAGCTGCGCCATTCTACACCGCTCTACTCTACTCCACATCACTTAACTCTAAACCACTACACTCTATGCCAATGCACACAGCACTACTTTATTCAAAGCCACTGTACTCTACTCCAATCACTCTGCACCACTGCACTCTACACCACTCTGTTCTACTCTGCACCACTGCACTCTACGCAACCCTACTCTGTACCACTGCACTGTATGACACTCTACTCTGCAAGACTGCCCTCTCTGCCACTGAACTCAATGCCACTCTACCCTACACCACTACATTATACTAACTGTATACTTGCCACTGCACGCTACCTCACTCTACACTGTTGCTCTCTATGTCACTACACTTCACACCATTCTATTCAACTGCTCTCTGCACCACTCTACTTTGCACCACTCTACTCTATGCCAATGCACTCTACACCACTGCACCCTCCTCTGCACCACTCATCTATGCCTCTCTACTGAATTCTACACCAAAGCACTCCATGACACAACACTCTGTATCACTCCTCGCCACTCTAATCTATTCTGTGCCGCTGCACTCTACACCACTTTACGCCACTTCACTCTACGCTGCTCTACTCAACAACTGTGTACTCTACCCTCCACTACTCCACTCTATGCCACTTCACTTTACTTTTAAACAATCTATTCTAAACTACAGCACTTTACGCCACTTTTCTCAAAACCAATGCACTCTATTCCACTGCACTCTATGTCAACCTACTCTGCACCACTGTACTTTATGCCACTTCACACTAGGGCACTCTACTCTATTCTACGACACTCCACTGCACGATACTCTACTTTATAATGCTTTACTCCATTGAAGTCTACTCCACTCTATACCACGCTACAATACTGCAGCACTCTACGACGCTCTATGCAACCTCCATACCACTTTACTTCACTCTCTACAATACTACTCCACTTTGCTACTCAATTCTACTTCATTTCACTCTATGAAATTCCATAATATTCGACTCTACAACACTATTCCACTCTATGCCATTCCAGTCTCTTACACTACTCCGCTCTGTGCCACTCCTCTCTACGACAGTGTACTCTGCTTTATGGCATTGTACTCTACAACACTCTACGCAACACCCTCTAAGCCACACCACTGTGCTCTACACCACTCCATGAAACTCTATGCTACTCCACTCTGCCACTCAACTCTACTTCACTCTACGCTCTTCCACTCTATGACACTCTACTCCCTCCAAGACACTCTGACACTCCACTCCATGCCACTCAACAATACACCATTCCATAACACTCCACTCTACTTTACGACACTCCACACCACTTTGCTTTACCCCACTGACTTTTAGCAATGCTGAACAGCAGTCACGCTGGTGTACAGCATGGCTAAAACATTGGCAAAGCCAATAGCTATTGTATGGAGGCAAGACTTATTGGCTTTGCCACTGCTTGTTTTTTAAATACAAGAGATTTCGTAAGTGTTGTGCGGGCGTAACCTAAACAAGCGCTATGACGCAGCAAACGTTTACCACGCGGCTGTTCAGCATGGCAATAAATAAAGCCAATAGTCTTTGAGGAAGCCTCTGACTCGACTGAGGTTGGCGCTGTGGGCCGGCTTGAGGAGGGCTGGCCTTGACTCAAAGAAACGAGGCACTGAGGGCCATTTGGGGGCAGACTGACCCTGGCTGTGGACTTGCTGCCCGAGGGCAGCCTCGACGGGGGCTGGTCCTGAGTCCGAGGGCTGGCTCTGAGGATGTCCTTAACGCCTTGCGGGTGGTACTAAGGGCTGTCTGCCAGATGGGGTTGGGAGGAGTTACTAAGGGCCGCCTTAGAGGGGGCAGGCCCTGGCGCCGGAGAATGTCCCAGAAGTCTGACCAGGGTGCGCACTGGTTTCGGATCCGGGGCCTGGCTGGTAGTTACGGCACCCAGAGGTGTACCTTGGCAGGGGCTTACACTGAGACTGGCCCCAGCTCTGGGGGTAGAGTATGAGGGGGCGGTATCACTGAGGGCTGGCCCTGCATCCGAGGGCTGGCTCCAGGGGGCGGCGCTCTCTGTGTACACATTGCTCGGTTTCCCGTGTGATTTAGAAGCTCCGCCTGCACTGCTTTGTGTCGCATTCACTGACATACCCAGCGCCTGGAAGCACAGCCGCCTGAAAGACATGCCCGTGAGTGACGAGGGGGAGGGGGTATATTTGGGAGGAAATGGAGGGGAGTGCAAATGAGGCATCATCGACTTGAAGAATTAGGGGTCGGGAGTGTGGCTGTGCCTTCGCAGGGCTGTTATGGCACCCCACGCTGCTTGACTTTTCCTCCACATTTGCCTGTCCGGTGACCCTCACAATTCGATGCTCGCCCTCCTCTGAGCCGACACCTGCCCCTTTCACAGGAGACCCCCTTCTCCACTCGCACTGGTTTATACATATTACCGTTTTTTGAATACCTAAAATGGACATGTGCCAACTTTCTATAAACTTAGTCCTTCAGAAAAAGCCCCTCATTCTAAAACAAGTCGATTCCTCAGTACGATTGTTCGGTTTTATTTTCTGATCCAAAACATTCCTCTTGGCTGAATATCAACAAATATCTGGACACACAGTCCCTGAACACGCCCCTCTGTGCTGCCTCAACGATCTCACGCGGAGTCCCGAAAAATGGCCCCCACACTACCTCACACCCATACCCCGACATGTCTTCCTCAAACTGCCCCCCTTCCCTGCGCAACAGGTAGCCTTCCCCTGGCCCTCACAACGCGCCCCCGCATCCAGTCACAGCAGTCCAATGTTCTGTCCCATTCTCCTCAGGGCCTCTTCTGAAAACCCTAACACTGGACTTGCACCCATCCCTGGCGCGAGGCACACCACCAAAGGCCTCACACTGGGCCCCGTATGTGGAAATTTATGTGGAAATTCGTGCCCTCAGCTGTTTTTTTTCCTCCAAGTTCGCGGACGATTGTTATACACCGTTTTACAACGCACATAGAAAGCAGCTCCCGGGCATGTCTGGACATCTTCCTGCCCATAAGAACATGTGCCCGGAGAGCCATCTCTTGTCAAGTCCCATTCATGGTGTACAGGTTTGCGGTGAGAACTGAGCCCCCCCCCCCCCCCTCCTCCTTCACGTGGCGTGCAGGAGAGAGCCGAGGCCCGATTATTGTGGGGTATGGACAGGGTCTCTGGAATTATGCAGCACGAGAGGACCACATTTTGCGGCAGAGTTGGCTGTTATGCGGTATAATTAGTCACATTTTGTGATGGGATTACTTAATTATTTTGTCCCTTTTACAAATGTTAACGCCGCCTAGCCAAAAATTTCACCACAGTAAGTTTGACAACCAAATGCTGCAATATGCAACTGAAAGAAGACAAGTAAACTTTTGCGAAGGGCCTTTCTCTGCGCAGCAGCGTGTGGCTACGTTTTTTTTAGTAATGTATGGTCCGTTTGAGCTAGTGATTGTTTTTGTTAAAATCTACAGTTTATGCTGCAGATGATGGATTATGGGGCAAATGCGTAATCCATATGTATGCGGAAAACGCCGCGGCCGCAGATTCGAGCTGGCTCTATAATGCTTTCTAGTAACATGGAATCTGCCCTGACCGTCCAGCGCTTAACCGTGCACTGTGATCCTCGTGGCTTGCGGTTCCGCCATGTCCAAACTGTCCCGGAAGTTGGTTTAATCTTTCTCTCTCCCTGGTTATCTCCCCCCTACCAGGATTAGTGCCCCTCATACCCTGCCCATCACGCACCCCCGCCTAGTGCTGCATGCGGCGGATTCGGACTCCCTTCCACCCCTCCTTAGGGTCGCGCGCTCCGCTCCTGACGGGAGTCTGGTGGTGGTGTGCTCATGCACAGGGTGGAGTCACGCGCCTTTGGCTCACTCCCAGCCTCTCGCCGAGGAATGGAGCACGCAGCTCTCTAATAACAGCTGCTGGGAGTCTTGTTTAGCGAAAACTACAGCAGGGCATTCCCACAGATAAAGGGGAAACGTCCAGGAAGTGAACCTCAGTTATTTATTACGCTAAAAAGCCTCCATCGTAAAATAGGATTTTTTTAAAGCCACGTTATCAGCATTTGGAGAAAACACTGTCACAATGCGGCACCGCAGCACTTCCTGAGTACGGATTATGTACATATGGATTTATTTTTTTATTTGCATGTTTTGTGTGGCCACTGAAGATTGGGTTGTTCATGGTTTTGTTTCATTTTGGTTTGTATTAGTGACGCAATGTTTCTGACCTGGAAGCATTCTGTATTTGAATGATTTTGCCAAAATGACATTGACGTTTATTTGGCAGGGGTGACGTGGCTGCCTTCAGCACTATGGACAGGTGCAGCACCGAGGCTGGGACTGCACAGCGCCTCATAGCCTCTTTGAGCAGGTTGGCACCTGTGCACTTGTCTAGAGCAATAGTTAGGCTGCCTCAGAATACCACCGTGACCTACTAGGCACAGCATCTTGTGTATTTACACACTCATTTACATTCCTCCCAGGGAGTTCACCCCCCACCCCCCTCTCCAGGAATCTGCTTGTAACCTTCATATCACTCGCGCCATTAGTGTACATGGTCAGTGAGCATTGACAACTTGTACTAGTCTGCATGCTGGATCCAGTGTGCAGGGAACGGAAGGCTGTACTTGCTGCCTTCTGTGGAAGTGAAGCTTGCTTTGCTACTGCTATGGTATACCTGTTCTGCGAGGAAGCATAGCTTGCATTGTTGCTGCCTGATTTGTGTGTGCCTTGCATACATGGCAACATTTTAGAAGAGGAAAGTGGGAGATTTACAAAAAATAATCGGCTGACTGTATTTCCCCATCGACTTATGTTGAGGCCAGAATCAGGTTTATTGTCAGATATGGGACTTGCAACTGTGCTGTTGTGGGATCGGATATAAGAAATGCAAATATAATTTTTTTTCCTTGGCCTGTAAGGACAGGGATAAAGCGCTATGGCAGGCAGAGAGAGGGTAACAATGGCGAAGCGTGGACTTTCGGGGAGAGCGCCATTAGGACACGACACCCCGGGTCCTGGCCACGCCTCCCTAACTCTAGGGCCTTGGATTGGTGACGGCGCCTGGCAATGGATCTCTTCCGGGTAAGGCTGATGTCACTTCTGCCGGTGCCAATAGGAGGGGGCCTATCTAGGGCGGGCGGCCCAGGCCCTTGTCTCTTTCCTTCGGTGCTGGCACCGCGACCTGAGGAGCTTCGTCGCTTCTCCCACCCGCCCATCCCTTGGAGGTAGAGGTTAGGAAAGCATGGCGGTAAGGAGGCTTCCTAGATCGACTCACATCGTTAAGGGGAGTCCTCCTGCTTAATCCCTAGGCCAGCATTGAGGGGGAGAGACGGTAATCTCACCCCAGAGAGAATGGGTACACCGGCTGGGGGGGCGAGGGCACCAGGATACAAACTAGAGCATGGGACTGTTGCCCCTGGTTATACCCTACGAGTACCCCCTTTGGGACAGCCTGGTGATGGAGAGGTGGACCCCTATGGTTGCGGACAAGAAGCAGATGGCAGGGGCTCACCTCTCAAGGATGCAGGTGGGTTACATCTGCGTGGTTTTCATTTGGGGGGAGTGCGCCTTGAAGACCCCTTGGTGCTGGGGTGATAATTTACATGTTTTTTCTGTATAGAATTAGATTTGGTCAAATTTTGGTTTGATGAAGAACTAGCTTGTAAATATTCATTTGATAATGTTTTAACGGCAATGTCATTTGGAAATTAGAATATGCAAAGGAAATGTATTGTGTTTATTGGTCGAGATTATTTGTAATAAACATGGCCTCTTTTACCCACAATGCTTGATGACATTTCATTGGTTTGTGGAACTGATGGAGGTGGGGCAGGGACAACCTGGGGGTCCGGGTCCTAAGGAGCAGGTTACTGGCAGTGCATACTCTGAGTCACACAAGACAAGTCCCTGTCGCCAAAAGCCTGCAGAGGATTCAGGTTTTTAGGTCTCGCCTGAGCCAGCGCCTGCGTTGCTCTGGCGAAACTTTTAGTAAGTGGGCTTCAAAAAGCCGACCACAACTTTGTGTGGCCTAGAGCGTGTGGTTACATGCACAGTTACGAGCACAGGCGCCATCTGGCTTTCCTCTCTCGTAATGGCTCATTAAGTGCATCGCTCGCGGGCACCCTTACAGATCGCGTCACGTTCACGGCCGCGCGGCCAATGCTTGTTTAAGCTGCAACGCTGTTGCGATACTTATTCCTTCTGCCATTTTACATCCTCTTTCTAAATTCAGACAAAAGTGGCATCTATTAGCACTCACTGTTCCTTCGTGTCTGCTATCCCACTATTGTCGTTTTCTACATTTATAAAGACAGACATTCTTTCGTGTCTAGCTCATCTTGGATTTCCACATGACCAAAACGTGTTGTTTTCCTTTGACGATGTCATGTGAGTCACGGGCTCAGCACGAGTTGTCACACGCTCTTGTTTCCTGGTTTCCACAAATTGGCCACAAGACTTTTATTGTGTTCAGCCTTTTACTTAAGAGGCGCCCCACTGCTGAAGACTTGACAAACAAAACATGCTCTCCTTGCTTTGCCTTAGAGTAAAGTTATTAATGGGATGTGACCGTGCCCAGAGGAAGGTTACAGCAGATTATGCGCACAGCATTTCCTTTTAGCTGGTCCGCCACACACTTCCGAGTACAGAGTGCCTGATTTGTTCTCGGTCACATTCCTCAGACCACGCGCCCGTGTCCTGGTGCAGCCCACCTGTCGGGGCCTTACTGAGAAGCGCACAAAATGACTGTGTGTGTTTCTTCCAAATAATCATCACACAACACAACTCTGCAACCACGTGCTCTCATTGTTCTCTTGCAGGAACAGCCAACTGTCCCCATTCACTAGAATTCTATCCGTTCAATAGATTCTATTGTCTCTAACATAACAGATGTGTATATTTCAATTCACACATATATTGGAAAATACTTTTTGAAAAGTTAGAAATTAAACAACAAATCAATGCATGCATAGTGAATACAATATTTCAATTGAGCAATATCTGTAGTGAAATCGGTCAGAGTCCAGCTGTAATGGGGCCAATAGTCCACATTCCATTACATACAATTCCTATCAAGTCAATAGAAACAAGCATTTGCAATGCAATAGGTCTCGCAATTGCTAGAGTTTAAGCTATTTGCATTGTAAGTGACAGTGCCTTTTATTTATGTTTTAAAAACCAACACATAAATAAACTGGATTGTCGTTTAACAATGACAATAGCTCAAAGTCTCGCAAATGTGAGACCTATTGCATTGCAAATGCTTGTTGGATATAGGAATCAGAAGGCGGGAGACTAGCCTTGAAATCGGTAGTCTCCCGCCCTAATCGGGAGGGCTGGCTTGTATAGTCTTGTGATGGGGAAAGCCTATGCTGCTGCTGTCCTACCTGTACTGGTCCCCGGAAGAAGGGAAGCATGCAATGCTTCTGCACAAGGTGTACCTGTTCAATGGAGGGGCGATTCCACTTCTGTTGCTCCATCTTATGAAAAAAGAGAGGATATATTGAACGTGATCCTTCTGTTTTTAATCATATAGTATGGAGACCCCAGTAGCACTCCCACATACAATTTTAATGTGGCTTTAACAGTTTAACCAAGGGAGAATATAAATGGAAGAGGTACATAGACGACGTGTTCGTACTTTGGCAGGGACCTCTTTCCTCACTTTTGGCTTTCAAAAATTGGCTTAACAACTGTGACCCCTTTCTTAACTTCACCTGTGAGTACTCTAAGACTCAGCTACCATTCCTTGACATCTTGATAACCCCGCTTGAGGGTCGCTTGAGTACTGAGCTATACAAGAAACCCATGGCGGTGAACGCTCTCTTGAAGTATGATAGCTTCCACCCACGGGCTTTGCGAGATAATCTGCCCTTTGGCCAGTTTCTGCGCCTCAAAAGGAACTGTTCCTCAACTGACAAGTACAAGGAACACGCCAGTAATCTATCCAGACAACTAGCGGCCAGAGACTATCCCAAACACCTGATCCGCAGAGCGTCCAAACGCGCTGCGAACAATAACCGTGAGGCTCTGTTGGCACCTAAGATCCCCAAGACACCAGAGAACAGACTTACTTGTGTGCACACCTATTGTCAATTTTCCAACCAACTCAAAAAAATCATTCTATCCAATTGGAAGATTCTTAACATAGGTGATGCAGGGCTGCCCAAACCTCTTTTCGCGTTTAAACGCAGCAGTAACATCAGAGACCAGTTGGTACACACTCGTCCACGCACTAACCCCACCTGCACCCAACAAACTCTGTGGGGTCTCCCTCCGGTTGTGGGCCATTATCCATGTGGTTCTTGTGCGGCATGCAGCCACACATCTGTGACCAAAGAAATTGACATTGGCACTGGCAGACCTTGGACTCTTAGAAGCCACAGTAATTGTAACAGTTCAAATCTGATTTATCTGATAACCTGCCCTTGCGGGCTAAGATATATTGGCATGACCACTCGCCGTATTAAAACTCGCATTTTGGAACACAAAAGCACTATACGATGTGGTCGTTCCTCTACTAAACTTACGAACCACTTTTTAGAGGTCAATCATGCTCCCAATGATCTACACTGGACAGTCCTTGACAAACCCTACATACCACCACATCTTACAGATGTCTCTTCTTTTTTATTCAAACGTGAGCAGAGGTGGGTGTATAAATTGAAGACACACGTTCAAGGACTGAACGATGATATTCCTTGGCTATCTTTGTAACACATATGGCTTGATCTCACCAGCTGACCCATGCTTTACACCCCATCCATGGGCATTTTCCATCAAGCATTTTAGTAACTCAACGTTACTACATACATCCCTAGCATGTGCTTTACAGGGATTCTGTGCTCTGGCACGCACACTTTCAGGCTGATGCCACACTACCGACTATTTTTGCTCTCTACACTAATAGTCCTGTTCTGTCCTGCCCTACTTATCGCCAGCTTCACCTTCTTTTTTACTTCCCGGTGAACCGTATGCCATTCCAACCAGCGTCGACCGCGCTGCTGAAACTGATGTCTCACATCAGTTCAGACCCTTTTCATTGAATTGTTAACCATTGAGCGATTCGCGCTCCAAGAGCCAGCGCTGTTTTATCTCATGTGCCTCCGCGTGGATTATGCAGCATTTGTTTATTTCTTTGTTGCCTTTCCAGTTTCTCCACGCCTCTGACTCCTTTTGTCTATCTATTTACCTTGTTAAGGAGCCCCCTACCGCTTCGCTAATTAGTCGCGGCGGACAAACCTTTGATTTTCTGACAGCGTCTTCCGCTACCTGTCAGCTGTATTACAGTCTCCTTGGTTACTGCCACACGAGTGGACTAACACTTCTGATTGGTTCTCCCCCTCAACGGCATGAATAACCTTTCCCCTGATTGGTCCGCAACTGCTGACATTTCTTTTCTTAATCCGCCTCCGCCCAACCTCGCGGGACCTTCGGCTGCAGGCTCATTCCAGCCCGGTTCTCCGACGGAGAGGTGAGATATTTTTTTTGACGCTGGGCACAGATTGTCCCTCCTTTCAGTTCTTTGTCTATTTAATTTATTGTTCTATGAAGGCGACCAACTCCTCACCTTCTAGCGATAAGTTTGGGCTGAGATCGCGACATCCTTTTACACTTGTCTTGACAAGTCCTATTCATTTCACGTTCATACAGGAGGGGTCATGTCTCCCTGACTGGCCTTTCCTGTTGATAAGCAACCATCCTTGCACCCAACAGCATTTCGTGCATACGCTGTTTCTGTCAGTCTCCCTCGTTTTTGGAGGACGTACTCAATTTCATTCACACTCGCTCATGATATGTAAGCTCTCCTTCCTTCAGCAGTCTTACATCTCTTTTTCAGAGCGGTGTTCCTTCCTGAGCGGTTGCCAGGTGGAGGTCCATTTTCCACCCAGTTTACACGGGTGAGTGGTAATTGCTTTTAGTTTACACATTCTTACCTGTCATTACTGAGCAATTATGACCCACTTTCTTACACTGAGCCTTTTTTTGTCTAGGTGATGTTTGTATCGTTGAGGAGACGCACACCCTACAAGCAATTTTGAGGGTGCCCTCTGTATCCTTTGTTACGTCATTTTTCATTCTTGCAGTAGCTTATAAGGTCCTGATGAAAGCCGAGCCAACCTAGGCGCCACGGCTGAAACATGTTGACCACCATCTTGTACATTGCTCCATTGATTACATCGAATTAGTGGGGCTTTCACTTCTTTTAATCTAGCATCGGCACGGCAGTGTCCATGAGAGTCCTCCTGGCCGTCCCGTAACTAGTTTTAAACACACTCCTATTGCACTACTATTTCATCAGCACTGCACCCCCCACTCATACCCAGTTTATATGTGGATTTACTCCACCTTTAGGTGCACAACACAAACAGCAAAACAAAAGCTCTTATCTCTCGTTGAGGGGCTTGCTGCCCCCTGAGAGTTCGAGATTTTTCTTTGGGATGAGAATCCCATGTGATGGGGTTCGTTACCCTGGGTGAGTGAACCACCACGTTTCCAAGGTTTTGGCATTACACCACGTACATTAGACTTTTGTTCCTCATTTCACACACCACCTTTTCACCTTGCCATTTTAGACCTCAGGATTTTCAGTGTCTTTAGTACTTTGTTTGGGGATCCAATCCTGCGCGGTCTTGAAACTTGTTCCCTTTGACCCTCCGGTATTTAACCGTTTTGTAATTAGAATATAAATGTCGACATAAGGGACATAACCTTACCCAAACTATGGAACCCATTTCTAGGAGACTGTACCACCAGAGAACAGTCGTACTCTTAGATGCTTCTTAAATGTGGAACCCCCTGATTTTTTTGAAACCCTGTTTTTTGAGTTTTAATAAAATGCATACAAGCAGTATTAGAGGCATTATCAATATATCAACAAATGACGTATAACTTGCCAAATTGTAGCATAATACATTGCAGTCGGAAATCACAAATGTGGAACTGCCTGATGAAGCATTACCCCTCTTGGTAGGGAAGAATTCATCGTTCTATGTACATGAATGTGTGGCAACTCAATACGTAGTTCGGGTGTTTATTCCATGAGTTTTTTAGTTCTTGTATGTTTATATTTTTATAGAGATTTAACCCCTTGAGTGCCCGCCCTTTCCCCGCCCTGTGCCGGGCGTTGAATTAGCGGGTGGGGTTCATGACGAGATAGTCTCATCATGGGCACAGCGCAACAGCGGCCCATGACGAGACCATCTCGTCATGGGCACTCAATAGGTTATTGTACCGGTCTTGTATGTGTGAGAGAATCGTGTAATTTACCTCTTGCTACCGCCACCTGCCCTTTTCATAGTCTTTGTCTTAGAGAAGATTGCACTGCTGTTGTCCATGTTTTACCTTTGTGTTGTTAAACTCGGTATACAACTTTCTACTACACAACGATTCACATTGTCAGTGCTTGTGTTAATGCATGATGCAACTGAAAGGGTGACCCTTCACAGTATACTAGAGCAGTTTACTTTTAGTTTTACATGTGAAAAACTAAGTGTTCAAAATGGATTGCACAACTTTGAAACGTTTTAAAACATTTCAAAGTGGGAATCACTGTGGTCAAACACAAAAATAAAATATAAGGGGAAAACTCTAAGCATGGACACATGGAAAAAGCTAGGGATCCCATACCCCGCTCAGATGGACGGAGGGGAAAACCCCTACTCCTTCAACATGCTAAAAGCAAAACGCAACCTTCCATAGAACTGTATAACTTCCTTAAAATCAGAACAGCCCTGGACAAAACAACACTCAATAAGCACAAGCCCTCAATTATCCACTACATGGATAATCTCAACCGAGTAGGACATCAGGTATCCCACCTCTACAAACTACTAAGACCTAATGCCTCCAAGCTTAATGACAAAGCAACCACATACTGGGAAAAACAACTTGGCTCCACTCTCAGCGAGAAAGAAAGCCACCTCCTCTGGTCCTCCCTCGCCCATAACAAGATCTCCCTGGTGCTAGCTCAGACCAAATTCTGGCTCCTTCACAAAACTTACTGGACCCTGGCATGCCTGGCGTCCCTAGGGCTGAGGGAAAACGATCCGTGCTGGAACTGCGACAAGGAAAAGGGAGACCTGGCACACTTTATCTACCACTGCCCCATGGTTAAAAAATATTGGGGTAGAATTTTCACCTTTATAAACGAAACAATAGGATGCGCACTCACAGAGGACTTTGCCACACTGACCACCGCATTTATTACTACCGAGCTAGATTCACAACAGGATAGAGACCTACTGGACCTACTGCTGACGGCAGCGGTTAAAATTGTACTCACCAATTGGAAGGATACTTCCAAAGCAACCTTCAAATGCTGGCTCAACTGGGTGACGTTCCTCAGAGGAGAGGACAACACGGCGTTACGTAGCACACCATGGAGACAGCCACATAAGGGGCATGTGGACGTCCCTAGACAAGATACTGGACCCATACAAGCCGCCATGAATAGCCACGATAAAAAGTAGACAAGAGGTTGACAGCCTCACTCCCCACTAGTTTCACAACTCCTCTGAGAGACGATCATTCTCCAGGTGTGCTTCCCTCTTTCCTTCCCATCTTGATCTCCCACTTTTTCCCCCTCTCACTCCCTCCTTCTCCAGGACAGTAGATAGGGGGGGCAACCTTGCAGAAATTGTGTTAACCAACTATGCCAGCAACATAACCAGGTGGGGCTGCTACCCTGTACAGAGAAAGCGATGATTGATCATATGTTTTATGTTTGTACGTATAAAAATACCAATAAAAACATTTATAAAAAAAAATATATAACTGGCACGTGGCTTTATGCCCACTATAACAGATTCAGTCAGTTCTGGCATTTTCGCCAGCAACACTTAGCATTTTGGGTGTTTGAACCCATAATGAATGCATTAAAAGGAGAACTCTAAGCCCCACAATGCAACATGCATCTATCTGAGACTTCAGGGCTGGCTGATATTATGTGTGATCATGCCACTAGCAAACTTGGTAAATAGAAAATAAAACTGAGATGCTGACTTTCTTTTTTTCTTGTAGGCAGTCCAGAATTAACCAAGATAGTGGGTGAGAGCAGAGATAGCTTTTAAATGCTGAGAGCATCTAACAAATGGGTTAACGTTAACACACCTTGAAGAAAGAAACAGCCTGATAACTAAGGCATTCTTTATCAGAACGATGCAGGCAGCAGCTGAAACTGGAAACACTGCAAAAGGAAAAAAAATATTAAGCACAACGCCTGTGCATATTTAACTTATGTGCATGGTGGCCCATGAAGCAGGCGCCATGGTCATTTAAAAAAAAAATGAAACCGGGCACAGTGCTAGGCGCAATGGTGACAGAATATCAGTAGCATAAAATAAAACAAGTAGTCCCTAAACACAACACATGAACACTTACAGCACAATAAAACTGTAGTTGGTCGATGTTCCTTCCGACAAAATAGAAGTGATGTATCTGGAGCACCAACCAATAAGGAGCCAGGAAAGAAGAGCAACGCGGGGGTTAACCAATGGCAAGCAGCATGTGCGATTACATTCGCTATACTGCATACAGCAGGTCTTGCAGACAGCGCATGCAAGCTTCCTAGGCTCAACCTAACAATGTTCTGACCCTTTCTTCCTACCCCGTCCTTAACCTGGATGTTGATTTGACTTGGGTGTAACAACAATGTTCCTGGTGCTGCTATGAAGGCTGCCAGTGTGTGGGTGAAAGGGTGCCTGCTGCCCGGTCTGCTAAATCTGTTCTATAAACTGGCATTGCTGGCAAATTATATAGCTGTAATGCAATGCTGTGCACGTGAGGGTGTAATTTGTTTAAGGGAAGATGTTCTAATTGGTTCTAAGATATGGGTGTGCTGAGAGGGATGAGCTGTTAAGGTGGCAGTGCATTGCCAGTTTTGTGATTTTGGTGTGTGTAAGAGGGTCTCGAGCATTGTCTAATGTGTGTATATATAAGTATATATGAAGAGGATTATATATTATGAATGGTTGTATGGTAAGTACTACTAGGAGTTTGGTAATATGGCATATCTAAAACGTTGAGTGTCTGATGCAGTCTGTCTGGTGTCTACTGCTGGGTGATTGATTGATTGATTGTGTGTTATTTCTTGGTACTGAGTGCTGTTGCTAGTGATGTGATAGCAGACTATAATAGACGCATTTCATGCTGACTGCGTGCATGAGGATTTCAACACGTTCCATTGAACTTTGGGCTGTGCTGTGGAATATAAGAAAATAGTAAAAATAATCATAGCTTTTCAGTCAGATCTACAGACATCTCTTTCGTTAGGATAAACCATCGAGTAAGTCAGATGGTACTTTGCCTTGCATCCAGTGGAGGGAGTTGCTTACATCCAGCAAGAAACCACCGTCATAGTCTAGTATTCAGCAATCTAGTGCTGTTTATTTCTCTGCTATAAAGATAAGAGTTTCTGGAAATAGCAGGAGCATTTAATGGGCCAAGGACTTTGCATCACGTTCATGCTACTTGGAATGATTATTGTTTTTTCCAGTGGAATGGTTATTGTTCTTTCCAGGTCTTTGATAACTGAGCCTATCACTCTCACAAGGGTGAAAGGTTGATTGGCCCCGTTTGGCTATTGAGCTTAACTTGTTGGAAGAAAGTCTTGCAGCGCACGTTGAAGGTAACTTGTTTGGAATGGATGTAGAATGTATGCTAGTGTGAGCAGTGTAAGGTATTGACTCTAAGTAGCCTGTACAATGACCCACACCACCCCTACCCCGACTCTCCAGACTCGCACACCTAAGGAAATGATCATGAACTCTCCCTTGATGTGTAGGGTGCAATTACAAATGTCGTAAACAGTGCTTAATTTTTATTTTAAAAACAAAGTGCCAGTGTCCTCATCAGGAGGCCACTGCAGCCTACTCCACCCATCGCCCCTGCTAACGCTACCAATGACAGTACCAAACTAGCTGCTAACCATCACACTCCTTCCTACAAGTGTGACAGTTCAGACTATTCCAGGCCGCCAAAGCTAGGCAAGGGCGGCATGTATTAGTCATTTTTGTACTTATATTGAATTAGTAAACAACTGTTGTGCTCACTCTAAATCGAGCAAACAGCCCACCATGTGGCAGGCTGTCATTTAAGTGTCGGTGCCGGAAAATTAAGCACTGATTGTAAATCATTTTTACAGATGAGATTACATATTACCCATCACACTTTAAAAGAGACCGTTATGAATGTAGTATTATTTCGTGGTTTAAGTATGTGTTTTTATTTAATTACGTTGTGGTCTTAGGTGTTGTTACTTAATGGTATAGCTATGGTGAGTTTTTAAGCATTGCATTTGGTGCATGAGGTATGGTTTGCATGGTTATTGTACATGCTATAGAATGTGGAGCTAACCATATCTCGAATTTCAGTATTTTCTTTTTTCAGTTTTGATTCTCAACCATAACTGTACTTTAACAGTGGTATTCTCAAGTGAATATCTGATTTTTTTGTTTAACATACATGAATGAGAGTGTTATAACCAAAGGCAACCAAACTACACTTTAACCTTTTTTTTTGGTTTGGGATTTTTCTGGTTGTTTGATCACATGCTGCATCCATCCAACTTGTATGAAACTATACCCTACCCTGCAGCACATGCAGCCAGCCCCCTCTGCACATGGCCTTTGGCATTCAGTCAAAAATTCAACCACTCCTGTCAAGTAGAACGCCTTTCGGTGGCTAAGCCAAGGCTGACCACGTGTTTTCTTGTTATTGTTTTTTGTGTGTATTCTTTGGGGTTGTGTACCTTGGTTTGGGGTTGTAAACCCACACTTTATCATGGGTCCCGTTGGACATCCCATTGTCCGCTGACACATTACTGTGGTTGAGAACCCTGTGGAGTCCGACGAGGGCCCACAAATCTGTGTTCATGTAGTTAGGGTTCAGGGACCAGACAGCTGTCCAACATAGATCGTTTGTAGTTTGATTATGTCGCAACAAGGTTTGTGGACCTGGGTGCCAATCTGGTGATTGCAAAACCAGTATCAGAGTTCATGAATCTTTCAACAAAATGTACTTTTTTGTTTTAACTTAAAATGGGTGGTGGTCCTTTTGGGCCACTACCTGTGCCAGATGTCCTGGGGTTATGCTTCCTGACCCCATATTACTCATTTAATTATTTTTTTGAGGAATTGGTGACAGTGGCGTAGGCAGGGGGATGTGGTGGGTGCAGGCCGCCCCGGGTGTTATCACTGAGGGAGATGACAAAATGGCAAAAATGTGATTTATGCAAAAACAGTTGATGGACAGAATACAGAACAATGTCATACATTCACCCGAGTACAGAGATCTGGGCCTAAATCAGTTTTTTTGCTCATCATGCCATTCCAGTTTGAACCTAGCCATGTGCAAATTATTCTTGAGCCTGTGCCGCACGGGAACATTCCAGACCGAACTGCCAAGCCAGGTCCTTCCTGGACTGGAAACGAGCGGGAGCAGGAGCGAGCAGCGGCACCATCTGTTTGTAACTATCTTGCCTGCTGCTGCTCACTCCTGCAAGGCAAACGCTCTGCATGCATGAGTACATTTTAACTTTCGCAGCCGCGGGGCCTTTTTTCTGATTGGTTTAAGACCTGGCCACTAGATGGCAGCAAAAGTGCTCGTAGCTTCTAGCATTTTTTTGTCCTGCTGGCATTCATGCGCTGCAAGTGGTAGGAACAAAAGTTCACACAGCAGGGTTTTTTGAGTTCTCATGTTCTTTAAATATATGTGAATACAAAGAGGATGCAGCAGAAAGTGCCTAACGTATGGGTGTCCTTTTTAGGTCTCGCCTGACCCAGCGCATGTGCTGGTCTGGCGAGACATTTAGTAGGTGGGTTTCGAAAGTGCTACCCACATTTTTGTGCTGGCTACAAGCGTCAGTGCACAATGGCGTGCACGCACACAGCTGCTCCCCGCATACTCCCTCCCTTCTCGCCCAGCCATCTGCCTGTCCTGCGTGTGTATCCCTAGCGTGCGTCATCGCGATCACTTTCGCTTTTGTGATCGCGATGAGGGCACTGCCACCCAATCAATGGAGGAAAACAAACCCTGTTACACTGCCCACGCGATTCACACTCTCTCTCGGATACGTCTTTTGTTATTCGTATTTGGGCTGCCGGGACACCAGAAAGGCTTCCTTTCACATGCAAATGAGCTACATGGGAAACACTAATTCCGGCGCTTGCTTTCATCTTGACCCAGTTCACACAGAAGTCACGTGACCCGGCTGATCAATAGCCAACCGCCTTTCAGCAGGATTCCCAACATGCTGCGGGGCTGATTGCATTAGGGTAACCCAAGTCTAAGTGTAGCTTTCTCTTCGATAATGCACCGAGGGTCCAGAAAATTAGCAGGTGAAGAATACCCGTAATTCATTTGTCACAGAGCAATTTACCCCCATTTCCCCTAAGTGCACCCAAGTACTTTAAGATGAATAACAGACCGTTGTTTGTTATCTGATCTGGGGAGTCAGATGGGATTGAATTTTTTTTATTACAGCAGATGAAACCTTTTAAAATTTCACCGGTATTGTCATTTCACATCTAACTAACCCTGCATGCTTGAGGACCCCTGCAAAACTGAAGAATACAATTTAATTTGAAGTACTAATATGAAGCAAGCGCGCCACCTAGTGTCGACCAACTTCAAGTTTATTATGATTGTAAGAATTCCATCTGTCTTTTTACTGCCTATACTGTTCTGCATTATTTATTAGGTGTGGCCTCGAGGCCGTTTTAGCTGTATCGTCATTCTACTGTAATAAAAAAAAATCATGCATACAAAAATAAATCTTTACTCTGGGCCAGTCCTCTTTACTATTTGGTGTGTTCGATTGTCATTCACATTTTGCTTTTGACCGTAGAGGCACGGACAATTAATGTATAAACCCATTCCAGCCTCTCCTGTAACATGAGTGATGGCAATTTCGTAATCAACTTTACATCTGGCTCAAAACAAGAACACGTTATTCCTAGGGTTGGTGAGACAACAGTGTACTTTGCCATTGCTTTTCGCGCTGCATTCTTTCATAGGGTTGTACAACGGTACAACGCAGGGAAATGCATCGCATGCCTTTATAATGTCAACTCCTATGGACACGCTTCCGTGTAGAATAAAAGTTCATCAAATGTAGGTAAGTAGAGGGAGGCAAGTAATTTCTCTTAACGTCTTTTATTTGTCTTTATTCAAGAAAACAACACAAAGTCCAGCCAACACCTGTTTTGTCGTTAGGGAATTAACCCTCGACTTCTTCAGGGCTGTAACATTTTATATAAGGAATTCAACACCTAACTGCCTGTTATAATTCCAACCCGGCTGGTCATTAATCATTCCAGTATCATAAATCCAAATAATTCTGTGCCGTAAATCTAGAGGAGTAACAACTTTAAAGTAATAACATCCGACGTGTATTCTTAAACAACCACCCACACACAACATATACACACACACAACATATACACACATAACACATACACAACCACACACACAAACAAACCACCCACACACAACCACCCACACACAACCACACACATACAACCACACACATACACAACCGCACACACACACAACATATACACACACTCAACACATACACACCAACATATACACAACCACACACACAACCACACACACACACACACACAACCACACACACACAACCACACACACAACCACACACACACTCAACTCTCACACACTCAACTCTCACACACACAACACATACACACACTCCCACACACACACACCCACACACACACTCCCACACACACACTCCCACACACACACTCCCACACACACAATCCCACACACACAATCCCACACACACACAACCACACACACAACCACAAAGGGAGGAGACAACTGCCTTCGGCTCGATCAGGACAGCAGAACCACTGGAAAAGGAACCCCTCGGTACAACCTAGGCAGCAAGAAGTTGTCACTGGAGACATCGTGATTCTATGAACAATAGTGTCATCAATGATCTAATCCAAACTGTGACAAATAACATCCCTATATATTGCAGTACCACAAAAACAGCAACAAGCAGTGGCATAGCCAATAGGTCTCGCCATTGGGACCTTATAAGTGTTTTGCCATGCAACAGTTGTTGCACCAAGGATATTGTGCTGCATAACTAAATACTTATGGTCCCAAAAGCGAGACCTATTGGCTATGCCAATGCTTGTTGTTATTATTATTCTTGCCTCGTTGAGTAGATGCTGCGATGATGCAAGTCATTATTGAGGTAGAATAAATTGGATAAAAATATTTAGAGCCGATCTCCCTTGTCATGGCAGGGTTTGCTCCTGTCTCTTCCTTCCGTTGCTAGTCGCCCCATGTGAAGCGGCTTCGCCAGCTCATGGTGCATGTTTCCTCCTTGTGTTCACTGGTAGGGGAGTGAGGCACCAAGGTGTTGTGTAGTATTTGCACTTCAATGAAGGTGTTTAAATCCAGCGTGGAGAGTCTCTTGTATGAGGAGTTGTGGTACGCCCAGCCTTATGATGAGGTGTGGGTTATTGTCCGCACAATGGGAGTCTCTTATCGCTGCAGTTCGACTTACTGTTAAAATTACTTCAGTCTGATAGGCCACCCACCAACTCACAGCTAGAGAGTTCATCCAGAAAGGGATCGACAACTATGTCGTAAGGGCCTTTGGGCCACATGGCACAAGTGCCCACGTTTCAAGGTCTGTCAGAATCCTACTCCTTTTGTGAAGTCCTCTTTAGGACGTAATCTAGGAACGATGTTGCGCTTTTTTGGGGGAGTTAATAAGTACGTATTTGGGTATGTGCTCTGAAAACTTAAGTTAGGGCAAGTACACGTTGATTGATGGTCAATACTGGGTACAACACAGCACCTAGGAATACATAAAATTCAAACGTTGATCCAGCCCCTAGGTCTTCGCTCCCACACGCCACAGACTTTTAAGACCATCAGACATTGTTTCAGGATAACGTGCATGTGAAATGTAGTGTAGTATCTGTGTAAAGCTAAATTAATAAAGTAAAAATATTTTATAGAGCAAAGTCGTATCCTGGAAACTTAAAACACAGAAAAAAAAATTCAAACGGGGGGCATATTGTCCTGACTCCATTAACAACTACATATAGTGTTACTATTTTTCTTTACATAGCTGAAAATTAGCAGCATTTGTCTATCTGTATTTTAAAAGTTCCGTTTCAGAATGTTTTTTATTAAGCAGGATTACCTAGTGCTCTGTACATATTTCAAATATTTCTACACTGGGGTGACCCCACAAAACTCTTGTAGTCTATTCAACGATTGTGCCGTGAGACATGGGTGAGCATCAAATTATGAAAAAATACAGCTGAACCGTGACTAAAATGGCTACTAACGGGCTGAAGATATGTGCTTTTTTGCACCCTTATGTTGTAGACTTAAGGGATGTTTGTGTGATAAAAGATCATGGCCACGAAAATTAGGAGGTAAAGGTGTTCCGATTTTGCAGTAAGTAGCCCAGACAGCCCTATTCGATGAGATTGATGTCCCTCCTCACTGTCCCTGACGATGCTTCTTTCTCCCCCCTGGAGAACGGAATTTGCATTCTTTCCCCTTCTTTTATCGGCGCGAGAGGCCGCACTCCTCTCTCTGAAGCGGTGATGAGGCCTCTAGAGTCAAAGCATTTTTTTCAAAAGCCATATATTCAATAAGGAGAGCTAGCGGGCACGAGCTGCGGATGATGTCTAGCGATAGAGGTCAAAGTTCACCGGTAATAAGTGGCATTGTTCTAAAAACGAAAGCTGGAGAGAGGACAAAAGTGTGTCAATTAATACCAGTAAAGAATACTCTGGCTATTGATAGGCCTTAATACGACAGCTCAGAGTTTACAACAACAACTACTATGATAATGGTAATAACAAGAATAATACAATAGTAATAACGACAATAACCGTAATAACCGCCATAATGTTAGCCTTAATAATAGTAATCACCACTCGCGAGGGAAACACGATAAAAATATTTCCCAAATTAGAAGTACATTTCATCGACTTCCAGTCGTTAATATTTTGAGCCAACCCCACATTTGACTGATGGGCATACACATCTTGAAAGAACTCTGCGATGTCGTTAAACTCTATGGAAACCAGATATTAGCGTTTCTTGTTTAAACGTGTATCAGCCCCTCAGTAGTGTCACGCTAGATACAATTTTATTTGTTACCGATTCAATAGTGTTAGTTTTATCATCCTTACTGTAGAAGAATGAAGGGTCCAGTGAGTCCACAACAAGATTGGGCCCTCACTCTGCAGGTTAAAGAACCAACCAAGACAATTTTGTTAAGCACATTGGGTTAATACAATCTAAGAATGTCCAAAAAATAGATCAATTCAGTATACATATATTTGACAGCACAATGCAAAAATGTACTGTTAGAAAACCCCGGGCAACCGGGTTAGCAGTCACCCGGTTTTTCCCAACACAAGGGGTAGCTTGGCTCGAGCGGTCGGGGGTCAGGCACCGTGTTAAGCGTATGTCACACCCTCACAATAACCATGCGTTCATCCGTTCCAAAAACGACTCTACACCGTAAACATTTATGAAAGAATCTCTTTGTGTTTATCTTAATTTTTCTCTTAGTTGCAGGGTTATGACACAAATACAATACAAAAGGATTTTCTTCAGAAATAGCAGGTCAATTAAACAATAACACTTTGCAGGTGCAATAAATAGGATTAGGTCATAAATACACAAGGAATAAATAGAGGTGCGATAAATACATAGGGCAAATAAATACTGTCAGACAATAAAGACAAGGCAGGAATAAATACGGTCAGACAATAAATAAAACACCTTCAATAAATAATATAAGCAATCAAACAATTGCAAATCAGATCACATTTATGAGGTAGATTGATTTTACCATGCCCAAGTACAGCTTATGGTCACTGGGGTGGCCTGGGGATGTCCCACCTAGAGTGGTCAAGGCTGGGGCCTAAGCTGAGGTAGAATGAGGGAAACCTAAGGTTCTGACTCTTCCAACTACACAGTCCCTCACACAGGTCCCTGCACCAGTCTCAGTTCACCCCCTAGCACTCTCAGGTTGCTCCTAACACCCCTCTAGCCCCAAGAATGGTCTTTTAGGGCTCCACAGGGCCTCAGATGCCCTTTCTACCACTTACTGCCCTTTTCACGAAGATCGGCTCCGCTCGGCGCCGGGTCGACGTCGCTGGGCGGCTCCGGTTCGATGTTGCGTCGATCTGTTCCACTTGACGCCGTGTCGATGCCGTGAGGCGGCTCCGGATGGATGTCGCTGGGCGGCCTCGGCTCGATGTCGTGTTCCGGCGTCACAGGGTCACGGTTCCCCCGCTTCCGGGCGACTCCGGAGTGCGACCTCCACTCCCGACCTCCGTCGGCTCCACTTCGGGTTCCGGCGACTCCGGAGTGCGATCTCCACTCCCGACCTCCTGCGCGCCTCGACCTCAGGCGACTCCGGAGTGCGACCTCCACTCCCGACCTCCTGCGCGCTTTACTTCAGCTTCCGGCGACTCCGGAGGGTGGACTTCACTCCCCCGTCGACGCCTCACCTCGACCTCAGGTGACTTCTACTCGATCTCCGGTGTCTCTCCACGACCTCCGTCGGCGGCTTCACTCGACCTCTAGCGGCTCCGGGTACGACGTCTGCCTTCTGTCAGCGCCGCTTCTCCACCTCGGGCTCCAGGTCTCCAGGCTTCTCGACGTCGGGTCTCCAGGAGGATTCCACCAAACAGGTCAGGAACTTGCTGTTCTTCTCCTTTAAGGCCTGTTCCGGCTGTTCAGATCCTTAAAATGATTTTCTGGTCTTTATCCCACACAGGGCTTTAGGCTGGGCTTGGTCAGTAGGGACTAGTATCAAGGGTGGGTTTCTGGACCCCACTCCAGGCACAAGTTTCCACCCCTGCTGCCTTACTCCTTCCTCCTTCTGTTTCTCTGTCCTCTCTCCTCTCCAGTCAGGTGCCAACTGCCTACTCCAACTGCCAACTCTGAGCTGGCTTCCCAACATTCTAAACCTGCCTCACACTGTCACAGGGTTCTAGAATGTTCTGGAAGGTACTAGTAGGTTCCAGCTATGTTTCAGGTGACAATGGGTGGCCACCATTTTGTGTTACAGGCACTCAGACAGAAGTTCCAGGGGTAGGGAAAATGGCTCCCTGACCCTGCATCAACACTAAAAAGTCTGGTGGTTACCAAAACGGAAAAATACTAACAGGGTTTGAGGCAAAAGTGGGACAAAATAAATAATGATGAGGAGGGACCACCCAAAGGGCTGACAGGTCTAACATGTACCATGTAAACTGAACAAGCATTGGCATAGCCAATGGGTCTCGCCTTTGGGACCTTATAAGTGTTTAGCCATGCAACAGTTGATGTTGTTGCACCAAGGATATTGTGCTGGATAACTAAACACTTATAAGGTCCCAAAGGCGAGACCTATTGGCTATGCCAATGCTTGTTGTCTTTTGACGGGTCCATGGTCCCGAAATGAATGATGGGCAAAAAGCTCCCTCCTACAATCAGATTGGTTTATTTTTGGGTTTCTCCTCTGATGCAACTTCAAGGCCAATCTGTGGACTAACAGTTTTTTAACCCTTTTAGCTCACCCTAGGACACTGACTGTGGCTCCTCAGGAGCCGAACGCCCAGAGTGATTGACATGGCTCGTTTGGGACGGATGGAGGGGCCTTGAGATTTTCTTATGCATTTTTCAAGCGAGGAAACACTAAATGAGCAGTTATTTTTTAACGAGCATATGACGACTGTGCTACCCATACTTTATTTTCCACACTGCTTTATTCAGAAATGTACTGTGCGTCGTGTTAATTCTTTCAAAGTGCAAAAATGTAATTGTTAAAACAATTAATTAAAAAAAGCCAAATTCGATCTCTGCTGCCTCCCTCGAAATCCAGAGGTTTCTAATCTCTGGTACTAGCAACTTTGGCAATAATAAGAGGCTATATTGTCACACTATACATTTTTAATAGCGTGCACATCCCCCATTCAGGTGACCCCTACTACTTTTCCTTACAGGTGTGTGTCTTCGGTTATGGTTTTGCCCAAGATGGGTTGTTCTTAAGGCTGTCCGTGGACAGACAGTACCCTTTATAGTGAGAGCGGTGATGTGTTGTATGTTCGGGTTTCCCTGTGGTGCAGGTAGCAAAGAGAATCAGTGTGCCCTGCCTGCAAAACATGTATAAGGTAGTTTTATGGTGGGCTGTGCGGTGTATAGCGTTTACGTTGCGGGTCATTAGACACTCTGCCTAGCATGTCAGTCTGTCTGCTTGAGGTCTAGGTCGATCCTGTACTCTACAGGGACTCTTTATTTCTTTTTTGGGGTGCCTGTCCGTGATTGGTTGGGGTTGATGTGACTGACTGTATTCCTGAGGGTGTTTAAGTTGATTCTAAAAAATAAGGCTTCTGGGTTGTTCCTCTGTGTAGGGCTAGACTAAGGGTTTTCATGGTCAAAGTCGGTAACTTTCTCTGCAGCTGTCATTTTCTCAGGGCAACAGTTTTCTGGTAATCTGTCCCCCCTGTTTTCTATCTCTTCTTTCTTCAGTGTTTCTAACTTGATATCCCAGTTCTCCCCTCAAGAGTACTAGGGTTTCCTAACATGTTTGGGATATTTACATAAGACACCTAGTGCCCAATTACGAGTTTGGCGGTGCAGGGTTTGTGTGCACCCCGCCACTGCACTGCCAAATCCGTAGTGAGGCAGCCTGCCCGATGACAAGTGTAACTTGTGGGCTTTTTTTGGCTTTCCCACGGCGGTGCCTTTAAAAACAGGCACTGCAATGGGAACGCCAAAAACAGTTCCTGCACGGCATTGACTGAAAAGTCCATGCTGTGCTGGAACTGGTGTGCAAGTACACCAGGGGCACAGTGTGTGCCCCCCGTGAGCATCCACAGGGCTCAGAGGCACAAGGGGCCCTGTAGAGCCCCCTTTGTTTGCTCTCCACCAGGGTTTTCATGGAGGAAGAATCTACATGAAAACCCTGGCGGAGAGGAAACTCCTAATATGCTTGGCGGGACTACGGCGGTACTGCCAAGCATACTGTGGCCTCTGGACCACTTTTCCACCTCCAGGGAATGGCGGTTACCTAGTGGCGACAGTGGCATGCTGGTCTGACCACCTGAGTTGTAATCGGGCGGTTGGGAGACCACTACAGCCGCACCCCTGCGAGCCAGCTGATCCTTCGACTGCCAGACTCGTAATTAGGGCCTCATTATCAGTGACTCGGCCTGTAGGTGCTTTACATTTTCATGGGGACAATCAGGTCTTCGATTGTACATTTAACTGTCAGTCTTTCCCTGGCAGAGAGGGAGGGAGCTTTGGGAAGGGCATGGTGTTTCATCCTTTCCCGGGCCAAATAAATGTGATTGGTCTGGTTTTAACGTGAGGGATTTCCTATGATGTTGCTTCATAGTTGGTGAAACATAATGTACAACCCCTCCCTCCCCTAATCCGAGGAAGTCACATTTATGTCATAGTTGTTATCCAAGGCACAGAGTAGACCGTCTCTACACACTTCTTTACGAAACCCATGAAAATTGAGTGGCTCATTCTTGATCATGCAATAAATGGGATGACCCTACTCTTGTTATAAGAGCTAAGTTCAAAAGACACTGATTATCTTGCCAGTTGCCGTAAAGTTTATTGGTTGATGCCTAGAAACTGGTCCTGCCTAGATGATCAAGATTAGAAACGGGAATATGCAAACTCACTAGCTCTGTATTAGTTAACATCTCACTACAGCAACACCAGTACTGCTAAGTATACGTATGACACAAAGATGCAATACAAAGTAATTAATGAAGATATTACTTAAGGAAGTTAAGCATCTTTAAAGAACGAAAGAAAAGAAATTCAAAGAAGGGAGGAATATGAGTAAGACGGTGAGCAAGAAAAGAGGAACCAAGGAAAGAAGAAAGAAGGAATAAAGACAGAGGATGGAAGGAGAAATAAAGGAAAGAAGGTGGAAAAAAAGCAATGGAGAAATTAAAGAAAGGCAAAAGGAAATTAAGGAAATGGGGAACAATGACAAGGGTGAGACGAAAAGGGAAGAACAAACAAAACAGAGAAGGGGAAAAAAAGAACGACTAAAGAGAAAGACGAAAGAAGGAACAAAGGTGAGATGGAGACAATTAGAGATGAGGACGACAGAAGGAAAGAGGCAAACAAAAAAGAAAAAGCGCAAGTGGGAGAAAAAGAATGAGTATTAAAAACAGAAATAAGAAAAAGAAGGGGGAAGAAAGCAAATTAAGGAGATAGTAAAAAAGAAAATGAAGGGGATGAAAGATGACAAGAAGACGCAAAAAATAACAAACAGAACAACGAAATATTGAAAATAAAAGAGAAAACGAAAGAAAAGTAAAATAAAAAAAGAAAGATTTAAATGTAATGTAACTCTCTTGGAAATATATTACGTCCATTGACTTTAAGGAAATAATTTCTCATGAATACCATATTTCTTTCCAGTAAAAAAGGTCACCATACAATGTACTCTAATGTGAGGCATTTATTTATTGTTTATTTAAGGCTTCTCATCAAGCAGCAACCTTGCACGGTCTCCTTTATGGGCTTCAATCTTTGCGGCTCTCTTCCTTCATTCTGTACTAGAGAGCTAGTGCTGTCTGCAGCTGTGACTGTTAGTGGGAAGAGCTCAAGAATTGCAGATGTTAGTGGGCTGCCGAGGTATTCGTCCTCTCCTACGTCCTTTCTTCCATTCGTCGGTGAATGGTGTTTATGGGCCTCCCTACGCATGAATATAATTGTGAACTCTGACCACATAGATCACAATATAAGCCCACATAAGTCCGAACTCTGACCACTTAGATCACAACATACGGCCACATAAGTTTGAACTCTGAATACATAGATCACAATTTAAGGCCACATAAGTGTGCAACTTCTCTCTGTCACTGATCAACGAGTGTGTGTGTGTCCCTCCTTTTTAACAGCCAGTGGTGCCTGAGTGTTCCCCGTTATCTGAGGTCGCCTGCCGGCATCATCCACCATCCTTCTGATCCACTGAGTTCTGAAAATACATACATTTTCATCTTGAATACACATTTTTCAAGGTTGTTATACATATAATAGTTCAAACAAGCATAAGCTTCCAATTTGGGAGGCTGGGCTGCACACAGGAGAGCTACTTTCAGTTTGATGGAGAGCCACTATCACTAGTAGCTCACAAGCTACTTCTTGGAGAAGCCTGTCTTTAGCCTCCATCCAGCGTCCCTGGGCCCTTCCCTGCCTACACTGAGACCAAGAAGCGTGAAGTGGTAGATGCCTGAATATTCATGCATTTGCATGTGGAGCTACAGGATATTACTTGTTTTATTGAAAATGACTGTGAATACAAGTCTTTCTTTTCATAAATATGTAACGCTAACTGGTCAGTGCAGTTACTGAGTGGGGTTTTCGCGGGTTCCTATAACTGATTTCTAAACCTCCCACGCAGTGCTTGAAACGTAAACACAGAAGTGCAGGACCTGTTTACTACAGAGAAGTGCTGGTACTCTCCCATTAAATGTATTGCAGAAGTGCAGCTACTCACTTTTTTGTAAATTTAAGAAATGCAGGTACTCTGTACCATACAGTACATGCCTATTTTAAAGCACTGCTCCTACCCTTCAAGAATAAGCCTCGTCTGTTTGACCTTACTACCATCTGAAAGTCAAAACTTAAACAGGAAGTACTTTTTCAATTCAGTAAGCTTGCAGTAGTATCTTGTCCATAATGTCCCTATGACAACAGGCTATAGGCTATCCCTGTTACAAGAACTGCACAGCTATTTAAGAGTTCCCCGGAGATCTGGCTGGACACTGGTGGTGAGCCGAAGAATACAGAAGTCAGATGTCTGAGGGTACTAAACGACAGCTAATAGTTCTGTGTGTTCACTAGTAGGTGTTTAGTAAAGTTGTGGCTAGCCATTGTTTTGAGGAAGTGGAGTAGAAGCTACAGCCACTGATCAGTTGAGAAACAGGCAGGTTAAGCATGAATGGACGCATAATATAGCTATTGTGGCTGAACCGTTGAATGGGGGCTCCTATCAAAGACATGCCAAACCAGTGGACAATGTATTGAAACCAGCCAGTATGTCGTCCAGACCAGTAGTTGTATGGACAGAGTGTGAATTCATCAGCGCAAGAGTCTCACTGGTGCTGCAACAGGTTAGCTTGCCAGTCGCATTGAATTTTGCACTTACTCACCGGTGTCTATCTCAAATGTTCCTCCAGAGGACGGAAATTGCTTCCCTTCCCTTTCTTACCCTACCTTACCTTATCCAGCAAACACGATTCACTGTACAGAAGTGAACAACGGTTCAGGTGACTAACAGACAGGATTGGGGCTATGATAACTGGTTAATAAGTCACAATACAGTTATTTGGACATGATTGAGGTATGATAAATGGGGATGGATACAGACTCAGACTCATCTGGTACTTATGGATTAGACAGCTCCCTCTTCATTCAGACATTGTGTTTTTAGAGCTTTGAAAATATGGAATAGTACCTTGTATAGTGCTTGGTTTGGTCTGCTGACGGTTATCGGAGGTAGGAGTGTGTGAGAAAGTTATAGCGAGTCTCATGGTGAAGTTTAGAACCGTGTCTTATGGTGAGAATGGCGGAGATCTACAAGTATACTCTTGCAACAGTCTAGTCTACTGAGAAATCTGTGTTTTGGCTGTACGGAAGTGAGTGTTAGAATTTACAACTATTTAGCTATAGGTACCTGGCAGCAGAGGCTATAACAGTTCTGAAAGGTTCCATGCCTATAATGTGATTGAGGTATGTGCTGTGACGTCTAGCCAGAGGTGTCTTTATGAGGGTGCCACGGGGAAACATTACAAGGCAAGAGAAATCGGCAGACTTTGCAGAGAAAGTCATCATTTCGGTCTTGGTTGCGAGTGTGAGTGCCTTCTAGCGCTGGATAGCTGTGTGTACGGTGACCACCTCCCTCCATGTTATTATTAACACTGTTTCCAGTCCCAGACTTTGTGTGATGGCCTAATGCATTCTAGGTGCTGTAGTTTGCACCCAATGACTAACACACCTGAAATCAAACATTTATAGTTGAAAAGTTCAGGACTGGTCACAGTCTCTGTAATGACCTGGAGCGAGGTGGTTACCCTAATTGTGTGGTGATCAAACACCCGAGCATGCAGATGAGGTGAAAGTTGAACAAGGACAAACGATTTGGTTATCATCCCTGTGGAACGGATAGGATACAACTGTACAGAGATGATAGTCGAATCCAGAGGAGGATCTAATGTCAAATATTACTCGATTGGCAGGTTTGAAAATGGGGATCAGTTCAGCTACAAATGTGTCGGACAGATAGATTGGTGGTGTTTGGTTTAAGCTGACAGCAGGATGTAGGTAGAGAGGTGTTGTTGACAACAGTGTGGAGAGGGTAGTTCTGATGACAGCAATTTTCAAGGGAAAAATAGGAGGCAAATCTGACGCAGAAAGAGACTAGGTGAGGGAGGCATGTTGTCAAGGATGTGAGTCAGAGAGGATATCCTAATAAAGAAAGTAGACTAGGAACACATTGTGCCATTTGTAGTCCCATTAATTTTTGGTGATGGGGCATCAAATGGTCTATTGGTTTGACTGTCGGTGCGACATGACATGTAGTGTGTAATTTAAGTGCATGTGTGTTCTCTGAGGTGCTTACTATGCTGACACAACAATATTTGAATTGCTGATTTATTGCTTTGTTTGTTCAAGAAGCATGTGCCCTTTGGATGTCTTACCTTGTCATAAATCCACAATGCTTTTCACTAATTACCCTGCAGGTTCATTTGTTTTACTTTGCTCTCATGGCAACTTATTGTTAGATATATGGCATGGTATGTTCACAATGTAAAGACGTGCATGCTCACAGGCTTTCTTAAAGATGCAGCAAAATGCCTGACTCTTGGACAATGTATCTACTATGCAATTATTTGCTGAGTGCCTTTTAGGTTCACCACTTACAACACAAACCTGATCTTCTGACTCATCTTTCATATCTTTTATCTTTCATATCACTCTTCTTTGAGGCTACAGCTTACCTTTTCTGATGTAGTTTGTTCAGCAAAGAGGTCAGCTTCCATTTTGTTGTAACCTAGAATGATGTTTTATTATGGCATTCTTATTGTAGGACAAATGGGTGATTGGTGGCAAAACACGCATCTACCTATTACCAAACAACCCCATACAAAATCCAGGCCTGTTGACTTTGCCAATGCTTTTTTTCCTGTGCTGCTCCCAGATTAGATCAGTGCAGTCAATAGTATGGTTATTTCTTAAATGGCAAAGTTTTGAAATTCTGCCTGCGAAAGCCCAAATGTAAAACGGGAAACTTACATCAAATTCCACAGAATAACATCAAACGCACATGCTTAAATTCCAACCATACATAATTATGCCATGTAGCGAACGTTTAATATCATGATTGGGTTGTGAAACCATCGCCAAGCATAATCTGCCCTCACAAGCAAATGTTAAATTAAAATCCGAACTGCACCAAAAACTGATTCTAAAGCTCTTATCCATACTAAATCCCAGTGCTGTTTGGGTTGTTCTTGAGTCATTGCTCCTAAGGCAATAATAGCCCTTTTCCTCTATTTATGCGAAATACTTTGTGTATTTGAAACCACGTTTTCGGTTTGATATTACAGAATGCCAGACTTGGGTGGTTAAATAGGTCCATATTTTCATTGACTCAATGAGAGATACAAAGCATTGAGCTTGGAACAGTAATACAGATTCCAGAATGTATGATAGTACAACATAATAAACCACTATAACTTCTTAAATGTTCGTTTTAAATTATTTGAAAAAACTACCAAAAGAAAATCGCCTCAAAGCCCTTCCCCACAAACTATGCCACAAAGCAAAAACGTAATTGTAACTGGTGTAATTGCTGTTGCGGCGTTGTCACTTGCACAGAAAGCGGACAGCAAAATAAATATGTCTACTAGTATCAGAAACAAGTGTCAGTGGTACTTGTACAATAACAATGACTATATTTCTTTCTTATAACACTTACTATCATTGATATTGCTGTTTTGTACTATATTTATTTATTCTTCCATTGCCTACCAGCAGTTCCCCCATTTCCCCGGTTCTCCCTCCTGCATCCCAGCCTTCACTAAATAAAATGAATCTCACCTTGTGGCCGGCACCCCACTGCCTATATTAAATTAAACCAAATTAAATCTCACCCGGACTATTGTGACCAAATTGACCCACCTCAATCACAATTTACCATAGAAAGTTGAGAAAGGCGAGTCCTCTGGGAGAGAAGGATGGATTTGTGGTCTTTACCAGTTAGGAAAGATTGAGTGTAATTTGGATTACTGGTTAATAAATGTATTTTATGAGTGACAAAGACAGAGGGTAACATTCTGGGTTTTCATTTATCAGGCTCAGCGCATTATAGAGAATTGAAAAAACCTCCCTAGTTTAATGCATTGACCCGGGAAGGTCTCAGGAAGCAGCTGAATTTATTTATTTATTTATGGGTTTGTACCGCGCTGGACTCGACTCCCGAAGGAGTATCTCCGCGCCATAAGACTACCATATTGCAGCAGAAGAGGAAGATCAAACAGTATATCTTATTAGTTCTGAAATAGGAAGGTTTTTAATTGTCTCCTGAAGGGAAAATGATCGTCACATAGTCTCAAAGATATAGGGAGGCTATTCCATAGGGTAGGACCAGCAACTGATAGGGCTCTATCTCCCTGTCTTGTTTTTTTTGCCCTTGGTACACATAACAGAGCCTGCTTACTGGATCTCAGAGAGCGCATGGGTACATATGGGCGGAATTTGTTAGATAGATATACAGGGCCTCTCCCATGTAGGCATTTATGTATAATGCAGCAGATTTTAAACTTCACCTTCTGTTTGATAGATAACCAGTGCAGCTTATTGAGTAAGGGTTTAGAGGGAGTGCGGGGGGGCCGGTTTAGGACAAGGCGGGCAGCAGTGTTCTGGATCACCTGTAGTCTGGAAGTGACTCCTTCATTTGCTGCCAGCAATAGTCCATTACAATAATCCAGCCTACTTAGTACCAAAGCCTGTATCAAAGTTTTTCTAGTTGAGTCTGGCAGCAAAGGGAAGACTCTCCGTAACAAACCGATAATGTGGAAACAGGAGCCCACCACTTGGTTGCCGTGGTGTTTTAGAGAAAGCTCCTGGTCCAATCGGACCCCTAGATTTTTCACAACCTGTCTAGGTTCAGGGACTGGGCCAAGGTCTTGAGGCCACCAGTCAGGAGTCCACAGGAGTTTGGCCTCCGCGAACAGCATCACTTCCGTCTTTGCCACATTGCATTGCAGGAAGTTAGATGCCATCCAGTGAGCCACTGCTTTCATCCCCTGGGCAAAATCATTCCTGACTTTGGCAGTAAGGGTTTTAAAAGGGAAGAGGAGTTGGGTGTCATCCGCGTATGACACTGGGGTGAATCCATAAGATCTCATGATGTCTGTTAGGGGTGCCACATAGATGTTAAAAAGAGTAGGGCTCAGACAAGAGCCCTGTGGCACCCCCTTAGAGATCTCCCTCTCCTCCAATCGATATATACCCAAAGTGACCCTTTGCGTGCGGTCTGTCCGGAAACTCCTCAGCCAGGCTAAAGCCTTATCTTCCAAGCCGATGTTAGCTAGCCTGGTGGTCATGATGTTATGTGACACAGTGTCAAACGCCGTGGACAGATCCAACAGGACCAGGATAACAGAATAGCCTTTATCCTGGAACATGTGTAGATCGTCCGCGACAGACAGCAAGGTGGTCTCTGTGCTGTGTCTGGGTCTAAAACCTGACTGGGAGGAGTCTAACCCGCCTGTTATTTCGATATAATTTGACAGGTGTCGGTTTACAAATTTCTCTATTATTTTACCCAAAAAGGGAGAAGCGAAATGGGTCTTAGATTAGACAGTTCCGTCCAGGGGATTGCAGTGTTTTTCCGCAATGGTCTTACCAAAGCCCTTTTCCAATCTAAAGGAACCTTCCCTGTACTCAGAGAGATATTAATCAGATTCTGAATTTGGGGTCCCAAAACATCTGCAAGCATAGGCATAATTCGTGCAGGGATGGAGTCTAAGGGGCTGCCACTCTTAATTTGAGCAATCAGTGAGATTACCTCTTCTAAGGAGATAGGGGGAAAACTTGCAAGGCACTGAGTAGATTGTACCTGTCGTGTGATCTTGTGAGAGATATTGTTTTCTCCTGCAGCGCTCATATTTGAGGCCATAATCCTATCATAGATCCCATCTATTTTCTTCATAAAAAATAGAGAGATCTCATCGCAGAGATCCTGGGACGTGACCTCTGCGGTCTCACAAGCCACTGGCTTGGAAAAAGACTGCAAAATATTATACAATACCCTAGAGTCTTTCCCAGCCGCTGTTAATTGCGCTGCAATATGACTTTTTCGGGCCATTCTAATGGCCTTGTGATATATCTTGAGAGAGGTTCTATGCTGTTCTTTGACCTGAGGTTTTTGGGACTGTCTCCATATTTTTTCCATTTTTCTGTTTTTTTTGTTTCAAAGATCTAAGTTCTTCAGAGAACCAGACTTCTTGTTTATGTGCCATGCGTGGTTTATATATTTTTTCCGGGATAATGACGTTGATTACTGCTCTGACCGTCTCCTCAAATCTGTCAAGGGCAGTTACTACATCCCCTGTGGAATTCTCAGACGGGAATGTTTTATATTTCTCTCTAAAAGCTTCCATAGAGAGTTTATGCCAAGGTCTCCTCTTACTAGCTAAGGAAGTCTGTACTCGTGGCTTATACCTAAAAGCAGTATAGAATTTTAAAATAAAGTGATGTACCTAAAGGTGGTCTATTCTTATCCCATTCTTATTTCACCTAACTTCCTTGTTCCCTCGAAGTTGAGGTACAGTGGAGGAAAGTGGCATTTGGAAGTTAGCATCTGCTTCTGTGGACAATTTTTATATATACACGTCCTTTCAGTCATAGAGTGACACATAAATAATGTAAAAATGTGTCTGGACAAAGCTATACCTTTCTGAAGAGCTCTAATGAGAGCAAAACATGCGTCAGGGGTTGCTTTTATTCATTTCAGGTTGGCTTGAAAGGTATTTCACCAATACAAATCTGTAATACTGTGACTGGAGTGGTAAAGGTTTTGGCCATTTTACAGCTTGCCATGGCTAGCACTGTGCTAATCCTATGCTTAAAGATTTCGCTGTAAAAATGGCAGGATACTTTGTCCCTTTCTATCTTGGCGTGGATGGCACTGTGCTAATGCTACGCAAAAGACTTTGATAGAAAAGCAGACATTTGAGGTTAGCAAATTTAGAGTGTCGCTGGTGTTGAGAGAGCTCTATATTGGAGCTGCTTTCCACCTAAAACTAAGAACTACCCAGAGTCCTCTGCTTCTTTTTTTTGTATATATACATCACGTCAAAGTACTGAAATCAGTGCTCAGTCAGGATTCCTTGTTCACTTCAATGTTGTATTTGCAGATCGTGTTAACGACCCACCTCCAGCAATGTGCTACACCTTGCAGGGTCGGCTGACTAATGTGAGAATTTGTCAGGTTCACATGCTCCAGCCACCAGCAAAACCCTAGAGCAACCCCTCAACGCTCCCACTGCCTGATCTGTGCTTAGTTCTGGTCCTTGTGCCGCTAGGGCAGTATCCTGAAATTGAGCAGATGAAGGGACAGGGGGCCTAGGAGTCTGGCACCACCATGGTCAACATTGCCGGCAAAAACTTCAGAGTAAGGGTAACTTTAGGTGACTGGAAAAACACTTGCCTACGATGAAGGAAAGGGCATAAACCTCCAAGTAGACCCACCAAATATCTGGCCAAAGCACAATGTCCTTGAAGTTGTTTTTGCAGCCTGGACTTCACAGCCCTCCTCTCTAGGAGGAACACAGCTGCAAGGATGGGCATTAAGTCTGGCCCTCTGGGTTTTGCTAGGGAGAGGTAAAGGTTTCTCCTGTTCATAGGAAAGTTGTAAAAAGCTAATCTGTTGTTTTCATCTTCTCCTAGATTATGGAAGTGGAGGGGCCATCGAGTCTTCCAGACATAGGTGTAGCATGGGGGGCCAAGACCTTCCTAAAAACCTTTGGGCTAGACCTCTGTTTAGAAATAAGGCTCATGAACTCCCCACATCTGGACAAATGGAATTGTCTGTTTGGCCGATGTGATCCAGAAATGGATCATCTGGGCTACTGATTGACAATCTTCAGGATGACTGTACTTCCCTGAGCCCTTCTGATCAAGGAAGAGTCAAATACGCTACTTACCCTACTGGCTTTATTAGACCAGGGTGATTGCCTCTGCTTCAAAATCATGGATTAGACAAGCTCTATATGCACTTCTTTAGATAGTCTCTTGGTCCATGGCGTCTGAAGGAGGTGAGGACCTTTTGGTAGAGAGGAGAACTTTATCATTTAGCATATCTGAACAACGTGCAGCGCACACATTTGAAACTGAGGTTTACCAAGACAAGAACTGTTTAGAGTTTCCTAAGGCCCAAACGGGCCTGTCCTGAGTCTTAAACTCAGTGTTAACAGGCTAGCAAGGCTCATGCAGTGGCTAAGAGTAATTTCATGGCATATCTTGAGGTGGTCTCCCATGGAACCTTTTGTTAGGGGATGGATAGGAACTTTTGGACTTGCACCTCGAGAAAAAAAGACCTTGAGGAACAACATGTGTGCGTCACTGGAAAGGTAGTAAGGCCTCTTCTTTAAAGTCTTATGGCCCAGGTCCTCCAAAAATACACGTTCAAGACTTCAATAATTTGTGCCAGAAGTAGCATTTTATCTAGATATCACCTCTGAACTCTGTCTTTTATTTGCGAAAGCCGATATACATGTGGAAGAAATACATATGGAAACCACCAGGGCAGAGGTATTTAAACCAGGGAATAACTATTTATTCAGAGAGAGTAACCTGACCTCGGTCTCTATCTGCTCAGTAAGCTCCAAACAATTCCGAAACTCTTATATTTTGGTTGTAAGGTCCCAAAAATCATTTATCAAGAGCTATGGCACTCGCATCCGAATCCAACCCGTTCCAGCCTGCTGTGCTAGGTTAGGATACTACAATATTGAATTGTAATTTAGAGCATTGGATCGAAATCACATATGGGATATGTCCAAATGCGCAAGACCATGAATTCTAGGACCACAGGAGGATGAAGAGAGCTTGAATAGATAAGGGCTATAGTTAAGAGGTGTTATGTTCTTAAGGTAAACTGTATAGTAGGGCACATATTATCGAGTAACGTATGTGTGAAACCCATTGTTTACCTTTCGCTGGCTCAAAACCGTTGAAAGGGGTTCATCAACCACAGCCTCAAAAGGAAGCAACAAACGTGTCTTTTGGTAGTGTCAGAACTGGACTGGCTTAAGGGGGCACAGACTGTGTTAAATTGCGGCCCAGTGTTGCTTTCTGGAGTGCATGGCTATAAGCATTTCTGTGGAGGCGAAACACAGTTTTCCTGTAGACCTGTAATTTGCAGCCCTGTAAATATGCTTCTAGGCACTGTGTCAGACCTTGAAGTATTGCAATATTTCAAGTTTCTTATAAAACCTATAAAGGTGTGGGGTTTGGCTCATATATAATATTGTTAGGGAGTGGATAGGCCTGCTATTGGTGCTTCATCCTTTCAGTCCCCACTCCAGTATGTCTGCCGTAAAAGCACTTTTTAAAAATATTTAGAGGTCTTTAAAAACACTCATGTAATGAGATTTGTATTCACTGCCTGTATGTTAAGACAGGATGTGTAAACGGAAGGAGCTGCTGACTTTGGAACTGGGGAACCAGGTTTGAGTCTGGCATGGTCTGAACATCCTGTGATTCTAGGCAAATCAAGTAATAAAGTAACAGGACCACAAGCCAACGCCGCAAGAAAGGTGTTACTCGCAGGAAGACACAGCATATAATGACCAACACATAACTGCTTTGGGCCAACAGGGGGGTGCAGCACAGACCACAACCAGCTTGTTAGTGTCAAAAAGGCCGCTTTATTGAAGACAGGTGCACCTTACAAACAAGTTCCTTTGCCTGTGCCGTACAAAGCTAAACCTCACTAAATATTTTCCTCCTACCTTACCCCCACCCCCTCCCCTAAAGTTTCCCCATTGCAACTATTTATAAACCCCCAAACTTGCAACTCCGTAACGTTTCCTAACCTAGTTATCTATGTAACCTTCCTATGCTACTTCCCCTTCCTGCGTGCTCCCGGAGGGAACTTTCCCAACCAATAAACTGTAACTGTAAACAGAACTACCAACTATTACCCAGAAAAAAACGTCCCCCGGCAAACCATCCATTTAGACACCAAGCACCTGCTTCAAGCGACAACCAAAACGTACGTTTCCCCACCCCGTGCACCTGTTGCCAACAAACCCAACTGTCTCTAAAGAAAATTACGCCCCCCTCCCGGCCATGGCCAGCTACTAACGGATATACCCCCCAAAACCCAAAAAACAGGGAAGGCGGGAGGGACAAAAAAGCTCCCCTGCCCACCCAGCCGGCTGTCGTGTCACTACCACCGAAATGGTGGCTAGTGACACAAAATGGCCAGCTTTATACCCACCAGCCCAAACCTAGCCCAAGGGGAGCCCAACAAGCCCAATTGGGCTCTGGCTGCACCCCCCAGCCCAAAATCCACTGGGAGAGGCGGGCCTCCCGGTGCCCCCCCCCCCCCAGCCCTATTGAAAAGAACTCCATGACATTCAAAATCAATAACATTGTTCAAGACGTCCAAGGGTGAAGGTCATGAACATTGATCAAACCCAATACAACACTTACTCTCTCAATGCCTACAAAAAATGAATTTGTCGTTGTGTAATGTAACGGGGGACAGGTAAAGCGCTCCAATACCTTACGGTCGAGTTCGTGCTATTTAAAAACGCACCATAAAAAGGTTTATTGTCTGTTTTGCTTCAAGCCTCCTCTAACATTTGAAACACTCTCCTGCTGGAAGCTGGCACGCACTGCAAATAAGGTGTGTCTCTTGCCTCGCACGTCTGAGGCCAGCACACCCACAGTCCACATAGGCAGAGGAGGCAAGGTCCACGTGAACGTGGCGAGCGTGCGTAATATCCTTTCGCGGCGGAGGCACGCCCCGCAACAGCGTGCTGGCTGCCAAGGCCAAGTGAAGTCTCTGGTTAATGCAGCAAACAGACTGTCTCCGAGGTCACCTCTGTACTACGGAGCAAACAGGTCTCGGGTTGTCTCACGGCACAACGGCAGTCACTCCTGCCGTCGAGGGTTTTGTTTCCCCTTTGGTAGTAATAAGGCTTTTTCCAGCACACTATTAATTTATCCTGTCATGTAATAACGTGCCTTTATATAGCATTTATCGATGCAGCGATGACATCCGAGCACTATAAGTGAAAGGTACTGGTTTAATAGTATTGAATTAATTGGCATCGGAAAGATACAAACTATAGTTCATTTGATTTTTTTTTCATTTGATTTTTGCTGAGCATTTGGGCAAACAGAAGGTCACGGTCAAACGCTGACCTTTGAATTATATTTCTTTAAGGTGGAACATGCTAAAAAATGTCACCTCAGCATTACTTGACATTGGTAGGTTCTGTCAGGTGCTGAGCACCAGAACTTCCAAGCATTGTGCAACACGTTTAATGGGAGAAAGCCTGCTCTTCTAAGTAATAAACAGATTATTTTACACTATATCTGCACTATTCTAGGTTCTTTTTAAGCACTGGCACCAACAAAATGATATCAATCTCTTGTGAGTTTTTTGCACTGAAGTTCCTTAGGGTCACAGAAAGAAAAATGCAAGAAGGTATTGCAAGCACATTCACATCTCCCTTTTGCTTCTGGTAGTAGACTGAGAAAGTATGGGCAGATGTTCATGTGGCAGCCCTACAGACGAACCCCAATGTCTGCTCAAAGATGCCGCTTCTTCTGCACCAGTATATCCACTCTTGGAGTTAAAGGAATTTATCTCAACTCACAGGCCATATTAATCTTTCTTAGCTACGGGACCTGCCAAGCATCTCAAACTAAACAAAAAGCCTGCTGTTTTACAAGTGGTATTTGAAACATAGCCACATTCCTATAGCCACCTAGGCAGTAGAGAAGAGCTTCTTCCAGGGAAACAGGTTCTGAGGAATCTATCTAGAAGGGGTTACCTCCTACAGTAAATGGAGGCAAAGAAAAACAAAGCCTCTACGAGGAATGTTGGTTAAGTTTCCTTCCATAACAATGCCTTTAAATCCCAAATATGTATGAGAGAAGTCACGACAGTCGTAAGAGGGTCTTATAAGATGTTTTCCAAAAGACTTCCCTCACATTGCTGCAATTGGGATGCCTTTAAACTTGAAGGTAAATCCCGTGGAGAAACTACACAGAATCAAGACCAGGCAGGATGAATGATACTAAAAGTTAATTGCCGGTCAAACATCCTCAAGTCTGCTGGAACATGTAGAATGCGGCCTAAAGTGTTGGCAAGGTAGCCAACCCGTTGTGGCAACTATCTCACAAAAGATCTAAAATTATGAGGATCACAAATAAGAGAGTGCTTAATTTTACACAGATGTTGAAGAGATGTAGTAATGCACAGATAGCTGATCAGTGAGCCCACTCTATTGGACCCAGTTCCTACAAGCCTAACCTCTTTTCCTTCCAACTGATAGGTGAAGACTCTGGGCGAGAGGTAGCCATTCTTCGTTGAATGCCTTCTACGTTGCTAGTGGGAAACTCGTCTTTTGGAATTAACATGCGTCACCAGGATCACTTTGGTTCCATCCCTTTTGATCTTCAAGAGGGAAAATGCAGACGTGTTCAGAAGACTCTTTTTGTCAAGCAAAGGATGATCATACACTTTCTACACCGATGAAGAATGCCCTGGCATGCACCCCACTCCACATGTAATTCTTCCAGAAGTAGTCCCTAGATGGCTCCAAGTCTTGGCAGGATGGCATAAATCTGCACAGTTTGCTCTTTGGTTTATCCTCTACCTCTGTGATTTAGGTGACAATAAAGAGCAGCAGATTCCCTTCTAGCTATTTGAGGCTCATCTGCAGCAACAGTCCCTGGCTGACAAGCCACAGTCAACCTGATGTATGTTATATAAGATGTATCTGAACTCAGGATACCGGTTAAAATTTAACATGCAGACTGAACCGTGTTGCAGTAGGAAACAGAGGCACTGTACAACCACATACATTGGTTAATCAGTAAGTATCTTGGTACCTAGAATTGCAGATGAAGCAAACTATATTATAAAATGATGAATATGTTCTTTTGCAGTATTTATAGTGTAGCCTTTGCTTTTCAGGCGAATAGAAAGGTGCAGACAATTTGCATCCCATATGTTAATGAGACTTAAGAAGGCACATTATCTTGCAGTTACAGCATTGCAGGTAGGAATACTTTGTCAAATAGATCATCTGCCAACCTTCACCAGTCCTGCTTCAGTTTAAGAGCACCTCTTCTGCAGAAGACTGTACCTCTACATCTTTCAGCCATTCTTCCAATAAAGTGCCTTTGCGCTCAGCAGTTTGAACAGTCATATGTCTGGCTAATACCAACGACAATAGTATGGCCCACTTGGTCGAATCATGTTTAATTTGAAAACGAGATACACCTATAAGGAAGTTGTACATTGTGTATACACATGTTATTAGTCATCGCAAATCTATCAATCACCATTTCCCAGAACTGTACAATTTTTTGGCACTTCCATGAAGACGATTGCTATAGGCATTTTGCGTTTAGGACATATAACTAATTTTTTAGATCGGTCTTGGTCAGCATCAAAGGAATCAAACCCTGCCTACACTTCATCCAGACATGGATGCCCAGTGCTTACCTGAAGCTCAATCCAACCAATAAACACATTTTGTTATTTGTCAAGAACAACAAACAAGAAACAGTGCAAACCTGGCTAAATGACATGAATTTTGATGGCTCCAAATCCCAACTTTCACGGAATGCTTGGCTACACCCTTGATACCAATCCCACCTTCAAGTAAAACAATGCCCAAAAAAAAAGAAGGCCCTTTAACTGCTTTCTCTTCTAAAGAATGTGAAACAATTTATTCCACAAAGCAATTTCAGAACTGCTGTTGGAGACCTCATACTCTTATATCTGGATTGTGGATAAACACTTCTCCATGGCCTCCCAGACTCCACGCTGACATTCCTTAAAGGCATCCTACACACTAAAGCACGTTTCAAACATGGTCTAAAGAAAGATGATCACATCACTCCTCATCTTCATTGAATTCCATTGGCTCGCCTTGCTGGCCTGCACCATCTTCAAAACCAGTTGCATCATTTAAAAAGTCTGCACGACCAGGACCCACACTTATCTTGAAGACCGGCACACCAACTCTGGTGTTTCTTGACATACACACAGACAGCACACCTTCAGACTGTAGACTAAAGTGTTAAAAAGGAAAAACAATGCCTTGGGCTTTTTGACCTGTGCATGCAGAATATGGAACAACAGGCCCATCCATCAGGGCTGCCAGAACTCTGCTCCAATTTAGGAAAGAGTTAAAGACTGGCCTCTTAAAAGAAAACTAGATGACAATGCATTAACCATTGACAACCCAGCTTGGCTGTATGCTTGTCTTTGACACTGTAAAGTACTCAGCTGCTTTTTGGGTTGGTTTGTGCTATAGAAATACCATATACATACACCATGCATGCCACTAGACCAGATTCAGGCGGGAGAGTCCCGATTTTTTAAGCCAAAAGATGGCTTCATTTGTCTGTCTCCTGCCTGAAATTGCCTCTCCTTTAGTAGAAGTCGGTGGAGAAAATCCATACTCCTGATTTTTTTTTTTTTAATCTCCCACGTTCCTCATCTAAAATGTTGGCATGTATGATACACACAAAAACGCTATTTTTCTGTCCCGGAACCTGTGATTTTTCCGATTTGCAAGGTTTCTGACCACAAAATAATTTTGTACATCAGACCCTAAGTACTTTGAGGTTGAAGGTCGATTGGTTAATGGAAAATAATTGCTTGATAATAATTTACATTACACTGTCTGACATTTAAGAAATTGGCAGTGTGTTTCACTGGGTTTATTAAAGTTAATACATTTTTTATCATAAAATATCAATGATCTGTTGTCAGCTGTTGTGGCGTTCCCTCCAGTGAAGTTGGCCTCTGCTACATATATATTTTATGAATGCTTGTTACCAGTTAACACAATAATTCTTGTATAACTTCTAGGGCAAAGTGTATTGTAGCTTTGAAGTTGTATATTTCACTTTTTCTAATTTTTGAGAGCTTTTGGATGATGGTCACTTGGGACCTAAGGTACAAAACGTGTGTAATAACAGCTCACTCGTTAAAATAACTAGTTATATTAGTATGTACCTTTTGTTTAATAATTTTGAAGGTTCTGTTTCACATGTAAACTGCTTATGCAGTAGAGTGTGATGAGATGACGTCAGAGGATATGTCTTTAGAGTTAAGGACCTTATTTATTGAGTTATTTGATATAGCTCTGCGTGTTGCCTCTTGGTGATTCTAGATCGCTGTGTTGAATAAGAAAAAAGTATAATGCAAGAAAGTTTGGTGGATTGTTGCTACGATTCAATCAAGGAATATTGTGTCAAAGCCACCTTGTTAGAAGTCTTGATAAAGATGGGTTTATCATCCTGTCTTGGAACATAGCCGGTTTAAGAGGAATTTAAAAGCGTTAACAACTGTTCTGAAAGAGAGAACAAATACAATCATTGCTTTACATGAAATCTGGGCCAAGAAGAAGTGGTGATGAATGATTTATTGGTCTGTAATTAAAAAGGCTGCGAAGGGGGATTTTGTCAGATCAGTAGGTTGTCTAATAGCCCTAGTGGCTTAAATTATCGTTAAGAGTGTTAGAATTGTGAATGAATTTTCAGATGTTTTTACACAGGAGGTACACAGAAGCCTAATTTATGACGAACAATGGCATAGATTTGGTAATTGTGAACACATATTTTGCCCCTAAAAATGCAGAGAATACACTTTTAAGGAACATGGCTGACGCCCTCAATAGAATAAAATTTAATGTGTTAACTGTTCCAGTACTTCTACTCTGAGACCTGAATTCCAAAATCAATCGAAAGTGGATAATTTCCAATTAGCGAAACAAAATGAGTTGTGTATGACAGGTCAAATAATTGAAGAAACCCAAGGTGATTGTAAAGGTGAAAAACTGTAGGACCTGTTAGACGTATTAAATGTGATAATAATTAATGGTTGTTGTAAAGGTGATAATTTGATAATGAGAGATGGGGTTCGCTTATAGATTATTCAGTAATATCGGCAGAATATTTCCACCTGGTGGTTGACTTTCGAATAGAGGTTATGGCTGGTAGTGACCATAAGCCTCTTGCTGTCCTTAGCGTGCATAACTCAAAGAAGGCATATGTGGCATAATGCAAATAAGATCAGATGCATTAATAATCGAAATATAATATGGTCAGCAAAACTAAAAAGGCTGACAGAAATAATAAGAACTTTTATTATCAAACAGACCTGATGCCCTATGCCATCATGGAAGAATATGAAAACTCAATAGCCAGAGTTTATAGCCTAGTAGGTTAGGGGGTAACTACAGATGTGGTTGAGTATAAACCTTGCTCCCAAAAGGATTTGCCGAAAGCGGAACTGAATAGAAGAATAAGGGAAGTGTTTAAACTGAAGCAAGGTGAAAGAGAGGCAAGTATTAAACAATATAGGAGGAACTTCTGAAGGAAAATCAGAAGACACATGGTCTGAGAATGATAATTTATGGTTACAGGTTATGACAGCTCTGCGTGAAGGGAAAACTCATTTTATTTGGAAGCTGCTCACAAAATCCCTAGGTGGGTTAATAAAAATAGAAGCTTTGCCGATGTCCGAAGAGGAATGGATAATGAACATCGCCAATTTTTACAGTGTCAAAGAAAATAAATGATATCACCCCTGTGGGATGTTTGTTGAAGCCTACTCATCCGATGTTACAACCTCCGATGTGAAAATACTAATTCCTTCAATAACAGTAATCGGGGAAAATCATAGTGCTTAAAATGTTTGTGGTCCCAAGGTTCGGATTGACTATCTACTAACGTACTAAAATTGGATACAAAATTGTGGACTCAAATTCTCAACCTGGTATTTTCTTCAGTAGTAATGTCTCATAAAATGCCAGAAACATGGAAAGGGAGAATCAGGCTTCCTACTTATAAAAAAAAAGGGTTAAAAAAAACTACTACAGAATTAAAGAATGATGACACTCCTAAATGTACCAAATAAAATATATCCTTAACATTTCTTGAAAGAATTAAAAGACTGAGCTGATAACGAGGCTGTCCTCCCCAGAAGAGGTCATTTGACTATTGTTGACCGTTTCAACTTAAAAATAATGGTAGACATGTAGGCTTTGAAAAATAAAACTGTCTCTCTATCTGGAATATATAGACTTAACTTTAGCATTTCACTCCCTTCTCTGGGGAAAAATCGCAAACTTGAAAATCTCACCTGGGCTGCTGAAACTAAATATGCAGCTCCATGAAGACTCGTGGACTAAAGTGGAATTAGGGAGTAATGGCACACTGTTGAGTAAAATATATACACAAAATAGTTTACGACAAGGGGATATATTAACTCCATGAATGTTTACATAGCAGATGCCCCGTGGCTTTTTTTCCCTATCACATTCTTTTCCAGAGAAATTTGGGTTGTGAGCCTATATCCTCAATTTTTTAGGCAAACACAGTTATGGTTCTCACTCCTGTGGGTCTCCAGAGGCAATTAAAGGTCTTTGAACCTACAGCAAGTTCAGTGTGTCCTAGGTAAAACATGGTCAAACAGCTGCTTGAAATAAAATCCATTGAAATGGATCTAATGGACTGCCAAGGGAGACCACAACTAGCTCACTAAATGTCCATGGATTGCAGAAGGCACTTACAACCTTCTCTAAGGCAAGGCAAATAGAAGATGGATGTTGAGGTTGAGACTTGGCTAAGTGCCCGCTTTTCTAAAATGGAGAAAGAGTAAGAAGGATAATGGAATAGTGAGTGCAAGTAAAGTAAATTGTCCCATTTATAATGACTGTGAACGGACATTGGTTCATCTTACTGTCTTTTGTGTCACATTTGGCAAATATCTTGAAATTGCTATGATTAAACAGGAATAGGATAGAGTGCTTGTTAAATGATTATCGTTGAGGATTTCTGGCAAGCCAGGCCCACTGCACTTTCTCCTTGATTATTATTTCACTTATCAAATATGTAAAAGATGAAATACTGACTATTTTTAGTTAGTATATTTTTTATGATGAGAGTATATGGCAATTCAATACTTCTTTTTAGGCTGATAGCTGTGGAGGAATTGTTGTACCTTATCACAAAAAACAAGCAGTTAGAATGATATACTACCTGGCTGGGATATAGTAAAGTCTATGTCCATTTGTCTAAGGCCTATGACTCCGCCGTCATTCGTGATGTGCCTACCATTTATTGTCAATACTGTTTTGTGTGTGTCCAGTGGATTCCATAATAGTTGTGTCAACTTTCTTTCTCGCCATACTGAAAGTTACTGTACACTTTTCAGGAAGTTCTGTAACCTTACAAACCGTCAATAAATTGGATGAAGATTTATGTGATCTGCTGCAACTAGCAGTGATTATAGGACTCTCTCCCTACCACAGTCTGGACACAGGGCCATAATGTGGCTCAGACACAGCTATATATGCCCTCCTCTTCTCTCCTTTGTATACCAACTGACTACCACAGCATCTAGAGTTTGTGTACCTGGACTTGATATGCCCATTCTCCAATTCCATTATTCTCAGCACCTGGCGAACCAGAACAATCTGACCCTCCCTTTTACATGATGGCTGGCTGCCCCCTGCTCCAATCACACCCTTAGCCTGGCAATACAGACAAAAACATGAAAAACAATTAACAGTACCTAGATGCCAGATGTGACCGTACAACTGAATATCAACACCAACAATATCGTGGCATACTAATATCGGGTAAAGAATATAGAGGGACAAAATGTTCAAAGGTAAGTGCATATCGGAAAATACAGATTTACCGTTTCTAACTTCACTGCTGTGTACTTTGAAGATATATGTACTGCGTAGGTATGTATATGTAGAGCCTAGGTATAGAAAATCTAGACTTACCCGTTGATTATTTTATCTTCGGTATTTTGTCCCTTCGATACTTCTGATACAATATTCAGGGGGCACCTCTCCAAATGTGATAATGGATCTGAGGATTACTTGTCCAATGATTGCCTAATGTCTCCAATCCATCCAGCTTTACTTTTATTATTTAACTTTTGAATACCTGCCCTACCAAATGGCGGCTGAAGAATGTTTTTCCTGCCCAGTAAGGAACTGTACCTCACCAACCAGCCCTTTCCTAAATCTGGACTTTTTCTGATCCACATGCAACCTTTGCTGCAGGACCTTGTCGGACTACTTGAAGCGATACCCACTAGAAATAGGGTCGCACCAATCTTGTTGTTGGAGCTCGACACGTTTAGTATTGCCGAACTCTAGACTACGTCCTGCCTATAAAAAACTGCAAATCTGGCATTTTGTAGTGCTGGACTGTCGGCAAACTGAATTAAGTGATGTATGGTGAAGTAAAACTCAATCTGCATAATGAATTGTAGACTATGTTCCCCAATATTGCATACACCTGTTATTGTACACCTTTGGAAATCCAATTCCCAGACTCTTCCTAGCCCCCTCGACCCAACCTTTTCCTACCCTCCTAATGCACCTACCCCATGCTTATTCCTTTAAAAAAATATACCAACTAGATAAGCAAACATAAATAAAAGACGGTTAGATGTGGGAAAGTATGAAGTCTGGTATGGGGGTAGGAGTGCGATCAGGTCTTAGGTAGCGTTTGGGAAAACTCTGAAATTCAGAACATTGTGGGTATTTCTAAACATTTTCCATGCAGTAGTCAACTTGAAAGAAGATGTAAATGTACTATTCCAGTAGATAGCAGTAAGTGTCCTTTCGATATAGATTTGTTGCAGATCACTAGTATATTTAATGGTGGTGCATTCGAAGTTCATCATGTACAGGGGTAAACTTCCCTCTTTACTGAAAAATCGAGTTTTAAAAGTGCATAAACGCATTGCAACCTAAACTGTTGGATTGGCTGCCTGACTTACCAGTCCTACTAGATTTTCTAAATGTAGGCTTGAGACCTTTACGGACAACAATAAGAAGTCAGAAGTTTTGCATAGGCCTGTTGATGTATTTCGTACTGCATTGTGAATAGACTCCGAGGTTAGACCTGTACTAAGGAGCTATTTTAAATTATTAAATGTTATCGTGATGGTCTGTCAAATTTTACTCAGAGCAACACAGCGTGCATGCCAGTCTATACTTCTCACCTATGGTCTGTGTGTACTTTGCACTAGAGAGAACCATTTCTATTTCTAGCGATACAAATCCTAATTCCTAACTGTTGTTTGATTCTCTTCTAGTTGGCAAGGGACCTACTACTACCTCCTCTTGAAGAGGAGAGGCGAAAACACAAAAAAAAGCGCCTGGTTCAGAATCCTAACTCCTACTTTATGGATGTCAAGTGTCCAGGTAAATAAAGTTATTGATCACTATGTTCTGCCCCATCCTCTCCAACTTACCATGCACCTTACTCTGGAGGCCCCTCACAAATGTATAACAATATATAACTTTTTCCAGTTGCGTTTCAGGCATTTCCATAGGATTTCCGATTCACTGATCTTCCAAACCCTTCAATGATTTATGCGGTTCCTTCAAAAACTTGGTGATCTAATCTACCAGGAGCTCTCTTCTTACTTTTCTCGACTTCATTTGTAAAGGAATGCATGAGCAGCTGCCTTCCACAAGAGGTTTAAAGGAACAAATGTACTAAAATTAGAGATCTATCTCCTGTATGTGGATAGGAAATAAATATGAGCTCAGTGAAATTGGGAAAGATAATGATCAAAATAAAAAGTAGGGTGGTTATTTGCATTGTTTGGGCCTGATTGTGAAGAGCTTTGAAAGTGAGACACAAAACCTTAAATTGCATCCGTTTATCTATAACAAACCAGTGCAGTCTTGCCAATGAAGGGCGTACTGAGGAAAACCTATTTGCAGCTGAATCGGGCTGACTCATTTTGTACTACTTGCAGCTCCTAATGAAATTTATTAGTAAACTAACAAATAGTCCATAGGCATAGTCCAGTAAGCACATTACAGTAGCTGCCACTGCTGCTTATTTTGCTGCTTTTTTTAAAGAAGTGGTGCGTTTTCCACAGGGTACCTAAGATGTAAAAGGAGGATGACAACCGTGACGCTCTGGTTCTCAAGTATGAATGATCCATCAATTTTAACTCGTTGGATCTTAGCAGCCAATGATGGCTCTGGACATGGACGTAGATGGAAAGCCCAGTGTGCTGACTGTTTTCTCTACATACATCTTTAAACGGTTTATAATCCTCTATTTCCATATAAATGTCATTAGGCGTTGGAAGGCCTGCTGGGTGGCCGGTAAGTTGGATACTCTTAACAATATGTGTGAGTTGCCAACATGGTACAGCATGCATATACATTTTAAAGTCCTTTACTGCCAAATCCTTAGCTAGTGGAGCCATGAATATATTAAAAAGACGCAGCCACAAGGAAAATGTGTGTAGTACTCTTACTCCGTATGCTAATGCCGATGGTGATGCATTAAAACTATCTAACTTTACAGTTTGAACAAAAAAGGCGAAACCAAGACAGGGCAGTGTCCTCCAGGCCAACTGCTGCAATTTGATTAAGGCGGATAATATGACTTGCCGTATTGAATGCAGCAAACAAGGCAGGAGGACAAAGGTATTACTCAAGCCCAAATCCCTATACATGTGGAGATTGTCCAATATGGTAAGAAGAACGTCTTTGTTATTATGGGATCTGTGAAAACCTTCTTGCATGTCATCTAAGAAATCTGTTGCCTGAAGATGATTGGAGAGATGCTCTGTCATATGATGTTCCATTACTTTGGCCCCAAAAGGAGCAAAGATACTGGACAAAAACATGATTGGTTCTGTTCTTGGTTTCTTTAGAAAAGGAGTCCCTATGCTGTCTTTAAAGGCCCTAGGTACCAAGCCTTGGTCAAGAGCACATTATTCATGGCTAATAAGGCATCTGCTACAATATTGGGCAATTGCATTACATTTTTAGGTCGGGGGGAGTGTCCCACAGAGAACCAAATTTTACTCTTGGTAATTTCGAAAGAAGATCTGCTTTAGCGAGGGGACCTAGGGATGTCAATTTACAAGGACTCTACTCTTCTTCCTCACTGTACAGTGGGAAGGAGGCCTTGGTTATCTCTGCATTTATATTTGAAATGTTCCCAGTGAAGTAATTACTACTATTATTGCAATGCTACTATTTTGAAGACATACTTGTGTTGACCTGGGAGATATCAGAAAATTCTTTAACAATGCTTATTTGAGTCCTGACTAAGGGGGGGGGGTGGCTCATAATAAGCATGCCTCAGTGAAATGATTAGTGTTTTGTAGTCAGCCACCCCCTTTTTTAAACCTAAGTTTATCCAGGTTAGTTTATGATTACCTCTATGCCTGTTCAAGCCTTCCAAGGTTTGTCTTAGCCTGGGCTTGTCCCTGTGAATACCAAGGCACTCACTGACTTATGCTGATTTGATTAGCTGGTACAAATCGTTCCACTGCAGTTGCTAACCGGGCATTATAGCCATTGCATCCTTTCGAACAAACTTCTTCAGCTGTAAATATATAGTAAAATCATCAAGGTTGATTTTAATCCAATTATGATATAAACAAATACAGGGAGAGACCAAGAGTATATCACTATTGGGCTTAAATAACCCACACATGAGCAAAATATTGCCTCTGTCCTCTGAGGGAGCTTGAGTTGATTGAGTAAAACTAAGGTAATTAATTCAAATTATTCTTCATCCTTGCTTTTTGTCTGATCATTATTATATTATCAGTTCATCCCAGTGTCTGCCTAGGGACCTTGACTTTAAATATACACATAAACATAAATTAATCCTTATTCTACTGTTAAATGGCCTGAATTGATGAGCTCTAAGCACCTCCGTCACTGGTTTTAGGACCTTTGTAAAGCACTTAAGTGCTGACGAAAGACCAAAGGGAAGAATTTTTAAGTCAAACACTTGGTGTTTCCAGATGACATGCAGAAATCAGCAAAGTGGTGGAAAATAGGAACTATTAAGTATGTGTCTTTCATGACTAAGTGCACCACCCACTACACTTGTCTTCAAAGGTGCCTCAGTATGTGTATGCTCATCATCCTGAAGTGGTGAAACACTAACCATTGCAATCCCTCACATTTATCACAGGGCATTGCACCTTGTCTTTCTTTTCCACAAGGAAAGGATCGTATGTGATGCCAAAAAGGGATATTGAGATTTGGGAAATGGCCTCTTTTGCTTCCAGTTCTACCACCATTAGAAGGGACTGTACCTTGGGGAAAAAGGGGAGATGGGTGACCTCTCTGTAGTGGAAAGCCATTGTGCTACATGCAGAACCCTATGATGGTTTGCAATCCCTAGCCATCTGATGGTATTTCCTGCCGGTTGTAAGCAAGCTTCGCTAACCTTCTTCCCTCTACATTTATGTGGGACGAAGGGGGAGTACTCTCCAGATATTCTCTCCGTCGCTCTTCCAGCACCTCTAGAGGGGAAAAAACCCCTGAAGCGGGTTTGGTCTGGCCATTGTCCTATTTTATTTTACAGGCTTCTTTGAGGAGCTTGATTGGAGAAGTGGGTGGCCAAGCTCCACTTTCCTCACCCAGCTCCAAAGAAAGACTTGGGGTGAAGATTTTCTTTTATCTATGCCTGGGTCTTGTGCATGGATGTGAAAGTGGATACGAATTTGCCTAGTTCCTTTAGAAAAGGGTATCTATTCATCCGAGTGCCACAGGATCTGTAACCGAAGAGGCCAGATCCCCAAGTTTTGGGTCTATCTTGCTGAGCAATGACCTACGTTGCTCGGTAGAAATCATGCAGTTGGTGTTTCTTAAATATATAATGGCTCTCTTCTACCAGTCGGATAGAATCTCTGGGGCAATTAAGGAACCCAACTTCCTGGCATCTTCGGCCATGTATAGTATCTTTGTCAGGTGGCGCGCAACATCCAGGAGTTTATTAGAATAGGGACTTGGGACCTCTGACCTATTTGGCCAGGGATGTGTTCATCTTGTCATTGACTACCTCGGTCATTGCCACTTTCCTTTCTGAGGTATGTATGGCCTTCTGCTGTAAGGGGGTTATGCATCTCCTTGTCTAGTGGCTTCCCCAGTCTGTCACTACGTAGGAGGTAACCTTGTCTGCTTGACTCCATTCTCAAAAGTGACGATGGTAACCTACGGCCTCCTCATACTAGGCACATTGGGACATTAATCTTGTGCTGCGGCTCATAAACGGGGATATCTGGTGGACGCTCCTCTCCCCCTACAGATGTGTTGGGTAAAAGGATGTAGGCCCTCTGCAAAGTTGGGGTGGCGGGAAGTTCTTATACCGTCTTGCAGGGAAGCAGGGAGGGGGGAGGGATCCAGGGTTAATAAGGGAAGTTTTAGTTTGGTTCATTTGTTTGTATTGTTATGTTTTCAGGCGCACACTCAGTTTATGCTGACAACTTCGCTGGAATTCCACTGTTATCTAGACCGTACATTATAAACCGTCACTACACTACATGCTCACTACTCCTGATGCACCACAGCAAGACCGAATGCATATGCAAGCCCTGCCCATAATTTCCTGGAATGTTAATTGCCTCCAAGACCAGCTGAAACGCGGATTAGTCCTCCAATATCTAAAGCGCAAGGCGCCGGCGATAACAATGTTACAAGAGACTCACCTGACGGGGACGACATGTAAAGCACTTGACAAATGGGGCTTCAAACTAGCGGTCCACTCCGTGTTTATGACCGGCTCTCGCGGGGTGGGGATTCTCATCAAAAAACAGTACCCAATCGTAGTCAAAAAGACATGTACAGATGACCAGGGCCGGTTCGCGGCACTGACATGCCAATGGGAGGGCCGTCTACTTAACGTAGTCTCTGTTTATCTCCCCCAGCGCTTCACTCAGTGATATACCCGGCGCTAGGAGCGTTCTTGCTACAACTCCCCCAGGGCAACTTAATTATAGGCGGAGATCTCAACGCTATGCTAGACGACACCATCGACCGCACACCTCCGCGACACCAGCATAGGGCACACTCGGCGCTTACGGACTTCATGGAGATACTGGGCCTCGCGGATGTCTGGAGGCACCGTTGCCCGCAGGCGCGCCAATACACATACCACTCTGGCGCCCATAACAGCTTCTCACGAATAGATCACATACTGGCACCGGCGGGTGAAATGGCTCACTTCTTGGAGATCTCCCACCTGGCGAGAGGTATCTCCGATCATTCCCCACTTAGTACTAATTACACATGGCATACAACAGCTAAACGTAGAACGTACCTGATTTACCCCGGATATTTGAAAAACCCAGCAATAATAAAGGGACTATTAGATGCTACCACGCACTACTTTACCGAAAACAAAACCTCAGTCTCCTCACCGCTTACCCTGTGGGAGGCATATAAAACTGTATTCCGGGGGCAGGCAATCTCACTCATAACACAAAACAAGAGATAAAACCCAACAAATGGAGACACTTGAGGGAGAGATCGATGATCTAGAGAGGGATCTGGGCCCAGATCCCTCTGACGATGTCACACATAGGCTATTGCTCCAAAAACAAGAATACAAAGGCTATCTATGGGAAGACACTAAGTCACGACTATCGGCAACACCTCATACAATATACGAAATGGGCGACAAAGTGGGCAAACTGCTGGCCTGGCTTGATAAGTGTGAGAAAGCGGACAGATGGGTGGCAGAATTCAGCCTGCCTACAGGAGCTACCACGCGGACTCACAACAGGTGGTAGATCTCCTAGCACACCATTATGAACAAGTCTATGCCTCCGCACATTCACACACGCAGGAGGAGTTGGATGACTTCCCTCCGTGACATTCGTCTTCCTAAAATAGCGGAGGAGGAATCTCAGCTCCTAGAAGCAAAGCTTACGGCAGATGAACTGGCCTTAGCAATTCATAAAATTCAGTCAGGGAAGGCCCTCGGCCCCAACGGAATCCCCATGGAATGGTTTAAGCGTAACGCTACGACCTTGGCACCCCCATCTCTTAACGATGTTCGAGGCGGGTCTGGAGGCGGGAGAACTGCCACAAGATCAACGCTTGGCGACTATAGTGGCCATTTGCAAACCTGGGAAACCCCAGGCAGACTGCACCTCCTACAGGCCTATATCCCTGATAAATGCGGAAGCCAAAATCTTGGCCAAAACGTTGTCCAACCGACTCGCACCGTATCTAGCCAAATTAATACACCCAGACCAATCGAGCTTCATGCCAGGGAGAAATATGGCTCTAAACCTACGAGGCCTCCATGGAGTTATGGGGCGCTGGCATACGATCCAAGAGGACGCCATTATACTCTCATTGGATGCAAGAATGGCCTTCGATACGGTTGAGTGGCCTTTCCTATTTGCTGTCCTGAAAAGGCTAGGATTTGGCCCCAAGTTCTGCTCGTGGATCCAACTCCTTTACACTAACCCCCTGGCGCACGTGGTGGCGAACGGCCACATCTCCAGAGAATTTTCACTGCATCGCGGCACTCGACAGGGCTGCTCAGTATCGCCACTGCTCTTCGCCCTTATACTCGAGCCTCTGGCAGCGTGGGTGCGGCAGGACCCGCTCATTCGTGGGCTCCGATAGACTGCCGAATATGAAGATCGTATATCGCTGTACGCAGACGATATACTCCAAGCCAATCTCTGTCATGCCTCCTAGATATCTGTGAATTCTATGGGAGATTCTCAGGATACACAATTAATTGGGCGAAATCAGTGCTCTATGTTCTATATGGCCCCCCGCCTCGACTACCAGCCGGCTGCAACGTTAAAATAGTGACAGACCACTTTAAATACCTAGGGATATATATAACGCATAGCCCCGAGATATTCACAGCCCTCAATCTACACGCCCCACTGCATCGAAACACTAAGCACTGGCAATCGCTACCGTTAACACCCTTAGGCAGGGCGGCGCTCTTTAAAATGATGACCTTGCCACGTTTCTTGTACGCCCTCCAAAATACCCCTTTCCAGATTCCCCAATCCTACTTCCGAGCTATAGAAGCAGAGGTCACTAAGCTCCTCTGGGACAACAAGCCGTCTCGCATAGCAATGGTTAAACTGTGTCGAACATGGTATGATGGTGGAATTGCACTCCCTAATATCCAGACCTATTATTGGGCTTCCCAACTAACGGTAATAAACAATTGGCTGCATGTCCCTCACACAGACCCGGCTTACGGGCTGGATAGGGTGGGAATGGGAGACGAAGGTCTGTATCGTGCAATCTACGGCAAACCGCAGGCCCTGCTGGGTCCGACGAAACACACTCTCCAAATATGGCAAACAGTACATAAAAAACTGGGCTGGCATAACAAAACCACACAGGCCACACCACTTTGGGTCACGGACAGACTGGGTAGACTGAGTAAGAGCAAGGGATTCCAGCAATGGGATGCTATCGGCATCTCCAAGGTCGGGGACCTCTGGGTACGGGGGAAGATGATTACATTTGAGCAACTCCAATCCAAATATGGGATGGCACCAATGGAGCGTTTCCGATATTATCAAATAAAGCACGCATTAGAGGCGGCAATCCCGCCCGCCACCAACTTACCCGAGGCATTGCCATTAGGAGACCGGTTACTCACAGAGAATATGGACAAAAGGGTCATTTCCATGACGCATCGGAAAATCATTAACAACGCACCTGACCCCATGCAAAAACTCCGTGCTAAATGGGTCGCGGAACTGGGGGACCTTGACGACTCAGACTGGCAGGACGCATTAGCCTCACCCAGGGAAGTGGCAATCCCCTCCCGACTTTGTCTGATACAACTTAAGATCCTACATAGAATGTACTATACACAACTGACAATCCACCACATGGGGAGAGCGGACACTCCACTTTGCTTGAGGGGATGTGGGGTGCCTGGCACTTTTTTCCACACTATCTGGGAGTGTCCTGAGATAGTGAAATATTGGAGATTGGTAATGGAAAAAATCACACGATTCAGCGGTAGCCCAGTCCCGCCCGAACCCAAGCGCTGCCTTTTAAACATATGGGGAACCCACAGACCTTAATATCACACGACAGACATGGGCAACCTTGGGAATGATGATGGCAAAAAAGAATATCGCATGACACTGGGGTGCAGCGGCCGCCCCCACCCTCGCAGAATGGTGTAAAGACATGGACATAGCTATGGTAGCTGAAAAAACTGTATATGTACGCAGGGGGTGCCCGAAAAAATGGATACAGCTGTGGAAAGGGTGGAACATATACAGGGGGGAGTTATGCACCTTACCGATTATACCACAAGACCCAGAAGGAACAATATGAAGAAGATCTCTGTAACATATTACTGTGATTTGCATGTGGTATTACGTATATATATGTGACGATACGCTGATGACTGAAGTTTACAACTCAATCGATAGATGTAAATAACACGTATGTAAGATGGAATTCTGGCTGTCTATATGATCTACTTATGTGCCGCCTGGTTTATTGTTATTTTATGGAAAAAGAAAAAATATATTAAAAAAAAAAAAGTGACGATGGTATATGCCCTCCAGATCTAAAATACCGGGAGGCTAGGGGTGTGGGGGTATCCATGTTTCCTTCAGTATCTGTGCCCCAGATTCTTGCTGCCCAGTTTGTGGTGTCCAAGTCTTATCTCCTTCCGTTTCTCCTTTCAATCCCCTGGGAAGGCACCTCAGTTAGCCGAGTTATCACCTGAGCTATGATCCTTCCTGTCCGGGATGGTTTGTGGGATGGTATTACTGCTGGTGTCCCCCAATAACTCAGCACCTTTGTTGTACTAGGGTCTGCAGGGACACATGTCCCTTTCTGAAAAAAACCTCTCTTGGGCCTATCAAAAGCATCTCTGTCAGAATATGCTCCTCTGGCACCTGGCCTGGGCTTTTTATGCTACATATCAAGGAGCCTTAGAAGTTCTGAGACACCGGATGGCTTATTATGGTCTTCCCTCTAGTTTTGCCACAAATCCGTTTACGAAATCCAAGGTTCAAATACATGCAATTTAATATTTTACATAGGCCCTGCTTATCTCTTAATAAAGTCAACCACATTTTCACCTCATCCGTCACCTCCTGTACCAGCTGTGAAGCAGCTTTGGTGAATTTACACCATATGTTTCGAAGCTATCCATCTTTGGTGGCCTACTGGTCCACGGTTATACTTTAAGGTAAGAAGGGGGAAAAAAGGTCCCAATCCCTTTGTGACCGTATTATTGAGAATAGCATGAGTTTGGTATTTGTCCTCAACAGTGGGCGAACCCCCGCCCCACTGATAGAAATAACGTTTCAAAAGGGTGTTAGGACAAATGTTGATTTTTTGTTGATAGCTGTGGTGAAAATTCCAGAGACAGCAGTTGCGATGTTAACATGAAAAAAGTTTTTAATTGCAATTGCATGCGGTATTGTGACTTTTTTGTGGGCGAGCAACAAGAGCAGTGCAGCCAACACGTGTTTCACCCCATTTAGTTGGCCATCCGGCCTGGGGCTTCCTCGGGCTGTGGTGATACGTGAAAAAAGCATGCAAATTCAAAAGTGGTGCATTTGGAGAGAAATACATTTGAGGGGTTGGGTGTGCAGTATAGTACAATGTAAAACACAGGAATATATAGCATCATATGTACATTTTATACAACAAGAATGGCCCATCAGAGGTCAAGGACCGTGCAGGAAGTAAAAACAATATAGAGTGATTCTGTTTGGAAGCAGGATATAACATTTAAGAAAAATAGAGGTTTTGAAAGGAGATTTGAGCGGTAGAGGAGAGGTAGAAGTTCAGTAATAAAGTAAAATAGAAAAGAAAGGTGGGAAGGACAATAAAGGTTGTAGAGCGGTGGGGTTGAGAGCCCCGAACAGATGAAGAGCGAGGAAACAATTGGAGAAAATAGTAAGAGAGACATCATAATAAAACCCGAAATATCGCATATTTAAATAAGCATTCTTAGGTATAGGTTTGCATATCACGCATGTTAGGTCAAAGAAAAACATTACATTATTGAAGACATAATATGATGGAGCAATGTAGTGGAGAAGAAGCGTGTATCAAAATACAAAAGGGCAAGTAACATCATATACACAAGCAATGGTGTATCGAGAAGTGGTAGGGAAGGAAGGAGCCTCCCTCGGGTGCTGCGTTGAACAAGCAGCGGGAGGGAGTGAGGGAGATGCAAATGTACTGGGTGAACGGATGGTGTCAGGGGGCCTGAATCAATACCAGTAATCAACAAAGGGGCGGTGTGGTGTCGTCAGTGGACGCATGCGAGGGGCGTGACAGACATACACTGCGGCATAAGTAAACAAGCGCGGCAAGGCGAAACCTACAAAAAAAAAGGACGCGAGTGGTGCGCGTGCGAAAATAAAAGTGAAAGCAGACTGGCGAGTGGTGTGTGATGTGCGCACACCATGACAAGAGAGGAAAGCCAGATGGCCCTCTGCTCATCATTGTGCGCATAACTGCACGCTCTAGGCCAGACAGCTTTTGGTAGGACTTTTAAAAGCCCACATACTAAATGTCTCGCAGAGCAGCGCATGCGCTGACTCAGGCAAGACCTAAAAAACGAACAAAGCAATGAATCATTGAATATCAAGCGATTCAGTACTTATTGCAAAAAAACAAAGAGCTTTATGTTTCAGAGAGGTTCCCATTAATCCCCAGCGGCTCCCTGTGTGACATTCTAAATTTCAGTCCCCCTGAGGGTGCAGGATTATAACTATTGTAACCATACTGTTTCGTCTTCCATTAATCCTGTTAATTATTACTGCCCATTGTACTTGCAGGGTAAAGCTGGCAGCATTTACCCAAGGTCCCATTATATATCGGGGGCTCCTTCCACTGCACCTTCACTGGGGCGATACCTCATATTTGAGTGGCACCTGGTTTTAAAACCCATACCAAAGTCATTTGGACAAAGTTTGCTGGACTGAGGGTTCAAGGTTGCCCTTCAATATACAGATGGCATAGAAGTTAAACGCCACGTCTGCGACCTGGATCTGTGGTACTTCCTCTTGTTCCCCCAGCATGTCTTCATGTTGTGGCTTTGGGGATGACACGCTTCTTTGAGTCCCCAGGTGATGGCTGGAATTATCGGGATTGGCACCTACCCACTAGTCCCCATCACAAAACAATGTGCATCGTGGACCAACCGGAGGCCGACACTGCGGATGCCAAAGGCAAACACAAAGCTCCCCCAGACCAAAGGCTGCTCCTGATCTGGAACAGGTCTTACAAGAAAGCTCTGCAGTCAGTAGTGATACGAGGGGCTGCCCGGGACTCCAAACCAAACGATGATTCCGCAAAGTCATCCAGCAAAGATGGCTCCTCTGCTACATGGCCATCTGAGAGGGGCTCAACGATCCCCTTTGATTTAACTTCGCAGACAGCTGATGACATCATTTGACATGCATCCCACAGACTACTGCAGCCTGTTTGAGGCATCTCCAAGAACTGTGACCCGCTATGAACTAACTTTTATCCCAACTAGTCTTTTTATTTACAGTGCAAAAGGGAAAGGGGTCCCAGTACAATATAAATCACAAACAATTATTTATAAATAACTAATAAAACTAAAGAAGTTGCAAGGTACATTGTTATTTAATCACAATGCGCCATCAGACAGTGTGTTACAAAAATTGCAAAATATCATCATCACAAGCAATCGTGCACCACAGGGTAAGGGAAGGAGAGTGTCAGGAAAAGAATAGTGCAGGATTAAGTGAGTGAAAGAGTGAAGGTCATGCGACCGTAATCAAGACAATTCTGTAAACTGGCTTCAACACAGAGCCAGAATGAAGTACAATCAATGTTCATAATTTGTACAAAGCCATGCTTCTAAAATTCTTGTATACATCAATACAATCTGGTTAGAGGCTGGCTGAAAAGTCACCGATCTCGTGGTTGCATTTGCGAGAAGCCGCCGAAGAACGGTCAGCTAATCTAATTGGGAGGGGAATACACAAACAGAACCCAAAATTAAACAAACGCCTCAAACCCGAGGGGTTAGGCATGCAAAATGACACCTACATGATTAACTGGTATAAGACCATCAAGGTACCTGTGAGCTGGAGTCAATCGATCATCACAGAGAGCCGTGCGATTCAAAAGGCAGGAAGACGTGCTATCTGACAGCACAACTTAAATGCCATGTATTGTTGAAACGCGGCGCGCGGGCACGTAGTCTCACGCTAAACTCGGGGACTGAGAGGAAAGAAAGACTCTGTGGCAATTACAAAGGTATATCGATAAAGAAAGTATAGAACCAATATACTGCAAATTAGGACTGGAAAAATACATAATTTACAAATGAACATAGGTAAATAGATAAAGTGCCCAAGCCTGGAAAATGGAATAGTGGTGACACATTAAAAACATATTGATGCATGTACCTCTCTCACAGGAAGGTAAAGACGCAGGTGAATTATTGAAGTCAAAAAGACAATCGAGGCGTTGAAATGGAACCATGAGCATAGCACATTTTGTAAATATTAAAATAAGTACATAGACAGAATAGGCTACAATGGCCAAAAAATTACATTCACTTGAGCCCTGCGGCGTGTACCAACCAAACACGGGGGTAAAACGTCACAAATCACTCGAAGAAACATACATTGAAGAAGCAGGATGTAGGACAAGAACCTCTCGCACAGGAGGGTAAAGTTGTCCAAAATAGAATATAATAGAACACAGGTTAATCAAAACAGGATAAGCTTCCAAAATAAGAGAGAACGTGGGTAGCTGCAAACCCTTCCAGAGTGTTAAAAGGTATTGGGTGTCTAAATCTAGGGACATAATGTTGCTAACTGAGCAAAACTACTATCAACCCCGTTCAAACCATTGGTTATGGAATCAAAAAAAGACATCCATTTATGATTCACCGATGTCAATATATCACCAATATTACCACCCTTTGGTCCCAGGGTGGCTTTCTCAAGGACAATCCATTTCAAACTCTCAGGAGCATGTCTCTCTCTTTTGAAATGATCTACCAGAGGAGCCCCTACTGCCGCCCAGTGAATTCGGCTACAGTGTTGCAGTACCCTTGCTTTAATCTTCTGTTGCGTCTGCCCAATATAGATCAAACCACACAGGCAGACAATCCCGTAGATAACGTTGCTTGTATTGCAATTGGTGCAAGTTTTTAGGACAATCTTATGTTGATTATGGTTGAATTCCTTGGTCTGTATGGTCATGGAACAGGCCTTACATTGCCCACATCTGTGATGGCCGATAATGGGAGGTAAATTCCAAAGAGACAGAACAGTTCTAGGTTCAGATGGTTCAAGGAAGGAACGAACCACATGATCCTTGATGCTTTTGGCCTTTTTGTACGAGTGCATAGGCAACCCATCCAGCACAAAATCATCTGAAATGAGCCCCCAATGTTGGTTGACAACTTTCTTTATTGCTTTACTCTTGGTGGAAAAAGTTGTAACACAGATCATCCTGTGGTCATATGTATTAACTCGATCTCTTGGTTAGAGGAGAGTTTCACGAGGACTGGACCAAGCACGTTTTCTGGCCTTTTTGACGAGTCTTTTAGGGTAACCCCGTTCTATCAGATTCATCCATGTAACGTTGTTTCAAAGAACAGTTCCTACGAATGCGTAGGAACTGTCCATACAGCAGATTGTCTCTCAGGCCTCTAGGGTGGTGGCTATTATATTGGAGAAGTGAATTTCGCTCGGCCGGTTTCCGATAGAGTGTGGTTCGCAGTTCATCTCCATCAACATAGATGGTCAAGTCAAGGAAATCAATGTTGTTAGTATCAGAATGTAAAGTGAACTGAATGTCCGAAGACCTCTGATTCAGCCAAACGTGAAAGGATGCCAGCTGGAGACTGTTGCCGGTCCAAATTAGCAGAACGTCATCTATGTAGCGCATCCAAAGTCCCACATTATCGTAGAAAGGATTTAAGTGATTGAAAATAAATTCTCTTTCAAAAGAGGCCATAAAGATGATTGCTAGATCTGGGGCAAAGGTAGCCCCCATCGCCACACCTTTGGTTTGTAAGTAAAAGTTGTTTTGGAAAAGGAAGACATTTTTCATCATACCAATCCTAAGGAGGGAAATGATAAAGATAGTGGGAACAGATACAGGTGTAGTCCTTTGGTCCAACGCTGCTGACGCAACCTCCAAAGCAGTTTGCTGGGGGATGCTAGTATACAGTGACGATATCACAAGTGACCAGTAGTTGTTTAGTTTGATCAAAAGGGCGCCCGTCCACAATGTTAATGGTCTGCATAGTGTTCCGTAGGTAAGTTTGTGTGTCCTCTGCTATCTGCTTTAAGAAGAAATCTATATATTTGCACAAAGGCTCCAACATAGAACCACATCCAGACACGATAGGACGTCCGGGTGGATTAATCATGTCCTTATGTATTTAAGGAGGGGTATATATCGTAGGTAGTCTGGGATTCTTTTGATTGAGGTATTGAAATTCTTGATCGGAGATAAAACCCTGATTGAGGCCATCTTGTGTAAGTGCAAGTATCTCAAGTGCCAATTCCTTTGACGGGTCAGAAGGTAATTTCTTGTAACTGACCCCGTCATTAAGTTGCTTAAGAATCTCTTCTTTGTATTTGTTTACATCTTACAAAACAATTGCGCCTCCCTTATCAGCGGGTTTGATGATGACTTCTTTATTCTTGCTGAGGGCCAATAGAGCTGTCTTCTCAGCTTTGGTATACTTGTGTTCATCCAAAATCTTGTTGACATCCCGTAGCACCACATTTTCTTATGCCAAGATCTTGTTGGTCATCGCATGGCTAGGTGGGACAAACGTTGACTGGATCCTCAAGCCAGTATATGAGTTTATGGATTGGAATGTCGAATGGCTAAAGTAATAACGGAGCCGAATCTTCCTGAAGAACCTATCTAGCTCCGTTCTAATGGCAAATTTGTTAGGAGGTGAAGTGGGAACATAGGAGAGGCCCTTGCTCAGGACCTTGATCTCTTCCTCCTTCAAGATGTAAGATGAAATGTTAACCACTGGATTAGGTGGAGATCTCACCACCTGTACACTGGATGCTGCTGGGGTGGAAACAGCTGCTGAACAAGTGCTCATTCTGACAAGAGAAATTGCATCCCTTAAAGCAGAGATCTCAGGCGACACAACCCTGCTCAACGCTAAAGAAGCATTGACACGTCTTGATGCTACTTTGAAGGAATTTGAATTTTCAACTCAGACCAAGAAACTTGAAAAACTGGCACGGGACGTCCGTTTTTATGATAAAAAGAAGACGTATCCTTACCTACAGGAAGATTATTATCGACAGGATAACCAGGGACATTTCATGAACCGTGGTCGAGGGGGTTTCCGAGGAAGACGCAATTACACAACTTTTTCCGACTCCTCCTACAGCTCAGAGAGTGACGTTGAACAACCCGGCCCTAGTTCTGCCTACACCTATCAAGAATACAGTTATCCACCACAGGTTCATTTTTTAGGACAAGGCCAATGGAGGCCACCCAGGGGACGCAGCAACAACTGGTCCAGGGGCCCACCAAGGGGCCAACAACTCAACAACATGAACTGGGATGGAAGCAGGGGCAGAGCCCAGAAACAGGTCCGCTTCCACCCAGAGGAGCACGGGAGATATCTACCCGACGGAAAGTGTACAGGTGGTGAGATCTACACCTAATCCAGTGGTTAACATTTCATCTTACACCTTGAAGGAGGAAGAGATCAAGGTCCTGAGCAAGGGCCTCTCCTATGTTCCCACTTCACCTCCTAACAAATTTTCCATTAGAACTGAGCTAGATAGGTTCTTCAGGAAGATTCGGCTTCGTTATTACTTTAGGCATTCGACATTCCAATCCATAAGCTCCTATACTGGCTTGAGGATCCCGTCAACGTTTGTCCCACCTAGCCATGCGATGACAAACAAGATCTTGGCATACGAAATTGTGGTGCTACGGGATGTCAACAAGATTTTGGATGAACACAAGTATACCAAATCTAATATCAGAAGAGCTGAGAAGACTGCTCTATTGGCCCTCAGCAAGAATAAAGAAGTCATCATCAAACCCGCTGATAAGGGAGGCGCAATTGTTTTGCAAGATGTGAACAAATACAAAGTAGAGATTCTTAAGCAACTTAATGACGGGGTCAGTTACAAGAAATTACCTTCTTACCCGTCATAGGATTTGGCACTTGAGATACTTGCACTTACACAAGGTGGCCGCAACCAGGGTTTTATCTCTGATCAAGAATTTCAATACCTCAATCAAAAGAATCCCAGACTACCTACAATATATACTCTTCCTAAAATACATAAGGACATGATTAATCCACCCGGACGTCCTATCGTGTCTGGATGTGGTTCTATGTTGGAGCCTTTGTGCAAATATATAGATTTCTTCTTAAAGCCGATAGCAGAGAATACACAAACTTACCTACGGGACACTATGCAGACCATTAACATTGTGGACGGGCGCCCTTTTGACCAAACTAAACAACTACTGGTCACTTGTGATATCGTATCACTGTATACTAGCATCCCCCAGCAAACTGCTTTGGAGGTTGCGTCAGCAGCGTTGGACCAAAGGACTGCACATGTAGCTGTTCCCACTACCTTTATCATTGCACTCCTTAGGATTGCTATGATGAAAAATGTCTTCCTTTTCCAAAACAACTTTTACTTACAAACCAAAGGTGTGGCGATGGGGGCTACCTTTGCCCCAGATCTAGCAATCATCTTTATGGCCTCTTTTGGAAGAGAATTTATTTTCAATCACTTAAATCCTTTCTACGACAATGTGGGACTTTGGATGCGCTACATAGATGACCTTCTGCTAATTTGGACCGGCGACAGTCTCCAGCTGGCATCCTTTCACGTTTGGCTGAATCAGAGGTCTTCAGACATTCAGTTCACTTTACACTCTGATACTAACAAAATTGATTTCCTTGACTTGACCATCTATGTTGATGGAGATGAACTGCGAACCACACTCTATCGGAAACCGGCCGAGCGAAATTCACTTCTCCAATTTAATAGCCACCACCCTAGAGGCCTAAGAGACAATCTGCCGTATGGACAGTTCCTACGCATTCGTAGGAACTGTTCTTTGAAACAACATTACATGGATGAATCTGATGACCTTGCGGACCGTCTGATAGAACGGGGTTACCCTAAAAGACTCGTCAAAAAGGCAAGAAAACGTGCTTGGTTCAGTCCTCGTGAAACTCTCCTCCAACCAAGAGATCGAGTTAATACATATGACCACAGGATGATCTGTGTTACAACTTTTTCCACCAAGAGTAACGCAATAAAGAAAGTTGTCAACAAACATTGGGGACTCATTTCCGATGATCTTGTACAGGATGGGTTGCCTATGCACTCGTACAAAAAGGCCAAAAGCATCAAAGATAATGTGGTTCGTTCCTTTCTTGAACCATCTGAACCTAGAACTGTTCTGTCTCTTTGGAATTTACCTCCCATTATCGGCCATCACAGATGTGGGCAATGTAAGGCCTGGTCCATGACCATACAGACCAAGGAATTCAACCATAATCAACATAAGATTGTCCTAAAAACTTACACCAATTGCAATACAAGCAACGTTATCTACGGGATTGTCTGCCCGTGTGGTTTGATCTATATTGGCCAGACCCAACAGAAGATTAAAGCAAGGGTACTGCAACACTAGCCGAATTCGCTGCGTGACAGTAGGGGCTCCTCTGGTAGATCATTTCAAAAGAGAGAGCCATGCTCCTGAGAGTTTGAAATTGATTGTCCTTGAGAAAGCCACCCTGGGACCAACGGGTGGTAATATTGGTGATATATTTGACATCCGCGAATCCAAATTGATTTTTTTTTTTTATTCCATAACCAATGGTTTGAACGAGGTTGATAGTAGTTCTGCTCATTTAGCAAAATTATGTCCCTACATTTAGACACCCAATACCTTTTAAAACTCAGGGAGTGTTTGCTGCTACCCACGTTCTCTCTTATTTTGGAAGCTTATTCTGTTTTGATTAACCTGTGATTTATTATATTCTATTTTGGACAACTTTACCCTCCTGTGCAAGAGGTTCTTGTCCTACCTCCTGCTTTCTCAATGTATGTTTCCTTGAGTGATTTGTGACGTTTTACCCCCATGTTTGATTGGTAGACGCTGCAGGGCTCAAGTGAATGTAATTTGTTGGCCATTGTAGCCGATTGTCTATGTACTTATTTTAATGTTTACAAAGGTGCTATGCTCATGGTTCCATTTCAATGCCTCGATTGTCTTTTTGACTTCAATAATTCACCTGCGTATTTACCTTCCTGTGAGAGAGGTACACGCATCAATATGTTTTTAATGTGTCACCACTATTCCATTTTCCAGGCTTGGGCATTTTATCTATTTACCTATTTTCATTTGTAATTTATTTATTTTTCCAGTCCTAATTTGCCGTATATTGGTTCTATACTTTCATCCTCGATATACCTTTGTAATTAGCACCGAGTCTTTCTTTCCTCTCAATCCCCGCGTTTAGCGTGAGACTACGTGCCCGCGCGCCGCGTTTCAACAATACATGGCATTTAAGTTGTGCTGTCGGATAGCACGTCTTCCTGCCTTTTGAATCGCATGGCTCTCTGTGATGATCGATTGACTCCAGCTCACAGGTATCTTGATGGTCTTATACCAGTTAATCATGTAGTGTCATTTTGCACGCCTAACCCCTCGGGTTTGAGGCGTTTGTTTAATTTTGGGTTCTGTTTGTGTATTCCCCTCCCAATTAGATTAGCTGACCGTTCTTCGGCGGCTTCTCGCTAATGCAACCACGAGATCGGTGACTTTTCAGCCTCTCCCTCGTAAGTTGGTCTACCTTCATTTTCCAATTGGTTTGATTACGCGCCCTAAGTTCGAATTATTTAGAATTGGCGCTTTAGATTTAATGAACTGTTAGGTTATATTTTTGCCCGTTGCGTGCCTCTAGTCAGTGTTCTTCATGAACGGCATGTTTACTCTTTTATAGATATTTGCATTGATGTTACTCGTAGCCATTACGGAGTTTTCCTGACCCATGACCCGTGTGAAACGATATCCATGGTAATGATAACAATATTTTTCCACCACTTAGTTCTTGTGAATACTTTGGATCTTTTTAGACCATTCTTGTTTTTAATTAATTGTGTTTAAAATTTAGGCGATCTGCCCCCAGCATTCCCCTGTCCTGAGAAAGACCCTCCTACAAGGTCCAACTATTTCCTATCTTTTTGTGGGGTCGAAACGTCGACAGCCGGTCCTTCTGCCAGCCTCTACCCAGATTGTATTGATGTATACAAGAATTTTAGAAGCATGGCTTTATACAAATTATGAACATTGATTGTACTTCATTCTGGCTCTGTGTTGAAGCCAGTTTACAGAATTGTCTTGATTACAGTTGCATGACCTTCACTCTTTCACTCACTTAATCCTGCACTATTCTTTTCCCGATACTCTCCTTCCCTTACCCTGTGGGGCACTATTGCTTGTGATGATTATATTTTGCAATTTTTGTAACACACTGTCTGATGGCGCATTGTGATTAACTAACAATGTACCTTACAACTGCTTTAGTTTTATTAGTTATTTATAAATAATTGTTTGTGATTTATATTGTACTGGGACCCCTTTCCCTTTTGTACTGACATACACCCAGGTTCCAGTGACAATTATTGGGTTTACCCTTTCTCTGTAACGAAAGTATTTTTATTTACAGCATGCATGTGGACCCTATGTTCCTGCGCTCTTTGCCATGCATTTTTGTCACTATGGGGTGATCATGGGCCACGTCGCGGCTCCCTAGAGTGATGCAGCTCGCCCACCTGTGGTTGACATGCACGTTTTCACTGCATGGTGTGAGTCACTTTTGGCTGCTGCACCTTCCCCCTTGCACCCTCTTTGCTGTTGTTTCGCTGATTCGGATACACATTGTTTAGCAGTTTAGGCCTGACACATGTTATCTCTCCTCTCTAATAGCATTCAATGTTCTTTCTTAGTTTTATTTTGAGTTTTATTTCTTTGTTCTGCTGGACCCGACCCTGATACCCATTCTTATATGTCAGTAGCGATACCCATGTGCCGGCCTCCCGCTACGTGCGCAGTGGCTGACCATCATTACTCGTATACCGGTAACACACACTAATATCACCTGGAATGTGTGAGGAAGCTCTTTAAGCTTGAGAGAAGTGAGCCCTTCCTTAAAGATCCATATAGAAGGATGCTTAGTCTAGAAGACCTGAGGTACTTGGAGGAGCTTATAATGCCAAAGAGCTTGTGGAGGCTGTCCATTCTTTAGCAACAGACTGGGCTTCCGGTCCAGATAAACTCCCATTCTAATTCTACAAAACCTTCCTGCCGGAGTTAAAATTAGATATGCTCACTACGTTTCAGGAAGCACAAAAAGGGGATGCCCTGGCGTTCTGGAATGTAGCTAACATCATTTAAAAAAAATAAAAAAAAAGATAAGCCTCCCACACTACCCGGGTCGCATAGACCGATTTCGCTTTTAAATTGTGATGAGAAAATATATGCAAAAATTCTAGCTACGCAACTAGAGTGATTACCTCCTTAGTTTCTGCCCGTCAACATGGTTTTATCCCAGGAAGAGGCACGGTCAACCACATCTGCATGGTAGTCACCTTGCTAGATTCGGCCAATGTTAAACAAGCTCCATGTGCAGTAGTGCTACTCGATTCTGAAAGGGCGTTTGACCGTGTCTCTTAGGAATTCTTATGGGCAACTATGCGCGGGCAAGGCAAAAGGGTCTTTTTCTAAAATCTAGTTATTATAAGAAAAAACGCTTCAAAGTGGTCCATGCTACTCACAAGGTATGGCAGCAAGTTCGGAGGCGCCCGCAGATTGGTAGGATTAACCATTATACGCCCACCTCTTCTTCAGCACTATTACTACCCATTTTTACGGATGCCACTATGGCTAAATGGAGACAACAAGGTATTGTCACCTTGGGGGATTTAGTGGATAATAGTGGGGTCTGACCTTATTCCTCCCAGGCCTCGGAATTTGATCTGCCCAAAACGGATTTCTTTAAATATTTGCAGACCCAGGATTATTTACTAAAGAAAGTAGATGTAGAACGTTTAGCCCAAAAAAATAACCTGATAGAGGAAGTTAGGGGGCACAAGAAGATTGGTGTCTTATATAAAGCTCTCATTGAAATACAGCCAGGTGATCGGGAGGTACACATTCTCAAATGGAACACTAGATTGTCTCAGGGAGGTGATATCTTACAAGACTCCATTGCTCTGGGCGAAAAGATCTTGATATCCTCCAGTCTCAAAACAGCACCACAAGACCATTTTCATCCTATACTACACCCCTGCTAAAATCGCACAAAGGGGTGGGCTAAATGATTGCAAGTGTACAAGATGTGGGATGGATCAGTCTGATAGTCTGCATATGTTCTTTGCATGCCCAGAGCTGAGGCAATTGATCAGTGGGATGGAGGCCTTCCTGACGGAAATTACAGGGGCACAGACCACGATTACACCAAGGTTTATGTTACTGGGAGTTCTGGAAGATTTCATGAGTAATCACAAGATATACCAATTTAGATATTTAATCTTCATAGAAATGGCTGTGGCCTCATTATGTATAGCGTCATTGTGGCTGCTAAAAGAACTGCCATCCTTTGAAATGTGGAGAGGAAAGCTATATGTAATTTAAAGTACAGCTTTGAAGCTCATAAGTGGTCGCAAAAACGCAGACTTGGTATAAAGATATGGGGTGCCATGGTCGATCATTTGGCGCTCTCTGCGGCATAATTGTTTCTCTGGACTTTATCCTTTCTATTTTCTCATGTAACCTATGTATTGATACCCTTGTTAGACTTAATTAACACTATGTATTTCTTTTGAATTAGGAAACAATGACTGGTTAGACAACATTTTTTGTACACAATCCTAATGTAGTTTTTCCTTTCTAGATTGTCAATAGTTTCAATGTAGAAATACTCTATTTTGTATGAACTTATTATTATTTAATGGCTTATCAAAAATAAAAATAATAATAAAAACATGGAATGTGTGAGGAATGCACCCCCCTCACGCCACTACACTGTTTACCGATAACTCAAGTGTTGCTCTACCCACATAGCACTTTTGCAGGAAACACATTTACCACTCACCAAAGCGACTAAGCTTCAATGGCGCCTTAGTGGTTAAGTGTTCACCACTAATTTCTCCTCTTATACCAGGGGTGTACTGATTTTGTGTCGGGTCGGGAGTCCCCTTCACAGGGGTGGATGTGTGTATGGCTGTGAATGTGGATGGCCGATATGTGTACATTAAGGGCAGCTTAGACGGCAGCCACATTCTCATAGACTGTATATATGCACCTAACACTGATCTGAGCTTGTTTCTCCGCAGCCTGACTGGGACACTCTCCCGTTGGAGCGGGAATCCATGGCTCATTGGGGGGGGGGGGGGGTGGATTTCAACAGTGCCTTGAACATTGATCTCAATCAATACTTCTCCGCACTGCCTCGCACACCCTTGTCCTCTAACACCCAGGCTCTAGGACTGGCTTCAGCAATAACTCGTTAAAATTTGGTGCTCATGCAACGCTCATACAAAAGTGTACTCCTTCTTTTCTGCACCACATCACCTGCATGTCAGAATTGATGATTCGTCGGTACGCCCAATTTGGTACCCTCTGTTAACCATACCGACTACTTGGGTCGCATCCAGTCTGACCACAGTTCCCAACACCTGCAGCTCACATGGGATACTTGTCCTCCGCTATTCCCACCTGTTGACTACAAACAGCAGCACTAGCCTCGCTTAACATTGCTATTGAAGAATATTTTGAACTCAGTCATGAGTTGGCAACAATCAGGCTGATCAAGTGGGATGCGTTTAAATTGATGCTTAGAGGCCACTGCTTAGGGGTGAACTGGAGCATACACAAACAATTTAACAAAGACATACCCTAACTAGAGCGCACACTCCTAACGCATGAGACCCAGTCGATGCGAAACCCAACTAAATCTCATTGCCTGCTGAAGGCACAACAGGAACATTCATCACTGTTCGAGAGGCCCACTCTACCAGGACATATGCCACTGCCAACCGATCTGGCTCACTACTGGCATGGTTGATACAAGATGACCAACCGCGGCTCCCTATAATAGTCCTGTGGTCCGCATCCAGCACTCTGCTATATACTCAGCACGACATACACCATGAGCTCACCCGCCATTACAACTCGCTATACCAGTTGGTACCCAACGCCAACTTGCACTACATTGACTTCTTCCCATCAACTGTATCCCTGTACATCCCGCTGGATCAATGAGCGGAGCTCGATGACCCCAAAACAGTCTTTGAAATACAGGAGGCAAACAGAGGTCTCACTACAGGCAAGACCCCCGGCCTAGACAGCCTACCTGCCGAATTTTATAAGGCCTATGCTCCACTCCTTGCCCTACGCCTGCAGGCACTATATGAGGAGGCCTTATCAGCCTCATGCCTCCCTGTTTACCCCTGTTAAACACTGCTCTTCTCACTTCCCAAACCAGACAGAGACCATACTGAGCTAGGCTCATATAGGCCCTTGGTGCTACTGAACACGAACTACAAAGTACAAGCCAAAATTCTAGCTGATCACTTGGCACCCCTGGTCCTGATCCACCTGGATCAAAACTGGTTTATACCAGTTTGTAACACATCCCTAAACCTCCGGCGCTTTTTTCGTGTCTTGAGATATGCCAGAGTCAATGGCCCCGGGCAGCTTGCATGGTGCTAGGCTTAGAGAAGGCCTTTGACTCTGGAATGGGCCCTCCTATTTGAAATGCTACCACATTACAGCTGGTTAAACTACTATACACTCGGCCACTGGCCAGGGTCAAGACGGGCCTCCTGGTCTCCGAACTGATACAGGTACAAAGAGGCATCCGTCAAGGATGTCCACTCTCCCACTACTCTTCTCGCTGGCGATAGTACCGCTGGCACTTGTCCTTTGCCAACGGAGTGTGCTTGGGGTATCCCCCTGGTTGAGGGAAATCATTTAGTCTCTCTCTTTATGCAGACAATCTGCTCATCTATCTTAGAGATGTGCACTCCATCCCTGCCACGATCGCCCTGACGCTTAACCACGTTGCTGACCATTCCAGCCTGAGGGTCAACTGGGCTAAGTTTCGTCAGGTCTCCTTCACTTCGACACTAATGGATCCACACTTCACGCTGAACAGGGCTCTCATAACCTGGCAACCAACCACATTCCGGTAATTAGGCATCCGGGTGTATCATTCGCCTATGGATCTGCTGGACTTTCATCTCACACGAGCCACCACGTCCCTGAGGGCAAAGATGACCTTTTGGCGTTCACCACCGTTGTTGGTAACGGGGCGCATAGTTCTCCTTAAAAGTGTTGTCCTTTCTGGCCTCCTATATTACTTCACCAGCCTCCACCTCTACATTTCAGCACCCTTTTTTCACTCCTTTGAAAAGACAATGAGGGAATTCATATGGAATAACTCTCGCTGCAGGGTGGAGCTCTCGAAATTATACTTGCTCCCGGACCAGGGATGGCATGCAGTACCAAACCTCGTACACTATCGTCTTAAATTCCAACTCCAGTGGGTAGCCATATAGTTGGCGGGCCTGCAGCTAGCCAACAGGGCTACGACAATGCCTGCTTAATGCTTGCCATGCACCCTTCACCTGTTGCACCCCGGCATGCGGGCGCCAATACCTGACCCCTAGCTGCTGGGAGTAGCATATTGCTGCTTTCGCCGTAGCCTTTACCACATGAGATCGGTATCCTCCTATGCTCCGGCAATGCCCAACTTGGCACAGCCATGGGACAGACCACCACTTCATCGGCAGAACTAGCCTCCTGGCACGTGGTGGTCCTTCACACCCTGTGGATCTCTATCGCGATGGGACCCTCCTACTATGTGAGTCCTTGATGGAGGAGGATGGTCTACCCCTTGGCCATTTCCTCCTATATACCTCCCTGATAGCAGTGCTGGGGAACAAATGGGGTGACATGGCACCGGAATACCAAACAGACCTCACCATGCAGTACCTTCATGTGATGGGACTGGACCGGCACTTGATCTATTGGTTTGCTGACTCGCTGCAAGTCCACACTGCATCACAGCCCACACCCCTCCTTCGCCATTGTGCAGATGATCTGGCTTGCCCCTGCAAGGACAAAGAATGGGCTGCATTGCCTGAAAGCCCACTCCACATCCCATGCAACGCCCACTTCGCCATATACATACATACTCATTGAAGCTCAATGGGGAGAAGACCAAGGTTCTTATTTTGGGTAAGAATGTAGACCTCTGGGGCCCCCAGTACTGGCCACCTGAAATGGGGACTCTCCCTACACCTGCCACTCAAGTTCGCAATCTGGGTGTGATTATTGATAATCAACTCTCAATGAAGCAGCAAGCGGTAAAAGTAGCTTCTATCTGCTTCACAATCCTGAAATGGCTCAGGAAGATCCTTTGGATGTTGCCTAGTTCCACTCAAAAAACGTAATACAAGCACGTATCACATCTAGATTGGACTACGGCAACATCCTATATTTGGGAGCCAATAAGGATGTGAAACGCAGACTGCAATTGGTGAAGAATGCAGCGGCTAGGCTGCTTTGCCAGATTCCGCGGATGACTCCTGTCTCCAGCTCTCTTCGTGAACTTCATTGGCTCTGGGTCGAGAGCCGTGTAAAGTTCAAGACACTGAGCTATATGTTCAAGGTGAAGTCTGGTAGTGCCCCTCCATATCTAAAGGCCATTGTTCATTCTTATCTTCCTTTGCGGTCCCTTCGTTCTGCTACCCAGGCCAAGTTTTTAGTACCTAGGATCAAACGTTCCCGTCTGGGTGGTCGATCCTTTGCTTATTTAGGTCCTCTTTGGAATTCTCTTCCTTTATTCCTTTGGAAAGAAATTGTTGTCAGTAACTTTCGTAGACATTTAAAGGCTTGGTTATTCAATCAATAGGTCCGTGACAGCTTGGCTACTTGTACTTTTCCTGCACAGTGGCGCTGGGAAACCTTTTTGGTAGCTATGCGCCTTATAAGATCAATAATAATAATAATACAACTTTACATTGTACACAGAGCATACCTCACCTCTGCCAAAATAAATAGCTATTTCCACCGTACGGACACTGCCTTCCTCTGTTGTCACTTGGTAGACACTGATTTCCTCCATGTTATGGACTGTCCTGTTCCTAGAAAGATACTGGCAGGGAGATATGCACCACTTGTCCGCCTGTACAGGACACCCTGCATTACACAGATGGGAAATACGTCTTCTGGGCCTTTACCACAGGAACGAGAAGCAAAGGGTCACATTCTGGTCGTACAAACCTCAAGCGCTCGTGGCCTGGACACGATCCCTCATCACGTGGGCTCAGGCGGAAAGTGTAGCCTTGCACTGGGAGGACAGTCTAGGGCTGCTTGAAATCCAAATAGCAACCAACTGGGACAATATTCTGAGTGATCTGCAAAACGCCGCTCAGAGTGATCCACCCACAGGTAGAATAGAGCCAGCAGCTGCCCAAGGGGCCGCCTAACTATAGGGACGAAACAGGGAGCATACCTCGTTCCACACGTTCTACCCCAGGACCCAAATCTGCTGTTTTACCTATATATACAATGTCTTCTCCTGCTTAACCACAACGTATGTGGCTGTTAGGGGGGTGGGAGGCTTCGGGTTTCTTTGATTGTTGTTTTATTATATGTTTGAATCGCCTGTTTCTTCCTCGAGGAGCATGTGTTAACCTCTGAATGGGTTGCTGTACGTGCGTCGGGTCTTCTCTCCTAGGTGGGTGCATACGTTCTAACTACAATGGCAGACGGATGTATGGTCAACCCCTCTCTACATTGTACACATCAGTTGCGCACAACTTGTTGTACCTCATGACACTGCACTCCTGAAGTTCTGTAAGGCTGATCTTACTGTATTGTGCCTTGCTGTCTGTTAACCTCACTATTTAACTGAAAAAACAATAATTCAAACAAATAAACAAAAAAGATGGCATAGAAAATAATTTAGCACATTTTTAGGATTTTTAAATTCAATTTTATTTTTTTCTTTAAAGTAAAAGCAGAGCATTGTCGCCAGGATATATATTAAAAAGCTAGATAGTACTGAAAAGAGCTTGCAGACGTTAGCTGCATATGATCATTGTTGATGGTGTGATGCTTTCGCGACTGGGTTGTATTTTAATGCATGTCCAGACATACATGTGCAGGATATCCACTTTGTATGACATCTTGGGCAGCTGTCTGAAATATTATGTTCAGTCAGATGGAGGTTAGGTATGCGCGGTGGATAAGGATAGCCTGTTGTTCAATTAATTTAAGCTGTCATTTCTTGATACTGTTTTGGGTAATGTAAAGCTTTACTCCCTTCTCACTCAGTTTTGTTAGTGTTTAAATCTTGATCCCAGTTAGACCTCAAGTCACGAAAGTCTAATTTGGTCATTTGTGTCGAAACAAACTTGTATATAGTCTAGTGACCGCTTTCTTGGGGCTACCAATGTCGAGCATGGTTTCAAGCACTGTGTCGGTTAGAGAAGGTTTAATGGGATGGGCCCTGTCATTTTTGACAATGCTTGTCTTTGCTTTGAACAATAGCAGTTGCCCTGATGAAATGGGATATTCCAGCTGGAGTGTATGGAAAGAGTGATATATTGTATCATTATGTAGGTCACCTAGATTAGTGATCCTGGCATCTGCCAAAATCGAATAGGCACATTTTGGTGTAAAGAAGTAAAGTCCACACTAGCCAGCATTCTAAAACTAAAATATTGTACCTTATTTGCAGTTCAGTATGCATCCTATTCAGCACAGTCAACCGAATGTGAGAAATTGTTCAAGATCATGAGAGAGCATAGATAAATACTTTATTTGTTTTGCTCACACTTTTATGATCTAAAGTGATCGAAATAAAGTCTTTGATGATAAGGGTACTTATAACCACTGTTCCCTTTAAGGTGCGCGCGCACCTCTGTGCCCAGTGCCGTGTGTGTGGCGCGCGCACACATCCCCGAGAGTGTTTGCGCTGCTGCTTTTAAAAGGAGAGCGGTGCGAAAACCTGGCATTTCCTGTTGGCGGAGGAAGAAACAGCCTGTAGGATCAAGGAGGGAGCACTTGCTTCATTTCTTTTGTTTTCTAGAGTGTGGCTGTGGGGCACATTGTGTGCTTTTGTTTAAGTATTCATGTTAATTGCAGCACCCATCACGAGCTGCAATTAACATGAAAACTTTAACAAAGGCACACAGCGTGTGCTTTCAGGGTATTCTGAAAGCACATGCCATATTTGTAAACTTGCTGCATTTTCTTTTCTTAATAAAGCTGGGCTGCAGGGTGATTCAATGCTGTCAAGGTTTCAGATTGCTATGTGTGACATTTTCATAATTTCAGTGTAATTGTAAGTGACGTTTCATCTACTACGAGTAACACTTTGTCCCGAGCAAAATCAAGCAATAAAGATGAGGGAAACATATAAATATTAGAAATTACACCCCATTGAGCAACAAGAAACTCTAGGAAGTCACTGAATTAAAGTGGGCTAAGGGGTAGCAGAAGCAGAACAGTCAGACTGCGTGACTGCTACTTTATGCACTGGAAGGCATGGGATGTAATGATAATGCAGACATGTCGTGTGTGGTGCTTTTAGGAAGCAAGAGGAATACTTTGAGGGTTAATGATCGTCTTGCTACTAGAATAGCTTAGCTAGAGTGCATGAGGTGAATCAACATGATTGGACAGAGTCACTACAAAAAAATGTTTGTGCTTGGAGTTGGAAAAGAAAGGGAATCCGATGGCTCTACTTTTTACTCTTAGGGTCCTGAATCACGTACACTTGGAATTACCATTCCCTTTCCCTAAAAACCTAATTCTTGACCCCTGAAACGATGTGCCCTCAGTACCACCTACTGTGTGACAAGGCAGTAAGATTGCGGCGCCCCATCTTTGGGGAGAAGGTGGTAGCTGAGGTAAGGGTTGAGTAACGACCTGAATCTCACGAAGTCCATTTTCCAAGAAAATAATTTGTCTTTTTGGGAGGTAATGCAAGGTTCATTGACGGTGACACTAGTTAAACGATGATGATTCAAAAAGTGTGGCAAAGCAGATTATTTCCAAAACAAAGTGTTGTGAAGTATATAAGCAATTATTGCTTTAAACTCAGATTATACAAACCGAATGTATGAAAATATGGATTATAAGCTTGTTTTAAAAAACGCCTCCTAGCTCTACCGGTCGCACTTAAACACTTGTGTGCCGCTCTGATGACAATCAAGTCCCGGGATCAAGTGACAAGACCAATACTGTGCCTCCAGTTCCTGAAAGTACACATGTACAGAGGGCACGGCAGGGGATGAGAAGTTGACTGTTTTGTCAACCATCTCTGTCCAGGCTGACGCGGGGGCTTAGGAGGGAATGGGCCCAGCAGGCTGTAAAACTATAACACCATGCTCAAGAGGCTCAGGTAATGTGACTTCTCTGCTGGCGGGTGCGGCAAGGAAAAACAAAGCTACCGCCCGCTAGTGTGTCCAATCTTCGAAGCATGTCTGTGCTTCTGGTCTCCAACAGGGTGGTGCGTGTGTGGGATAACAGCAGGCAATACCCGCCCCAGGGATCACCCACGTGATGGCTGGTACTTCCAGAGTAGACTCACAGGAAGGCTGGAAACTGGGCACGGCTAATTGATCTGTTAATCTCTGGCCAGCCTGCTCAGCCCTGTTCATGAATATTCTATCTCTGACACATAGCATTTTAACTTTGAAGGTGCAGTTGCATGCTCCTATGTTAGACAATTTTAGCGTGCTGGTGCTGCCTCATTGGCAGTGCCCCTCATTTGCAGCATTGTGAGAGGGGTGCTAGAATGCGTGACTACAGCATTTTAATGCAGTGATGCGGACACCAGCATTAAAATGCGTTAGTCTAATGCCTGATTGAGCCCTACCTTAACCCAGCCCTGAACCTGCAAAAACTAAAATTATAATAACTAAGTTATTATAATTTAATTTTTCCTGCTCAAAGAGAGCATTTGTTAAAGTTTTCATTTTATTCGCAGCGCCCGCCATGAGCTGAAATTAACATGAAAACTTTAACAAATGCACACAATCACCCCGCAGCCCAGCTCTATTAAGAAATGCAGCAACATTGCTGCTAAGGTTTCATATTACTATGTGAGAAGGTTTCAAACCTGCCTTAACAGTGTTCACGTGGATCTGTATGTGAGGAAATGCACCGTCTTTTCGCTTTTTTAAGCAAAAGTTTTGTGTGATATTTGCCACTGCACCCACACGCACGGTCTGGTTACTGGCGCACATAGCCTTTGTTGCAGCCCACATTGACCTTACACTGCCGTAAACAGAGCAAAAAAATTAGAGGGAACATTGCTTATAACCTGTTCATGTTTCCGTTTGATTCAAAAAGGTATCTCGATGGGTTTAATATTTCGGCATTTTTATTTGAGCAGATCATTCAGCAGGTGCGTGACAACAGCCGCACCTACGACTCCCGAGTTCTCTGTCACGAGAAGACCATATATGTCTGCCTTTTTTAAGGTGATGGCAATGTCCGCAGTGTCTTCCTAAGGTTCCCACAACTGCCTGTGCACCTCATTCTGTCATTGATGGGTGCAAGAGAGTACTTGCTGTGGTGGTGGAGACGAACTCTGTCTTCCCACTGGCCTGTAAGGTCAAGGATTTCGAGACTGACCCCTTTGCCTTTGTGTTTGCTGTTAACTGTTGCTGCCAAAGATAAGGACATGTAGGAATCAAAGAGGTGTGATTTGGTCCTGAGCAGCAGAAATACAGTTCTTCAATTACTCTTTAAAAGCAGCCTGAGCATCTTTAGTACCCACTGCCCCAAATGTCAAAGTGAATAAACCGAGTTCTATAAAACTCTTATGCCTTGCAGGGGAAAGCTTTTGGTTCTCGTTTTGCAGGACGGTTTAGACGCGGGCTGATGCTTGGCTCTGAAGTCATCCACTGAACAGGGTTGGAACAGAAAGGCTGCACTTTAGTCCAAATTGTGGCAGCTTGTTTTGTCTCAAAAAAGTGGAAAAAATATAAAGGCACCTTGAACAATTCAAGAAATGAATCGCTGTTGACTAAATTAAAATACCCCAAGCAAGTTTGCTCCAGCATGACATTTTCTATGATTAGGACCTGCCACTGGAAAACTGCTGGGATGACCCCGCTGCCTGCTCGACTGCTGCCTTGTACTTCATGTCAGCTGTTCTGAGCCATGTTTGAAGCAGGACTTCGTGAGTCACTTCACATCAAGAGGACATTACAGTGTTTCTCATTTGCTACAGCTGGGGTGTGTTTACAATAAAATGCAACATGTTAAGCGGCCAAAAGTCTAACATGTATTTAATGCAAAAATAGCGAACAGCCAAGCAAAATAACACATGCTAAATGCAATTTCAAAGTTGTAGAACATTCGCTCTAAATCCGGTAGGAGGATATAATGCTAAATTCTTTTCAGTTTACGCAGGTATACACTTAACTCCCAATACAAGTCAATTGAAACAGGAACACCAGACAGAAACTGTTAATTCAAATAAACTAACTAGCGAGGGTCCGATACAAGCTGTATAAACATAGTGGTGAATTCACTAATTTCTGATAATCACACTTCTGATTGCCATTATTGGAATTGAGGCTATGCTTTACTTCGAGACGCACAAAATATGAACACTAAATAAAATGGCTTCGGGGCCTAAAAGAATCATGAATCTCAGAATGCATATTAAGGCTAATAAATACAACTTTTATTACAAGAATAACATTAAAACTCTGTTTTGTAATACATCAATACACATTAAGGCATACGTGTAAAGAAGCATTGGTATTAAGGCAACAATGAATTGAGAATGTGCTCTCCCAGTGTGTAATCTTGGCTGTGGTACTTCCAAAGTAGGAATCAAGAAACGGAAGTCACCCTACCAAGGGATTTAGAAATAGGTTTGGGAATCAACTGCACTTTCGGGTAAGCTGGGGATAGGAGTAGTTCATGAGAAGACTTTTTCCTCTTACACGGGACGCGATTGACCTGGCAAACTAGAGGTGGAAATAATGAATTTCCAAATCTGTGAGGAGTTGAGAACAAGAAATGCCTTTAAAGAGAAAGTTCTCAAGGTAATAGTACATACCCCATCCTGTTCTTGCTTCTGATCACTCACTGAGACCCTAGAGTGATGTCACTCGCCCGCACTCAAACAGTGAAATGGAGTAAGTTGGCATTCCCAGTTTGGAAATCTCATAGGTTGGCAGAGTCTGCGCTCAGTTGAGCAACCAACTGCTCAAGCAGGTGAGATCTGGAAAGTGAAGAGTCACTGTGTGGCTCATTAGTATATGGAGGGGATTAGTCCACAGTCGACTGACAGTTACCCCCTCTTTCACTCACAGATAAACAGGTACCAACCAACACAGTTCTTCTCAGTCACGTTTGAGTTTCAGATACACCACAGACCTACACAGGCTGCTCTCTCTGACAGCTCACAGATGGCTTGCAGCACATAGGCAGGTATTTTTCACACTGTCCCAATAATATCCAAATCAACAGACAAGGGCAAATGCAATAATTTTATTTTGGGAATTAAGCATGGTACGTACCAAGCTCTAAGGAGCACCTGAGCCCTTTGTGCAGATTTTCTTTAAATTACCAGAAGTATTTCTAATGTTAGATCCTATACTCTACAAACAGTATGGTGTGCGGGGGCCCAGTTGAGACCAGTTCCCAGAATGTAATGTGAGAAGGAAGGATGGAAAGATCTAGTTAGGACAGTGCTTGAACACTTACCAGTTTAAGTTCCACTTTGCAAAGCTAACTTTTGGCAAGGTAAAGAAATCAGATTTTATAATCCACTCCAGCTGCCAGGAGTGTATCCCTCCTTCGGTCTGTGAATAGTGCAGGAGTAGAGTATATGGTCATCTGCAACCCACTGGCATATATAAATGCACACTTCTATGGGAACCAGAGCTGGAGAAGCACTATTACCCTTCTAAGGATGTAAACAAGTGGGGAACATATGTTTGTCATAATTGGTTAAACGTATTTGGCAAGTTCACAGCTTGATCAAGGATAGTATCCTCAGCTATGTGGTGTATGAACTAAGAGCCAAGTGTAAACAAGAGAGCATAAACCTTATAGGAGACACACTTTAAAGTAGGCATTTTAAAAGCGGATGGTGCAAACATTTAAGAAGAATGTATGTGTATATTGTTTGTGAGACTAATTTTCAGAGCTAAGCAATCAGTCGGAAGTTGAATTTACTTGAACATTAGAGCATATTCTTGAAAGGCCTATTACGCCTTCAACATTGGGCGCCGGCCAGGAAGCTCCGCATGTAGCTCGATAATAACATTTTGGAAGTGTAGCTAGGGTAGAGTTCACTGGCACTGTAATGGATCTCATATATTCTAAATGGAAATGCCTGACCGGCAGCCCATTTCCGGGAAACTGAAATCCAGCCTAGTTGCTCACCGGCTATTCTAGGACACAAGAGAGTGCTCACTAAATCATTGATAAACTACTAAGAGCTCAGCTCTGTGCTTGGGGTACCTTTCAAACACTGCAAGTCCCTGCACAAACCAATAGCTAACATGGCTGAGGATCTGTTTACATGCTTAGAAATTGGGCATTCAGAATCCACAGTGCAGGAGGGATTTACTAGTACTCGTTTACCTATGTGTAACCTAAAAGTTAATATTTTCCAACTGATGAGATTTACCCCTTCATCTCATTCGGTACCATGTCTTTTCTCTCACTGATATTTTTTATTAAAGGTGCATGTTCTTTTCTCCTCTTCCTCAATTACACTATTACATCAAGCCCTTAATGATCCAACTCATTGTTTTCATCCTTTTATTAACATGAAGAAAATTGTGAATTGGTGAAAATAGGCCTTTTTTTATTAGATATGCACATCGGCGATGCAACTCATTTCTTGTGCTACGGTTAGTGAGATAAAATATTTAATTTATGATATGAGAGACCTGGCTGCCCGTTTACAAGACCAAATCAGTCCCTACCCCTTTCTTCACGACTACCAACCAGGCTCAGATTACTCTGCAGTCAGCAGCATCAGGAATCCCTGCTGTAGACAATGCCATCCTCATGACAGGTTACTGAATGATCTCTTAGCAGCCTTCAATAGTGCCAACTTTATAACCCTACTGAAGACTGTATTACACTGGATAATCCCTCCCCTCTCCTGTCTGCTCCAACTCATAGTGATAGGAACCTCCAAATCAGAATGGACTACCCTGGGCATCCATCCTCTCAACAGCAGTCTCTACATGGAGAGCCTCTGAGTCCACCAGGTGATACATGGATCAGTATTCATCAGTATGCCTATAACTTTGAGCTCTGTCTAAAACTGTTATCGAGCAGGGACTTCTACTCAACTAAGATCTCCAGGCCCTCATGAGACTTAGTTGTCCAGCACCTACCTCAACTTCAGCAACACCAAGACTGAATTCATTCTGATCGTCAACAACTTAAAGCAAACCTAGATGCCAACGCATCAGCAACAAAATCTCCCTAGGTTTGAGTCATTTTGACCGACCTCCCTTTACAACACACCACAGTGAAAAGACACACACTGTCTGGTAACAGCTATTGCTCATCCGTAAAACTAAACCACATCTCCCCAAGGCAGCTTTCAGAACCACTGTACGAGAAGTTATTTCCCATCCAGATGGTGGCATTGCCTTACTCACCTGTATTCACCCATGCATCGGGCATCAACCAAGAATGCTGCTGCCCCTTGACTTGTAAAGAAATAAGGCCACTTCTCTCAGAACGTAAAGGAACTACACTAGATGTGATGATCAGTCCCAGCATTTACCCAGGAGCCTAGACCTGTGCATTATATAGGTATTTCAAAGTCCCTCAGTTGGCTCCAGTGCTAGCAATAGATAATGATAACTCAATAACTCATCACATTCCCCCCCCCCCCCCCCCCCACAAACAGTTTCACACATACTTACCAGGAGCAGCATGACATGTGGAAGTAGTCTGGGGAAATGTCCCTCCCCTCTCAGGTCAATTCCTCCAATTTCTGGAAAGCTTCTTGACATAAGCTGGACAATGGGATCCCACTCATTACCTGATTCCTGTACAAACCGACTTTGTGCAAGCACCATAGGGCCATTATGCATGAACATGTGCTTGATGCAGGAGTCCGACACCTGGTCAAACTGTTTTCCAAGCAGATACACTAGGGAGCGGTTGTTTTGGGATCCAGCTTGAAGCCTGTTTTCCCTGGATTGTTGTTGATGTGAACTCAGAGGGAAGTGTGTCCTTGCAGCTTGATTCCTGTCCGAATTGGAAGCCTGGAGAGTTAGGCACACCAATATCTTGCATCTTTGTGCGATGGACAGTTGGCGCTATAGGCCATTTTGTGATTACTTTTTGCCTTTAATGCTGTATGTCTTATTATATGATAAAGCTCCCATGCTATGTACCAGAATATCGTTATCAGAAGATCGTCTGACATAAATATCATGTCCTAGGTATCGTCTACAAAAATATTGCCCTACTCAAGAGACCAGAACACAGGCCATCTCAAGTGCAGCACTTAGGCTGTGGCACAACATGACGTCACGGGTCAAGCTCCTTCACATCTCCCCTTCGGGAAGGAGCAGGGAACTCATCTCTGCAAGGAGCACCTCATCGAGCATCAGTACGAAACCCACTGTTTATCCCACCCTGGAATGAGACTCTGACAATATTTCTCTTCTCTGCTTGTGCTCAATGTCCTTCCCCACTAATATGTGAATTGCTCCATTACTGCCCAGATGAGCGCATGCTTTTTAAGTTCTATTTCACAGTGGTGAGAAAAACACACATTATATATTTATAAATATATATGAAAATATTTTGACCTGCTGTTTATAGTATAAAGTAGCATTATTGTTTAATTTATTTGAGGAATTTGGTAATAAAAAGCTTTTGCATTCCAAGTAGAGATGTCAATGATGGCCGATAAGCTGCAATTCTAGAACCATACTTTACTAAAAACGACTTGCACTTCTGACTTGAATTTCCTTGTCGGATGTCCATCTCAGTGGCCCTTTCTAACCGCATGTCTTATGAACATCTGTAGATCTGTCCCCACTCTGACCCTATGGGACTTTTTAAGCCTGTACGGTCAGTGCTGTGGGTCTTGGGTGGGAGGAGGGTACTGTAGTGGCCCTGGAGGAAGGATGGTACTTTTGGGGTCAGGCCGGGGTTGAACAAAACTTGAGGGCTCCCCCACCTACGTTCCAGACCCAGTCAGGAGCTCTCAAGCCAGGTGTCTGCCTCTGGTGCAGTTTCGAAGGGGGCACCCTGGAGCTCGCCCCTCCCCGCACCGCGGGGTATGGTTACACCTCTGGGCTCAGAATCAACTGAGCCAATTGTCAGGGCCTGGATGGAAGGAGAACGATCTCGCTGAAATTATGTGACTGTGGTATTGGTTCGGTGGAAAATACGAGGGCTGATTGGAAGGGTGCCATATTAGGGCTCCTGAATGGGTCAAATGCATACATGTATGTACATAAGAGGCACTGTTACAGGCCAGGATAATATTGATCACTACAAAGTGACTATAGGTGGCTCTAGATGTTACATATTGATAAAACGGGCATGATGTGATGCCTGAGTGGTACGGGTGGGTGTGGTCCTACTTGTACAAGTATTATGGAAGAGACTGTGGGCTTGGTTCTTAGGAAAGGATTGAGGTGGCCACTGTAGGACCTTGGTCAACAAATGATTAAATAGGTTTTTGGAAGGCAGTAACTGGGGTTCTGAGTGCTATGAGCAGTTGACAACTGCCATGAGGGCTGGGTGGAATGGATACCACTGGGCTTAGATTGAATTGATAGATGGCAAATCCAGTGAGCATCCACAGGATGGATACATTGCAGATGCCATAGGGCTTGTCACTAAGGATGGGTAGATGACAGACGGTGGGGGATCAGGGTGAAATATTGAAGTGAAGGGTCGCATCTGTTTTTATGTAGAATGTGGATAGTGGCCTTTGTGAAGCCAGGGTGGAATGGATACCTGCAGGGAAGGCACAGTAATGGGCCACAGCACTGCATGATACTAGTTATTTCTGTTGAATGTCACTATGACTAGCTCTCTCCAAGTACCTTATTACTAGACATGACTATTGCATACTTTCTAATCCTGTTTGATGATCCTTATTGATAATCCTGCGTGAGGCTATTGGTGCCAGTCTTACTGTTCTGGGATAAGCAGGATGTGCAGTTTTCTTGGTCATGTATTGGAGAACAGTGCACCACCCCAACTTAAAGTGCCCTACAAAGGGCTATGCCACTTTTCACAGATATGAATGAATTGTGGGCTCTGCACTTTGTGACGGAATGAGCAATAGTTGCTTGAGTAAAAAAGTATCAAGATAATAAATACAGAACGTCTTTCACAAAACTATTGTTATATTTTAAGAAGAAAATAAGTGTGTAAACATTTTGGTTATGTGGTGGGACTGAGAAATGAATCAATATGTTTGCCGTAAAGAAATGGTATTGTTAGTCACCACTAATTAAATATTCATTATTGTGTTTAATCAAATGCCGCACGGCTATATCTGTCCCATAGGGAAACATTATTTTAATTGTAGGTAGAAGCCCAGGCTTATTAGGGCAGCTCTGCATACTTTGCGTCAGTTTGGGTATAGGAACCCCAAATCCAGCACACCACCGACTAAAGATGAAGTGCAAGAATAAACAAACCTTGGCCACAGCATCATTTATGCACCCAGAATCTGGAGTGACGTCCACATATGCATCAAGACTACGCCTATCCTCCTTCAATTTAAGACGGACCTCAAGAAACACCCATTTGAGGACCACTGCATTGCGACACAGTAAATAGTCCAGCTCCACTCAATAACCCAGCAGCCCTGCTTGGATTCTGCTCAGTTCTCTGATATGTTTTGGTTAAGTTACCCCATACAGATATCACTTACAGACGTACATAAAGCCTCACTTTATTGATTGCTATGTGCAGAGATTAACAAGTAACTATCTTTTCCTATTGGGTAGGTGTGGTTCCTAAATTACCTTATGAATGTATTAGTACATTAGTAAAGAATACTACTGCAGATTCTATCTGCTTCACACTGACAGCCTCTCACATGGTCCCTTTTTAGCACTGTGAGCCTTTGATCGACTGATGTGTGCGTTATTACAGGTACGGAAATATTAAACATTTGCAATATATCTTTCAGGCTGCTATAAGATCACCACAGTGTTCAGCCATGCACAGACGGTTGTGTTGTGTGTCGGATGCTCCACTGTGCTGTGTCAGCCCACGGGAGGAAAAGCCAGACTTACAGAAGGTAAAGCAATTTTGGGCGCAAACATTTGTAAATGCAAGTGTTTTTTATGTACTGAGCTTTTACAGATGTGTTTAATGTAGATACCATGTGTTCTATTATATAGTTATAGTAAGCTGCTGTGGGCTATGACGGTTGTTTAAGACACTGAACCGGAGTTACAGGCCCGAGCTCAGGCAAGGACTTTTAAGGAGTGTAAGGGCATTTTACATTCGGTATAAGCCGAGGCAGAAGGACTACAATGCTATTAGAACCCTCCAATCTCTAAGGTTAGAATAGACTAACTTTAAAACTGCTTAAACATTCCAAAGTTTGTTATTCTATTTCTCAATGTTTAAGCTGAAGGTCTGTACCAGCCACTTTTGTTCCTGAGCTGCACCATTGTCTTCAATTGATCGCTCAACATTCCAGTGATGACATGATTTATCCATTGCCCCCTCTGCTCTACAAGTATCGGGCAAGGTCCTAGGTAATCTCAACATGCTTAGCATTAGAACTCACAGCTTTAGTTAGTCCAAATGTCCCGCCTGTGCCTCCAAAGTGGAATCAATACTGAAACCAGTAATGTGTTCTTCCTCTGGACTCTAGGGTGATTCTTCACGCTAGTTTGGTGAGAGATATTTGCAAGGAAAATACATTTGCTTTTGGCAATGCTAGTTGAGAGCTTGGACTAAACCCCGTGTGTTGGAAGCACAGCTGCTGCTGTGACTGAGCAGGTGAAGAGGAAGCCGAGCTGCCTAGATAAGAGGAGCAGGCCCACTACTCGAAGAAAGCTCACGATAGGGTCAGCTGGCTGAAGTTTGGTCTGTTGTTCACCTCGAAGGAGTCGGTTGAGAGAGTTGCAGACCGAGAGACCATCTCCTAGGTACAGGGAGCTGCAAAGATGCCCCCTGCTGCCATCAGTGGTGAGTAGGGCTATCCAAGACCTACCCTTGGGTTGCCCATATCTGTCCGATTCAGCCGCAGAGATACACAAGAACCAGATTTATTCACCCCTTAGCAAGGATGTGCCCATGTTTATAGTTTGTGAAGGCTTTTTGATATTTTGTTGCACTCTGCTTCCTATCTCTGCACTGTCTTCATGTTACTTAGACTCTTTACTTTTATCCAAACTAAAGTGCCACATTGTGGTCTGATATTGTCAACTAGATGCAGGGAAAAATACTCTTATGTGAAATTATGAATGCATGGCACCTTTCCATACAGGGGTACTGACTTGGGAATACACTGCAACTGGATGCAAGAGCAGCAGTTAGTAAAAACCAAGATAGTGTCAACCCAAAACAGCAGGTGATTATTGTAGTTTGGCAAATTCAGAGATCACCATTCATTCTCACCGAAAGTTTGAACCTGGATACCTATGGCCACGACACCTTCAATTTAACACACGATAGCAGTATAATTGATGCTACTCTCACTGATATAGGCTCCTCAAGCATGCAGGTAAGTGGCCGCACACATTCTAGTCTCAACTGTGCGTGCAATGCTCACGGTTCATCTTCACTTTGTCCTTACTTCTTCCCTATGTCTCACGCAAATGTCCTAGGTGGGGAGACAGTGTCTGGAGAAAGTAGAAACCCGAGTGGCACATGTTTTGGGTATCACAGTAGGCTCACTGCAGAAGAATGAAGGACTAACATACAGTGGTAAATACCCAGTCAGAATTCCGGATTTGTTTACGTATGTTCTTGATAGATGTAACCAAAGAATGCTTATGATATTGGATCTGTGTTGGAAAAATAAGGGACATGAGAAAGTGGGCACTGGAAATATGCAAGTGATCTGTCATGTCGGACAAAAGAGAGTTTGAAAACTTGTCACAAGCCAATAAAAGGAAGGGTTGGCTGAAAAGGAAGTGATTGCCTAAAGATTTACGTGGGGAGTCAATAAGAGTGAAACTGCAGGTGTGATTAACAAAAGGCGTGAGTGCCCATCTTAAGAAGAGCTCATGGCCTTGGTGACGGCAAAACATAGGTAAATGCTTGTTTTAAGGATGAACATCTCAAAATGGCCAACGTAAGCAGATCACCATCTACAAAAGCAAAATAGTGTTAGTTGTACCATACAGACTATCCTGATTGTTGGAAACCGGGCAACCGGGTTAGCAGTCACCAGGTTCCCAGCACAATGGTAGCTTGGCTCGAGCGGCTGGGGGTCAGGCACCGTGTTAAGCGTATGTCACACCCTCACAATAACCATGCGTTCATCCGTTCCAAAAACGACACTACACCGTAAAAATTATGCAAGTCAAGTTGAAAATATATATGTCTTTATCTTATTTTCTCTTAGTTGCAGGTTTCATCACATAAATACAAGACAATAAGATTTTCCTTAAAAGAACAGGCCAAATAAATAATACTACATTGGGATTTCAATAAATAGGTTCAGGACCTCATTAAGCATAGAATAAATAGATGTGCAATAAATACAGATGGCAAATAAATACAGTCAGACAATAAATATAGTGCAAGATAAATTAGTGGATGACAATAAATAAAGCACCTCCAATAAATAAGGTAAAACAATCAATGACAGTTACAGTTCAAAACATTTTCATGAGGTCACTTGGTCTTACTTTGCCCATACACAACTTAAGGACACTTGGATGGCATGGGGGTGTCCCACCTAGATTGGTCAAGGCTGGGGCCTAAGCTGAGGCAGAACAAGGGTAACCTAAAGATCTGGCCCTCCAAACTACACAGCCCCTCACAGATGTCACTGCACCAGTCTTAGTTCACCCCTGGCACTCCCAGGCTGGTTCAACACCCCTCTAGCCCCTAGAATGGTCTTTTAGGGCTCCACGGGGCCTTAAACACCCCCTCTACCACTTACTGCCCTTTTCACGATGATCGGCTCCGCTCGGCACCGTGTCGACGCCGTGAGGCGGCTCCGGATCGATGTCGCTGGGCGGTCTCGACTCGATGTCGCTGGGCGGTCTCGACTCGATGTCGCTGGGCGGTCTCGACTCTGTCGCTGGGCGGCCTCGGCTCGATGTCGCTGGGCGGTCTCGACTCGATGTCGCCTTCCGGTGTCGCAGGGACTCGGACTCCCCACTTCCTGGTGTCTCCGGAGTGCGATCTCCACTCCCGACCTCCGGCGCGCTTCACCTCAGTTTCCGGCGACTCCGGTGGGCGGACTTCACTCTCCCGTCGACGCCTCACCTCGACCTCAGGTGTCTCCCGACTCGACCTCCGGCGCCTCTCCACGACCTCCGTCGGCGCCCTCACTCGACCTCTGATTACTCCTTACTCGACCTCCGGTGACTCTCCACGACCTCCGTCGGCGCCCTCACTCGACCTCTGGCGGCTCCGGGTACGACGTCTGCTTTCTGTCAGCGCCGCTTCTCCACCTCCGGCCCCAGGTCTCCAGGCTTCTCGACGTCAGGACTCCAGGAGGACCCTGCTGAACAGGTCAGGAGCTTGCTGTTCTTCTTCTTTAAGGCCTGTTCCAAATATTCAGTCCTTTAAGATGGTTTTTCTGGACTTGGTCCCACACAGGGCTCTAGGCTGGGCTTGGTCAGTAGGGACTAGCATCAAGGGTGGGTTTCTGGACCCCACTCCAAGCACTGGTTTCCACCCCTGCTGCCTTACTCCGACCTCCTTCTAACTCTGTCCTCTCTCTTCTCCAGTCAGTTGCCAACTGCCACACTGAGATGGTCTCCCAACATTCTAAACTGCCTCCCTCTGTCACAGGGTTCTAGAATGTTCTGGAAACCTCCAGTGGGTTCTGATGATGTCACAGGTGACAATGGGTGGCCACCATTTTGTGTCTCAGGCCCTCAGACAGAAGTTCCAGGGGTAGGGAAAATGGCTCCCTGACCCTGCATCAACACTAAAAAAGTCTGGTGGTTCCCAAAAAGGAAAAATTATAATAGGGTTTGAGGCAGAAGTGGGACAAAATAAATAATGATGAGGAGGGACCACCCAAAGGGCTGACAGGTCTAACACTGATACAATCTGAATCATGAAAAAACAGAGAACGTTCTGTCTATTCCCCCAGATTCATATGCCCATCAATAGCTCCGTGGTGTCATATGCTGATGATGCAAAGCTGGTGCTCTCCTTCTCCAATGACCGTACCCAGGACCCCGCAAAATTTCAGGAGGACCTGACCGCCATCTCAGCTTGGATGGTGGCAAACTGTCTTCAATTGAACTCCACTAAATCTGAGGTCCTCCTCCTAGGGAGAGAACTCCATCTCTGGGGTAGTAATTGGTGGCCTCCCAGGCTCGCACCCTCCCCCCCACACCACCCGCCTAAAACGGTTAAGAATCTGGGCGTCTGGGTGGATAGCTCCCTCTCCTTTGACGCTCAAGCCAAATCAGTAGCAGGTACCTGCTTCGGGATCTAATGCCCATTATGCGACAGTTTGACTCTCACACCCACTAGATGATTGTCCAAGCCGCTGTCCAGGCTAGGTTGAACTACTGTAACGGGCTCCTCCTTGGCTCTAATAAGTCAGTGATTGAAAGGCTCCAGTGCTCCCAGAATGCCGCAGCCCGCACTTTGTACCCCCCCCCCCCCCCCAAGCACTGCTCGGTTTCTGGTCTCCTTCCTCGACGACATTGGTTGCCCATAGTGCAGGGAATTCACTTCAAAGCCCTCGGCTTCACCCACAAGATTCTCTCTGCCCTCTGCCCAGCGATTCTGAGCAATTTGTGCCTCCTTTACGCTCCCACCGCGCCCTACGCTCGGCTGATCTTCACCTGGCTAGGCTTCCATGGTTTCTCGGAGCCGGAAGGCGTTCATTCCAGGCGATTGCGCCAGGACTTTGGAACTCCCTGCCCCTCTCTACCAGAAGTATTTCCAACCACCTGGCCTTCAGAAGGGCGTTGAAGACTTTGCTTTTTGCTGATCACTAGTCTCCTCCTCTCACCCACTCCACCTTGCTATCTTAGTGCTAGGACGTCCAATTGCTGGGACAGCCATGCTCTCTATAAATATTTTAACATAACATCAAAAAACAAAAGCAACCAGCTGGCAATACTGACAGCCAGATCAAAGAAACCCACAAGACTCTTAGACCTACAACTTTTCAAAAACTAACCAAGAAAAAAAACCTGAATAGCAGTCCATTAAACACAATGGTATCAGGATTTCATTACACTGTGAATGTTGGCGAATACAAGCTTGAAATCAAAGGTGAAAGACTCCGGATTAGGGCCTTGGTTAAATACTAATATTATGATCCTCTTTAGTTCTTTATTTTAAATTTTGAGTTTGTTTTGTCAGGGTTTGTTCACCTTATTCCATTTTTGCTTGGTTACAGTAACACCACTGCTTGTGGGCTGCCAATATATTTATGTTCCAGCCCCAGATTCTGTCCTTTGATGCTCGCCCACTTAGCTTTTGGAAGTAATGAGTGCATCTGTATAGCTGACACATGCACAGCTTGCAACCAACGGAAACCCATCTGGCGCTGCGTGCATAGGAGCACCGTATTCTCTGTTAACAGTCATGGATGGATATGCAAGCTGACTGGTTAGGTAATAGAAAAGCACCCTTTCAGGGTAGCAGTTATCACAAGAGGAGAGCAGTCTTGCTCTTTTAAGAGCAATAATAATATGATCCTTTTAGGATTGCAACATAAGATTTCACTTTTGCGAAAGAGCGATGGGGCTATGCAGGAAGTCACTCCTACTTTTTGTCGGGAGATCCTTCTGGAATTGCTACACATGAAATATATGAATTCTAGGCTCATTAATCTGAGAGCGCTATGCAGACATGTGGTTGAAGTCCATTTCCCAATCAATGTTAATGATCCACCTTTCTGAGCGATCACAGAGTCCTGGTTAAATGCTGTATGTGGGACATGTCAGTCCGAGTAGTCCTGCCCAGATGCAAAATCATATATTGAGTCCGGGACTCACCTCTTCCAAGAAATGGCGCAGTAGCTAGTTTTTAAATATGAATTTTAGTTAAATTGTCATAATCACTACTTACACTGAAGGCAAAACATTTGATTGTGAAATGTTCATTGCCTCCTTAATGGTTTTTGATGATGATAATCATATATAGAACTCCAGGCCAAAGATGCGGACTTTCAAATTCATTCAGACAACCTATTCTTGAAAATATTGCTTCAGACACCTGAGGTGTCACCTTTTGATATCTGGAAAATAATCTCTCGCAGCAGTATTTAGTCAGCGAATTGATTTGATAGTCTGGATATTATAGAACTCAAATTAAGGCTAATGGGCCTTACCATGAGAAAAGCCAATTCCTTTTACCCGGTCTGACCTTTCCATCAGTTTAGTGTATCATTGGAGGGCACTAAACACAAGAGGCACAAAAATATATCCACTTTTACTAGTGACTCAAACAAAGTTGATCACTATAAAATAGCTCTGCCTCTAGTCTCCACATCCCTGAATTGAGGGTCCGGGATATAGACAAGGACTAGAGTGATTAGTGTGAACAGATTTACGCGTCTTGAGGGCTTGAAACTGAATGAAACAACGAGTATTATAAAGGAAGTAAGTGAATGTTTTCACTATTGTTGCGAGAAGCATGCATCAGAAGTGAGATCATATGACGCAAACCTATGAGGTACCGATGAAGTGTGCTATTCTAATAAGGATGTCTTGGTGGTGGCCCTTAACAATTGGTTTGGATCAGTCTCCAATAATTGGTAATAGATCTTCAAAGACATTTGTACTGTGGTAGTGGACGCTTCCTCTGAAATCTTTAACAACAGACATTTTCTAAGTGAAAGGGACCAAGATCAAGGAAGGAGTCAGTCCTCCAACTCTACTGTATGATTACGGGTGGTTGGCATGTTGCCACTAACTATTTGGGGCTGCGAAATGTCAAACTTTAAAGTTATTGTAAGTCCTTAATCCTTTCGGTGACCGAGCAGGATTCACAGATAAATAACCTTGTACTGAGACTCTGCATTCTACTGTCCTAGAATATTGTTGTCTTTCCACACCAGCTGCCTTCTCATATTGTAGCATTGTTGTAATATTTCTAGAGATGGTGAACAAGTAGTGATGGCAAACCTTATCTTAAATCGCTCTATTATAGGCATGAGGATCACAATCCAATGTTCTAAAATCATTACCCAATCAACTAGCAATAGTAAACAGGATTTATTAAGTGTAAAATGGGTGTCTGGTGTTTATATATTTTTAGGGTGTTACATAGGACTGACGTGACCATGGCTACTTCTGTTTAGTTTGTGATAAGTTTCGCCGTAACAATTTGTGGAAACTCAACTGCATGGGTACTTGTTTCATTTGACATTTTTTTTATTTAAGGTGTCATTTAAATGTTTTATTGTGTTTAACATCTGCTGGACTCTAAATCACTAATGCATCTGTGGTCACTGTTATATCAAGACTCAACCCCACACCGCCTCCTCTGAGCTAAACCTGTATAAGCTGCCTGAAATACTCAGGGAAGCTCAGCAGGCCAATTTGACATTTTATCCCAAGCACATGGGTCCTGTTTACTAGAGATCACACGTCGATTATTCTTTGATATTACTGCATAACACTTCAATGATGGAGGAAACACCTGACAGTGGTAAAATCCATGCCATAATTCTTTACACTATGCATAAGAATACTTGTGCACGGGCCAGAAATACCTACAGACACTGGCCCTGCAGTACCACCTGGCTGGAAACCTACCATAAGGCCTGGAAGAGAAATCCAATAGACTTCACTCTCAAGGCTTTACTGATTATTTGCAGTACACGAAACCTGGAAAAGGCCAGTCATTAATCTAGTTCCATCAAAAACACCTCATCGATTGCCTTGATAACTAAAACCAATTTGGGCTTTAGTTGCGTGTATGTATATGCTCATTAGGATACAGTTCTGCGCATCTCATCTTCTGTAGAATCTTGGCATGTAGCTGCAGTAAAATAGCAAGACTCAATGTGCACTGCAGATCAAAATCAATTTTGTAATGTACTTCTTTATGATGTCTTTTCAGGATGTTCATTTAGAAGAAAACAACACTGAATGGCTCTGGTGACTTTGTGCCTGTTGTGACCTTCTGTAACTTCCCGGATGAGTCTTTTCTGATCTAAATTGCCAGTGATTTTGACATACTGTACACTCTGTGACATTACAGAGTGGTCTTCTGCTGCTGTATGTTCATCATTTTCAATAAAATCATGATTTTGTGCATATTATTTGAGTTGTGTGTATGCCTTAAGCATTGTGAGTGTTTTATTTCTTCTGTATAAAATACAACATAGTGTATGAATTAACCATCGTCAAGAATCTGATTTCAGATGCAAAAGCTAGAGTTCGATTAAGCACAGGAAATACTTCATCAAAACCGTGTCCTACATGGTAAACTATAATACCTAAAGAAAAAGAGAGGAAGAGAAAAAATGTAAAATAAGAATCAATGGAGAAATTGTTAATCTTGGCAGAACCACAGACGTAATCCTGGAGATAGTGGTTTCCAAAATTACTCATTCATCAGGTTATCTAAGTTCAGCATATATGCCACTGTAAATTTTCCCTTCTGTTTGAGTCGGCAAATGTCTCTCTTTCACCATAAAACCGACTACTAGAACTTCAGTTCTCCTAAGAACCAAAAAGAAAGGATCTGATTAGTCCCGGGCTTCAGCAAAGGGGCACATTTATAAGTATTTGGCATAGGTCAGTGCAGCAAGTCCCCATGCTGCACTGTCCTACGTAAAAGTGAAAGGACAGGAATGCACCGTATTTATCCAATACATTGCATTCCTGTCCTTTCCCCTTGTGCTGGTGCCATTTTGGCAGTCTTAACAGGTAAATGTGCCTACAAGGGATTTATTTAGGCGCCCTCAGTTAAACAGTTCATGTAATGATATATCAAGATTGTAGCCGGTAACCTACAGTTAAATAATCTACAATTCAGTTTTTAATTTCTTCCCTAAAGATCTATAAAAGATACTATTGCAACAGATGTGAATTCTTCATCATTCAAATTTATAAAATATGAATATAAAGGGTACGAAAGATTCAAGCAACACAGAAATGACCGAGGTTTACTAAGAGATTCTGTGCTATTAATACCTCAGAGTCATTAATACAAACATCTATTCCAAACAAAACTACATATATAGAACCGTGAGTCTGAACAAAACAGAAAACACGTTCTAAAGAAAAACCAATCAATAAGGAAATAGATGAGGTTGGTGACTTTTCGGTCTTGTTGGTGTATGCATACGATAGACCATCTTCAGGACGATGAAATAGACTGTTGTATGACCCTTGTAACCCTTCCATGAGGAATGTCTAAGCATGACTGAATCTGTTGACATCGTACCTGTGTTTTTATTTTTTTAAGAGTGTCAGCAAACACCACCGGTTGCTGCTCTATGGGGGCCGGGCGATTCCAGTGATAGTCAGAGTGTAGAAGCAGGGGTGCTAAGAAGAGGTGAAATACAACAAAGCCTCATTAAAAGTTAACCTGTGAAGTACTGGTGCCAAACGGGGGGCTTTGAGCTGACAGCTCGGAGGTGAGAGTCAGAATTAAAGCCAGCGACAGATGTGACCACAGGCTCAGTGGTGGGACACAAACCCCGTGATGCAGCAAATTCAGAGAGAAAACGAGCTGGCTTTTACATTACACAGGGAGAGGGAGTAGTGGGGGGTGGGCTATCTCTGGGCTGGTGACTGGGACGTGTAGACACAGCATGTGTGCACTGCCCGAGGCAGAGAGACAGAAACAGACAGATAGAGATCGAGACAGACGGACAGGGACAGACTGACAGATAGAGGCAGGGACAGACCGAGCTAGATAGAGGCAGGGGCAGACTGACCGAGGCAGAGACAGATAGAGGTAGAGACAGACAAGACAGAGAGAGAGAGACCGAGGCAGGGACAGGCAGAGACAGACCGGGGCAGGGAGACTGAGAGGGAGACAGAGAGAGGGAGGCAGGCAGAGGAAGAGAGAGGGAGGGAGACAGACAGAGGGATGAGACAGAGAGACAGAGGGCGACAGACAGATGGGGAGAAAGAGGGAGGGAGACAGAGTATGACAGACGGAGGGAGACAGAGGGAAGAGGGAGACAGACAGGGAGACAGAGGGAGGAAGACAGACAGAGGGAGGGAGACAGAGGGAGGGTGTCAAGGGGATATAGAGGGAGATAGACAGAGGGAGGGAGACAGTGAGAGAGAGGGGGAAGGAGACCGGGAGAGAGAGGGAGGGAGACTGGGAGGGAGACAGAGCGAGAGGGAGGTAGACAGAGAGAAGGAGGGCGAGAGAGAGATAGGGAGGGAGACAGAGGGAGGGAGGGAGAGATGGAGAGAAATGTTTGTATGCTGAGTCTGGTGGCTCAGTGGACGAAGGCGTCCGTTGCAGGGGCCTGTGTTGAACCACATGGTAAGTTTTTTTTTTTTTTGCTCTAGCCCCTCCCCCACTGACCCCACCCCCACCAGTGTGGCCCTCAGCCACAAACCACACTGTAAATTTGGCCCCGAGAGAAAGTTTGTGAATACCCATGGCCTAAATGAATCCTTTGTAGGCACATTTACCTGTTAATACTTAACCTTCCCAAACCTCCAAGGGTCGATTGGGTTTCCCACTTTTTCCCCTGTATTTTATCAGTCTAGCGCCAATGCAGACACCCTTGCACCTTAGTGCTAGGGTCCCTGTGTTGGCAGGATTGTTTAAGTGCAGGGCATCTTCTTGCACAGACACAATCCATTGAGGCGTGTTCCTCTTTCTATGTGTGCACACATAGAAAAAGGAGAAAAAAAAAGTTATTTCTCCTCATTACACCCCAGCTCGTGAGGCGTAAGGTTGTGGCACATCCCCAGGTTTACATGGTCTTTTAAATCTGGGGAAGCTTCCAAATCCATAGGTGTTGCGTGGGAACACCCACTGCAACGTCCATTGAACGCCTCCCTAGTGCAGAGTAAGACGACGCAGCAATTTGCACGGCCTTGCCTTACTCCAATCTATGAGGCCATTCAAAGTCACGCAAAGTGGCTTTGTGCGGCCTCAAAAATATGATTAGGTGGTTCGCCCCGCCAGATCATCACAGAGCATTGCACTGCCGTAGAAAGTGATTCTAAGGCAGCGCAAGGGGTTCATAAATATGCCACTGAGTGTCCAATAATTAACTACAATGAAAATTAGTCATGTGCCCAACTGTCCATTACACCTGGATAGCGGAGAGAAACACAGGTTAAAAAGATCTGCTTCTCAATAGAATCTATGCTGTCACCACCTCTTTTTCCCAGGTAGAAATGATAGTAGACACAGAAGAGGGGTAGACTTTGTGCGCCCACCAACTACAAGCCTATCTCGAGGACCTCATAACCCATGAAGTACCATCATCAGGCCCACTGTTGAGCACACTTGTAGGTTAAAATGAGAAAGTCAAATAGAACAACCATTCAAAACTAATAGGTTGCACCTTTGAAAGGCGTTGTTCGACCTCTTTAGGTCTGCCAGTGGTTGTTGCTGATGCTAAACAGAAAAAGGAGGCCCAAATCGCTGCCCCGTGTGATGTGCAAGCATCAACAGGCATTCTAAGATGGAGGATGCCCCCCTGGAGTGCTAAATAAGAAAGAAAAGTATGCAAAAGTGAATTATTAAGAAAAGAGTGACCCAGTATCAAAATGCAACTACTTGGCCCCCTGGAAAAAAAAGATAAAACACTACATATATATATATATATATATAAATTAAAAAAACACGTAGGGAAAGGGGGAGAAAGCAAGGGAGGATTGGATAGTGGGTTAAAAAAAATAAAATAAACAAAGCCAAGCAGGAAGAGGAGGGGTGCAGGAAGAAACAGAAGAGAAATGTGGAGCATGGGACGTGGAAATGAGAGGGAACCAGTTCTCAAGGAAGAGAGCATGAAAACTGCCATGGAGTGTTAAGATGAAAATCCCTGAATGTGAGCCGTGGAATCAAGCAAATAATCTGACATAAGTATGGTAAACCCCTACCAACACCTTTACCCTAAAACATACTTCCAACCCAATAATTTTGCCCAACTCCAAACCCTAAAACAACCCTTATCACCCTATACCCATACCTACCCCCTAAACACAAACACGCACTCTCTCACCATGCATGGTAAAGGTATTTGTGTGGTAAACACTTGCATTGTAAAGGCTGTATGATAAAGGCACTGCATAGTTAAGACATCGAGATAAGTGATGTTGCCTACTCTGTGTGCTCTGTAGGCAAGACCAAACAAGCATTTGCAATGCAATAGGTCTCGCAATTACGAGAGTTTGAACTATTGACGTAAATGACAATGCCTTTTATTTTTGTTTTCGTTTTTAAAACCTAAATAAAAGGAATTTTCATTTACAATGCCAATAGCCGTAACCATATCTTAAAAGTCCAGTTTTAAGCACAGCATCCTGCAGTGTGGAGGTGGCTTGAATATTTTTGCAAAGCCTGATTTTGATTTTCAGTTTTGCCTGGTTTGACCCAGGAGTAATGGAATATCAAATCGATGTATTTCGCAAAATCATGGAATTGTACAACTTTGTCAATATCATGGTTCACCTTGTGTCTTGTTACTCATACTACATTGTTACTCAAACTACAGTCTTTGGGCATTTGAATTGGCTCAAAGTGTAACCGAATGTCACAGAGTCACGCAAAATGCTACAAATCACCAAAAATTATCCGTTAATGTGGCACACCTGCAGGGAAGTAGCTAACAATAGTACAACAGGTACAGTTGCACCGGGACATAAGGGACCCATGTGACCCCCAATAATGGCGTTTTTTTCTTTAAAACCAGAGGATGGGTGGCATTTATCGTGCTTGCATTAGAGCAAATGGTATCCTTGCTGCGCCACCGAATAACATACTGAAAGCCTGCAAAAGAATGCCTCTCTGTGGAAACTCTTGTCTGGAACAGCGTGTTAAACCATCCTGGTCACTCATCTGGCTTAAAGGAACAGGAACAGACAGCAGCAGCTGAGACTTTCATTACCGTCCAGAACACGTGCTTTGAATTTGACTGTGACCTGCTGCAAATCGAATTAGCCCATGTTACGTACTCTTACTTTCATGAGGCCAGCATCCAATTCGATCTTAAAGGTGGGAATGTGCTACCAGCCGTGTAGTTAAACGGTGGCCTGTTCGTCTCAGACCTGACACTCCAGGGGCCGTATTAGGATGTCGTTTTCTGCGCTGCGCCTGTGCAGTTGCTTCTGCAGCCTTTTGAGTGCATTCATTAACTGAAATTTTGCAGCGTGAATCTTTCTGGATTCACTATGCTGTGCATTATTCCGCGATCTTGTGGTTGGGTCGCATTATTCCGCGATCTTGTGGTTGGGTCCGGATTCGTAGTCTTTTCTTTGTTTTTTTTTTTTGTAGCCCAGGTGGGCGGCGACGACCCACCATTTGGTGCACCTCCCGTGACGTCGTCGTGCTTCCTGCGGAAGTCCCACCTTTGGGGCGCCATCTTCAGATTCTTTTTTCCGCCGTTGGGTCTGGATCGTCATCGGGAAGCTCCAGAATTACAATCGAAGGAAGAAGAAAGAAAAGCGAGTTTCGTCGATAACTACTACGAAGATATCACAGGAAAAGGAATAGATTACATCAGGAGCGCGAAGAAAGGAAGTTTTGCACCTTTTTCTTCGACGCCCTTGGAGAATGCGCACTCAGAGGCCCTGAGCGCAATGGACAAGACGCCATTCAAGTTCTGCCCTAACTGCCACCACAAATTCGCGCAGAAGGACCAGCATCCGGTCTGCAACCTCTGCCTACCGGTCGACCATCAGAGTAAGGACTGCAACGCCTGCTCAGCCTTCGCACCGAAGACGCTCCGAGTGAGAGATCGGCAGAGAAGAGCCAACGCCAGCATGGATGGCAAGGGTAAGGCCCCGTCGCTCTACGATCTGGGCCTATCCACGGACGATGAGGACAACGTCGCCGAGGGACCCGAAAGCTTCACGGTCGTAGAGATAGACAAGAAAAATGAAGACTAGGTAAGAGAATCGTCGAGCTCAAAACAGAAAATACCTCGAAAACCCGAGGGTGACTCGAGAAAATCAGAGTCAAAGTCCACGAAGGGAGCCCCGGCGCAGAAAAGTTCGACGACCAAGGGGGGAACCATGGACAAGAGGCCGAGCGGATCCTTCGAAAAGGACTCCCTGGTGCCGAAAGACGCCGAAAGGCAAGGATCGTCGAAGTCGACCCATGAGACGGGACGCTCGACGCAGAAAGAGCGGTCGACGTCGACGCAAGTTCTGTCGAAAAGACCCGCGGTCGACGCCGAAAGCATCTCTGAGATGGAGAAAAAGAAGAGGCGGCTTGAGGCCGAAATGGATAACATCCTTCAAAGGAAGAAGGAGTTCGATGCCAAGAAGAAGGAATTCAAGATTCCAACGGCTCCACTGACGAACGTCGTCGAAATCGAGGACGAATTCGACACCGAGGGGCTGACAGATCTCGAAGAGGAAGACTAGACATATTATGAGGGCGATGCCGAGGAAGAAGACCAGCAGTCGTTCTACAGCTCGGCGCCATCTACCAGCCACGACATCGAATGGCAGGATCTCGACACCGAAAACCCGGAGGAGCCCGTAGACACGTACCCTTCGAGGCCTTCGCCACCCGACGACATCTGGGTGTACAACATGGTGGTCAGGAGCGCAGCGACAGCCTTTGGCGTCAAACTCGACGAAGAGAGGCCGAAAGCCGACTTCCTCCTCGAGACACTGCTCCCCATTCAGACGAGGAGCCAATTCCTCCCCATGCTGCAAAGTGTGATGAATCAGGGGAGGGAAGCCTTCAAGGAACCAGCGACTTGCCGTTCGATCACGCCCAGGACGGAGAAGAAGTATAAGCACTCTTCTCTGGACCCCCCTTACATCAAGGGTAGCATCACCGCCGACTCCATCATAGCTTCCACGGCCAGGAGAAGGGCCAACGTACCAGCAACTTCGGGGCCACCACCTGATAAAGAAAGCAGGAGGATAGACCTCACAGGAAGAAAGGTCGAGAGGAACGCCGCAATGCACTGGCGCATGGCGAATTCCAATGCACTTCTCAATAGGCACCAGTACCAGCACTGGGACGAGATGGGGGAGCTAGTAAAGCACCTCCCCGAGGAATACCGCCAGAGAGCCTCGCACCTGGTAGACGAAGGTAAAAACATCGCCAACTCTTGTATAAAGACAGCGTTGGACAGGGCAGAGACTTCAGCAAGACTAATGGCCATAGGGGTCACCGAGAGAAGGCATGCATGGCTAAGAATCTCGGGATTCAAACCGGAGGTGCAGAACAACATCCTTAGCACCCCCTTCAATGGAGAGACACTGTTCGGAGCAACAGTAGACGAGAAACTCACCCAGCTGAAAAAAGAAAACGAAACGGCGAGGTCCATGGGGGCCCTACAGCGGAGTGGAATGAGGCGAGGCAATCCCTCAAGGAGACCCTACGGTAGGGGAGGAAGCCAGCATGGGGTGTCGCACCAGACGTTCCAGCAGGGTGATGGTCACGGACAACAAGGTCAACAGAAGCAAAACTGGCAGTACCAACCTCGGGGCCAGTCCTTTCGCGGGAGAGGAAACGGACGTGGCCAGAGGAGGAGAGGGGGTGACCAGCCCTCATCAAAGTGACTCAGCACGCAAGAGGACGCCTACCCTCTACATGCCCCCAAGGGTGAGGCGCAGTACAGTAACATCAGGGGAGAGAGAAGATCCGAAAGCCTACGAGCATACAACACCAGTAGGCGGAAGACTGAGGTTCTACCTTCAGGAGTGGCGAAGTATAACCACAGACAAGTGGATACTGAACGTCATGCAGTACGGATACTGCGTAGATTTGGAGAAAAGACCTCCAAACAGAAGACCAAAGGGAAAGCAGAGATCGGCTCAAGAACTGGCCCTACTCAGAGAAGAAACACGGAAACTTCTAGAAAAGAGAGCCATAGAGGCAGTGCCGTTCAGAGAACGCAACAAGGGGGTCTACTCAAACTACTTCGTGGTCCCGAAAGTAGACGGAAACCTCAGACCCATCCTGGACCTGCGTTACCTAAACAAGTTCATCAGAACGCAGAAGTTCAAAATGACTTCGCTGCAGGAGGTACTGCCCCAAATAAGAGACGGGGACTTCATGGTCACCGTGGACCTTAAGGATGCCTAACTGCACATCCCAATAAACAGAAGACACAAGGGCCTTCTAAGGTTCAACATCGACCAGGAACACTACCAGTTCACAACCCTGGCCTTCGGATTAAAATCGGCGCCAAGGGTCTTTACAAAATGCCTGTCGGCGGTCGCGGCCCACCTACGAAGACAGGGAATCCATGTCTACCCCTACTTAGACGACTGGCTGGTCAAGGCAAACTCACGCGAGAAGTGCGAGAGACACGCAAAACGCGTAACAGACACTCTGACGAACCTGGGGTTCTCGATTCACTGGGGGAAGTCATCACTGGAACCGGAGCAGGTGAAGATTTTCCTGGGGGCAAAGATCAACTCCCTGAACAGCACAGTGGTGCCCAGCGACAGGAGGACAGATGCCCTACTGAAGGAGACGCGGCTCTACCGGAAGGGGCGAGCTCTGACAGTGAGGTCAGTGAGCAAAATGATGGGGATGATGGCGTCGTGTATCCAGCTGGTGCCGAATGTACGCCTGCACATGAGACCATTCCAGGAATGGCTACAACAGCAGCGGTCACAAGCAAACGGAAGTTGGGAGGATCTAGTGGTTGTTACGCGCAGTGCAGGAGGAGATGACTTGGTGGAACAGAGACAACATGACAGCAGGGAGAAGCCTGACACCACCAAACCCAACAATGACCATTACCACGGACACATCGCAAAAGGGATGGGGAGCGCACATGGACAACCTCAGAGTGAGGGGTCTGTGGGCTCCAGCAGATGTGGTACGCCATATCAATTACCTCGAATTGAAAACCATCCTGCTAGCCCTGAAGGCATTCCAGAGGCACCTGTACAACCAGAGGGTGTTGGTTCAAACAGACAACACCACGGCAATGTTCTACATCAACAAGCAGGGGGAGGGGGGACACAGTCGTTCCCTCTCTCCTCTCTGGCACAGGAGATTTGGAGATGGGCCATACCTCTCAGGATAGATCTACTGGCAATTCACCTTCCAGGGAAGGACAATGTGGAGGCAGACTGGCTAAGCAGGCAGACCTCGGCATCACAAGAGTGGGAGCTCAATGGCCAGGAAACGGAGAAGATTTTCCAGAGATGGGGAACTCCCACAATAGACCTGTTTGCAACACGCCAAAATTCAAAATGCCAAAGCTTCGCGTCCAGGCAACCAGATCAGCAATCCCAAGGAAATGCCCTATGGATAAGCTGGTCGAGGACATTTGCCTACGCCTTTCCACCGATACCCCTGTTGCACAGAGTGCTCGAGAAGTGCAGAACCAGCAACATGACTCTGATCCTAGTGGCTCCGCAGTGGGCAAGGCAGACATGGTTCTCACAAATTCAACAAATGGCACAGGGCAATCCCCACAGGTTCGAGAGAAGAAGGGACCTGCTCTCCATGCAAAACGGAGAGGTCCTACATCCGGAACCAGAGACCCTCAACCTGGCGGCATGGCTCCTGAGGACCTAGAGTTCGCTCACCTTAAGTTGCCTCCTAGCACTATGCGGGTGCTGCGGGAGGCAAGAAAACCAACTACAAGAAAATGCTACAGCGCCAAATGGAAGAGATTTACTGTGTGGTGCAGGAAGAAGGGCCTGCAAAACAGAATGACTAGACACTCAACCGTGCTGAGGTACCTCACACACCTTCTAAAGAGTAACCTCTGCTCGAGCTCCCTAAGGGTACACCTAGCGGCGATCGTAGCCTACACCAGAGGGGAGAAGGGTGGAAGTTTCTTCACTTCGCAGGTTGTGAGGAGATTCATGGAAGGAGCCAAAAGAATTGCCCCTCCTAAACGGTTGCCGCCGCCGGCATGGAACCTCAACGTGGTACTGATGGAGCTCATGAAGGCACCGTTTGAACCTATTCACAAGGCCACGCTGCAAATGTTGACGATGAAAACGGCCTTTCTGGTGGCCATAACCTCACTACGCAGGGTGAGCGAGCTTCAAGCGCTAACGCTACAGGAACCCTACATTCAGATTCACAAGGACAGGAGAGTCCTGAGAACAGACCCACACTTCATGCCCAAGGTGGTGTCGGCGTTCCACATGAACCAGAGTATCCAGATACCGAGTTTCTTCCAAAACCCAACTTCAAACGCAGAAAGGGCCCTGCACACCCTCGACGCTAGAAGAGCGGTGATGCACTACATTGAGAGAACGAAGGAACTCAGGAAATCAAAGCAGTTGTTTGTGTCCTTTGCTACTAGCTTCATGGGTAGACCAGTGACTAAGTGCACCATTGCTCGATGGATTGCACTCACTATTCAATTCTGCCACAAACAGGCTGGACAGGAGCTAGAAGAGGGAGCTCAGGCTCACTCCACAAGGAAGAAGGGGGCCACCGTTGCCTTCCTGGCGAACACGCCCATTCAGGACATATGTCTAGCGGCAACTTGGGCATCTGTGCACACATTCACAAAACACTACTGCGTGGACATTCAGATGAACAAGGAAGCACAGGTCGGACAGAAGGTGCTTCAACACATTTTCAACGACCAACGCTCATCTACCACCCAGCCACCACAAAATTAGGGAAACCGCTACAAAGTCTATGCACAGCATAGTGAATCCAGAAAGATTCACGCTGCAAAACGAATAGTTTCTTACCTGTCGGTGTAGTTTTGCAGCTTGAAGATCTTTCTGGATTCACTAGCGAACCCACCCACCTCCGCCAGGAAGATGAGGCTGGAGGAAGAGGGGGTAAAATTGAGAAAATCAGAAGGAATGAAAACGTACAGAAAAATGAACAATAAGAATTAATCAATCGCCTAGGGTTAAAAAAAAAAAGGAAAAAAGAACCCGAAGATGGCGCCCCAAAGGTGGGACTTCCGCAGGAAGCACGACGACGTCACGGGAGGTGCACCAAATGGTGGGTCGTCGTCGCCGCCCACCTGGGCTACAAAAAAAAAAAAAAAAAGAAAAGACTACGAATCCGGACCCAACCACTAGATCGCGGAATAATGCGACCCAACCACAAGATCGCGGAATAATGCACAGCATAGTGAATCCAGAAAGATCTTCAAGCTGCATAACTACACCGACAGGTAAGAAACTATTCGTTATCTCCAAGTTAATGCAGATTTCTCCAATAGCAGAGATCGGAAACAGTCAGTACCTACCTACCCTGTTTTTCCAAGCTCCGATGTAAGCAAAACATGCATTACCTCGGAGACATTTTGAGTTAATGTATGTGGTTAAGACGCACAGACGTCTTTTGCGAGGGCAAAGAAAGCGGCATCATGATATGCCTCCGTGTGTGCAGATTTAGTTGCTGCCATTTTATAATGAGGTCAGCTCGCAGAGGAATGGGCGGCCTTGCATGCGCACTGACCCAATCAATGCATGGTCGCCGTTCTCCTTGCTTCTATGGCATTCTCATGCGTGCAAATGGAATTCGCTCTAGGGCATGAAGTAAACTTGAAAGCTGCCTTGCTATTGTGAACTAATTCCTAGCTATTCCCCATGAAAATTTTCAGGCCCCTATTACACACAGCTTTTTCAAACAAGATCTCGGTTGCACCACGAGTGAGCGCGGCAGCGCGGTGCACACGCTATTTAGACAAGATGGCGTCGGACTGTCCACAGTCCGTAGGGACACGCGCATGCTGTCTGCATTGGACAGATGGCGAGAGCAGCCATCTTTGTCCATGCAGACGCGTGCATGCAAGCGTTGGGGAGAACGGATTCCAAAAGGTCCTCTCTGGCGAGAGCAGCGCATGCGCTTTCGCCAGGCGAGACCTAAAATGCATGATGTTTTCTGCTCACATCCCCAAAACGTTAACACCATCAACAGACATCCCAGGAGAACAGAAAAAAACATGTGTAAAGAGGCGTTCCTGTAGAATTAAAGTGTGGGCACACATTATGGACTAAGAACAGACGTCTCATTAATGCGATCTAACTAAAGCCAGATGTGCGTGGGTGCATTAAGGGCTTTCAAACCGAGTCCCCGCTGCTGGCTTAGGGCTAGGGCACTGTAGGTGATCAAATTTCTTCTTAGCATCTCTTAGGGTAAACACGCTTCTGGAATTGAAGTTGTGGTTTTATTTTGTGCTGCATCTCCTGCCGCCAGGTCACCTTCAAAACAGTGGTCCTATAAAGACACCTCTGCACGCTGTGTGCCCTGCTGTGAGAAGCACCTCCCAGAAGAAGATAGAAGTGCACCACATGCTGGAGGGGTGCAAGCTCATGCGCCCTCACACGCATAGAAGAGCTACATAGCAGGACGTGCAAGCTCACCAGAAGAGCAGGCAGCAGCAGGAGGGAGGTGAGCGTTGTGCAGTCTCACCAGAAGAAAAGCAGGAAGCAGCATGAGGGAGGTGAATGTTGTGCAGTCTCACCAGAAGAAGGGCAGGAGAAGCAGCATGAGGGAGGTGAATGTTGTGCAGTCTCACCAGAAGAAGAGCAGGAAAAGCAGCAGGAGGGAGGTGAACATTGTGCAGTCTGACCAAAAGAAGAGCAGGAAGCAGCAGGAGGGAGGTGAGGGTTGTGCAAGTTCACCAGAAGAAGAGCAGGGAGCAGCAGGAGGGAGGCGAGGGTTGTGCAAGCACACCAGGAGAAGGGCAGGAATCAGCAGAAAGTAGGCAAAGGCAGTGCAGGCTTGCTAGAGTCCAAATATCTAGAGTTGCCACTTTTGATTTACTTTACATTTTAACACAGAATTATGGTTTAACGCCGAGCTGTTGTGCAGGTGAAATAGCATGGAGTTGGGGTTTTACTGAAAGCAATTGAGTGTTATAGCAAGGCATGCACGTATTGATGAATACATTATAGATCTAGAATCAAAATGTGTTTGGAACTAGGGAGACTAATGGCCATTCATAAACACTCCAGGTCTTTACTGAGATTATAGCCAGAGAACTGGAGATTGATAAGAGTCTATCAGGCAAGGAAGGCCACCAGTGACTCTCATGGCTTCTATGAGAAGTCATTGTATGGATTCACCGAGCTGATAAGTCAGTAGTAAAGAAACTTTGGAAATAGGTGGAGGTACGGAAAGAAGGGGCAGACCGACATTATCCAACAGCCACTTGGGCACAATTTGTCTCAGAATTCCTTTAGGCGAGTAGAGACATGTTGCACTCAGAGAGCTGATCTGAGAATTTATTTTATGAAATTAGTAGCAATGTTGTGTGACTTGTTTCTTCTCAGCCCAGGAGTGTTCAATGGTGAATGAAAAGTCTAGATTTCTTATTAAAAAAAAAGTGCTTCAAAAGTAAAAACAAATAAAAAGGAAAATGCTACTTACCAGTATGCATCTGTTCTTGGCACGTAGAGCTGCAGATTTGTATACTTTTGCATAGATCTCCATCTAGTGTTGGGCTCGGATGTTTGCACTTTGTTTTTGTCTTGGAAGAAGTCTTTGTAGCCACAAGGTAGGTGACTCCTCCCTAGGACGATAGTGCGCATGGGCATTGACTCCATCCTTAGATTGTTTTTGCCACAAAGGGTTACGATGGAGTAGTAAGAAGTAAAAAGAGATGTCCATGTGTAATATATCTAATTAAGATAGTACTGGAACAGATAGAGGTATCCGGGGAGGCGAGTGGGCGTATACAAATCTGCAGCTCTACATGCCAAGAAAAGATGCATACTGGTAAGTAGCATTTTCTGTTCGAGGCATAGGAGCTGCAGATTGTATACCTTTGCATAGACTATACAGCAGTTACCTCCTTAGCGGTGGCTACCTGTATCTGTTGCAGTGGTTTGAAAAAGTGTTCTTAATACAGCCTGGCCCACACTAGCTTCTTGTTTTGCCTGCACATCTACACAATAGTGTTTTGTGAAGGTGTGTGGTGTAGCCAAAGTTGCTGCTTCGCAGATGTCATCTAGGGTAATGTTCCCTAAGAACGCCATGGAAGCCTCTAGTTTGCGTGTGGAATGAGCTCTAGGGGGAATGGTTAGTGTGTGTTTGGTTTTGATATAGCACATTTGGTTGCATTTAACAATCCACCTTGTAATTCCTGCCTTTGAGACGGGATTGCCTTTATGAGGTGGGGAGAAAGCCACAAAGAGTTGTTTGGTCTTTCTAAAGGATTTTGTCCTTTCAGTGTAGAAGAGTATTGCTCTTTTAACATCTAACGCGTGAAGAGCTCGTTCTGCCACTGAGTCTGGTTGAGGGAAAAACACTGGTAGTTCAACAGACCGGTTGAGATGGAAGGCAGATACGACTTTGGTTAGTCTTAAGAACCACTTTGTTATGATGGATTTGTAAAAATGGTTCTTGTATGGTTAATGCCTGGAGTTCATTAACTCTCCTGAGAGGTGTGATAGCAACCAAAAAAGCTACCTTCCAAATGAGGAACTGTAGTTCGCATTTGTGGAGAGGTTCAAAAGGGGGACCCATGAGTCTGGTAAGGACCATGTTTAGGTTCCATACTGGAGAGGGTGGGACTCTGGGTGGAATTATTCTCTTAAGTCCTTCCATAAAAGCTTTGATAGCGGGCACTCGAAACAAAGACAAATGTTGTCTGTTTTGGAGATCGGCTGCTATGGCAGCTAGATGTAGCCTAATAGATGTTTATGCTAGGTTACATTGTTGTAGATGCAAGAGGTAGCAGATAATGTTTTGAATAAGAGCATCTAGTGGATTGATTTTGTTGTTTGTGCAATAAATGACAAATAGTTTCCATTTTGCTGCATAGCATGCTCTGGTGGTAGGGTGTCTAGCCTCTTTAATGATATTCATACAGTCTGGCGGAAGATTTAGGTAGCCAAACTCTAAGACCTCGGGTGCCAGATCGCAAGGTTGCGTTGATTGGGACCTGGATGTCTTATCTCTCTATGGTTCTGAGTAAGAAGCTTGGTTGAGAGACGAAGTTTTTGATGAGGAGCTACTGATAGTTCCAATAGGGTTGTGCGCCATGGTTGTCGGGTCCATGTTGGAGCAACTAGGATCATTGTGAGGGAATGCTGTTTGAGTTTCCGAACCACTAACGGAATGAGTGGGAGAGGCGGAAAAGCGTAAGGAAATTTCCCTGACCAGTTCATCCATAGCGCATTACCTTTGAACAATGGGTGTGGATACATGGACGCAAAGGTTGGGCGTTTTGGTGTGTGGCGAACAGATCTATTTCTGGGTGGCCCCACATGTGAAGTTCCCATTCGTGGGTCTGCTGTGTTTGACGTCTGAGCAGATCTGCTGTCTGATTGTGTACACCTGGGAGGTGTTCTGCAAGGAGATATATGTTTTGCGGAATGGCCCATCTCCATATGCTCTGAGCTAGGTGTAAAGCTGCAGAGATTGTGTCCCCCCCCCCCCCTGTTTCTGTATGTAGTACTTTGCTGTCATGTTGTCTGTACGGACCGGGACAGCGAGGTTTACTGTGAATCCCAAGCTGTGAAGCAGTTGAATGGTGTTGTGGGTGTGTTGCACACAGCTAGTGTGTGATTTGGCTTTTATGAGCCAGTCGTTCAGATAAGGGAAGACATGAATATGCTGTCTCCGTAAAGGGGGCTGCAACTACTGCGAGGCATTTGGTGAAGACTCTGGGTGCTGCAGTGACCCCGAATGGGAGGACTTTGAACTGGTAGTGTTGACCATCTAGCACAAACCTGAGATACTTCCTGTGAGCGGGGTGAATGGGAATTGGAAGTAGGCGTCCTTTAGATCCAGAGTGGAGAGAAAGTCGCCCTGTTGAAGTAGTGGGAGCACCTGTTGGAGAGTGACCATGTGAAAGTGGTCTGACCAGTGGCAACTGGTCCGTAGGGGGCAGCGCCCCACTAGGCAGAATCACAACGAAAAACAGAAAAACTGCTCACGGGCAGCAAGAAATGTAAGCAGACGCAATTAGTCTGTTTACATTTCCGGCCTGCGCTTCACAGCCTCAAGTGCGCATGAGTCATAGTCAACAAACGCACAGCGCAGGCACGCCGGCGAGAGCAGCAGGACTCCGACTGCGCATCTGCGAACATAGCACTTTTTGTTTCAGCACGGCCACTCCATTGACATTACATTAGGTATGCTGCGCATGCTTAGTGTAATGCAGGAGTCTAAAGATAGAATCCTGTCGGGCGGTGATGTACTGTCGCCCGATGCCCTGTCAAGTGGCAGGAAACAGTCGAGTAGCCGCCCCCAGTCGCATCCAGTCTTATGATTTGCCAACGTCTGTGAGAGAACTCTGAGACGTGAAGCGACGCGGGACCGGCGTAGGAGATGCCTCATACTGGTAAGTTTTTTTATTTTAATTCATATAATTAAACACGGTACGACATTAAATAAAAACTGTTTTCTTTTCCTCAATCCTTAGAGAATTAGGTAGCAAAGGCAAATGTACTATTCAGTATGTTGAAGAAGGAAAGGGTGTGGATGATTAGATTCAATACCCTTACCTCTGACTCTTCCCCCCTCTGGGTTGTCACATCTCGGCAGCGCTGTAATGCAAGCACTGAGTCATTAAACCGAAATGCAAAGTGTTTGTTGTCCCTTGCCTGAGCGGGACCCCTAGTGAGTGCTGCGAGCAGGTCAATTCTGGGGCTGCTGGGTAGAGGCTACAAATGTTCTCCCCTTGCGTTTCCTTTGCCAGCGTGGTGCAGGTGCACTATAGTCTTTAATCTTTTTTTTTCTGTGCCTCACGTTTTGAGGTGGGGCTGCTAACCCATTGTCATTTGCATTGTCATGCAGAAAAAGAACCGCACCCTCTAACAGTTGACTATGAGCATCGCACTGGCTCTGTGACTGAGGGCGGTCGGCTCAGAGAAGTCCTGTAAGGTAGCCCCCTTAGGTTGTTCGGGCTCGCTCGCTACGGTACAGTATGACTAAAATTTTACGCCTCACCCCTTGCAAATTTCACCAGCCGCCCCTGGGTCTGACTGAATTTAGAAGTTTATTGGTCTGAGGTCCGGTATGGGCCTGAGGAAGCCATCCTTTTTTGGAATTAGGAAATACAGGGAGTAAACCCCTTGGCCTTGATAAGGCAAAGGGACTGGTTCTATTGCATGTTTTTGTAATGGAGAGACAACCTCTTGTTTGAGAAGTGTCAGATGTTCCGAGGACATGGGACGCTGTCTTGGAGGAATGTTGGGGGGGGGGGTAGAAGTGAGTTCCAGGCAATAACCATACTGGATAATTTGTCTTACCCACTTGTCTGTTGTGATGAAATTCCAGACAGGTAGGAACTGTAAGAGACGTCCCCCGACAGGAGTGGAATGATCGGGAGGGAGTGCAGGGAAGTCACTGTGTAGTGGTGGTGGGGGGGTCAAGCTATTGTTGCCACGACCTTTCCCTTTCTTATTGTTGCCTCTGTAGCCTCCGTGAAAGTATGCTTTCGGGGATGTTTGAGTGGGGCTCTTGTAGGAGGAGGAGGGATGTTCTGAACCCATGGTTTTGGAGCCGGCTCTGTAGGAGTGGCGAAAAGAGCCTCTAGGGGTAGGAAACTGTAAGGCCCCCATAGACTTAGCAGTTTCGGTATCCTTCTTCATCTTTTCTAGGGCTGTGTCAACTGTGGGGCCAAAAAGATGTTCCTGATCAAACGGTTGTTTTAAAATGGCAGCTTGAACCTCCTGCTTGAATCCGGAAACACGGAGCCAAGCATGTCTACGCAACAAGACGCTAGTGTTAATTGCACGAGATGCGGTATCGGCCGCATCGAGCGCACATTTGATTGAGGTGTTGGTAATGAGTTTGCCCTCCTGGATAAGGTCGTTGGCTTTTTGTTTGTACTGATCAAGAAGGTGTTCCATGAGCTTCTCAAGCTCGTCGTAGTGAGTTCTGTCGTACCTAGCCAATAAAGCTTGTGCATTGGCGATCCGCCAATGGTTTGCAGCCTGCGGCGCAATAGGTTTCCCGGATGCGTCAATTAATTTGGATTCCTTATCGGAATGGAGGGTGTCACCTGTACTCTGAGTTTGCACGCTTTTGTGCGTTAGTTACCACAAGGGAATCCGAGGGGATCTTTAATGTATATTGGGTCATTGGGAGCTGCCTTGTATTTTTTATCCACCCTGGGATTGAGAACCCTGGTTCTGACTGGGTCCTTAAGAACTTCTGGGGCGTGTTTTAACAAGCCTTTTAACATTGGCAGGGTGCTTGTTGATTTTTGCGAGGGTCCGAAGGTTTCCTGCAAAAAATCTTCATCTAATGGGTCGGATTGTAAGGGGACCCTGTGGTATTGGGCAGCCCTGTTGATTAGTTGCGCAAACCCAGTGTTGTCATCTGGTGGTGACGGCTTAGATGGATAGAGATCCGGATCATTATGTGGGTTAGGATCTGTATTGTAGTCACCCCAAGTGTCGTCATGTGGGATGTTATGTGAATCATCATCCCCACGTGGATCTATATCTCTACCTGTGTCATTCTCACTATCTGATGGTTGAGGTGAAATGATAGGTTGTGGAGAGTGTGGTGGAGAAATCAATAGATGTAGATTAACTGGAGGGGGAGAAGGAGGTGGGGACGTGTTAGTGCCCATGTCCTGTTGTTTCAGAGGCATAGCAGGTTCTTCTGCAGTGTCCAGTTTCCTCTTTTTTGGGAGGCTTGGTGACTATTTTGCTCGTGTTTGGATCAATAAACAGAGTTTTCTGCCTTGCATCTGCCAAATCAGGTGCAGGCTGAGTGGGCAAAATGTCTTTGTTAGGTGTCGAAGATTTTGGGGCCGTGCCTTCTTTGGAGGGAGTTTGTGAGGCTGTCCATGGTGTCTTAGTCTCTTTAGGTTTTTTGCGGCTCCGAAACCTTTCGGCTCTGACGATTTTTAGGAATCAGAAGCCTTTTTCGGCTCCAAAGATTTCTTCGGTTCCAAGTGTTTGTCCTTGCTATGCTTTGATGCCGAGGTTTTTGCGCCGGAATAGGGTTGGCTCGAGCTGGAAGGCTTATGTTTAGGTTTCATAGCCAGGCCCGAGGGCGGGCATTTGAATCATGTTGCTAGTGTCGACCCGAGCTGGAGGGCGAGGGGTTACCAGAGCCTTCGGTTTATTTTTCGGGAGGGGGTTTCGGTACTCACGGAATGCTGAGCCGGGGTGACTGTCTCTTCGTCGGAGTCGTTGGCCTCGGAGACGTGTTCTTCATCACCTGATTGCTCCGGCTGGATATTGGGGTTTGCTTCGAAGATGTCCAGAATCAAAGCGCTTCCACAAGACATTTTGTGAGGTTGTGCCAGACGATTATGGATGGTTTTCTTTGACCTAAACGATGCATAGGCCTTGCAGTTTTTATCTTCGTGCTCCAGGGAGATGCAGAGATTGCACACCTTGTGCAAGTCTGTGTGGGAGAACTTAGCACCACACCCGGGGCATTTTTTGAAAGGAGTCCTTTCCATTGACTGCAGGCGTGGTCGGCGCGGAGAGGCCCAACGGCCCGCGTCGAAGATAAAGGTCGAGGAGCTTGTTTTAAGATGTGCGTAGAAAGGGAAACGCGATGTAGACAATACCGTCGAGTGGAGAGGGATTGCGCATCAAAGGGGGATTCAAAACCGATATCGACCCGGAGCGCAGCAATTCACATCCGAACCCGATGGCGGAATAAACTAATCTAAGGATGGAGTCGATGCCCATGCGCACCATCGTCCTAGGGAGGAGTCACCTACATTGTGACTACAAAGACTTCTTCCAAGACAAAAACAAAGTGCAGACATCCGAGCCCAACACCAGATGCCGATCTATGCAAAAGTATACAATCTGCAGCTCATATGCCTCGAACACAGAAGTTTCTTAACATTTATTTATCCACCTTTGATTTGTTCTGATGCTAGTGGGTTATGTTGGCAGTCCGTGTAGTTTTCTCATCAGGGAGGTGATGTGGCACATCTTAGGTTGTCAGAAGATTCATCTGGCTGCCTGATTCTGTACTAGTTGTAATCTCCCAGTGAGGCTTTCATGGAGACCTACGTAAAGTGAACAGTTTATCCGCGAGATGACTAATGCAAGGATGACTTGGATGAGAGCTAACGGGGTAAAGAAGATACCAATTTTCCTGATTTTCCCAAAGCTGCAGAAAGCAGGATGACATCACTGCCACTACCTGAGGCTTCATGGACAATTTGTTTATCAAGAAGAACTCCAAGACTCTTTACTTAGTTTGAGGGGTTGAGGGGACCCATTGCCGCTGGACAGAATGTGGAGTTCCATAGGTCATGCATGTCGCTAGTTAAAACAATCTCCGTCTTATTATCGGAGTTTAGTTTAATTAGATTACTATTTATCCAATCACAGATGATTAGCATTGTTTTGAAAGGTATTTTTGGAAGCTGAAGAATTCTGTTATGGTTTTTTCTTATAATGTGTTATGTTCCAAATTGTGTCAGTTGAACATTGGCTGTCACAGTGGCAGGCTGGGCTTTCTTCGATCTGCTCTTGTTTAAGAGTAAGTTCTGGAAATTGCTCACCTGTGTGTCTGTTGCAGTTTTTAGGTCTCGCGCTTAGCGTTGCAGTGCGCAGAACTGCTCACGCAGCGAGAGCCCTTTTGTACGGGGTTTCAAAATCGCCCTAGGAATCGCACACACTCGTGCGTGTGCTTTTCCTTCTGTGCCCCACTATTGGCCTTTGCGTGCGTGTTTTTAACCAAGAGAGCACGCAATAGGCCAAAGGCATCGCATTACTCCGCCCATGGCCTATTGGTGTCTATTACGTGCACCAAAGGCCAGGTGGTTTCAATTATCGTGCCCGGACACGGGCACGATAATTGAAACCACATGTTTCGCGGTGGTGCGCGCACACCGCTCGCGGGTCTGTTTGTTTTTCAGTCCCGCTTGTTATAATCTTCGAGGAGTGAGAAAGTGGTTCCAGATAAACTCCCAAATCAGTCCCATCTACCAGGAAGCCACTTGCCTGTACAATCTAGAATAATAAAAGGCGTGGAGAACCACAGAGGAAGCGCCTGGCTGCACCGGTTGGTTTTACCGCCATCCAGCCGCCGGTAACAGAACAATATATCTTTTCAAAGAAAAAATAGCCAAAGCTGCACCCATTGAACAAGCAATTCACTTTAACTGCCGGGCCATTTCGAAACCACGTGCTTTGGAATATTTAGGTCCAGATGGGTCCAGTCAGCCATGCTGTCGGGATCGTAACTATCGTTGGTACATCTCAAGCAGTCGCACCTGGGCCCGTGGCACGTATGTCTGAAGGGCCCACTACAGCACAACCAGGGGCCACTGGTCTATGTTAGTGCCCTGGACACTCTTTCTACTTCATTGTACCCAAGGCCTGCGCATAACGCAACACTCTCTCCACAAAGCCCAGCGTGCCTCACCTGCTCCTCTAGTCGTCTGAACCTCTTGAAAAAAGGTTTCCCCTGCTTCGGACTGAAGCCGGCGTCCTGCTGGAGGCTGCTCTGCACAGCCAGGGCCGCTGCTCCCTTCCTGCCGGGTCTCATAGTCACCGGGCGCCACAGGTGGGACTGAGGCGAGCTGGGCTAGACGGTCTGTGAACAGCTCTGTCTGTGCATGTCTGCACCGTGGGGGCTCTGTCACATTCCTCCTCTAGCGCCCCCTGACACACTCTCGCACTAGGCGCAGTGTCTCAATGCCCACCTCCTCCCCGTCTCCAGTCCTGCAATGCATGTCACTCTTGACTGCCCCTATCCTTTCCTCGCCTTTGTATCGGAGCTCTTTGCCAGTTCAGGTGACCTGCCCTTCCTTTCCTGTGGTCAGTCTCCTTCGTGTCTGTCAGCTCAGTTTATGAAGTCCCGCTGTGCGACTCCTATCTCCAGACGCAAGCAAACAAGCATTTGCAATGCAATAGGTCTCGCATTATTAAAGTTTGAGCTATTGAATCGCTAATTAATGCAATACCAATAGCTCAAACTTTAATAATGCGAGACCTGTTGCATTGCAAGTGCTTGTTTTATATAGGTGATGCGGGGCAGCCACAAACATACCAATATCTTCCCATTCTTCAAGGTAAATTAACTGAGTCCTGGGTCTAAAAGGTGCAATATGGTTGAGAACTCAACAATGTCAGGCATCAGTAGTGGCAATTTCAAGAGCTTGTGATGCTTAATGGATGAGCATTTCCAATCAGAATTAGAGCTATTGACGGAAAGTGCAATGAAGAGATTAGGCAGGACACCAGAGCCAGGCAGTACTTTGATGATTACGTCTTTGTGCAAGGATACGTGGCAATCAGTCATCCAGGCAAGGGCAAATACTCGAAAGAAAATGTAGAAGAACGACTGCACTATTGACGCATATTAATGGCTCTCTTTAAAGGCAAATCTTTTTAAGTGCACGCATATCAAAGTGTGTGCGTCTTTGACATATATGACTGACCACCATTTTGAAGAGGAAGTGTTTATTCATTTGTGATTTGGGAATAACCCTGCTTATGAATAATTCATAGAAACACTGAAATTACAAATACTCATGAAAATAGTAGTGATTTTGGAGAAGAAACTGTGTCCTTTTTGACTGTCATTCAAATCTTTTAAATCCTTAACCTAGCCTTATTGTAGGTGGATTACGGATAACTTTAGTATTGGATTAATTGGATTGCTTGTTTTTTCTATTCTTACTCTTTCATTATAATGGCCAGAATTACAGGACCGGAATTTTTGCTTTAAGGGTTGAGAGAACCCCCAAGAAATGGGATCCTGTGTGGAAGTGCTTGAGGGGGAAAACTGCACACCCCAAAGGAAACCTTAGCGGAAGCTACAGGCGCAGAGGTATGGGCGATAGCTTTATTCTCTTGTCAGTCCAACGCCCTGGGAGCAACCGTCATTGGAACTCTACATAGAGAACTCGTAGAGTAACGTACACTCAAGCTGCCCACCGTTCCATGCTGGCCCAGCCCAGCACCCCCCCCCCCCCCTTCTCAAAATGATACAAATTTACAGTGCACTGAAAACAACCTTAAAGAATAACAAAAGAATAAAAATACCCAGAACTGAAATGCAAATGTGTATTCAAGAACACAGAACTCGAAAAAATCTGGTTAATACATGACCAGGGGCCGATTTAGATCTTGGCAGATATCCTGTCCGCTGAAATACAAATCCCATAGGATATAATAAGGTTTGTATTTCAGCGAATGTGCGGTCACCTTTGTGGCTGAGTAATTAGTCCTCCAAGATCTAAATCAGGCCATAATCTTTAAACTTCACAGGACTTGATCTCCCTCTACGTGAAGTATCCTTATTGGAACACTGGTTGTCAAATGCAGAATCAGATTGAATCTCCATTTTGCTACCCACATCTGCAGCTTTAGATTCTGGCACTAGTGATTACGATTTTCCAACACTACTACATGATCTTTTTAATCTGTTTCACATGAGTGTGTGCAGAAAAACCTAACAAAACCTTGTGAACCAAACCTGGTCTCTTAATCCTTACCCAGTCTCCAATTTGAATATCTAACGTCCTGTGACAACTCTCCAGAGTAATATATCTCTTCTGCACCTCAGTACTTACATCCACCACCCTGCCATTTTTCACAAATCTGGTTTTCCTGGACATCCATTCTTTGTTTAATTGAGATCCTGCGGTCCTACCTCTCAATGAAGTTTCTTGTCAGCCGACACCACCTCCAACCACTCCTGCTCCGATGGAGTTCCCTTCATAATGTTATCAACTGAACTCACAACACACAGCATCTTAAGGTCAGCCAGTGTCTCATTATTTCTCTCACACTCCTCCAGTGGTAATCTAGAGAGACAATCGGCCACATAATTCTTGACCCCTGTCACATATTACAACTTGTAATGAAATTCTTGCAATCTGTATTGCCGTATGGCGATACGCGGGGTAGCTCTGCCAACCCCCAAATTCATTTCCCCACAAAAAGGTTCTTAAAATGTTTCACTTCCCACCACAAAGCCTCTTTTTCTATTGTAGAAATTGTGACTTCAGCTCCCTTCAAAGTTCTGGTGGCAAAAGGGAGGGTTTCCTTACACCAATCAACTCTTCTTTGCATAAGCAGAACATCGAGCCATACATTATTTGCATCGATGGAGACAATGCACACATGGTTTATGTCAAAAGGTTTACAAGAAGGGTCTTGCACAATTTCCCTTCTAATCAAATCATAATTCAGCCCACATTCCTCATCCAACACATAACTCACAATTATTTTGAGAATCTTGTGGAAACACTGCATTTTGTTCAAGACGTTGTTAAGTAATTTGGCTTGGTACTCTACCAAACCAAGGAATGACTGGGGAGAGGAGTTGGCCTAACGGCTAGGGCGGTCGACCTCGAATCTGGGGAACTGGGTTTGAGTCCCAGCAATGACGCTGAACCTCCTGTGATTCTGGGCAAATCACTTAATCTCCCAGTGCCTAACAAAAATGATTGTGTCCATATGTAATGCAACTGGTGCTATGTAAAGTGCCCCGATACCTTCGGGTCAAGTTTGCGCTATATAAAACTCTGTCAAATAGAAAACATTATCATAGCTTAGACCAAATTATGGCCTATTCACAGCATGGTGGCCCACACAGCCAACTGGCAGAACTGGCTGCACTTTAGAGACCGTTGGAATCCTGACACTGAGAGCCGCAGACTCTCGATACAGCGCAGCCGGATCGAAATTGAACTGTGGACACCATGACTGACAGCTCATCGCCACTAAAATGAAGCTACAGGTGCAGAGCTAAGAGTGATAGCTTTTTTCTCCTGTCGGTCCAACACCTGGGCAGCAACTGTCGTCCGAACACCACATAGAGTTCTAAGCAGAGAACTCATAGAGCAACATACATTCCAAACGTTCTATGCCTTCCCAGCCCAGCACACATCCCAACAAAACTGTTATAAGTGAATCACTGGATGCTAGAGGTTTACAGGAAATTAAGAATTTACCACCGTTCAAGAATCCTGGCGAGATTAACGTGTTTGAACATGGTGTGTGGAGAATAAGTTTTAGCTCTGGCAAAAAAAAGTTAACAGTGTGATGGAAAGGTATAAACTCTATTTACTAGACTAGAGACAGGATGAAGATTTGAAGAATAGTAGCATCTAGTGAATTTGAACCATAACTTATAACCAAGTTTTAGGAAAATGAGAAGAACCTAAAGCTAAATGATTCAGGAGAGACTTTGGGTTAGCACGGAAATTACATAAGGTGCCATTGAGAACATCACCAAGAATATTAAGCAATCAGAGAAATTTGTTCAGGAGATCAAAAATAATTCTTCTGTAAACACCATGAACAGAATAAAGGCATGCATGGAGGTCAGGCAAGTGGACAATAGTGGGAAGAAGGATTATGAACCCAACAGTGTAGAAAAGAAGTCTACGGCTACAGTTTCATGTTACCGTTGTGGCAGATTTTACCATGTGTCAAACTTTAAAAGGCCATCTTGTCATACATACAAATTGCAATTGTTTGGGGACGGAGTCAACTGCGATGGCCTGTGGATGCAGATGGGTCGAGCCACCCGCAATCCCCCTGACGCTCCTGCTTGCCGCACCCGTTGCCATAGTGGTGAGGCCCCTGGGTCAGTGGTGAATCTATGGTGTCTCTGATCACCGTTTCGGGTGTGGAGATGGATTAGTGGGGGTCAGACAGCCCGGACACCAGAGCCTGGTTCAGCCTTCAAGATGACAGCTCTGCTCTGTTCACATGGGTTGCGGTAGAGCTCTGGACTTCGGTTTGTTTTCTTGGCTGCATAGGGGGCCCCTGGTAATATGGGCCCCGTGATACTCCGGCAATTGTTCCTGGGGCTGGTGCACCTCGCGGGAGGGCCATGACCAGGCCTCAGCCAAACCCAAGATGGCGGACTCACTCTTATCGTAGCGGCAACGCTTTTGCATTTATTGGCTGGATTCTCTTGGCCTGGAGGAGAGCTACCTGGAGAACTGCACATCCCCTGGGAGCCCTGCCTGTGGGTGCGAGTGCTTTCATACACTGCTGGCCTCTCTTGCTGCTTTGGGCACCAGGGACATTAGTGCTGGACAGTGTTGCTGGCCTTGAAGCTTCCATGGGGCATCCTGGTACTCTTGTTTTTGGTGACTGCGTGGGGTGATGTGCACTGACGCTTATCACCCTGCAGGGACCCCTGAAGACTTTTCCTCTCCCACTTCTTAAGTCTGCAAGACACCGTCAACCCTCCAGCTATTGTGGGGCTCTTCAGTGTCCAGTGTGGGAAATTTGTCATTTGGTGAGCTGGGGCCCTTTGTCATGACCCTGGGGAGGTGGACCCCCATTGGTATAACATACTAGTGACCTGGATAGTTTCTTGCACTGCCCTAAATGACTGCCCATGAAGGTTCGGCTACATCCGTATTGAACTGGTTCCTGTGTAGTCCTGCGTTACCCTCTTTGGAGACCTACTTGCCCTCCTTACAACATTGGCTAAGAGACTGCCTGGGCTCACAACTAGCTAGTTGTGTGCAACTACAATTGGTTTTGGCTCTCTCTTTTTCATTGTTGGGGCCATCTTGGTGCACAAGCAATGAACCACAAAGTATTCAGCCACCAGCATCCCGCAACAGGAGCTAAAGCAGGTAGCAGGGAAAAGGTTTATGTGGATGGCAAGTTTGAGGCAGTCTTGGCGGCCTTTGACACTTCTGGGTAGCAATTACAAGGTAAAATTGACTCGCTGTCAGAATTGGGCTAATCAGGAAAGATTTGTTGAAACTGTCGGAGAAGATCTACACTCAGAAGGGTGGTGTGCAATCTTTAACGCCTGTCGCACAATCTGTGGACCATTGCAACATGGCTCTAGAGGCACAAACTCGGCACCTGCTAGCCCGACTATAACACCAAGAGGGCCGTGCTCGCCGGAAAAATTTCTGTATTGTGGGACTGCCAGAAAGGGTGGAGGGTTACTCCCTGTTGGCCTACTTGGAGGATTGGCTGCAGGAGGTGTTGGCCCCAGGCGGCCTCCCCAAATTCTTTGGTTTGGAACAGGCACATTGAGTGGCAATGCAGCTGCCTCACCCTGGGGCCCGCTGCATCCAGGGATGGCGTGCCTCTTTTCGTTTTCAAGATAGGGATCACCTCCTGCAGCAGGAACGTGCACATGGCTCCTTTGCTGTGGGTGATAAGGTGCCCATATAGCCTGATTTCACCCTCCAAGTTCAGACTCAGAGGGCATCTTTCCTTGCGATGAATAAAAAATTACGTGCCTTGGAAATTATTTATTCTTTGCTTTTATCTTTCTCAACTGCATGTCCAGGCTGAGAATAAAATGCGCTTTTTCACTGACCTGTCTGCGGCCTGGGATTGGCTCAAGCTGTATGAAAAGGGCACTGTGCAGGCCGAGGTGCCAGAGTTGCGTCGGCCTCCGTGCCGCTAATGATCTTGGCGCAGAGGGGCATGCTGGCCTACGGCCTCCCAGGCGTTATTGGAACAAACAAGGGTGATTGCGACTGCAGTATCAATGGGGATCAGTGAGGGTTACTCTCAATATCCATCGAGTCTCCCAGTCATCGGATTCTGTTACACCAGGGCTTGAGAACTCCTTGGCGGTGATCATCTCAGGGTCAGTGGATGATATTGTTTAATGCTGTCTGGTTTGACACACTTTATTCTCATCTTGCCTTGCTCTCCTTTCCCAATTTCTGTTGTTACTGTTTTGGTGTGTGGCTGTGTGTTCTCTGGATGTAGGCGGGACCTAGGGGTAGGTGTGCAGGATGAGTCCACTATAATTTGTTTGGCTGCCTGTTTGTTGCTCATTCTTCCTTTCGCTGGTTGCCAAGCCCACTCCTGCATTTTCAATTTGCGGTCTCAAGAAAGGAGGACCGCACCTCTGTTTCGCTTCCTAGCATCTATGCACCATGTGCATTACTTTATTCCTCACTCATCATACTCCACAGGATTATCGGAAAACTGATTCACCATTTCTACAGATTCATTTCACCCTTTTCATGTGTTCTAATTTTTAAATGTTGTTCTTCTACTAGGGTCCACTCCCTCGTACCTTTACCCCATTTCAACATGGTGGGCCACTATTAGATATGCAGCAGTTCGCCAAGTGCTGCAGATTTTAGCATTTACCCTTTTGGGGTTCTGGTACAATACTCAGTAGCCAATGCTGTATTGATAGCTCAATCTGGATATATACCATCTGACCAAGCCTTGTCAACACCTCTTCTCAATGCATCCACAGTATTCTACGCATCCAGTTCATACATAGGAACGCAGCCCCTCGTTCACCACATTTTGAGCACGCAGCGGTTCTGATGAGATATATATTCTGTGTAGTTTAGTGGATGTCGGGTATGTATGGTGAAAGAGATGAAAATGTGTCATCTTGAATTACTTGAAATATCCTGCACCCGCCCTAATCCACTCTGCATTCGTCAGAGGAACCTGTGGATCTTTGTCTGATGCCTGCCTTGCCTTCAGCACTACTGGTGGTCTGTCCTCCTTCAGGGTTATCTAAAAGTGTGGGACAAATTCCCATCCCTTCCCGCCTGCCAGGAGTCTAGGGGAAATCTTCCGGATGGTCTGGAAACCAGTCCAAACTTCTTGAAGCTTTGCATTGCAACTTGTAGGAATTGCCCCGTGTTGACCCTAAAGGTGTCACAGGCCTCATCATAAACTAAACGCATACCCCAGATATAAATCCCCCATTGTCAGGCAGCCAATCTCCTTCCAAGCTGCCAGCGACAGGAAAAGGAAATAGTCTCCCATATCAGGCAGAATTGATGCAGCCACGTAATGGGCAAGGATTTGTTTATTTGTAAGGTTTAGAGCGCTTTACATCAGCAGGAGCGGTCAATAACAGCAATAATTCAGAGAAAAAACAACAATCAAGAGCAAGCACATTTCTCCATTAAGACAGGGGAGGCAGAATTCTGAATGATTCACAGGTTATATACATTTAAATTAAAAAATGGAGATAGCACACAGAGTCTAAACAGGGAAAACGAATTGTAGAGGTGGGGGACACCTGGTGGGGGGATGGGGTGGAAAGCAAATTAACAAAAGCAGGGGAGAGTGCCAACAAACAGCTAACGGCACAGAAATTAGAGCTGCTAGGATAGATGAGTGACCAGGGAGAGCGAAGGCCGGGGTATACAAACAGAAGAGTAAAAAGGGAGAGCGAAAGGTAAAAACGGGTTAGCAGAAGGATAACCAATACAGGGGGAAAAAGGATAGCCAAGTCAGAAGAGAAACCTATAGACTCCAATAATTGTTGAGTAGGTGCCATTTTAGGTCTCTTTTAAAGCTGAGGTATGGGGGGTTGCAGCACAGGTCCCTCAGGAGGGAATTCCAGATGTTCTGAGCATTACCAGAGTAGGAGCAAGTTTGGGTGGATTTCTTTTTAAGTAACGGGGAAAGAGGAGGAAAGCTGAGGAGCTTCTCATCAGGCTGGAGCAGCCCGTTTGAGTTTGTTTGTTAGGTATGACAGACATTGTCAGTGGAGAGCTTTGTGCGTGATGCAGGCAGTCTTATAAAGGCATCTCCTTCAAGGGGCAGCCAATTTAGGTATTTGAGAGCAGGCATGATGTGGTCATATTGTTTAGTCAGTAATGAGCCTGGCCGCCAAGTTGAGCACAGCTCTAAGGGGGCCAGGTGGACTTTAGGGGTTCCAGTGAGGATAGCATTGCCGTAGTCAGGTTTGGAGAACACTAGTGATTGTACGACCCATTTGAAGTCGTCTTGAGGGATGAAGGGGTTGATTTTCTTGAGGTGTACGAGGATGAAAAGTGCTCCTTTGGCCGTGTTATTTATATGGTCCTTCAGTACCAAATTTTTGTCAAGAATGAAACCTACGATTTTCACTGAGTTAGGTAAGGTGAGCAGACAGTTAAGGGCGTTTAGGTCCGAGATCCAGCCTTGGATGGTGAGACGGTTGCTTTTTGGAGAGAAAATAATAATTTCCGTTTTGTTAGGGTTCATTTTAAGATGGTTGGAGTAAAAACAGGATTGAATCTTGCTCAGAGTGTTGTTTGAACGAAGTACATCAATATGGGATTTGATTTTATAGTAGAGTTGGTTGTCATCAGCATAGAGGTGATAGTTGATCCCGGCTTGTTTCAAAATGAGAGTAAGGGATTCCATAAAGAGTTTGTTGAGGGGGGGAGAATTGATCCCTGGGGGACACCCCGGGATAAAGGGGTAGGATTGGAGTGGCAGGAGTTGATTTTTTATTTTGTGTGTTCGGTGCTGGAGGTAGGAAGTGAACCATTTAAAGACCAATCCATTTAGGCCAGAGCAAGCTTTAAGAGATTCCAGTAAGGAAGTATGATTGACTGTATCGAATACTGCAAAGAGGTCAAGGAGGATAAGAAGGCAAGCCTCTCCATTGTCTAGGGAGCGGTGAATGTCATCAACAATGTTCAGCATGGCGGTTTCTGTACTACAACCTTTCCTGAAACCAGATTGTAGGGAGTCAAGTAAGTAGAATTTGCCTATGTGGTTGTCGAGTTGAAGTAATCGCCAAGGTTTTAGCTAGAAGTGGGAGGTTGTTAGGATTATTAGGGTCAGCATTAGTGTTTTTATGAATTAGAGTGATTTGCCCGAGTTGGAGGGAGTCGGGACGCATCCAATGGCTAAAGAGGTATTAATGATTTTTGTCCAACACGGGGCAATGATGTGGTTAAGGTTATGAACTAGGTTAGATGGGAGTGGGTCTTTGTTGTGCAAGGTCAGCTTTAATTTCGCAATGATATTAAAGACTTCAAGCTTAATCATAGGATAGAAATTAGACCAGGAGGCGTTATTTTTCAATTGTAAGCTGGAAAGAATGTCACCAGAAATAGTAGGGGTGGGTGAGTGGGAGGATTAAGCGGAAGGTACGGGGAAGTAAAAGGAGGTACGTCTAAAGAAATTTGGGGGCTAGGCAGGGCCAGAATTTGAGGGAAGGATTCATCAATTTTAGCAATTTTTTCGGAGAAGTTGGCAATTTCCTCACATCTTTCGATTGAGGCAGTCAGCTCTGGAGGGACAGATGGCGTTTGTTTACTGACAATGTTAGAGTTCCCTGGGCCTATTTTTGGCACGATCAAGTTGGGCACGAAAGAAAGATGCCTTTTTTCTAAGTATATGTAGATCTAGCAGATCTGAGGAGAGCAAGATGAGAGGGCACGGGGTGTTGTCTCCATGTTCTGTCTGCTAGCCTAAGTTGTCGTCTTTCATTATTGAATTCAGGATTAAACCTTTGCTATTTTAGTTTGAGTGGTGCGACTTGCTCCAGGACCTCACAAATGGCCTTATTGAAATGTTCAGTGAGCTCATTAGCGTTTTGGGAGAGAGGGAGGAGTTGTAGTTGAGCTTGAAGTGTAGACTAGAGTTCACTAGGGGGGACTTGTTTAAAGTTTCTGGACCACATCTTGGGTTTGTTATTAACTGCTGGGGGGAAGTAAGGCGCTGGTAGAGATGTTGAACAGAATGAGATGGTGGTCAGACCAGTCGATGGGGATGATGTTGGTAAGGGAGACCAGTTCAGTGGTAGAGAGGATTGCGTCAAGTGTGGCCCCTTTGATATGGGTTGGATTGTTGCATAGTTGCTTAAGGTCATTCATCTCAAGAAGGTTAATGAGGTGCCAAACAGTAGGATCAACTGCATTATTCCAATGGATGTTGAAATCTCCTGACAATTGATTTTTTGAGGCAGAAAGTGAGAAGGTCGGATAATTTGTCAGCAAAGAGGAGAGGCTCACCCAGAGGGTAGTATATGTTATGTAGTCTAATCGGAGGAGAGCCTTTGACAGTGAGTTCTATGTCAAGTGATCAGTGTTCTTCCGAAGGGAGAGTTGAAACTCCGTTTAATGGATTATGGCTAGACCACCCACTTTTCTGTCGGGTCTGTCCTGTCTAATGATGGAGTAGCCGGGGGTGAAGGGGGTAAGTCAAGGATGGCCATTGAGCGGTCATTGAGCCAGGTTTCGGTGAGGAAGGCAATGTCAACAGCCTCACTGAGGATGGTTTCAGAAATTTCAGTAGCATGTAATACTGCCAATCTGCAGTTAACAAGCATGCAAGAAAGGGGATTCGGGTTATCATTAGCAGGTTTAAGGGAGTGGATGGTGGCGAGTTGTGCTGGAGGTTTAGGTGAGATGAGAGTAGGAGGGATTCGGTTAACGCCTACTATTACTGGGATGCTAGAGTAAGGGAGGTGATCTGTCGTTGGAGACTTAGGGAGATAGGAATTACACAGGTCATTTAGGTCAGCAGTGGAGAGGGAGCAAACAGCAGGGTGAGGCCTGTGTGCTCATCTGCAAAGGGGTATGGTCAGCCATAGGGCATGTTAGGAGACGTTACAAGAACAAGAGAGGGAAGTATCAGAGAACTAGGGGCAAGCCCGGGAGTTAAGAATAGAGATATCGCTTCTGAGCCGTGTTAATTCAGTAGCCATGGAATTGAGTTTGCGTTCAACACTGCTTAGTGTCTGTGCAATAAAGTAGGGGGGGGACCCACAGATAAGGAGGAAGGGGATGAAGTGGGGTCTATGTTGACAAGGAAAGGAAATCTAACAAGTGGAGGGTGAGCAAGGACGGGCGAGGGAGTCAGAACAGAAGGCAGGAGGTTAGTGAGGTTTAGACAAGTATTAAATGAATTCTGCAAGGAGTGATTAGTCAGTCATGAAATCAGGGGATGAGTAGGGTGAGAGAGAAAGAGGGAGGGTTACAGGAATAAACCACATCGTATTGCTTGGAAGTCAGAAAAATAGACAGAGAAGAGTGCAGTAGGAGTCCCAAGGGGAAGAAAGTGAGTAGGAAAAGAGTTAGAGGGAGAATCTGAGAAGATGGTAGGGACAATAGGGGAGCGATCGATGGTAAGAGGTCAAACAGTCTTGGGAGAGCAGGAGCTGGAGGTCCTCCGCAGAGGAGTGGGGCCCCGACAGAAGTTATGGATGAGGTCGGGAAGGAGGGCCTGGCCGAGGGTGAAGTCACGTGGGAGCAAGGCAATTGGGTTTTCTGAGGGATTATGACCCAGTTGAGAGAGTAGATCGGCCAAGGTACTGAAATGGCTGTAAAAAATGTTGAGGTGGTGTTCAGATGCTTGAATAAGAATGTTACCAGATCTGAATATGGAAATATCGATTTCCCCATTGAAGGAGCGGGAGGGGGTAGTCAACAATTTGATTCCATACGGAATTTTGATAGATTTAGTGATAGGAAGGTGGAGAAGGAAAGTGTTTTTCCATTTTGTAAGGAGTTTGGTGTGGAAAATAAAGTCCATTTTTATTGGACAAGACAGGCTGTGGTAGGTATCAACTATTAACGTTTCAGGGTGAAGTTTCAATAATTTGTGTTTGAAAATTTTCTTGACGTTCTTAGAAGTATTATATGGATACAAGATGCTCCACGAGTTAGGGCCATGTCTAGCGAGAGCAGGACCTAGGGGATTGTGGGGGAGCTTAAGAGAAGACATGGTAAGAAACACAATAAGAATAGAGGCAGTCGAGGACAGGGAGGGATGATTTAGAAAAGCGCTATATAGGGAGAGTTCAGTTAGAAAAATATTCGAAATGGAGAGTATTTACCCAGGGTAATGGGAAAAAGATAATTTTAAAATACTAAAAACATGCACAGTAAAAAACATCACCTTTGAAAACAAAAACATCAAAATTCAAAAACAGATTTTTAGAAAAGCACTGTAAAGGGAGAATTCAGGATTAGAAAAAGGATGCTAGCTTTAGCACTCTTTCGACTACCAGTTTTCAATCTGTAGCCACATGTCGAACTGCACACAGGGTGCACACCAGCTGATCCATGCCCCTCATTAAGCAAATTGGCAGGGTTTCCCCCCACTAACATAGGTAAAAGATTGAATTGTTTACACACAAACTTGAAACAGCAAGCCAAACAAGCACACCACTGGGTGATTGTGACGCACGTCCCCACAAACCAATCTCCCAAAAGAGTCCAAAATTGTGAGTCTTATAGGTCAAATTGTGTGCTTCTCCACGGCTCCTGCCGTTTCCAAGGAGCAGTCTCCAAGACCAATGTCAAACTTAACACAAATGTGGAGTGCACCACGAGCACCAGAAAATAACTGAATCCATCCACTGTAGATATTACACAAGTTGTTCCTTTATTCTTCTTGTTTAATAAAACAACAGCCAAACAGCCAACGCGTTTCATCCAACTGGTGTGGACTTCATCAGGGCCATAGAACATATAAAACATATAGTGTATAACACGAATAACCACAAATGGACAATGTTACATAACACAATATAAGAACACTTAACCAGACAAAAGTTTGTCTGTAAAGATTCCCAAATTAGACATTTACATTTAAAGTCATACATGACAAGACCACATTGACAATTTACAACTGAATAAATAACAGGGACGGACGTGACATATGTCCAATACATAAAACGTGTAGTTAAAAACTTTCAAAATGTAATCACGCTTAGCAAGAAAAGAGCAAGTGGAAGAAACAGCAAACAGAGCGAAGCTTCAAGAGAAATTTAGGAGAGTAGAGCACCATCCAAAGTGTGAAAGAGTCCTAAGTCGAGTGAGGAAGTCCACCCTATTATATTCTGGGCGGGCCTACTGTCCCAGAAATAATGTAGCTGGAAGTTACATACCTTGAAATATGAATAAGAACTTCTAGGGTAATAGGTCTTAGTACAGAGGTTGAAGGTGGTTTGTAAACTGTATTAGTACTGGAATGCAACTGTACCCTCGTTAATCCAGGGACAGTTTGAAAATTAAGCGGCTCCGGTGCCTGCAAGGTAGAGTAATAGAAGGTAAGGAAGAAGAACCTCATCCTATCCCTTGTCCTAAAGTCATGCCATGGACTTGATAATACAGGGCCATGCATAGGGAAAGAGATAATGTGACCCCATGGGAGTATGAGTGTATTGATAGCAGAAAGTGTTTTAAATAAACAGAGGGGGCCTACCTTGACATTGATAGTAGCAGAAAGTGTTTGAAATAAACAGAGGGTACCCAGCATGACAGTGATAGGGCCGTACCATATGGGCCTCCAGATTAAATAAACTGGTATCGTATATCCTACAATTGACGCACATATGTGATCCCCTGACCGCATTGTGGTAAGACTCCGGCTAGCCCAGAACATTTGGAAAAGTCACGCCATATAAGAGTGCTAACATAACTGTCCCCGTAATTGAATCCGACCCCCGTCAGTCTATGCGACCAAGCATGAATGGCAGTAAAAATGGGCCAGAGCGAGCACAAATAACCGCGTTGGGAAATGCCTGCTTGGTCAGCAAAACCGCCTGTGCCCCAAGGGCATCCAAATGCAGTCAACGAGCGCCTTCCAAGTAAACCTCCCGTATTTGAATACCCAGCCCAGACGGGCCCGAGCGCCTGGAAATGCCCGCTTAATCAGCAAAAAAGGTTTGTGCCCCAAGGGCATCCGAATGCAGTCAACAAGTGCCAGAGATCCTAAGTAAAGGCTCACCGTAACGAGCAGCAGCAAAGGATGTCCTTAGCTTCGTCCTCTTGTTCTATTGAGTGAAAATGTGAGGCCGCAGTCTGTTTTAAAGACACGCTGCGTAACCTCATTGGACGTGCTCAAACGCCAATTTAGGGAGTATCTTTAAAGACGGTGGGTTTCAAAAGAACGAGACCACCATTGCCTTGCCAGAGGCAAACTGTGAGGCCTAATGGAATACGTCTATGTGTGCGACACCGTTGCCTTGCCAGAGGCAAACTGCGCTGCCTTATGGAATACAACAATGTGTGCACGTCCGGCACTGCCCATAGCTGCATACATATGCCAAAACCCGGAAGTGTTCAAAACATAAACCCCGAAAATCAAAGTACAGCACAACACTCGCATGCATTGAAGCGGGTAACGAGAAACACTCCTATGGGAAGTGGTGCAACGGGTCAAGCACCAGTCTAACGTGCACCTCAGTGGGGACGATACAACGAAATAAAAATGAAAGTGTGGAGGCTGATGGCAGGCGCGCAACACCCATTGGGCTCACCGGGCTTCAGCCCCCCCCCCCCCCCCGTCGTGTGTGTCAGCCGGGCTGAGACAGCCTCGCGGGCTGGCGTCCATCTAATTGCAGCCGCACCCGAGTACTTCACAGGTCTTTAAAAGACCATTTACACGTTAATGAGGCTTTTGTTGTGGTTTCACCCCTGCTTATAGCCACTCTGCCTATGGCTCGAAGACTTAGCCCCCCCCCCCCAAATTTGGCTCTAGTTGCCTGCCTGGCTGATGGCATATGCAGATTGCTAATAACAGTTCCAATCAGAGCACCAGTCTAACGTACACCTCTGGTGGAGACGATGCAATAAAAAACAAAGTATGGAGGCTGACGACATATGCCCATTATTAATAACAGTTCCAATTGGATTCATAGAACAGCCGTGGGAATACTTACAAGCAAAGTCCAATTGGGCAGTACCACTCTATTAGTAATATACTTATGCTGAGAAATTTCATGGATTCAGGAGACTCGACCATAACATTGTGTTTGTGTACCCTACCTTTTTAGTCTCTTGTTTATCTTTGTAATGTTCTATTGTGTAACACTTTTCTATTGTAACGTAACTGGTTCTATTGTACAGCGCTCTGAAACCTTTGGGTAATGTCCGTGTTTTATAAAAATGCACTAAATTAATAAATTTAAAAAAAAAATCAAATGACTGGCCTGAGCTAACCAGTGTGCTGTGCAAGTCACAGCAAAGGCATGAAGGCTTGATGTGAAGAACATTGAAATGGAAAAAAGGAAGAGAGAATAATGCAAAGTTTTTACATAAATTACTGAATATCTTTACATACATTCCTGAATAAGGGAGCATTATATTAATGTGAGCAGAATACCCGCTTCATCAACCAAATAAGGAGCATTCAATATTTCATGGGTTCTATGGTATCCTGAATTGCCATAGTATTCTATGCTGTTCATGATGACATGTATTGGCCTAGCCAATACATGTACAAAAGTACAGTTCCTCCTGTATACTGATTGTATAAACAGACATATAGGTTGGAATTCCCCCCGTTTTTTCCAGGTCCATGCAAGATGTATATAAATACACCATATACAGAGTACAATTTATTGGAAAGGTCAGCAGTTGCGCTTATAAGAAACAGTGCAGTTCCTCATCTGTGTTGTGCCCCAACATGACACACCGTAGGTGGCAAATCCAACCTGCTTCGTTACGTCCGAGGGCCAGTTCCCTGTCCCCTCCCCTTAGAGGGAAATGGTCAATTGCATGGAACCATATATCTGGTTTGCCTGCATGATGTTCCGCCATGTGAGCAGTTATGGGATACCTGGTGTCTTGCAATTTGATTGCCCGCACATGTTCTTGAAGAACAAGTTACTTACCTTCGGTAACGCTTTTTCTGGTGGATACAGTATCTGCCTGTGGATTCCTCACCTTGTGAATATCCCCTGCGCCAGCAACATTCGGAAACTTTTGTAGCAGTCCACGCCGATGGGGTCGAAGATGACGTCACAGAGGCACGGCTCCGCTCGCGACTCCACTGACGTCACCGGCTCCATAAGAAGACCTCGTCGGCGTGATGACGTCAGTTCCGCCCCTTTTTTCCGTGCCTTCGAGGCACACGGACGGACTGACAGCAATATGTACATAAACAGCATACACAGTACACAATATGCATATCAACACACAGTGTGGAAAAGAAACATCAAAGCACTAGAAATAACCCAATGTCCTTGACAGTCATAAATACATTTGAAAACATCAATAGAATTACCGTCATAGAGTCACTGGAATAGAAGGATGGACAACGGGGAGGCGGGTGGGTCAGTGAGGAATCCACAGGCAGATACTGTATCCACCAGAAAAAGCGTTACCGAAGGTAAGTAACTTGTTCTTCTGATGGATACATCTGCCAGTGGATTCCTCACCTTGTGAATAGATTCCACAGCAGTCCCCACTCCCGGAGGAGGGTGTCCATCCCCCTATACCAGAAAATCCTGAAGGACGGAACGGGCAAAATGTCCGTCCCTCCTCACCTCAGAATCTAAACAATAATGTTTTGCGAAGGTGTGAAGGGAGGCCCAAGTTGCCGCCCTACAAATGTCCTCCACAGGAACACCCCTAGACAAAGCAGAAGTAGAAGACTTTGCTCTAGTGGAATGAGCTCTTAAACCCTCCGGAGGCTCCTTACCAGCTAGGGAGTAGCAGATCTTGATGCACAGCACAATCCATCTTGAAAGGGTGCGCTTGTGCACTGCACGACCCTTTCTGCAGCCAGCAAAGCCCACAAAGAGCTGGTCATCAATCCTGTAGTCCTTAGTCCTGTCCAGGTAAAAGCTCACCGCCCTCTTAGGGTCCAAGCGGTGAAGTCTCTCCTCCTCCTTGGAAGGGTGAGGGGGGAGGATAAAAGGTAGGAAGGGTAATGGACTGCCCCAGATGGAAGGGAGTTACCACCTTAGGCAAAAACGCAGCCCTGGTCCGGAGAACCATTCGTTCAGCATGCACAGTCAAGAATGGGGGTTTTGAACTAAGAGCTTGAAGCTCACTTACTCTCCTTGCCGAAGTGATAGCAACGAGGAAAACCGTCTTAAAAGACAACAGCCTCAAGGGACACTTATGTAAGGGCTCGAAAGGAGAACCCATAAGATAAGTCAGTACAAGGTTTAAGTCCCACTGAGGTACAATAAAGGGAGTAGGAGGAAATTTATTCGTAAGGCCCTTGAGAAACCTAAGCACAATAGGTGATTTAAATAAGGACGGCTGATCCGGCAGGCATAGGAAAGCCGACAAAGCAGATAAATATCCCTTTACAGTAGCCACAGCAAAGCCTTGCTGAGCAAGAGAAAGAGCAAACTGCAGAATGTTAGACAAACGAGCCTTCAAGGGATCAATCGACCTCTCTCCACACCAGAGAACGAACTTAGACCACCTATAGGAGTATATGGATTTGGTGGAGTGTCGCCTGGCCGATAAAATAACATCCACCACATCTGGCGGGAGAGAGAAAGAATTCAGGTTGCCCCGTTCAATCTCCAGGCATGAAGGTGTAAGCTCTGGAGGTGGGGGTGTAGAACCTGCCCCTCCGACTGCGAGAGGAGGTCTGCCCTCAGAGGGAGACGGAGCGGAGGGCACGAGGAGAGGTGGAGAAGATCTGTGTACCACACCCTTCTTGGCCAATCCGGGGCGATCAATATAACTTGGGCCCGGTCTTGGCGAATCTTCCTCAGAACCCGAGGAATCAAGGGTATGGGAGGAAACGCGTAAAGGAGTCGTGAGCCCCAACTCAACTGAAACGCGTCCCCCAACGCCCCCTGCATCGGATACTGGAGACTGCAGAATGACAGGCAGTGCGCGTTCTCGAAAGTGGCAAACAGATCCACCCGAGGAGTTCCCCACGTCCGAAAGACGTGACGAACTACCTCCGGATGGAGCCTCCACTCGTGGTCGGCGGAGAACTGCCGACTGAGACTGTCCGCACGCACGTTCAGCACCCCGGCCAGATGATTTGCCATCAGACAAATCTGATGGTCCTGAGCCCAGGACCAAAGACGCAGGGCCTCTCTGCATAGACAAAGAGACCCCACCCCTCCCTGCTTGTTTATATACCACATCGCGGTAGTGTTGTCCGTCAGGACCTGAACAGACTGACCGCAAAGGGAAGGGAGGAAGGCCTTGAGCGCCAAGCGTATCGCCCGTAACTCCAGAAGGTTGATGTGAAGCAACCTTTCCTCTGGAGACCAAAGACCCTTGATCTCCAGATCCCCCAGATGCGCACCCCACCCTAAGGTGGATGCATCCGTTACCACTGTGGTCACCGATGGAGGTAGATGAAAGGGCCTTCCTTGAGACAGATTGCCCTCCACGCTCCACCAAGATAGATCCGCTGCAGCTTCTCTGGAGATCCTCACAGACTCCCTGAGATCCCCTTTGTGCTGATACCACTGCTTGCGGAGGCACCACTGGAGCGCCCTCATGTGCCAGCGTGCATGGTTGACCAACAGTATGCAGGAAGCGAACAGACCGAGCAGGCGAAGGACCTTCAGAACTGGAACAACCGCTCCGCTGAAAAACAAAGGAACCATTTCCTGTATGTCGAGAATCCTTTGAGGAGGAGGGAATGCTCGACACACAGTAGTGTCCAGTACCGCACCTATGAACAGGTTGCGCTGAGAGGGCACCAGGTGAGATTTGGGCACGTTGATCGAAAAACCCAATCTGTACAACAGCCGAGTTGTATCCTGCAGATGACACAGCACCTTCTCCGACGACTCCGCCTTGATCAGCCAGTCGTCCAAATAAGGGAAAACCGAAATTCCCGATCTTCTGAGATGGGCTGCCACCACTGCCATCACCTTTGTGAAGACTCGAGGTGCCGAAGTAAGACCAAACGGGAGGACCGCAAACTGATAATGTTGCGACCCTACCGTGAAACGGAGATACTTCCTGTGCGACTTCAGAATGGGGATGTGAAAATACGCATCCTGCAAGTCGAGCGACACCATCCAGTCCTCCTGATTCAGCGCCTGAAGAACCTGCGCAAGGGTGAGCATCTTGAACTTTTCCTGTTTCAGGTAAAAGTTCAGGATTCTGAGGTCTAGTATCGGACGCAATCTGCCGTCCTTCTTCGGGATCAGAAAATACCGGGAGTAGCATCCCTGACCCCTCTCCTGCTCCGGAACCACCTCTATCGCACCTTTCTGAAACAACTTCAGGACTTCTTCCTGCAGGAGAAGACGGTGGTCCTCCGAGCAAGCACCCTGGCAAGGAGGGTAAATTGGAGGGAATTCCCGAAAGGGAAGGGCGTACCCATTTTCTACAAGATCCAGAACCCAGAGATCTGTAGTTACAGACTCCCAATCTTGCAGAAAATGGGTAAGCCGGCCCCCCACAGGACCAGCATGATCCGGAATGTCGAATCTAGGGCTGTTTTGCGGTGGTGGGAGGGGCTGAGGAAGAGGAAGAGGAGGAGGAGAGTTGACGGCCACGTGAGCGACCTCTAAGTCTTCCTCTATATCCCTTGGAACTTTGCTGCTGCTGCTGCTGCTGCTGGGCTATAAGAACGAAAACTCGCCCTTCCAAAACCCCTGTACCTCTTGAAAGTACCTCTCGGCTGGGATTGAAGGCCCAACGACCTAGCCGTAGCCTTACTCTCTTTGAAGCGCTCGAGAGCAGCATCAGCCTTCTTCCCGAACAGACCAGACCCATCAAAAGGTAAGTCCAACAAGGTCGACTGGACATCCGAAGAAAATTCGGAGGACTTAAGCCATGCACCCCTCCTGGTGGCAACTGAAGACCCCATGACCCTGGCAACTGAGTCTGCTGTATCCAAGCCACTCTGTATAACCTGGCGAGCAGCCGCCTGGGCATCCGACAGTACTTCACTGAAGCCTGCCCTATCCTCCTCCGACAGCTTCGGTGCCAACTTTTTAGCTGAATCCATAAGCGCATGGATATAGCGCCCCAATAAACAAGTCGCATTAGAAGACTTTAATGCACTCTCCAACAGCGGCTCTGACACCGCAGTTGGAGAGTGCAACACCTCAGTCAAGATATTGGACTTGAACTCAACAGATGGCAATTGAAGGTCCAACAACTCTGCAGCCTTTCTGATTACAGCATGATAAGGTGCCGCGTCTTTAGAAGGTTCATCTGAAGGAGGAGTGATCTCCCACTCCGGAGACAAATCCAACCCACTTGCCTCCTTCAACTCGTCAAACACCTCATCGGATTCGACCAATTCTCCCTCTTCAGCCTCATCCATAAGATAGCGCCTCTCCTCCAGCACTCTCTGCGCCTCCCTCCTGGAACGGATCCGCACCTGCGGCGTCGGCGGCGCCGTGATCGAATCCGACGGCGCCGGCAGAGGCGTCGAACGCGGATCAGCTGGAGCAGCCGGCGTCGAACGAGGTCGAGTCGGCGCCGGTGAAGAGGGAAGCGGCGTCGATGTTTTCGGCGCCGGCATCTGCCAAGACGGCGTCGCTGGGAAGAAAGGCATAAACGGTGCTTGAGGATAAACCTGCGGCACTCCCAGATTAAAAGCCATCGGACCCATCGGACCCATAGGTGCACCAGAGGAATACATGGCCCGTGAGAACACCCCATACATCGCATTGAGATAATGCGAGGGGTCCTGACCTGGATTAGGGAATGCCGGATACTGGTCAGGTAACACCGGACTCGGGCCTGCCGGCGCCGACGGTGGAACTTGCGGCGTCACAGACTCACCCGGAGCCTGATCATCCTCATCCTGGGCCGGAGTCGGAGACGGAGCCGAAGGACCTGCAGGACCTGGAGAAGCCATCGGCGCCGGAGAGGACGCCGGCACCGGCGAATCAGCCGGAGCCGGAGAAAACACAGGAGAAGGAGCAAGAGGTGAAGCCGGGACAGGAGAAGGAGACACTGACTCCCTTCGACGCCGAGCAGGTGATTTAGACTTCGACGTCGAGGCCTTATGATGAGACGAATGCCTCCTTTTCTTCTTATGTTTCTTGCTCTTTGAAGCATGTCCCGAAGTCGACTTGGAAGCCGACCTCGACCTGGATCTTCTTCTACCTCTTTTCTCCTTTCTCTTCATCCGGGCGATAAAGAGCTTTGCCTCTCTTTCCTTAAGAGCCTTCGAGCTCATCTTCCTGCAACACGAACATCCTTCAACATCGTGGTCCGATGACAAACACCAAACGCAGTCGTCATGCGGGTCAGTGATGGACATGTGTTTGCCACATTCATGGCAAGGCTTGAAACCAGACTTCCTTGCCGACATTCTCGAAGAAAGACAGAGAAACTTCGGAATAAACACAAAGTAACAGGTAAAGCTACCAGTAACGATTCCCGAAATCCGTTGGCGTCGTCGGCGCGGAAAAAAGGGAACTGACGTCATCACGCCGACGAGGTCTTCTTATGGAGCCGGTGACGTCAGTGGAGTCGCGAGCGGAGCCGTGCCTCTGTGACGTCATCTTCGACCCCATCGGCGTGGACTGCTACAAAAGTTTCCGAATGTTGCTGGCGCAGGGGATATTCACAAGGTGAGGAATCCACTGGCAGATGTATCCATCAGAATCCTGATATTGAGGGCCCTGACTGTGCTCCCTACATAAATGATATTGCAACTACAGCCAATAACATGTTACAAAGAGTGATTTGCATGTGATGGTGTGGCGGATGGTGTAAACCTGTTCGGTGTTATACTTGAACTGTTTCAGCTTGTTTTTACCATATTAGCAGATATTACACTCTGTGCATGTCTGGCTGATTGGTAGTTGTGTAGCTAGGGCATAACATGTCCCTTAGGGTAGTGCCTCGTCGATATCTTATGTTAGGTCTTGGCGAAATCATACCCCTCAGACCAGGCACATCCAGTAGCAAAGACCAATGTTTTGCCAGAGTTTTGTAGACACTCTGATTAGGTTTACTATATTTGGTAACAAAATAAACATTGGCCGTCTTGTCTGGTGTAATAGAGTTTGCATTGTATTGCTTTAATGTGTCGGTCCTTGATCTCTGGCTGATCCTACGTTCTGCATGCTGCAGGATCTTTTCCTTGTAACCCCTTTTCCTGAAGCGATCTTTGGTGACCTCCAAGTTAGTCATAAAAATGTCAGTCTCGCTGCAGTTTCTACGAACCCTCGCCATAAGGGATGTTATCGACGGTGGCTCTTGGGTGCGCACTAGTGGCATGTAAAGTACTATTGCTATTTTTAGGCTTTTGATACAATGTACTGTGGATGCGTCCTTCTTTGGCATAAAAGAATGTCCAGGAAGTCAATCTTATCCTGCCCATGTGTCATTGGAAGGGCAACATTATATGGGTTATTGTTCAAGAAAACATGATAGTCCCTCAGTTGTTCCACGGAATGAATCGTGTTGGGAGGAAATCAGTGCAACTAGCTGTGAGAGTTGGTTTAGCTTGGCATATGGCTGTTCACGCTACTTAATTGACTTATAGGACTACTGGCAAGTTCTGTGACAGGCGCTACTCGTTTTAAATTACTCAACCGGGGTGAAAACTGGCTCGACAGTGGCACAAGGAGTATGGAAAAAGAAAGATTGCGATGGTTTCGGTGGGGGAAAATAAGGGAGCGAGAGGCGAGGCATCAGGAAAAGATGAAGGTGTATGTGAAGAAGAGGAAAACCTACCGGTCATGATTTTAAAGTTGGAGAATGGGTCGGGATTAAATGGGCTGTGATAGTGGGAAATGAATCTCCTAAGTGAGTTGATCCTGTCAAGGTCATTGAAGTGTTTGGTAAAGCTGTAAGATTATTGGGCGGCAAAATTTGGAATCTGAGTAGAATTTGGGTGTACTGAGCCGAACAAGGAGAAAGTTGGTCTGGTTGTTCTCAGAATAATATTTTTTCTTGAAGTTTCATCAGATGTTGTGTGTGAATGGTGTATTGGAAGCCTGTTTCGAGGAGTTCTGATAATAAATCAGGGCCTGATAGCGTGGTTTAGGAGGATCTGAATGTTGACCATCAAATTATTAAGTGCTTCAAAGAAGTCCAGAGAGTTTATTAGATTTGGAGAAATTCTTGGGGTTAATTTTTATTTATTTACTTTTACAGATTGCTTGGTTTATCCGGCTGTATCTGTATCTTTTTTTGCAGTTTTATACAGCACAAACTCGACCTGAATGTATTGGAGCGCTTTACATGAGCACCAGTTACATTACACAAGGATTTTTGGTAGGCACAGGGCGATTAAGTGATTTGCCCAGAATCACAGGGTGTTAAGCCGATGCCAGACTCAAACATGGTCCCCCAGCTCCAAAGTCAGCAGCTCTAGCCGTTGCTATTCTAAAGGGTGGTAGGGACATGCATCATATGTTTTATGAGGCCTTTGAGTTGTTCATATGCTAGTAGGGTCTGTTCAAGAATTTTTTCTCTCAGGATGTGTTGTTTCAAATAGTGGCAGCTGAAGATTGGCTGACACACTGGCGGGCTCTACCTTCTTCGTCTGCTCCTGTGTAAGAATAAACTTTGGAAATTATTCACCTGTGCATACTCAACAGTTTCTTCAATAACACACATAATCCAGATACAGTTACGTGCAGCAACCGTAGACATTGTATTCCTGTACGCTAGGAGCAGGTAGAAGCAGTCTCATACAGAGAACCGATGCCGACCAGTTAACATGTGGGTTTAACAGTCCTGCAGCTTCATAAATGTCGACAGATGTTTAACCCGGAGTAGGACAACAAGGGACGAAGACAAGCTTTTATAATAAAAAGTGAAGGACAAAGTGACAGAGAGCCTGGGCATATTGCTTGGGCGTGAACAGCAAGTAATGGGAAAGGCACGGCCTCATGACAAGGAATAAAGAAAGGTGCACACCTCACTGGATGGGCGGGACATAAGAAAAAAGGGTAGGAAAACACCAATGAGCGAGGGAAGCTCAGCTTGGGAGAAAGAGACCGGGAACTGAGAAGGAAGAAAGGAACACTCCATGGGGGAAGGGCCAGAAAGGCACATAGGACAGACCAGCACATCAAAGAAGGAAATGTGCAGCTTGACAGATGCGTCAGCTATTGATGTGTACGAATGGACCGCAGTAACTTGATTGGAGCTGCTTTGGTTCGACAGACGTGAATCAGACTGCGTCACTGAAACCTAAGCCATGTGGATTGAAAGGCAAATTGGCAGTTCCAGCTTCAGGATGGTGCCACCGCACCAGATGCCAAGCTCGAGGAGTGTCATTTGAACTTTGGGAGAGAGTGCAGCCCTGACATAGACCACTTAATATGTGTAAAAAAAAGGCTGCTTTATTGAAACAGGTGCGCATTACAACCTAAATAACCTGCCAATTGCCTCACAAAACTAAAACCTCGCTATACATCCGTTAGACTATTACCTTACCCCACCCCCACAATGCCCCCAAACTGCCCCCCCCTGTAATTAACACATTACAAAAATTACAATGTATTGCATTACCAAATTCTATTAACCCTACATCCTATGCCCTCAAGTATGAATCCGTAAATAACCAAACGTCCTAAACTAAACCTTGAAATACCTGCCTACCCTTTCCCTGTACATGGTTCACTAACTTTCAACGACAAACAAACTTCTGGCAACCCCTGGCAAACTTTGCATGCCCCCACCACCCAGAAATAGAAGGGGGGGGGGGGGGGGGGAGGTGGGGGGGTGGGGGGGGGGGGGGGAGAGCACGAACATTTCTGCCCCTCAACTGATGCTAAGATTCACATATGACAACATCTTTCACCGAACAGACAACGTTCTCGCTAACACCTCTCTGCGTTTCAACAAGTAAAGGTCCATACCCAATCTAGATAGGTGAACTTAGTCGCCCCGAAAAAACTCTTGAGTCAAACCGGATAAAGGAATGACAGATCCTGCCAAACCCAACCCCCCTAAAAAATAAAGGAAAAAAAGAAAAAAAGCCAATTCACTATTCACCTTTCTGCGTGTATCGCTTCTGGCTTCACCGCACCTCTCCAAGCCAAGGACACAACACCCTTACCATTTTTCTTTAATGAGAGCTAAATCTTTCTTAATGCTGCGCATCAGCACAACCCCTTTCTCTTTGCTATGATCATTCTCCCCAAAATACAAAACTAAAATACCCGGGCACCGTCCGCCCACCAACATACTGTTCAGATAGGGGATCAGCTCTTTCCAGCACGACTCCTTTCCCTTTCCACGTGATCCTAAACAAACGCTCATCGAAACCTAAATTGTGACCAAAGTAACTCTGCTGAGCTTGCACTTGGACCCATTTAACAAACAAGTGGCCAGCCACCCAAATGCTCATTTCCTCCTCCTTGGGGCCGGGCACAGAGCCGGCAAAAAAACACAAAAAGCAGTATCTTTCACAACTTACTGTCCACCGTACACAAATTATACTTCAACCCCTTCACATAACACCTATAGCACTGTGATGACCAGCGGCCTAGCCACAATTTCCTCCTGATCCCAACCTCTACGGCCTGCTTCCGACACCACACCGATGCGGAAAGAATCGTATTCTGCACCTCCTCCCACCCCCAAGCGCTGCAGCGCTTTCAGGAGAACCGCTAACAGCTGAAATGCTGTCATTCTACCCCCCCACGCCCAATGCCTGAATACTGCTCCCCTATGAGTTCCACAAAAACCCGACCATTACGACGCCCACCAAAGTGGGCATGGCCCTCTTGCATCAACTGCCTTTAAAAGAGCCCATCTACCTCTGCCCCGCTGGTCTGTTTTTGACTGGCTCAGCCATATTTGCAAGCTCCCTTTGAGCAGGCCCACATCCTCCCAAGTCACTCCCTCCGTCCCTTTTCCCCCTAGCAATTCTGATACCCGAAATGCCCCCAAAAAACAGCTGTACCTTCAGGGTAGAAAAAAGGCACGCTTCTTTATTGTCCCTGCACACCTCCGGCAATACAGATATCAGATGGCATAATAGCTGCCATGAGATTGGCTTCCTGACCTTCGCCGCTGAGCCCTGTTGCCTCAACCCTCCTTCCAGGAGTCTTCGTCCCAATTTCCCTGCTGATGGGGCATAGCCCCAGAAGGAAAATGCTACTTACCCAGTAAGCATCTGTTCTTGGCATATAGAGCTGTACAGTCATGTGCTTTAGCATAGATCGCCATCTGGTGTTGGGTCCGTATGTTTGCACTTTGTTTTTGTTCGAAGAAGTCTTGTAGTCACGAGATAGGTGAGTCCTCCTTTCGGTGATAGCGCGCATGTGCATCGACTCCATCCCGATTGTTTTCCATAAAGGGTGATGATGGAGTTAGTGAAGTAATAAAAGAGATGTCCATGTAGATTGTATCTAAGTAAGATATCACTGCAACAGGTAAAGGTACCCGGGGAGGCAAGTGGGCATATATGACTACAGCTCTATATGCCAAGAACAGCTGCATACTGGGTAAGTAGCATTTTCCATTCGAGGCATATGAGCTGTAGATCATATGCTTTAGCATAGACTATAAAGCAGTTATTTTAAGCGGTGGCTAACCTGTAGCTGTTGCAGTGGTTTGGAATAGTGTTTGTAAAACTGCCTGGCCCACACTAGCCTGCTGTTTTTCTAACACATCCACACAATAGTGTTTCGTAAATTTGTGTGGTGTAGACCATGTTACAGCTTTGCAGATGTCATCTATGGGTATGTTTTCTAAGAAGGCCATAGAAGCCCTTAGTTTACGTGTAGAATGCGCCAAAGGGTTTAGCTTTGAGGTAGCATATTTGTATGCACTTAACTATCCAGCTTGCAATGCCAGATTTTGAAATAGTATTGCCTTTATGTGGTGAAGCAAAAGCCACAAAGAGTTGTTTAGTCTTCCTAAAGGGCTTTGTTCTTTCTATGTAGTAAAGCAGTGCTCTTTTGACATCCAATGTGTGAAGGGCAGGTTCTGCCACTGAATCTGGTTGAGGGAAAAAGACAGGTAACTCAACAGATTGGTTGATATGAAAGGCAGAAATTACTTTAGGTAAGAACTTGGGGGTTAGTCCTAAGGACCACTTTGCTTTGGTGTATTTGCAAAAATGGTTCCTCTACGGTTAATGCCTGAAGCTCACCCACTCTCCTTAGAGAAGTGATGGCTATAAGGAAGGCTACTTTCCAGGTAAGAAATTGTATTTCAAACTTGTGCAACGGTTCGAATGGTGGGCCCATGAGTCTTGTAATGACTATGTTGAGGTTCCACACCGGAGAAGGTGGAAGTCTGGGAAGAATAAGTCTTTTGAGTCCTTCCATAAAAGAGACATGTGCTGTCTATTTTGCAGATATGCAGCTATTGCGGCGAGATATAAGCGTATGGATGTGTACACTAAATTAGAACGTTGCAGGTACAATAAATAACAAATTATGTTTTGTATTGAAGCATCTAGTGGACTAATGTGGTTGTTACAATAAACCACAAATCTCTTCCACTTTGCTGCGTAGCATTGTCTTGTGGTAGGACGTCTAGCTTCTTTGATAACATTTATACAGTCTGGCAGAAGGTTAAGGTAGCCAAACTCTAGGATTTCAGGTGCCAAATCACAAGATTGAGCTGATTGGGATTTGGATATCTTATCTCGCCATGGTTCTGAGTTAGGAACTTGGGGGAGAGGTGTAGTTTTTGGTGGGGAACAACTGATAGTTTCAACAGGATAGTGAACTAGTGTTGTCGGGCCCATATTGGAGCAACTAGGATAAGTGTCAGGGAGTGTTTGAGTTTCCGAACTGCCACTGGAATGAGTGGGAGAGGCAGAAAAGCGTAAGCAAATATCCATGACCAATTCATCCATAGTGCATTGCCTTTGGACAATGGATGTGGATGTCTGGACGCAAAGTTTGGGCATTTTGCGTTATGGTGGATGGCAAACAGGTCTATGCCTGGGAAGCCCCACATTTGGAAGAATGGTAAGTGAACTTGGGGATGAAGTTCCCATTCGTTTATCTGCTGTCGTTGACGACTGAGCAGATCTGCAACTTTTGTATTCCTGGAAGATGTTCTGCAAGGAGATATATATTTTGATGTATGGCCCATCTCCAGATGCTCTGTGCTAACTGTGACAGCTATAGAGAGTGCGTCCTCCCTTGCTTTTGCATGTAGAATATAGCTGTCATATCTGTGCGAACCAGGAAAGCTTTGCCTACAAGATGAAGTTGAAAGGCTTTCAATGCTAGAAAAATTGCAAGCAGTTTGAGATGGTTTATGTGGAGTTGTTTTCGTTGCAGAGTCCACATACCCTGAATGGTAGGTTTTCCCATATGTACTCCCTGGTCAGTGAGGGATGCGTCTGCTGTTAGCACTATCTGTGGTACCGGATCGAGAAATGACCCTCCCTTGGAAAGGTTTTGTATGTTCCACCACTGAGAGAGCGAGGAGTACAGCCATCTATCAACACCAGATGTGATAAATGACCTTGAGCCTGGTTCCACTGACGTGCTAAGCATTCCTGTAGGGGACGTATTTTAAGTCTTGCATAGGGAACAATTAAGATCCAAGAAGCCATCATTCCGATCAATTGCCTGAACACTCTGGCTGGTAATGAGTGGCGAGGCTGAAACTGTGATATTAGAGTTTGCATGATGCGAATCCTTACTGGGTTGGGGTACGATAGAGCTTTGTGAGTATCTATTGCGGCTCCTAGATACACTTGTGTGTGGGATGGTTGGAGGTGAGACTTGGAGAGGTTTACAGTGAACCCCAAGTCGTGAAGCAGTTGGACTTTCCTTTGAGTGTGATGTATGCAGCTTTGTTGTGATCTGGCTTTTATCAGCCAGTTGTCTAGGTAAGGGAAGACATGAACGTGCTGTCTTCTTAGATGAGCTGCAACTACTGCCAGGCACTTGGTGAGAACTCTGGGTGCTGTAGTTACTCCGAATGTAAGAACTTTGAACTGGTAATGTTGTCCGTCCACCACAAACCTGAGATATTGTGTGTGCAGGGTGAAAGGGAATATGGAAATAGGTGTCCTTTAAGTCCAGAGTGGACAGAAATTCACCTTGCTGAAGTAGTGGGAGCACTTGTTGGAGTGTGACCATGTGGAAGTGGTCTGACTGTATGTATAGGTTTAGCTGTCTGAGGTCTAGTATATGACAAAGAGCCGTCCTTTTTGGGGATTAAGAAATACAGGGAGTACACTTCAGTCCCATGATGTATTAACGGAACAGGTTCTATAGCGTGTTTTGTAACCGGGATAGAACCTCTTACTTGAAGAGAGTGAGATGTTCCGGTGACATTGTATGTGCTCTTGGAGGAATGTTTGTGTTTGTAAGCTCCAGGCAGTAACCATGTTGGATAATTTGTAGTACCCATTGTTGTAGGTGATTGAGTTCCAGACAGGGAGGAATTGGGAGAGACGTCCCCCGACGGGAGAGGGATGATCGGGGGGGTAGTGGAGGGAAGTCATTGTTTGTTTGCAGAGGAAGAGCGTGTGGAACTACCTCTTCCTTGTCCTCTATTCTTGTTCCCTCTAGAATTTCCTCTAGAATATCCTCTGTGGGAGGGGGATTGATTGTTGCCCTAGCAAGAGGAGGAGGCCTGGTCAGTGGAGACAGCTTTTGAGCCACCCCTGTAAAAGGAGCGGCAAAAGGAACCTCTACTGGCCGGTAATTGTAAAGCCCCCATTGACTTTGCGACCTCTGTCTTTTTTCATCTTTTCCAGCATGGTGTCAACAGCTGGGCCAAAAAGTTGCTCTTTATCAAACGGCTGGTTAAGGATAGAGGTTTGTATCTCTGGCTTAAAACCAGAGATCCTGAGCCAAGCGAGTCTGCGCAGTAATACACTTGTGTTAATAGCACAAGATGCCATGGCTGCTGCGTCCAGTGCACATTTTATGGAGGTGTTAGTAATGAGCTTCCCCTCTTGTATAAGGTTGTTCGCTTTAGATTTGTATTGGTCAGGCAAGTGTTGAATTAGTTTTTCCAGCTCATCATGGTGAGCTCTGTCATAACTGGCTAACAGTGCTTGGGCATTATCAATGCGCCTGTTATTTGCAGCCTATGAAGCTATCCTTTTGCCTGAGGCATCGATAAGCTTAGCTTTGGGGGTGTAAAGTGTTTCAAAAAGAAAATCCTCTTCTAAGGGTTCTTTGTGAAGTTCTACCCCATGGTAATTAGCAACCCTGTTAAGGAGTTCAAGGTAACCAATATTGTCATCAGGTGGGGAAAGTCTAGTGGGGTACAAATCAGAATCATTGTCTGTATTTGGGTCTCTGTGGTAATCATCAAAGCGTCCTCGTCCTCATCCTCATCCTCATCCCCTTCACCCTGTGGGTCAGGTGTAATGGGCCTAGTAGGTGAATGTATAGGTGTAATGAGCAGGTTACGATTAGGAGGAGGAGAAGGAGGTGGAATGTAAGGAGAAGAGGGGTTAATGCCCATATTCTTTTTAGGAGGAGCATGGTGGCCCTCTGGCAAGTCAGCTTTCTGTTTTTGTTTTAATAGTTGCTTAGATATGTCCAGTTTTAGGAATTATGACCAATTTCTTCTGTTTTGGGTCAGAAATTGGGTCATTAGATGGAAGTTCCTTGGGGGAAGTGTCTTTATCTTTCCTTGGAGAATTTGGCACTGAAGATTACGGCTCCGAGCTCTAAGGTGCTGGTATTTTCAGCTACGTGTGTTTGGGTTTATCAGAGTTTTTGGTTTTGGAGGATTTCGGTTCCGAGTTCTGGGGTTTGGAAGCTTTCAGTTCCGAATCGTTGGTTTTGGAGGATTTAGGTGCAGAGTTCTTGTTTTTCAATGGTTTCGGTTCCGAGTCTTTAGACTTTGAATGTCTTGGCTCCGAGTCTTTAGACTTGGAGGGTTTCGGCTCTGAGCCTTTTGGCGTAGCAGGTAAAACCTGCGGTCCCGTAGGTAGGTTGCCTTTATGTTTCGAAGCCGAAGGTGTCGGTTCAATGTTAGAGCGGGGCGGGCTCGAGCCCGAAGGCTTTCCTTTTAGTTTTGGCGCCGGGCCAGAAGGCGGGGCATCGGAAATATGTCGTCGGTGGCGATCTTAACCCGAAGGTGAAGGAGGGACCGGAGCCTTTGTCTTTTGTGGACTGGGTACAAGGGGATTTGTACTCCCGGTACGCTGTCCCGCAGTGATGTCTTCCTCTTCCTCCATGTCGGAGTCTGCTTCGGAGACAGACCTGCTCTTCTTCCTCTGGCTCCGAAGCTGCAGGTTGGATGCAGGAATTTTCTCCAAAGAGGTCCGGAATGGAGTCGCTGTGGTGCTGCATTTGGTGGCGCCGAGCCAGACAATCACAAAGTGTCTTTTGTGATCAGAAAGATAAACGCTTCAGAGCTACTTTTTTTGTGTTCTGGGGATAAGCAGAGGTTACAAACTTCATGCAAGTCGGTGCGTGTAAATTTAGGATGACACCTGGGAGAAATAGTTTAAATGGAGTCCGTTCCATCAACAGCTAACGTGGGCGGTACGGGTAGGCCCAATGGCCTGCCACGAGGATTCCAATGGAATGGTTTCTGAAGTCAGACGATGCGCGTCAAATGAGGGATAGCAATCGAAAACAAAACCGTCGAGGGTAGTGGATTGGGAGTCGAAGGGGTCCGAAAACGGTACCGAACCAGAGCGCTGCAATGCACACCCGAACCCGCTGGTGATGGAGTCTATGCCCATGCGCACTATCACCGAAAGGAGGAGTCACCTATCTCGTGACTACAAGACTTCTTCGAACAAAAACAAAGTGCAAACATCCTGACCCAACACCAGTTGGCGATCTATGCAAAAGCATATGATCTACAGCTCATATGCCTTGAACATATTTACCCACAAATGCAATCTCTGCCAACTTCCCAACAATGGTAAACTTCTTCAGACCTTTCTTAATCAGGTCTAATATATATTGTTTGACGTCTTCGTCTCGCAACCACCATTTGCCCCGCTGCTGAGCACTCTGATGCAAAAACTCCCTCCAGGCCAGGATATACGAAACCATCGTGGATTCGGCGAGGGACCCTACCACCAAGTTTAACAACCGGCGTTGCCTACGTACCACAGATGCTGAGGCATGGGAGTCGCAGTCCTGTTGGCGTCCTTGGTCAGCTCCCGGACTCTCCTTCACTGTGAACAAGACACAGCATCCGAAATACCATTGTCCACACCTGGTACATGCAAAGCTTTGAAAGCAATGTCAAATCACAAACAACCCAGCACAAATACTCTTATCAGTTTCAGCACTTGCTCATCACTGGTGGGCTGGCTATTGAAAGTCTGCACAACTGCCATGCTGTCCACCCGAAACAGTACTCTCTTGTGTGCCAGTTCCTCAACCCTAAGTGCTACCGCGAACAATAGGGTAAAATGTTCCAAAAACGCAATACTCCTGCACCCGTTGAGCCAGTGAACCAGCCAGGGTTTGGCACACCACCACCCTTGCTAGTAAAGACTAAAACCTAGGCTATGCACTGAATCAGAAAATTTGAAGGTCCCATCTAAAGTCTCCATCATGCGCCAAAGGAACTCCGTTGAAAGACTGCAAATACACACCCCACATCCTCAAATCTGCTGTGACCCCGGATGATAGCCGGACGTGATGGTGAGGTAACTGCTTCCCTGACAATGCTCGGCCCAACCTCCTGCAGTCCTCCCTGCCCGAACTACTCTACAAGCGAAGTTAAGGTGCCCAAACAAAACCTGTACCTCCTTGACCTTGTCCTTCTCGCGTGGCAGCATATCCCTCAGTAATGCCAGCATCTTAACTTTCTTCTCCTGAGGCAACAGTGCCTTCATTCTTACAGAATCAAGATCAATTCCAAGAAATGACTGTTCTGTGCTCGGGTCCATCGTATTCTCCGGTGCCAGTGGCACCCCTAGATCTCCCATCAGCTCTCAGAAATTTTCCAGTGCGTCCTGGTATCCCGCGGAGCCGGGTAGACCCACAAAAAATAAATCATCCAAGTAGTGCGTGACCAGCTGGTGCCCTATGCACCATGAAAAAAGCCACTGCAGCAATGTGCTGAAACATTCAAGCAGCCAAAACGCATATTTCACGTCGCATTTTGCCATCTGTGCCAGCAGTCACCACTAGTGAAATGGTCAACTGAGGAATAAGATACCATGGCTGCATCCTTACAATACTCGGGCGTGCACAGCCCTTCGATAAAGTCCCAGCAATTTTCCGCAGACTCCTGCTGACTATTCCCTGTTCCACCCACCCCTCCCCGGGTGGGTTGCACTTGAAAGGGCCGGTAAACTATGGGCAACTGGCTGAGAGTGAAAACTGACTTGCCACTCTTAGCTGCCCCCATCGTGTGTTGCCACAGGTCGCTATCTAGTTGCCCCTATTTGGCCTCAGGGTCCCACGTCAACCACGCCCCGACTTCAACATATTGGGCCCACTCATATCATCCCGTGATACAAGCCTCCCTGAGAACGTCCATATATTCTAACAGGGCGACGCATCGCTCTGGGTATTTTTCGCAATACACGAATGAGTAAATCAGGAATGCCGCCGTCCAATTTTCTAGCGTAAGAGGCACTTTCGGCCTCTTGGCCTACTCCTATTCCTCCTCTTCAGATCCCTCTTTGGACCTCACCTCCCGATGCAGTAATTCAAGTATCTCTACGTACACCCCTTTCCATATGCTTCCTTTGGTGGCTAGCATAGGGTGTGCCCCTAAAGGTTTTGTCACCCCCATACAAAGTAGCTTCTTGAACCTCAGATCCTTACTCACGGGGCCCTCCATCTTCTCTCCTTTGCTGCTCTTGTCCACTGTATCTTTCTCTTTACACAAACTACCCTCCTCCTTAGTACTCCCCCAAACCCCTGCCTCACTGGTGCCCACTCCCACATCTGACACATACTTCCCTTCCAGTAACCTCTCCCCCTTTTCTTCCCGCAGCTCTGCCGTTCCTACAATGGAGACCATCACAGGTTTCCCCTTCATGCCCTTGACCTTACCTGGCTCCAAGGAGGGTGCCCGTAAAGATGCAGTCCACCTAACCCGGGCCCGAGACTTCCAGCGCTCTTGCTTGCCTCGCTGCAGGCCAGGACGACCTTGCCGGCTTCTCTGTTCACCCCTGCAACACACTAGGTAAAACATTAGAGGTCCCCATGTCCCCTTTCTCGTCGTCCTCCGCCAGCTCACCTTCAAGGCTCTCTTCGTCAAAATGTAATACTTCAGTGCTATGCAACACTTCTTGCGGCCATTCCAGGCTCCCATATACCTCTATCAGCGAAGCCCTTTTGGCCGCCCCGCTCTTAACCCTTAGCTGGGTATTCAGGGGGTGAGGGGCAGACTGTACCATTCCGTGCCTCTCCGGCACCCTTATGTGCCGTCCATCCTTCACCTCTCTGGAGGTTGTGCCTGACCCGCCTGATGTTGGGGCCAGTGAGGATGTTTAGGGCCTACTTGTGCTGGCCACAATGGGCTCCCCAGTTAATATTGGGCATGCTGTTTTGGGCCCAGCCCTCTCTTCGCCTCGGCGCCAGTGATCCGCCCGCCAGCTCTGCAGAGTCGGCTTCACCGCACCATACGATGCCATGCAAGACAAATGGCTGTACTGGTGTGCTGGTTCCCTGCTACAGACCTGTCTGCTCCCCCTTCCTCTTCCTGCCCCAACCTCTCTTGCTTCTAATCCTTGCTCATCTTCCTCCTCCCCACCTTCTTCCCAATCTAACATAGCTGCAACAAATGCGTATGCTGGACCCTGAATCACTGCTGCCCAGTTCCTTACCTGCTTGCCCGAACCTCCACTCTCAACTCTCCCCTCCTTAACCCTCCTTCTGAGTTGGGGCTCCTCCATTTCATTGAAGGGACCCCTCCCCACCCCCCCTCGTGCCTAGTAGGCGTTGAGTTGCACTACCCTGTCCCCTCCACGAACCTCTTCACCCCAGGATCAAAAAATATGCAGATCCTCCCACTCTCTAAGATCCCCAGCGGGTTCTAGCTCCTCAGGCACTTCCTTCTCTACTTCTCATTCCTAGTCCTAAAATCTGCCACCACTTGCCCCTAGCTGACCTGCCCCTATATCCAGGCCCTAATCCACTTCTGCTTCACACTACCACCCCTCCTCCACTCCCTGCATTCCACACTGCTCGCCTCCCCAGGCAGCCCGCACCACACCGGCTCGTTTGCTACTGCTCCTCCTGAACACTTTATCCCCCGGCCTCTCTTAACCTCCCCTGCTCTGTTAAAACACTTCTCGTGCGAGCTGGCTTGCTGTGCTTGGCCCTGCCCATACACTGAGGCAGAGCAGGTCAGTGTTATAGACAATGCCGCTCTGCCACCGTTCCTCTGCCTTCATGCGGCCCCAAAACAGCATGCACCGCGGTCTGTGGCTGCGCACACTGTTCCCTTGGCTTCACAGCCCAACGTTGCCTCTCCTACTGCAGGCAAGGTCCCAGCCACACCCTCCGCCTCCAGACTCCAGGCCGGAGCCGCAGGACGCGACCCGGCCACCGCCTGACTCATGTCCCGAGGGGCCGCTCTCTTCCCATACGACCCGCCCCTCACACTTACCCCCGCATCATGAGGCCCACTAGCTGCTCTCACTTTCTTTGGCAGGTAGCATGCTGACACTGCAGCAGCTACCCCTGCTGACGCCCTGATTGCCGGGCACACTGTCCCAGCTGCTCCTGCTACGACCAGGTCCATGCGGCCCGCCTTTCGCAGGAGGTGCATCGCCTCACAAACCCTTTCTTCCATTGCAGGTAAGCTCCAATATCTCTCACTAATCACTATGTTAACTGCTGACACTAGCTACTATCACCCTGTCGCACAATACAAAACCAAATTAATCTGCAAAATATATAAAATATTTTTCTCCTACACTTCCTGCCATCAGGTCACCAGAACCTAAAATGGTGGCAGGGATCCCAAAACCCCATCCCTATATAGCCTTTGGGCTATTATTGGGCTACATACATGTAGCCCAACCAGTGCTTGATTTGTAAAATATGAAGTGCAGGTGCTCTCATTTTTTTAGAAGGCCACACCCACTTTCACCAGTGGCCCCACCCACTTACTATTTGTTCTACCCGTGCTTAATTTGTAAAATAAAAAGTGCCAGGGACCTTTTCGGGATATCACGACGGCCTGCACCACCCATTGCCCCTGCCAGTGACAGTACCAACACAACTACATACCACCTCAGTCCTAAAAGTGATACAATTCAGACTTTGTTTTAATGTATTTTGACTTATTAAACACAGTTGTTGTGCTCGTGTGGGCAATATTTTACAGGCATGGTTAGAATTGTAATTCCTCTCCTCTCATATGAGTTCTAGGTTGCATAGAGCCTCTAAGCACTATGCAGGTTTTCATAATAACATACCGGTTTCACCTCTAAATATAATCTACTTTCCCCAGTTTTTACGGTGCTCTAGTGAAGACACATTGTCTAGGGTTATCAAAATTCTGTAACAAAAACGCACTGCAAGTTTTTAAAGTTTGTCAGTGATGTACAGTACCCGTAAAAATACTGACTGCACGTTTTGGCAACGCATAATTAATACACGTGTTGCATATTTTTCAGAATGACACTGGAAGGTGCACTATTGCAGTTTGCATAATGGTTCCGTTAGTATACACTGAGCAGCTGAGATAAAATATGGTTGTGACTGCAAGGCCTATTGGGGGCCCCGGCCCCTACTAGCACAGGTCCCGCAACAGTAGACCATGGCATTGTACTTGCACATGGCCGGTGCCGGAGGCATGATTGCTCAGGGCATGCCGGCTTGAACTCACATGAAGTGAACTGTGAAGTCCACTGTCCAAGGTCTGCCCTGAGCAATCATGCCTCCGCAATCTGCACGGTCCGTGTGCAATTACAATGCCATGGTAGGGGTCCTGAGTAGGCCGCGCAGCCATGATTTACAGTAGCGCTGCAAGCCTAGGAGGAGGGGCCCCAGCCTCGCAGCCATGACCCAAAGCTGCCTGGGAGCCCACTGGCCCAGATTTCCTTCAGCTGAGTTCAGGAGAAAGGACCAACGTCTAATACCGACATGGACTACAAGAAACAAAGCTTCTTAGACCAATCGAGTTTTAATATATGTCCTATTTTTTTTTTATACCTGTTAGTAAGTTTAGAATTGGCAGCCAAGCTATACATAAAATTAACCCTCTAAAATCTACACAGCAATTGTTTAGACTACAAATCTCAAAAACTACTGAACTGATTTACACCCATCTAGGGATAGTTATAGTATTTCCTGGGAAAATGTCAAGTAGGCCAATACCACATAAGCCACCTTCTGCCAATCCTGGCTATTTAGCCTGCCTATTTAGCCAATACCACTTTGCATTCAGTTTGTTTCCCCTTATCTTTGAAGTTATTGACCAATAGGTCTCAATATGCTTTTAGGCTAACAGCCAAGGCTTAGTGAAAATGCTTCATATTGCATGGGGATGTTCAGCTGCTATTCTTTTAGGCAACCCCCCACCCGACTCATGCCTGTCTCCGCAATGCCCCAACAAATATAAAATACTTGGGTTTCTGCTGCCCTTTCCCATCTATCACCAGCCTTTCATGAAATAAATTGTAAAATATTAACTCATGCCCTGCCTTTAATATCTTGTCTGATGGGGAAGGAGGGAATGTAAGAATCAAACATTACTTATTCACAGCCCTCACATTTTTTTGTTTTCTGTTTTTTGAATGGTCAGCTAACACTATTTTTATTTTGCACGAGCAATGTTTCTATTGGGTTTTGGTTCTGCACCATGTTTGTTTTTATTGATGAGAGCAGGTATTGCTCATTCCCTCCTCTGTCCAGTACTTTTAATGTGTCAACTTAAGCGCGTGATGAGCCAGCTAAGCAACTGGTTGCTGCTCGGCTTTCTTGACTTAAACTTAAAGCTCTAGAGTAGAGCAAATACATGAAGGGTTTTTAAAAAACAAATTAGAGCAATGAAGAGTTAATAAGGTGACATGTCAGTGCTTAACAAAATAGCTATAAATAAATGTGTGGAACCGCAGCATACATACTTGCCTCCTGTCCCGATCTCTAAGAACTTCGTTACCAGTAGCCCGGTTAATTGGGAGATGTGCAATAACCACTGTTACGGCACATAACACAATTAGGAGTTTTGCAATAAATGCTTGCAGGTCAAACCTGCCACTGTGTAACGTGGAAAATGCACGGTGCTTAACGGAACATGCAGTTAGCACCAACCTCTGCATGATATTCTCCAAAAACTCATAATTGGGTTGTATTTAAAAGACACGATGAATTCCAACTTAGCAGAGACAGATTTCATCAGGTGCGACAAATAGCATAACAATGACTAGGCCACTCATAGTAAAAACCAAGTAGGCCCTCTCTCTGAGGTTCTTGACCTTCAATCCTGTCCCCTGAAAGAGAAGGCAAGGAGAGAAGAGCCTGGGTCACTACAGACTGAACACTTAAGAGGTGAGGGAAACACGCAGGGTGATGAAGGGCAGCAGGGCTGGTGCAGCCTGCAAGGCCTCTAAAGTTAACCCCGGAGGACTGGACTTCATCACTGACCGGGAGCAGGAGCTACCCTACGCCTAACACGCCCGTGTCCAGGGGTACCCCTCTGGCACTGTTAACTGTACTCGGGCGGCAGGCTTGAATGGTTCCAAAGGATTGGGCCAAACTCATTTAACTTACGGGGGGCCCTCAAGTTTTGTTCGCCACTGTGCTCAACAGCACTGCTTGTTTATCTGTGTGCTCAGTACGACAGCCCTTGCTGTGTGTTCTCAGCAAGCACTGCTCCGTACTGTGTTTGTTCTCAGCAACATTGCCTGATACCCTGTGGGTTTCCAGCATCACTGCTGCGTGCCCTGTGCGTTCTCAGCAGCTGTGCCTTCCTACCCTGTGTGTTTTCAGCAGCACTGCCTTCCTATCCTGTGCGTCCTCACCAGCACTGCCACATGTGTGCCCAGCAACACTATTCTGTACCTCGCGTGTACTCAGCGGCATTGCCTCATGGACAGCGTGCGTTCTCAAGTATTACTTTACATGTTGTACATGCATCTTTCATGCTTACCACATGAGGGCGTGATTAAAACAGCAGTGGCTTCTGATGTGTGCAGCAGTCTTTGGGGTTTATAACCAGTTCTCTGGAGTGCTTCAAAGTTTAAATCATAGCTTATCAAGACGGGTAGCGGCACATCAGAGCCAGGTGATGTGTTTAAACTCCTAATAAGGTGAGCTGGGGAAAATTGGCTTACAGTTTTTGAGGACACAGTTGACAAGTCACATTTTTTTTCCTTTGAGCCTTATTTAGCGATTAAAGAACACATTTAGTTTGACAATCCTAATCCTACCACAACAAGGCGTGGCACAAAGTGTGTCCCTTTAAATTAGTGTCCATTTTACCCCGTGACCGTCGGTCGCAGACAGTGTCACTCCAAACACCACGCTACAAAATATTTTTAAAAAGTAGCGTTGCTACTTACGGTTTGCTCGTGGTGGTGGGAGGCCGGGCACTGGCCTGCCTGCCTTTATTTACTAGGCGGCCTAGGCCTGCTGCGGCCTGCACTCAACATCAGGTTAACCCTCTGCCTGTGAACCCTGGTAATGGCGAGGACAGGCGTGCGCGTAGGTGTGCTCAGGCGTGGCTTACTGAAAAGAAAAAAAAAAAAAAATACACGCACACGCTGCCTGCCGCAGAGCACAGCCCAACCCAACCCAACCCATGAAGAACACAAAACTCATCCCCCTGCCCAATCAGTGTCCTGGGGCCACAGCCCGCCCATTGGCAGCAACACTGAAGGGCCGCTGGCTATCCGCTGCGGCTTCGCGCCACTTAAAGCAAATTTGAAATGCGTCATCACGCGGCATCATTGGAATACGAGGTCTGTGGAGTAAAATATGAATGATATGTGATGCGCGCCGCGTCTGAGCCGGAGATCGTCTAGTTTTATATACCGACACACATTACCTACCATATGACTAAGTATATGATGTGCAGTCTCAGAGTTGTGTGGTGGTGTTATGTAGACCCGGCCCTGTCAAATAGGTGCCGGTGCTAAGCACCAGAAAGCACCGGCACAAATTAAGCACTGAGCCCAACTTAAACTCAAAATGGCAGTCCCTTGGACGGCACCACCCTCTCAATCTGCAAGGGGGAAAGACCTCCCTCCTGTTGCCTGCCCCCCCAAATCCCTATTGACCAAAATGAGTGCAGTTGTCCCTCTATCATTTCCACAATGTCGGTTGTTGTGGAAATAAGACAGACAGTGGTTCTCATACAGTTCCTTGTCTGCATTATGCACTGGACTTCTGGCCTCAGAGTTCCAGGGCTGCTTGTGTGATGCTTGTGGGCGCTGGTTAGTGCTTTTCCTGTGTGTTGAATGTCATACCCAACACTTAACTTGCAGACAAAACAATGCTTGTTGTACTACAAAATAAATTCAGACATCCTCTCAAATGGAAGAAACCTAGTCTACGTTTAAATTCTATGTCACGTGGGGGGGTGCTATGGTCTCTTAGACTGGCATTTATTGCTAATGCATCCAGGGAATTTACTACACAGCCATGCAAAAAACAAGTGCATAACATGCATTGCAGGAAAGGAGAATTTGGAAAAAAGGCAAGAAAGGAAAGGTACCACAGAGGCTCTAGTGAATCAAAACTGTCACTAGAGTGTCATCATTGGCACCATTTCCACACGTATCAACAACCAACCAGCTCAAATCACCAAAATATCACTTCTGGGTTTTACTTTCCTTTTTGCTGACTACTGCAAGTTCGTGATTTGGTGTGTACTAAATAGTCCTCAATATTGGTACCTCAATTAAATGGAAATTTTGGCTGTTCTAGAGGTGCATCCCCAGTGTTTAGAATTCTACAGTTCCTCTTAGTGGTGTTCTTGAGTTGGTGAGGTAGAAGAGCGTATGTAATAAACAGTGTCACGGTATAGGTATTTCATCTTTCACACTTGCTTCCAATAGTTTTGCCCTATTATTATTAAGGGCCGTTTAAAACGTTTTCTGGACTATTTTATTAGGATAGGCATCTGTCACCAGACCATCTCCTTGGTTAAGTTGGAGGCACGACACGGTCTTCCAGTGATCGCAAATTTAAAGGCCAAATGGACAAGCACTGGAATGTGGCTAATTTAGCTATATACTGTCTGGTTGCCCAAGTGGCAGAGCGACATATACCATAGTGAGACATACACATTAATCTTAACCTGAAATTTGACACATCCAAGGAAAAAGCTACATTTCAAGAGTGAAAACATGTGGATTTCTATAATAAGGATGACCTTTTTCAAGGTAAACCGATTTAATAGTTTGGTGGTTACAAAAAGAGTTGTGCTGACAAAGGGACACTTTTTCATTATTTTTAAGGGTGTCACATGGTGACATCCCACAACTAGAGAAGCAGCGACCAGACTCAACATCCCTTTAAGAATAGGATACCAACTTTTACAGGAACTTGTGGTTTGGTATCTGGACTTTACAGACTGATTGCAACCACCTCAGGCAGAGCTAAAAGGGTTAGTAAAAGTTGAAAAGCATATGGGAAACAGCAATGAGCACATTGAAATCTTGGAAAAGATTGTGCAACTCAAATGCAACATGCAAATGAAAAGGTATGATGGGTTGGCAGCATAACGCTAAGACTTATGTTTCTGGAGAAACCAGATAGGTGGTGGAGATAGTGAGAAGGGGTGGGCAAACCTGTGCATGTATGCAGATTATACCCCATGCTAAAGCTATTTGAAGGAAATGCCTTCAGCCATTAAAGATGGGAATGCCAAACCCTCACAAGCCTTATATTAGTCATTTGTTTAGCACCACCTCCTACCAAACATCTGGTTTGAAAGGATATAAGCTGAAATGGCCCCATTCGGTGTCCAAAGCATTGGAAGAAACTCTCCAGCCCAACCCTTTCTATACGACTGAAGGCGGCCGTGGAAACCTCATTTGACTTTTAGTAAAAGTGTCAGTTTTTTTGTGCATTTATATTTTTGTGTATTTTAACAATGTATGGAATGTAGATTAACTCTTGGGTCATACCTGTACAAGCGGATATAGTACTATTGTCTTTGAAATGGATTTCCTATCATATGTAAACGTGTGTTTTTTTTTTAGCTCTAGTAAACTATTCCTCCATTTAGACCTGGTTGTCATCTTCTTCAAAATGGATGTCTTCCCCCTACATATTTCACCGCTTGTTATTCTGCAGCAAACAATCAAGCAGAGTCATGTTTGTTTATTTCTAATGATATTGTTCTTGCTGTTCTCAAACGTTTCGTAGCTTGATCACAATACTGTATCTTTCTGAAGGACCTTCTGCTAGCTCACTGTGTCCTATTCATAGAAATCAAAAGTAATTTTATAAACCGTGCTTCTGCCCAGGGGCGTCATGGCGCTACCAAAAACAGAAAAAAACAGTAAAGCAGTAGAGGCTAGAAATTTAATGAAAAAACCTAGATGATTTTAGGAAGAAAATATTGATTAAAAAGCCATGTTTTCAAGGCTTTCATAAATTGAAGACGACCTGTACATTTCTTCAACTGTAGTGGCAAATAGTTCCACCGCTTAGCCGTACCATAAGCAAATATTTTACCGCCCCAACAGGCTCTTTTGAATTTAGGGAGGATTACGTTGATGACTGAAGATGATCGCAGAATCCTAGAGGGAGAATACTAAGTGAACTTCCTCTTTTGATAGTCTGCGCCTAAGCCATGAAGAGCTTTAAAGGCCACGCATTAAGCTTTAACATCAATGTGCTTATGGATGGGTAGCCAATGAATCTGGACTAGAACCTAAGATGCTGGTTGATGCTTGGGAATCCCTATGCTTGAATCAAAGTATGGAGCCATCTCTGTTGCCGTTGACATCTCGAGAGATGCATATAGAATCTCGTAGTAGCCAGAGAAGGCAGACAGTTTCCCAATGCATCGTAGTGATCTTTCCCAGTGCTATCAGTGATTTTGTATCACATGATTCTGCCCCCAAGCTGGTTTTAACCTGGCAGCCAGAGTGCGACCCGGCCGCCCTGCCTCCCTATATGGTCCCGCCATGTGTCACTAGCAGATGTACTGCAACTCCCGTTCCGCCATGTCATTTAGACTGCAATGTGGTCTCTAATGCTGGCCAGGGTGACAGCACAAGGCATGTGTTCATATTCTCTTTATAATGCCTGTAATGTTCGGTCAATTTTTTGCACTTGCGTGCATATGTCTTTGAGTATACTCTCGTTTGTACTGAATCAGATCCCCCATATTGTGATTTTAAAGACCTCCCAAAGGATATCTACCACATCTACAGAGTCCTTATTTGGCCAAAGTATTCTACTATGGCTAAAAATATGGCCTCCTTAGACACCGGATCTAATAGTGCAGTGGCATTGAATTTCCAAATACATTTTATTGGTACATGCGTTGGGACAGCTATGTCTAGCCTTACTGGTACTGAAATGAAGGTGGCCTCTCGATCCTCTGGATTTCTCAACCTCCAGAGGTACACCATACCAAACTCCTCTATGCACTCCCATAAACCCCGACGTATTGCCAATCCTGCCCGACTACCTGTGTAGGATCTATCTTTAATCGAGTCAAGAGGTGTGTTCAGATCCCCCGCATATTACCTGCCAGACCTTTGGCTGTTCCCTCCTCATTTTTTCCGTTTACCCTCCAATTTTTCTGTCCACTAGTTTTGTTTTTGATGTTGACGTAGAGGCTCTGGGTGCCCCATTTTCACTGATTGAGGGTGAGGCACAAGGTGCTTCTCTAAAATGGAGGGAGGGAGAGAGCTCTTACACAAAATGGTGGCCTAAACGGTCACCTCAGAGCCTGGGCCATAGACTGTCATGAGGGGTTCCAGAACCTTCTGGCCCACTCTGGCCAGTCAGGGCCCAGGCTATATATAGAGGTGAGGGGCGGCAGCCATTTTGTAGGAGAAGAGGTAGTCAGGAGTAAGGCATCTGAGTGGGGGAGGTGGGTGCGCTAGAGAAGGAAACTGACAGATCCTAGGGCCTGCTTTTCTTCCTCCTCGGCTGACACTACCCCCTACCTCTTGACCTGACCCTGCCCTCAGCCACTGACCCTGGGATCACCTAAAGCTCTGGAGCTCCCCACCTTGCCAGGACTCCTGAGGAGAACGGGGAAATAGAGTGAGCTCTGGCGCTCCTGACTTTGCCTGGGACTCTTCTATCCTTTGACTCCACTGGCGTGTGGCCTGCCACGTCCTAGCCTGCCTGTCCTGAGCTGGGGCAACATTGAGGGAGAAAGGGGGTGCTTGCCGCGTAAGAAGTCGCCACCCCCTAGCCTGCAGATCTCCCCCCTTAACTTTGGCCACCCCCGCTGAAAGACCCCATAAGGAATCACTCACCGCTGCGGCCCAAGGCCCGTAAGGTCAACCCTCCTGTCACCTGGGGCTTGTGAGGAAGACTGGGACCCCTCCGCTGCCGTCGCAGCTTTTGAAACGCGGCCCTTCATTGGGAGAGAGAGCCGCTGGAGTTCCCCGTAGGCCGCATTAGGCCGGAGGCCCAGAAACTCGGATCATGTGACGGGGGCGGACTGCGAGACGCCGCCCCCGCCGATGCACGATTTGCTGACAGGGCCGCGCCCCCGCAGGTCGCGCTGCCAAGGGCGACTGCAGGCGCGAACCCTGGACGAGTGAAGGGAGCAGAGAGCCCTCTTGCCAGAAAGAGACCATCGCAAGGGCCTAACTGAGGCCGAAGAACAAGGTAAATCCCCCCCCCAGGGAAGAGGGCGGGAGGCCTATGTAAGGTCCGGAGCACGCCCCTCCCCCAGGGTGATTCCCCGTCAGTTCGTTGGCCCCAAATCACCCGAGTGAGCCCTCCACCGGCCGAGTCTACTTGCAAGTGCCTACAAGTGAGGAAACCCCTGGGAAAAGTCTCTCCCCGAGCCCGGCGGCCTTCCATGGTTACAGCGGAAGAAGTAACTCGGCCCCTGCTCTCTCGAGTGAGGGAAGTAACAACTGCAGAGTAAACTGAGCATTTTGGGGGCAAAGGCAGAACCAGCCATGTGTAATAAGCCTATGTAAGGCTAGATTTCATGCATCCCGGTATGACCAAATCTGAAGTGTTAATGAGCTAATATGAACAGTTCTACAATTAGTAACTCAATTTCAAGAGCATAGTGATCGCTGTGAACTGTCCTATAATTACTGACCTGATAATCAGAGCATTGTGGTTGTCATGTGCGGCGCTATATTTATTGACTATTTAAAGCGCTACATCAATGATATGTGCGGCGCTGTATTTATTGATTCTATTTAAAGCGCTATGTCAATGCTATGTGCGGCGCTATATTTATTGACTCGATTTACAGTGCCAAGTGCAGCACGATGACTGATGACTATTTAAAACGCTAGTGAATTTGCTGTACTGTCAATCTAGTAACGATGAAATGTTTGGACCCTAATGTGTTCTAGACTGACACTGATTGATTTGAAAGAAAAGAAAAGCAAGATAAAAGAAAGGTAAAGCTTTTCTAATTACCTGGTGTAGCGTCCTTTTTAAGTGGTGGTACGCTTGAGTGTGAAGTGAGTGTGATGCAAGCACAACATGTTTCTCGGGCATAGGCCTTTCCACTTGAGCCAAGCTACCCTAGGACGATAGGTCCAACAAGTTGGTGTTCAGCGGTGGGATCCTGAGCTTGTGTTTGCATCCACTCATTAGCAGTTTAGCGTGCGCTACGCACCCTACACCTAATTTTTGTTTTTATTGGAATTTTCTCCAGGTTGTCTCCCCGATTGGAAATTTTTGAAATTATCTCTGACCTGTGGTGGGTTCTTGTTAAGGTTCATCTTATCCTCTGAGTCCTGTTCCGCATTGTTTAGGGCCCCACCTGGCGGGATGGAGTTTGAGTTGGGTAGGCTAGAAGAGTATACTATAACCCAGTTAAAGGAATTCTGCCAGGAGAGGGGGGTATTTTTCAAGCAGGGAGCAAAGAAAGTGGAGCTCCAGACTAGCTTGAGAGCCTGGGTGATGGCCCACCCTAGCGGGGAACGGGGGGAGCAGGGACCGGAACCGGACACCACGGAACGGACAGAAGCACTTTTCCCCCCTGAGAGCGGCAATATGGATATAGGACCCAGGGCACCTTCAAGGGCCGGTAGTAGCGCTTCAGGGGGAAGCCGGTCTTCAGCTGATTTAGCCGACAGGAGGGAGGAGAGGCAATTCAGGATGGAATTAGCCCGCTTGGAGAAAGAGAGGGAAGAGCGGAGGTTCCTTCATGAGCTCCATTTGAAGGAATTGGATCTCAAGGCCCTTCAGTTCGGAGCCCCCAGTAGTCCTGTTGGTGGCAGCGTACAGAAAGAGGTCACCAGGGAGCCCAGACCCTATTAACCTAAGGACGTAGTTGCCAGCTACGGTGTTGGGAACGACATCGCCAAGTGGTTGGCTGCCTATGAGGTCTCCTTACGAGCCCATGGGATCCCGGAAGCTCAGTGGAAGGGGGGGGGGCCGGGAGGGTGGTCTGTACAGGTACATGCCTCCGGTGGGGAGGGATGCCCTTTTAGCCCTAGAACAACGGGAGCAGACCAATTACCCCACCATGAGAGTCGCCTTGATTAGAAAATTTGGGCTGACCCCTGAAAAGTACAGGCAGAGATTCCGGGGCAGCCAAAAACTGGCCACCCAGAATTGGGTGGACTTTCTGGACTACGCAAAAAAAGCTTTGGAGGGCTGGGTGTAGGGCAGTGAGGTAAAAGATTACGAGGGGTTGTATAACCTGTTTTTGAGGGAGCACCTCCTCGAGAAAAGTTTTCCGGAGCTGCGTCAACACCTGGTGGACAGCAAGCTAACTAATCCTAGAAAGCTTGCAGAGGAGGCGGACATCTGGGCTAGAACCCGGGTGTCCTTAAAAGGGACTGGGGGGTGTTTCCAAGGGACTGGTCAGGGTGCCCCCCAGAAGAAAGGGGGGGGGGGAGACAAAAAGAAGGAGTTCCCTAAAGGCCCCCAAAAGAGTTCGCAGGGAAAGGGATCAGGATTCCCTCCTAAGGTTGGCCCCCACAACCCCCTTATCCTGACCGTGGTCAGCAGCCTAGGGTTGTCCGTTGTTATGAGTGTTGCGAGATTGGGCACTACAAGGGGGATACTAAGTGTCCCAAGAGACCACACCCTCCCACTGGAGGAAAGACCCCTAGGGTGGAGAGTGTAGTGCTCGGGGAGGAGTTGCCCCTAAATAAGGGAGGTGAGTGGGCAGGGCTAACACTAGTGTCCCTGGGAGATTGCAAGATGGTTCCTAAGACCCATGTGCCCTCGAATACTGAAAAGTACAGGCAGTGGGTCACCATCAATGCCCAGAGGGTGGAGGCTCTGAGGACACAGGAGCCAGCATGACTATGGTAAGGAGTCAGCTGGTGTCCCCAGAGCAGGTGATTGCCAACGTAGTCCACCCGGTTGTGATGGCTGACAACCGAGAGGGTCACTATCCGGTGGCTCAGATTCCCTTTGAGTGGGGAGGGGTTGCGGGTCCTCTACGGGTTGCGGTAAGCCCTGCCATGCCGGTCGACTGTCTGTTGGGAAATGACCTTTAACATACCGCATGGAAGGAGGTCGAGTTCAAGGCTCATGTGGAGATGTTTGGGTCACCCGAGTGGACTTGTGCCAACACGCGGTCCGTGACTGCCCGGAGAGGGAGTTCACAGAGGTTGGAGCCTGAGACAAAGGCCCAACCAGCTGCCAAAAAGGGTAAACGGGACAGGGGAACCCTGCCCCGGCTTCTGCACCTCGTAAGATGGATGGGGCAACTGAGGTGGTCCCGGAGTCCACAGAGGGGGATGTGACTCCCCTGGAGGGCTTACTTACCCCTGCAGAATGGCAGGTGGAGGGAGGACCTACCAGGGAGTTTTGTCGGGCCCAGAAGGAGTGCCCAACCCTTGAGGGCTTACGGCGACAGGCCGAAGCCCAGGTAGCGGGTAACGATTCGAGGAACTTCCACATATATTGGGAAGATGGTCTCCTCTATAGCGAACCCAAGGCTCCGGTGCATGGATCATCGCGGGCCTTGGTGGTTCCCCAGCGTTACCGAGCCTTCCTTTTGGAATTGGCTCACGAGATACCCTTGGCAGGACACTTGGGACAGGACAAGACCTTTGCTCGGCTTGTCCCTCACTTCTACTGGCCTCAGATGAGGATTACGTCCGACACTTTTGTAGGACGTGTGCTACCTGCCAAGCTAGTGGGAAAACAGGGGTGAAGCTGAAGGCTCCCCTGGAACCACTACCTGTCGTTGGCACCCCATTTGAAAGGGTGGGCATCGACATTGTTGGGCCATTGGATCCACCAACGTCTGCCGGTCACAGGTTTATCTTGGTTCTGGTGGATCATGCCACCTGGTACCCAGAGGCAATCCCTCTGCGGATCATTACTGCACTTGCGGTGGCACGGGCCCTGTTGGGGATTTTCACCCGGATGGGGTTCCCCAAGGAAGTTGTGTCGGACAGAGGTACCAACTTCATGTCGGCATACATGCGGGCTATGTGGAAGGAGTGTGGAGTCACTTACCGGTTCTCCACCCCTTATCACCCCCAGACCAATGGTCTGGTGGAAAGGTTAAACAAAACCTTGAAGGGCATGATCAGGAGTCTGCCCGAGAGCCTGCGGAGGAAATGGGACGTCCTCCTACCTTGTTTACTGTTTTCCTACCGGGAAGTACCACAGAAGGGAGTGGGCTTCAGCCCCTTCGAGCTGTTGTATGGACACCCTGTTCGTGGACCCCTCAGCCTGGTGAAGGATGGATGGGAAAACACTCCCAGAAAGCTTCCCCCGGATGTAGTGAGCTACATGCTGGCCTTTCGTAGCCAAATGGCTAGGTTGTGGAAGCAAGCTTCCGAAAACCTAGAAGCCAGCCAGACGGTCATGAAGGAGTGGTATGATCGCAATGCTCACCCGGTGGAGCTGGAGCCTGGCCAGAAGGTGTGGGTTTTGGAACCTGGAGAGCTTAGCGCCCTCCAGGATCGCTGGTCAGGCCCCTTTTAGGGGGTTGAGAAGAAGGGGAAGGTCACCTATGTGGTGGATCTCAAAACCTCCAGGCAGCCCCATCGGGTGCTCCATGTCAACCGCCTCAAGCCCCACCAAGAGAGATCAGAGGTCACTTTGATGATGGTGACTGATGGGTCAGAGGAAGAGGAAAGTGAACCTCTCCCTGATCTTTTTGCGTCCCAAGAAAAGGATGGGTCGGTAGAGGGAGTAATCCTCTCACCATCTCCAACTCCCGAACAGCGGAGAGACTGCCGCCAGGTTTTGGAACAGTACGCTTCACTGTTCTCGCTTATCCCGGGAAGGACTCACCTGTGTATCCAGGATGTGGACACAGGGGACAGCCCACCTGTGAAGTCCAAGTCCTACCGCTTGTCGGATAAGGTGAAGGCTAGCATCCATGGTGAAGTCACCAAGATGCTGGAGCTGGGAGTGATTGAACCTTCAAGCAGTCCCTGGTCCAGTCCAGTGGTACTGGTACCCAAAGCTGCCCCGCCGGGCACTACCCCAGAACTCAGGTTCTGTGTGGATTACAGGGGACTGAACTCTGTGACAAAGACCGATGCTCATCCTATCCTGAGGGCGCATGAGCTCATTGACCGGTTGGGAGCTGCCCAATATCTGAGTACCTTTGACCTTATATCTGGGTACTGGCAGATCTCCCTGACAGATGGAGCAAAGGAAAGGTCAGCCTTCTCCACACCTGAGGGTCACTACCAGTTCTGCGTGATGCCCTTTGGGCTCAAGAACGCCCCTGCCACTTTTCAGCGGCTGGTGAACCAGGTCCTCGCTGGGATGGAGGCTTTCTCGGCTGCTTACCTGGATGACATTGCCGTCTTTAGCAGCAGCTGGGAGGACCATTTGTGTCACCTTCAGGCTGTCCTTCAGGCCCTGCAGCAGGCGGGTCTGACGATTAAGGCCAGCAAGTGCCAGATCGGGCAGGGGTCGGTAGTGTACCTCGGTCACTTGGTGGGGCGGGGCAAGGTGCAACCCCTCCAGGCCAAGATCGAAACCATCATGGCCTGGGAACCCCCCAAGACTCAGACGGAGGTCCGAACCTTTCTGGGCCTCACCCGTTACTACCGACGCTTCGTCAAGGGGTATGGAACCATCGTGGCTCCCTTGACTGAGCTTACATCTCAGAAGCACCCTCGACGGGTAATCTGGACCGAGGTGTGTCAACGAGACTTTGACACCTTGAAACAAGCAATGTGTGCGGCACCTGTCCTTAGGGCCCCTGACTTTTCCAAAGAGTTCATCGTCCAGACGGATGCGTCGGAGCATGGCATCGGGGCAGTGCTGTCGCAACTCAATGAAGAGGGTCTGGACCAACCCGTGGTTTTCCTATCTAGGAGACTACTCCCTCCGGGAACAGAGGTGGAGTGCGATTGAGAGGGAGGTTTTTGCGGTGGTGTGGGCCCTGAAGAAGTCGCGGCCATACCTGTTTGGCTCGCACTTCCTGGTTCAGACCGACCACCGGTCCCTCAGATGGCTGATGCAAATGAGGGGCGAGAATCCTAAGTTGTTGAGATGGTCCATCTCTCTACAGGGAATGGACTTTAGGGTGGAACATCGCCCAGGAGTGGACCACGCCAATTCTGACAGTCTCTCTAGGTATTTCCGCCTTAGTGGGGAGAACTCCCAAGGGATTGGGTAGCTCACCCCACTTTCAGCGGGGGGGGGGGGGGGGTGGGCACGTGTTAGACCTGCCAGCCCTTTGGCTGTTCCCTCCTCATTTTTTTCCCTTTACCCTCCAATTTTTCTGTCCACTAGTTTTGTTTTTGGTGTTGATGTAGAGGCTCTGGGTGCCCCATTTTCACTGATTGAGGGTGAGGCGCAAGGTGCTTCTCTAAAATGGAGGGAGGGAGAGAGGTCTTACACAAAATGGTGGCCTAAACTGTCACCTCAGAGCCTGGGCCATAGACTGTCATGAGGGGTTCCAGAACCTTCTGGCCCACTCTGGCCAGTCAGGGCCCAGGCTATATATAGAGGTGAGGGGCGGCGGCCATTTTGTAGAAGAGGTAGTCAGGAGTAAGGCATCTGAGTGGGGGAGGTGGGTGCGCTAGAGAAGGAAACTGACAGATCCTAGGGCTGGCTTTTCTTCCTCCTCGGCTGACACTACCCCCTACCTCTTGACCTGACCCTGCCCTCAGCCACTGACCCTGGGATCACTTCAAGCTCTGGAGCTCCCCACCTTGCCAGGACTCCTGAGGAGAACGGGGAAAGAGTGATTATCTCTGGCTCTCCTGACTTTGCCTGGGACTCTTCTATCCTTTGATGCCACTGGCGTGTGGCCTGCCACGTCCTAGCCTGCCTGTCCTGAGCTGGGGCAACATTGAGGGAGAAAGGGGGTGCTTGGTGCGTAAGAAATCGCCACCCCCTAGCCTGCAGATCACCCCCTTAACTTTGGCCACCCCCGCTGAAAGTCCCAATAAGGAATCACTCACCGCTGCGGCCCAAGGCCCGTAAGGTCAACCCTCTTGTCACCTGGGGCTTGTGAGGAAGACTGGGACCCCTCCGCTGCCGTCGCAGCTTTTGAAACGCGGCCCTTCATGTGGAGAGAGAGAGCCGCTGGAGTTCCCTGTAGGCCGCATTAGGCCTGAGGCCCAGAAACTCTGATCACGTTACGGGGGCGAACTGCGAGACGCCGCCCCCGCCGATGCACGATTTGCTGACAGGGCCGCGTCCCCGCAGGTCGCGCTGCCAAGGGCGACTGCAGGCGCGAACCCTGGACGAGTGAAGGGAGCCAAGAGCCCTCTTGCCAGAAAAAGACCATCGCAAGGGCCTAACTGAGGCCGAAGAACAAGGTAACCCCCCCCCCCCGGGGAGGAGGGCGGGAAGCCTATGTGAGGTCCGGAGCACGCCCCTCCCCCGGGGTGATTCCCCGTCAGTTCGTTGGCCCCAAATCAACCGAGTGAGTCCTCCACCGGCCGAGTCTACTTGCAAGTGCCCACAAGTGAGGAAACCCCTGGAAAAAGTCTCTCCCCGAGCCCGGCGGCCTTCCATGGTTACAGCGGAAGTAGTAACTCGGCTCCTGGCCCCTGCTCTCTCGAGTGAGGGAAGTAACGACTGCAGAGTAAACGGAGCATTTTGGGGGCAACGGCAGAACCAGCCAAGTGTAATAAGCCTATGTAAGTCTAGATTTCATGCATCCCGGTATGACCAAATCTGAAGTGTTAATGAGCTAATATGAACAGTTCTACAATTAGTAACTCAATTTCAAGAGCATAGTGATCGCTGTGAACTATCCTATAATTACTGATCTGATAATCAGAGCATTGTGGTTGTCATGTGCGGCGCTATATTTATTGACTCTATTTAAAGCGCTACATCAATGCTATGCGCGGCGCTGTATTTATTGATTCTATTTAAAGCGCTATGTCAATGCTATGTGCGGCGCTATATTTATTGACTCGATTTACAGTGCTAAGTAACTGCTAAGTGCAGCACGATGACGGATGACTTTTTTTAAAACGCTAGTGAATTTGCTGTACTGTCAATCTACCAAGGATGAAATGTTTGGACCCCAATGTGTTCTAGACAGACACCGATTGATTTGATTTGAAAGAAAAGAGAAGCAAGATAAAAGAAAGAAAGCTTTTCTACCTTTTCTAATTACCTTGTGTAGCGTCCTTTTTAAGTGGTGGTACGCTGGAGTGTGAAGTGAGTGTGATGCAAGCACAAAATGTTTCTCGGGCATAGGCCTTTCCACTTGAGCCAAGCTACCCTATGACGATAGGTCCAACAACTGTGGACGGGGAAAAGAAGCGTACTTTGTTCAAGATGGGACTGTAGAATTCAGGGTAATCTGTATTTTGGTTGTATACCTTTATCAATGTGGTTAGGAAGCCACAAGGGGCACCTAGCAATATTGCATATATGAGTGTGTGTAACCATGTGAGTCACTCCTTTTTTTGAACAGTATCAAAATCTCTCTAGTACGAAGAGTAGGATGAGGCCAATCGGATCGCACCCCACTGCATCCTCCGTCCGCTATGTTAAGTGTGTCTCTTGGAGGAGATCAATTTGCATGCAGTGACGGTCTAGATAGGCTAGAACTTGATGTGTCTTGCTGGGATTATTAAACCCTCTAACATTCCATATTATAAGGGATATATATGTGCGCAACTGGGGCCTAACCATTCACGTTGTGTGGAAATGTTTGAAACTAATGTGGCAGCGATGAACAAGTTACTTACCTTCGGTAACGCTTTTTCTGGTGGATACAGTATCTGCCTGTGGATTCCTCACCTTGTGAATATCCCCTGCGCCAGCATTCCACAGAACTTTTTTCCCCAGCTCTCTACGCTGACGTCATAATGCATCGGCTCCGCTCGCGACTCCGTATGACGTCACCGGAGCCATAAGAGAGCCACGTCGGCGTGATGACGTCAGTTCCACCCATTTTTTCCGTGCCTCCGAGGGGCACAGGTGGACCAATGACAGATTCAAAGTATACATAGTATACAATATACAATCAAATATACATAGTACATAAACAAAAGGAAAGCTAAATAAAACAAGCGTTTCCTACCAATGTACACAAAAGCATAACATCTTAAGCAAGACATCTTTTAAGGTATACAAAGGTGGACAACGGGGAGGCGGGTGGGCCAGTGAGGAATTTACAGGCAGATACTGTATCCACCAGAAAAAGCGTTACCGAAGGTAAGTAACTTGTTCTTCTGATGGATACATCTGCCAGTGGATTCCTCACCTTGTGAATAGATTCCCACAGCAGTCCCCACTCCCGGAGGAGGGTGTCCACCTTCCTATACCAGAAAGTCTTGCAAGACAGAGCGCGCGAAGTGGCCCTCCCTCCTCATCTCAGAGTCCAAGCAATAATGCTTTGCGAAAGTATGGAGGGAGGCCCAAGTCGCGGCTTTACAAATATCTGCCACAGGAACACCCCGGGCCAAAGCAGATGTAGATGATTTACCTCTAGTTGAATGAGCCCTAATACCCTCAGGAGGAACCTTACCAGCCAGGGCATAGCAGATCTTGAGGGCAAGGATGATCCATCTTGGTAGAGTGCGCTTGTGCACCGCTCTTCCTTTGGAAGGTCCAACATAACCCACGAAGAGCTGATCGTCCAGACGAAAGTCCTTCGTTCTGTCCAAGTAAAAGCTCTCAGCTCTTTTTGGGTCCAGGCGATGAAGTCTTTCCTCCTCTTTGGAGGGATGAGGAGGAGGATAAAAAACAGGGAGTAATAGACTGCCCCAAATGAAACGGAGTAACATCTTTGGGCAGGAAAGCAGCCCTGGTCCTGAGAACCATCCTTTCAGCATGTAATGTTAGAAAAGGGGGTTTCGAACTAAGCTTGAAGCTCACTCACCCTCCTTGCCGAGGTTATGGCTACAAGAAAGAGCGTCTTAAAGGACAACAGCCTCATAGGACAACTATGAAGAGGCTCAAACGGGGACCCCATCAGAAAAGTTAAGACAAGATTAAGGTCCCACTGTGGCATTACAAAAGGAGTAGGAGGAAACTTGTTTGTAAGGCCTTTGATAAACCTCAGTACAACTGGAGATTTAAATCATGACAGTTGATCAGGTAGACATAGAAAAGCAGATAAGGCCGAAAGATAGCCCTTGACCATGGCCACAGCACAGCTGAGCCAAGGAAAGGGCAAACTGGAGCACCTCAGAAAGATGTGCTTTTAAAGGGTCAATGGATCTCTCTCCACACCATTTTACAAACTTGGACCACCTGCAGGAGTAAATGGACTTGGTGGAGTGTCGCCTGGCCGATAAAATAACATCCACCACATCAGGTGGGAGAGAGAAAGAACTCAGGTTGCCCCGTTCAATCTCCAGGCATGAAGGTGTAAGCTCTGGAGGTGGGGGTGTAGAACCTGCCCCTCCGACTGCGAGAGGAGGTCTGCCCTCAGAGGGAGACGGAGCGGAGGGCACGAGGAGAGGTGGAGAAGATCTGTGTACCACACCCTTCTTGGCCAATCTGGGGCGACCAAAATAACTTGGGCCCGGTCTTTGCGAATCTTCCTCAGAACCCGAGGAATCAAGGGTATGGGAGGAAACGCGTAAAGGAGTCGTGAGCCCCAACTCAACTGAAACTTGTCCCCCAACGCCCCCTGCATCGGAAACTGGAGACTGCAGAATGACGGGCAGTGCGCGTTCTCGTGGGTGGCGAACAGGTCCACCCGAGGGATTCCCCACGTCCGAAATACGTAACGAACCACCTCCGGATGGAGCCTCCACTCGTGGTCGGCTGAGAACTGCCGACTGAGACTGTCCGCACGCACGTTCAGCACCCCGGCCAGATGATTTGCCATCAGGCAAATCAGATGGTCCTGAGCCCAGGACCATAGACGCAGGGCCTCTCTGCAGACAATGCGACCCGACTCCTCCCTGCTTGTTGACATACCACATCGCGGTAGTGTTGTCCGTCAGGACTTGAACAGACTGACCGCGAAGGGAAGGGAGGAAGGCCTTGAGTGCCAAACGAATCGCCTGCAATTCCAAAAGGTTGATGTGAAGCAACCTCTCCTCTGGAGACCAAAGACCCTTGATCTCCAGATCCCCCAGATGAGCACCCCACCCTAAGGTGGAGGCATCCGTTATCACCGTGGCCACAGATGGAGGTAGATGGAAAGGCTTTCCTTGAGACAGATTGCCCTCCACGCTCCACCAAGATAGATCCGCTGCAGCTTCTCTGGAGATCCTGATCAACTCCCTGAGATCTCCGTTGTGCTGATACCACTGCCTGTGGAGGCAACACTGGAGCGCCCTCATGTGCCAGCGTGTATGGTTGACCAACAGAATGCAGGAAGCGAACAGACCGAGCAGGCGAACAACCGCTCCATTGTGGAATAAAGGGACCATCTCCTGAATGTCGAGAATTCTTTGAGGTGGAGGAAATGCTCGACACACAGTAGTGTCCAGTACCGCGCCTATGAAAAGGTTGCGTTGAGAGGGCACCAGGTGAGATTTGGGCACGTTTATCGAAAAACTCAATTCGAACAACAGCTGAGATGTTACCTGCAGATGATGCTGCACCATCCCTGGGGACTCTGCCTTCAGAAGCCAGTCGTCCAGGTAGGGGAAAACTGGAATCCCCGACCTCCTGAGATGGGCCGCTATCACTGCCATCACCTTCGTGAAGACTTGAGGTGCGGTAGTAAGACCAAACGGGAGGACCGCAAACTGGTAATGTTGCAACCCAACCGTAAAACAGATCCTGCCTGTGCGACTTCAGGATTGGGACATGGAAGCACGCGTCCTGCAAGTCGAGCGACACCATCCAGTCTTCTTGCTGCAACGCTTGAAGAACCTGTGCAAGGGTCAGCATCTTAAACTTCTCCTGTTCCAGGTAAAAGTTCAAGACTCTGAGGTCCAGTATCGGACGCAATCTGCCGTCCTTCTTGGGAATCAGAAAACACCGGGAGTAGCATCCCTGAACCCTTTCAGGCTCCAGAACCATCTCTATCGCACCTTTTTGAAGCAAAGCTAGCACCGCCTTCTGCAGAAGAAGCAGATGGTGTTCAGAGCAGTAACCTTGGCAAGGAGGGTAAGGGGGAGGAAACTCCCAAAAGGGAAGGGCGTACCCAGTCTCCACAAGGTTTAAAACCCAAAAGGTCTGTTGTAACAGATTTCCAACCCCGCAGAAAGTGGGACACCCGACCCCCCACAAGTCTTACATGTTCCAGGATGGGGGATCTAGGGCTGCTTCCCTGAAGCTTCATTGGGAACAGAGGAGGCAGAAGATGAAGAGGGGTTGAGGCCAGAACCTCTCCGACCTCTTTGTCTCCCTCTATAGGACCTATAGAGGGGATTCTGCTGTTGCTGCTGCGGAGGCTGCCAGTAGGAGCAAAACGAAGAACTCCCGAAACCCCTGAACTTCTTAAGTCCAAATCCTTTAGCAGGAGCCTGCAGACCTAAAGATTTAGCGGTTCCTCTACTCTCCTTAAATCTCTGAAGGGCAGAGTCAGCCTTCTCACCAAAAGGTTTTTGACCGTCAAAGGGCAAATCCACCAAGGTGGCCTGAACGTCCGTAGAGAAGCCAGACGAACGAAGCCACGCCTGCCTCCTAGTGGCTATAGACTACCCCATAATTCTCGCCACCGAATCAGCTGTATCAAGGCCCGACTGAATCACCTGTCTCGCAGCGGCCTGAGTATCTGCGACCACCTCCATAAAAGGACGCCTTATCACCGTCTGGCAGCTTAGGGGTTAAAGATTTAATCGAGTCCATCAAAGCATGAACATAGTGCCCTAGCAAGCACGTGGCATTAGTGGACTTAAGCGCCATGACTTTTTGGACTCCCTGTCCGCAGGAGTCTGAGGGAATGCCCCTGAAGCATGCTTCGAGCAGGACGCCTGCACCACTAGACTTTCTGGCGAAGGGTGCGAAGATCGAAAATCTGGATCCCCAGGAGCCACCCTATATCTTCTCGCCACCTGCCTAGAGACCGCTGGTGAAGATAACGGCTCACGCCAGACTTCCACAATTGGCTCCAAAATAGCCTCATTGAAAGGCAGAAAAGGCTTACATGTCGAGGAAGGCGAGTGTAACACCTCCGTCAAAAGGTTAGGCTTATACTCCGCAGAGGGCAACTGAAAATCCAACAGCTCTGCGGCCTTTTTTATCACCATATGATAGGGAGCCAGTTCCTGCGGCGGAGAGGACCTAGTTGAAGAACGCTCCCACTCCTGAGTCGTGTCCAGGCCACTAGCCTCCTGAATCCCCTCAGAGGGCGTGTCAACCTCACCTACCTCCACCTACACTCTATATCGTTCTTCATCCAAGACCCTTTGGGCCTTCCTTCTTGAGCGGATCCGTGGAACCGGCATCGCCGGTGCCGTACACGGAGTCGGTGGAGCCAGAGGTGTCGAGGGCGCCGGAGTCTGGGTCGGCGGCACCGGACGCGGCACCGAGGTAGACGGCAACGAGGAAGGCTCCGAAGAAGGTCGATCCATTCGAAGCCGAGATGGATCCCCAGTCGGCGCCGGAAACTGCCACGAAGGCGCCATCGGCAGGAAGGGCATAAACGGGGCATGTGCGTAATGCTGCGGCACCCCAGAGTATAAGCCATAGGACCCACGGGACCAGTAGGTGCACCGGATGGGAAGGCAGCCCGTTGGAAGATCCATACATCGTATTAAAAAAATGAGACGAATCCATACCCGGAAACTGTGGATAATGACCTGGTCCCGAATCCGTCTCTGGAGTACCTGGTACCGGCGCCGCAGTATCCTCCACAGGCGCCGCAGGCTCATCAGGCTCTAGAGAAGGCCCTTCTCCTTGCTCTTGCTCAGCCTCAGAAGCCTCCACTGGAACCGGTGACTGCGCCGGGGACGGCGCCGGAGCCCGCTTCGGAGAAGGAGATCCGCCAGGAGACTTAGAAGGAGATATATCCTTACTTCGGTGTCGAGGCGAAGTCGATCTCGACGTCTTGCTCTTCGAAGACCGGCGCCGAGAGGAATGCTTCCTCTTCTTATGGTGTTTCTTCGACTTTGAAGAATGCGAAGTCGACGACTCCGGCCTCCTTCTTCCTACCTCTCTTCTCCTTTTTGGCCTTGGCCATGAAGAGCTTCGCCTCCCTTTCTTTCAACGCCTTGGGATTCATCCTCCTGCAGCTGGAACAATCTTCCACGTCGTGGTCGGATGAAAGGCACCACAAACAATCATCATGGGGGTAAGTCATAGACATGTGGCCCCCACATTCCCTACAGGGTTTAAAACCCGACTTCCTTGTCGAAGACATGACAAATATTTTCCAACAGTAACACCAAACGACTACAAAGTAGCAGAAGAGTGCTGGAACCGTTGCGTGTCGACGGCGCGGAAAAAAGGGAACTGACGTCATCACGCCGACGTGGCTCTCTTATGGCTCCGGTGACGTCATACGGAGTCGCGAGTGGAGCCGATGCATTATGACGTCGTCCACGTCGGCGTAGAGAGCTGGGGAAAAAAGTTCCTTGGAATGCTGGCGCAGGGGATATTCACAAGGTGAGGAATCCACTGGCAGATGTATCCATCAGAAATAGTATTATGCGTTTTCTTCATCAGACATTACTAAGCTGTCACAACAACAATTAAAACGTATCCCACCCACCCACGTCACCATTCCCAACATGCTTAAGATCCCCCTGTAAGAAAAAACTAGTACTTATAGTGACAAAAACAAATGTCGGCGGTCAAAAGTAGCCACCATTTCAGTAACTTTAGAACTCATGTGGGGTGTACCCTGGTAGGGACAGCCAGAATTCTAATTATCAACCCAATGGACGGGGGTGGCCAGGAGACTCTTGAATGTCAGGCTAATAGATCAAATGCAAATTAGGTGGTGTGGATACTGGCAGCGAAATTCAGCATCACCCATCTATCCCCATACAGTTTATCCCAGGCCAAGCCTGGGTAGAGGCTTCATAATGTTACGAGTATCTATGGATATTAATTTCTTGGGGCTATGGGCCCACTCACCACACCCAACCGTCTTAAATGTTCAATCATTGGTCCAAATCGACCAGCATGTCTTCATGTTCACCTACAACGGGGAAAACGAGGCATTAGTAGCAACAGCAGATAGTTCATCGTATGTGTATTTAGTCTTCCCTGTCTTCTTCTGTTCGGGTATGGCGGTCTTGTCTGGAAGGGGATAGCTTGTTAAAGTATTCCATCGCTGCCTTGGGTTATGTGAAAATCTTCATTTTGCCCTGATGATTTATTCTCTGGCTGGTACAGCATTGCATATGGTATCTCTGCTTTTTGCAGCTTCTTTTTGACTGGAAGGTACGCTTTCCAGTCAGCATGTTCATTCACTGTAAAGTCTGGGGAAACCAACACAGCATTGCCTTGATAAGTAATGCCTCTATGTAGGTCAGGCCTAGACAGCACTTGCGCTGTCTGAAAGACATGTTGTATTGTATTCTATGTGTATTAAAAAATGAACTGCTTTCTATTGGCGGTGTATTGGTGTTGGGTTGTAAAAGTCCCTCCCTTCTCTCCTTCTGGCGATTTCACGTAGTGAGTATTTAGTTTGGCCATCACACTATGTAGTGTGTGATGGCCCCTGTTTACAGAGACATGCATCTGTTAGCAATTATCCTTATCGTAACTGCAGTCTGACTTCCATTCTGACCTAAAGAAGCTCTGTGGTTTTGTTTCTCTTTCAGCGTGCATCTGTTAGCAATTATCCTTATCTTAACTGCAGTTTCACTTCAATTCCGACCTAAAAAAACCCTGTGCCCTTGTTATGTTTTAACGTGCATCTGTTCTGGATTATCCTGATGGTAACTGCAGTAGGACTTTTATTCCAACAGTCACGTAAAAATGATATTCAAAAACCAGAGCATTTTATTTTACTAATATTAAACATTGAGTGTTATTAATTAAATAATACGGTAGAGCGTTTAGTTTCCTTTTCTGTGGAAGTTGTTGGGGTTTGTTTTCCGTTTTGCGAGCGGACATAGGCAGAGATGCTTGAGTCATGTAAGGTGTGGATGGAAGTAAATCACAGTGCATATGCACTTGTTTCGGCACCAGCTTTTTAGAGCCAACGATGGTGAGCACCGGCAGGACCTGGGCCAATTAATGATGGCGTTATTAAAAAATACATTAGAGCACGTTTAGTTTCTTTTTCTGTTGACGTCCAGGGTTGTTTTCCGTTTTGCCAGTGGACATGGGCAGAGATGCTGAAGTCGTGTAAGGTGTGGCTGGCAATAAATTGCAGTGCATATGGACTTGTTTCGGCACCAGCTTTTTAGAGCTAATGATGGTGAGCACCGGCAAGACCCAGGCAAATTAATGCTGGTGTTATTAAAAAATACGGCAGAGCATTTTTAGTTTCCTTTTCTGTTGATGTTGTCGGGGTTTGTTTTGCATTTTGCCAGCAGACATGGACAGAGAGGCTGGAGTCATGGAAGGTGTGGCTGGAAGTAAATCGCAGTGCATATGCACTTGTTTCGGCACCAGCGTTCTAGAGCAAACGATGGTTAGCACTGGCAGGACCCGGGCCAATTAAAGCTGGTTCGCTTGGGCTCATTAATACAACTATTCGTAGGTTGAGAGGATTTATTTTGATGTCTATGAACTGCTGACTCTTTTGCATCACCAGCAGAGTGATTTCCAGGGTCGTAGTTGCCTGGTTTGAGCTATCCATATCCAATTCATCAGCCTTTTCCGCTGAGGTCCTAGTGCTTTTTCTGGTCTCGACTGTTAGATGTGATTGAGATTTTCTGTTTTTACCATTGGGTCTATTTTGTGTTTGTAGATAATGAGCGCTATGAGGGCCCCTCAGATAGCTGAGATGGGAGTGTCACTACAGGCACAGGCCTCTCGTTATTTGGCCATTGATCTGCGCCTTCCTGTCACCCTGCCTTGTGTGTCTCAGCCCATCTCTTCTCATGTGCAACTCCCTCTTGAAAAAGCGCATCAAAGCCCGCCTACTGGAGGAGCCTCCCCCACTGTCGTCCCCTCCCAGAGGCCCTCACTCAAACGCAAGTATCCGGAAAGCTGAAAGCCACTGCACTGAAGTCGCACAAAGTTCTCCTGTATCGCCTGCGAGCAGCCCTTCTGTACCCTGATTATGGCTGGACCTCAGGTTCCCTGCATGTAGGCCCGGCTGGTGGTATGGTTCGCACAGGCCTCTTAATATCACCTTGCATTCCCCTGACAGTCACACTGGTCTTGAGTTCTAGCACACTGCAGAAAGGCCCCAAGGTTATCAGTTCACACAGCGCCAGCGCCTATCTCTCCTCGCGCTAGTGGTCTGAGTTTCAGGCCGCGTAGGGGGAAGGCTGGGGGTCCGGCTCAACTTACTTTACTTTTGTCCAGCAGGGCGCATCCTCAGGCCCTGCATGCAGCAGCTCATACAGCTGCTTCACCTTGGGTAGGTAAGAACTGCCACAGCTCTGCAGGCGCACGCCCCGTTCAGTGACAGAGGATCATGCACTTATCAGCGCGACAGCTCTTACTTCATTATGTTTGACTGTCTGAATATTTCACTGCCCTGCTCTTCGTGACCCGCTTCACACACACACCGGGCAGCACCCGCACAGTCCGTGCGGGTCCGCGCAAGCTGTCTCCGTTCTCCAATTACCTTCCGTTCTCGCAGCTTCGTGTCAGCAACAAAGATTGATTTTGGCTCACGGCTGGCGAGGCTGTGACAATCTTGCTGTGGGCTCTAGTGGCCCTTCCCTCAAAATCTTTAAAACAAAAAAGGATGAAGAGGTCACCTCATTGATTTGCTTTCAAATGACAATTTATCATCAAAACGATCCCTAGATTATTTACTTTAGAGACCAGTGTAGGAAGGGTTCCTAATTACCGTGGCCACCAGATTTGATACCAGAATGAAATGTTCTTACCCAGGAGTACTTCCGCTTTTCCAGAGTTCAATTTTAAACAGTCATTGGACAGCCAGTTGCTAATCTGCAACATACAGCTGTGTAAATTATCTGCTGAATACTCTGGATTCCTAAATACAGAGACCACAATCTGGGTGTTATCGGCGTAACTCACCACTGAGAAACCAGACTTTTAAACAAATTTGGCCAAGGGGTGACAAAGGTTAAAAAATGTGGGGGATCAGGGACGAGCCCTGAGGTACCCCACACTCTAAGGAAAAACTAGATATAAAGCCATCCATAGTAAATAATTGCTCTCTCTCAGATAGAGATTTAAAAAGAGCATGAACTGCTCCCCTGATAGCTAAAGAGTGGAGATGGTCAATCAATAAAACATGATTGACCGTGTCAAATGCAGCCGAGAGATCCAACAGTATCAAAGCTGCATTACTTCTTTCTCAGCTCTTCTGATGCCATAATCAGGGCTGATTCTGTGCTATGTTCACTACTGAAACCAAATTGCGTAATCAAGGAAGGAAATGGAATCAAGAAATAAAGCCAGCTCTTTGTTTAATGCCTTTTCAACAATTTTGGCTGAAAAAGGAAGGAATATGTGCAAGTGGCTGATGGTTATAGTGATCCAAAGGATTAAGACTGGCTTTCTTAAGTAATGGAAGAATTTAGGCTATTTCCCACGCTTTCAGGAAATAGCCCCGATTAAACATTTCATTAAATATGTTGGTCAAATGACTAGATATTGTTTTACAGACTAATTGCATAATCTTAGGAGGCCAGGGATCCCCTTTAAGGGGGAGAGGGGTTGGGAGAGACAGATTTTGAAGATTGAATAAGGTGCAGCACTTGATCCACCGTCAAGGATGAAAATGGAAAAAAAAAAAAAACATTTTAATCAAAATGCCAAACACCTTTCCCATCTTGACTCCGGGATGGCCCTTCCGCTACAGCTTCCAAATAGTAATCCTTAACCCCTTCGCAGCTAGACCTTTTCCCCCCTGTGCTAAGAATTCTTTTGGCTATTTGGGGTAGTTCGCGCTTAGGCCCCTGTAACATTTTGACCACATAAGGTATCTACGCCAAATTTGCATCCTTTTCTTCCAACATCATGGGGATTTTAAAATGTACCCAGGGTTTGTGGAGTCCCTTGGAGGGGAACCAGAAATTAGCCAAAATACAGGCAAATGTTTTTGGGGGGGAAAAATTGGAAAAACGTGCTGCAGACGAGTGTTTTTTTCCCTGCAAATGGTATCAACAAAGGGTTTGTGGTGCTGAAATCACCATCTTCCCAGCTTTCAGAGACAGACCGACTTTTGTCAGACAAAAAATCTTTTAAAGGAAGTTTTGGCATTTTATAACATGGCCTATTTTTTGCGCTTTTAACCTCCTTCCAGTTAATGGTAGAAATGGGTATGAAAGCAATAATGGATCCTGGAAAGCTATACATTTCAGAAAAGTAGAAAAAATTCAGAATTTAGCAAGAGGTAATTTCTGTAGATCCTTCAAGGTTTTTTTTTATAGAAACTAACAGTTGAAAATAAAATAAAAATTGAAAAGGAGTTGAGAAAACCCAGCCATTTGTGCCAACGTTTTCACCTGAAACTTCTCTTAAATATGACAGATTTAATAAAGCATTATACCGTTACATCCGCTGTACCCTTTTGGTTGTGGGGATATATAGGACTTGTAGGTTCACCAAGGCCTCGATGAACACAGAGCCAATAACCTAGCAGCGTCTGAACAAAATATAGAGTTTAGAAACAGTAGCTATTTGTACATCTCTAAAATTGTGGGTACACATACTAGCATGTGAATTCTAGGACATTTCACGAAGGGACTTCTTTTTTTACATTGTCTTACTTTGGAAGGCAGAAATGCATTAAAAGTCAATATGTAATAACAGTTGCTCTACAATTCTGTGTTTCCCCAAGTCTCCCGATAAAAATGGTACTTCACTTGTGTAAGTAGGCCTAGTGCCCACGACAGGAAACGGCCCAAAACGCAACGTGGACATCACATTTTTACAGCGAAAACTGACCCTTTTTTGCAAAATGCCTAGCTGTAGATTTTGAACCTTAGCTCTGCCGGCACCTAGGGAAACCTACCAAACCTATACACTTTTTAAAACTAGACACCCAGGGGAATCCAGGATGGGGTGACTTGTCTGGCTCTTACCAGTTTCTGTGACCCAGAATGCCTTGCAAACCTCAAACTTTGTAAAAAAAAAAAAAAAAAAAAAGTTTAAAAACAAACAAACATTTCCTCACATTTCTGTGGTGGAAAGTTCTGGAATCTGCATGGAGCCACAGAATGCCACCCACTCCGCATTCCCCAAAGTATTCAGAGTAAAATGGTACCTCACATATGTGGTTGGGTCAGGTACCCGCGACAGGCAAGGGTCCAAAACGTAATGTGGAGACATCAAAGTTACCCATCACAAAGCTATCTACTTTTGCAAGGGGGGTCACATGAGTTTTTGGTCCCCGGCTTGACGGGAAACCTACCAAACCCATACATTTCTGAAACCTAGACCCGGGGGAGTCCAGGGAGGTATGGCTTGCGTGGAACCCCTAACGTTTTCCTACCCAGACTCCCCTGCAAACCAAATTTAGCTGGGGGAAAAAAAAAAAAACATCTCTCACTTGTGTGTGGTAAAGTTGTAGGATTGTTAAAATAAAAAATCTGTTAAATAATGGTAAGGCCTTAGATAAAGTTTGCTCAGATAGCCTATCTTGTTGTGCAGCTTCAGGACGCGACAGTTAAACAAGGCACCAAGGTTGTTGATTCTTACTGATTGTCTCATTTGTGCGTTTACCTCTAGCTGTTCCTTGGCTGTGATCTTTACTATAAAAACCCATGCAACCATCGTTCGGGGTGCTCTCTCCTTAGGTATCTTGATGGTTGTCGGATGGAGACCCATTCATGAATGCTTAATAAAACCCGTGGCGAAGTGGTAACCCTGCACCAGCAGATTATTGATCTGTTCCACAAATTGGCGCCCAACGTTGGGCCCCATCAAGCGCTTGCAGTCGGACCCGGGGGTGGAGATCAGGTCGGTAAGGAGAACTTCACTGAGGGGCACCCCATCTGAAGAGACTAGTGTTGCTCATGGTCCAAGGACGGTCATTTTTGGATCAGGGAGGATCGACAGGTGTGAGTTGGAAGACTACACAAGGTAAATCTGTACTGAACCGGTTCACGTGGTTAGATTTGTTTTGATATCGGTTTTGAAATTAGTCTTGGAATCGGCTTGGCATTTGTTTTATATCCATTCGGAATTAGTTTGAGACTTGCGTTTGAAACTTGCCATTTGTTATGGCTTGTATCTTTTCTTACAGGTAAACGTGAGAATATTCTTTCCCTTTCTCTCCGTTTATTCATGTTTGAAAATATCTATGCCTGCGATTAGTAGTCTTTGGAAATTTTGTTGTTGCAGTTTGGAATCAAGTCAGCCGGCGCCACTAGAAGGTAGTCCGAATTTTGAGATGTACATTCAGGGCCTCATGTAGGAAGCCAAATACCGGTCGGTAACGGCCGATTTTCGGTAATTATACCGTTACCGACCGGTATTTTGGCTTTTGAGATGTAAGGGGAGAATTTCATGATTCGGTATTTACCGAATCGGTAAAATTACCGAATCGGTAATATTACCGATTCGGTAAATTTACCGATTCGGTAAATACCGAATCATGAAATGAGATGTAGGGGGGAGTGTGTGGTGATTCGTTATTTACCACCAACTAAAGGTTGGTGGTAAATGACGAATAGGTGAAAAAAAGCATTTTTGTGCACGTTTAAGTGTGCAATGTGGCAGACATACATGCCCTTAGGGCATGTATGTGCGCCACATGTGCACACATGGCCGAATCAGGGGTGCAACAGGGTGTCAATGTGACACCCTGCCACCCTTGCATGTGCTCCCCCATTACCGAATCGGTATTTTCCGATTCGGTAATTACCGAATTTTTCCGATTCGGTAATATTTACCGACTCATTACCTACATTGCATTTACCACTTCATAAATACCGAATCGGTATGATTCGGTATTTATGAAGTGGTAAATGCCAGCCCACCTACATAAGGCCCTAAATATGGTATTTGTCCCATCATGTATAATACATTGTGGAACAAATATACAAAAGGGGATCCCCAGTTGCAATGGCCATTAGAGGGAACTATGGACCCTCATAAACTCGGTTATTTAGAGAAACGATTATTTTTAAAGAAAGTTAGGCCGTCCATGTTTGATAGTTTGTGTATGTGGAGGAAAGAAGTGAAGGAGCAGCAGCTCATAGAAGGTACAAAGGAAACAGGAAAGGAAGACAGATTATTAGAAGTATAAGGAATTGAAGGATAAGGAGAACCAGGAGAAAAGGGAATGTTTAGATAGAGAGTATAAATTATTAGTATCCAAGGAATACATAGTTAGATCAACGGTAGCAGTTCAGGTCCACCAAGAGGATGTGGACTCAGATCTTGATGGATTATTGATTGAACAACCCCCACCCCCATATGCACCATTGGCACCTCCTCCCCTTGGACCACCGAATGTTGTTCCCCCTGTACCTCCGGTTCCCCCTCCTTTGACCGCGGTTGTCCAGCTTCCTATTTTCCAACCAGTACCTGTACATTCCTTACCCCCTCCAACCCAGGACAATGCACCCCCACCCCAGGCCTCTGCGCCTCCACCTCAGGCCATTGCCCCGAAATAATTGATGATCCAGTACTTCCTGCATCTGTCCTGACCCCTCGATTTCTTCGTTCTACTGTATCTCAATCACGTCAGGATGCGATAAGTTTAATGGTATTAAATTGGTTAAGTGATCTAGAAATTTAAGTAGAAGAAATGATAGATCTGATACAGGATTTTTCTGAGGGCTAGCTTCGTCGTCGTATAAATAAGCTTTCTCACCAACTTATGGTTCAATGGGAGAAGACTACAGGACGAAATGGCCCAGATGATGTTAGGGCTATTAACCAGCAATGTCAGACAGGGGCCTTCCCTGTAAGTAGACTTAATACTGCCATAGCAACGAATTGGATATCCTAATGAATTCTCTTCCTCTTCCCGGATAAGAACTATGAGGGAAGCTGCACCACAATTTATTCCCACAAGAGAGAATGCAGAGAATGATGACCCTAATAGTCCTGATGCTAGAGCCCATTTTTTGTACAACTAGATATATACGCCCTGGAAAAGGACTGATGTACTCACTTTTAAAGCCTCTTTACCAGAGATACGGAAAATCCTAGAGGATTTTATGATTATGTACAGGCAGTCATTGATTCTTGTGTCATGACCCTAGCAGATATGGATATGTTTTTTGGTATGATCCTACCACCCGATATGTGGCGAATTACCTGGAAATAGGATCATGCTGTTGATTTGGGAGCAGACTGGGCTGCCATAGTAGCGGCCGATAGGGTTAGGAAACCTGCTAAGAAACCTAGTCAGCTCATACTGGACCTTCCTGGAAACATACTAACTTACATAAAAACGATTGTTCCAGCCAGAAAAATAGATTGGGCACTTCTCACTGCCTGTAAGCAAAAGCAGGGAGAGGCTGTCCCAGATTTCTTTATTCGCTTTGAGGAAGTGTTAGTGGGCAAGATACATCTACACCTACGGGTGCACATTTATTTGTAGATCGATTTGTGGGAAATGTACTTCCTCAAATAGCAGTTCGCTTAAAGAATTCTCAGAGTACATGGGCTACGGTAACCCCGAAAGCTATATTAGATATGGCTCAGAATTAGGTGACCACTTAGCAAGAGCCAAAAGAAGGGAAATTAAAAGGATTGAAAACTAAAGTAATAATGGTTCAGGCCTACGGACCTCATGGTAGGGGCCGTGGTCAGAATTTCAGACAACCACCTCCAGGAGGGCCACGGAGTAGACAAACTTCACTGGGGCTAGATCAATGTGCTTATTGCAAGGAGAAACGACATTGGCGTTCAGAATGCCCCGTTTTAGCGGCCGGAGGAAGAGGACAAGTGAATAGTAAACGAGGGACTTCAGTTCCCAGACAGCAGCCACAGCAGGTTCAAGGTCCAGAGAAAAATAGGACAGGAAATTATTTCGATCAAAGAAATAATCAATATTCTATGGAAGATTTGGAATCTGAAGAAACTGTGGGAACACATTTAGTCTAGGAAAGAGTAGGACAAGGAGGACCAGTTGAGATACCTGTAGATGAGTCAGGGCCCTATGTAACAGCAACCATACTTGGGCAGGAACAGAAGTTTTTAATGGATACAGAGGCGACATGTAGTGCGATATCTCAGAAACTGGTCCCTGGGACACCCTTGTCTGGCCAAGTGATCACATCGATAGGGTTTAATGGAACACCAACTCCTAGCCCCGTGTCCTAAAAACTACCTTTGCAGGTTGAGAATTTCATCACTACAGCCCCCTTTTTGCTTCCCCCACATGCTCCGGATAATCTGATGGGACTTGATCTTTTGAAATATTTCTATGCTACTATACATTGTTTCTCGTCTGGAGTACATGTTATTTTTGGGAAAAAGACATTGCCTAAACAATACAATTTTTCTTTATGTTCGGATCTGGATTCTGTCCCTGCATGTGTTTGGGCTACTGCTGACACAGATGTGGGAAGAATGGAAATTTCTCCAGTACACATACAGGTTCGGGAGGATGCTTCCTTACCAAGGGTCCCACAATATAAAAATATCAAAGGAAGGTCAGGATGCACGGATATCGATCATTGATGACATGATACGTACAGGAGTTGTTGAGGAAGTTTCCTCTAATGTATGCAATAGTCCCATTCACCCCATTCTAAAATGGAGTGATGGAACAGGGGTTAAGATTGACAGATTTGTGATTGACTTAAGAGAAGTCAACAAAATAGTGATTCCTCAATATCCTGTTTCTGATATTACGACTTTGTTGACATTAATCCCACCTACAGCTACTCTATTCTCTGATCGACCTTAAAACTGCCCTTTTCTCTATTCCTATACATGAAAACAGTAGATATCTTTTTGGGTTTTCATTAAGGGCCACTCATTCAGATTTTGTAGGGCTCCACAAGGGTATACAGAAAGTCCTAGCATTTATAGTCAGGCACTTAAGCGACAGTTGGATGAACTACTTTTGTTGAGGACATTCTGCGAGCGGCAGACACAGTTGAGCATTGTAAAGAAGTCACTCACTCTCTCTTGCATCACCTTGCTGTTAAGGGACATCTAAGAATAAGCTACAATATCGTCAGTCTGAGGTCACTTATTTAGGTCACTTCTTGTCTAAGGAAGGTCATACTCTGACTAAAGACAGGATTCAAACTATCCTAAAAATTTCTATTCCAAGTACTCTAAAAGAAGTCAGGGCACTTATTGGTATTACTTCCTACTGTAGACAGTGGATCCCAAATTTCTCCCTTATTATCAAACCTCTTTTGTCCCTTGTTACTAAAGACACTCCCTCCTCTACCATGGACATCTGAATGTCAGGAAGCACATCAGCAGCTTCATGAATACCTTTGTTTTGCTCCTGTATTAGGCACTCCAGACTATGCAAAGCCTTTCATACTATATGTACACGAGAGAGAAGGATGTGCATTGTCAGTTTTGACACTACCATATGGTAGTAAACATCGTCCATGTGCTAATTTCTCAGCTGTATTAGACCCAGTGGCCAGAGGACTCCCAGGTTATCTCAGAGCGGTTGAAGCCACAGCAATTTCTATACGACCATCTGAGGGAATAGGGTTGAGTAACAAGCTTATGGTACCCCATTCCGTAGATTTACTCCTGAATCAGACTAAGACACAACACTTGACTAGCGCTAGACTCACAGGCTATGAACTTAACACTTTTGGCACCTCATATCACACAAGAGATGTTTGACATTGAACCCAGCTACATTGCTACCTTCACCAGCTGAACAAGCGCAGGATTTGCACAACTGCATTTTCCTAACAGAAAAACAGACCAAGGGAAGAATAGATCTGAAGGATACACCTTTGTCAGACCCTGAGGGAGAACTATGGGTGGACGGCTCTTGTTTAAGACTACCTGATGGCACAACCTATGACATAACCACATTACAAACTGTGGTAGAAACAGCCCGTATCCCACAAAAACCCGCCCAAGCAGCTGAACTCATTGTGCTTTTGAGGGCTTGCGAACTCAGTCAGGGATTAAGAGTGAACATTTATACAGTCAGTATGCATTTGGTGTGGCACACAATTTTGTCAAGCGCTGGAAGGAACGGGTATTCCTAACCTCCCATGGCTCTAAAATACAACATGGCGAATTGGTAAATAGACTTACTGCTCTGACATTGCCAAAACATGTAGCCATTATTAAATGCAGTGCCCACAAGAATGTTACAGCCAAGGTGGGTCAAGGCAATGCGTTTGCTGACGAAGTTGCAAGAGATACTGCAAGTGCACTCACAAGTAAAGTATATGTATTGCGATCCCAAGCTGAAAGATGGGAAAACATGTATACAGAGATCAAGGAAATACAGCAGTCAGCCAATAACAAGAAAGGGCAGAATGGCAAAAGGAAGGAGAATTAGATGAGGGATGTTGGAGGTCAAAAGATATGTCAGAATGAAAAATTGCGATATGCCTTGCCTTTTGTGACTAGGATGCATGGACCTGCTCATGTTAGTGACAAAATCATTATTTCCAAATTGAATCCAGTCTGGGATAGTCCGCTCATTCGGAAAACAGCTGAGCATTTGCTTTAAAATTGTATGATTTGCTTATAGCACAATCCTGGGAAGGGAGTATCAGCCCCTACTGGTGGATTTTCTCCACCTCAGGTACGCTTCGAAGCGCTCCAAATGGATTATATTCAATTAGAGCGTTGCAATAATTTAAGATATGTACTAGTGGTGGTTTGTTCCTTTAGTAAGTGGGTAAAAGCGTATCCCACCTTAGACAACACAGCCCTGACAACAGCTATAGTTCTGTTAAAAGAGTTCTTTCCCCGCTTTGGGGTTTGTAGAGTTTTATGGAGCGACAACAGCCCCCACTTTACTAACCAGATAATAGAGTACCTAATGAAAAAATTGGGGGTAAAACAGAAATTTCATGCTGCTAATTATCCTCAATTAGCGGGTTTGGTAGAAAGGTACAATGCCACATTGAAATTAAAACTTGCAAAAATTCAAGCAACAACAGGCTTTAGTTGGCCAAATGCCTTGCCGCTAGCTTTGCTGTCTGTTCGTTCGTTCCATCCCACACAGTAAAACTTTCTACCTAGGAGTCTTTGGTAGGCCTATGAATGCATGGGGACCCCCAAGATCAAATATGATTAAAGAAATACCCTACCCTGTTTTAAGTGATTACTTGAAAGACTTAACTGAAAAATGGTCTTTGATTCATCAGCAGGTGCGTGAAGCTATACCAGACAAATCAGAGGGTCCGGCTCATGGTCTCCAACCTGGCGAGTTCATCTGAATTAAGAATTTTCAACGCTTGAAGAACTTGGAGCCCCGGTGGAAAAACCTGGAGCAGATTCTACTTGCGACTCGAACTGTTGTCCGTGTCACCAAAAGACGCCATTGGATAAATGCCACGCATTGCAAGCGCATCCCAGCAACTGTTCTCTAGTCAGAAGGCAGAAACTATCTGAAAGTTATCTTACAGACTAAGAAAAGTGTTGCTCCACTGAATGAAGATACTTTGTTTCCTGATCAAACTGTGCCATCGGCATTAAGGTACGATCTACGACCAAGGAAGGGAAGGAGCAGGTAGAGATACCGGAGAACCGATTTCAATTAGTGGAACAGTTCGGCTGCGACACGGTGGGATCACAGAATCGGCTGAACTAGGTTCAGAGGGGATTGTGATACGTGTTCAGTGGTACCTAGGTCTCTCTCCAACCTGTGGTTGTATCGATCCAGAGGAGGAGAAATGCAGAAATTGTGATCTAAGTTGCAGTTGCAAAACAAAGACAAGCCTCTGTGTCTGGTGACTGATCATACTCTTGATAATCTTGGCAACAGTTTTTTGGACAATGGAGAAAATGATTCCAGCACGAAATTTCTTACCTACTACTACCCCTCTCCCCGTTTAACATAACTATTTCACCCGCCCCTATCACAAACAGAAGCACCGCATGTCCGACCTCAACAACACTTTCATACAGATGTTGCATCATACTCTCAACGCCACGAACACCACCAACTGTTGGGTGTGCGGAATGATGCCAGCTCACCAGAAAAAGGGAGGAACACCTTTCATTCCCTTGCCATTTTCACATTACGGCTCCTGCAGAGTCTGGTTCGCACTGTTGTGGGCCTCAGAAATTGTTACCATTACTTCAACTGGTGTGGGAGGACTCCATGCCAAATTGAACAAAGTCTGTTACCCCGATGAGGAAGGGGACCCACAAGCCAAAGGAACTGCATGGAAAATGGAGGAATAATCGCAGAGGAAATGCCTCCACACGCTATGTTTTCCCCAACACTCGAACGACCAAGGGTAATGGGCCACCTGTTATTGCTGTGACTAGAGCACGAGCGGACCTTTGTGAGAGCAGTGTTGGCCGCATTCCTGTGGGAAAAAGTGACTGTACAACAGTACTGAACATTACTGGAACGAACAATAGTAATTTTCGTTCCTCACACAAAACCTATTTTATCTGTGGAAACAAACGTTATCATCATTTGCATATTGGTTGGTCTGGGGTTTGTCTTTCCTGCTTCACCCTTAGCACCTGCCTCCTACCACAAAGATCAGAAACTGTTTAACGATAATTCCTTAAATAGATTCAAGAGGACCATAGAACATAATGAAATAGATCAGACTGACACCGCTCTACAACATGTTGATTTTAATTTAGGGCTCTTTCTTTTTGGGTGCAGCTTTAAATAGCAGAAAGATTAGGTGGTTGACCTGTGTAGTAGAGGCTGTGCGAACCAGACAGTGACGGCTCTTGGTAATTTCACAGAAGAGCTCCAAATTGCAAGAATCGTAGCTTTACAAAATAGAATGGTGCTTGATGTAATCCTCGGCAGTAGCTGTTGCGTGTTCATTTCTGACCACGCCCCTTCCGTCTATGACACCATTTCTAAATTACACAAAAAAGCTGCAGAAATACATCAAGACCAAGGAACCTGGTCCGACTGGTTACAGGGACTTATCTCCACTTGGGGTTGGACATTGTTAATGGGAATAGTAATCATAGGAGCCATCTTGCTCACTTGCTGTTTCTGCATTCAATGTGCCCCTATGATATGCACCACTTGTATAAATGTTTGCAGTAGTATTAAACCCACCCTAATCAATGTTCATGAATTAAATAGAGAAATGATTATGCGCACTGAAATTCATGAATTAATTAATATTAATGTACGCGATTAATACATGTACCCCTTAGAATAGATTCAGCACAACTGAACAGGGAGGACAGTTAAAATGTAAAATCTGAATTCTCTCGTTTTTTAATTAAGCTGTGCTTCATCCATTTCCACCCCTGTCCAGTTTTCAGCCTGGTTCTATCCTTAACACCGCACCTGCATCAACATTGGTAAAGAATCTAGATTGAGACATTGTAGGCTGCGTAAACATGCAAAGTCAGCACAAAAGAACAGCTGAGGTCTGCACTGGGTTTCGTGTGTTTGTTAAATAATGGTAAAGCCTTGGATAAAGTTTGCTTAGATAGTTTATCTTGTTGTGCAGCTTCAGGACGCAACAGTTACACAAGGCACAAAGGTTGTTGATTCTTACCTATTGTCTCATTTGTGTGTTCTTCCCAAAGCTCCATTTACCGCTGGGCGTTCCTTGTGTGTGATCTTTACTAAAAAACCCATGCAACCATCTTTAGGGGTGCTCTCTCCTTGGGTATCTTGATGGTACTTATCGGATGGAGACCCAGTCATGAATGCTTAATAAATGCCCTATGGTTCGACTTTGCTCCAGTGTCGATTACTCCTTACTTGTTAAGAACCCGTGGTGAAGTGGTGATCCTGCACCAGCAGATTGATTAATCTGTTCCCAGGATCGACACAAATTTCCTACCACCCAGCATTCCCCCAGGTCTCCCGATAACAAAATGGTACCACACGTGTGTGAATAGGCATAGTGGCTGCATCAGAAAATGGCCCAAATCGTACTGTGGGGACTTCAAAATTACCCATCACAAAACTACCTGGTTTTGCAGGGGGGTGGGCTGGTTTTTTTGTCCCCGGGCTCGTGGCCATCTACGGAAACCTACGAAATCCCACACATTTCTGAAAACTAGACACCCTGGGGAGTCCAATGAGGTATGGCTTGTGTGGATCACACAACGTTTCCCTACCCAGAATTCCCTGCAAACCACAAATTTGGTTGGAGAAAAAAAAACAAATTTTTGTGTGGGACAGTTGTAGGATCACAGGGCTGACACCAATTTCCTACCACCTAGTGTTCCTCCAGGTCTCTCGATAAAAATGGTACCTCACTTGTGTGGTTAGGCAGTAGGGGGACCTGGTTTTTTGTTCCCGGGCTCACGGCCATCTAGACAAACTTACCAAACCCACACATTTCTGAAAACTAGACTGGAGAGTCCAATGAGGTATGGCTTGCGTGTATCCCCCAACATTTCCCTACCCAAAATTCCCTGCAAACCTCAGATTAAGCTGGAAAACAAAAAAATCACTTTTCCGATACATCTTGCGAAGGATCTCCCTGCCGGCACAAATGTCCTACCACCCAGCGTTCCCCTTGCTCTCCCGAGTAAAATGATACCTCACATAAGCACTTGCGAATGATGCACTTTGTATGTTGTGATTAGTGGAACAAGTGTAGGAGTGGAACTAGGTATCTGACACTAAATACGCTAGGTCCTGAAGAATAGCCAAGAGATGTAGGCTAGAAACATGTCACTCATTAGGCTTTTCGGAACATTAATTCCATGAATCATAATCTTTACCCTGTTTTTAACCATACCGACTGGGGGGAGGGTCGGAATAAATTAGCATTAACAACTAGCCAGGTATTTTTAACAAACATCTTCCTTTACTTCACTCCTTCCCTGCAGAATCACTTGCCTCTCAGTCAAAACCTCAGAGCTCCTGCATAGTTAGTTTGGTCGCAGCACGCCCCATTCTGTAGCAGAACGGGAAGGACCCTATGATGAAGCATGCCACTATGGGGTAACCCTGGTGGGTGAGGGTTTTACGGAAAACAAAATGTTTTCCCATGTGAAGGAACAATAACTCCTGTAATAAGTATGGTTGGGTCCTTTTGTTTTTCTGCATTAAGCCCAGTGATCATACAACTTTTCCACACAAACATTTGAGACAAAATTAGATTTTTTCAGAAAAACATGAGCTTTACAGGGGGTTCTGGGTAGGGAAATATTGGGGGAGCCACGCAAGCCATACCTCACTGGACTCCACAGGGTTTCTAGGTTTCCCTAGATGGCCGGTAAGCCCAGGGCCAAAAACTCAGGTGCCCCACCCCCTGCAAAACCAAGTCGTTTTAGGATAGGTAATTTTGAAGTCTCCACAATAAATTTAGGGCCCTTGCCTGTTGCGGGTCCTTGAGCAACCCACACGAGTGAGGTACCATTTTTATCGGGAGACCTGGGGGAACGTTGGGTGGTAGGAAATTTGTGTCAGCCCAGTGATCTTACAACTTTCCTACACAGAAAATTGAGCAAAAATTGTTTTTTCCAGCTAGATTGGAGGTTTGCAGGGGATTCTGGGTACCTCACTAGACTCCCCAGGGTGTCTAGTTTTCAGAAATGTGTGGGTTTGGTAGATTTCCCAAGATAGCGGCCGAGCCCAGGGCAAAAAACTTAGGTGCATCCCCCCCCTGCAAAACCAGATGGTTTCAAAATAGAAAACTTTGATGTCTCCACAATACGTTTTGGGCCTTTCCCTGACACGGGTACTTCACCCACCCACAGGATTGAGGTACCATTTTTATCAGGAGACTTGGGGAAATGCTGGTGGTAGGAAATTTGTTGTTTCTTTCTGAAGCGTGAAAATGATGGCAGAGTAATGCAAGGAAAATGTGACAGTCACTTTCTGATGTTTGCATGACATTTAGGGTAAGATAACTTGGGGTCCACGAGACAAACATCACCATGTACTCCCCGGGGTGTTCATTTACGAGAATATCTAGAGCTGGTAGGTTTATCTTAGGTAGAATGTACACCTAGGCAGAGAAAGAAAACGAAAAATATTACTGAACAACCATCTATTCCTCAAGCACACACACATACATACTGGTTGGATTTGGCACAAGGGTGAGTGATGGTTCAATGTATGAAATTTTAATAACAAGAGATTTCACAAAAATGAAATGCACGGTCAATAATTGAAAGGACAAAAATTGAACCAGTGACGTACACCGCCAGCCAAGCACCAGTCCATGCACACCGCCAGCCAAGCGCCAGTCCATGGACACACCACCATCCCATTTAGGGTTGTCTTATACAAAAAAGAAAACACAAAAACTGTAAGCAGATACAAATCTACTGACATAAAATCTGAAACTAAATACATTGCACTAATGCCAACCATAAAACTGAACAAAAAAATATAAAATACAGACCAGGCAATTAGCTGTACCACTCATGGACGCTCCCAAAAATTATTTTGTGTGCGGTACATTTTAAAACAAGCAGGCACACAGTGCAGGGTTAGAAGGACACTCAGCGCAGTACATACGTGTCTCCTTCCACGTACCTCTTCACCAACAGACTCTACATCTGCTACTAGGAAAATCTTTTGAGGGCGTGGGAGGAATGTTATCAGGAAAGTGGCGATCTTTCAATCTAGCCACATCCTCCTCCACTGCGACTCTAGGAACACTTGCCTGTTTTACAGGCCATTCACACACCTGTCGTACGCGATACACATGAAACCATTCACACCACCAGGCACGGAACCAACATTACAACATTCACAAAAAGAGACAAGGTACACCCTGCTTGAGAAAGACAGAAAAGACTAATATTACTACCCAAGTATCTATTCCTCAAGCACATACATACTGGTTGGATTTGGCACGAGGGTGAGTGATGGTTCAGTATATACAATTTTATTAACAATAGATTTCACAAAAATGAAATGCAGTGTTAATTGAAAGGAAAAGAAACTGAACCATTGACTCACAGCTCGTGAGCTGTAAAGCCACGTCAAGGCACCAACCTCTTTACAGGCCATTCATACACCTTTCATTCGTGTGACACACAAGACCATTCACACAACCAGGCACGGAACCAACACATTACAACACTTACAACAAGCATTGAAAATGCAATACGTCTCGCCTTTGATAAAGTTAAAGTCATTTGCTTTGATAATGGTATTGTATAGCAAAGCAAATGGCTTTAACTTAGAAGTCCCCACCAGCCCACAAAAACAGGAACACCCTACCCCCTGCCTTCAGCCTCCCCAAGTGTAGCATCCTAAGGTGGAGCAAAAAATGCCCTTTCTCTGTGTCATGTCGCTGTGAAGCGAGCAGCTCTCTCCCAATGCTTTAAATGAGAATATAGTGCGGGTACTCATGCTATTAGAGTGCTTGCTTCAAACTGAAGTGCCGGTACTCTCCCATATAAAGCATTGAAAATCTCGTGCGAAAGGAAGTTGAAGTGCCATTCCTTTCACATTATAGAAGTTTAAGTACTCGGTACCTGCCCATTTAAAGCACTGCTCTCGCCCCATATGAATGCAGTACACCTTCTTGTGTGCCATATGCTTGTAAAGGAGACCATCCCTTTCTGTTTGTGTAATGGCCTCTAATTAGCCTAATACGAGTAGTGATGACGATAGTGATGTGAAGAACGGAAAGTGCGCATTTAAAACAGAAATTTTAGGGGAGAGGGTGAGGCGTAACACCAGAGCTGCCGACGTAGCACTGGGAAACCGGGTTGGAGTCTCGGCATCAGCTCCGCACCCTGTGATTCTGGGCATATCACTTAATCTCCTTCCCCCGTGCCTACCAAAAATGAACGTGCCTAATGTAACTGGTGCTCATATAATACACCAATATACTTTCGTCAACTTCAATATTTAAACTGCAATAAAGTCACGTTGCATTATGTCACACCTACTTACGAGAAAAATGCTCTGGGATGCCCATGCAATGGAAAGCCACCCAATACAAATGTGTACAGCCCCCGCCTTCACACACTCGCACCTTGATAACCCCACAGGTAAAGGCCTTCGTTCAAAGTCGCCCCAACCCTATCTCCCCCAGAGTGGGGGTTAGCAATATACAACCCTGTGATGCACGCCACTGACCCCTACCCACATATCCACCTCACTCATCCCCAGTAGGAGTCTGCTCGGCATCAGCAGCATGAGCGGAAAGTTCCGGGATAGGCTCTGCATGGGGTCTGATTGGGGCACAAGCAAATTCAAACACACTAAAGGAAACGAAAGACAAGCGCAGTCCCGAAAGAGGATCACGCCAGAGCTTGTCTTTATGGGGCCATGTGTTTGAAACACATGGCCCCATAAAGATAAGAAACCTTTTACGACGGGAGGAAAGCAGGCAAGCCCGTCCAAGTGGGCCGCCTGAAAAAGCCAAACGGAGGCAACATGGAAAGCTCTTTTCCAATGGCTGGCCACCGTTTAGCATAAACGGTGACGCCAGCCAATGGAAAAGAGGGGCGGGGCTTAAAGCCTTTTACTGAAAGTCCTCAAAAACATTAAATCTCGCCGAGCGAGCTGCGCATGTGTCCCTAAAAAGGGACAAGGTACACCCCGCTTGAGAAAGACGGAAAAGACTAATATTACTGCCAAACCATCTATTCCTCAAGTACATACATACTGGTTGGATTTGGCACAAGGGTGAGTGATGGTCAGTATATACAATTTTATTAACAATAGATTTCACAAAAATGAAATGCACTGTTAATAATAATTGAAAGGACAAGAAACTGAACCATTGACTCACAGCTTGTGAGCTGTAAAGCCACGTCAAGGCACCAACCTCTTTACAGGCCATTCATACACCTTTCATTTGTGTGACACATACAAAACCATTCACACCGCCAACCACGGGCCCACCACATTACAACACTCACAGCAGCAGATCGCGCCATTCAAGGGCCCATCACTTTCACACGCCCACATGCCTGACACAGCAACCACACCAGCTGACGGATTGCGTGGACTGGCTTTTGGCTACCAGTGTGTGTAGTGACCAGCAGCAAGTTACTACTCACACACCGCCAGCCAAGCGCCAGTCCACACACACCGCCAGCCAATCGCCAGTCCATTCACACTGTCAGCCCATTCACACCGCCAGCCAAGCGCCAGTCCACACACCGCCAGCCAAGCGCCAGTCCATGGACACACCACCATCCCATTTAGGGTTGTCTTAAACAAAAAAGAAAACACAAACAAATTGTAAGTAGATACAAATCTACTAACACAAAATCTGAAACTAAATACATTGCACTAATGCCAACCATGAAACTGAACAAGAAATATAAAATACAGACCAGGCACTTCACTTTATCACTCATGGACACTCCCAAAAATTATTTTGCGTGTGGTACATTTTAAAACAAACAGGCACACACAGTGCAGGGTTAGAAGGACACTCAGGGCAGTACATACGTGTCTCCTTCCGCGTACCTCTTCGCCAACAGACTCTACATCTCCTACTGGGAAAATCTTTTGAGGGCGTGGGAGGAATGGTATCAGGAAAGTGGCGATCTTTCAATCTAGCCACATCCTCCTCCACTCCGACTCTAGGAACACTTGCCTGTTTCACTACAACAAGGCTGCCTATTACAGACTCCTGAAACTTAACAAAAGTCATTGCTGACTCAGGACAACAATCCTTAAATACAACAAAAGCATTAAAGGTTGCCAAGTGGAAAAGATGGATAGCCAACTTCTTATACCAAATGGAAGCCTTACGAAGAGCAGTGTAAGGTTCCAACCTCTTATCTACTCTATCAACACCACCCATGTGCCTATTATAGTCTAAAATGCACACAGGTTTGCGCGCTTCAGCAACCTGACCCCAAACAGTCACAGGTGAAGTGCTTTCATCATGAATGGAAGTCAGGATGTAGACATCTCTCCTGTCTGAAAACTTCATAGCTAGAAGTTCCGCACTACGCAACGCATTGCACTGTCCCTGCACAAGCTTTTGACAAACAAGTTCTTGTGGGAATCCTTTACGGTTAGAACGGATCGTGCCACAAGCAACAGTGTCCACTTTGGCCAATTCCCTGAACAACTGCATACCAGTGTAGAAGTTATCTACATATAAATGATGACCTTTGTTAAAATGTCCTCTACCAAGTTCCCACACAATTTTCTCACTCATTTCAAAAGTGGACGGACAGCCAGGGGGGTCAATCGTGGAATCCCTACCGGTGTACACCCTGAAATTAGAGACATATCCAGTCCTACTGTCACACAGCATATACATCTTAATTCCACAGCGTGCCCTCTTGCTAGAAATGTACTGCCTAAAAACCAAGCGGCCTTTGAACAAGACCAAAGGCTCATCCACAGTTATTTCTTTACCTGGAGAATAGATCTCAGAAAATCGATCTCCAAAGTGGTCAATGACAGGCCGAATTTTAAATAGACGGTCACAATCAGGGTGATCTCTTGGCAATGCTAAACCATTATCGACAAAATGCAGCATCCGAAGCAGAAGCAAATACCGATCACGACTCATGATTGCCGGAAATATAGCCGTTGCCATCAAGGGACTAGTAGACCAATATGAAGACAATGAGGACTTCCTTAGCAAGCCCATCAAAAAAGTTAAACCCAAGAACTTCTTGAACTCATCCAGATTTGTGCGAGTCCACTGGGTAGCTCTAGGGTGGGGCCTAAGCCTGGCACTGTTGTCTCTCAAATACTGTTCAGCATACAAATTAGTCTTCTCAACAATCTCTGCCAAAAATACATCGTCCATAAACAACTGAAAAAAATGTATAGGCAAAAAGTTCTCTGTATCCACTCTACACCCTGGAACACCAGTAAAATCGGGCAATGCCGGCTGCACCATGTCTGGGGCAACCCAGAGGTCAGCACTTCCAATGGGAAGCCTTGCAGCCCCTGGCTGCAGCCCAGATGACTCTTGCTGCACTATCGGCACATCAACATCCACACTGAGAGTAGCTTCATCATCCGATGATTCCTCGTTGACCGAAAACTCACTGCCTGAATCTTCCACTCCCTCCTCTGCCTCAGATGCAGAGTCATTTTCTGAATCAAGGTCAGAGGAAGACTCAAAAAGCATACCGACAACCTGCTGAGCAGTAATCCTGCGACTAGCCATAATCGTTACTAAGAAAGGAGACTTCGTAAACAAGTCACCAACCACCACCAACACTGTTCAAAATAAGTAAACAAAGCGTGGCTTTATCACAAAGATCTATATACTCAAAAACTATACGATTCACTAGCAAGAGACCGCTACACTCACCAGAACCTACTCTGCAGAGACACAGCAAACACCAACGATATCCCACTAGAAAGAAAAAACAAAAGCAATTACTCACCAAACAAAATGCACATCAAGTACAAATGCAAAAAGTTTTTCCACACTCAATAAAATAGAAGCTAAACATTCAGCTATTATTACACCATTTACAAAAAGACATTTATGAGTAAATAGTACCAAAAACGTTTTCTTACCCAACACATACAACTACACAAACTGCAGAACCACCAGTGTTGAAACCGCAACCTGGAACATCAGTCAAAAGCCTTGAACTAGAATAAAAAAGAGAAGTAAAACATTACAATCGCAATTCAGAAGAAATAAAACAATTATTATAACACGCTATGCCACTACTCAAATGGCCAATCTGCCACCAAGGGGGACAGAAAAACAGCTAAAGGTAAATAATAACTGATGCCCCATCCCATTGGGGCAACTCTTACCCAAGGGGCCATGCTGAAACAAATATATACATATCCCTGGTGCTAATGGTTTATCAACTCTCCCCCCCCTCCCAGCAAGGAAACTCATCAGTTTCACCTCTGGACGCCTGGAAGCAAATGGCTTCCAGCGCGTCCGCCTGCTACTGAGGACGTTGGTGCGCAGACGTCGCAGGATTACCAGGGGGTGGGGAGGGGTGGGGTTTGTAGATGGGATGCCCATGGGGGGGCAGGGGCGCCAGCTCTTCCCCCATGAGTGGGTGCCATGAGGGGACCGTTCCGTAATGAGCACACGCCCACCGTGGCTCATGAAGGAACGGTTCCGTCAAGTGCATAGAAAGGGTTAAGAGTTCGATTCATAACAGTTTGCTGTTGATCATGTAACTATATTGTCCTGCCATCTCCAGATGACAGTGTAGAGTGGGCAGAATCAATATTCATGAAGTGGGGTAGTGCTTGGGTGCTAAGTCAATAGGATGCTTAATAGAACTGTGCTCTGATGTGCAGAGAAAGGACTTTGATCATACCATGATGATTTAGGAGGAGTTTTTGTGATTTAATATGTGAAATAGTGTATATAAATCTTTGATTTTGGGGGTGAGCCAGATTCTTTTTGGAGGCTACTAGAGATGCTGCCAGTTTCTCTATTGATTTTGCTGCTCACTTGGGGCTTGGAATAATTTTGATTTTGCACTACTCTGTAGTGCTCCATTTGCTGAGAGACATCATATTAAAGACATCATGATTTCCTTTGTACTGTATCTTCTTACATTTCTAATAAATCAATTATTGAGTGAGTCCCAACTTGATTTACTGTGATTCTGATGTGTTGAGGTTTGCCTTATCTTGGGGACACACCGCTTCATGAAAATGTGGTTTAACACCACCTACAATTCATCAACCTATGGGTGAGTGGTTGAGGTTCAAATTTAGGGGTTCTGCTGTGCTGATAAAAGGCAGGGGTATTTCCTGGCTTCAATTAATTGGGGGGTTGTGGAGGTGGATACCGAGACCTACCATGTCTTCTCTTATTTGTTTGATTACATTGTATCTCCTTATTTGTCCTGGGTAGAATGTTAAATATGCAGGAGTAATCAGAGCCATTTCAGTAATTACGTGTGACTATTTGATGCAAAATTACTGATAAGGCGATTACTACTCCTCACGTAACTACCGCAAGAGCACATTTAGGGAGCAGCTGCTCGCTGTTCGTGTTCTGTTGCATTTAACGCTACTTCGTAATTACTGCTAAATGCAGAATTACTGTTCACGTGTAATTCTGCATAATCTCATGGAAACATCAGGTAATTCGGAGTGATTACGTTTAACGGAATTATCTGAGTTTCGCCCACCCTTAATCCTTACCGAAGTTAATCTTTTGTTTCAGGATCTCTCTGCTGATGAAAGCTGGATTATGGAGATTAATTTGTTAGACAGTCACAGAGCTAATTATTTGTTGGAACATTTTCAAGGTTTTATACACATGGGTTTCCCAGAAATATTTTAATATTGTTGGTACTTTTATGACCAACACTTGCCAATAAGACAAGTTGTTTCCCCACTGGGTGTATTACTAGTCTGCTATATGTAGTTTTGGGCTTCCTATCGCAACAGAGCAACGAATAGGGGTGGGCGGAATTTCCGTAGTCGCGTTACCCAAAGTTCCACGAAGCAGTAAAAAAATCTCCGCAAGCTACGAAGGATTCCGCGAGCACACGGAATTGCTTGTTCCGCCAGTTCGCGATGCGCTTTTCCTGTTCGCGAACGTCTGATGGCGCATCCGAATGACGTGTTCGCGATCGCATGCTCGCACGGGATCGCGCAGCCGAACGCAAACGGATAGGAAAAGACATCGGCGAATGCAGGAATCCCGGTAAGTCGCTCCTGCGCGCGCAAACGCGCATTTTGAAAGCGTGAACAAGGAAAAAATTCCACTACGCTTAAGCTTTACAAAATATGAAAACAGCCCTGATAGCCAGAGACCATCACCTCATACCAGTAGCAGAGAAACAGCCTTGGCAAACAACTAGAGATACCCAGAATCCCACTGCCTAATTCAACGTGTGAAATAAGACACTGAACAAAATGAATTGGTACAGGATGCAGGATGGAAGATACATTTCATTTTTTCCCCCCCATACAAACTTTAATTTTCTCCGGAAACAGTACAAAAGGAGTAAGCGTTCAGAGTCAGTTAAAACTTAACAAGCGTATACCTACATACAAGGTAGTATTCACATTTTCTAATTGACACTACATGTCGTGTCCTTGTTCGACCATATTGGTTCCATGGCTTCTTGTATCCGGTATGGTATCTTATCACATTAACATACAATTTCTTCACACTGTACCGTATAAAAAGGTGTACAATTTCCTGATTAACTATCTACTTAATAACATACTTTTTATTAACTGCCACCCCACACCCCTGCTGACGAGTCTTCACATATGTCTGACAAACCCAAAGACAAATGAGGATTAGTCCAGGACTAAACTTTAGACTCACCTATATAACATAAATACAATCTAAGTAGCAAAAGAACATGCACACTTCGAGCAGTTAGGGGTAGTGAAATCTCTGAAACCCAGTGATTATCAACTTAGACTATCAAGTGATGTCTGGACACGGTACAGGTTTAAGGACGGGATCAATTACCTCATTTACATACATCTAAGACACAAACATGTCAGATGCTTTAACCCCTTCAATGCCCCGCCCTTTCCCCCTGCTGTGCCGGGCCTTTCATTAGCGGGCGGGGTCCATGACGAGATAGTCTCGTCATGTAATGGCATGTAATTTGTGCGGTGTTAGATATGCTCTTTGCATAATCGTATATTGAATAAACTTGAAACGGGCGTTACGAGAAGTGCATTTTGGATATTCTAGTATTGTTGACCATTCCTTGTCAGTCAATGGCCCGTCAAGATCCTGTTCCCACTATGCGCGTGTTGTTGCAAGGGGGCGTGGGACAGTGTGTGCGTATACCCTGGTAGAACAAGCACGTTAAGTGACTGCCAGTCTCCATGAGGTACATTAAATAAACAAGTTTACGAGTATCCGGTTCAGTTCCATTAGGAGCCCAATGTTTTTTGAAATAGCGCAATAGACTTGCATGGTGTCCGTGCCCCCCCCCCACCCCCCCAAATCCCCCCCTCCACTCATTTACAAAGTCTGTGTGAGTAGCATCTTATCACTAAATAAATCTCCTATGGTGGTTACCCCGGCTTGCAGCCATGAGTTTAACTTACGAGTAGTGAGTGTGCCTAGATTAGGTGGGATACCTAATAATGGCCCATTTGGGGCATATGCAGGGAGAGTATTAGTGTATTTTAATGCCAGTTTCCAATATGCAAATGCAGATTTGAAAAGTGTACCTTCTGCATGCGGCAGTGTTCCGCTCGGGAAGAAAAGCCTGTGTAGTGCACCATGAGCCAACATTTCGGTCTAAGAATGCTATTCACGACCAGCTAACCAATAGGAAAACCACTGAAGTTGCGAGGTCAAACAATATGCATAAAAAACTGGAGCCACCATTCCCCCAGCATGAGACGGAAGTTGCAACTTTGCTAAACTCAGGCGTCTGCGGCCTATCCCCTATATTAATGAAATTAATAACGTATTGAGAGTTGTAAATACGGTTTTTGGGAGTACTACTGGAAGATTTACAAAATAGTTCAATAGATGTGGAAGCATAACCATTCTAGATATTGCCAAGCGTCCCGCTATTGACAGTGGAAGTGAGGTCCAGAACACTATCCGTGTCCTTAGTGAGTGGATAGCCTGGTGTAGGTTGCCATCTATGAGATCAGTTTTTGTTCTGTATATCTGTATCCCTAGGTACTTGAAAGTATGAGGAGCTATAGTTATCTCATGGTGTCTGAATGGTATAGATTAGTCAGTTATATTGGACCCGAAGGGGAAGGCATAAGATTTTTCGTAGTTAATGGCTAATCCAGCAATGCGTTCAAATTGCCCGAACAGCTGTGCCACAAGGGTTAAATTAGTTTGCAAGTTTCTAGTATATAAAATGATAACATCTGCATAAAGAGACACAGCATGATGCGTGTTATTAATGTTTATCCCCCACTCCATAGAGGACGCTCGGAGTTTGTGAGCTAAGGGTTCCAGGGCCAGGGCGAACAGTATAGGTGAGAGGGGGTATCCCTGCCTCATGCCCCGTTGTATTTGATAGGGTTCTGAGATATGTGATCAAGTACGTACTCTTGCTGTGGGAAGTTGATATAGCAGTTGGATCCAACAGATATATTCATGTGGGATCCCAAATTTCATTAGTGTGGCAGCGTGCCGGAAGGCAAGGTCACAAGAGTTCTAAACTGCTATGTGCCGTTATTTTTTAACCTGACACTGAATCTCGCTGCTGATTTCTTTTATGTGTTTTGAATTGGTTACCTTAACGCACTTGCACTTTCTCCTCTGCCGGTCCCCGTTTCACCGCAGCTTGGTGAGGTTTGTGTGGAGGGACGTGGCTCCGCCCTCGAGTCCCACACTACCGCTACCGGGGGCAGTATTTAGACCGCCTGTGCGCCCAGCTACGCAGCAATAGGTGGCAGCGCGCCGGAAGGCAAGGTCACAAGAGTTCTAAACTGCTCTGGGCTATTATTTATTTTTTGACACTGAATCTCGCTGCGGATTTCTTTTACGTGTTTTAAATTGGTTACCTTAACGCACTTGCTGCTCCCCCAGTCCCCGTTCCACCGCAGCTTGGTGCTGTTTGTGTGGAGGGACGTGGCTCTGCCCTAGATTCCCACACTCCCGCTACCGGGGGCAGTATTTAGATCACATGTGTGCTTGGCCGCACCGAAGGCAAGCCCGTCTGCGCCCGTACGCGCCCAGCACCAGCCATGCTGCCCGTTTGCCCAATAAGGAGGTAATTCAGTGGTCTAGGCACGATCTTTTATCCCTTAATGATAAAATTTGCTCCAAGGCACACAGCTGGAAACTGCGGCGTCCCCCAGCACATGCATTGAGTGTAACTGGGTGCTAGGAGAGAGTAAGTGGGTGTTAGGAGAGATGGCAGGTCACCTAGGCTCAACAGATGTTAAAAGGGAGCAGAGTAAGCAAGCTGAACAGATCAGGGCATGCCTTATAAACTGATCCTTTCCAAAGCATGTGGAGGATTTGTGGCTACTACTGGCAGAAAATGAGTACGAGGTCATGTTCATGACAGAAACGTGGCTGAAGGAGGATACCCTAGCAGCAGTGGCACTAGCTATTCCACCTGGCTTCAAAATATGCTGCGCGAATAGGGAGGGAGATAAGAGGAGGGGGGAGTTGCAATTAATTTAAAGGATTCTTGGGACATAGCGTCCTCAGCACTGTCAAATATGGATGTGATTGAGGGTCTTAATTTGTGTATTAAGATCAACCCTACTACCTCCTTTGCTGGCCTGCTGGTTTATAGACCTCCAGATTGCCTGCCAAATATACACCAGGAACTCAGCAATTATATTGCGCAGAAATCTTTATTGTTCTCGAACTTTACATCATTAGTGGACTTTAACCAGCATATAAATGATCTTACCTGTGCTCACGCACTGCAGGCTGTTTCTTCTCTCGAGGGTGCTAATTTGCCTCAACAAGTTAATCTCCCCACTCACAAAGCAGGCCATACCCTTGATTTGTTTTTTTCTAATATTCCATCATTGAAAATGGAAGCGCCGAGCCAGCTGGTTTTGTCTGACCACTGCTTAATTCCCCTTTCCTTTAGCTTGGCAAAACCCAATCAGTCTGAAAAGTTCTCGTTACTTCTTAAAGAGGAACTGGAAGAAACTGAAGGCTGAGCTCTTAGGTCCAGTTTTGCTGGCCAGCCAACATCTATTTTCTATGGATCCTAATGCAGACACTTTGGTCTTAAATAGATGGATCGCCGCTGCAGTAGAGACCATTGCTCCAGCCAGTGTCACTAAATCTATGAGGAAATCGCCTTCAGCCCTTTGGTTCTCAATTTCACTTAGGACTATGAAAAGCAGGTGCAAACGCTTGGAGCGACAATGGAGGTCAGAATATGACACTACTGCTAAAATGATATACAAGAAATCTTTGAAAGAAATGCACAAATTAACGAAGGAGGCTAGGAGGGATTACATAGGTAAGTGTATTTTCAAGGTTGTCAATTCCTTCCTTAAACCTTGAGAACTGGTGATTGATGCCCAGCCCTCTGCAGCTCTGTGCGATAGAATCTCAGACTTTTTTGATAACAACATTTGTACGGTCTACAATTCCTTTTCAGCCATAGCTAAAACAGGCAAATCAGATGCGATAAGGATAGCACCGGTGCCTCTCTTTTCTGAATTTGCTCCTATTTCTCAGAAGGCAGCACCGACTGCGATCCAGGGTTGTCTGGTTCACCCTGCCTTCCTAAACTGTGGAAAGAGTTGGCATTCTCTTCCACCGAAGTGCAGTCCAAAATATGGAACACTTCCCTTGCCACCAGCATCTTCCCGACTTACTGAAGCACGACACTCTCCTTCCCCTCAAGAAGAAACCTAATATTGACTCAGGAGAATTGAATAATTATATACCTATCTCTCTGCTGCGAGCACCAGCAAAAATGCTAGAAAGGGTAGTGCAGCGTCAACTGGCCAATTTCATCGAGAGCCACAACATCCTGCACGATACCCAATCTGGCTTCCGTGCTGGCTTTAGCACAGAGACTGCGCTAGTAGAGGTGGCGGACTCTATAAGGATGGCGCTGGATTCAAGGGCTGCAGCTATGCCGGTGCTCCTGGATCTTTCAGCGGCATTTGACACGGTAGACCATGCAATACTGGTTCAACGTCTTTCTGACATTGGGGTTGGTGGTACAGCCCTAGCTTGGCTGAAGTAATTTCTCCATAGGAGTACCCAAAGGGTGGCGCTACAACCGTATTAGTCCGACCGCAAGCACTTATGGTGTGGAGTGCCACAGGGGTCGGCCCTAAGCCCTCTGTTGTTCAACATCTATTTGGCCCCTTTATTTTCTCTGATAGCCAACTGGGGTGTGAAGGAGATTTCCTACGCTGACGACACCCAGCTGGTATTTCCATTTAATGAACAGTCGGAAGATTCTATCAAGAGCTTTAAGGGGTGTTTAAAAGATATTGCCAACTGGATGAATAACAACAAACTCAAACTTAATGCAGATAAAACGGAAGTGATGTTTTTTGGTATAAACCAACTCGATGCTGCAGACCTCTGGTGGCCGCTAGAAATGAGTTCACCTCCCACTCCCGCTGGCATTGCGTTACGGTAACCAATTCAAAACACATAAGTGGGAGTAAAGTGGCAGGCTGACCTATCTTTCTCGGACCAAATTCAGCAGGTGACAGCTGCCTGCTTTGCCAGTTTGAGAAACCTGCGGAAATTTATACATCTACTGCTAGAGAACTGCTGCCGGACAGTAGTCGATGCCACAGTGACTTCCCACCTGGACTATGCAACCTGCCTCTACTTGGGCTTACTAGCCTACCTTGTTAAGAAACTCCAAAAGGTTCAGAATGCGGCTGTGAGATTAATTAGACATGTCCCTTTTCGGCAGCATCTCCCTCTGCATATCAAGGAACTACATTGGTTGCCGGTAGCCAATAGAATTAAATTTAAGGCCTTAACCGTAGCTTTTCGGTCAATCTATGGAAAGTGCCCAAGCTATTTGAAACAGAGGCTTGGCACCTATAAGCAGATTCGCTCACTGAGATCTAATTCTCAGAACCTGATTTGCACCCCTCGAGTTAAAAAAGCTCGGATGGGTGGCAGATCTTTCATGCTTGGTGCGTCCATGTTATGGAACTCCCTGCTTAATGCCTTGCGCCAGATTGCCTTTGAAACTCGATTCAGGAAAGCAGCAAAAGCATGGCTTTTTAACCTAGACTAATGGCCTGGAATCTACGGCGGTTGTATGATCCTCACGCACCACTTTTTGCTATAGCGCCAGGACACCTCTTTGGAGGTAGCTGTTCGCACTCTATAAATGGCTGTATTATTATTATCATCATGTAATCCCAGCTCGAGTAAAATCCAGTGTGATACAACCTGCTTCGGTGATCTCATCAGTAAAGACAAACATAATGTTACACAGTCTACGTATATTCAAAGATGTGCTACGCCCAGGGACAAAGCCACATTGGTCAGTATGTACCAACTTTGGTATTACAGGTTGTAAGCGGTTAGCCAGGATTTTACTTAAAATCCTAAATTCTGTATTTAGTAGTGAGAGCGGGCGATATGACAACAACTGGGAATGGTCCCTCCTGGGTTTAGGGAGTGAAGCTATCAGTGCTTGTGTTGTAGAGATGGGCAGTGTACATATCTCAAGAAACTCATAATTTATGAAGTTGGGGAGTCAGTTGTTGTACATACGTTGAATAGAATTCTGCAGGAAGACCATCCAGGCTTGGGGTTTTATTCCTAGGAAGACCCTTAATTGCTGCCTTTATTTCTACCATTGTGAGGGGGTTAGCTAAAATGTTCTTGTTTTCGTCCGATACCTGCGGCAGTTCCACTAAGTCCAGAAAAGCGGAAAGTTCTGAGTGGACAATACACGGAGGAGCAGTATAAAGGGCTTTGTAATAACCATAAAAGGCTGTATTAAAATCAGTGCGTGTGACAACTTTAGTGTGTTCAAAGGACCAGATTTCCGTTATTGAGGTGGAGCGGCATTTCTCAGTATGCGTGCTAATAAAGTACCTGGCCTATCTGATTCTGCATGTGTTGTGCGCGGGTACGAGCTATAGTCTATTGTGCACAATTGATCGGCATATTTAATACATGCTTCTTGGATATCAGGTACAAACAGGGGGTCACGGGCTAACCTAGTTTCCAATGTGTGTAATTTATCTTTATCTTGCACACCGCAGTGCACCTGCTGTCGGGCTCCAGTGGATGTGCTAATGGCTGTTCCGCTGATTACCACTTTAAATGTCTCCCATTCTATGCCTGTTGATGACGCTGCGCCGGCATTTTCAGCGCAATAGTGGGTTATGGTAGATGCAAGCGTCGCATGATAGAACCCATCTTCTAAGTGGACCGTTTTAAGACGCCATGTGGGTACCGGTGTCGGTACGTGACACCAGGAGAGGGTAATCTCCAAGGCACTATGATGCAAAAGGGATTTGCCCACATGTGCGGCTCGATTGGTCTGTGTTATAATTGAGGGGCTGCAGAGAATATAATCAATTTGTGTGTGGAGATCATGTACTGCCGAGTAAAAGGAGTATTCCCTCAGACCCCTATAGTGTTCTTGCCGTATGTCCGTCAGGTTCCATCCCTGAGCACAATTAAGTAAGGTTTTCGAATAGCGCATAGATTGTGCCCCAGCTATGGGATGGTGGGATCTGTCCAACACAATATCTGCAATCGCATTTAGGTCACCACCCAGTACCCATCGGACAAGTCCGCCAGTACCGCATTAACTAGGGCATAAAAAACACTTCCTGGTCCAAGTTGGGCGCATACTATTGGGCTCCAATCCAGTGTGCCGCGGACTAGTACGAATCTACCCTCATCTATCCTCACTGCCTGCTCTAGAAATCCGGCTCTAGGACAAATAGCCGCCCCCCGGGCGAAAGCTGAAAAGATCGTATTATATAATTGGCTCCTCCATTTATGTTGTTGCTTAGTTGCTTCCTGTGCAGTTAAATGAGTTTCTTGTAAGAACACTATCTGTGCTTTTCGTCTAATCAATTGGGCATGCACTCTACGTCGCTTATGCGGTGAACCCATCCCTCTGATATTCCATGTAATACAAACATACCGTTGCATCATATTTGATCTAGCCATCAGTATATGTCGAAATAAACCAGTGAAGGATCAATTGCTGTGAAATCTGGCTTGTCAGCACCCCTTTCAAACACCCCAATACACATTCCAACTGCGGAACTTGGTTCGACCAAACTGTGAAAACGCATTTAAAATTTTAAAAAATGAACTTTTGCTATTGCAATAGGGGTCGTGGCTACTAATTACTTCAGGAGCCAATAATCCTCCGCAATGATTGCTTCGCTAAAGGCAAACATAGGGGGGGGGGGGGGGGGGGGGGGTACCGCCACCTCCCGGCCCTGGGACCCCCATAAACCCACCATACGTCAGTATTACAGTTTCACCCAATCAATAGAGCATTGGCTGTGATAGATCAAAGTTCTATCACAGGTTGGGCACACAAGGAGTCCAACGGATTTTCTTACCTCCTCACACAGAGAAAGGAAAACTACAACTGCCCTCCTAAGAGAGCCTTGCCCACTAACAAAGTGTAATACAAGAAGGGCGCCTTGGCAGTACAACCAGATCAGTTCCAAAAACAAAACAAAAAAATCATCTTACTGTGCGACCTTCAGTTAAGAAGTGTATTCTCCATATGGGACGATAGTGAAGAAAACAACAGTAGGCTGCGCCCCAACTCCGACTGAGGAGGATTCATCGTCAGTGATTGTTCTTGTGGCGGTAGAGATAATAGCCCTTCTCTGATCTTCCAGGGCCTGTGCTGGTGTTGGGGTTGTGTCTTTGTCATATCGCTTGGGTTTAGTTCGCAGACGCTGGGATTGTCTTCTTTGAAATTGGGAATCCTGCAAATGCCAATGAGTTGTGTCAAAAGGGAGTTCTGGGAAGGTGTGTTCAATCCAGTCTCATGCTTCTGGAGTATCGAAAAAAATGACTTTTCTGGTTGTGCATTAAAGTTTTGACGGGTATAGAGGTGCGTACTTTACATTTATTGTCTGCAGGTGAGGCTTAACCCCTTGATACCGAGCTCTTTGCTTTTGCACTTCGAGTGTAATCTGGAAATAGGGAGATATGTGCGTTGTCTTTTATAATGGGTGCTTTCTCCCTCGCAGTCTGTAGTATACGATCACAATCCCTATAATTGAGCACACAAGCTACAACAGGGCGAGGGGGCATGCCTGGCACACAACGTCGTGCAAGAACCCCGAGTGCCCTTTCGATACAGAAGGTGGTGGACAAGCTTCCCGGAATCACGAGGGATTGGAGCCATGTTCCTATGTAGAGCGTAGCGTTCTGGCCCCTCAACATTTTCCGGCAGACCTATAATTCGCACGTTGTTGCGATGCGACCTCCCTTCTGCATCCTCCACCCTTTCTTGCATTATCTCAATCTGGTGTTGCATCCGTTCCAGCTCAGGTTAGTGTTCCTTTTGCAGTAAATCCTGAACTGCAAATTTGTTGGCAGAGACTTTCTCTGCAAGTTTCCTGTGATCATCGCGTATTAGGGCTATATCCGCCGTTAGGGCTCCCAGTTGTTCCATCGGCGCCCGAGACGGACGTATCTCCTGCAAGATCAAGTCTAATTTGTCCGGTTGAGTACAGTCTGCTGTGGGTGGAACCATTTCAGCAGAGGAAGCGGTCGAGGCTGGACAAGATTCTTCCATGTCCTGATTTATCCCCTTTGTTCTTTCCATCGCGCCGTAAATAATATGACAGGGTATGTTAGAAAGTAAAAAGAGTATGATATATGAGTGGACGGCGCTTTCCCCTCTGAGGATGTTCCACACAGGATCTTCAAGCCCAGTGCTTTATATTTATTAATCCCAGCTCAGAGACACGTCGGATATATTGGTCACACTGCAGTTGGTCTCCGCCTGCAGGGGTGATGACATACCAGGGCAAGTGGAGAGTACAACCCGCTGAGCCGCGTGCTGGGATTGTAGTATCCGTGGTTACCTGGAGTCTCCTTGCTACAACCTGCGTGCCCTGCGCATGTCCATGGGCAACTGGCAGTACCTCAGTCAAACGCTGTTTCGAGGTTATATGTTGGCTTTTGCGAGGTAGGCAGTGGGGTGGTCCACGCAGTGCATACTACTTTTCCTGGTAAATAACAGCGTGCTTCAGATAAGGGCAGATATATTGTAGATGTAGTAAGTTGCACTCAGGCACACTCGCTCTCCGAGCAGTCCAAGCTCAAGTGTTGACTCATCTATAATCATCACCTTGCTCTTGCAGAAGAGGGTGAATCTCAGTGTCACAACACCCAGGGAGGAGCTTTGATCAGGTTCTGCAATGTCTCGTGTTGGCAGGTCTAATGGGCTTATAGCACGCTGTGTGCACCACCAGAATAAGCATAAGTGCAGCTTCTGACCGCGAGAGATATATTGTGGGTGCCTCAAGATTCAACACCTCATACCGCAGGCCATACAATTGCCCAGGCACAGCTCACGGCAGCTCCGTGTCTTTCAATCGGAGGACGGGAGACAGTGTAAATGTCTCTGGGTTAACCACGACAGAGCTTCTGGGGCGCCCCACATATCGGTCATTGCTGCCAGATTCAATTCCCGGGCCGGCTCTTGCTTTCTAGGACAGTAGTATGCGGCCCTGACAGAAGGCTCAGTTCAAGTGCCGGATCTCTCATCCCTCACCTTATTTAAATCCTCCTGCGCGTCCCGGGTCTCCGCCTCCGTGGTCGTGTAGAACAGTCCGGTTCACGGCGTTGCAGCGTCCGCGGCTCAAAGCCAGTAAGCGGCCGATCTCTCAGAGCAGTAAATCACAACTGATGTCGTCAGGGCGCATCAAAGGGTTTCGCGGTGGCCTCACGAAAGGCGCATCACCGCCGGAGGTCGCCCTCTTGCCTCAGAGTGGGTGATGGCGCACATTCCTCGCATAAACCGCTCTCGGCGATCATGTAAGGTTCCGGTGCCAGCGCCGCCTCCGCTAGGGTTTCACTGCTCCCCACTGCATTTTTGGGGCTATAGGGGGCCATCTCTCAGCCGTAATCGGCTCCGACAGGGGTCCCTGGCCGGAGCCCAGCAATTATGCAGCCGCCATTCACAGCGGTTAGCCACATCCCCTGGAAGATACATTTCATAAGATCCACTGATGACTACTTTATCTTCAGAAGACTTCTCTAAGGGTTGGTTCTTCCCCACATAACCACCATACTCAAACATATACAGCATATCCCTCTGCATATAAGCATTTATTTAAACTATAGATGTGTACCTACATTGGTGTATAACTTTGCATAAACGTGTACAAATATGTTTAATATATAGATATTCATTAGTTGTGCTTAACAAATGTACATATTACTTATGGTTATATTATTCTAGGTTTAACATGTATATAGATGACAGCACGAATAAATAAATCTTAATTCATAACTATGTATCTACAATTGCTTCACTGTTGAATTGCAAATAAAACCTAATAAAAACAGATATATTAACTTTAAATACAGCAACACTTGAAAGTCTCAGTTTATTAAATACAACTTAAATCTACATATATTACCTCCCTCATACTTGTATACCTTCCATGGATTTATGCATCTTCATATTTATTATTTTTCCTTCCACTTCTGCATCTCCAATGCACTACCCTATATCTCACCCTATCTATACCTCTTGCAATATATCCTCTACCCCGATTCATCTCTAACCTCATTCTGCTACACTCTCCAATGCAATACCCTATTTCTCATCCTATACCTCTCTCAATATATCCTCTACCTCCACTCTAGCACTCATCCCAAACCCCATTCTACTACTATGATCCCCAAAATAATCCTTTCTATATTCTTTCCGCCTCTACCCCTCCTTACATCATCTCATAGCTCTTTTAATATTCAGATCTCCCAAACAAGCCTTTCTAAACCCTTCCCTCTGACTTACCCCCCTCCACCTCCCCTTTACTCACCCCAAACCTCCTCCTAGCAAAAAAAGTTTTAACATTTTAAATCCTTCCCTTCACTATCCTTTCCAATCCAAACAACAGACTAACATGTCCACCACTCAAACGAATTTCATATTTCCCTATACTAATCCCCCACTAATCCTGTTTGGGTTCTGGAGTAGTGTGCTACCTGCTCAAAAGCACTGACACCTCATCAGGAGTAGAAATCGCTATACAAATATAAAAGGAAACTGTTCCCTCCTCTTTCCCTTCACTATCCTTTTTCAATACAAATAAACTTCCATGTCCACTACTCAAATTAATTTCATATTTTCCTATTCAAATTCACTACTAATCCTTTTTGGGTTCCTGAGCAGATTGCTATCTGCCGAAAAACGCTTCAACACCCCAGCAGGGGTAGCAAGCGCTATATAAATTAAAACCCCTCCCTCTTCTATCCTTTTCAATCCACATAACTGACTAACATATCCACCGCTCAAATTAATTTCATATTTCATTCTACTAATTCATCACTAATCCATTTGGGTTCCGGAGTAGCGTGCTACTTGCCGAAAAATCGCTTTGACGCCTCGTCAAGGGTAGTAAGCGCTATTTAAATGCTATTGCAATTAAAAAGAATACAACACAGAACCTCAAACACAGGCAACTGATGTCAAAGCAAACTGAGCGCCAACAGAGCAAAGGCTGAAAGATGGCGATGGTGGAGTAACCGGAAGGAACTATCCATAATGTTGGCATGTAGGACCCGACATTCAGTTCCTCCTACGCTACCTCCGAGCTGAAGAAACTCTGAACCGAAACTAGGTGAAGGTTAATAAGCCACAGAATCACTGACGTCATAGGTCTGAAGATTTGAGAACTATGTTGCCATCCGAAGAGGTCAATCCGAGGCCTGAAGGAAAAGGCAGGTCTCAATCTGCTGACAAGGCCAGCAAAGATGAACAAACTCCTAAGTGTGAATGATGCAATACTATGGATTCGCAAGAGTGTCACTTGTACACCCGGACATCTTGTCATTAAAGCTCTGTTGCACGATATATTGTACACTACTGTATTGATAAACACAGAGAAAGGGAGCTGGGCCGGTGCTCAGAGTAATGGATAGGTAAGAGTAACAGAGAAAATAATGCTGCTGGGAGGGAGAAAGAAGCCACTGGAAAGGAGGAGGCAGAACTGGGAAGGGAGGGGAAAAGGAGAGAGAGAAAGAGAACGTCAATGAGGGGAAGGAAGACACTGCTATAGTGAAAGAAACGATGGGATGCTGGTAAATGGGGGGGGGGGGGGAAGAGGGGGAGAAATGGTGAGTGCAAGGCAGAGAATTAGAGGGACGCTAAAAGAAAAAACAGAATTATACTGAAAAGGAGGCAGAAGAAAGCAGCATTGCCTGAATCAAGCTCAAATCCTTGCAGTCAACTATGCTTTGCAAAATGGTGCCAATTAGCACACATGGGTCACTTTTTTAGGTACTTGGGGCCTCATTTATGAGGTCCCTTTTAGCACTTACGTGCCGCCGGAATGCCACTTTTTTGACGTTCCGGTGGCGCAAAGTGCAGCGGCATATTTACAATGGCCTTGTAAATATGTGCCCTTTTCAAGCAGAATGCCGCATGAAAAGGGCATTCCATTGGTGTTGCTGTGGGTGTTCCCATGCAACACCCATGGAATCTGAAGCATTCCCCATTTACGAGAAATCATAAACCAGGGAATGCGTCGGAATCTAACGCCGCCCTAGGGCTGGCATTAGGGAGGCGCAACAAAGAAAAATATTTTTATTCCTCTTCGTTTTTACCTTGTGTGCTGCACACTAGTAAGAGGAAATCACCTGAATTGATTGATTTTGTGCAGTAAAGCGTCCCTTCCTGCACAAAATCAATTAGCCCCACAAAGGAGGCACCCTTGCAGCATGGTGCAAGGGTGCCTGCGTTGGCAGCACATTGTGCGCCAGCACAGGAGAAAAGGGCAGGAATGCGTCGTATCTTATAGATACAGCACATTCCTGCCCTTTTCTTTAGATCCCTTGCGGCACTGCCCTGCACCAAAAGCTCATAAATGAGGCCCCTGATTTTCTAATGGGTACCACTTGTATTTTGGCCTATATTCTGTCCCAGTCTGACCCCATAAACATGATCAGTGCCCAGCCTCCAAACATGAGCTGGGAACGCACACTACACAGCAGTTTCCAGCTCATACTATCTCCCGTCGTGTGATATTAGGTCCTCATTGGGAGATTGTGTGAGCAAAGCTGATATTGTGTTACACATGGTGGGACCGTGTGTACTGGCAAGCCTGCTAAGTATTTGCAGACTTGCAATATGAAATAGATTAAATTTAAACATAGTAGAACAGATCGGGCTCAGGCCTGGATTGAGCATGCGCCACCAGATGTTTGCAGTTAAGCACACCAGACACCAAGGGAAGTGAAAGCAAAGGCGTATTTAATAAGCTAGCACAGCAGTCCTTAATCTTTTGAGCCAACAAACGCTTCCCGGACAGACAGCATGGAAAATAGAAGTCCTGTTTGGCGCTCTCCCAAAATGAAGTGAATTTACATACATTTCCAGGAAGCGTTTGTTGGCTTCCGTGATCGGGAAGGATATTCCCATTACAATGTCGTAGTATGTCATGAAGCTGGGGCCTCCTCTAAGATGAGAAGGATAATTAAGTAGGAGGGACAAATTTTGGGCTAAAAGAGCTCATTGTGTTTTCGGAGTCCTGAGGAGAATCCGGTAAAACACATAATAGGGTTCGTAACGCGTCGACTGGTGTTTTTCCAAACAAGTGTTTTACACAAGCATCTACCATGGAGGCTCATAATGTGAACTAATATAAGTTACAACTGAGATGGTGTATATTGAGCACAATTTGCACACTGTTTGGTTTTGCCCTTGTTAAAGGAATATACAAGTAGGGTGTTAAAACGCCAGCCGAAAGGGCGTAGTTGGTTTTGTTTGTGTGACAAAAAGACACTGCCCTGAAAAATTACAGAACCGGAGCTACTATATCTGTATTAGTTTTTTTATGTGGATAAATTGTGAAATGTCTCGTTTGTTTTGCTGTAATGAATGTAATTTAATGCAATGACGTTTTTGTGTCTATGTTGTACAATGGTTTGCGACAAATTGTTGTTCTAACCAATGAATAATACATTTTTGTTCATTTGAAAAAATGATATAAAATAACAAAAAATAATATATATTAACTTAAAAAACCATAGGTTTCACAAGTTATAGTTAGCTGTACATTTCACTCGTAAAAAACCATTGAAATTCCACGTTATAGTTAGATCAGGTAACTATAACTTGCGCACCCGCAATGCACTGCTGATGACGTCACATATTACATCACTTATGACATGGTCAGTGACATCACTCATGACATCAATGATGACATCTGAAATGACATTGTGCATTGCGGTCGCGCAAGTTATAGTTACCTGATCTAACTATAACGTGGAATTTCATTGGTTTTTTACGAGTGAAATGTACAGCCAACTATAACTTGTGTGAAACCTATGGTCTTTTTAAGTGAATTTGTACGGTTGAAATGCTAAGTTATGTATTTATTTTAAATTTTTGCGCGCACGGTGCGCTTTGCGCACCGTGCGCTGTGGGCACTTGGTGCGCATCGCGCACCGAGCGCCCACGTTGCGCATTTCGTACCGTGCACGCCTCGCCATTTTTTTTTTTTTTACAAAATATCAATTGTTTTTTTCTCCCTTGGGGGTCCTTAGATTTATATATTAAATGTGATTGTTAATTCTTGTTTTTTTTTTTTTACCGTACGGTAAGCTTACCGTACGCGCACTCCGCGATTTTTTTTTTTAAATTATTAAATTTATTTTTCATACTTTTTGGTCCTTCGTGAACCCCCTGACGAACGCTAGGGGGTCTGCAACTCTTCGTTGCCCCCTTTTCATGTTATCAACCTTTGTTTTTCAGTGCGAGAGACAGAAAATGGCGGCCGATACTTCCTGGTTTGGACCGATTCGAATGTTTACTTTGATCTAACAACCAATCAGAATCGCGCTCGCGCACGGCACCGTACGCGTATGGTAAGCTTACCGTAAGCGCTCGGAGCGCGCCCACAGATATATATATTGATTTAAATGCTATTTTCTCAGGAAATACTGAACAGATTTACACGAGACCTTCAAAAGGCACATCCCTGACCTGAGGGCTACCTCTCTGCCAAATTTCACATATTTCTGTTCAGCCGTTCGGGCTGTAGCTCGGACTAAAGGTCCTATGGGAAAATGCATGGGGAAAACGCGTTTTGGGACCCCCCTTTTTTCTCAGCCCCCGCTTGACGAATCCCCCCCGAGACTTTCAGGGTAGGAGCGGAGCGTAGCGCCCCATTAGTTTTGAAAAATTCGCAAGGATTCGTCAACCGGCGCCAAAGTTATTCCAAATAGGGAAACACGGTCCTAACTATAACTATCTACTGGCGACTGCCAGTAGATAGATATATATATAGATATATAGATATATAGATATATAGATATATATATATATATATATAGTCATCCCAAGTGGTTTGTGTGATCAGGATGTGAGATGGTAAATTGAGATCAGCATTTGCATGCGTGTAGTTTGATTGGTAATAATTTTACCAGCATGAGAGAAGTGCGGGGATTGGTCTGAGCAGACGGGTTTGACACTCTGGTAGGGCCGGGGAGCCTGTACTTGTTCTCCAACCAGCCGAACAACACAGCGTGGGTTGGAGAAATCCAAGTGCGCATGTCGGTTGGACCGTTCTAAGACAGCCAGCCAAACCAACATGCGCACTTACAGTGCCTACCACTCCGCCGCCCTGCTGCTGACTCAGTCAGGATGGCCCTGCCCCGTCATACGCTGCGCGAGCTCGGTTAACCTCTTCAGTGCCCATGACATGATAGTCTCGTCATGGAGCACGGTCGCGCTGTGCCCATGACGAGACTATCTCGTCATGAACCCCACCCACTAATGTAACGCCCGGCACAGGAGGGGGAAAGGGCGTGGCACAGAAGGGGTTAAAAATAAAAATTATGATAAAATTGTTTTTTCATTTTATTTTTCACGCTTGCCTCTGCTGGCTCTCAGCAGTGAGACGATGCTCCTCTGCCATAATGGAGGAGCCACCACTGCTCGTGTTGCGCAAAGCATTACATTGATGCATTTATCACTGAAAAGACCTGTGGATGCAGCATTGCTCTTTGTCACTCTGTGCTTAAGTGTCTTAAGCAGTAGTGTCTTAAGCAATAGATTTGAGGGTTCTACGTTTAGAACTGGGGTTTTCTCCCTCATCAGTGAGGCTAAGGCGGTGGTGTGTGCCTGCCCATATTTACAAGGTAATGTAAAGGCACCCTTTGTGGCTTTTCATTGTCTTGTAAATATGCCCACTTTCGCATATTACTCTGCGTGAAAGGGGAGTTCCATGGGTGTTACTGTGGGTGTTTCCACTCAACATCTATTGAACCCGACGCATTTCCAGATTTACAAGTTTTTCTAAATCTGGGAATGCGTCGGATTCCTATGCTTCCCCAGGGGAGGCGTAATGGAGGCGCAACAAGAACAAACACCTTTATTTCGCCTCATTTGTCCTTTCTGTGCATGCTAAATTGTGCAGCATACACAGAAAGAGGAAAACACCTCTTGTGATTGTTTTTGTGCAGGAAGGGACACCTGTCTGCACAAAAACAATCACCCCTACAACATAGGCACCCTTGCACCATGGCGCAAGGGTGCCTAAGTTGGTGTATGGCAGCCCATTGTGCGCCAGCGCGGGGCAAAAGGACGGGAATGCGCTCATTGATTCGGTGCATTCCTGCCCTTTTCATTTGGCGCACGGCAGTGCAGCAGTAAGGCTTGCTGTGCTGTCGTAATTTAAAATATTGTAAATGAGGCTGTAGGTAATCAATACAAAACAAGGCATCTATTGATGCTCTTGCCCTGACTGATCAGATTAATGACAGAGCATGTTCGGGCAGGCACTAGCAGAAATAATCTAATTCAACTGTTTGCAAAATAGGAACTACGCCATCACCTTGAAACCTGGGAGGCAGGTAGTCAAGAGGTTTATATTCAGATAGCCGCGATTAGAAATATATATATTTTTTCATTACTGACATGAAAATGAGAGAGAGTAAATTAGGAAAATGTGGAGGCTATACCACCTGTATAGCTACAAAATAAGAGCTGAAGTACCAGATTGCTTTATTACTGCTGCTGGCATAAAAGCTGCTGGCATAAAATGTTATCTATTGAGTCATCTCCTGCCAATGTTTTAAGGCATGGACCACAAAGCTGGCATTTGCCATGGGCCCCACATTCTCAGGGGCTTCCTGGGGAAGTGATCAGGACAGTCAAAGACACTGTCTCCTCTGTCTATTTCTCTATCTCACCATCGGTTAGTCATTCTACCTATTTTATTTCTGACTCCCCCTCTCTCCAGTTATCTTTACCTCACAATCTATATCTATCTACTTCTTCTCTATTTCACCTGTCTCTCACGTTATCGTCTCTTTCCTTCCCCCAATTTTACTGATTCCACTTAACCTCTCAGTCAGTGGCGGCTCCTCTGCTAAGGCAGAGGAGCATCGCCCCACTGCAGGAAGCAGAAACAAAAGTAAGAAAATGATAACGTAATGTCATTATTATTTTGTCCTCCTGCTTTGGCAGCCTGCGTGGCGGGGCTGCTGCGCAGGGGAAGAGTGGTAGAACACTCCTGTAAGCAATGACTGTTTGGTCGGTCCTCGTGGACCGTACAAAACAGTCATGCGCATCACCCTGTTCTCCATGCAGACTGCTTTGCATCCTGCATGGAGAACATGCCCACCCCTCCAGCCACTGGCTGAGCACCGTGTCATGGCACTCAGACCAATCAAAACGCTGCATTGCAGCATTGTCATTGGCTGCGGGGAGCCCTTGTGCTTCCTGCTTCTTGTTTCTAACAAGAAGCCAGGAAGGGGATAGGACTGGACACAGGAGAGGTGGCGGCGGCCGGCAGGTAAGTGATAGTTTTTGTTTAGCCAATTTCCCCACCGCCCCTACCCGCCCCACTGCTGCTTCTAGGCAGCAGCCAAGACTGCTCTCAGTACTTCTTAGCCCACCCCTTTCCAACTTACTCGTACATACATTAATCTAACTTACCATTCTGTTCCTCGCCTCTTTCTATATTACCTTTCTCTTTTTCTCTCTCCCTTTCCAATTTTGCTCTCTTTTCTTCACATCTACCTACCTCACCTTTTAGTACACCTCTCTCTATCCTACTTCCCTGTACCTGTCCCTCTACCTGGTCCTTCTTTTTGTGCCTCACTAACCTTTTTTCTTCTTTACTCCCTTCAACCCTTCTCCAACTACTTCATCTCTGCCTCAAACTCATCTCTTTTACCTCACCTCTCCATCTCTCTATACCTCACATCTTTCTGTACCTCAAGCCTCTCACTAAATCATACCTCGACTTTACACCTTTCTCACTTCCTAACCTCTCACTTTACCTCACCATTCATTCCCTACCTTGCCTTTGCACCTTACCCTCTCTTTCTACCTCTTTTCTCTCTTCCTCATCTCTCTGACTGCCTTACAAGCTTTGCTGCTGCCACCTTCTCGACCTCTGCATCTTTCTCATTCTGTGTCATTACCCGATAGGTGTGAAGGGAGATTATGGATATCTGATCATTAAAGGCCCATTTCAAGCACTATGTGCATAAGTCTTTTTCAAGTCATTGTAGTAAGTGCAGTGGTGTAACATTAGCCACCACAGTCCGCGTGGTGTGAAGGGCCCTAGATCCAGGGGGCCACCTCTGGCACTATGTAGGGGCGGTGGGCTCCTGGCCTGAGAGCTCCTCAACGGGCTGGAGGGGGGAAGGGAGAAGAGAGTAGGAGGGCCCTCTCAAGCTGTGTTACGCCACTGAGTCTATGTAAAACATCATTGCAAGACAACAAAATCTAGATCCTAGCACAATAAAATGGCAACTTTAATTATTGGCAAATGCCAGGCAGCTTGAGTTTTGCGAATTTAACTTTACCATATAATTGAATATTGTTTGCTTAATTGCCTAAAAGTTAATACATTTAAAATTGTCCTGAACTGGTTCCCAAAGATATGTCTTCACCAGGAGCCCAAAAAATCCATACATTGACGGTTGTCCTCTTGACCTGCCCTGAGCACATCATCCCTAGGAAATGATATTTAAAACCAATATTAAAGTAGCATAATACGAGATATATTAACGGCTCACTCCAAGATTATGTTAGAATCAGTCAGAGCAGCTTTGGCGTTTCCTTAAGTTTGTGATGGACAGATCTGCCTTAAAACTTATCTGTTGAGAAGCTTATTTATATTTCATGTAGCTGTTGCACTGGCTTTGTGATTAACATGTTTGGTTATTTTTGAATTTGCAGGACCAGGCCTATTGCAATTGTATTTTATTATTTTAAGATGTTGCTGTTGTTTTGGCTCTGTGATTAATATGTTTTGTAATTTTTGTATTTTGAGCACCAAGCCTAATGCCTACTTTATTTCACTACAATAGTTATTTGCAATAAATGACACAATAAACAAATAGGTGTATGAGAAACAGAAAATGTGACATGCAGTAAAGTGAGCAGCGGTCTAAGAGCAAACAAAGTAAGGGAACTGTGATGCGGAATGCAAGGTAGTGGTAGTGGAGAGGGGTATGCCAATGGAGGAGTGATTAGGGTGGTTAAAAAGAGAAGTCTAAGGGGCATATTTACAAGGCACACACAAGGAGATGATGGAGGGAGCACTGAAACAATCAAAAGTATGCACCGGGGACTTATTAACAAACCCTATTACCAAAACAATGAGACCCCTCTGCTCCCCACCTCTCCTTTGATAATGTGTCTGAAAAGAAATGATCCTCTCTGCTGGCTAACCAATTGAGAATGCTTTAAAAAAAATACAAAGTAATGGAGCTGATTTGTAACTGTATTTATATAGTGCTTACTCCAGAACCTAAAAACGATTAGCTGTGGGTTAGTATAGGGAAATATATGTTAATTTGAGCGATGGACATGTGAGTCTGTTACCTGGATGTAAAAGTTAAGTGTCTAGAAGGTGTTATTTGTGAGATCACAGCAGTAAGACCCCTGATGATGCTTCAAGCGCTTTTAGGCTTGCATTTTGAGTTCGGATGAATGCACGGAGTTCTGGTGAATACATTAAAAAGCCTGCTACACAAGAAAAAACATAAAAAAAATGAGTGCACGTGCTATTGGTTTTGCCAACGTGTTTTAGCCATGTTGTACAGCATCGTGGCTGCTGTTCAGGGCGGCTAAACATTAGTGGCGTAGAGGAGAGTGTTGTAGAGTGGCGAAGAGGGCAGTAAAGTTGCGTTACTCTCACGTGATACAATGTCTCTGGTCAATAAAATAGAGTAGAAAATGAAAGTTCAAGGTTGAAGCGGCTCAAGACTTGGAAAACCTCACACCAGTCGATGAAAAAAAACAGAACAAAAATAGACGATAAGACATAATTCCCCAATATGTTTCTACTGAGATTAAACTCTCCTAGCCACAGAGACGGAAATTCATGAAATAAACTATTTGGGACGCTACAGGCTGGACTCACCAGAGTGCCAGGTCCAAAACCTACGGGAGAAGTTCATCAGAGAGAATGAACTCCCACAATAAAATTCATTATTGTAAGAAGCATACTTCGGATAAACCCGGGGAGTAGAGTCGAGAGCAAGGGCGCTCGTCCGCAAGTAGACCATCTGTGCTGCACATTGGTGTTTAGTGCATCGAGCAAACAAGTTCCTAGGCAGGCCAAACGAAGAACGTAATCCCCTACAAACAATATATGACGAACGGGTCTGCCCAGGGCGTCTATGATCACTAACAAATGTCTTGTTTGAGGCAGCGTTACATCGACAACTGAGGAATTTAGGTGATGAGACCCTGTCAAAACAGAACAGCCCCTCGGAGTTAGACTTACCCACACAGAATGTCTCCTTAGGTCGAAGCTGCGTCCGGAGTATAACGTCCACAGTCTGAGAGTTTCGGCGCTGTGATTCAAAAGACTCACCGGACATGAGGCTCGCCACATCCGGCTAGAAACGTCTCGGGGTTATCAATTCTTGCGTTTCCGCCATCTTAGAATGGCGCCTCTACAGTACAAACTAGGGCACAATTAGCAGACTAGGAGTAAATAAAGAGCTAGAACTGGATCGGGTTTGTTCGTAGATGGGGCAATGAACAATAGCTTTCTAATAAACAAAAAGGAATATCGCAAGATTTAATGGCCCTAGGAAAATATGGGCAATGGCGCGTAAGGTCTCTCAAAGGCACCGAGATAAAAGTATTCGGTATTGAAACACACTCCAGTCTGGCGCGCCGTCAAAAGGAAAGTTCTTAAACAACACGCATGCAACTATCCACTAGAGAAGTTAAATGAGGATAAATAGGGAATTCTACTGAGCCCAACACAGCAAACAGTGAAGAAAATCGAAAGAAGAATAAACAAGCATTTTCAATGCAATAGGTCTCGCATTTACACCAGTTTGAGCTATTGACATTGTAAATGACAATGCCTTTTATTTTTGTTTTCATTTTTAAAACATAAATAAAAGGCATTGTCATTTACAATGCCAATAGCTTAAACGCTCGTATACCGAACACGTAGGTATTCTATATATCTGCAGTGATAGTGATCTCACACCAATATCTACAGTGTTAGTGATCTCACACCTATATCTGCAGTAATAGTGATCTCACACGTATATCTGCAGTGATAGTGGTCTCATACCTATATCAGAAGTAATGGTGATCTCACACATATATCTGCAGTGATAGTGATTTCACACCTATATCTGCAGTGATAGTGATCTCACACCTATATCTGCAGTGATAGTCATCTCACACCTATATCTGCAGTATATCTACAGTGATAGTGATCTCACACCTATATCTACAGTGACGTGATCTCACACCTATATCTGCAGTAATAGTGATCTCACACCTATATCTGCAGTAATATTGATCTCACACCTATATCTGCAGTTATAGTGATCTCACACCTATATCTGCAGTGATAGTGATCTCACACCTATATCTGAAGTAATGGTGATCTCACACCTATATCTGCAGTGATGGTGATCTCACAACAACATCTGCAGTGATAGTGATCTCACACCAACATCTGCAGTGATAGGGAACTCACACCGTTTTACTTTTAGCACATCACTACAGCAAGGTCAAGTGAAAGGAGCCACTTGGGCATGAAGGGGCGTCTTGAGACCTCAATAAACAACAAAGGAAGGCTGGACTCTGGTGTTGAGCAGTGACTGGTTGAAGAGAGCCTCGGCGGCTGGCAGAGAGGGGAGATGGTGCACACGTGTGTAATGGAGGCAGAGGGGGGAGATGGTGTATGAACATCAGCACAGAAATCTGTTTAAACTAAACATTAGATTTAGGGTGAGGAAAAATACAGTAGCGCAAACGTTTTATTTCTGTGTAGACTGTGCGCGGTGCTGTTTTGTAATGTCGTCACTGGCAGACAATCACATTTTGAAAAAAAAAACAGACTTCGGAAACATGATCCGTCACTACACGCCTCCTTTAGATAAGAAATACCCTCACAACAGCTGTTAAGCAAACGATCCAGTTCGGATGGGCCGCCCCAAAAGGAGACAGGGCGGTAACAAAGAAGCCTCATTTTCAATCGAGGCTACCGTTTAGCATAAACGATGACGCCAGTCAAAGCAAATTTTGGGCGGGGCTTCAAGTCCCCTTCAGAAATCTCCTCTACCACAATATGTCTCGCAGGGCAATTTAGTAGGTGCCATTTAAATCATTATTTGGGTGATTACGCATACAGATGCTTCCGAGATTCTTAAAGTTCATGTATATCTCTTATACACATGGGTTGAACAAAGTCAAAAATCTGCCTCCAGGCCTTAGATTATGTTAAGTACTTGATGTGATAACACGCTGTGTGCCTTTGTCTCTGTCCATTGCATTGGCATCTAGGTTTTAAGGCTCTAGACAGCACCACCCAGGATGATACTCAAACAAATGTAGGACTGATGGCCCTTCAAATTGGGCTTTTGTTTTGGGTCCAGCTGGAAGAAAGCCCCTTCATCGTTGCAGCTTGTTGCTGGGAACGGAAAGCAGACAATGTCCAGGTGTTTTGAATGCGTTCCGGCAGCAGTTTCACTTAGGGCAGCCCGGACCAGGATGAATAATAGCTGATTGATCCCGGATCGAGAATGGTCCCCTACATTCCCTGCTGCAGTGGGAAAGGCAGCAATTTGGTGTGTTGTGTGACAGCACTACTTACCCCTTCAGATCACTTGTGACACTGTAAGGCCACAGAGTTCCGCCTGAGAGTTTAGGCTGCTGCTTAACTCTCAAAAGCAATAAGACACCCGGTTTGGCCTGTGCCCAAAAACAACCCAAACAAGGCACCAACAGAATGTACAGAGAGTTCGTAAACTTGGTGGAACAATTTTTATTACAGTTTTGTCAAACATACTTATATGAAAAACAAATTCATGTAAGAAACATACTTAGGTCAAATACTAATGCTACATCATAAAGAATTGGGCACTGGTGAGAAGGAAAACACCACACAATATACAGTGTATTATATGAACTCATGAACGTCAACACCAGAGACCTTCCACAGTCTCAAACGCCACTGGACCACACAGATGTAAGCTCCTGCATCTGTGAGGAGCGGTCCCGCCTCACTGTACCCATGTCCTCATACCAGGGCACCGCCCACCCAAACACCAAGCTGCCTGAGGGGATGCTATGAGGTGGCCAGGAGCTGCAGCCCCATGCCCACACTGGTGATTTGTGCACCCTAGCCCCCAAGCTGGTGTGTACATCCTATGGTTGTCTCAGGACTGCTAGACCCTATCCTTGGTGCTGTTCTTGGGAGTCTGTTTTGGAGGACTCCTCTGCTGAATATCTGTGAATTTAGGATTTGAGATACCACCACCTAAACATAGGGTTGGTTGGGTGGGAAAATTGCTGGTATTCCGCCTACCGCAATGCACTGTTTCAGAAAAGGCAGAGGCAAAGGTCACCTATATACTCCAGGCCATCGCGGCGGTGGAAGTGACGCGCATTCAGCACAACGTTGCACTTCCAACGTCCGCCGCATCTCGCAAGGTGAGGCGACAGGAAGTCGTCACAGGTTTGGAAGTCGCCGGATTGAGACAGGGCCTGAGCCATGGTGATCTTGGGTCATAAACGCTGCGCTTCTGTCAAGAATTCCTGTCATACAAGGGAAACACGCCCTTATGTAAACAGGAGAGCTGTTACATAACTCAAGGGAAACACGCCCTTATGTAAACAGGAGAGCTGTTACATAACTCAAGGGAAACACGCCCTTATGTAAACAGGAGAGCTGTTACATAACTCAAGGAAAACACGCCCTATAAAGGGAGGAACCGGGAGGTACAAGGCTGTCGGATATTGTGTTTACACCGACGTACCTGCTTCGTGAAGAGCAGTGTTCCGGAGTGGTGCTCCAGTAAGGCAAGAACGGAGGTAGGTCGAGTCGTTACTCCCTGGGCCGTGTCTTGCCCCATCGTCACCTGTGAAGGACCCGGAAGCTCTACCGGTCAACCATTGAGCTTCGCTTTTTGACTCGGCTGAGTCCAAGCGCAGTGGCGCTTTTGCTGGTTGGAGTCGTAACTCCCAGCCCGACCAGAGACACAGGGACTGCCAGCTGTAACGCACACCAGGAGGTGTTTGCCGCGTTACAGACTCGGAAGTCCACAGGATTGATCGAGCGGCTGCTCTCGGTTCAGTCTTCTTGCTTGTGATTGGGGTATCGGTGACGCATCACCAGGAGGTGACTCCGCGTCCCGGTGCAGTCTGAGGAAGAGGTTGAGCGGCTGCTCCCTTCAGGTAGAGACCCCGGCTGGGTGTTTCCCTGACTCCTCGATTCTCCCCAACACTCTTCGTGCCCCTCACAGCCTACCGATTGGCATTGTCGGCCATTTCATTTCTGCCCTCTGTTGGCATACGCCGGGATCGGCGTATATGCAGAGGACGGTTAGGACCATCCGTGCTGTGGGCTGGTAACGTACTTAGCCTGGAGGATTCCAGTGACTATAACTTTTGTTTGTTCTTTGTATTTTATTTGCCTTCATTAAAAGAACTAACCCTTCACAAGTGGTTGCGTCCTCATTGTCGTGTCTGTTAAACGATCCTGAGACGTTCAGGGCGTTACAAAATATCCGACCTTAATAACACTAACTGTCTCCCGGTCGATAACAGACATGGCAACACTTGATGATGTGCTGGCTGCTTTAGCGGCCATGCAAGTTGAAGTGGCTGCCTCTAGGCAAGAAACAGCCGATGTAAAAGCCAGACTGGATGCTATCCAATTGGACCCGCTCACGCCCAGCACCTCCCTCACGAACCAGACCCCTGCGGTAGTAGTGGAAATGTCGGTAGCCATCCCCTTGGCAACACCAGAGAGGTACAGTGGGGATCCTAACACAGTGCAGGTATTCCTCACACAAGTGGCGCTACATTTATCGTGCAAACCAAAGGCGTTCCCCACGAGTCAGGCTCGTGTGGCTTTCCTTATATCCTATTTGGCTGGAAACGCGGCACAATGGGCCGTACCTCTGGTGAGCAGGGACGACCCCCTCTTATGTGATTGGGGTGCTTTTCGCGAGGAATTCCTGAAGGTATTCGACAGAAGGGCTGACTCGTACACGGCGGACCGTGAAATGCTTGAGTTGAGACAGGGATCCAACGACCTGGTGCAGTATCTCAACGCGTTCCGAAGGCTGGTTGCGGAAACCAAGTGGCCTGTTGCTAAATAGACGGCGCTCTTCCATCAAGGGCTGTGCGATGAGCTCAAGGACGCCGTGGCTCATATTGACCCTCAACCCAAGACATGTGAGGGCCTTATCAACCTGGTATTACGGCTGGAACATAGGCTAAGTGAAAGAAAGGGGGATCATGGGAGAAAAGGAAAATCCCTTCCATCCTATGTGACGGTGGGAAGTCCTGAAACTTCCACCGCATCCAAGGGAGAACCCATGGACATCAGCGCAATACGAGCGAGCCTCACAGCCACGGAGAAAGAGTCACGCCGTAAACAAGGATTGTGCCTATATTGTGGCAAAAAAGGCCACTACGTACGTGAATGCCCTGCCAAACCGAAGACGTCACGTTATCGGGCCAACCGGTCGGTAACAGCCGTGGTGGACATACCGGCGGAAAACTAGAGGACTCCAAGACCAGAGAAGGGGCCTACCGGTAGACCAGGGGATGACGGCAATACTGGTGGTGGTGGATTACTTGACGAAAATGGGGCACTTCATCCCCTGCAAGAGAGTCCCTACGGCCGGGGAATTGGCGTCACTACTCCTAAAGAATGTGGTACGACTGCATGGATTACCTGGGGTGATCGTGTCGGACCGGGGGTCGCAGTTTACTGCGCAATTCTGGAAGACTTGGTGCACTGCGCTGCATGTTAAGACCGCCCTGTCCACCAGCTACCACCCTCAAACGGACGGCCAAACCGAGCGCCTGAACCAAACGCTCAAACAGTATCTGCGATGTTTTGTGGACCAGGGCAGGGAAGAATGGGTCGACTTGCTATGGGTTGCAGAGATAGCCTATAACAACGCCACTCACAGCTCCACACAGTCATCTCCGTTCTATAGCAACTATGGCCAACATCCCAGGTTCTTGCCATTTCTACATCCGTTCAGAGAGGACAGGATTCCCGCCACAGCGGACAGGGTGGCACACATAAAAGACACGTTGATGCGCTCAAGGGCTGTCCTAATAGAGGCCAAGAGAAGATACAAGGCTGCGGCAGATAGGAAGAGAAGGCCCGGGCCACTGTACCGCACTGGAGACTACGTCTGGATATCCACAAGAAACATGAGGTTTCGAAAGAACAGTGTGTTCCATCCCAAGTACATGGGCCCCTATCGAATTACCAAGTGTATGGGTCCCGTGAACGTGAAGGTGTGCTTGCCCCAGTCATTGCGGATACACCCTGTCTTTCATGTATCATTGCTCAAACCAGCACCCTCCAAGCCGTCTGGGACACCTAGGCCGGTATGCGTGGAGTCGGAGGTGGAGTATGAAGTGTCGGGCATACGGGCGTCCAAATGGCGCAGGGGGAAGCTGTGGTACCTGGTTGCGTGGAAAGGCTATGGCCCGGAGGAGCATTCATGGGAACCGGCTGAAGGGGTTAATGCTCCGCGCTTGGTCTCCTTGTTCCATCGGCGTTTTCCTGCCAGCGCTGGACCCGTGGGGAGCCGCTGAGAGGGAGGATGTACTGTCAAGAATTCCTGTCATACAAGGGAAACACGCCCTTATGTAAACAGGAGAGCTGTTACATAACTCAAGGGAAACACGCCCTTATGTAAACAGGAGAGCTGTTACATAACTCAAGGGAAACACGCCCTTATGTAAACAGGAGAGCTGTTACATAACTCAAGGGAAACACGCCCTTATGTAAACAGGAGAGCTGTTACATAACTCAAGGAAAACACGCCCTATAAAGGGAGGAACCGGGAGGTACAAGGCTGTCGGATATTGTGTTTACACCGACGTACCTGCTTCGTGAAGAGCAGTGTTCCGGAGTGGTGCTCCAGTAAGGCAAGAACGGAGGTAGGTCGAGTCGTTACTCCCTGGGCCGTGTCTTGCCCCATCGTCACCTGTGAAGGACCCGGAAGCTCTACCGGTCAACCATTGAGCTTCGCTTTTTGACTCGGCTGAGTCCAAGCGCAGTGGCGCTTTTGCTGGTTGGAGTCGTAACTCCCAGCCCGACCAGAGACACAGGGACTGCCAGCTGTAACGCACACCAGGAGGTGTTTGCCGCGTTACAGACTCGGAAGTCCACAGGATTGATCGAGCGGCTGCTCTCGGTTCAGTCTTCTTGCTTGTGATTGGGGTATCGGTGACGCATCACCAGGAGGTGACTCCGCGTCCCGGTGCAGTCTGAGGAAGAGGTTGAGCGGCTGCTCCCTTCAGGTAGAGACCCCGGCTGGGTGTTTCCCTGACTCCTCGATTCTCCCCAACACTCTTCGTGCCCCTCACAGCCTACCGATTGGCATTGTCGGCCATTTCATTTCTGCCCTCTGTTGGCATACGCCGGGATCGGCGTATATGCAGAGGACGGTTAGGACCATCCGTGCTGTGGGCTGGTAACGTACTTAGCCTGGAGGATTCCAGTGACTATAACTTTTGTTTGTTCTTTGTATTTTATTTGCCTTCATTAAAAGAACTAACCCTTCACAAGTGGTTGCGTCCTCATTGTCGTGTCTGTTAAACGATCCTGAGACGTTCAGGGCGTTACAGCTTCCTATGGGGGTTGCTCTATCCACAGGGTTTAGATAAATGTCTAATGCACCGGCCGTGAAGTTATGTTCAAAGGAGCCTATCTGCTCCAAAGGGGACTGAATAGTAACAAATACATTTTCAAAGCATGACATCATTGGAAGTAGCATCACTTGAAGTCACCACTGTCTGCCCTACCCCTTTGGACCCCTGAAAGCTTAACCTCGTTTGATAGCTCTCCAGAAGCAGTGCACATGCAACAAGGATTGTAGATGTTTGGGGCCATCTGGCATCACTAAAGTACAGTGCACAGATGTAATTGGGCAGTTCTTCCGGATAGTTAGAGCTCTGAGAGGCAGTCAGGGTGCACCGGGTGCTGTACCTTGGACTGGTTCTGCTCTTGGGAACATATTGGACCATTAATGGCTCAATGTTTCAAATCACCACGTTAAATAACTTTGTGTTCCACTTGCATGTCACTGGATGAGCGTGCGCGCTTCTGTCCATCTATAAGACTCCGGCACACTTCAGCTGCAGCTGTGATCTTATCTGGAAACTTACATTAAAGCAAACACGATAACTGCTGTTACGAAGATCGGGAAATCCAGCAACACGGGACTAGTATGAACATTGGGCACCAATGAAGTCATTTCTGAAATGTATACAATTGAATGGGCATAACTGTTTAGTTTTACATGCGGACAAGTGTCACGCAAAGGGTCCCCTCTATGGTACGGTAGTGTCACACGCAATAACAGTGGAGACATGGAAACGTCACACATATGTAAACTAGGCAGCTTTGACTAGAAAACAGCAATTTAAATGCAAACACGTTTGACACAATGCAAAAGTGTCAAGTGTTGTTATAAACAGACGGGTTCATAGGCCTGGGAGGGTGCTGGCTGCTAGATCAGCTTAGTCCAGACCTATAAATCTTCAGTTTTAGGGGAGTCAAGCTCTCGCTTCTTACAGGCCCACTGCGGCGCGGAGGGCCACTATCCGTGTTAAGACGTCTTCGGAAACTCGGCCAATATGCTTTCACTTTTCTGCCCGCATATTTGTGAGAAAGGAGGCCCCAGGAGCACGTGATTATTGCAAAACATCTGAGCAACAACTGTGATACGAATGTGGAATATTTCAACAGGCGTGACAGAAAAACAAAATTCCTTTGAACAACGGAGAAAGTGTTCCGATCATGACACTGGAAAAATACGACCAGACATGATGAGAGTACACGCTGAGAACAAAATATTTCCGGCAATAGAGGGAATGTTGAATGAAGTGAACGAAGCATTGGCATAGCCAATAGGTCTCGCCTTTGGGACCTTATAGGTGTTTAGCCATGCAACAGTTGCATAACTAAATACTTATAAGGTCCCAAAAGCGAGAGCTATTTGCTATTCCAAGCAGCCATGGGGCAGCGAAAGTGGTCGAGATCCAACTTCAAAACGGCCGAGCTTCCGCGAAAGTAATTGCGTCAAGCGCGGCGCATGTGCGCGGCGCCCGTGCCGGCACACATGCACTGTAGCGCTAGGCTGGCCTGGTAGCACTTTTTGGAGCCCTCTCAAAAAGTCTCGCAAGACCAGCGCATGCGCTGGGTCAGGCGAGACCTAAAAATCAAAAAGGAAGGAACCCAAAGCGAGAGGGGGGCTGATTGCTCGAGCTCACAGACAAACATCCCCCTCAGATCTAAATCTGTGCACCGTTTTCCGTATTAGGCCTTATACAAGTGCTGTGCAGTTTAGTAGCACGTTTGACCAGTACAATGTTGGAAGATTGAAAAGGTTAGTTTGGGGAGCTGGGGGCGTGTCACAGGGGCACAGAAGCCAAGCAACCTTGTAATGCGAGACATTCAGCCAGCCCTGGCTTTTATCCCAACTTGATTTCGCAATTTCAGAGTCGGACGGACACACACACACACACACACACGCACCCCCCCCCCCCCCCCCCCGGTCAATTAATTGGCAGCTCTGTGGTGGTGTTGAAACTCTGCCTGTAATAAGTTTGAGAAGTGCAAAGTGCTGGGTCTAAATAAGGCTGACTGAAGGCCTGACCTGTGGGCAGCGAGCGCCCTGGGCAAACCCAACTTTGGTATGCACGTGCTAATGGCCGGCCCTGGTTGGGTGGAGTGTTTATGAGGGGAAGCAAGATACTGGATGCCAGTATGTACTGTGTTTAAAGAGAGGCCTCTAGGCTGTCCATGTTGGAGTAGGCCGGAAGCAAAGGCCCTGCACTGAACCCAGTGGAGCGGTCCTGGAGGGGAACCATATTGAAGAGGAGCGTTTATGGAAGTTGGAGTGTGGTCTTGTATTTCCATACTTGTGGGAGGTATGCAAGAAGAAATTAACTGTCACTCAGCATGCCACACATAGGACAGGAACATTTCACACAACTCAATGTGTTGATGGGAGAGGAGGGGATGAGGGAGGAAGGGGGGAGGACGAGAGAGCCCGCAGGGTTGCTCTTTAAAGCAACAGTGCTGCCTGTTCAACTCAAATGGGCTCCATGCACAGCGTTTGAAAGCATCTGGGTTACCACTGAAGCAGAGAGATAACAAGCGAAAGCACAGCCGGAAAGAGTAACCGGACCCACGAAGAATGCAGCTGCCACCCAAGGAGGCACTGCAGCTTCTGCGCGCTGCTGCTCGCTCCCGCAAGCAAAACGCTGTGGGAGTGAACCTTTTCAAAAGAGGTGGGACATGCACCCACCTTTAGCCATTTACAGGCTTTGATTCCAAAAAGACGCAGGGAACAACCAACCCAATGCTTGGGGGGAGTCAGACCCACACAGAGTTAGTTTAGAGTGCTTACAAGAAGCCTCGCAGAGCAGCGCATGTGCGCTGGCTCAGGCTCAACCTAAAAAAAGGTCGAGCATAAAAGAATGCAGACCTGTGATCAACTGCCCACTCCTCAATGCCCTTTTAGCAGGTTGATAGAGCCAAGTCAAGTCAAAAAGGCTTTATTTCGATAAAAACATATCATAAAAGCTGAATATAAATAGATTTTCCATTTTTTAAAAACATTGATAGAGCGTTTTCTCCATGGTATTATTTCCTTCAGTCTCTATTTGTATATATTTAACAAAAAATCCAGATAACCTCTCTTTTCTTACGTTATTTTTTGTCATCTAATCCCCACCATGGTAAAATGTTCTTCATAATGGTCCATTTCAGATCCTTTTGTATATGTTTCTGATTGAGCCAATGCTGGACCAATGAAGCTCATGTCTTGTGATTGCGGATATTGGACTTATGTTCGTCTACTCGTAGTCGTATTTCCCTTCCTGTTTCTCCTACATAGCCAAGCCCACATGGGCATAGAATAAGATAGACAACATTTGAAGTCCTACAATTTGTCGTCAATCGTTGTTGAATAGTACTACTCCCAACTTTCACTTGTTCTGCTATAAAGACATTTTCACAAGCTTGTCATGTTCCACATCTGTGGTTGCCCATGATGGGATTAGTGCCCGTGACTGATTTCTGGCAAAATTGGTCTTGGATAGTAGGTCTGGCTTTGACTAGGAGGTATGCTGGACCTATATAAAAAGCCTCAGTCCCCCCTCCTTGGTTATTTTGACTAGGAGGTGCCTTAGATTACAATTTCTTTTGAATGCAATTTGCATTCATCCTCATTGAAATTTAACAGGTGCCATTGAGAGTTCACTGCCTGTCTGATTTTCTGGTTCATATTGGAGTGTTGTGTGACGCATACAAGTTTTTCTTTTGTCTGCTTGGCTCTAGTTTCAAACATGGTTTCCATATTAAAATATTTTGCCCTTTTGAAAGAGTCCCTGACCAGCCTTTTGGGGTAGCCTCTCATGAGTAGTTTTTGTTTAAGTACTTCTGCATGAGTACAAAAGTCATCAAGGCTTGTGCAGTTTCTGCGAAGCCGTAAGAACTAGTTAAGCCTTGTTTCTGACTGCGCGGATGAAAGCTGCTGTAGTGGAGGAAAGTATTCTTAGCGATCGGTTAAGCGTACAAAGATACTGAAATATATCGGTTACGGTGTTCAATACAAACGTCTAAAAACTCCACTTTGACCCTACTGCTATAAGGGGTACATCTGAGGTTGTTGTCACATTGGTTAATCCACTAAAAAAAAAATTTCAAGAGCTTCTTCTTCTCCATGCCATATAAAAAAAGATGTCATTTATAAAACGATGCCAGCTATGTATGTTTTTAAAAAAATGGAGCAATCTTGTTGTAAATATGCGTTGACTCAAAATCTCCCATATAGAGGTTTGCTATGCTAGATGCACTGGCTGCTCCCATACTGACACCTTTTGTTTGTTGATATACAACACCGTGGAAGGAAAAAAAAATTAACTGAGAACTATATTTAGACCTTGAAGCAAGAACTCTATATTGTGATCATGTCCTTCTCCCTGTAATGTCCCTTGAATAACTTCTAAGGCCCTTGCTTGAGACACATTAGTATAAAGGGCCTCAATATCCATTGTCACAGGAATTTCTCTTTTCTAATTGAATGTTATGCCTTCTATTGTAGATATAAGGTGTCCTGTATCTCTAATGTAGGCAGGTAATCAGTTCACTAGGATTTTAAAAAATACACCGATGTGTTTGGACAAAGGTACAGTAGCTGAACCTAGCGTAGATACGATAGGGCGCCACAGCGGGTCCACTGTATTTTTGTGGGTCTTGGGTACCCCGTATATGACCGGAATTCGTGTATTGAACGGTTTAAGAAATTCCAATTCTTTTTCACAGGTGATCCCTTCCATTTATGCTTTTTTGCAGATATACTGTATTTTGCCCTTCACTCTGGTCTCCGGGTCTCCCCTGATCAGCCTGCGTAGTGGAGTCGAGTCATAGAGTGGAGTGGTGCAGCGTAGAGTGGAGTGAAGTGGCGCAGACTGCCCTAGAGTGAAGTGGCATAGAGTGAAGTGGCATAGAGTGGAGTGGCGTATAGTGGCAGAGTGGAGTGTAGACGAGTGGATCAGAGTAGAGTAGAATGTCATAGAGTGGAGTGTCATAGAGTGGTGTAGAGTGGAGTACAGTAGAGTGCCAGTTTGGAAGGGCATAGAGTTCAGGGGCATAGAGTGGAGTAAAGTGGCATAGAGTGTTGTAGTGTGGAGTGGCACAGAGTGGAGTAGAGTGGAGTGGCATAGAGTGAAGTAGGCAGAGTGTGGTAGAACCCTGCCATTACAGACAACACATTTTCAATTGAAATGAGATTACATTTGCATAGACAGTTGTACTGATAAAATTATACCGTGCACAAACAATAATGTGTGGAAATGGCATCACGTAGTGTTTTGATTTGTATTTATCATATTAAAATATTTGTTTCCAACACACTTCCGAATTAAACAAAAATTAGCTTAATTTGTTCTTCCTGATTTTGATAAATTCTGAAATATTTGCACAGTTCATTTACAGACATTTAAATGTTATTTTGCACTAGAATTTTTTTTTTATTTCCCAGTACCCGCAAGATTGTAACATATATTCTCTCACTTTGAAGTTAGACAAAGAAAAGTAAACACCAAGCTCTGTCAGAAGACTGTTATGTTATGTTAGCATAATGTGCTATATCTCTCGACTCACCCGGGGGCATCTCGGCGCTGCTGTGGATCCTAATAGGGAGTACGAGCCAGATGGATCCAGAATAAATAGGCTTTTATTTAGTTTCCTAAATTGACAGTTTGTAGGGGTGGATCGTAGGGTTAGAGGAAGTTTGTTCCAGTACCTTGGAGCAAGATAGGAGAAGGCTTTTCCCTGTGCGTATTTGACGTATGCGGGGGACATACAGTAAGGCTTTGCTGCTGGATCTAAGATTGCGACTAGGGGAGTAAGCCATTATCTTTTTTTGGAGATACAGCGGGCCTTTGCCTTTTAAGGCATTGTACATGAGGCAACATATCTTAAAATTGGAACGCTTTTCACTGATAGCCAATGCAGTTCCTTCAGCAAAGGTGCTGAGGGAGTTCTAGACGGACGGTTCAGTTTAAGCCAGGCCGTAGTGTTCTGGACCACCTGGCGTTTAGAGAGCAGTGATTCACTGGCTTCGGCCAAAAGAGCATTTCCATAGTCCAGTCTACTTATCACCATGGCCTGGACCAGTGTTCTACAGACCATTGTGGGGAGAAAGGGAAAGTTTCTGCACAGACGGCGTAGATTGTAGTAGCAAGCGCTCGTAGTTGCCGCTATCTGATCTTTCAGCATTAACGCTTGATCTAGTTTTATCCCCAGATTCTTTACAGTTTCTTGGGCACAGGGATAGCACCCAATTGGGGGGGGCACCAGTCATCTGGCCAGATGGAGGGGGCATTTCCAAGCAGCATGATCTCAGTCTTTTCTGGGATTAGCTGGAGACAGTTCTCAGTCATCCAGTTGGAGATTGCTAGCATTCCTGATGCGAAACGTTTTTTTGCTGTTATCAGGTCTTGGCCTGGAGTAAACATCAGCTGGGTGTCATCAGCGTATGATATAATCTTAAAGCGAAAGGGCTCTGCAATCTTCGCTAACGGGGCCATATAGATATTGAACAAGGTGGGGCTCAAGCATGAGCCCTGTGGGACACCCTTGTCTAAGCTCATTATACATGATGAGTACGTGCCCAGGATGACAGTTTTCTGTCTGTCAGGAAATGCTGAAGCCACTTAAGTGCCACACCCTGTACACCGATTGCCTGCAGCCTTTCCAGGAGCCTTGGATGAGGGATGGTGTCAAAGGCTGCAGAGAGATCTAATAATGTCAGTATCATTGGCATTCCTGCATCCACCCCAACCTCAGTGAATCGGTCACGGCCAAGAGCGCCGTCTATGTGCTGTACCCTAGGCGGAAGCCAGATTGTGAGGGATCAAGGATGTGGTGGAATTCAAGATTCGATCCCAGCTGCTTGTTTATTAGGCCATAAAGCCTAATAAACAAGAGCCTGACTTTTGACCTCTCTCTTTGAACGCACACCAAATGTGACAAGATATGACTAACACTTAAAGGCCTAGTTACCGAAATTGAAGACTGGTGGAAGAATATGGACTGATGGTGAACAAGCTTTGCTCATAGGGAGAGACAAACACATGCTGGACAGCCTAAAACAAATAAAGCCAGCAAATAGAAAGCCAGAAAATGTGAGTTTCAAACCACAAAGCAATGAGCAATGAGTGGAATGAGTGGAATGCATTCCCTGGGATGCTTTCAGAATGCCCACAAGAAGTTTTTTCATAACTAGACAGCTGTTTAGTCTGGTGGCTTCAACCTAAAGAGCAGGCAACAGAGTGCAGATGCCCCGGGTTGCCCTAGGAGGACAAAGAAGTATGAGCCATGTGTAAAATAATGCACTACTGCTTTCGTCCCCAGCGCTGGGGCACAATTAGGCAGCCTAGAGTCACATACACACGCCTTTTTCTCAGTAGTTCAACTGTTTGTGAATAATGTACAGCATAGATTTTCTACTGGAAGACCAATAGTCCGGTACAAAATACTATGCCCAATCTACCTTTAAGACTTTTCACTTATTGGATATGTGCTGTACAGTGCAGAGCAAATTCAATCAGGGCCGGACTGGGAACGGAAATCGGTCTTGGCAAACTGCTCGGCCGGCCCCCTTTGGGGTCAGGGAGGCTGCGGCCGATCTGTTTGCAAGGGCCGGTTTAGGCCAATTTTGTTACAGGGGGCCGATACTGCCGGCCCCGGTAACAAAACGGTCCCCCCAGGAGCCCGAAACCGGCCCCCACCCTGGCGGCCCACCGGGGAAACGCCTGGTGCCTGCTACGGCCAGTCCGGCCCTGCATGCAATGCTTGGAAAGTTCGGAGAAATAAAACACGTCTCCTTATTAGCAATACCCCAAGGAGGCATTATTGTTTGGTGTAAAACCCTGTCTGCCACTTTTAGTAGATCGAGATTTGCATCAAAAACCATGGGTAAGAGCGTGGGATCGCCGACGTACCACCCTTGAAATGCACCGATGACACAAACTAGAGCACACCGTTATTTGAATTACTTCTAGGCTAAAACGTCTGTGGTAATAGGCAGGGAGGCGTGAAACAGCAAGTGAAAATGAGAGAGTGAGAAAAAAGCACTGACTGTGATGACAGAGAAAAGAAGAGTTAAAGAGAGGGCTGGATGGAAAACGAATGAGAGGTCAAACACAAAGAAGAAAAGAACAGAAGAAGGGGATAGCAAGGGATGCTGAGGCATTATTAGAGAGGTAGAGAAGAACGAGCAAAAGCTGGAGGGAGGAATGCAGAGACAGAAGAGAAAGTGCGAGGGAAAGAGTTGCAGAGTGAGATAAGGATAAAGCGGAAGAAAGAGCAAGCGAGAGATTACGATTGAGAGAAAGGAAAAACGTACGTACCTACAACAATTCTCCAGATGTCATATTTTTCCATAATATGTGCGTTTGTCGCCACCTCGTGGCTTGACCTCGAATTGCATGTTGTGTTTTTTATCAAAAGTTTAAAATTGCATACTGAGTAAGAAAGAGTCTGAGACAGGACTCCTTGTCCCCAGCACTGGGATATCTTCAGATTATTGCTTTACACGTTGTGTTTATGAATGTCCGTGTATGCGTAATACAGTTCCAAAGGAGCTGTGCGGATCTCTCGGGAATCCATAAATATTCGAAATAAAAGCTATTTTTATAGCTAAGTCTCCTTTTTCATCACGAATCAGTAATATTTTTTCCGGACCCTGCTGGGTAGAGGTTGGAGCGTCGCAGTAGTCAAGTGCACATTCTGTTCGACACATCTAAACGCAGTTTGGGACAATAAAATATTGGTTTGTCTCATTTTAACCCTTTTTAACTTTTTTACATTTTTTTTAACTTGCTTTTAATTATCTTTATTCTCAACTGTTGTAATGATACTGGATTAACTAAAATGCATGGTGGCTATCTTTTATAATCTGTTGTTGATGAATTTTTAATATTGCTCAAATTTAGCTATGTATGTATTTGTATCATCTACTTTTTATGGTCCACAATGACCGAAATAAAGTTTGTTGAATGGAATGGTTTGTTTAATAAGTGTTCCAGCACCTGTTTACTTCGCTTGAAATTACGTAGCCATCCTTGACAATAGAAAAATTATTATATGTTGTGCGAATAAGGTGGATTTTTTTCCACAGCCAGTAAATACCATCACCCCGGGTTGAGGAGTTTACCGGATGTGATTAATATTTCCTATACCAAGTCTTTAATTTGGAAATGAGGTATATAATGCAGAATCAGTATTTACCACACGGGATTCTCCGTGTTTCATATTTTTACCGGATTTCCCTACAATCAATGTAGGAAGTTTGATTTGGTGAAATCTGTCAGGGTAAAACAGTCAGGTTGTGATAATTACCACATAATTACCACATAACACAGAACTCGGATCTCTATGCAGCCTCCCGTCGCAGCTCCTATCTGAAGAGAGGGATGGAATCCTGAGGCTGGAGGGAACCCTCGCTCCAGGGGGCCTCTGGGACGCTAGAGCTGTTTTCCACCAGAGAAGTTTCAAAGGGGTCATACGGTGAATAGTCACATTAAGCATGCCACATGTTCAGTCCAATGCTTCATTTGGAAAATAAATAAGTGCAGGAGCTAAATATTCGTTGTAGAAGCCCACTGCAGGACGCCACCGGATGCTGGGGCTGCTGATTACCAATGCTGCATAGAAATTATTTTACCTCATATCTCTTTCTTCCACACGCTCCCTTGCTTGCTGTTTATCTCGCTCTTGCTCGTTCCTTTCCAGCTGTGCTTTCACTCTTTGTCACTGTGATCGTATCCATCTCTCCCTTTTCTGCCTTTTTCTCTCATGCCCTAGATCAAAGTCTGAGGATTTAAAATGAGACCCTAGTGGAGGACTTCCTGGCAGCCACCAGTGCAGCAGATTTTCAGAGGGCAGGCCTAGGGGCTGAAAGTTCAGATCATCAGTAAACATCAGTCAAGCTTTATGAAGGAGCGTGGCACTGTTTCTCCTCTTTGGGCAGCAGTCTCTCTTATGAGGAAGTGAATGCGCCCCCCTGCAATCCTGTGGCGAACAAAGCAAAGCTAAGGAGATGATGGACAGAGCGCTGAAACTTCTCAGACATTCACCCCCAGTCACAAATCTGGGTTGAATCCATCATCATTCTTTAGCTCACTTCACCACCTCAGTTCAGACCCAGCTATGTGCAAATCAGTCTTCACCCTGTGCCTCATGGGAACAGTCCAGCCCGAACTGCCAAGCCATGTCTTCCCTGGACCGGAAACAAGCATGCTGGGACCGGTTTCGGGTTCATAACCCTCATCAGCCAGGCTATCTTGAATCCAGTGGCAAAGTGAGCAAGGGACCCACGTCTGGGCATACCCTGCCAACTTAGGGCGAGCAAAGCGATACCAAAGGGGATGATGGACGGAGCACTTGAGCAAATCAAACATTCACCCCCAGTCAACTGATCTAGGTTTAATCCATCATCATTCTTTAGCTCACTCCACCACCCCAATTCAGACATGGCCATATGCAAATCAGTCAGACCCTGTGCCTCATGGGAACAGTCCAGCCCGAACTGCCAAGCCATGTCTTCCCTGGCCCGGAAACAAGCATCCTGGGACTGGTTTCAGGTTCATAACACTCATCAGCCAGGCTATCTTGAATCCAGTAGCAAAGTGAGCAAGGGACCCACGTCTGGGCAAACCCTGCCAACCTAGGGCGAACAAAGCGATACCAAAGGGGATGATGGACGGAGCCCTTGAGCAAATCAAACACTCACCCTTAGTCAACTGATCTGGGTTTAATCCATCATCATTCTTTAGCTCACTCCACCACCCCAGTTCAGATATCGCCATATGCAAATCAGTCTGACCCTGTGCCTCATGGGACCAGTCCAGCCTGAACTGCCAAGCCAGGTATTCCTTGAACCAGAAACAAGAATCCTGGGACCGGTTTCTGGGTAACACCCTTCATCAGCCAGTGGCACCACCTGTTGGCACTGGAGGGCAATGGCAAGGGGAAAAGATTTCTGCATCCAGTCCGACGCCTGGATGATGTTTATGAGGCGAAGTATCTCCGGAAGAAGTAGTCATCAGAAAGGTATGAGTTGGATCCCCGCTCAATGGCATAAAGAAACTCGACTGGTCATCTGTGGAAGCTACAAGGAGCTTTTTCACATTAAAAGAAAATGCTAAGAGGAACATGGCCAGGCCAGTCTGACTGGGCATCACCACTTTTAAATGAATTCCAATAGCCACTGTATCCATAAATTGCAGGGTGGATCAAAGAAGGAACTGTCCAGTCCAGCTTGTCCTGATTTAGATCAGCCTGCAAACTGTCATGTCCAGAAGAGAGAGAGGCGTTTTAAGGCATGGGTAAAGGGTGCAATTGCCCAGGGCCCCCATCTTTCAAGGGACTCCCTAGGAGAGGGATTTTACACCACCTCTCTGCTTCCACCTCTTCCTGTCTCTTTACCTCTTTCTATCTGAAAGTTTAATATATATCGTTTGGAATCATACAGTCCTGAAATATCAGGAAAGGAGGAAAACAATGGAAAATTGTACTGAATAGGGGGCCTGAAAATATGTCTTGCCGGGGCCCGAAAATCCTTAAGATGACACTGAGGGAGCATGAAGTAAATCCACTTGTCCCAAGCATATATTGTGGTTGTAGCAGCCAGAAAGGCATTGGCATCTGCTTCTCACAATTGGACGAATGAGCAGCTGTGATTCATTTGCTTCGCAATAGTATCAAGCAGTGCTGGGAACAAGGAGGATTTCATTCCCCGCTGCTATTCTTGATTCAAAACCGGTCAGCTCCTGAGAATTGTCTCGTCTGTGTTACATTGCAGTTTGCCTGGACAACGCGGCACACAGTGGCAGCTGCTCCCAATGCGAGGTGGTAGGTCGGTTAAGGGGGCGGGGGACATAAAAAAAAAGAAAAATATATATTTAAAAGAAAACAATTGATGACTTACCTGATGCTGCGCCCGCTTCATATTCTTCCTCTACCGATCCTCGACGGGGGGACACTGCTCCCAGATGCCCATCCCAGCATGAGAGGAGAGCTGGAAGTGGTCTGAGCGGCTTGGTTTGCCACTCACACAGTGCCTGGGAGCCTGTGGCTTTTCTCCACCCGGCTGTGCAGCAAAGCCATGTGGAGAAATGCTAAGTGCGTCTGACAGTTTAGCCGGAACTGTCATGCGCATTTAGTAGTGCCCACAACTCCTCCTCCTGAAGCTCAGGAGGATGGCCCGGTCTAGGTGCACAACTCGTCTACCCAGCAGAGGCAAAGGCGAAAAAGAAAATGATGATAACATTATTTAATCAGCATTTAATTTTTCACTGTTGCTCTGCTGGGTAGCAGCAGTGGGGGACACTCCTCCTCCATAGCAGAGGAGCCGCCCCTGGAGGCACAGGCAGCGGCCCTCATGCACATTTAGGGGCATAAATACAAGCCCTTTGTGCTGCCAGTGTGTCACTTTCTGTGATGGACCGGCGGCGCTGTGTGCTGTCCCATATTTACAAGGCCATGTAAAGCCACCTTGCATGGCTTTTCAAGGCCTTGTAAATACGGTCCCTTATCACGCATCACTTTGTGTGAAAGTGGTGTGCTATGGGTGTTGCTATACACGCAACACCCATTGATTCTGCCTAATTTCCAGATTTACGAGAAATTGTAAACCTGGAAATGCGACAGAATGCTACGCCTCCCCAGGGGAGGCGTAGGGAGGCGAAATGAGGAGGGATGTTTTCATTCAATCACCGCTTATGATTGTTTTCGTGCAGGAATGTGTTCCTTCCTGTACTAAAACAATCATACCCACAAGGCAGACACAATGGTGCAAGGCTGCCTGTGAGTGCGCATGACAGCCATTTGAGCACCAGTGCAGGGGAGAGCAAAGGGATCCGTCATATCGTCGTAGATATGATGCATCCCTTTGCTTCCAAAGTAACGCAGCGCGGAGCAGCCAAATGGCTTACGGCACCGCGCAGCGTTGGAAATAAGGTCTCTAGTATTTATGCTATGGAGTGCTTGTCTTCACACACAATCTAATTGATTTTGCCCTGGGAAACCTTGGCAGGAAACAATTAGAGGTCAAACACAGCAAAGCAAGAGAAACAAATTAAACCTCCTGTAGAGCAACTTCCCAGTTTCTTAACACTAAACTGTTGCAGGGATACTGCTTATACACAGAACTATGCGTAGAACCCCAGGACCTCAGTGAATTGTGGTGTACCAGAAACTCACCTCAGAACCCAGAACCCAGTATCCGGCTAGCATAAGTGTCCCATTCGTTATCCGAGATTTAGCTCGGCGGTCCCAATGAAAAGACAACCCAGAACAAGCGACTCAGTGTACTCTCAGGAATGGTGGGAATCAGAAATACCTGTTCGTATATTATTCTCACATCAGTCCACAACAAGAATAAACGGAGACACGGTGAAAATAAAAAGAGTTTATTTTTATAGACCACGTGTCCTAAGATGCAGTACTTTGGCTAATACAAGCAGACAAATGATTATAATCAAAACCATCAGCATCGTTACAATACCATAGAATATAAAGGGAGTGATCATGTTATAAATGACAGTGGATACTACCACCTTCCCTTAACTAAGAAGCTAATATTATTATTATTCTAATAAAAGGTCTCTTAGGCTTGAACAGGGGACCCCATACCTCAAAGATCAGCTTAGTGAAATCACATCACAGGAGCATCAGAAGTCTTCTCGCAGGAAGGCTCGTCTTCGGTCTGAATATTAAACATGATGTCTGCAATATGAAAAGCACCAACTTTCAGGTATTCGCAGCTGCCTGTGTGTTATGGCTAAATAGTGGGTCGATCAACCTGGAGTGGAAAACATGCATTGTCTAACGACCCAGACTGTTTGTTACACCATGTACAGACCAAGGTCGCTGCGCAGAGCTCGGGATGGTAACAACAGATTGCTCTCGTGTGAGGCAAAGCGCGAGTCAGCAGTTTGTTTAAACAATAACATGTAGATGCAGTGTCGTGCGCAAAAGCAGCAAGATGGCTTTCTAACATCTAACGTGGTTATGCTAACTTAACAATGTATGTACGTATTAAGGGATTCCTTACTACATGCCCCCTTGATCGAAGCACTAACCAGTAGGGAAGAAATGAGAGAACGCAGAGTTCAAATTCGACAGAGCAGAACAAGGCGTATTCAAATTGAAACCAAGTATCAGTTCAGAGAAAGTTCGAAGCAAGAAAAAAGAAAAGGAAAAAAACCTCAAAAAGAGAAAGGAAAAAAATCGAAAAATGCTGCTTTAGCCAGCAATCCAAAGTCACAGGTAATGTTCAGGACATGGTAGAAAAAACATAGCGGATGACAGTTCACTCAATCCATGAACGTGTATGCAGCATACGTAGCAACAGCTTCCAACAGAAAATCGTTGGCACGGCCACTAAAAGTTTCAGCCATCCAGTTAATCAAAGAAAAGGAACATACATGTTCTTCAATAAGCGGAGCCTCTAGCACCATCAGAGGGCAACCGACGTGTTCTTCCAAATAACTCATATCCAGGAAGTCATAGGCAGCCCTTGCGATGTCCCAATTACCCAGGATACCATGCGCCGCACCACAGGCCATAATCCGAACACCAGAACAGGCAAACTCGTGAGACACTAAGGGTCTCATCAGTCGATCATAATCCGGCACCGGAGACACCGTGTTGGTCAAGCACAAATCCAGAGGCCATTCAAAGGGACAATCTAGGCAGTGAAAGACAGGTTGTACGCAGGTAAAGTAGGAATACCGGAAGGATAATCCATACGCCAGGCTCAAAGTCGCCAATGGCAGCGTACCATAATATTCAAGCATCCTGTCACGAAGAAGATGCAGACGGGGCAGGTTGCCGTGAGGCACAGAAAGTGCAGCCATTCCGTAGAATGAAAAGTAAAAGTAGCACACCCGCCACCAGCGCCAGAATCAGCGGGACACCGCCAAAGATGCTCGAAAAAATAGAATGAAAAAATGCCGGAATCACACCAAAAATAGTTTGGAAGGAGGTCACGAGGCCTGAGCCCACAAGTTTAAAAAAATGAGCCAGGCCAGTTGTTGACGAGGCATTGAAGATTGTTTGGATCAAAGCTCCAAAATGCAGGGGGAGGTCAGTATTCAAAAGCGCCTGCACCTCAGTGCGCGTATTTGCCACGTGAAGGACAAATGTTTCTCGGGAGGAAGTCAATGGCACCTCTTTTTGGGACAATAGAGCTCTTATTCTGCTCATCTTGTTGAACTCTGCTTTCAAGGTCGGAATCGAAGGCCAGATGGAAACATCCAGCCGCCCATGCGGGGGTGGAAATAGAACATTATTGCAGCAGACTACTCTCTGCGATACAGTTACTATATATGGGATTCCCACTAACATCCCGCAGCAAGCTTCATTATTTAAAATTAAATAACTACCGTTCGCAAGCAGCGTGAAAGATGGTGTAATCACTGGCACAGGGACACCTTTTAGGACGCAGGCCAAATTTTGGGCGTGTGCATTGCATGCACCGTGTAACTGAATGTGCCTACATACTACAGAATGATCAGGTGTTGAGGTACACTCCTCACCTTTCAGGTAAACCTCTGTACCGTCTCTTGTACATCTATACGTAAAAGGGAGAGACCAAACCTCATGTAGGAACGCGGTACCCAGCTGTTCATATCTACCCAGGGCATAGTGTTTCATGCATGACGTAAACTTAAAAAGCGCGAAAGGGAGCGTGATCAACCCATGTACTAACCACACGGCTGAATTCAATTCCGCCACAGAGAAAGGTAACGGCTCCAACTTTTCAATGTGTAACAATGAATATGTAGCATCTTTCATAGACATGAACTGTTGCTTTACAGTGAGGTTAAAGGGAAGGAATAATGATGTCGTATTCAGATAGTCCCATGGGACCTTTCCTGCCTTTAACGTTTGTAATGTCCATGCAAACTGCATAACAGAACGCAACTGGTTTTGACCATGGTACAATACAGACATATCATCATGTACAATATCAACAATTGAAGAAACAATATTGTCTAATGTATAAATTCTGGAAGAAAGAGTGTTAATGCTGTTATCTATAACGGCTAATACCTTTTCCATATTTGCCTGATCAATAGCCCTCAATCTTGAAGCTGCTTCAATGTGCGACAATTTCCATACCTCGTTGTAAATAGCATACGCCCACCTCTTGGATCTGCCACCCACAGGACCTTTAACAAAATCATTCAAATCTATTTTGTCATGTAATTTCGATAAATGAACTTTGACAGACGCCAAGGTGGAATGTCGCAGCCAGGATTGACATAACTTCCCTACAGAGCAGGTAGTTACCATATGAGAGGACTCAAACCGAGGGTCTACGCGTTGCTGCGTATACCCCGGTTTCAGACCTAGAAAACGACGTTGACAGGTATCGGAACTGCCTTGCCAAATTAACCATCCTTCACTACTAAATTTCGAAATATTGAAAGATGAATTTGAAACTAATAACTGCAAAGCAGGAAGGGACAGATCTGTTTGGTTATCCCAATTTGGGTAAGCGCCCAGATCCGGAACAGAGGGGAAATTCAGTTTTTTAGAAGTGGCAATCCGAAACAGGTGGTCTGGAAGATGGTTGAATTCAAAAACAACATATGATTTGGAACAAGACAGGCACGATGTAAAGCTTCAGTTCCCTGAACCTGCCACGGTTTGGAAACCCAAACAGTAGCCTTCCACAGGTCATAACCTTTGATTGACAACTCATCATAAAGGACTTAGAATATAGCAATTTGGTGTGTGTCAGTCTAACCTTTGAGGCAGACGCAGGCATCACTTTAAAATAAAAGGATGCTGGGCTGGAAACACTGAAATCAGTAAAATAAGTATATTTATCAACCAATGTAGGTGAACTGCCTAAAGATGGGGTAGGGCAGTGTTCCCATTGGGTAAAATTTACAAAATTTCAAAATGTATTAGCTTTATGCAGGAAGTGATTGCCATAATGTTGAAAACAATATTGTTCTGCATAGTTAGCCGCATTCTCATATAAATCTTCTGCATCAAAAGCGGCATAATATTTCAAATCAGAAAACAGTGCTTCAATGGCATGAACATCCCAATCATCAGAACGAATGTTCTGCTTAACCACATCACCCATAGAAACACGAAATACATTAGGTACATTGATGACCTCGGTAGGACCATGAATTTGGAATTTAACAGCATCCCACGCAATTCCATCCAAAACGGGCCAGGCAGTAATATTCACAAAAGTCTGGTCCCTTTTCATGATGTGGGACGAGGAGTGGGTGGCCAAAGTTCCATTGATAAGTCTAATTGTAGATCTCTCTTTGAGATAGTGGCCATTCACCAGACGGAAAAATACAATTACAAATCCAATGGACATAAACAAAAAAATACTTATAAGCACTAGCCAGACGTATGTCCAAGGGGGAATCAAAAAATGTCTTTTGAACCAACTAGCAAAAATAGCAATGTTCGAAGAGGAAGTAGAAGGCAATGAGGTAGTGTCAAAGGAGAAACGTGACTGGTTAACCGCCGTAGATTGTAAAACAGGCGAGTGACCATTTGTAGGATAAGCATACTCAGTCTCTTCGGGCAGACCACCAGCCGGCGGTATTAAAAAGGGATCAGTAACTGACTGCATCTCGATGGCAACATCAGACAAGGTGGTAGAAGTAGGAACCAACACTGAATTTCTTTGCATCGTCTGGCATGAAACTGCTGGAGTCATACTAAGAAGTATCGGCCACTCGCTGAAGTTTGACATTGTCAATAGAGATGTACCTGTTTTCTTTGCGACCAGGAAGTGGAGGTAAAATGACTGTCCTTGTACTCTGCACTCCAAGCACTGGAACTGGTGCACGATAAGAGGGGCCGAACTCCTTCTTGTTCTCCACCTTCTCACGGACCAGGTCTCCAACTCGGGGTAGCCAGCCGACTACCGGAATCTGGAGCTCAGCATCAGACGTGGAGGGCAAGTGTTCCTTCGATAGAGTGTCTCTGGCTTCTTGTAGGGTCTGCAAAACAGCACAGTGATCATCTACGTCAAAGGGTGCGGTCGACGCCGCCATGTCTAGACCATCAAGGTCTGGGACAAACATTCTGATTCCGAAGAGCATCCTGTATGGGGTCCACCCACCCAGAGACCTTCTAGGGAGATTATTAAGTGCACGTTGGACGTTATACAAGTGGGCTAGCCAATTCCGGCCTGTGCCTAAAACTCGTGCTGTCAAAGATTGCTTTAAGTCACGGTTCATTCGCTCCACCACACTATTACCCTCAGGTCGGTAGGGGGACGAAAATTTGACTTGGACCCCCAAATTTCTCATAACCTCCTTGTAAGCCTTAGAGGCGAACGCAGGGCCCTGATCAGAATGGAAGGTACCACACGCAAAAGTTCCCACAAAGACACGCAAATCCCTGATGACAGTCCGTGAATCAGCACTCCTTTGTGGCCATACCCAAAGAAAACGTGTGCACGAATCCACTGCAACCAAGATATACTTGTATGCAGTATCAGAAGAAAAAGGACCGCAGTGATCTAGATAAACACAACCAAATGGTTTATTAGATATGTACAACTGTGTTTGTGATGGGCGCGCAACAGTGGAAGGTTTAATCTGTTGGCAAATGTCACAATCAAGAACATAAGCGCGCGCTTGTTTGTATAAACCGAACCACCAATAACGTTGTTGTAACAGAGATATAGTAGCGGACACGCCGGCGTGGGCAGATGCCAACCCCTCGTGCGCTGCTAGTATCAGAGCTGGTCTGCAGTCCGCGTTGGGAATAATTCTGTCACCAACGTCGTTAATCCTCACTAACGGGACGTTATCAGGACTTAAGTGATAAAAATAACGAGAAGGAAAACCCTTCGGGTAATCACTTCCCTTCTCTGTAGCAGCAATAGCTGCCAAGATGTCATCATCAATCTTACTTTTAGATCTTGTAACTGCTGCCACTAAGTATGTAGCCACTGCGGTTTTTGCTGCCTCGTCAGCCAAGCTGTTACCGACAGCATGGACACCAAGTCGTTGGTGACCAAGAGTGTGAATTACATTCACAAGAGGGAGACGTTCTTTAAAGTCCGCCACTCGAACCCAAAGCAATTTATGCTTAATTGTGCTACCTTTGGTATCGCGATATTCGTTTTGAGACCAGAAGTGTAAATTGTCATTGTAGGACTGGACACAATAAAAGGAGTCACTTACTATAAGAGTAGTGACTCGGGGATCAGCAAACTCCAGTGCAAGCACCAGAGCCCAGAGCTCCGCCAGTTGCGCGGTACAATCACCCAATGTCTGCGTATGCACGGCATCAGATTGGAATTCACCATTTACGAATGTACCCACGACAATTGCGCAAGCCACTGAATAGGCATGCTTCGATCCAATCGCCGGCTGCGCCGAGCCGTCAGTGTATATGACACAATGGTAGTCTTCGAGCGGGCGCAAAGACAGAGGAGCCGGATGAACGAATTCATACTGCAAGTACTCCTGAGTCTGCAAAGAGGCGTCAAAGATATAAGTGACATCTGGCGATGTCAGAGTCATGGCCCATTGTATCCACCGTGGATGCAAAGCTTTAGAATTTGGTACACTTGCTTTTGTCACTGCCTCTAGGGCAGGATACGGTGTTACAACCAGTATTTGTTTACCATGTGACTGTGCGCGTTCTTTAAGGATCGCCATCTGTACTGCCGTCAGAACTTTCTCGACAGTGGAAAAACGCAACTCAGCAGAGGTGTACAAGTGTGATTTATACGCAATGGGGACTGTATCGCCCTCATTGAACCTCAAGCACGTGAAACCCACCGCGCCTGGTACTATTCTTATTACCAGGTTAGTGCGGTTATCACGCGTCAATAAGTACTGTGAAGCAAGAAGATCAGCCTGTAAAGACTGTAGAATAGCAGAATGTTCTAGCTGCCAGCTAGACTTCGAAAAAGAAGGTTGTACCAAGGCGTAAAGCGGCTGGATACGCTGGGCATAATCAGGAATATACGTACGGCCGAAATTCAGAAAGCCCAGCAAAGATTGTAATTTTTTCAGTGTTGTAGGAGCACGCAGGCATGCACACTTCTCCAGAAAGTGAGGAGCCAATCCTTTACCTTCATTGTTGAGCTCGTAGCCCAAAAACAACACTGTATATTCCGCGATGTGAGACTTCGCAAAATTAAATTTGTAGCCATAATCCGCAAAACTCACAATAATATTGTCGACTCGAGACAGATGTGGCATCAGCTCATCATCCGTGAGGTAGATATCGTCAACATAGGAGTATGCGTCGGGGTCTATTTTTTCTAAGAGAGAGACCACGCGAGCGGCAAAGACGCCAGGGCTGTTTTTATAGCCCATGGCTAATCTTGTGAACTGTTTTTGTTTGCCGCCTGAAGTAAACGCCGTCCACTGGCTACTCAGTGTGGACAGGTTATGGCTAAAAAAGCCATTGGAGATGTCAAGTGTCGTTTTAAATCTCTTACGCACGAGACTGTCGACAAGAGCCGAACTGTGAGTATTTTGTACCGCGCAGGTCCGGCAATGCGAATTTAAGTGCCGGTAATCCAAAACTAAACGGTACGACCCGTCAGGCTTCGTCACAGTGAATAAAGGGTTATTCATAGGGGACACACAAGTTTCAATAACACCCTGATATTCCAATTGGTCAAGGATTGCAGCGATGTGCGGTCTAGCTTCACGACGCATAGGATATTGGGGCTGTGGCTGGGGCATAGACCGCAATGGAATCTCATGGCAGGGGGACAACCGGTCCCATCCCACCTGAGTACGATACACTGCCGGCGCAAGCGCCAGTGCCCACTCCTCAGCGTACACTTCAGCCCGGTCCTTAGGCACTGTGTGCGCAAAGGACGGGAGGATTACCTCCTCCCCTCTAGGAGCTTCTAAAATGAAAGCTGGGGGCCAATCTGCCTCCGCTAGGAGGATATCATAGGTGGTAGTCAGATTATCCCAAAAAATCCCCTTTATTGTACGTTGTATGTCACCCTCAATTAACAAGACTATTTTGTAAAGTCTGTCAGGGGGAGCCACTCTGGTGTCAGCTGTCTCAACAGTAACCAATGTATCAGTTGCTGTCGCCGCCAGAAATGGACGCAGAGCTTGACGGACTATGGTAATTTCCGCTGCGCTGTCCAGGAGCGTCAGCGCCCATGTCCGGTTCCGAAGCTGTGTCCGCACTATCTGAGGCATATCTTGCCGTCAGGGCAGCCACTTTCTTCTTCTGAAACGGGGGTCTTTGTCGTGCAAATTCGTCCTGCTTGCCTTTACCTTCAGTCTGTCGGGGTTGGTCACGTGTTTGTGGAGCACCCCGACCCTTGCCACCGCCTCCGCCACCGGACTGTGAAGCCAATGTTTCCTGTGAAGAACGAGGAGAACGTTGTTCAGAAACCTGAAATCTATCAGGAGACTTAATAGTAGCACGATCACGCAGATCATAAGTGCGCTCACTACCTGACTGAACGGGAGAGGCAGGCCGAGACCCCTGTTTCTGCTGCTGCTTTCCCTGTTGTTTTGACCGCCAACTCTGTTTCGGAAAGTTTGGATGGTCATCCTTACCAGAGGCTTCTGCCTTACCCTGCTGCTTAATTTCGGGAGTTTTCACGACAGGTTTAACTCCTAAAGAGCTACGACCCAAATCTCTGTATGCTGTCGAGATTATTTTTGCGAACTCCCGCGGCTTATCCTCATCAGCAACCTTCTTCAGTTCATTACGAACCTGGAATTGCATAGCATCACCCTTAAGGTTACACATTACCATGGTAGCCACCAGGTCAAACTGTCCGAGGAGCCGCATGCCCAATTCTATCGCAGACTCCGCACCGTGGTTATCTTGAACACATTTAATAACGGAGGGCAGTACCGACATAGACGGAGTGCCAAAGCACTGCGAGTACGTCGCTGCAAAGACCTTGCCCCAGTTTACACAATCATCAATGTCGGGGACCAAGTCTTTAGGCAAACTAATGGTAAGGATCCTGTGTTTCTCCACAGGAGATGTATTCGGGTAAACCGCTTCTATTTGGTCAAATTTTTCAGCAAGCCAAAAAGGGAAATCATCCCTATTCGGGGGGCGCTTGCCCATAACAGAATTAACCATAACAGGACTAATGACCACCGCGTGGTGGTCAGTAGGCTGCCCCGCAACAGCAGGTGTCCCCGCCTGCACATTGCGTGACACGTACTGTACCAAAGCCCTATGTACTGTAATAAGGGCAGTGTGCAGTACACGCAAATCAGCCACCGGCACCGTTAGGTAACGGGGATGAGGCGTATATCCGGCTAGTACCGGCCAAGTGGCCCCTGCAATTGACAAAGGGCCCATTCTCGGCGGTATAACCGCATGGGGAAGGGCGCCATTAAACCAAATAAGATGCTGCCAAGCAGATATTGGTATTTCTTGTGTCCTATACGGTGTATAGTTCGCTGGCACGGCAGTGGCAGTGTAAGTATGAAAAGAGTTATCGTCCTCACTCACCGCCGGAAGCGTCACCCAAGAGTAAAACAACTCATAAGGATGAGCCGCATCGGCTCCTACCACAAAGATTACGTTCATACCAGTGTCCGGCACCCCATACTGCGTCAAATAACGTTTCAGAGCTGCCCGACTGTGCGCCGCTATTTCAACCGCCATAAGGACAAGTTACACTCGAAGAAATTAGTAGCACAAGGGTTCAATAACCTTTTTAATTATCAAGCTTGAAACAACCTATATCAACAGAAATAGGTAGGTCTAAATCCGTCAGACTTGTTGTCCGGAAACAAGAATGAGGGTGTTGTGGACTAATATAAGCACTACTAAGGCGTTTCAACTCATAGACCAAACGTTAGGTGCGCCATGTTGCAGGGATTCTGCTTATACACAGAACTATGCGTAGAACCCCAGGACCTCAGTGAATTGTGGTGTACCAGAAACTCACCTCAGAACCCAGAACCCAGTATCCGGCTAGCATAAGTGTCCCATTCGTTATCCGAGATTTAGCTCGGCGGTCCCAATGAAAAGACAACCCAGAACAAGCGACTCAGTGTACTCTCAGGAATGGTGGGAATCAGAAATACCTGTTCGTATATTATTCTCACATCAGTCCACAACAAGAATAAACAGAGACACGGTGAAAATAAAAAGAGTTTATTTTTATAGACCACGTGTCCTAAGATGCAGTACTTTGGCTAATACAAGCAGACAAATGATTATAATCAAAACCATCAGCATCGTTACAATACCATAGAATATAAAGGGAGTGATCATGTTATAAATGACAGTGGATACTACCACCTTCCCTTAACTAAGAAGCTAATATTATTATTATGCTAATAAAAGGTCTCTTAGGCTTGAACAGGGGACCCCATACCTCAAAGATCAGCTTAGTGAAATCACATCACAGGAGCATCAGAAGTCTTCTCGCAGGAAGGCTCGTCTTCGGTCTGAATATTAAACATGATGTCTGCAATATTAAAAGCACCAACTTTCAGGTATTCGCAGCTGCCTGTGTGTTATGGCTTAATAGTGGGTCGATCAACCTGGAGTGGAAAACATGCATTGTCAAACGACCCAGACTGTTTGTTACACCATGTACAGACCAAGGTCGCTGCGCAGAGCTCCTGATGGTAACAACAGATTGCTCTCGTGTGAGGCAAAGCGCGAGTCAGCAGTTTGTTTAAACAATAACATGTAGATGCAGTGTTGTGCGCAAAAGCAGCAAGATGGCTTTCTAACATCTAACGTGGTTATGCTAACTTAACAATGTATGTACGTATTAAGGGATTCCTTACTACAAAACAAATATTTTACACTGTTTTAACTTATTCTTGGGGTCTATGTAACCTTTACAGATCAATGAATGATTTATACAGCTGTTTTTCTATGTGTGAAAGTACAGCAATAAAACATGGCTGTCCAAACAGCATCTATAAAACCTCTATAGTCCCACCCAACTAGATGCCTCTTAGCGCTGGGAAGCCCCAGGTCAGCCATGCGCTCTACCAATCTATGTTACTAATAATGTTAATAATAATAGCCATTTATGTATGTGTATGTATGCATTGGTATGTTTATAGTGCAAACCTAGCTAAGAAGCAACAGAGCACTGTACATTACTTGCGTAGATTAGTACACAATCCACAAAAGTATGTATATCAAGTAGGGATGACACAAATAAAATTCATTATAAAAAAATTAATCATACCTTACATTTCGCATTTTTAGGCACTGAATGCTGTTGAGTCAATAGGCGAAACCAGGTTTCAAACCTGGGTTCTTAGTTTTCAGACTTGGTTGCTCTAGCCGTTACACCACATCTCCTTCTAACTGAACATGAACCACAAACTAATTTTTTAAAAATGTAATAATAATGTTTATTAGTGTGTACTGAAACTCATTTAAGCAGCTTAAAAACTGTTTACTTTTAAACATACATCTTGGAAGTTACATGGAGCTGTTAAGCTGGTACATAGCTAACAGCAATTTCACTAAGATTGTAACTGGTAACACAAGGAACTTATAATAAATGCCAGTCAGTGATAACTTTATTTCGGTCATAAGACCATAAAAGTGCACGTATGTACATCAACAATTACAATAAGACAATAAATAAGCATAAAAAGTTAAAAGTTTAAAAAAAAATTAAACTACAAGTTATCAATGGAAAAATGATTAGGTTAAAAAGGTTTGTCTCCTGCGCCACATACTGTGTAAATAGCGAGATACTGCAGAAACAATATGGGGATGAGTATCATAAGTTAAAGACCTACAAGCCTGCATAAAATAACGAAATCCCAGGTTCCTGCAAATGGGAGTCAACCAACATTTTCTGATGACATAGTAGGCAGGACAAAAAAACAGCACATGTGCAACAGTCTCCGTTTTGTAATTACATGCAGGACAACTTTTCTGATTTTGTGTCTGCCACTTAGATGAAAAGGACCTAACCGGAAGGGTACCATATCTTAACTGAATATATAATTTTCGAGCAAGTGGGGGTTCAATTTGGTCCATGAATTCCTCTAGTTTAGAATCTTGTTTAACTATGAGGAATTCTGAGGTCAACCTACCCATTGCTGAAGAGCTCGAAAGAGATAAAAAGTTGTGTGTGGATATCAGAGAAAGAAGTTCTTTCTTTGGTATCCCAGGACAATTTATTTCCGGGTTTGCCCACAGTTCCAGGAGTCCTATTTGAACACAGGCTGCATTAATATGCTGGAGCCAAGGGATCTTTTTATATTTAAGGGCAGGCCAAATCTCTGCAAATTCTAATTTATATGAGGCCAGTTCAGGCACTGACCATAACCTCTTCCAGTACAAGATTGGTCTTTCACTAATGATCTCCTCTATTGAAACTAAACCAAGATCAAACCTGAGGGGGATCAAAGGCGTACTGGGAGGAAGCCCTAGAAGAGATCTTAAGAAGGACTGCTCAGCCTTTATGAGGGACACTATCTGCTTATGTCCCCAAAGTTCAGCCCCATAGATTGCAGCCACTCTTGCCTGCCGACAATAGATTTCCAAGGCAGGAGACACTGGTTTAAAAGTTGATTTTTTAAAAACTTTATTTAAACCCCCTGCCAATTGGACAAGCTTGAGCGTCAACTTAGCAATCTGAGTATTCCAACTAAAATTCTCAGTTAAAGTGACTCCCAAATAAACAAAAGTTTTGACCCTTTCAAGGGGAATATCAGATAATACTGTATTTGGACGCACCCGCTTAGGGGGGTTAAAAATCATATATTTTGTTTTCCCCTGATTTATTTCAAGTCCCCTTAGCTCACAAAACTTCACGAAACCATTCAATATATTTTGTATGCCCGATGATGTTTTAGACAGTAACAGAGTATCGTCTGCAAACATCAGTGCGGGCACTCGACCTGAAACCAATTTAGGGGCATCGTTGTTTACCACACAATTCAGATAGTCAATAAGACCATTAATATAAAGGCTGAACAGTGTGGGGGCCAACACACACCCTTGGCGAACACCTTTTTGAACAGGAAAACGGTCAGTAAGCTCGCCGTATTTACCACACCTTACCTGGGCAAAATTGTTATCATGGAGCCTAGATAGGATGGCCAATAGATAGGGCGGAAGACCCAAGTCTGCCAGAACTTGCCACAATTTAGCTCGTGGGACTAGATCGAAAGCTACCCGCAGGTCCACAAACACTAGGTAGAGGCTGCCACCCTCCACCAAAACTGTTTTCCAATACAAGACCTGCAGGCGAAAAATCTGATCTAGAGTAGAAGTACCAGCCCTGAAACCTGCCTGGAATGTGGACAGAATCCCATTCTCCTCGATCCATCCCAAAACCCTGTCCAAAAGAACCCTCCCCATTAATTTTTGTGAAGTATCAATAAGGCTGATAGGCCTATAATTAGAGGGAGTTAGTGGACAGCCCTTTTTAAGAACGGGTACTATTTCTGCCCCTAGCCAGGTTTAGGGCACATCACCCCCCTGCAAAATACAATTAAATAAGATGACCAGATAGGGAGCCCATATCTTTGGTTGAGCCCTAAACAGGTCCCCAGGCAGTTTATCTAGGCCAGGAGCCTTATTAGGGAGCATTTTTCCTATTGCTGTTTCCACCTCAACCAGAGTAAAAAGTTCAGATGGAACACAGCATACGAGGGCTGGTAATGGTTCAGGGGTGCCAACAGACAGACTATCAGAATTACATGTGCCATAAAGATCGCCAAAGTGGTTTTCCCAAATTGAGGAAGCAATATTAGGGACAGGAGCATGAGAATGCCCACTAACTTCAGTTGCAACAATAGTCCAAAATAATTTAGCATCATTGCAACTGAGCGCAAGGCCCAGCTCTTCCCACAGTGCAGCCTCCCCTTCCTTCTTAGCATCACTGATTGCTTTTTTATACAGGGAGCGATTAGCCCTGATTGCTTCTCTGTCGTTTGTTTTTATTACCAGCAACAGAGCCTTTTTAGCTGTACGGCAGGTTTTGTTAAACCATCGAGCTGTTACAGTCCGAGACTGCGTGACCCTTTTTACTGGGTACAAGATGTCCTTTAGTGCAACAACCAATTGACCATGAATATCAGTGGGGCTACCCAGAGGACCAACTCTCCCCATCTCTTCAATAAATGGTATTATTATTTCATACAGTTCCGCAAGTTTACTATTGGACATTTTGAGGTCTGGCCACTTAACTCTCCTTCTACAATTTGTGATTATCAATGGAGCAGTGACAAAGTTATCATCCGGGGCAGGTTTTTTAAGTCCAAAGCTCCCTGGTTTAAGGGTCAAAGCTAGAGCATTGTGGTCACTATCAAACCTCTCAATGACCGCGAATTCATAGAGCCTGTCCCAATGCCTTACTTCGATAAAAATGTAGTCAATTATTGAGGTATGGTTTGCTCTGTTGAACGTTGCTTTCCCAGGTCTATCTGGCTTCACCCTTCCATTACATGCTCGCAATGATGCAGCTAAGGAGAGTGACTGCAGTTGCAAGACAAGGGGAGTCCATACCTTAACCAAGCCACCTTGCATGGCTTTTCAAGGCCTTGTAAATACGGTCCCTTATCACGCATCACTTTGTGTGAAAGTGGTGTGCCATGGGTGTTGCTATACACGCAACACCCATTGATTCTGCCTAATTTCCAGATTTACGAGAAATTGTAAACCTGGAAATGCGACAGAATGCTACGCCTCCCCAGGGGAGGCGTAGGGAGGCGAAATGAGGAGGAATGTTTTCATTCAATCACCGCTTATGATTGTTTTCGTGCAGGAATGTGTTCCTTCCTGCACTAAAACAATCATACCCACAAGGCAGGCACAATGCTGCCTGTGAGTGCGCATGACAGCCATTTGAGCACCAGTGCAGGGGAGAGCAAAGGGATCCGTCATATCGTCGTAGATATGATGAATCCCTTTGCTTCCAAAGTAACGCAGCGCGGAGCAGCCAAATGGCTTACGGCACCGCGCAGCGTTGGAAATAAGGTCTCTAGTATTTATGCTATGGAGTGCTTGTCTTCACACACAATCTAATTGATTTTGCCCTGGGAAACCTTGGCAGGAAACAATTAGAGGTCAAACACAGCAAAGCAAGAGAAACAAATTAAACCTCCTGTAGAGCAACTTCCCAGTTTCTTAACACTAAACAAATATTTTACACTGTTTTAACTTATTCTTGGGGTCTATGTAACCTTTACAGATCAATGAATGATTTATGCATACAGCTGTTTTTCTATGTGTGAAAGTACAGTAATAAAACATGGCTGTCCAAACAGCATCTATAATACCTCCTTAGTCCCACCCAACTAGATGCCTCTTAGCGATGGGAAGCCCCAGGTCAGCCATGCGCTCTACCAATCTATGTTACTAATAATGTTAATAATAATAGCCATTTATGTATGTGTATGTATGCATTGGTATGTTTATAGTGCAAACCTAGCTAAGAAGCAACAGAGCACTGTACATTACTTGCGTAGATTAGTACACAATCCACAAAAGTATGTATATCAAGTAGGGATGACACAAATAAACTTCATTATAAAAAAATTAATCATACCTTACATTTCGCATTTTTAGGCACTGAATGCTGTTGAGTCAATAGGCGAAACCAGGTTTCGAACCTGGGTTCTTAGTTTCCAGACTTGGTTGCTCTAGCAGTTACACCACATCTCCTTCTAACTGAACATGAACCACAAACTAATTTTTTAAAAATGTAATAATAATGTTTATTAGTGTGTACTGAAACTCATTTTAGCAGCTTAAAAACTGTTTACTTTTAAACATACATCTTGGAAGTACCATGGAGCTGTTAAGCTGGTGCATAGCTAACAGCAATTTCACTAAGATTGTAACTGGTAACACAAGGAACTTATAATAAATGCATTAACTCAATGAGTTATTTTACACAAAATACAAATATATGACCTGCAATTGCACACTATGCTCTGCAGCATGTATATTAACTTTCCAAGCTATTTTATGACGATTCAAACATTTGACCAGAGTTCACACAGATCCCTTCAACAAGGGTATTAACCACTAGTGATAAATTACCAGTATTAGACCCTTAAAATTGCTTGATACACATTGATCTCTGCTCCAGGTGACCAATTAAGTAAACTAAGGCAGCTTTTACTTTCTCATTTTTTTCCCGCTGCCAATTCTCTGACTGCCTGCAGGGTTTGTAAAATAAAAATAAATAAGGCATGGTCTGGCTGTGATTCTCTCTCCATCTGTCTATTAGTTGCTCCACACATGACGCTGCCCCTTATCCTCCCCGCTCCTTTGCCACACCCCCAGCAAAGTTATTAGTTCTGCTATTCAAGAGCATCCAGTCTACAACTAAGATGCGTTTTGGAAAATTCAGTTGATTTTCGCCATCCAGAGAAAGCAGAATTTTAGTGTCATCTGTGTAACTCATGAACTTCAGGCCATAAGATAGAATCAACTGAGCACCTGGGCAGACATAAATGTTAAAGAGAGTGGGACTCAGGGAGGAACCTTGAGGCACCCCTGAAGGAAGTGCTTTGAATTTGGAACAGAAAGTGGTTAGATATGAAGCTTGGGATCTGATAGTTAAATATTCCTTAATCCAAGCCAAAGCAGAGCTATGAATTGTAGTTACCTAAAGGTTGAACTAGTAGGCAGTTGTGGGAGACAGTGTTGAGTGTGGTAGATAGATCCTGCTGGGCTAAAGCAAGCTCTGCCCTTGTCCGCCAGCATTCGAAGATCATGAAGTACTGTAACTAAAATGGACTTGGTGCTATGTGAAGGCAGTAATCCTGCTTTTTATGGTCTTGTTTGACAGAGCAGCTGTCGCCGGACAATTATGTGAGCATCACTAGAGAGGGGCTTTGGATCCTCCCACATGCTGGGAGTCAGCGATACTTATTTTGATTGGGCAGAAGTTTTGTGCTCCTATAAAAAAAAGTGCTTTCCATCCACACAGCTGTAATCATTCTGTTTAGTTATCCAGTTGCCTGAGCTTGAATTTTCAGGGGCACATATATGACATTGTAATGCTATTTAAGGGTCTTAGACAGCAAGATAATTGTTGTGTTTTTGTCTAGCAGCAGGACAGATGTTTCACACTCCATACAACAATCCTTTAAAGCCAGACCTACTGGCATTCCAATGCTTGTTGTGTTATGTTAAAATAATTTGTTAAGCGCTTAATCATCCTTGAAAGGATATCTCAGCCCAAGACCAAAACAGGCCAAAACAAAAAGTGTGAGAAAGAAGCAAAGAAAAAAGAATAGGGGAATTAATCTGGGAATAGGCAGGTTTTAAGACGCCTGCAAAACTGCATTTAATTGGTCAGGAGGTGACAGTGTCCAGAAGGTGACTGGCCTAAAAAAAAAAAGGAATTTGTTTACTAATAGCTTTTTTGAGAAACTCAATGATGAAAGTAAGAAGAGCGAGAGGGCAAACGCTGCTTTAAATGGAAGTGTCAACCACAGGTTTTTAGGTCTCGCCTGGCGAAAGCAGCGCATGCGTTGCTCTCGCCATGGAGAGGACCTTTTGCAATCGATTCTGCCAAAGCCTTACATGCACGAGTAGGGATGGACAAAAATGGCTGCTCTCGCCATTTGTCCGAACCTAATAGCATGTGCGTGCATGTAAGGACAGTGAACAGTCCGCCGCCATCGTGTTTAGACACGCGTGCTTTCACTTTAAACATAGTTTAAAGTGAAAGCACGCCACCATGCGTGTGCGCGTGCACTGCGCGCCAGCCCGGCCGACCTCCCTTGTCCTCAGTGCCGGCTGGTTACAGAAAACTACTCGCATCACCATGTCCGGGAAAATGGGGAACTGTGGATATATTGTGGCAAACAGTTTTTGAATTCACTTTCATTGTCTCAGTGGCACGTCGTTTACTGTAAACCAAGCGATTAAACCTACACTTCAATGGTTACTCACTCAAACACGCACACAAACTACATATACATACATACCCTCACACACAAACCAACCTACACCAGACACGCACACATTGACGTAGTGACTGTCACTTAGACACAGTAGATCCGCACGGAGACATGCACACACACAGTGACACATGCGCAGACACTGCCTTACCTACTAGGTACTCACTGAAATTAACCCGCCCCCCCACCCCCAGCAGAAACAAGAACAATTCACGCCCTGAAGCGGCACTGCTGTTGTACCTTACCGCTCTTTGTCAAGGCATTACAAGATGAGCCCGAGAAGCTGAGCAGGTGCATTCCATCTGAAGGCGATTACAGTGCCTGTTACAGCCTGCTTCCTCCGGATAAGAGCATCTTGCAGTAGGCAGCTCTGGATCTGGAATGAGGAGGAAGGAAGGTGGAGCAAAATATAACCAGCCCAGCTAGTGATACTCGTAACCGGTGTCCTTGCTGCTTCGGGTGCAAGGGAAGACCGTTCACTGAGAGCGCTGTGGAGCTCAATCCCTCATCGCACCTCCCCTGCAGCTGATACTGTGAGGCCTGAATGATACACGGCAAACTAGGCTTTCAGTGTAATGGTTTCTGAGAAACTGCAGCTTTCATGGTGAGTGGGCATCGTACAGTGTGAATAAAATGTATCACCGCTTATGTTTTGGCTCTCAAACATATGCCCTTACATTTCTTCTACTTCAAGCAGACACTGGTAGCTGCATGGCATGTTCTCTTAAGCTGAGAACGGAATAGAATCACATGCATTATAATTAGGCTTCTCTGGTTTCAGTTTGCTTGTCATGAATTCAGGTGTTTTTTTTTTATTCCAATGTTTTAAACAACAGGGGAAAAATAAGTGGTTATTGGTATTTACTCTTTTTAGCTCCTTACAAAATCACTGGGTTGGCGTTTTTCCAATTCTTATAAAGAAATATGATTTTATTTCCTGCCTTGTTAATTCATCTCTTCTTTTCAGCACCTAACTGCACATAACTTTCACATGGATGCAGACGCGGTTTGGTGCTTTGAAGAAGCATTGGTACTGTTCACTGTGCAAACCATAAGCTATTGGAATATTGATTGGTATGTTTGGGATGTCCTATAAAAACCCCAATGCATGGACAGCTGTAGAAGGGTCAGACAAGCAATTTATCTGTTTCTGGGAATTTCAATGCTTTCCCGTGGCTTGTGTCTGCTTCCACTAATTCAAGCATTTCACCCATCAGTTTGTTTTTTGATTCTTCCATTATACGCCAGTTCTGTCTGGCTACTTTAGCAGGTCAGACTTTGCCTCAAAACCTATAAGTGTTTGCTGTGACCCTCCCTCAAAAACACTTGCATGACACAAAATGGATTGGCACTGTTAGAAGTCCACCATTTCTGCACAAAACACGTTTTGCTCTGAAAGTAAATCACTGATGCAGCTTTCAATCCCTTTGAGTCTTGCTAGCGCTGGACCAAACTGTTAGTAAATCTAGGCCCTGAGTCAGACAAGACTCAGAGTGCCAACCTTAGATGCCAGGGCTTCTTGCGTCAGCAGTGAACACATCCACCACTGCTTCCAAATGAAGGGATTTAATACTGTAGGAAGGTGGAATCTGACTAATGGTTGCCCCCAACTTTTTTCCTGATATTTGAGTGGTTTTTGACTAGTCTGGCTCGGATCCTGCTGTCCAGGACCCCAGCCTATCTGCTTTCTCCCTAAAACTAATGTGAAGTACCCTAGGTACAACCGAATTGGATACTGAGGATACCCTGGCAGTCCCTTGTAGATGGTACCCTAGGTACCCAGGGCATGGGTCCCTCAGTAGGCCTACCAGGGCTGCAGCACTTATTGTGCCACCCTGGGACAGCCATACAAACTGACACCACCAGACCACTACGGTAGTCTGGATAAGGTGGTGCTAGCACCCCTTACAGGGATATAGGTACCCTATATCCCACCCCATTACAACACATATACTCTCATAGGTCACCCCTATAGCAGGCCTTGGTAATCCTACAAGGCAGGGTGCTGAGGTATGTGTGAGGGGGGACCCCTACCTGAGTAGGGCCCCTCTGCAACCTTCGTAAAATCATTGCTGGGTTGTTTGTTGTGTAGGCATACCATATACTCTTAACCGCATTATAAGTCTATCGCGATAACGCGATAACTTGAGACTGGCTACACAGAACCATATCGTGTTTGGTGTCAAACATGTAGGAATCATACCCCCAGTCCAGCCATGAGCATGAAGGCACGATTCCCCCCTGCTAGAGGGGCGATATGGGAAAAGCGGCAGAATTTAGACACCAATTTAAAAGTGCACACGTAGTACAAAATGGCTACTACCCGCCATCCACACGACTCTGGCTGGCTGTTGCTGGGGAAAATCCCAGCCTCGCCAGCTGGACAATAGGGCTCCTGTGGCAGGGAGGTGCTAGCACCTCCCCAGACAGGATATGTGGATTGGAACTGGGTGGGTGCACCTTAGGATGCCTTTCAGAGTTGCACGTAGGCTGCTACAGCGCCTACATTCTGCATACACCGATTGGAACCGGTTCAGGGGCATCCTGCCCCTCGCCCAGGTGGGAAACACACAAAGGGGAGAGGGTGTAGCCACCCTTTCCCGCCTCACCTCTCATTGGTGGACACTACTCTAGACACTCCCCTAATCTTGGGGATAAAGGTGAATAACGTGGCCCCAGAGCCGCAGATTAATCTTGGACTTCACAGACTTGACCTTCGACGAGCTGCTGCCCAGCTGACTGAAGAAATCTCCCTTGGGGTAAAGGAGTTACCCCCCTGCTTGGCAGGCACCTGAAACACTGCAAGTGACCCGGTTGGGACTTCGCTGCTCCTACGGACTTCGTCGACTCCCAGCAACCTTGAGGTGGGTTTCCTGAGCATCCCAGAGGCCAATGAGTGTGCACAGCAAGGCTGAGCACTGTGGACCGCGTGGGTGCCGAGATCCAATACCCCAGGACAACGGCCACCTCTTGCATAGCACACGACCCTGACCAGTGAGTAAGTTGTGCTTTGGCCCGTTATCGAGCCAACCACTTTGCAGCAATTGTGCCAAAGATCAGCGCCCTAGCCCCCTCCGGTGGCCCGTGGGCTCCCTGTTACGCACGCCAAATTGCCGCCTCCCGCGGTCCCTTGTCTCTCGACTTGTGGGTCCTAGCGGAGGTCAATCTCGACTTTCAAGATTTCCCCTGGTTGCTCCAGGCCTGCTCTCCAGTCTCTCCAAAGGAGACCTCTCACAGACCTCGTGGGTCTGCACCAGTAGCTGATTTGTTCATCTTGCGTGGGTTGCGGTTGCCAAGGCTCAGTGGATCCAATCCGGACACTAACACCGCAGCGACCCTCATCCGTCGTGGGACAGTCGCCCTCCAGAAGCTGGCCTTCCTTGAAGCCTCCCGGAGCCCCTGGCTGCAGATCCAAGCTACACCTCTTTCCACTTGAAGCACCCGACATTGAAGGGCTCTTTCCTTTGAGCTCCCTGGTCACTGTGCCGTGACCCAGACTCTGTCCCCTCTGCTTTCAGGTTCTTCTCTACAAACTCTACAACTCCAATCTTCACGACATCATCGACGCTTTTGGCTAGCAGCAGTTTTGTACATTTTCCCATTGAAAATCAGCCCGGGACCCGACATCGAAAACGACCTATGCACCCGGCTTCCCTGGGGCAGGTAACAGTGGTACCTCGGTACTCTCGTGGTAGTGGGCTCCTCAAAAGCTTAACTCTTTAAGTTTTTAACTTTGAACTCCTGCTAGAAGTGTCTTTAATCTGTTTAAATCCAACCGCGACATTCTCCATAGGATATATTAGAGATCCCGATAGCAGCTATTTCCTCTGCACGCGCCTCCTGTGGGTCCCCTTCCTCATAACCTGGGTGGATTCTTAAGGGGCCAGCGATCCTAAATGCCCTAGACATTGTCTGTAGAATTGTCGTGGTTCTTATACCACTTTTTTAATATATGGTTTGGTCCCCCCCTGGGGCCCAGTGATTCCAGTGCTATTTATTGTGTCTATCAATGCTTGTTTGAATTGTAACTTTGCCTCTAGCCTCATAAAGAGACTTGTGGGATTCTGTTTAGAATAAATACATATATTTTATATATATACCTGTGTGGACTACTCTTTCATTTGGTCATTCAAGAGGTTATCTATGGTAAAACAATAAGCTTAACACTCCTTCAAGACTTAGCCTGAAGGCTGCTCTCCACAGCTACCACTAGGATAGCTTTCTTTAAAGGTTGTCTTTTAAACCTATCACCTTAAGAGTCGAATTGGACTGGTGCAAGGTGGCCACTATAACTAGTGACCAGCATATGCCAGGCCAACTTCTCACAAATACTAACTGTCCAGCTAGCCCTCCACACTTCTCCAAGAATATGTTGTTTTTCTAGGCAAATGCTTCAGTTAATTGGCCCAACAAACAAGCATTGAAAATGCAATAGGTCTCGCCTTTGATTAAGTTAACGCCATTTGCTTTGCTAATGGTATTGTATAGCAAAGCAAATGGCTTTAACTTAATAAAAGGCGAGACCTATTGCATTTTTAATGCTGGTTTAGAAAGGGAATGACAAGGGCCTGTTTCCCGGCTTTAAAAAACGGTGGCAGCAGTAATGCTTGGCCATTGTCATTACTGAGGGATTAACTGGGGACGTTTTGATTTAATGAAAAAAAGAATCAGATAACTTTGCAGAGTACTTGAGTGGGCGCGGTCACTGCAGGGTGCAAGCAGGGTTCATAGTGAGTTTAGAATTCTAAAAAAGCAATCTGGGAGACTTCTTGGAAGATAGAATTCTGTATGCATAATATTAGGTTTCATGGAGCAGACCAAATGTTTTTATTCTTTAACTGCGAGCTTTAGAATCTAGTTTTATGTGCAGGCACCTAATCGGCCCTCCAAATATGATCCCGTTTTTTTTACACTTGAGTTTAGCTTCCCTGAGGGTAGAATTGTACTGAAGAATGACAGGGCGAGCCGGATTAGAAAAGACTAAGAAGGTGGCGAGTGCCCTATCCAGAGCATTGTTAACCAAGATGTTAAGTGATCAAATGATGGTGTCTAAGGATGAGTTTATGGGAGGCAAGAGCTACCTGGAAATAATCAGGTGAGAGTTGAGATTGGAAGGGGCACATTGAGATAACGTAGGAAAGTGGGTTCATAAAATAGACAAGCATTGGCATAGCCAATAGGTCTCGTCTTTGGGACCTTATAAGTGTTTAGTTATCCAGCACAATATCCTTGGTGCAACAACATCAAGTGTTGCATGGCTAAACACTTATAAGGTCCCAAAGGCCAGACCTATTGGCTATGCCAATGCTTGTTTTGGACTTATGCTCTCCCCACGAGCACCAAGCATCTCCAGCTATTCCTAGTTGCATATCTAATCCCAACCGTGCACAATACTCGTTGTAAGGTAGCAGTATGCAGTGTTTGGGATATTGTGTTTTGTTTGGTATTGCAAGGTTGTGAGTGTGACAAAATCGGGGACAGCAATAATGACAGGAAATATGTGCAGACTGTGTAGTGGGTAATACCATTGCAGGAGGGGTCACTTCGTGTAATGCCTGCACTGCTGCTGTGCTCTCTTCACCTGATCTATGTACACTTCTCAGCCTCTGCAGATCCATGCTGAGTTGCTCTGCTGCTGTCCGTGTGGGAAGGACAGAGAGGCGAAGCCGACTACAGCAACCAGTTTGCGACTCTGCTATGGGGCTGGGAAGGGCCTCGAACACAGAAGCGGCTCTCATAGAACACCGAGAAGGAAAGAGAGTGGCTCTACCACGGCCATCTTAAAATGGTGAGCGAGTCTGCTAACCGGAAGACCCATTTGCCTGCAAGCTGCAGTGAAGACACACATTTATAAATAATTATGTATCAGAAATAAATCGCAATCTCCTGTTTTAAAAACAACAAATGGTTTGTGTTTCTTTGAAGACATACCTTTTATTATTTAAATAAAATATCTTATTTCGGTAACGTTCTTAATACTTACATCAAAGCTCTAATATTTTTAAATGGAATTTCAAAAAATAATGTTCAACGTAATCAATAAAGTTTTCCACCCAGACGGCTGTCTAAAAAACACCTTAGAGACTACAGACATGTACATCTTAGCTGCACTGAACTAGATGAAAGACGGACCAACAAACTAGTTACATTTTACTTCATTTATAACATTTGAAAGCGACCATGTTGACGTGCAAATCTTGCTTAGCATTTGAATAAACCCAAACGAGTTTGTAGTTAAGTGTGCAGCATTACTTATTTCAATCGCGGCACCCACGCTAAGTAAAGCGCGGGTGCCGCGATTGCTGCAAAAGTAAAGAAATAGAAAAAAACATCTATTTCTTTACGTTTGGCCTAGGCAAGACCTTAGAAGTCTGGGAGTGATGCGTGCGTGCACGCGCAGTCTGCTGTTTTTGGAAGCACTGCACTCGTGCTTGTGGCGCGCCCCTGCTCGCTCCCGCAGGGTGGATGCCGCCACAAGCAAGTGTGTGCTTCCAAAAAGAGCAGAGCGACGGCTAAAGGTCCTCCTATGCCGTACATGCGCACTGCGTAGGCGAGACCTAAAAAAGGCATCAACGCTTGATCAGTCCAAAACTGCAGAATGAGTTGCCCATAGTGTATAAGACATGGGGGAGTAAACATGAGGCCTAAGAAGTGTCCCGCACGATGCGCTGGGCCTTGCCTTGGACAAGTTAATGTAGATTGATGCTTAGATAATGTAGATTCATACTCTTGAGGGGCCTCAACTTGTGAGTGGAAGTCCTGGATCATCCAAACTCTACCTCCTTGTTGGAAGTAGAGTTTGGATGATCCAGGACTTCCACTCACATGTTGACGCCCCTCAAGAGTAGCAATGAAGAGTGGCTCGGAATGAGCAGGGCAAGAAAGTTTGCAAAAGATTTAACAAACTTTGAGCCCGATGATGCATGGAGCCGGTAAGAGAGAATGCCTGAGATGGAGCAGGAGGCTGAGAGAGGAATGAAGAAGCCGAAAAGGGGTGAAGATTTAAAGAAGCAATTTCTGGTTCTTTTGAGAATAAGATTGTAAGGCTGCCACCCATTTTCATGTTTTGTAATTTTATTTTGACTGTTTAGATATTCTTACCTTGAAAGTACAGCGGTTGACTATCCTATCAATCAATCAAGAGCACTGGAACAGTACACACAGATGTCCTCTGCTGTCCTGCACTTTCTCTCATCGCAATATGTCTCCTGTCAAACACAAGGTTAATCTTTTATCTGTGCTCATCTGGTCATTTCTTTTCTACTCTGACCTATTAGCCTCTCCCTTTCACCTGTATATGCTCTCTTGTGTCTGTCCCTCCAGTCTCTTGCTCTCCTCTCCCATTTTGTCCACGCGGGTACCCTTTTCTCATCTCTCCTCTCCCTACTCTACATGCCAGCTGCCATTCCTTGTGCTCTATTTGTGTTGTATTCCTCGTTCTTTTCCTTTATACACTTAACTCATTGTAGATTTCAAATCCATCCATCCACTACTTTCCCTCTCCATTTGCACATTCATTTTTGGACTTCTCGTCTTTCCTCTCCCTCTCCTTACTCGTTAGTCTCTGCTCCCCTTCACTGTGGGCGAGATGACGCGATCAAGACAGACACGGTGGAGTGCTGCCAGCTGCGCTGCTCGCACCTTCATTGAATTTGCCTATTTTGCTAATTTGCACATGCTTTTAGATCCATCCTGTTTTTAAATCGCCAGAAGCTTTCAGAAAGTGTGATAATAACTCTGTGGAGGGTGGTGGGGAAACTATCTTACCTGTTTCTTGTTCGTGAGGTTGCCCTGCACCCTGGTCCGTCGCGGCAAGTGCCGTTTGAACGGAGGGTGGACCTCGGGCGGTAACTCCTCCCCCCCTCTCCCCTTCACTTCCGGGCACCGGGGATAAATTCTATGCTAGAACGAGCGCGCAGCGGACGCGGTGGAGTGCTGCCAGCTGCGCTGCTCGCACCTTCATTGAATTTGCCTATTTTGCTAATTTGCACATGCTTTTAGATCCATCCTGTTTTTAAATCGCCAGAAGCTTTCAGAAAGTGTGATAATAACTCTGTGGAGGATGGTGGGGAAACTATTTTACCTGTTTGTTGTGCGGGAGGTTGCCCTGCACCCTGGTCCGTCCCGGCAAGTGCCGTTTGAACGGAGGGTGGACCTCGGGCGGTAACTCCTCCCCCCTCTCCCCTTCACTTCCGGGCACCGGGGATAAATTCTATGCTAGAACGAGCGCGCAGAGGACGCGCGCAGCGGGCGCGCCGCCGGTGCGCCAAAGGCAAGCCCGTCTGCGCCCGTCAGCGCCAAGGACGTGCCCAAGGCAGTAATCCCTGCCCATACAGCTTCCGTACTAACATACAGCTCCGCGGCCTTAAGGGCACTCAGCGTTAGGAAGGGCTGTTCCCACCTAATCGACACAGACATACTATGGGGCTCCTTCACATGCTACAAGTGTAGACATGTGTTTCCTGGTAGCGCCCCTACAGTGACCAACAAGACAAGCCCCCCTTCCTCAACTCGCAAACTCAAATTGCAAGGAGGACTTGTTAACGCAAGGTCTCTCAGTAAACACTGCCAAGACATCAGAGACTTAATACTGGACATGCAACTCGACTTCCTGTTTATCACAGAATCTTGGCTGAAAGACTGTTCTAATCCAGACTTAGCCATTGCACTCCCCCCTAATTACAATATCCATAGGAAGGACAGGTCAGAAGGGAGAGGAGGGGGATTGGCCATTATCATCCGTGACTCCCTACCCTGCTCCACTATAGACATAGACTCCCTTAAAGGCGCTGAAAGCCTAGGTTTCCGTATTTCTCTGGATGCCTCACTGTCCTTCGCAGGGGTCCTCGTTTACCGGCCACCTGGACATAGCATTACCTTTACTGACTCGCTAGGTGATGCCCTAAGCCAGCCGCTTCTCAAATACGCCAATTTTACGATGCTAGGGGATTTTAACCTCCACTTGTATTCCAAAGGATCTCCGGGGACGGACAACTTTCTCCAAATAACTGAGCTCCTTACTCTAAAACAACTTGTACAACACCCCACTCACCAGGCGGGCCACACTTTAGACGGGATCTGCTCCAATTTCTCCGCTCTTACGGTGACTCCTCCGATCCCACTTATATGGACAGATCATTACATGATCCCACTCATCTTAGATTACCCGTCCACTGACAGCCCGGACCCCTCCCTCAATTCCAAACCCCGTCGTAATTGGTCCAAACTAATAAACAACCCCAAGCTTCAGTCCCATGCTCAAACTTACACTCCTACCCTCACAGGTAACCCGAACAAAGATTCGGGCTACTTTCATACCTGGATCTCCAACATTTGTGATGATCTGGCGCCCCTGGAGTTTCAGAACAGGAAAGGAATAAGAAATCTTAAAACTCAGAGACCACCATGGTTTACCCCTGAGCTAGCCAAAGAACAACACCAGTGAAAACAGCTAGAACGCAAGTGGAGAAAGTCCTACACTACTGAGGAGAGGCGAGCCTATAAAGCTGGTAGAAGACGCTACCATGCTCATATTAAAACCACCAAAAGATTATATTACTCAAAAGCTATACTAGAGTCTAAACTGGACCAAAAATCTATTTTTAAAATAGTCAACTCCTTTACGCATCCGAAGGGACTAAAGAAAGACCTTCCCCCCTCACAATCTCTGTGTGACAACATCTCTAATTATTTTGAAGAGAAGATCTCTAAAATACAAAAAAACTTCTCCCTTACCCCTCCTAGCATCAAGACGGAAGTTTCCACTCCAGCTTCAGCTCTTGCAAATTTCTCTACCTTTTCACCAGTTTCACTGGATTTCACTCTCAAGGCCATAATGACCTGCAACTCGGGATCCCCATTGGATGCCTGTCCCCCCAGGATTCTGCATAAACTCATTGACACCATCAACCCAGTCGTTAACCAAATAGTTAATTCCTCTCTAAGTACAGGCATTGTCCCAGAGGATTGGAAACTTGCCCTGGTTAAACCCCTTAAAAAAAAAGAAAACGTAGACACTTCAGTCCTCTCTAACTTGCGACCTATCTCATTGCTCCTGGTGCTGGGCAAAATAACGGAGAGGTTCATGCTTAAAGAACTTTCAAATTTTATCGAATCTAACAATATCCTCCACCCTCAGCAATCCGGTTTCCGTCCCAGTCACTCAACGGAGTCGGCCCTCCTGGAGATCACGGAGGTGTTAAAAACCCTTGCTGACTCAGGTAAGAAAGCCGTTCTGATCCTTCTGGACCTTTCCGCCGCGTTCGATACCATCTCCCATGACATCATTCTGGCTAGACTCGAACGCGGCGGTATTACAGGTACCGCCTTGACATGGGTCAGATCGTTTCTTACCAATCGCAGACAAACCGTTGCGCTAGGTCCCTTCCTTTCTACAGAGAAGACCATAACTACAGGTGTCCCTCAGGGCTCTTCCTTGAGCCCCTTGTTATTTAACGTTTACATGGCACCCCTCATCTTCCTGATAAAATCCTTTGGAATTGAAGTCACCTCATACGCTGACGACACCCAAATGATCGTCTCCCTGGACAAAAATAATCATGAAGCCGAAAGAAATTTTCAAATGTGTCTCTCTCAAGTCATACAGTGGATGAAAAATAATCACTTACAATGCAACACTGACAAAACGGAAATCCTACCCATTGGCACGAATGTGACTTTCATTCCTGGCTGTTGGTGGCCGGAAGGTACCCCACCTCCACCGGAAACGGTCAAGGTGGCCAGAAACTTGGGGGTCAAGTTTGATTCTTCCTTATCTTTCCTCCCCCACGCTCTGGTAACGGCGGGCACCTGCTTTGGCATAATGAGATCCTTGAAGAAATTCTTTGATCTGATTCCTCTGGCTGCCAAGAAATCAGTAACAGTGGCTCTCGTCCTCTCACGCTTGGACTATTGCAACTGCCTGTTGGCAGGTGCTAACAAAGCCACAATAAAAAGACTGCAAATAGTACAGAACGCGGCAGCCCGCCTGGTCCTTAAGCTCCCACGCAGATCTTCGGCATCCTTGGCATTAGACACCCTACATTGGCTCGCCATCCACAAAAGAATCCTCTTTAAAATGCTTCTGATCACCCATAAAGCCACTCGCCGGGCAGGCCCTAGATACCTCACAGCTCGTTTCTCACCCTACACAACCACCAGGATGCTTAGATCCTCCTCGGCTAATTTGTTAAAGACACCCCACTTTAAACTTACCACCAAAGGAGGGAAAACGGTTGCCTACCTTGGTTCCAAAGCATGGAATGTACTCCCGATCGGCCTACGTATGCAAGATTCGGAAGCGTTCTTCAGAACAGCATTAAAGACCTGGATCTACAAGTGCCCAGATGACCGCTGCTTTGCACTAATCTAACTCTTCCTCCACCTTCTTTTTCTTCCCCAGCTTCTCCTACCTCGTCCTCTCAGCGCCAGGAGGCTCCTCGCGGAGTGACAGTTCGCGCTTTACAAATGCACCTTTACATTACATTACATTGTGATAAGAGTGGAAAGGCCACTTTAATGAGACAAGTCTGCACTTGCAACTATAATGCACTGGCAATGCATACAGACTAGGTGCTCATTTCTCTTTAGAAACTGTTGTCCACCTAATCTTTCACTATCCCTTCCTTGACCCTAACACCTGTCCTCTTCCAAATTACTGCCTAAAAGCATCACAGCCCAACTCCGGCCCTACCATCGTGCGAGTTGATTTGTCCAGTCAGGCTTCAAGAAAACCCACATGTAACCTCTCAAAGTAGTAACATATTTGCAACACCTGAAAAACACTCATCTTAGGCGATTTCCTGCCCCACCCCTAGTGCCTTCACCATTCCCATCTGTATCACCCCTTCTTACGATACTAAAACTAACAATACAACATTCTTTCTGACACTCATACCACTGGTTCCCTGTCCTCAGAAAAAAATACTAACCTATTAAAAGTACCCTAACCTCACCTTTACCTACTACTGTATGTTCCTGCTAGTACCAATAAATATCTCTTGACTCCTATCGCTCGCCCCAACTTCACAAAATACTATTCTGATAACCAAGGTACTACTCCGTAGAAAATGGTACACCCTCCTTCCTTCCGAAAACCTCACCCCGTTCTTCAACCGACATTAAACCTTGAGGCATATTACTCAATTCTGCAGGGGTAGCTTCTTTTGGTGCAAACTGCTGTCTCTACACCACCCCAACATCCTGCACCAAAACCCAACTTGTTCTTCATCAGTCTGTCACCCTGCCACCCAACATTCACAAACATGTCCTTCTTTCCTCATCCATACTGGTTCTCCCCTAACATACCCGACCTGTTTGTAGTGCACACCCTGGTTTAAAGAGTCTCTTGGCACTAGTGACAGATAACGGATGTTTATCGTTGCTCACTCAATGGTACTTATTTTATCAATTTTGGAAGAATGAAAGGTTGAGCGGACCCAGTGGGTTTACAACCTGTGACATTTGGGTCAAAATAGCATCCTGCAGTGGGTGCCTTATGCCACTAAGCCATCGAATTTGCCTTCTGCCATAATCTGTTATTCCTCAGCTAACCACTCCTCCAAACCCGACCCCTCCACCAAAGTCCTTTCGTAGCCTTCCATCTCTCAGCCAAACCAACCCATATAGCCAACACCATCCACCATTCTTCATCCATCATACTTAGGCTGAGTAAAGCCCTTTAACCCACTTCCTAAAAACATCTTCCTACACAACCCATAAAACGTGCTTGCAAACCTTCTAACGTTCACGCTCCTTCCTCTGTTCATTATTAGCTCTGCCTTCGAAAAAGCCACCATTACTTGCCACTGCCACACAGCTAATCGTAGAGCCACCACCAAGATCTAGAGTGCTTGCATTTCCTAGCTACTTTCCCTCTTCAACTCACATCTAAACAGGCAAACACATTCTCCCAAAACTAGCCCCACTCTGCAGAGTGCCCAAAAACCAGCCAAAAATGGCCTCTTAAGCCCTGTTAGAAACAAAATCCTACCTGTTCGCAAATACTTTGCACAGATCAACACACACAGACTGAAGAAAAAAACAATATGTAATAGTCGGCTTCTTCCGCTCTCCCTGCTCCTTCAATGCCCACCTAGCCCACAACTCTGCCACTTACTTAAGTAACAGAATGCAGTGTCCTATCTAATGATGCAATTTATACCCCTTCAATTGTCGGAGACATCTGAACCCCATAATCACTCCACAACCTCTCGAAATTCTCAACCATCTCCCCGCACTCGATTCCCTTGCTGTTTTACCCACTTAATAAAAACACTGAAGGCCTGATTACGATGTCGGTCGGAGTTGCCTCTGACCGACATCGCCATGGATGAGGAACTGACTGACAGTAGGTCGGCAGTCCCAACTCTGCAATTACGATGCGACCACAAATGGTGCGGTCGCAAGATCCCATTTCTAAATGGGAGCTTGTGCTGCGGCCGGACACCTGCCGCAGCACAAGTGCCTACTTTTGAAATGGGAGTTTTTGTTCCTATGGTGCCCCCCAGGTTCCCACCCATAGGCTGCTGAGCCAAGGGGGCCCAGGGCCCCAAAGTCGCTTTCTGACAAGCATTTCATGTTGGAAAGCCCAACATGAAGAGCCTGTGGGAAACTGGCATCATAATCACAATGGCAGAAAAGCCGTCCTTAAGGGATTACGTGCTGACTCCGACTCGTTCCGGAATGACCAGGCGGTTTCAATTCTGACCGTCGTATTCGTAATATAGCAGTAGAAATTGAAACCAAAGATGTCGGTCAGAAAGCCTCCGACCACAGGTCGGAGGCTTTCTGACCGACATCAAAATCAGGGGTATAGTGTGTTACTTATATCGCAAACCCTTCTTTATGTAACAAACTCCACCAGATCCAAACTGCTCTCCCATACGTTGAAACATCCCTTGGGAAAAGTCTTATCCAAACATCCCTCAGGTAAAGTCCAAAGGAATGCCCAGATAAGCGCCCACTCTGCATTTGAAAAAAGAACAATCGATGGACAGAATGCAGAACAATGTTATACGTTCACCCCAATACAGAGATCTGGGCCTAAATCCATAGTTTTTTTTGCTCCCCATGCCATTCCAGTATGCACCCAGCCATATGCAAATCAGTCTTGACCCTGCTCCCAATGGGAACAGTCCAGCTGGAACTGCCAGGCCAGGTCCTCCCTGGACTGGAAACAAGCATCCTAGGACCGGTTTCGGGGTTTCACCCCTCATCAGCCAGGATAGCTTGACTCCAGTGGCATGGAAAGCACGGGACCCACGTCTGGTCATACCCGTCCCACTCGGGGTGACAAACGCAAAAAGAACAATTGATGGACAGAATGCAGAACAATGTCATACATTCACCCCAGTACAGAGTTCTGGGCCTAAATCCATCGTTTTTTTGCTCCCCATGCCATTCAAGTTTGAACCCAGCCATATGCAAATCAGTCTCGACAATGCGCCCAATGGGAACAGTCCAGCCCGAACTGCCAGACTAGGTCCTCCCTGGACTGGAAACAAGCATCCTAGGACCAGTTTCGGGGTTTCACCCCTCATCAGCCAGGATAGCTTAACAGGCTGATGAGGGGTGGAACACCGAAACCGGTCCTAGGATGCTTGTTTCTGGTCCAGGGAGGACCTGGCTTGGCAGTTCGGGCTGGACTGTTCGCATGAGGCACAGGGTCAAGACTGATTTGCATATGGCCAGGTCTCAACTGGGGTGGCATGGTAAGCAAAAGAATGATGGATTTACCCAGATCCCTTGACTGGGGGTGAATGTTTTGATTTGTTCTGCATTCCGTCCATCAATTGTGTGTCTTTTGCACTCAGCATTTGAGGCAGGTGCACATAATATGAACATTTTCCTGTTAAATTATTTTCAGTGTTTCTAGAGTGAAACACATTTTGCACTCTCTGCAGTCTCTGTATTTTTTATAGTATACAAAATAAAACTCTAGGGTGTTACAATAAGCTAGTCTGTAGTCCATCACAAGGGGTTTGTTTAAAGTGAAAAGGAGGATTAAAATAGGTTTACAGTTTGCAAGTTGATGGTAACACCTCCCTATCACACTGCTTATATGGGCACTCTGGATCATTTCGGTCAAACAGAAAACCCATGTTTTTTAACTCTTGGGAAAGAGGGTGGGGGTGGGTGGAGGTTGTCCGAGCAGTATGGGGGTTGGGATTGATGACAACTCCTGTCTTCCTTCAACATCAAACTCATATGATCTCACTTGTACTGTTATTAACTTGGAGGTAACTGTTTTGCATTCAGTTTTCGCCATTACTCAGAACTTGTTGTAGATCTGCACTTGCATGGTGTCCTTCGAAAAATCAAGATATAATTGCATAAATGAAGGATCTATGGATTTGTTGAATGAAACTGGCGAGATCAGAGAACCTCCCAAGGAACATAGCGACCCATTCTGTCTGCCTGAGGGGACTTTGACAGAAATGGGCATAGGCATGTATCTGGCTCTGGGCGTCCACGGTCTCGAACCCTGCAGAGACGTCAAGCAGTACCAGGAGGCATTCAGCACAATCATTTGAAGCGCAGAACATCGCCCAGGGAACTAGGTACAACGCTCAGTCCCATGACGAGGACAAAAACCTGATTGGATATGTGGCAAAGAGCTGAAGATATCCAAATGTTTCTAGCACTGAGTCACCACCACTTATTCTAAAATCTCAACAGCGGCAGACTAGCCTCCCGGGTGACAAGCAGCGCTCTAGAAATCGACTGATTGATTAATTGATTGACAATAGGCCTGTAGCATGTAATGACTGGCCTGGCTTGGGGTTTTTCAAGAGAGGAATAACTAGATCTTATTTTATGTGGACTAGCCGAAATGCTTAGCAGTCACCCTGATTGGAGGAGGATTTAAGAGGACTGGTTGATAGTCTTTTTTCAGTTCTCACTGTTAGAATGACTAGGAGAACAGCAGCAGACGTCAGAGCAGCAGCCCAGCACCTCCCAGTCACCTAATTGAAGACACCTCCTGAAGGTCTTCAGGAGAATGCAATCTCTTGGACCGGGGGCTCAGGCCTATTCCGGCTCCCTCAGCAGCTGGACCCTAGGGCTTGCCTGACCATTCTGAAGTGGCTGCACTGTGCAGTCAGTAGCCCTGCACAGTGTACTGTGACGGCCAGTAACATTTCACTACTAAGGAGACCATATTTGCTCATTTGAAGCCATAGATGGTCCAGAGGTACATTAGACACTGATGAGGGGGACTGGGCTGACCCGATGCACCAGTTTCTTGCATCTCGTACACAACATATAAGGTGATCCCAGTTACTTTCTTCCCTTTTCCCAAGTACCAATTGCATTGGATACTAGTCAAACTCCTATCACCACTCACTAAATGTTCAAGAATCCATCCAACATGTTCAGCCCCTCTCTCAAGCAGATAAAAGGAAGCGTTTTCCTGAGGTGGAATTCAGCATTAAGGGGAGCTGGCTAACAAATGTGCATAGTTATCTTGTTGGACTGTGGTTGCTTGCCTCTAAATCTCTTATAGAACACATCTGTAACTAACAATGTCCTTATAATGTACACCCGGGAGGTATTAATCCACATACAATACATGGAAGCCAACAATAAATATATCAAAACTGGTCTATAATTTTCTTATTATGATTTAGAAGTGATATCACCAGTCTACTTTACGAGGAAAATAACACAGCTACACAACTGTTATAACGTATTTCATTTGAGTAGTGACATCACAGCCAGCAGCTGGAGACTCCCCTACGACCCCTGGTGAATGAACCTCTATGGTGCCTAACTTGGCATCTCATAATGCGGCACTCCATTGCACAGGATAAGGTGCAAGCAAATGGGCCCTATTTGGTGGTGTTGACACTGACACTTCAAACACCTCAGTGATGCAGTGGAGGAACCCCATTCAGGCGCAGATTTCAGCCCCTTGCGAGCGGCATATACCACACTGCTGGAGTCCCTCTGACGGGTTGGGGGGGTGCCCCGGGTTTACTTTGCTCGACCCAGGCCACTCTGATGCTCAACGAGCACCAGTTGGCCATGGGTCGCCTATGCTCAGGAACCCAGCCTCTGATGCCGCAACAACCATCAGTTATGGAGCGACAACCTGGAGAACTTGTGACAAGAGGCTCACCTGACCCAACTGAGTTACTTGGCACTAAACTTGACACTGTATTACACGCCGTGGAGAAGATTGGAGCAACCCTCGAGTAGACGTGCACGTCACTTGAAAGCAGAATTGATAAAGTGACGGCAGACTTTACTCTATTACATGCTGATCACAGCAACCTAGCAGAGAAATACCTAGTGCACTACTCCAACCAACAACACGCGAGTCAGCGTCTCTAGTGCAGGCCTTCAGAAGAGAGGACTCAGAAAGACGCTCTAGGAGAAATAACATACAAGTGGTGGGTCTTCCGAAGGACATGGAAGGCCTAGATGCAGTGACCTACGCTGAGACCTGGATCTGTACCCTGCTCCCTGACGCGGGGCTCTCCCCCTTCTTTTCTACTGAACGTGCCCACCGGGTGCCGGCCTTCTGTCCATCACCCAGACCTTTTCTATTCCGCCTGCTTAATTTACAGGGACTGCGACTCCATCTTGTGCGAAGCACGTAAGCTCCAAGAGATAAAAATGGACAACGCCTCTGCCATGATCTTTCCTGACTATACCATGGTAGTACACCATCAGAGGAGTTCTTTCCTCAGAGTTAAGCGGCACCTCCCAGAGTTGGACATACTATACTCGCTTTTGTTCCCTCCCCGTCTCCGTGTGATGGCAGACGGGAGCACACACTTCTTTGATTCCACAGAAGAAGCCTGGGACTGGATGGAGTCCACTGGGTTTATGACTTCACGTCCCCTGCCCACTGAAGCAGCGCGATCTGAGGGCATGACAGGGGGTTTCCGCCGGGGGCACCACGGACGGGTACGCCACCCTTCACAACCTGGATCTGCGCCGAACCTGGAGCAAGTAATTTTGGAGAGGTGTAAAGCCAAACAGATAGCATCTGCGAAGCATGACCATACTTATAGTACGGACCCAGACATGTACTCCATTAAATCCTTCAGTGATGATGGCTCCTCCCCCCACAAGGCCTTCTAGAATGGATTCAATGGCACCACCAGATGACTCCCCAAACTGCTGAAGACCTGATAATCATTGATTGTCACCCACATCGTCCAATCTGTTTTCTTTTTCTCATTCCTGTATTGTATTGTTTATGCATGCGCTAACCTACTTTATATTACAGCTGGCCTAGTCCTCAGGGGTGCACCTCCTATCCTATCATGCAGGTAGCCCTCTACACCATGATGCACAGCTGTTCTATATACACACACATCACTATAGATGGCATCTCCATATCCTGTCAGATGGGGTGCTGCAACCTTGTTATTCGCACCGTCCCCCAATGCTTCCTTTAGCCAACCTACAAGGCCGGTACTATCCACTAACAGTTTGGGCGGAAACCTGTTGTTCCTCCGCTGTGATAATGTTACCTTAGGCTTTCCCTTCTTTACCCAGTCATGACTTATTGACCAGGAGAGTTTAGCCCCCCTTGTCGCCTTACCTATCAATATCACTGCACACTACTTCGACCCCTGCCCCATGTGGGTTAGCTGCAGGCAGGGCTTTGACCCAGTTCTCGCATGACCCACACCAACATTATCACCTGGAATGTGAGGGACATGCATACACCTTTGCGCTGTTTTGCTGTATTATCCTACCTAAAATGCTGATCTACCCACATCATGCTATTGCAGGAGACACACTTGACACTGTTTGAAGCCCGCAGACTCCAGGGGTGGTGGCGCGGACAAGTATTTGCCACTGACTCCTCATCCTATGCCAGAGGTGTATTGGTCTGAGTGAAGCCAGGGATCCTTTTCATAGCAAATGAGGTTGAGATTGATACTGATGGTTGGTATGTGTTACTACACGGGTGGCTAGATGGTCTTCGCCTTTTGTTAGGGGTGATATATGCCCCTACCAGACCAAATCTCGTTCTTGCGCACATTATCTAGAAAAATGTCCTGTTGGAGTGGGGTCCCATTGCCTTCAAGGAGGGGACTTTAACTCTGTACTAAATATGGCTCTGGATTGCTCTTTCCCTACCCTAACACGCAAGTTAGCCATAGCCAACGCTCCTGCACTGGCAACTTGTAGATATATGACATACCCACAACCCTAGAACACACATGTACTCCTTACCACACACCTTGAAATATTACACTTAACGGAATTGTGGGTGTCAGCCGGCCTCCACCCAACTATCCAGCAAACAGACATTTGGGGCACACACACTCGGACCATAACCCTCAATTACTGCAACTTGCATGGGAAAAGAGCATACCTGCCATAACCACCTGGCACTTACAACTGACAGCATTAGAAGACCCGCCCTTCTGTGCATCTCTAGGGACCAATACAGCACACTATTTTGAGTTGAACAACAACTCTGCCACTGATAGGTTGACTGAATGGGATGCCTTTAAAGTAATTATCAGAGGGCACTGTTTTGGGCTGAACTGGAATATTAGCAATTAATTAGATGGTGACATCACACGCATTGAGCGCACGCTCCTGAGACTTGAGACACGGTTGGTGACTGACCCTATGTATACCCAGCGACTGGCAGAGGTACGATGCAAAGATACCTCACTGCTGGAGCAGCTGTGATTTATGAACTATAATGCACGGTCATCCCGTACTCCTGCAACTACCTCGAGAAGGTCTTTTATTCACTGGAATGGGGTTTTCTGTTTGACACACTGCCTCATTATGGTATTGGGACTCGCTTCCTCCACCTGATTAAGCAGCTCTATACCGCACCATTGGCCAGAGTCAAGACAGGCTCTTCTATCTCAGACCCTATTTCGATAGGCAGGAACACCCGCCAAGGCTGTCCCCTATCTCCATTACTTTTCGACTTAGCTATTGAACCGGTTGCCATGGCTATCGGGGCAGATGGCACAGAATGGGGTACCCCACTGGGAGTCAGAATCCACACAATGTCTCTGTATGGCGATGGCCTTCTCCTGTATAATCACGATATGCGATTGGTGCATGATACACCAGCCCGGACACTCAACGACTTTGTTGCCCTTTCTGGTATGTGGGTTACCTGGGCCAAGTCGTGCTTGTTTCCATTTACCCCTTCATATCTCGACCCTACCTTTTTCCTTAGTGGTGTTCTAGTGGTATGGTGACCCAACACGTTTCGATATCTAGGGGTCAGAGTGTACCATCAGCCAATGGACTTGTTAGAGGGCAATCTTGCAGAGCGACAACTGCCACTAGATCCCAGATGTCATTCTGGTGCACACTCATGCTGTCCGTCATGGGCCGCAAAGCTCCGCACAAAATTGTGGTCCTACCCTGGCTATTCTATTTTTTCACGAACCTGCCACTATATAACTAGCCTCCCTTCTTCCGCTCAATTGAGGGAAATATGAGAGTATATTTGGAACAAGTCTTGCTGTAGGGTTCCACTCTTTAAATTGTATCTACCCACAGATCAAGGTGGGCTTGCTATACCAAATATGGAACAGTACTACCTTGCCTATTAGCTCAAATGGGTGGCCAGATTGGTTGAGTGGTTGCAGCTCCCAGACACTGCCATCTGTTGCCGGCCTGGACCCTCTCAGCTATACTTCAGCTTTGCACCCCTGCACTCCAGACTGCCTCCGGACTCATAACTACTAGAGGTTGCATATAGGTGCTATCGTCGTAGCCTATACATTACACCTTCCACTATCCCATATGCACCAGCTCTACCCCTTGTGGATACACCTAGGGGTGGTACCACCACCTCGCCCGCAGAGCTCTCTGCTTGGCTGGAGGGTGGACTGCACTCCCAAGGGGACTTCTACCGAGATTGCGTGCTGGCGCCTTATGACATTAGTGGAGGAGACTGAATACCCCCTTTCCTTTTACATACTTTGTTGTTTGCAGCACTGGGTAACAAATGAGGAAATATGTCGAGCGAACCTCCAATACATCTTACTATTCAATTTCTGCAAGTTATAGGGGCAGGCAGGCACCTCACAAGATGGTTTGCAGCTTCGGGCGCCAACACACAGCAGCGCCACTCACATCTTTGAAGTGACATTGGGAAGACGATTTGGCCCGTCTGAGTATAGATAGAGTGGGTCGCCATATTAGAGAACCCAGTTTGAGTCCCTCAGAACACTCCCTTCCACCTCATCCAATACTATATTATCCAAAGAGATTACGTCACCCCTGCCAAGATAAACAGATACTTTAATCATGCTGATGCCCATTACTCCAGATGTCACCTCCTGGATGCTGACCTACTTCACATGTTGTTTGCATGTCTACTTCTTACAGCTTACTGGCGCCATGTAACAATTCAATTTGCCATCTGCACGGGACGCACAGTACCCCCACATGTGGGAAACGTGCATCGTGGGTCTCTTTCGCAGGAGTAAGGATCAGAAGGTCACTTCCCAGTTTCTCAATTTAGGACTGGCAGCAGCTAACCGCTTAATCACCAGGCGCTGGAAGTCACCTGATCCTCCTCTACTGATAGCCTGAAGACAATCGCTCCTGGTATGGTATGGTATGAGTAATGCGTTACATAAGGAAGACACCGTAGGATTAAGTAAAATCCCTACAGTGGCTAACTTATTTACACCTATGCCAATGCCACATGTCGTAGGCCCCGCAGCAGAAACTTCACGAGTGCTCAGTAGCTACTCCCGTACATTGAGAAGTCCATGTCTACAGCCTTTCGATGTGACTCTACGCATGCTCATTGCAGCATGGGACACTTCTATGTATTATGTACTCTGTGTAATTCTGCTGCCTCAACAGGTGTTTCATGTAATGTTTATGTATATTTGGTACTGTACCTGATCCTGAATTTCCTGTCTTTCCATGTTTATGCTTTTTCGAAAAACAATAAAACAGATGCAAACAAAAAAAGATCCAAACTTCAGAAAATCAGCATACAGCACAGTCTTCATCTTCCCCATCCAGGTCACCAGAGCTGAGAGATGTTGAGCCTGAGAAGGGAAAGAGGGCGGGTCGCATATGAAACTATGAAAGATGCCAATACTGGAGAACTAAAGTTCAAGTTACTTTTCCTTTCTCCAATAGTGGAACCTTCATAGATTGACATGATTGTATCTGAGCAGCAAGCAGTACATTCACAATATTAAATTGTTAGCAGATTGTGGGAGATCCCAAAATGAAAACAGGCTCAATTTATTGAAATACATGACACAGGACTCCTTGCCCCACCGCTGCATCTCTGTGCACTGTCAAATCTAGACACTAGTGCAGTATAAAGGTGGTGTCCGTTCTTCCAGGTTGCAACCCTGCAAATGTCCGCCAAGGGCACTCTGGTGAATAGGGCTGTGGATGTAGCCACACTTCATGTGACATTTGTGATCACATTTCCTTGGAGTGAATGGCTTTATGATGAATAAAGACAATGGCTGCACCCAGTGAGCCATAGTCGATCTTTAAAGAGCTTGTCCTTTCCAAGGATGGTTGCTATTAAAAGTTGATCAGTACTTTGGAAAGATTAGGTCCTGTCTATATAACATTTTGGGCATCGTTGTACATCTAAGGTATGCCAAGCTCTTTCAGCTGCATTACTTGGATTTTGAAAGTACGTCTCTCTTTAAGAGTACTGGTTGATTCAAATGAAAGTCAATGGGTATTAAAGTAGGCCGATTAGGAATAAAATGCCGGATTGTTCATAGCAGGACTTTGTCATCTTTAAAATGCAGCAAAGGTTCCTTGATCGTAAAGGTTTTAATTTCACAAAACCTTGTAGAAGAGGTTAGAGCCAATAAAAGCACCATCTTCAAAGAAAAGACATTTCAATTCTGCCTTGTCATTTGATTAAAAATGATTTCTTATCAATTGGGATACAACGGTGTTAAGGTGCCATGGACTAGGAGGAGGATTTATTGGCAGAAAAACTTTGACAAGACCTTAAAGGAATTACATAATGAGTCTCATTGGACCAAAGGAAAGGCTGATTCAGTGTCCTCCTAGCGTGAAATAGCAACCAAATGGACCTTGACTGATGGATGAATTAAGACCGATCTTTCCAAGTGAAGTAGGTAATACTTACTGTGGAACAGATGATATTCGGTCCAACCCGCCTCCACTACACTGACACCATAATCTCTTTCATTTGCTCAGTGAGTGGTATTTGTACAACCTGCTCTGGTCTTACCTAAAATGTCTCTGCAATCATTTTAAATGCCTGGGAGGTGAAATTTGTTGAATTCTTAAGCTAAGCCATCATGCTCAGTAAACCTGGCTCCAGGTGTAGAACCCAGCTTAGCAGCAAGATAGTAGTTTGGGGAGACCATTTCTGCAGAAGTCAAGGGTGAACTGAGTGAAGAAGCTACTTGAACCATCACTGTCTGGGCCACCATGGGGCAATGAGAATGATGCGACAAGACTCTTTCCTCATCTTTGTCAAGACCCTCGGAACCAGAGTTAGTGGATGACAAGCATATGCATCAATTCCTGATCAACAGATTTAAAAAAAAGCATTCCCCCACACGAGTCGACACGTACATGCGTGCTAGTCTTAATATAGGCATTTCCGGTTCAGATTGGTTGCAAGCAAATCCAGATATGGTTTGTCCCAGAGTTGAAAGATGTGGTTCAGTTGTAATTGATCAGCTCCCATTTGTGGCGCAGTGTGTAATAATGTATGTAAATACTGGTATTTTTTGCTCTACTGTATACTTAGACGTCCCGAATCTGAATCCGATCCATACTCAAAATCACACTTTCCAAAGCACTAATGCACTTTTTGAAGCGCTAATGCACTTTCATCGATTACATTTATTTACATAGGAATGGAATGGTAAGGTATTGTTTATATTCATCTAGCACGCTTGTACTTTCCATTGCCCTTTGCAGATGTTTGAGAAAAGGATTTATGCTTCAGATTGAGAGAAGAGGCGGCTGAACAGCCAAACAATTTGTTGTAAAGTTGATTTCATCCAATTCTATGCACTTTCTTCTTTCGTACAAAAAGTTCTACGTAATCGCCTTAGGTTAAAGACGTTCTTTTTTTTCCTCTCTGAACTCGGAGAGTGGGTTGTGTATTTTAATAAGCCACGGTCCGTGAAGGTAAGAGCGGTGGGGCGAGGTAAGGGGTAATTTCGAAGGACGATGCAGAGGGAAATATCGTGCCTTGAAATACCCACTTACCCAGCCCCATCGCTGTTACCTGCATGGACTGCGGCTGGTTTTAATTAATGTGCATTATGTATAATCTATGATGGGGTGCAGATTGGCTTTAGATGCTACATCATTACTACCTGTTTAAAATCTGTTTTCTGTCCTATTATTATAAGTCTATTGATGTACTTTAGTTTTTTCCTCTCTGCTTAATTATTTTGTTTTAAAAAAAGACCCTTTCCTCATCTTTGTCAAAACCCTCGGAACCAGAGTAAGTGGAGGAAAAGCATATGCATAAGTTCCCGAACAACAGATTAAAAAAACCTTCCCCCACGACCCGACAAGTACATGCCTGATAGCCTTAATATAGGCATATCCGGTTCAGATTAGCTGCAAACAAATCCAGATTTGGTTTGTCCCAGAGGTGAAAGATGTGGTTCAGTTGTACTTGATGCAGCTCCCATTTGTGGCACTCTTTAGCAGACTGTCAGGAATCCACGGAAGACTGGGGAACTGCTTGGCTTCCAAACCTCACTGAAGGAGTTAATGAAGTACTATTGCCTTATATGCAGGCTGGTGTGGAGCCCTTTAAGGGAAATCCATCAGAGGAGTGATGGAGCAAGGTTTCGCATCAAAAGAAACTTGCTCGTATGCAATCCTCTCGATAAACCTGTAATACTATAACCAATCTGTCCGTGAATACAAATTTTGCACCACATTTTACATAATTGTATCTAGGGGAAGCTTTTCTATGTGCTGTCCTAATAAGTAACCCGAGTGTCCTAAAATGGCCGCCGATAAGCGGGAATTCTTCTGCGCATGCGTCTACTTCATCTACGTAGTATGACGTTTCCTGTCGCTTGGGGGGGAAAACTATGCAGCTGCGCAATAGCTTCTAAAATGGCCGCTCGAAAGTAATGCACTAACGCATATGCCGAGCTGAAACTAACCCATGCAAGTTCTACTAAGCTATTAATGCAAAAGATTTATTAAGTAAATGGGGTAAGAGTAGAAGTAAGTGGTATACAAGTAAGTGGTATACAGTGAATTCATTTAAGTTTGTATTCTAACGTGTTCTGCTTTGACTTTATTAATAGTTCCCATTTGGGCCTTGGAGGGGGACCATGTTTGTTTCCATGTGACTTCTACACATGCGCAGAATGTCTACTTGCTCTGAACAAGTGAACTGAAATTGACTGACTGCCAAACTCAAGCCCAGCAAGGACATGGGAACCCAACTTTTTGACCCTACAAGAGGAAGGAGAAGCAACATTGTAAATTAGACTTACCGATCCACATATGAAATATCTGTGTGAATAAAGCTTGTGGGTATTAAAATTAAGGGACGGGGAATTAGACAATAGACTAAAGAAAAGTATTGCACTTGGTATGGTGTGATGTCCTCACCCCACTGCTTGGCCCAATCAAAATCGCGGGTGAACATGGAATTGAAACATTTGGGGGTGGATCATATATTTGAATTGGTATAACAGAGGTAAGTTCTAGATAGTTAGACACACTTGATGCTGATGCTATGCTGAGATGCTGCCCGATTTTGCTGCAATCTGATTGAAGAATCCAACATTAGGGAAAATTCACGGAACAATCGAGGAGCCGGAGAGAGTAGCACCAGAGAGGGGTGCAACGCTGGCGTTGCACTAGAAGAGGTCACCTTTTCCTTGTCCCGAACCTGTCCTGAATCCTTGACTCTCTGATGTCGGGGTCCTCACACCATTCTAGGTAAATATATCTGTAGGGTAAATGCTATGTACTTGCTCTCTGTCCTTTCTCTCCTCAGGTGCTGTCATTGCAAGAAATTATTAATGCAAACTGATTATAAGCTAACTGTACTATTTTCCTGATGGAGATTTCTGGTATATTCATGTGTATTTTGATTTGACTCACAAAATTATTAATTCAGATAAACTTTTAAAACTCCCTCTGAGTCTATGGTTCTTTAAAATAAAGTTAAATACATTATTGTCTTTCCTCCCTATTCTAATCTACTACTAGATCTTATCGAACGTTCATTTACTCAGAAGACAGGAATGGTAAGAATACTGGTGTAAAGGTTTCCTAGGGTAAATAAAATTGATGACCAGGGGATATTTGCCAGCTCAATGAGTGTATGAATGTGTATGGGCCCAAATGTGTGTTGTGTGTATGAATGTGTAGAGCTGGTAAACTCCACTGCATTAGTTTTACTTGGTAGCAGAGGCATGGTTAGTATAGTTAGTTAGGTGAGGATTGTATTTGAAATTTGAATTATTGATTTATGTTTTAACCAAAACCCGTTATGTATTGTTTTACGCTGTCTGGAAATTCACGGGAATATTGAATAGCGGGTGGTGAATGGAAGCCACACTGCAGTGAGGTTATTGGTCTGGATCGAGAAAGTGCTGAAAGTGACGCAGGACTGGAAGCACTAAGTTTCTTGTATGTTAGTGAGAATAATTGATAGCGAGGAGTTCGCTGGTAAAAGTTTGGTATTATATCACCTAGAAAGGGTAATACTGAAGGAGTAGCAGGTTCTCTGATGCTTGTGTGAAGAGTAAGCGGAAAGGTTTTACTCGTAGTGTGTGAAGAGTAAGCGGAAGGGTTTTACTCACAGTGAAAGAAATCTTACTATTCTTTGAATTAGTGGGTCAGACACGATAGCAAATGTTTATACGTTGTTAATTAATGAAATTGAAAAGTTTGTGAGAAAATAAGTTTTTGCATTACTTTGTGAAGGAGGGGTTAGTTGCGGGTGCTGCACTGACGTCACTGAGAGCTGCGCTGGGATTGGTTGGAACAGAGGGCGTGTAGTTGATGCAAAATTGTAAAGGAGGGGTCAGTTGTAAGGAGTTATACTGACATCACAGAAAAGCCGCGCAAGCATTGGCTGAGCGAGCACAGTAAAAGTTGATTGGTCCGCAGACTAGAAAACGCGCTGGTATTGGAGAATTATTAGAATTAAAGCAAGTGTTTGATTGGTCATCAAAATAGAGATCCCGAGAATAATAATAGATAGTGGAGTTTGCATGTACGATGCAACCTTAACAGGGACTCGACCAGATAGAAGATTTGTAGGGTTTGCTTACGAGCAGTTCCTGAACCAACACAAGCACGCAATGTACAGAGAGAAGAGAAAAATGACTTTCATGCAAAAAGTTAAGACTTATTTCAAAAAGGACAAACCCATTAAGATTAGAGAGAGGATTCTCATTCCTCCTCCAAATACGCTTGCATCATACATGATGGTGGAGAGAGGCTATCATACCTGTGTGTGGTTAGAAAATAGGATAGAATACTAGCATTTCCTGAGTACGGAAGCTTTAATGGAAGAATACTGTACAATTTAAGAACACGAATTAATGAGTTAGAACCCAGACCTAGATTGACTCAATATGAGGCTTTAGAAGAATGGGAAATGGAAGCTTTTGAACTTGACAGACCCCGAAGCAACATGACTTTAAGCAAATATTACCCAAAATTTCCCCGAGAGACTAGAGATAGTCAGCTGAAACAATGGAGACAGGCCATGATGGCAGAAGGTTTATATCCTGTGTTAACATCAGAAGAGCAGATGGGAGGTATATGAACAGAGTGTCAGGCGCGGATCTAGGGCGCCTACCGGAAGTACAGTCAGAGGAGGACTACATCCCCCAGAATCCCCGGCCTTATGGAGGCGTGGCCAAGATGGGTAAATACGCACGTTGCAAGCCAATCGAGGCGCGTAATACTGGATTGTGGTTGGTGCTGGAGAAGACGCCCAGCAGAGAACGAGGAAGACGCGGGTGTTCGCGTCTGTTACAGTGTTGGAAGCGGGTGCCTGGCCGTGGCAGAGTGCCGCCGCGAGGTACACGGATCTGGGAAGTCAGTTCCGGCTTCACGAAACTCCACGTGGGATGCTGACGTAAGCGTCGCCGCGTTTCAAGACCTCAGGACAGAAACGAGGTTTGGAGCGGTTCCGTTCCCTCAGACGTCGAGGGAGACGCGTTTGGACCATCGAAAGGAAACAGGTATCTCTGGAACCCGGGAGGGGTCGGCTCAGTTCGGGACAGTATATTGTTGTCAGAGAGGAAGAGGATAGGGAATAAGTACGAGACATTTGGTCATCCCTTTACCTTCGTTCTGGCAAGGAAAGAGGAAGCGCTAGATCTCTACATGAAATCAATGTTGGAGTAGTGACTTTGGGATTAGGGCAATTGAGCATCAATTCGAGAAGCGCTCAGTAGCGCCACACAGGAAGCAATTGAGCATCAATTCGAGAAGCGCTCAGTAGCGCCACAGGGGAAGCAAACAGGGGAACGAAGGGGAGAAAGGTCTGACATCTTGCTGGTGTTGGAGGGGGCTTGTCCTCTCGAGTCTGAGGTTAAGGCTACTTAACTATGGGTGCCGTGGTATGCATGAAGTGACACATTTGGTAGGAACACTTAGTGAGACCTAACTGAGAGTAGTTTACCTTGTGGTTGTTTACTCTGTTCTTTTATGTTCTTTCATTGCAGGGCTCCCAATCCCCGCGGTCCCCCTTATATTCCTTTTCCCTCGCCTGATTGCCCTGGTACTCTGTGTTTCTATCAACCAGAGCCGGGGACGTCGGGAGGTGGAACCCTTGTGCTTCATTCGGATCTACAGGAGCCACAGCGGAACGTGACACAGAGAAGACCAAGCACTTGACCATGACAGATAGCGGAGAAACAGAAGAAGGGTATTTAGAGGACGTATTGATGAAAAGTCCTCCACCCTATAATGATGGATTCAATAGAATGACCCCTAGTGCCCCGATGATAGGATCACCTTTGGTTCCACAGATAGTACATGACACCGCAGACAGGGTACTTCAAGAAAAAAAAGAGGAAGCAATAAATAAAAATAGAGATGAATTGATTCAGAGGCTAGCTCAGCTAAACGCACATCCTGAAGCATTGACCATACCAGTTACAATAGGTCTGGTAGTTCCATTGTATGGAGAGAAATCAAATTGTCCTAAAGTTCCTGTAATGCCTACTCCAAGTATAGAACCTAGAAAAGAAAAGGCAATAATAGATGATCAAGCTACTGAATGTGAATCAGTAATATCATTGATGGATTTTCTTATAAGAGAGCCAATAATGGAAACCCTGAAAAGATATTTGCCCAGTTGTTCGAAGGAAGTTAGATTAGAGACATCATCAGGAACTAGGAGTGCCACAATAGTAACTCCAGAAGATATAGAGAGATGGTCTCAAGAAATAGAGAAGCCAAAATCACAGCTTAAAATATTAGACATTTTTAAATTGAGAGTAGAATTGGAAGGAATGGTTGCTGGAAATGTGGGTCTAGACCGGCTAAACACATACAGCGAAGAAGAATTACTGTTTATTTGTAGAAGCATTACACAAAATACAAAGGCATTCCATGAAAAGCTGACTAATCTGGCATCGGAAATGGGAATTGACATAGGGAAATCAAAGGTTTTGCAGAAACACTATAGAGCAGAATTTTCTGATAAGGATTTGGAAAACATGAATGTGTCTGGAAGAAAGTTGCAGATCAGGGAATTGTTATTTCTGTTGAAAAAGTGGGGAGATCTTGAAAGATGGAAAGTTAGATAGGTAAAGAAAAAGGAAGAAGCACAGGTAAATCGAATGACATCCGAAAATGTCATGAGAGAAACAGAAAAAGCTGAGAGGTTATATCCGATGAGAGAAGTGCCCGGAGGGGGGTACGTACATGTGCCATGGACTAGACAGGATATTTTATCTTTTACAAATGATTTCCCAAAATTGAGAGAAAAACCAGTAGAGTGATACAGACAAGTTGAGAGGTTTGTGAAAGTTTCAAAGGTTTTATTGAAGGATCTGGATGGTCTGTTTGACATAGTAGTACCTGCAGATTTGTGGACAGAGTGTAAGATTACTGTGGATTGGCCTAGTGAGGAATATCCAAGAGACGCAAAAACAGGAGCCCCGTCAGAGGATGTAATGAAAAAGTATCATCAGGTAATCACCTTTCTGAAGAGTAAAATTCCCCCGAAAGAAACCGATTGGGTAAAGATAGCCAGAACAACTTAAGAAAAGGATGAGTCTGTACATGCTTACTACGAACGTCTTTTACAAGTGTTCAAACAATATAGTGGGTTTGAAAGTTTAGAAAATAAAGACATGACTCATTTTGTGTATCGATTTGTGTCTGGGCTGAGATTGGATATATCTCAAATGATTAAGCAGCACATGCTGTGCTGGCTGTCAAAGCCCATTGATGAAATTCTAAAATATGCAAAATATTGTTCGGACGAAATTGATAGCAAACGAAAAGATTTAGAAGAAAAAGTAATGTGGGCTCAAGTAAAATTAGCTGAACAGCAAGAGCTCCAATTAAGTGAACAATCAGAAAATCAGGGAAGAGCACAAGGTCAGAGTGACAATAATGGGGGAAAGCCACAGGGAAGATTAAATCGGGAAGAGGCAACAAAAAAAAATCCCTGTAAAGGGTGCGGGAAGTTGGGGCATTGGAAGAACGAGTGTAAAGCCATACAAGTTAAAAACGCTCGAATCAAAATTTAAATCCACAGACGCAGAATGGGGTGTTAATGAGTCATCAGCAACAGGGTATAGATCTTCAGAATCAATTGCCACCTGCCCCTAAATCAAATTTTGTGAGTCAAGCCAAGTACAGTGTGGACGCTGGATTTCCAGAAGGAAGTGGTCAGAAAAGTGTTGTAACATCTCAGTTTCTTTTGCAGGACCCACTGATTGATTATGATCAAGAATGACGGTGCCTGAGGGGGGAGGAAGGGGAATGCGTACTTGGAGCATCCCTACCGGTAGATCAGTCAGGACCTTACATAGAGGGTAAAGTAAAGGGAAGTTATATTACCTTCTTGTTAGATACTGGAGCTATCAGGTCCACTGTGAGAACAGCAGACATTCCTAACCTGCCCCTCTCGGGAGAGAACATTCAAGTTGTAGGTGTTTCAAACAAACGGATAAGCACTCCAATCACAGAACCCATGGAGGTGCAAATTGGTAATTTCAAAGAAATGCATAAATTCGTGGTCTGTGACTCAAGCCCTGTAAGCTTGCTTGGAAGAGACCTGTTGTGCAAAATGAATTGCACTATATTTTGCACACCGCATGGTTTTGCAATACAAACCCCAGATGAAGATGGAGTTTACAAGTTCATGTTAGCTAAACAGGGAACAGAAGTGAATGAATTATATTCAATGATGACGCAAATGAATTACCCGCAGAAGTCAAATTGACTGTAAATGCAGAAATATGGGATTTTACTGGAAAAGAAATAGGGTTAATGACAAATGTAGATGCCATAAAAATGACTGTGAAACAAAGTGCTGTTTACCCGAACACTCGACAACACAAAATGAGTCCCAAGTAAAGGCAGGTGTCGCAGCAGAGATAGAGAGACTGGTCGAACAAGGTATCCTGGAAGAAATAATGAGTAATCCTTGTAACTCACCCATTATTGGCAATAAGAAACCTAACGGGAAATATAGGGTGGTTCAAGACCTCAGGAAAATTTACAAGATTGTTGTACCATGCTACCCAGTAGTGCCTAATCCAGCTGTGATTCTTTATCAGATACCATGGAAAGCAGGATGGTTCTCAGAGATCGATTTATGTCATGCATTCTTTTCCATTCCATTGCATCCAGATAGCAAGTTCTTATTTTCGTTTATATTTGAAGAGCATGTTTATGTTTGGAATCGTGTGCCTCAAGGGTACACAGAAAGCCCTTCAATATTTAATCAGTTTCTCAAAAGAAGCCTTGAATCTCTTGTATTGCCCAGAGAGTCAGTCCTGGTGCAGTATATTGACGACCTATTGGTGGCGTCAAACACACGAGAGGACTGCGTTACCGATTCAATTGCATTGTTAAATCATTTGGCAAAAGGTGGACATAAAGTGTCCCCTGAAAAACTCCAGTTTTGTAAAAATTCTGTTAAATACCTGGGACATCAAATAGAAAGAGGAGTTAGAAGGGTGACCTCCGAAAGAATTAGAATAATAAGACAAATGCAGTTGCCACAAACCCCCCAAAAAATAAGAATGTTCCTCGGAGTTGTAGGATATTGTAGGCAGTGGATTGTAGGGTTTGCTTTACTAGCCAAACCTCTGATACAAATGACCAGAAAAAGAGCAAAGGATTCTATAGAATGGGATGAAGAAAGTATAGAATCTTTTAGGAAGTTGCGCAAATGTTTGTGTGAAGCACCTGCTTTGGGCATGCCCGGCTATTCAAAAATAATTTGCATTATTCTGCTATGAGCGGGGTAATTGTGCGCTTTCAGTTCTGAAACAGAGACACGGATTAATGATAAGGCCAGTGGCATATTTTTCTGCTACCTTGGATCCTGTGGCCTGTGCATTACCAGGTTGCCTGAAAGCTGTGGCTGCAACTTGCGTAAGCATAGAACAGAGTGAGTCAATTGTGATGGGACACCCTGTCAAGGTGTATGTTCTTCATGCAGTGGTGATTTTACTGACCAGGACCCAGAAACAGTACCTAACTCCCAGTAGGTTGACAAAATATAAAAGAATAATACTTGGAGCTGAAAATGTGACAATAGCGAGGTGTACTATTCTTAATCCAGCTACCTTACAACCTGATCCTTATGCAGAAGAAGTGACAGAAGAGGTTGAACATGAATGTATTGACGTGACTGAACTTAGCACCAAACCACGTCCTGACATACAAGAGGAACCTTTGAAAAACGCAGAACATGAGCTGTTTGTAGACGGCTCCTGTATGAGACATGAGGAGGGAGGATTAAGCGCTGCTTACGCTGTTTGTACATTAACTGTAATAGTCGAAGCATCCTATTTACCAGAGGTAAAATCTGCACAAGTCGCTGAATTAATAGCTTTAATTAAAGCATACAAAATTGGGAAAAATTGGAGAGTAACCATATTTACTGACAATATGGTTATGGGGTTGTGCATGATTTTGGCCAACTGTGGATGCACCGGACTTCTTCAGGGACTCCTATTAAAAATTGAATTTTTGTGAAAGAATTACTGGAGGCAATACAATTACCAAAAGAGGTAGCCGTGGTTAAGTGTGCTGCTCACCAATCAGGAAATGACTTTGTGACAGCAGGTAACCGATATGCTGACCAGGTTGCACAACATTGTGCAAGGCATAAGATTGCCTTAAACCAGAAAATCGAAACTTGTGGAATCAGCTGCCAACTTATGCTACTTGCAGGAATGGGGACCTGGGAGAAGGTGAAAGGTCTGCAGGATGCACTAGACATGAGAGAAAGGGAAGAGTGGGTGAAAATAGGTTGTCAAAGAAGGGCAGAAGATGGTGTGTGGGTCTGTTATGATGGCAGACCAGTCATGCCAGACAGCATGCTTGCGCCAATGGCTAGAATGTACCATGGACACACATGTGGGCAGGGATGCAAGGATTCGACTCTTCAGACAAGATTGGTTTAACGCAAAGTTCAGGAATGTTGCAGAGAGCCTTTGCCAGAGATGTTTAATATGTCAACAAATGAACACTGGCAGGAAAACTGTGGTCTGCATGGGAAAGATTGGAAAAGCAGAGGGACCTTTTGTGAGACTCCAGTTAGATTTTATTCAACTGCCTGCTTGTTGAGGGTTGAAATATATACTTGTCATAGTTTGATTATTTTCAAAGTGGGTGGAAGCATACCCGACCCGAAGAAATGACAGCTTGACAGTGGCCAAACTTTTATTAAGAGAACTCATTCCTAGATTTGGTTTTCCAGTAACGATTGAATCAGATAGAGGGTCACATTTTAATAATGAAATAATTTGACTAATCTGTGATGCATTCAAAGTTGAACAGAAATTTCACAGCACTTACCGTCCAGAGGCTTCTGGAGTGGTAGAACAATTGAATGGCACAATCAAGTCAAGACTCGGAAAGGTGTGTGCATCCACCCCACTGGAATGGCCTGATGCTTTGCCTCTTGTTCTGATGGGACTCAGAAGTATTCCAGACTGAAATACTGGATTGAGTCCCCATGAAATACTCATGGGAAGAGCAATGAGGCAAGCATGTGTACCAGGACACAAGCTGTTGAATATAACTGATGACTTGGTTTTGGAGTATAGCAAAGTGTTGGCTGACAGAGTGCATTCTATCTCTCATCAGGTTGGGGAAGACACTTTCAACAGACAGCTGAGCCACTCACACAACCTGAATCCCAGTGATTGGGTAGTTGTTAAGAATCGCACTCGAGAATCGTGCCTATCACCAAGGTGGGATAAACCGCATCAAGTTATTCTGACTACCTCAACAGCTGTAAACTGTGCAGGGTTGCCCAACTGAATTCATGCAAGCCATACCAAAAGGGTGCCAGCTCCTGAAGAAGAAGAGTTACAATTGAAACCAGAAATCAGTGGTGCTGAAGGTTGTGCAGCTGAAGAACTTCCTATAGAAGATCCTGAAGTAGCTGCCCAAGATCAGCCGAGCACTTATCAGGAGGACTGGATCCCAGTGGTGGACATACCTGATGTACTTATAAGAACTAGAAGTCAAACACAGTTAGATAGACAGGAGGAGAGTGAGGACCAGAGAGGTATAGAAGAAGTCTCTCAGGAAAGTAGGGACACGATTGTTAGGGAGCCTGAGCAGGAACAGATAAGGAGAGAACAATATACTCAGACAGAAGAAACTCAAAGCACTGTTCCAGAGTCTGAGGAGGGACAGTTAGGACTTAGAGAAAACTTTCAGGTAGAAGAAGGTAAAGAGGTAAAAAGACCTAAACAGGACCAGATAGACATAGAAACGCAGGTTCAGGATACCGAAGAAAAAACAGACATCACTAATCCTGAACAGGGTCAGATTAAGGTAGATGAACCCATCCAGGCAGAACAGGCTGAAATAATAAGCCCTGGACAAGGTCAGATAGTTAGGAAATCTAAAGACAAAGCTGATCAAGTGGTGCCAAAGTCTAAAGAACATTAAATGAGTCTAGAGGAACCTGGCAGTGCAGTGAAGTATAAGAAGAGTCGAAAAGGTGATAATTGGCCAAGAATTATCAAGAGACGAGATATCAACTTAAGACAATCAGTGAAGAACCTGATCAAGTAAATGAAGTAACTAGTCAATCTGGACCTTCCAGAGTAATACCAAAGCGAAGGAGTCAAAGATTGAAGACATTGAATAAAAAGTTCAAGGGTCCTGAATGGACATATGTTATTCTTGAAGACTTTGAAAATCTCGACTTAAATGAAGAAAGTGATGAAGAACTGAATATTGAGCCAATCAAAGAAGAAGTGATGCCGACCTGAAAGAGAGAAGGCACCTAAGGTGTTATCTCTTACAAGGTTCTGAAGTTAAGAAGATATAATCTTCTTGCCCAAGATGTCTGATAATGAGGTTGCTGGAAAACCAAAACAAAGCTGTATAAAGAAGTGTTGTAGGATCTGTATATGTAGTTTAATATTAGTCCTCATAATATGGGTGATATTAGCAATAGCTATTCCCTATCTGATGGTTACTGACAAACAAAATAGTACTAACACAAATGCAGAAGTTGCAAACCTTAAAGGAGATAGAGTAGACTTAGAAACACCAGATGAGCTAGATTTACACCACACTGTAGATAAGAATGAAACTGATTTAAATGTATTTGCATATCTCTTAGTACATTATGTAGAAACTATGGAAGTTAGTGATTGCTATGTTTGCATGAAATTGCCAAGCTCAGTAGCTGAAGTAGTAACTTGTCATCATTTACCATTGACCTATGGTATTTCAAGTAGTGTACTAGCTAGTTTATTCTTAATAAATGGAAAGCTGCAGTATTATTATTCAAATATAGATGTAATATTTTCAGAAGTTCCCATCCGAAAGAGCATGAACCCTGTCCTTAGTACTAGAGACTCACAATTCATGGATGAATATTTCCTAACAATGAAGACAATAGATATAGCTTTTTAAAAAAAAAATATTTTTATTAGTTTTTATGTCTGTTTACTCCCCCCCCCCGCCCAGGACAGGTAAACATATTGTACATTAATATCATGAACATTGCATTATGATTATCATTTTTAAATAAACATTAAGGGAAACATTTTACAAAATATATATATATACACCATGCTTCACTAAAGAAAAAACAATTAAAACAATAAAGAGAAAGAAAAAAAAGATCCATGACAGCATTGATAATAAATCAGATTTGTAGGTCTCGCCAGAGTGTGAGTGGAGTCCATATTTTAAAGCCCCTTTCGCGTCTTCTTCTACCTTTCCGTTTATATATGGCTGTCTCAATATTATGTACTGCTAAAAGCCTGGCTAGCCACTGTTGAAATGTGGGTGGTAGAGGATCCAACCAGGCCGAGGCTAGACATAACCGACAAACAGCCATGGCAACAAATATAAAATCATGACCATTCTCAGGATTATCTGAGTCTTCCAGCCCAAGTACCAGTGCCGCTGGTGACAAGACAACCTTTCTGTGAAGAACAGAGGTTAAGAACTTCTCTATATCGTGGATCAGAGGCATTAGCACTGGGCAAGAGGCAAAGATATGGATGGGGTCTGCTTTAAATAGATTGCATCTCGGCAGCAGGTCCCATTACCAGTTCCCCATTTTGCAATCTTATCAGGTGTATAATAGAGAAAGAAACAAGTTTTATAAAATTGTGCCTGAAGTTTGGTAGAGATAAGAATGGTTTGAGCTAGCTGATAAGAATATAAGAATTCTTCTTTGGAGATCTCAAGTTTGCTTTGCCACCTTATAGACGTTTTGTCTAAATCATCAGGGAACTTGTCCAGCAATAGCTCATAAACTCCACCAATCGAGTGTTTTTTAGAATGTATAATGGTCTCTATTACAATAGATTTTTCCCAGAGTGTTCTTACTCCAGATTTGTGCATTAAGAAATCTCTAATCTGGAGATATTTTAAAAAATCCCGCCAGTCTAAACCAAATTCTCCCTTCAAAACTTCAAAGGATTTAACCCTCAAATTAGTATAAAAATCACCTAATTGGGTAATTCCTAGATTATACCATTTATAAACGCAATTATCTTTAAAAATAGTTGTTGGGAGATTTGGTTTATTTATAACTGGAGTGTAATATGAGAATCGTCTTATTCCTAGCACTTTTTTAACCGCCTTCCATACCTTGAAGCAGCTATAAAGAGTCTTGAATTTGACCTTTTTGTGGTAGCTGTCGTGTAAGTGCCTCCAAAAGTAGCCATAGCAGGAATTCCCAACAAGTAAATGAAAGATTGAGGCGGTATGTATCTCTGTATTATTCCCCCCTTGTAATAATTCCTTGCTGTAAAGTAGTACACATAACCAGTAATATCTCCTTAAATTGGGAAGTGCTAACCCCCCTCTGTCCTTAGGAAGGGTAAGATATTTATATGCACGGCGCGGTTGAGCATATGACCATATGAATCTAGAAAAGGTACGTTCTATTGCTGTAAACCACTGGTTAGAAAACTCTAGACAAACTGTCCTAAATAGATATAGTATCTTGGGAAAATACACCATTTTAATTGCGTTTGTTCTTCCAATAATGGACAGGTGGAGATTGTCTAGTCGTCGTTGATCTTTTTGTATCGTGTTCAGCATTGGCTTAAGATTTATCTCCACAACTTCCTCTAATTTGGAAGAGATTGTAACACCCAGATATGTTGCTCCCTTCACCACTCTAGCATCATCCATCACAATTTTTTGATTTAAAACAATTTGTGTCTTTCCTTGATTTAGCGCATATCCAGATACCTGCCCAAATTCTCTAGCCTCGGCCTCAATGTTCAATATTGCTATTATAGGGTCGGTAGTAACTATAGCAATATCATCAGCATATGCTAATGTTTTTGTTGTATACCCCTGTAAAATAATAGGAGTTATATGATTGTTTTTCTCCAAGTAACAAATAAAAGGATCTATATATATTGCGAAAAGCAATGGCGAGCAAGGGCATCCCTGACGAGTACCCCTAGAGACAGCGATTTCCTTAGTCAGGCTTCCATTGACAGATACAACAGCCCTAGGATAATTATACATTTTTTGAATCGCCTGAATAATCTTGATTCGAAATCCCATCATCGCCATTGCCTTCCAGAGAAACTGCCAGGAGACCCTATCAAGGGCCTTCTCTGCGTCCAAAAGAATTAAAGCCATAGGATCTCCTGTAATTTCTGTTCCGTCCATAAGTGTAATAACCCTCTGGATATGACTTATCGTTGATCTTCCAGGAACAAAACCGTGCTGACTTTTGACAATAACATTATGTATTACAGGTGCAATTCGATTTGCCAAGATTTTAGAATATATTTTAGAGTCAGCATTTATAAGAGTTATTGGACGATATGATCCTAAGTTTTCTGGAGGTTTCCCCTTTTTGTCGAAAATCACAATTTTGGCCATAGACCAAGAACTTGGGGGTACCCCTCCGGAGAAGATATGAATGATCAAATCCCTGAAGATGTATTTAATTTCATCTATAAATATGTCATAGAACTCTGAAGGGATACTGTCTAGACCTGTTGCCTTTCCTTTAGGGAGGCCCTTGACTGCGGTCAGTACCTCTTCCATATTCGGGGTTTCTTCTAGAGCCAGCTGTATGTTTTCCTCAAGCTTTACAACTTCACAATTCTCTAAATACTTTTCTATTTCTGTGGTGTCTCCATTATTATTGTCGGTATATAATTCTTTATAGAACCTCCAGAATGCTTGCTTGATCAGCTCTGGGTCTTTTAACTGGCCTTCCACTGGGTCTACAATCTCCCTTATTAAATTAGCATTGACCTGTTGTCGCAATCGCATCGCCAATTGATGGCCCACTTGCTCATTAACTTCGTATATTAATTCTGTTCGTGCCGTGGCTTTCCGTATTGCCTTATCTGAGAACATATTAGTGATTGCTGCTTTGGCTACTGCTACTTGGGCTAAGGTACTAGAAATATCCCCAATTGTGTCTGTATTACTAGTGTTACTGATGAGTGCTACTTCTGCTAACATAAGCTCATCCTGTAACCTCCGTAACTCTTCTTTCTCTCGTTTGTTTGCTCTAAGTGAATATGACATAGTCTCCCCCCGGACCCCTGCTTTCAGTGTGTCCCAAACAACCTCTATTGAGGTACTATTAATATTTTCTGCTAGAAACTTGGGTATCCAGTCTTTCATATGAAGACAGTACTGAGGGTCATTCAGTAAAGCTTTTTCAAATGACCACAGAGTAGGCTCTATTTTAGTTTGCCTAATAGTCAATGTGCAAAAAAGAGGATTATGGTCAGATAGTACTCGGGGTAATTTAACAATTTGGGAATTCCTAATTAATGAATTTGAGAGTAGAATATAATCAATTCTAGCATGCGTACGATGAGGATTTGAATAAAAGGTATAACCAAGATCACCAATATTAGTGTTTGAAGTCTGCCAGCTGTCTACAAGACCATGTATAAGACACAGATCTTTAAGAGAACGAAATACCTTAGGTTTACGTCCTTTATATGCCCAGTCATCATTCAAGGACCAGTTGGTAGGAAGGTTTATATTGAAGTCCCCACAAAGAAAAATCGGAGGGGGCCAGTGTGATAATTCATTAGAGACTTCATCGAACACCACGGGGTCGTCTGTGTTACTCCCATAAATAGCACAAATTGTCATTTTTTGCCCTATTTGATAGCTGCATTCAGTGATAGCCCAGCGTCCAAATTTATCAGTTTTGGAGTTATTAAACACCAATCCACTCCCTTTAGCCAAAATTGCAACCCCCGAGTTTTAACACCTTGTGTAGTAGCACACACCAATTTGTACCCTAGTGTATTTAACAACTGGCTTTGGGACCCTTCAATATGCGTCTCCTGCATAGGCTCCCCAATTCTGTAGCCCTATTGAAACCATTTGCCTTTTCTTAAGGTCGTTCAGGCCACAAATATTCAAAGATAGTATTTTTATCACCGCCATACTACTAAGAAAAAGGTGCCACATCTTATATCCCCGACATTCTGGTTTTCTGTGATCCCTGTAAGTATTTTCCTTTCCCTTTTTAGCATTGATTTGCTACCCTTTATGTCTATCCTGTCCGTCCTTCCCCCCTCCCTTTCCCCCCCCCCCCCACCCACCACCACTTTTGAAGGTTACGTGGGCCTGTCTGGACCAGGGGTGCGACATCTGTGCAGGCGGGCCCTGCGATCTAGGCTAGTTTAATGTAAATAAAATCTTTATCTTTTATAGTTGACCCAAACTCAAATTTTTCTAAACATTTAAATTTTCCCCAATCCGTTCAGTCATTCCGCTATTAGTCCATGTTTACCCAAGTTATTCCTACTCCTAAATTCAAATTACAATAGGTAATTAGTCCGATATATTCACTTTACTATGAGTCATATATCTAATTTAGTTTTTCTCCCTGGATTTCCAGAGGCTGTCTCTGTGATTTCCCGAAGATAGTCTTCCGCCAGTATTTCACTATTAAAGCTTCTTGTTGCACCTTTAAAGATAATTTTCAGGCTTGCCGGATTTTGCAGGAATACTTTTGCTCCAATTTTTTCAAATGGTCCAAATAGCTGACGCATTTTCCATCTTCGCTCCACAGTTGCGTGTGCGAAGTCTGGTCTGGCGAAAAATTAGAACCCCTTATACTCTCTTTGGGTGGTCGGTCTTGCAATGTCGTAGATTTTTTCCCGGAGGATAAAATTCCCAAAACAGACCAGCATTGCCCTAGGATATTGATTTTGCTTCTTAAAATGTTTTGATAGCATTAAGGGAAAACGGTGAGCCGCTGAATTTCCCTTTCCATATCCCAGGTTGCCAGTTCTGGAAATGATGATTTGAGTAGGTTAATCATTGCCCCTCTAGCATCGCTTCCCTCAAAATTCTCCGGGATTCCAAGAAACCTTAGGTTATTTCTTCTGGATCTGTTTTCATGATCCTCGACTTTGACAATAGATATAGCTGATGCACATAAACGCAACTTAACCTGTAAATTACATGAAGAAGAAAAGATATTTTTGAATTTAGTAGAAAACAGGAGACAGGATTTCCGAAGAAGAGCCTCTGAACCGAATCCTCAGATACCTAAATGGGCTGAAAGGGAAGACATTTTAGTAACGGTCAAGACTCATGCTGCTATGTCTCTGGACTTTGAAAAGAAAGGGAAAATCTGTCTCCATAGACTTAAAACAGAATATAACAATGCATTTATTGGTTCCAGTGAATGTGAACATAACTTCTTAGTAATTGGGGGTTGGGGACTAAAAGGAGGAACTGATTGTGAGAAGTTGGCCTGATGTATGATGTCACTAGTTCTAGTGTACACCTTATATCAGTCCACACAACCCTTATGGTGATTGGTTGTAAAGTCAACCTTATAGACCAGCTATCCTAGTGGTAGCATGGACAAGAGCAGTCTTAGGCTAAACTCTGTATGGCATGTGAAGCCAGCTGTTATACCATTTGTAACCCCTTGAATACCAAATGAAAGGACACCACAACAGATATATATATAAAATAAAGTGTATTTATTCTAGTCAAACCCTCAGCACTCTTTATGAGATTCGAGGTAAGTACAACACAGTCTTATTTAAGCATACATTAAGTCACACAGGTAAGTAATACAGTTAGGCCCTAGGGGCCACGCAAACCATATACGAAGTAAGTGGTATAAGGACCACTGTCACGGAAATAGAATAGGCCTAGGCCTAGGGAATCGCTGGGGCTACACTATACTATCCAAGGTTAGGAAGTGGGAGGCCCACGGGATTCAGGTGCAGAGTGGAAACACTCACGCGTAATGCGTATAATCGAGGAAAACAGTACAGTTCGGAAATAAAGAGATTTAGGACACTTCTGAAGTAACTAGGAAGTCGAGACTTGAAAACTAGACACTAGTATAGTCAATACCCTACTGAGCACCGGAGTACCCAAGTTACCTAGCCCACGGGCTGCGGGTGAATAGGTGTGAACTTGCGTCGGGTTTCGTCATCGACTCCTATTGATGCCTGAAGGAAAGTTGCTGACAGGCAGTCAGTGAGGAGTGTCCGGTGGATCCCGAGGTGGGGATCAAGAAGGAAGGAACCTGCAAGCAGAAGGGACAAAGTCTGGGTCACTAGCCAGTGACCACGTGGAACCAGGAAGGAACCAGGCGATGTCGCGAAGATGCAGGTGAAGAGGTGAAGCTTGTCGCAGCAGCCACGGGTACAAGGAGACGTCGAGGACGACCAGGACCAGGAGGCGAGCTGTCCCACGAAGGCTCTTGCTGTCGGCGGCGTCGAAGTAGGACTCACCAAGCCTTGGCAAGCGGAACCCACGCAGAATTGAGGACTTGCTTCTGGTGCAGACCAGGAAGGTCTGGGGTGCTTCTCTTTCGCAGAGGAGCAGGAGCCAGTCAGGAGGAGCCAAACCAGCAGTGGAAAGTTGAAGGTGTGTCGTCACAGAGGTTACTAGCCAACGGGCAAGCAACCGGACAGACGCGGCAAGCAGGAAAATGCAGAAGGGCCCCACGCAGGACTTGTGGAGTGTGGGGGGCTGATCTTCAGTGCAGATGGTGCTTGGGGTTGGGGCTTCTCAATCCCCAGTGCACAACCTCGAGGGTGTCTCAGAAGCTGCGCTGTAAGATACTCGCCACTTTTCCCAGGTAGTCGGTCCCACGTCTCTCGTCTTCTCCACGGATCTCAGCTCAGCTGTGGATGTGGATCAGGGTCGGAGAAGTCTGGAAGTCAAGGCTCTGGTCAGGCTCTGCAGTCGGTCCCTCGTAGGACTTCAGCAAAGCAAAGGGTAAGTCTCTTGGTGGTGCCTGTTTGCACAGGGTGGCCACTACTTGGCCACAAGGGAGATTCTTCAGTCTTCTTCTTTCGTCGAATGTCGAAGGTCCAGAGTTTCTGTTCAAGTTGCAGGTTCAGGATAATCTAATCTCCTGGGGCCCAGCTACCACTCTTATACTAATCTGGGGGGCTGGGTTGCCTGCTAGGTCACGGCTTATGGGTGGGACCTGGGAGGGGAGCGGTTACACCCCCTTCCCTTTGTCCAGTTTCGCGCCAGAGCTGGGGCTGGAGTGACCCAGCGCCGGTTTGAACCGGACTATGCATGGGACACCTTGTGTGCCCCAGGCAGTGTCTAGTTTCTTTCATCCCTCCCTGCCCCAATACACTAAGGCCTGTCTGGGGTGGTGCTAGCACCTCCCAAGGCAGGAAACCTATTGTCCAAGCCTCCCTTGCCGGGATCACTCCCAGCAGCAGGAGGTCAGACTTGTGTCGTGGCAGCAGCATCCATTTTGTGATGCTGGGGCTCTGGTTAACTTTAACCGGGTAAGTAGGTTTCAACATGTCTTCTCCCTCTAGAAGGGAGGAATAATATCCTCATTGCCAGAAATGGTAGGGGGGTATTATTCCAAAGTGTTAGACACCTTACACGACATGTTTTGATAAAGCCAAACCATAGTTACCATAACCGTTTAAGATTATAAGGCACTTTAAGAGTATATGGTAGGCTATATCATAGAACAGCTATAAGGACATGGTTCCGAAAGCTTCAGACAGGCTCAGCTCATGCTAGAGCACCATCTCACATGTTACCAAGCACTCTGCCTCCAGGATTGTTAAGGCCTGCCATAGGAGTGGCTGATAGGTACACATGTGTCTATATATAAGGTAGGTGTAGGAATACTACACCTAAGCAAGGGGTGTTTACACGACCTTGCCCCAGCTGAGTGATCAGCCAGTTGTGTCATAATGGGAGGCCAGGCCAGGGGTGGCATAATACATGCTGCAGCCCCTGGTAGGCCTAGGGTACCCCTATGCCCTGGGTACCTCGGGTACACTATACAGGGTCTAATAAGGTGGTCCCTACCAATTGGGTTATGCACCTAAAGTACATAGTAGGAATTTAGAGAGAGAACAGCAGGGCTGTGGGTCTGATTAGCAGGCCCACAGCCACATCTAAGTCGAAAACCAGTAAAGCAAAAGCAAAAAGTGGGGGTGAACATAGAAAGCAGACCCTACTCTCCTACACTGATCCAGCATTTCCTGGAATTTATAATATTTGTGGAAACAAAGCCTATTTTAGGTTATCTGATCACTTGTATAGGAGTTGCTATTTTGGAATAGTATTCCCTAAAGTCTATCATGTTAAAAGTATCGCTGGAAGCGATAACAACAGTAGTGGACTAACCGATATTATTCGGAAATAGTAGGTGATATATTTGGTGCATTGATACCTTCAGTGGGGGTTCTGCTAAATTCTCGAGAAATGTGTCAATTGTCAATAGTAGTTGATCGGTTATCTACTGACACTGCTGGAGGATTTCTACTAATCAATACAGAGTTAGTTGCTGTCAGATCTATGGTTTTACAAAATCGACTTGCCCTTGATATCTTATTGGTAAAAGAGGGCGGAGTCTGTAAAAAGCTGAAAGCGCAACATTGTTGCACGTATATACCTGACAAAAGTGTAGGGATTGGAAGATATATTAAAAATATTACCCATTTGGAAGAATTGAAACCACTGGAGGTTGACAGTGTATGGAAGAAAATAACAAATAGTTTTTCCACCATAAGTAGTTGGTTTTCTAATATAGGTAAAGGTATCCTAGGTCAAATATTATTGCCAATCATGGGCATAACTTTGCTAGCTCTGATGATTATGTGTTGTCGCAAATGCAGTGGGAAAAGAAAGAAGTACGAAGTAAATGAGAAAGGTAGAAAAAGAAAATTAGAAGAAATACGACTTCAAGAATTGAAGGGATATATCAACAAGAGAATGAAAGGATCACAATATAAGAAAGGTAAGGGAAAGAATAAAAGATTTGAAGACATCGAAATAGTAGAATGCTAAAGTTGGCATCTGGTTTAATAGAATTTGGTAATGGCATAAAATGCCATGAGAGACAGGATTGATGGAGCAAGGTTTCGCATCAAAAGAAATCAGTCAGTCTTCGCTTCCTGCATGGATCAGATAATATCCGGTAGCCCGGTTAACTATTCACACAAAGACAGGTATAGGTACCTCGGTCATCGTAGGAGTTCTCCCTTCTCTTCCAGAGACCCTGATTCTGGGGATTGATAATCCTCGCTTTCCTCTTCTCTTATCCAATGCTCTAAGGGCGGTGTTACCAGATACAGGACCACACAATTCCCTTCTAACCTCCGAACCATGGGCCATCGATAACTTCAGAGCGCCCCAGCTAAACGATGCTTCCCTCAGAAACGCATGGCAAAGAGCGCAGGAAACAAAAGACGATCCAAGATGCACCTATCCTTGCTTTATTGAACAAAACGGGCTCCTCTATCGGCTTGCAAATGAAGGGGCAGAACCCCAGTTGCTAGTCCCCACCAGTTTTGGGGAGCAAATCCTCTTGGGGAGCAAATCCTTTTCTATGCACACACCTATCTTCTGGCAGGTCATGGAGGGGCCGAAAAAACCAGTCAGGCGATCTTGGGTTGCTTCTACTGGCCGGGCAAATATCTACAGATAAAGAAGTACTGCCAGGAGTGTACCATATGCCAGAAAAGGAATCCTTACGTCCATCCCAAAATACCCTTACAACCCCTACCCATCATCGGTCGCCCTTTTGAAAGAGTAGGTATGGACCCTATAGGTCCTCTCCCTAAGTTCAGTAAGGGTCACCAATACGTTCTCATTTTGGTGGATTATGCCACACCTTACCCCGAAGCCCATCTGCTAAGAACAGCTACCACCACCACAATAGCACAGAATGTGATAGAAGTGTTTTCCAGCAGGGGGTTCCCACGGGAGCTTGCGACAGACCAGGGTACGCCTTTTGTCTCCCATCTTATGAAGCAGATCTGCAAACAATTGGGTATCCAACACATCAAAACGTCTGTGTACCATCCCCAGACGGACGGCCTGGTAGAGAGGTATAACGGAAACCTAAAGCTCACCCTGAAGAAACTGCTGAGTGGGGATGGGAGGAACTGGGATCAGTTGCTTCCTCTGGCACTGTTTGTTATACGTAGCACTGTTCAGAATAGTCTGGGGGTCTCTCCATTTGAGCTAATGTTCGGGAGGAGACCACGTACCCTCCTTGAAATTATAAAAGAAAGATGGGAGGAACGGGATAGCCGAAGCTCAGGCCCTGCTAGAGTATGCAAACCAGGTGAAGTCGCGACTTCACAAGCTGAGAACCCTTGCCCAGGAGAACCTGGAGAAATCCCAAACTCAACAAAAGTACCAGTATGACATGGGTAAGAAATGGAGAGAGCTACAACCAGGTGACTGGGCCCAGATACTCCTTCCTTCCTCCACCCACAAACTTAGAAAGGAATGGCAGGGACCTTATGAGGTGGTAAGGCGGGTTGGAAACACCAATTATGTGTTGCGTCTCTTTTCTGGGAAAACCCAAATGTTTCACATAAACCTGTTAAAGAAGTGGCTAGGTCCAGTTCCCAACAAGCCCTGTAACGTCTCTCTTGCCAACCCCTCCAAGACCACAGTGGGTGACACCCTCCTTAACCCGGAGTTAGAGCCCCAAGAAGTAGCAGGGATAAGGGATCTCTTGCATTCCTTTTCCGACATATTTTCAGACTAGCCCGGCAGAACCACCTTAGCGACTCATACCATACCCACCACTGAGGGAATCATAGTGAAACAAAAACCGTATCGAGTTCCCGAGGCATGTAGGGTGGCCTTGAAGAAAGAGATAGCCGACATGTTAGCCCTGGGGGTGGTGGTGCCCTCCAAGAGCAATTGGTGCTCACCAGTCATCCTGGTCCCGAAGCCGGATGGGAGTACCCGTTTCTGTATTGACTTCAGGGCAGTGAATCGGATATCTAAACAGGACGGATATCCCCTTCCACGGGTGGATGAATTGATTGAGCGCCTTGGTGAGGCTCGTTATATCATCACCATTGACCTCACCAAGGGCTACTGCCAGATCCCCCTTCACCCCAGGGATCAAGAGAAAACAGCATTTTCCACCCCGGAGGGCTTGTTCAGTTCACGGTCCTGCCGTTCGGCCTACATGGTGCTCCGGCTAGCTTTCGAAGGCTAATGGACACCCTTCTGAGAGATCATCAGGGCTATTTGTCAGCATATTTAGACGATATTATGTTTAGTAAGACCTGGGACGAGCATCTGTGTCATCTATCGGCTATCCTCACAGAATTGAGGAAGGCAAATCTACACATTAATGCAAAAAAATCCAGATTTGCCTATCGAAAGGTGAAATATCTGGGTTATTTGTTGGGGAAGGGCCTGATTGCACCCCAAGACGAAAAAAGTAAGGGCTATCCAAGACACTCCTTATCCCACCACAAAAAGAGAACTAAGGGCTTTTTTGGGACTGGTTGGTTATTACAGGCGCTTCATTCTCCTTTTTTCTGATACTGCTGCACCCCTCACAGACCTCCTTAAGAAGTCCTCCGCTCCCAACCGCCTTAGGTCTCTGACCGAACAAGAACTCTTGGCTTTTCAAACCTTGAAAGACACGTTAACCACGTTCCCCTGTCCTGCTTACGTCTGATTTCCAGAAACCCTTTATCTTACAAACAGATGCCTCAGGGGTGGGAATAGGAGCTGTGCTCTCTCTATTAGATGAGGAAGGGTTGGAACGACCCATTGTATACATCAGTAGAAAACTCTTCCCCAGAGAAAGGGCATATCCCACAATAGAAAAGAAGTGCCTGGCCATCAAATGGAGCATAGAAAAACTAAGATACTACCTCGAAGGGCGCTCTTTTCTGTTGTATACGGATCACGCTCCACTCACCTGGCTGCAGAACAATAAAGGATCCAATGAGAGGGTCCTTCGGTGGTTCCTGACCCTTCAGCCATTTCGCTTTGAGGTGCTTCACCGAAAGGGCAAGGAACAGGGCAATGCCGACTACCTGTCCGGTTATCCTCTTTCCCCCGATCGGGAAATTCCCTGGGGGGGCATGTGTCAGGAATCCATGGAAGACTATGGAACTGCTTGGCATCCGAAACCCAATGAAGGAGTTAACTAAGTACTATTGCCTTATATGCAGGCTGGTGTGGAGCCCTTTAAGGGAAATCCATCGGAGGAGTCCCCGGAGGCGTGGCCTGTGACGTTTCCTAAAGCTGCCCTTTCAGAGCAAACACGGGATGGAACAAGAAGCGAGAGCACCCGGACATATGGAGGAGACGATTCCGGACTGAGAGAAGAAGCCGGAGCGTGGAGGTTGCGGAGACTGGAAGAACTGAAGAGAGACGGAGAGAGAGGCGCAGCCCCAGACGAAGACGTCAAGCCAGGAGGCCAACGAGACCACATTCCACCCCGCTGTCCTCCAGGAAGAGGGTGACTTAGCAAGGTACGGGTGAAACTTCAGGGATTTCCAGGGCACGGGTAGGGGATGGCGGTGAATGCGAGGGATGTCACAAATAGGGCTTGCACGGTGTTGGCCGTTTTGGTGATTTCATCCCTCACTCCCACTACCCTACATCAGGAAGTGTTTTCGCTTCCTTACTGACCCTCTTATATTTTTGTTTCTGTTTTGGGTTTCATAATTCGTCGAAACCGGGACCTCGGAAATTCGGTGGAACCAGGCCTTCCTCTGAGAGACTTCTGTAGAAAAAAGGAGCAACCCATACCGGAGTACCCCAGTGTATTTGAACAGTAAAATTATAAATAAAGAAACCAGTATAGTACCATATTCTAGCTTCACTGGTGTTTGGCGGTCATATGGACACCCACTTTGTTACACAGACATTGTAGGCCCAGGAGGTGGCCAAGTCTGGTACGTGCTCCACTGTCATTTAGATAGGATTCCGTATGGCCTAGTCCCATATGTGGTGTACCTCCCTCGAAAGTGGGCGGGAAAGTGTTCCTCTCTACTTCCTTCATACTGGTTGTTTTGTCTTGTTTGTACAAACACTGAGGAATTCTTTTATACTTGTTAGGAAGGAGAGCAGGCCAAGTGATACAGCTCTTAATTCTAAGACATTGATATGAATTTGTGGCTCCTAGTGGGACCACTTGCCGCTGACTGCTAGCACCTGCAAGTATGCACCCCAACCTTGTTAGGCATTCATTGTTATGATGATAGGACTCTGTTGTATAAAAGCCAATCCGACGTTGATATTTCTTTTGTGCTAGTAGCCACTATTAGTTAAGCTCTTCTTGATGCAGGCTCATGTGAAGGTAATGTGGGCTCAGAGGTATGCAGGACATTGATTGAGATGTAGCTGCTGATCCTGAAGGTTGTTTTGTCAGTTCTGATATTGATTTAAACAAACGCATATAATAATCTGCAGGCATAAATCACAGAGTTCTTACCAGAGCTATATGAACCGGGATCATAGACTCTGGTGTTGGTTAGTCTGAATGAAAGGATTGTCACATACTTTCAAGCATCACTGTTATCATCATCAAAATGCTCTTTGAAGGGCTGATAGATGTCCCTGGTATTGGGGTCTTCTACCTGCTCAGGATCAGGGTGAAAACCTCCTTTCAATTCCTTAAATTCGTCCTTGTCTTGGTCTTGACACTTTACTTGTAAATGTGTTGGACTATAACGAAGTCTGAAATGACTGTGGTCGTCATCATCATCAGATCGCTCTGTATCCAGGCATTTTGTGGTGGATGTGGAGATACATTTCTTGCAGATGTATGCTCAGGCACAGATGACATTGGAATGCTCTTTTCAGATGTCAAGGTGATTTTTGATCATTTGGATGCTTTTTGTCAGATTGGTTTCTCAACTGTGCCTTCCTCGATGGTGTTGTCACTGGTGTTGAAGGGGTTGCCTTGGTTAATGTTGTACATGGTGTAGTTGCTGAAGTGGTTGTTGATGGTGTTGTTAACGGCGATCTCTTTATCGAAGGCTTCGTTGTCAATTGGGACGAAGACAATATTGTCGACTGTGTCTTGATCATTGGTGTTGTCAGCAAAGACATTTACCTTCAGTCATAGTCTACGACTAGATCTCAGCTGTCTTCGTTGACTATGTTGTCATCGATGATGTAGTCTTTGCTAGTGGAGATGCTGACAGCGGTCTCGTCAAGGGCAGTGGTGTCAATTTTTTTTATTTGGAGCCCGATTCCTTAGACATTTTCTTCCGTGGTGTAGGTGCCTCAGATGACGGCTTGTTTTTGAGAGAATGTGTTTGTCAGTAAAACTACTTCAGAAATTACATCAGTCTTTCTCGCGGATATTTCGTGGGACTTCCTTGGCGGTTACTCAGAAGTTCATGATTTTCATTGTGATGTCGATTTTGAAGAGCACTGAGTGTGAATGAACCATTTTCTGCACTTTTCCTGAGGCCTTTAAGGTACTCCCTTATTCCTCCTCAAAAGTGTGTTTCTTCTGTCTTGACTTCTAGAGCCATAATAAGAGTCGACCGTCTGGGTCATTTTGGTCCTATTAGCAAATGAGTAACATATTTCGTAATCCTTCACCATTTAGTTAGGATATAAACAAACTTCATCTGCAGCCCTTATGAGGATCTTCAGTGTGAATCCACTTCCTGCCACAACTTCCACAAGGTGGGAAAGGGTGAAGACTGTGCTGTATGCTGATTGGCTTAAGTTAAAATCTTTCTAAAATTATGTGAATAGGCTACGTCTGTGACTATGATAAAGCCTTTCTGTTTAAGTTTACCATTGCACTGCTCTCTATGGTTACCGTGGGACTCCCAGCTCGACGACGGTGATGATTCAAGCATATGAATATATGAAAGCCTCAATATTGGAGAATACTGTTCTTAAGTTTTCTGCTTTGCTCAACTCCCACAACAGATTTCTCAGAGAGACTATTCTGATGTATTATATTTAAAGATTTGCATAACTGGTACTGAACGCTTTGAAATTGCATAGAACAGGGTTACTTCTGCATTATAGTTGGAGATGAAATGGACGCTGTCCCAAACTACAAGATTAATGGTCTGGAGTGTGAACTCAGGCTCCAGACTGCTATGGCGTGCCTACTACTTCACAGCCTACCTGGTCACTCTGCATTACATGACGGACACACCCTGACTGACTACACACAGTCATAAGTGTACAGCCACAGTACCAGCAGTGGCCAAGAACTATGTTTTCTGACACGGACGATCAGCTTCTGAACAGACATTAGAGGAATGGCCAAGATGTTCTGGATTGCCTGGTGTGAAAAGGCCATCCATATGGCCAATGACCAGGTGGTGATTTTAAATGGATTTGGGGACGGTTCCTAGAGGGTTAGACAGACATGCAACGATTACCAAACATCACAGACCTGATCTCCCAGTGCTAATCTTACGTAAACCCATACCGTAAGAGGACCACATTAGAACTGTCAATGCCATCCTAGACAGAACCCTGGGTCTGACCCTAGTTTTTGGTGTACTAATCCACAGGCCTGGCAACCATACCCATCTGACAGACCATGCTCACCCTTCACATGGGAGTTGATTGAATACATGTACTTGCTACATTACCCCTTCCTCGCATCTTTGCGGGATTCCTGGTTGCTTATTTCCTGTAAGGGGATGGAAGAATTGCTACTACATGTTGGTCTGTTTATCGGTGCTCTTTAAACATCAGCACCCTAAACCCTGAATAAAGAACTATTGCAAAAAGAAAACCAAAATCTTCTGTTTAAACAATGAAAGGGACAACTTGCTTTTCTGCGAATTTTTTCTCTGAACTTTTGTTCCCATAAAAATAACAATTATTTGCAGATAACGAAATAATTATGTCAGTTTGTTGATTTTGACACTGCTACAATTCAAAACACAAAAGCAGGATTCAGACAGTGCTGCCGTCTTTTTCCAAAGGGACTTAAATCAAACTGATTAAAAAACTTTTTTTGCAAAAAATTACATGCCGTGTTAGAGGATGTGTATTTTCCACAGAATAGATTCATATGAAGGAACAAGAGACTAATTATTTTAGAAGTTTATGGAAGACGTGACATTGTATAATAAGTGTCAGACCTGACTTGGCATCCTTGGAGTGGTTTCCCCTGACTTTTTGCCTCCTGACCTACTGTTTAGCTAACATCATTTTTGCTGGCTTTAGGATTCTGGGTACTTTACCACAGCTAACCAGTGCTAAAGTGAAGATGATCTGTACTCTAAACATGGTAACATTGGCTTATCCACAATTGGCATATTTAATTTACTTATAAGGCCCTAGTAGAGTGCACTGTGTGTGCCCAGGTCCTGTAAATTAAATGCTACAAGTGGGCCTACAGCACTGATTGTGCCAATCACTCAGTGGCCTTTAAACATGGCTCAGGCCTGCCATTGCAGAGCTTGTATGTGCAGTTTTAAACTGCCATTTCGACCTGGCAAGTTAAACTACTTGCCAGGCCCAAACCTTCCCTTTTATTTCATATAGGTCACCCCTAAGGCAGGCGCTAGGCAGCCCCATGGGCATGGTGCAATGTATTTAAAAGGTAGGACATGTACTTTTCAGTTTTACATGTCCTGGTAGTGGAAAACTGCTAAATTTGTTTTTCACCACTGCAAGGCCTATCTCTCCCATAGGTGAACATGGGGATTGCTTTAAAATACCTTTTAAGTGTAATTTCCCATTGGGAGCAGATAAAGATTTGGAGTTTCGTGTCTATGGACTCACAATTAAAACAAAACACAACTTATGGTGAAGTTGGTTTTTAAGTTGCAAGTCTGAAAATGCCACTTTTAGAAAGTTGGCCTTTTTTTACTTTAACCATTGTGCCTCTGCCGGTCTCTGAATACATGTCTAGGTTAGGGCGACAGCTGAGCTTTGTGCATTCCCTATAGAAAGTCACACAAAGGGAGAAGGGGTGTGACATTTGCATCCTGATGGCCCATCACCAGGCTGATGGGCCTTCTGAGGTAGATTGGGAGGGAGGAGCGGACACTTGCAACTGAATAGGGCTGTGCCTGTCCTCAAACAAAGAGCGTTTGTGTCTGGTGCCAGGGCAGGAAAGGCAGGGAGCTTGTGATCTTCAAATGCCTCCTTGATGCCTCCCACACTACAAAGGCCCCTTTTGGTATAAGTATTAGATCCCTGACACCAGTAAATCTGAACTCTACTGGGACCAAGGACATTTTGCCTGGAAGAAGAGTTGCTGTACTGCAGGAGGGACTACCACTTTGCTACTTGCTCTGCTGTGTTGGCCTGCTGCCTGTTGATTGCTGTGCTACAGGAGTGACCACCACTTTGTAACTTGCTTTGCTGCGCTGGCCTGCTGCTTTAGCCTGGGAGTGAGAGGGACTGTACCTGCTCTATACATCCTCACACCCAAGTTTCTTCAAGGCCTTGTTGGCTTGCTTCTTGTTCTCTGAAGTCTCAGGGCCACAAAATACTTCTTGCAACTCTCTTGGTGCTGCTGGACTCTGCCATCTGAAAATCCTACCCTTGCTGGAGGATCCCCTCCAATACTCGGCCTCAGAAGTGGGTGCTGCTGCTGTTTGACCTCTGAACTTCGATGCAGTGGCAACTTTGTGCCGATTGGCGCTGACACACCGCCCTTCGACAACGACACAGTGGCTGCTCAACGACAGCATTTCTCACCTGCAACGTAGCTCGACTATGGCGATGACAGGGATCACTGCCGAAGCCGCTCGATGATGGTGCAGTGCCAGCAGTTTAACAAGCTCCCTAACGATGCAGGACCTCCTCTGTGTGGCTCGACGACTACACAGCCGACTCTCAATCTCGATAAAAGCTCCATCCGAGGTGTTTCTTCAGCGGGTCCTGTCTGGGTCCAATAGCTGGCCTGCCCTCCACTGCAGTCGGCTTGAACTTTTGAGTCCCTCGCAACCTCAAGTAAACTTTTGACCGCTAGTAACGTCTAAGCACTCTTTTCCCATTTAAAATTTAAAAATTCACATCTTGACTTCTACTTATTGGATTTGTGTTGTTTTGGTCTTGTTTTAATCAGATAAATATTATCTATCTTTCTACATTGGTGTGGCGTCTTTTTGTGGTGTTTTCACTGTGTTGTTGTAATTTAAGTGTTCCAAAAATACTTTACACATTGCCTCTTAAGTAAAGTGGACTGCTCTGTTCCAAGCTACTTGAGGGGAAGCACAGGTTAATTTAGGGTGTGTATCTGACTTACTCTGACTAGAGTGGTGGTCCCTACTTGGACAGGGTGCATACCTATGCCAACTAGAGACCCCATTTCTAACAATAAGGAATAACATACCCCCATGCTGTAGGTTAAAGGGATATTAAAGGGCTATTGTAAGTCAACAAGGAATCACATGCCCTTATAGTTAAGGCTCCCAGTTTTCCGTTTTTACAGATTTTTACAGATCAATACAGAAAGAAAAAAAATGTTTCCTGACTATTTTTAAAAGCAGAAAAATATTGAAATTGTAAGTGACTCGCCATGCTGTCTTTCGTGAATTTCAGCCTAACAGCTGAGCAGACAGACGACATGGGGAGTTAAAAATCAGGATGAGTTTTCCTTCAATACAAGCATATGTTAATGCATATCTGAAGTATAAGAGTAATATTTACCTGTGGGTGTAATGTTTTCTTATATTTGTCTGCTTAATTTGCTAAAACGTGACAGGCATCAAAGTATGAGTGCATGCTCATCAGTTTAATAGGTGTGGGAATGTGTAGTTAATATTGCTCCAGTGCGGTCCTATGAAGTATGTATGAAAGGGGCAGGGATTGACACTAGCTGTTTTACATCAACTAGTACGAAGGAACTCTGTGGAGTTCAATTACTGTCTGGAGATTGTGGTGGCTCATGAAACGTTATTGACTTCCTTTCAAACGATCAGTAGGTCACTTAGCACACTTCTTACATGACCATCAATTTCAAATAAGTCGCACAAATGTGGGTGATTTGACAACTCGTGCACTATGGCTTCTAAGCTCTTAAAATTGGCATATTATATAGTTCCCTAAGGGATCACTTAGCTATTAGACTACTATGTAAAAATTATAGCCAAGTATTAGCGGCCAGGAAAAAGACACAGAAGGAAGAGGCCTGGTCTAAACTGCTACAGGCTGCTGAGACACATAACCCCAAGTTATTCTGGAGTACGGTTATTGCACCCTTTCTTAGGAAGACAGCATTCCCGAGCTCAACTCTTTTGTCCCCTTTGAGGCATGGGTGGCAATTTCTTTTTATTTTGAGCCCGATTCCTTAGATATTTTCTTCCTAGGTGTAGGTGCTTCAGATGATGGCTTGTTTTTGAGAGAATATTTTTGTCAGTACAACTACTTCAGAAATGACATCAGTGTCTCTCACAGATATTTCGTGGGATTTCCTAGGTGGTTACTCAGAAGTTCATGATTTTCATTGTGATGTCGATTTTGAAGAGCACCGATTGTGAATGAACCATTTTCTGCACTTTCCTGAGGCCTTTAAGGTACTCCCCTATTCCTCCTCAAAAGTGTGTTTCTTGTGTCTTTGACTTCTAGAGCCATAATAAAAGTCAACCGTCTTGGTCGTTTTGGTCTTATTAGAAAAGGTGTAACATATTTCGCAATCTTTCACCATATAGTTAGGATATAAACGAACTTCATATGCAGCCCTTATGAGGATCTTTAGTGTAAAGCCTCTTCCTGCCATAACTTCCACAAGGTGAGAAAGGGTGAAGACTGTGCTTTATGCGGATTGGCTGAAGTTAGGATCTTTCTAAAACGATGTAGACCATTTATCGACTATCTTGGATTCTGTCCGGGAGGTGTGCCGATCAGTCGAGGATGACCAATGCCTGTGTTCAAATTATCTCCCCTTAGATACTACTCTACAGGAGGTTCTCCTTGCCCTCGAACAAATCAGAGGCAGGAAGGCCCCAGGCCCAGACGCAGTCCAAGTCAATGCCTATGAAGCTTTGATGGATTTATGTGGTCCCATCCTGACAATGGTGTTTAATGCAGCAGCAGAGATTAAGATCCCCCCACCCTCTCCTGGGCGGTATCTTTTATTGTCCCAATCTTTAAGGAGGGAGACAGGGCAGATCCTTAATGTTATCGTCCCATTTCCCTTCTAGACTCCTCTGTGAAAGTGATGAGTAGGAACTTCCTATTGAGGCTTGAGCACGGAAAACTCCATTCTTTCAGAGGTACAGTTTGGTTTTAGGAAAGTTTTGGACACGATCGAATAATGTGTGAACCTTGATCTGCTGACTGGCAAGTATACCAGGGCTAAGTTTGGATCCCTTTATCTTTGTTATGTTGATTTAAGTAGCGTTTTTGATATAGTCAACCATTCGATCCTTTGGTCTACTTTGATCTCGGTGCCCCAGCGGAGATCATTTGTTTTTCGGCCCATCTCTACATTAACCTTTCTTTGAAGGTCCGGTATGGCCTGAATGGGGAATGCTCTCCCCTCTTCGGAGTGAAGAGGGGAATTAAACAGAGCTGTGTACTGGCACCTTTTCTGTTTCCCCATTTTATTAATAGGGTGGATGGTGCTCTCCAAGCTGTGCAAACTGATGCACCAAGTGCCACTGACAGACCTGTCCCTGTGTTATATGTTGATGATGCCGTTTTACTATCTAGGACATCAAACGGCCTCCAGAAACTACTGAAGGTATTTGGGGATTTTATGGCTTCCAAGAAAATGGTCATTAATAAATCCAAAACATTTACTATGGTCAGAAGACGCAGAAATATAGATATTTCTTTAATGGGGAGTCACCCATTGTCAGAGTTAAATCCTTTTGTTATTTAAGGATTCTTTTTGCGAGCAATGGCGCATGAACTCAACAGGTCGCTAATGCTAGATCCAAGATGAACAGGAATTGCCAGAGGTTTTTAGGTTTTCACACAAGTTGGGCTGCCAACCTGTTAAAGAGCTGCTAGACATATATAAAGCTAGTGGACTGTCCACCGCCACATTTGGAGGCGGTCTGTGGGATTACACCATCGAGCCCCCCCCCCCCCCCCCCCCCCGCCCAGGTAGAGGAGAATTCTTTTTTGAAGCAGCTGTTATGCCTGCCAGCCTTAGCCTCATCAGTAAGCATACACAGGTAGGCTGGCCGGCTATGTTTGGAAGATCTGCTCCTGGTAAAACCCTTATTATTGTGGTACTCTATCTGGTCCAAAGCGGAAACTGGTTTCACCAAACTAGTAATTTCAGACTGTCTCACTCTGAACCGTGTTTTAAACAATGCCTGGCTCTCTTACACTGGTGCGTCCTTTAGTAGGTTATTCAATATTTCGGTTCTCCAAGATCCTCTTAAATCCTTGACCCTTGAAAAAAGCTCTATTTCAGGGTTATAGACAGGATCATAGAATGTGTGTTGAGTTCAGGAATCTGACTGTTGTTTATTATCTGCCCTACAGGTTGGTTGTCAATATTACTTATCTAGTGCGACTAATATCCAGTTTTTGTGGTATTGACTGGATTTCATACTGGCATAGCACATCATTGTATTTTAGTTGCGTTTCCGGTAATGAAGGTACACCCTTAGGATAGGACGCCTTGCCCTTGTGATGGGTGCACTAAGAAAAGCAATCAGCACGTTAAGCTTTTCTGTGGTTTCTACACGCATTTGAGGAGATACCATCTTAACCCAATCTTTATTCGAGAATATAAGTTTGTGCTTAGCTAGCTGTAAGCACTTGACAACCCATCCGTGAATCTGAATGTTGCACTTTTTATCATGAAGGCAATATAACTCAGGGAAAGGATGGTTTGAGATGTGGTTGTTTTAACTAAAGCTTTATTTATCTGTGTATTTTTCATACCTGAATGCACTTATTATGAAGGTAATATAACTCAGGTAAAGGATGTTTGAGTTGAGGTTGATTTAATATATTTAACATTGAAGTTGTATAATGTATTTAACATATTTCATATTTGTATATTTTAATGTCTGTATATTTTTAATTGATGATATTATGGCTGTACTTTTATGGCTATTTTTTCAATCTGTTGACTAAAGCTACTAATTGAATCGAAATGTGGAAATGTATTAATTTACAACACATTATTTATTCTCAAAACCCAAAATAAATATGGATAAATACCAACAAGAAGGACAAAAAATAAATATGGATAAATACAGACGGTAATGTTAAAAAAAAAAGAAAATACCATAACACTGGGAACCCTACTTATAATGCAATCCAGCTTTTCGCCTCCCATGTGCCATACTTTTTCAATTTGTGATTTTCGAGTAATGTTTAGATCTGTCAAACTCACACATCTCAGTACACTGTACTTCCTGCTACCACTCACATTACTTACTGCAAGACACATCTGAAAGAGTGACAATGGATGAGCATTAAACTACAACAACTCAAAAAATACTGAAAGTTAAACATCTTTATTGCAGATTACTTAAAAACAGTGCCATGCTAGAGGTGATCTGTATTTTTTCACTTCATCAATACAGCAAAGCATACATGAAACGGTTGTTGACCACGGAGAACAAGAATGAAGGTACAGTTCTTTGGAGGCTTAGAAACATCGGTTCTCGATATCTGAGAGGTTACAAAAATCATGAGCATCCGAGGCAGTGGTTTCTCAATGGAGATGCTAAAGGGCACTTTCCAATTAGAACACATGCTGGTGTAATGACTTTTGATGAAAGATGCAGTGTCACTAACACTTAGTATATGGATCTTGCACCTGGTAAAGTAACTTTTGGTCTTCCAATTTCAATACACCTGAGAAGGGAAAGAAACAAGACTCCTTTCACAGGACATGAAAAACAATCCAAAATGGCAGATGCCACTCGGAGCAGTGAATTCAAAAATAAAAATATATGAACTTTTACTTGCACAAATCGCTTTTTTGTAAATGGTGAAGCCAGCAGAAAATAGCAGCTGCCGGTGCCCCCTGAAAATTTTTAAAGGTTAAACTTATGGGACGGAAGAGGTGCAGTGGAGCAGCAAGTAGGGTGTGGGGGGGAAGTCAGTGCGGTCGGGGACGGGAACAAAGGAAATGGTAAGGATGAGTTTGAGCTGGGGTGTCTGGAGAAGGGAGCAAGCAACCACCACAAAGTGCATTGCGGGTACTTGGGGGAGGGCGGGGGGATGGGGGTGGAGTAAGCAGCACGAGAAAGCAAGAAAACACACGCACTCTTAGAGTGCTTTAAGTAGAAGAAAAAAGTAGTTCTCTGAATGGGAGCAGTGGTGGGATACACGCAATCCACCCAAAAGGATGGTAACAAACCTATCCTCCAGGCGAGAAACAAACACAAGAAAAAGAGGAAAAGCCATTGAATAAGAAGCAAACAAAAAAAGTGACAAAAAAGCCACCCAGTGGTAGTCAATGGGCTGGATCTAAATCGTTTTAATTTTAGGTATGATTCACAGGAGGTCTTTCACAAATGTAAGCCAGACCAAAAAAGGACTCGAGCATTGTGCACCATGCTTCTGAGCAAGAAGCTAAACAAAAAAGCACATACTCAGACGCTGGATCAAAATGTAACATAACGCTCTTTTGATTTTGATATGAAATTTACCACTGATTCATTTATATAATTTTTAGTGCAGAGTTAATCAGTAAACATCTGATTTACTAGTTTTTTGAAGTTCACATTTTTAAGATACTAAAGAGCCACCTTACGCTATAATGTGAGCTGAGAATTAACATACTAATGCAAAGGATACTAAAGATGGCTTCATATTTAGCTTCCAGGTCATCAAATGCTAAAAATACTAACTCTAGTTCTAGTGTCTACTTGTGTCAAATACAGAGTGCAGATCACCAGAGAACAGTTTATCACTTTAAAAGCATGCCTCCTCCATCACTCAAAGTGGACATCCAACAGTGTGTTTTTGGGTGTTTTGTTTTAGAAGTACACAGATGAACGTGGCTGATGCATACTTATTGATGTGGTCGCTGGTGCATACTCTTTGATGTGGTCAAGTAGATTAGCAGATTTCTGTAAACAGATTGGTGCAATTTGCAATGTCTAACATATCCTTGGCCCACTGTAATGCTGGTAATATAAAGAGATGTAAGGCAGTTGATGATCACAAACCTGTGTGCGTTATCTTGGTTTGCAATCAGTCATGACAACAGTGGCCTGACACTGGCTACAAGTAATATCAAAGATCACGGTGGATCAATCTTCACGTACTTGTGACCTCTGCTTGCAAACAGTCGTCAGACTGGTGGCTTGATGCTAATTTGTCTTTATCAAATTCTCTTGCAATTTTGAGAGCTGTGCTGTTAAGACCAACAGACTGCATGTTGGTGATAAGGGAGACCACCACTCCTCTCGGGGGAAGGTGACCATCAGTTTCCGGATGTGAAGTGTCAGACTCTTCGGGGAGGATCAACAGGACGCTGCTACCACCCACTGCACCCCCGGTGTGGGAGACGTAATGTCTCTGCTGCCGGCAGTGACCATACTCTTGCTTGCTCTCCACGGCCGCCCATCCCATGGCGTACTTGCCATCCTTGTCCCAGGACATCTCGGTGTTTGGCACTGGGGTCCACATCATCGCTGTGGTTCCTGGTTTGAGGTAACCACGTAGGAGCTTCCCGCCGGTGCTCTGGAACCTCTGCACCTGGTAACTATACAACAAGACATTCCCAAACGTGAGCAGGTCTCCTACTGTGGACACGAAGCCACCGCCAGCCCACTTGTAAGAGTTGTCCACATATGGTGCATTTACCAGGCGGCCTTTCTTATTATACACATAGTACCTGAAAAATAAAACAATAATAAACGTGTTAAATGGAACTCAAGAAAGAAAAAAATTGATGTGAATGCAATGCTCTCACCAATGATTTGTATTGCTAGTCATCACTATTGTGTGGTGCCCTACAGTGAGGTATCTGAAGGCACTGTGGTAAATACATACACGTACAATCGACTGTAAATACATATACGTACAATTGATTGTGAATACATATACAAACAATTTATTACTAATCTCTTGTTAATTGGCATGGTGATTGGAGAAATATGCATTTTTATTTCTTTACTACTCCAAATGCACAAAATATTGTCAAGAATATGATAGAAAATGTATTACCAAAATAACCTTTTTGAGTTGCTTCCATTAAACTGAACCGTGCTCAAGCAAACCAGCTGATCAGGTAAATAAGATATTATATAATTCTACGTATCAAAGTAATAATGGCCCTTATTTGTACCTGAACCTCATCACTGTTATTATGAAAGCTGAAGTGATTTATCAAGGCCATTTTGGTAGGGCCAAACGCAAACATTAAAAAATCAGCTAGTTTATCAAGTATCAAGTACACGTGTGACACGAGAAAGTGCAGAATATGGGCTCAGTTTAGGAACAGCCCTGGGACAGAGCTGGAGAAATTAAGTCTGGATCCTTCTATTTCTGCAGTTTCAGAAGTCAAGTGAGAGTCCAAGAAAAACAATCAATATATGCTGGAGTCAAGACAAAAGTTTCTCTGCAATTGTAGGGAGTTATTTCTCTCAGTAGGCCTAACGGCTAGGGCGGTCAACCTCGAATCTGGGGAACTGGGTTCGAGACTCGGCAACGACGCTGAACATCCTGTGATTCTGGTCAAATCACTTAATCTCCCCGTGCCTAACAAAACAATAATTGGCATAACCAATAGGTCTCGCCTTTGGGACCTTAATAAGTATTTAATTATGCAGCACAATATTCTTGGTGCAACATCAACTGTTACATAAATAAACACTTATAAGGTCCCAAAGGCGAGACCTATTAGCTATGCCAGTACTCGACATAACTGAGAGTGGGAGGAGGGCAGGAGTGCCGATGGAGTGTTTGTTCGTAAATAAAAACAAGCATTAGCATAGCCAATAGGTCTCGCCTTTGGGACCTTGTAAGTGTTTAGCTAGACCTACTGATTTTGCCAATTTTTGTAAGCTATGTTGTAAAGTATTGTGGCTGCTGCACAGCATGCTTATAAGTTATAATAAAAAAGTATTATAAGCATTTTTGTTAGTATTAACACCTTTATCACCCACTGCTCTGTAAGAAATTCACACTCCTGTCTTCCTGCAGGATTGTTGGTGCTTCAGTCCATCTGTGTGAATCAAGTCACAGTTGTGGTCGTAAGAGAAGGAAAACCCTGAGTAAACTTTAGTTTATAAAGAGATTTCCCTTCGTAGCACACCACTGCGCCATTGATTCATTTTGCACGTCCGAGAGGTGCTTCAATTGCATCTAGATTACTACATGAATAAACCGGCGTGAATAACATCAAAACGCCGCACAGAGCTTGTGGCAACTTTTTTGATTCATGAATTCAATAACTCACTGAGCCATACGGTGTTCACTAAGCTGGTTTAAAGCATCCGAAGGAGGCAGGGGTGCTGGAAAGGTGCTCCTTGAGCACAAAACAAAGGTCAGTGCTGCAGTTGGTGTAGGATTTAACTGTTTCCATTGTTAAGCTGAGGATAGTAAAGGCATTCAAGTTGTAGAGTGATGCTGGCAGACAGCGAGCAGATGATTGGGAGAGGAGGATTCCATTAGGTTTGAGACCCTGCACTCCTATTTTTAATTCCTAGTAGACACACTGACACTGCATGTCATTCACAATCCCTGAAAGACCCGTGGGGCAGGGGATAAACATATGTCTATTTTTATGCAACTCAATGGTTGGAATTGTTGAACTGGAAATTCAGTTGACATTCAACCAATTTTCTCCAAACTTTATCATGACATCTGAAAAAACACACATTTTCATCTCAAATACATGCTTTTCGGAGTCGATAATAACAGTATTACAAGAGGGGATTCATCTGCCCTTTGAATCTTATATATGTAAACAAAACAAATAGCTCCTCTAATACAAGGCAAAAGTCATAACACATAACAGAAAACCGTAAAGCTCTTACCCTAAGCCTTAGCCGTTAAAAGGTGATAGCTCGCAGCTATGAGAAGAATCTATCTGGGGGTTTGTAAGGGCTTGGGCACTTTCCAATGTTGGTTTTTGTGCTCGGGAGATGCTTGCAGTTGGCATTATAAGCTAACAGGACCTGCTGCGTGGTACAGGGTCTACCCTTCAGCACTGAGGGAAACCTGCAGAGTAACAGTAACAGAGATCTCAGGATGTGGCCTGTAGATGGCGCTATCGATGCAGCGTGTGCCAATGTTGTTGGTGCTCCTGGGTAATGTTCCTTCTAGTGGATAAGGAGTCTATGGGTCACAGTTGCTGAATGATATGTTCATGTTCTGGGATCCGAATGCGGGGCTCGTGCTACATTAAGCCCACTGTAGGCATAGGCTGCCAGCATAAATTGCCACAAGAGGACACTAGATTTCAACAAATGGTCACAAAAACGGATTTGTTGCTAAATGAGACGGCAGTCAATAGCTGCAAAACCGAACATGACGTGACGTTTCAAGAATCTTGCATCAGAGAAGGTTGGATGCCATAGACGCGCCTGCACTGCACTTCCATTGTCTTGGATGATACCAACAGGGCACCTCATGTCAAGATGCTAGAGGCCAGTCCTTGAAGAAGAGGAACTGCAGACAGACACTGTTGGGTTGGTCAGTGAACTCCATTGTAGCGTATACAGTCAGGATGTCACCAGATCATACCAACACGTCATGACGGACATTTCACATCACGACGCAGGATCCCTGTGCCACCTAGGAATAATGTGCAAGGGCAGTCAGTGGCTACAAGCTTTCTGGGAGGATGCTGGGCAGTTCTCGGTAGGATGTTTGCCATCGGCGACAGATGTTACAAGCAAGGCGGAGGTGAAGTCATCCCCCTTGGACTGCCGCTGGTGCTGGAGAACTGATGGTGAGGCTGAGTAGGCATGGCATTCACGCTGACCTATTATTTGTGAAGAGAGACGGTCCCGAGGGAGTGGGTGATTCTTCCTGCACCTATCATGGCTAAACTCAGGAATGTCCAAAGTTTTTTCTGGGGCCTGTATCAACAACGTCAGGTGAGACTTCCACAGCCCCTGTTTCTATGTTTAAAAAAAACAAGCACAAGGACGCGCGCGCCTCGCCCGTCAGCATGGGGAGTTGAGAGAGGAGGGGGCCTGCGCGATTCCCTTGCGGGAGCGAGCAGCAAGGCACGATAATTGAAAACATGGCGCCAGCTGCTCGCTCCCGCAAGTGAATCGCCAGACGTGCACGCGTTGCCATTGGAAGCAATGCAACGCGTGCACGTTTTTGCCGGGAAAGCTGTGCCAATTGCTTAAGGTCTCTTTCCTGGGCAGCGCATGCGCGCTGCGTAGGCGAGACCTACCTAGCACTTAACCAAGCCTCTTTTGCCGTTGAACTTCATGAAGGGGGTGGCAAACAAACACAAGAGACGTGCAAGAAGCAACAGTGGAAGGTGTAGAGAGCACCATACGGTCTAGCTATTGCTGTGTGGTTCCCCAGGTTTACGAGGATTACATTTCCCTGTATTTTACTGAAACATCTACACAACACAGTGATTATTAACCCACACACTCTCACGTCTTGTAGGCATGCGAGCACTGCAAGTTTATTTTGGCCGTGCCTGCGCATTTAGGGGGACACAGCAACTTGCGGCTGTGAGATTGCCTCGACCTCAGCCTGCAGGATGATTGCTGATGCAAAGTGACGTATATGGAAGAAAAAGGTACAATGGTGTATGATGACTTCGAGTTAGTGTAAACATCGGCCATTTTGCATTGTATTCATTCCCAGCCAAATCAAAAGTGAAAAACAAAGAAATCTTTAAGTTTTGATTTTAGCATATGCTAAAATCAAAACGTAAAGATTTTTGTTTTTCACTTTTGATTTGGCTGGGAATAAATATACTTGCAAAACAGGTGTTGGATTTTCCTTGTGATCCAACACAATTGTAATGGTATGTGGTCACTATCATCAAAACTAAAAGAGAGGGAGGTGGAAGAAACGGGGGTGGGTTATAAACAACAGGAAAACACGAGGGTGCGGGAAATTATAAAGATAGGAAACCATGAGGGTGGGTTAAGGAGAGCGGGAGCTGGGTGGCGGCGGGGGCGGAGATCAGCCGATCCCTTTGCTTGTAAACAAAGGGATCAGCGGAGGGGAAAGAGAAATGGAGGAGGGGTGCTATGTCTGGCTTCTGTCACAGTGGCGGCGAAAGTAACTTGATACTGGAATGGAGGCAGCTGGCCTTTATATATAAAGTACTCAATATTTCACTTATTTATTTACCACAATATTCCTTTATGAATAATGTAGGGCTCATAGAATTCTGTAACGAAATTATTTACCGATTAGATAACTCGGAGGGTAGGTGCATAAATAAGTACATGTGGCTGAACTCTAGTGTGATCTTTGCAGCAAACATTTAAATGCACAGCAGGAAAGACTCGGCCTTTCGTACTTCTGATGTCGATTTTATTTTGTAATAGTAATGTCAATTACATACTAAAGTACTACATAAAACAATAGCATTGCATATGCGACAACACTTCTGTGCTCACATTACAATTGTAAAACTCAGTGGCTCCAAATGCTAAGAAGAGCACATGTTTTGAAAGTTTTTCTGCAGCCAAAATAAAGTCTCCCACGGACACGAGACGTACCTTATTGCTTCCAACAGGACTTTTGGACTCCAGCTGCAGGACAAACTGTCCTCGCTAATATTCCACTAGCGGCTGGTGTGGGATTCGCCGCTATTATTGCATTGTTTTTCACGGTGCAGATTCCAAGGCTCATATACATAATTCAAGTGTACGCCTGAAACAGCCCGTGCATGCGGGTACACCGCGACCAGGGAACAATCAAAACAGTCGGCGCTAGCAGTGTTTCCCAAGTCAGTCTGAGTGTTTCTTGCAGCCTCTAGCGGAGACATAGTGACCACACAGTCATCCGCTCCACTCAACATGCATGCACAGACGTCACCCAAAGATTACACTGACACTTTCATTGTGGGTGAAGAACTGCTGCAGGTTTATTTCATACAACATAGGTATGACAATAAGTGGGTTATCTTACGGGCGATCCAGGGCAAGCAGCCCCTCGCTGCTCCGCCCGCCTGGCGAGCCAGCACGCACGGTGGGTCGATGCCCTGCAGTGCGGCACATATTTTCAGATCATCCTTTGGATCACGTGATCTGTCGCATACTCCCGCCCCTTTTGACGGGGGCGGAGCGTGTTGTGGCACACCCCCGGTTGGTCAGGCCCCCCAACCGCCCGAAGGACTAACGGGGTGCCGTCGCGGTCTTCCCAGAACCTCCTTCGGCTCCCGGACCTTGGCTCGGGCACCCTTACTGTGCCGGACAGGGGTACCCTTACTGTACCGCCTGTCGCAGAGGTACCCTTACTGTACCCTTCTGCCTCCAGATCGCCCTGTAACTCCGCCTGCAACGCAAGAAAAAACATTAAAACATTCCAATAGCGCGCTACCTCCGCCGCGCAGGGTAAGCGGAAAGGGTGGGAATACGCGTGGCCAGGAGGAGCGGCACAGGAAGATCTGAGGGGGTGAGGCGCCTAAAAAAGGGGGTCTAGCCTCGCCCACTCTAGTGGCACGCCTCCCCCAGACAATCCCATTGGGGGGCCTCCCCTCCCCGAGGTGCGGCCTCACTAGCGAGGCAGAGCAGGGGCGGGGGGGGGGGGAGGCTCCGACGGGCGGCCACTAGAAGGCTGCCCTGCTGATGTCCCCCTGCGTGGGACGCGGGCAGGGGCATAGTGACCACACCGTCATCCGCTCCACTCAACACGCATGCACAGACGTCACCCAAAGATTACACTGACACTTTCATTGTGGGTGAAGAACTGCTGCAGGTTTATTTCATACAACATAAGTATGACGATAAGTGGGTTATCTTACGGGCGATCCAGGGCAAGCAGCCCAATCGCTGCTCTGCCCGCCTGGCGAGCCAGCACGCACGGTGGGTCGATGCCCTACAGTGCAGCACATATTTTCAGATCATCCTTTGGATCACGTGATCTGTCGCATACTCCCGCCCCTTTTGACGGGGGTGGAGCGTGTTGTGGCACACCCCCGGTTGGTCAGGCCCCCCAACCGCCCGAAGGACTAACGAGCGCCGTCGCGGTCTTCCCAGAACCTCCTTCGGCTCCCGGACCTTGGCTCGGGCACCCTTACTGTGCTGGACAGGGGTACCCTTACTGTACCGCCTGTCGCAGAGGTACCCTTTCTGTACCCTTCTGCCTCCAGATCGCCCTGTAACTCCGCCACAGCTCTGGGGAGGCTCCCGTCGCTGCCAGAGACCCCCCTTCCTCCCTTCGCTGTTATAGGTGCCCTGCCCCTACGAGCTAGCTTTGGCGTATATGGACATGAAATCCTATTGTGATTTCAATTGGGCCAGCTAGGGTCATTCTGGCTTGGAAGTGTGTTTCCATCAGCTAAGCACAGTAAAGCAGGATGGAGGTAACGTGTGAGTTAACTGCCTTCCCTCCGTTTATCCACACAAGCTGACATCCCGGGTACCCAATGATGGGATGGGTGCTTAAAAGCTGTGAACATCAGACAGTAGGGGGGGCAACAGTCTCTGTCTTTGTACTCTCACCCAGCACACGGGCAACATATGCTCACTGTCCCTGGCTCCTTCATGACACTGTCTCTGAATAGTAATGCCACCCTTGGCCAGCGACAGCATTCTTGGCAAGTGATTTGTTGAGACAATCTCACCTTCCTACAGTACGCAATGAAATAGATAAAACTGCTGACGCTGCCGTATTTACCTTTCCGGCCAAAGCTCCCTATTTTTGTTTCCTCTCACATTTTCTTATTATCCTATTGTTTACTTCTAATGACCAATATCTCAGCACATCCCCTGGTTTTGGCCTCCCTACTGCCAATAATGACCTGGCAATCTCGGGAACTATCTTACTAACCAGCTAACACGAGTTCTATTGCATATTCTTGCAAATTAGGTTACCTTAATACGATGGCGGAGTCTTATTCCAGCCTGGTTCTTCAATAGTTCATAGAAAATCAAACTAAGAAAATAATATTGAAATATTTCTGTCCAATCCTACTTCTTAATTTACTTAAAATGAAAGCTTAATTCCTGAAGACGACATGTAACTTGAACTAATATTTATCGAATTCAATCAGTTTTAATGAGTGGATTGGCTCAGCACCTCCATCCCACATTCAAACCTAATACTAACCACAACAGTCGGGAACATATGTGCCAGTGCCTTAACATGCACTGAAACTATTTGCCGTTCGTGTAATGTTTGTTGTATAATGTTGTTAGTTAATGATTTAAACTGATACAACTTGACTGCAATTTTTAGAATTGATTTTGTAAAACGCTGTAACCTTATCTCACCTTAACCATAACTATTAGTCCCCAACATCGTTAAACTAGTTGACTTCCATTCAATTAATTCCAAAATAGTGTAATTTCCTTTTTTTTTTAAAATTGTTTATTCCAACCCTGTGGTTTGCTGGCACCTATGAAACATCCTGTGTGGTTCCACAAGCTCTGCTTTCGAATCCCTCAGTTTGTGCAATAAACGCCTTATGTTCTGCACCTAAAAGAGTATGAAGAACCAAAAACCATCCTACATATGTTGTGTTATGTTATACTAAATTTGTAAGGAACACGTAACAGGGAGGTTTCCTGTCACTACCCAGGAACTTGTTAGAGTGGTATGTTACTCCTATACCTGTCTAACTGGCCATGTTTTAGGAGTTTGCGGTAAGTCATGAGGTCTGTGCAGGACCTGATCTCTAGAGGTGGCGAGTTCCAATATCTGGGACCTGGTGTGATAAACCTTGTTCCACCAAAGTGTTTCCATGTAAAGGATCCCTGGGGAAACCACATGTAGTTTCACTCTTGGGGGTCGCGGCGTGGCCAAGGTGAACATTACACGTCAACACATTAACATCGTAGAATGGATAAAAGAGCAGTATTGGTGGATTCCGTAACAAACTGACTTTCGAGCTTTTGCACAAGGCCACTTGATGTGCCATTAGCTTGCCTATTTGGCAATGTCCTTTTCGCAGGAGTACAGCTCAGCTCTCAGATATCATTCACCCAACACAGGGCATCTTATGAGCGACACCAAATATTTACCGCTCCTAGTGCTTACTAAAATGGACCCAATCCTTAGTTCCCAGCACACAATGCCCTTAAATGTCATCTGGCCCTGGTGCCTATCAAACCACTGTGATAGCATCTGTCACCCTCATAAATAACTAAACGAACTTCAAAAGGTCGCAGAAGAGGCGAGCCAGGCCAAATCTCGGTAGACCATGTCACTCTGGGCTTTACCTTGCCTCCCTGTGGAATAGGGAGAATAACCTTAAAGATGTTATGTATGACACACAAACCCAGGCCTTCCACTTGTCTCAAAACAGCTCAGGCTGGTGACTGTCCTGTATAGACTAAGCTGCCACTATGACCGAGTAGAAGAAATCATTTCACCAGCTGTTTCCGAATAGCAAGGCTAAAAGATGAGGCAGCAGCATCTCTTGACTTAAGTGTGGAACTCACAATAACAATACATACCTTCAAGGTGTTATGTATGACCCACGAACCCAGGGCCTCACTTGTCTCAAACAGCACAAGCTGCTGACTTTTCTGTATAGACTAAGCTGCCACTATGACTGTGATTTGAAAGAAAACATTACACCAGCTGTTTTCGGGTAGCAAGCCAAAGATGAAAGACAGCAGCACCTCTTGACTCAAGCGTGGAACTCACAATAACAACATTGGTAATACAAATCCAAACCTTTAACCAATCTTTGATCACATGTGACTATCTTAATGACCATCAGCCTAGGCCTACTTCCTTAGTAAAATTGCGAGTGGCCCGTAAAAGAGTACATTTGAAATATAAAGCCATGCCTTTCCAACATAAAGCCAGGAATGAAGGAAAGCTAGGGGACAATAGTGTGAATAGTGATGGAGGCCTCAGGTTCAGGGCTTTCAGGACTGAAACATCCGTCAAGTTAAGAGAGACCACTAACTCAACTCGCGCTTGCAATAGATTTGTGCGCTGCCGAATACAGCAAGGAGCATGCCCAAGTAACTGTCCCTTGCTAAGAGACCTGAGCAGGACATGCGACATACCCACTATGGTTGACCTACACAGAGCCCAGCTGTGCCGACACACAGGGGAGATTAAGTGATTTGCCCAGAATCACAGGATGTTTTAGCGTCATTACCGAGATCCCAACCCAGTTCCCCAGGTCTGAGGACAAGCACCCTAACTCCTCACCCCAGCTCTCTATCTTTGCAGCCAGATCTGTACTCCTGCAACCCCGCACCTACAACAAGCCAGTACTATTAGCTTTGACCATGCCTCTTTGTTGCATACGATAAATGAGTCATGATTGTGGCTAACAAGCATATCATCTCGAAAATGCCTCCATTTCGGCATGTTGAGGCCGAGTCACCAAACACTACTAGCCAAACTTACTAACGTTTTACACTCCCAAGCCCTTTCAGAGGAAAATATACCTGAGTCACGTTGCAACATGCAAATATGTAACTCTAGCCACATTTCAACATAGGACTCAACAGCCCTTGTACTACTGCTCGACTCAAGATCTGAGCTTTCACCTCACCCCCGGGAGTCCCGCTTCAACCAGTCCCCCCTGCCTGACTGCTTGGCCTTTTCTAGCTGCACCTAATTGATTAAAACAAGCATGTTGATCCATTGAGCAGGTCCTCCCCATTTGACTGGGCAAAATTTGAAATATTTGCTTAGCATGGACCTGCCTCTTCAGTCGTTGCAACCAGCAATATGATCTACCCGCAAAATTACACCTACCGCAACCCAGGACTGTTGACCTTGCCAATGGTCGGTAATGCATGCGGTACATGAGCCCCTCTGCCTAACTTTGATGCTCTTCTGGGTACCTGCTGCCTCATTGTCTAACCAAAAGGATGATGCCATACCCAGCTGCACAAAATAACTTGTGCCGAGGGGATGCACCCAACACCCCTCGTTATTACCCATGACTGACACTGCAGGGCCCATACCACTCTGCACTTTTCCCCCGCCAACACAACATACTACCTAACCTTCAACAGTGTCTGCTCACCAGCGTGCCATGTCAGAGTATGCGTTGTGTACCAACCCGTGTTTGGTAGGAAGCAAAGGGGGCGTGGACACTGAATAAGGTCCTGGCATACCACATGTACCAGATAATTCGTGCCTAGACTAGCAATCCGCCCTGCTTACAGTGTCAGTTTCCTGCATTGCATCCGGTTAAAAGAAAACAAGTAGCGTGCCTACAGCAAGACTATTAGGTTTGTCAAAAGGTCACAAGCTGCCACGCACATGCGCCCTACTCGCCTTAGAAGTTGAGGCTTAGTCCTTGATGAGGTCTGCAGATAGCGCCACCCCCTGTCACTGCCAGTGCCTGGCTTTTCACCACTCCCTAACCATCACACCACCGAGTGACATTTCCGACTGGTCAAGCCCCCAAGCTTAATGATTGTTAGGCTGGCAGGTATTAGCCGTTTTCAAACATGTGTTGGGTCATCAAAGAACTGATCCTCTGCTCATTAATGAATGAGCAGCTGTCATAAGTACTGGTGCCCGAGGCAATTGCCAGGCACAGAAACCGTAAGTCCACCCAAGCTCTTTCCCTATACTGTGTCGGTGTAAAATATGGCCTGATCAGTGTCAACATATAGGAGGATGCATCCACTTAACAACGACGATTTGGTGCGGTACCGTGGCAACGGCCGTACCACGTGGTTTGCTGTGCAAATGGGCTATAACCTAGTGGAGGGGGGGGCCTTGTCCCCCCACCCTATGCCCCCCCCTTCATCCTGAAATGCAACTCACGGCACCCCTTGGAAAACTCGTACTTATGTAGGCATTGGTATATGAGTAATTTGACCAGAATCACGGTTGAAGAACGAGCGCCGCTCTCAACCCTGGCCTGCCCGTACCTATTCGGCAACTCACTCCTTCCAATATGACCTAGGTATGAATGCCGCAAAAGATTGCAGCAAGGACGCATTCACAAGCATGCCCTATCTCGTGCCATCCGGTGCTAGGGCCCAGTCGGCGCCGTCTACCTTCCCATTTTGAAAGTAACCTACGGATGCTTCTTTCGCAAGCCGCACAGGCCGAGCCACGTGCGTCACCCACACTCTTCAATCTACCCGGCTCCCGCTCTTTACCGCAGGCACCTAGAACCCCTATGCCCGAAGGCCACCTAAAGGACTCGCGCTGCCACGCAGGATGCGCAGTTAGACCTCGGCTCGCGAGTGCTCGGAAGAGACCATGCGGCCCGTTAAGGGGGCGCTTCGCCCCCGCGCAGGAGAGCGGGCGAAAGCAGAGATAACCCCTACTCCCCTGCCACCCCTGCCGGCAGACAGTACCGAAATTGCAGGGCCCATTCAGTTGCATGGTGTGTATCCTCATTGGCTCCGCGTGAATCGCTGCTGCAGGTTCGCTAAACAAATTGCGCCCTCACTGCAACATAATCCCCACGCGCTTGCAGCAGGCCCTTTAACCCTCCGCACCGATGACATTTCTCTCGCGCTGCACAACCCGTGGTTTGTCATCCGGGGCTCAGCGACGCCATCTTGTCTTAACGGGGATGGCTTACGAAGCTAAAACGCATTATAAAACGGCACCCGCACCTTGCAGCAAGCAAAACCCGCGCACCAACACACTGCAGTAAATCAGCAAGTTCATGTTCTATCTGTACAAGGTGCCCCTAAACTAGCAGCCCCGGCAGCAGGAGCTTAGCATCGTGGATGCCGGCTTCATGGCGATTTACTCTTAACCGCATACCCCTACCCCTCAACTAATGAAGCGCTCAACGGTCAAAGGGTTGCTTTAAGAACCTATGCCCCTAATTAACAATTCTACCTCATAAACGTGAGGTCAGGCACACATAATTTGCCATCTGTGACCGCGTATCAAATGGTTGCTTTAAGAACCTATGCCCCTAATTAACAATTCTACCTTATAAACGTGAGGTCAGGCACCCATCAATTGCCTTCTGTGACCGCATACATTGTTCTTGATTTTATTAGGACCTTTAAAGAGTTTTGTGGCTGCCGGGTTGGTCGGGGAACAAACAAATACAACCGTGCATAACGGCGGAAGGAACATTCGGACGCCATCTAACCCGCTGTGCGTCATAGAGATCTTATTCAAAGGTAACGGAATAATTGAGCTTCGAACACACGCATAGCAGAACATTTTAAACAAAGGGCAAGTTCCTTAGTGCTTTTACCCTGTCAACTATTCACTTTCACCAGGAATAGTGATGCCTGTTCCGTTCCGTGCGTTTCTAGTCTCCCCCCCCCCCCCCCCCCCCCCCAGGCCTAGGATGAGGTATTCGGACGCTGCCCGGCTCCTCACTGCTTCTTGATAATTGGGGGTGGAAAAAATGCTCGGCACTAAGGCGGAATGCTTTTTACGCACTATATATACTGACAGACTTCTTTCCGAGCACTCCCCCATTTATTCTGTCAATCAGGAAGAGGAACGGGGAGATTAAGTGATTTGCCGAGAATCACAGGATGTTCAGCGTCATTGCCAAGACTCGAACCTAGTTGCCCAGGTCCGAGGTCGAGCGCCCTAGCTGTTAGGCCAACTCCTATTCCCAAAGGGGGCCCTGCCGCTGGCAAGCAGAAGTCATGGGTGCCGATAGCTGCTCCGTACACCGGCTCTCGCTCCCACCAAGTTTTACCCGAAAACAACGGGCTCCTGCCAAACCCGACGCCAGGATAGGCGACCGTCCTAAGGCGTTCGTAACCCGCCCATAACCCTGCTGCGTCGCTGCATCTGACCCTGTCCCGCAACTGACCGCCACCCTGCCGCTTCCGACCACGCGCGACCACCTCACCTCACCACCTCCCCCCCCCCCCCCCCCCCCCCCCCCCCCCCCCGTGGTATCCGGCCACAGGGCCCCTGTACTACCCGGGCTTAACCAAGGGACGGGGCCGGGGGGGGGAGGCAAGAGCATGGACATACCGTAATGACTGGCGGCGGCGACCCCGACAACGACCCCGGCGGCGGCAACGCTGAAAATACGCGTGGCCAGGAGGAGCGGCGCAGGTAGCAGAGGAAGATCTGAGGGGGTGAGGCGCCTAAAAAAGGGGGTCTAGCCTCGCCCACCCTAGTGGCACGCCTCCCCCAGACAATCCCATTGGGGGGCCTCCCCTCCCCGAGGTGCGGCCTCACTAGCGAGGCAGAGCAGGGGGGGGGGGAGGCTCCGACGGGCGGCCACTAGAAGGCTGCCCTGCTGATGTCCCCCTGCATGGGACGCGGGCAGCGGCATAGTGTTCAGTGTGGGGTGTTTGTCTGCAGGCTGGACGCTCTGAGATAAGAGCAGCAAGGCTGGCAGAAGGAAGTCCTGTGGTGTTTACTGTTCCTACTGAGGTTCAGGGAGGGGTCGTCGAGTCACGGCTCGCGCGTGCTCATTTGCATACAGGGATAACCTGATACTGGAATGCAGGCAGCTGACACACTGCGTGCCGCTAATTACTGCCCTTGCTCCCGAGACATATAGGCTATGGGAGGGGACATTTAAAGATAAGGCGGGACATACCCGAGCATTTGGCCATTTGCGTGCTTTCTTTTGTGGAAGCCTTACGCAAATGGCCAATCAAATGCGTGGCTGGAAAAAAAAACATGAGGAAAAGATGTGTGAGATGGAAGTCTTTACTATAAGCCTCGCAGAGCAGCGCATACGCACTGGCTCAGGCGAGATCTAAAACAGAATGTGTCCTCATGTAATGCAACCAGTGCTATGTAAAGCGCTCTGATACCCGATACCTTTGGGCCAAGTTCGCGCTATATAAAACTGGGGGGTGGGGGGAAGGGGAGGGGGGTATATCCGTGGCTCCACTATTCTTCTCCACTGGTGGGGTAGTGGACTCCACGCAATCCTGTGCACTTTGCTATTGCCTTCTGATTTGAACAGTGGGAGGGTGGTGTCCAGATAGTATCCATCTGGCCAAGATGGCCGAGGCTTGCGTCTGCTGCACCAGGGGATGTGGTGGCCTCATGCTGTGGCTGGTGTGCTCGTTGAAGTTACAATAGTGATGGTTTGTTTCTGTTCACATTTCTTTAATGTGCCGGGTGACAGGTGTTTTTCTGATCAACCCATGTCCATGTGTCTTGTCACGTGTGTCATTAATAAATACTTGGTTGATGTATATGTTTTTTGTGGTTCCCACCGTTCTGCGCTACTGTTTGTGCGCTGGAGTGCCTCTTGGAATGTTCTCGCTGGAGCGAGTGTTTGCGTGCTTGTCTCGGGTGGCTGGATGTGGCAAGAGTGCCATTATGTTATCTTATTTATTTAATGTACAACAGATGGGGATGTCTTGTGTTTAATCTGCCTATACCTGCATGAGTGATGTCAGTGTTGAGAATATGTGGTGCACATGACATGCACAAGCTGTGCTCCACATCTATCAGTTGGGGGCGCTCAATCCAAGAAGGGCTGGGCAAGAGTCATCAGAGTTCTGTAATTGGGCCTTGGTCCGCACTGCAGTGTCACCTGTAACCTGTATCCCGGTGTGGACTTTGATAAACAAAACCAGTTCTTTACCTACTACTGTGAGGACCGCCTGATCTTCACACGCGACCTATAGTCTCATTTTAAGTACACAAGAAGTGACAATTAACTCTTGTGCATTAATGTTTCCTTCTAAGCTCAGCGCAGGCTTGAAAAGCAGCAATAAAACGCTACCTAGGCCTCATCCTGAGAACAAGATGGAGTTACAGTTTCTGTGGAGCAGTAGGTGCCTTGGTTTGGTTACACCAGAATGCTAGATGAGACAGAGTGAGGAATCCAGTGGCTGAGATGTCTTTATCCAATCAGTGAGGGAGGATTCCTACCCGATACTTCCGCTACTACCCTTTGGGCTTAGGTAACTGCATGATGAACACTTCCATTTTCAGGCCTTCCCTGAAAAGGTTCTAGTTTACTTCCTCCTGAAGCCTGGGTTCAGGGGGTTCTGCAGTCTGGGCACCAGGGACCTGCTTCTGCGTTTGAAGCATCAGTGGCCTATGACATTTGTCGCTGCGGACTGTAGGTTTCTACTGGTTTGCGGCCCATTACTGGAGGGTTCGCGGACATCTGCACCACTGAGACTGACTGGAGGCCCTGGCGACACCGGCTCAGTACCATCATCATCATCACACTTCCTCAAGACAGAGCAACATTACCCATAAGTCTGTGCGACTAAGCGTGGTGGCTCATAGGAGCTTCTTGAAAACAGACCTTTCAATCTCACATCAAAAAAACATTCCCAGGGCGGTCAGGGCGCCTCAGTGTCGAAAATACTGTACTCCTTCGTGGGCCCCAGGTTTCATATGCACGACAGACACTGGTCTTACAGCTAGTGAAGAACTGCTGAACACTTCACATGAGGGCCACTCCAGGGGTGTGTAAAGTGTTTTTTTGTCACTAACAAAGTTTGCGAAGGTTGCAAAAGTTCCCCGTTAACCTTTACGAATATTTTTCTGTGCTACGAGATCTTTTTCACTCTGATATAGTTCAGTCAAGTTGGAAAACATATGCACAATTTTTCTCTGCAAACTTACATTTTGCAAAGATTTACAATTCACTATATAAAGCATTCTGCAAAAAATTACCATTCACTGAAGCATTGCACAAGAGAAGGCAAACTATTTAAAAGTATATCTTACGCTGAACTATTTTGTTGGTGTTAAATAGGAAAATATGAGCTATGTCCCAAAAATCCGTAACTTGCACATAAATTAACAAATAAAGTACGTTTCTAAGCCTTGGTCCGCTCGGAGGGACCTTCACGGGCTGGCTGCTAGCTTCATAAAATAATAAAGGACTTCAGCCACAAGAGGGCAGTCTGCGCCTTGGTTTAGACACCCCTAGATAAAATAGTCGGAGCCGCACAATTTAAGGACTTGCTCTTTATCCATAAATGAGCGCATCACGAATTTAACGTCTCTGAGGTGTATGTACTTTTAGGGCTCAAAATGATAAGACCTCATGAATTACAATGGTAGCACTCTATACCAGGCGGAGTGATACATCAAATATGGCAGGAGGTGAGAGGGTGCGCTCCCGGGGAGCACAGCTAAATCCTACCCTGGAACAAATGCAGAAGAATTAGTAACAACACCTCTCAGACAGACGCGCTGTCAAACCAGAACAATTTTTGTTTTAATGGCGCCCTCTCCTTTCAAACTAATAGTGCTGGGCTCAGTGTCTGGCACGGATGCCAGTTTGAAAGAAACTCATCAGAATCTAAACTTCCCAAACATGCGACAAAAGCAGAGAGGTGACTATATTTTGGATAAAAATCTATTTGGTAACATGCAGCACATTCCGAATCTACCGTACACTGAAATACATTTTCTAACCGGAAACTCCTTGTTAAGGCTACAACCTCTCGTGCGAGGCTGGGCATCGCCAACACACTACACTGCCTGGCCCATCGAGGAGGCCACACTTAAAACACCGGGTTTTAGCCGCCCCTTCATTTCTTTCAAAGTTTCCTCGCAATTCGAGCTGACAGTGTTGTTTACCCACCCCAGCGGGTTTAACTCACTTTTAGATCCTCGTGCACGCACAAACCCACACTTGTTGGCCAGCGCACTGCTAAGGATTCTTGTAAACTCTGGTTCTTAGCAATACACACAGCTTCGTGAATGTTTGCACTGGAGTACACAGCAGTCATCTCTCACCTGCTCCTCCTTAGCCACAATGAATGTACACATGGACAACAATGCAACACACGCCCACATACCCGGCCGTCCACACTCTCATCTCTGCCTGCCCTCGAGCACACACAAGGAGCCCATCTCTCCCGAGACCACGTGTCTGTTCCAAGCCTTCCTCGGAAGCCCATCGCCTTCAGGGTCTGACAGGCGGAATGTGCACAATCCCCTCACTGATGGTGGCAGCTTTCATGTGATCAGAAAACCATGCTCGACACCCGGAACTCTTGGAGAGCACCTGGGTAGTAGAGGTAAGGTAGCCTCCCTAACATATGTCGGTCACCTTGGGAAGCAGTCGCCAGCTGGTGGCTATAGCCGGATCTGATGCACAGACACAGACTCGTGGCTGGAGTGCAGCACTTTGTAAAGCCTCTACCAAGAGGTTTTATGACATGTGTCCCATGCAGGCTTCCTTCCCTCCACCCAGGGAACAGATGCTTGCGGTTGGAGGCGAATCAAATCTTCCAAAGACCCACCCAGATCCAAGAAGTGACCGGTTTAATCTACGTGAGGCTCCTTGTACTGTTGTGATGTGTCAGAAGATGTTCTGTTGTCATGACTGTTTAAAGCATTGTCTGCTATTGCTGTGACAGTGTTGTCATGTCTGTATTAGGTCGTTGTTCGTCTATGCACTAGGAAGCAGACACGAGAAGTCTGCCAGGCACGACTGAGTTCAGTATTAGTGTTCCCATGAACCAAAGGAAAAACCCTAGTCATACCATACACTCGGGTCCAATAATCAATTTAATGCTCAAAAAAGCAATACTGCAATTAATATCTTATTAAGAACTATTTTCAACATACTTTGAAATTTTTTTTGTCGGTTTTCTGAAAAAAGGTAGTAATGTCATAAAACCGGATTAGAATGAACGGCAAGTCACGTGAACAAGGCCGAGTGTTGGTTGAAACGCGTCGTGGTCTGTTCTGCGGTGGCGGCGGTTAAACCCGACTGGTTCTATAAGTCATTGTCGCTATATAGCAACCTTCTAATCCGGTTTTATGACAATACTACCTTATTTAAAAAAGCAGACATATCATTCTGAATAAAAGTGCTCAACTTTGAAATCTCTAGATTTTTGAGATTTTATGTCAACAATGCCTCATATGATTCTTCACCAAATTATCATCACCAACATTTCTAATCTATCATAATTAATTGCATGATTATAATGAAGATATGATTTGAGAACACAATTAAAATGGCAACATTCATCCCTCGTATAAACATGCATAGTGCTAGTTATGCTAACGAAAAAACATTGTTTGCAAAATAACTACATGTTCTCACACTTATCACATATAAAGCTACCGTAGCCAATGCTCCATTTCATGATTATAGTAAATACTTGTTCCCTTATCGGGGCACATATTAAAAATATACAATTTGTTAATATTCTTTCGATGAAAACAAACGCTAATACCAGCAAACTCAATGAAATTGTTAACTCATCCAATAAAGACTTCCAGTGACCCATGGTCAGTCTATAACTCGCATATGATCTTCACCACGACAAGATGGTCAAGTGTAACCGCTCGTATTATATATATAATGACTTGTACAAACGCTCCATCCACGCCTCACACTTTCAACATCTTTCTATCCATTCAATCATATTCATTAAAACTATACTTTAATTTCTTCAAAAAAGTTGGCTCATATACTGCATCACCCAACTGTGGTTCCGAAACATGGTTCATATAGATTCTCTTTACACCAAACATTTTAAGTCTGAAAGTTCAATTATTGTATACAAAGATCCGTAAATTCTGTGAATATAGATTATATGGCTATATTTTGTATTCAGTCTGCTCTGTAACTGTAACTTGTGTGGCAATAGTCCACATGTACGAAGCATTTTTGCGGTCGAAAACGTTTCCGACTGCAAAAATGCTTTTACATATGTACAAAACACAAATTGCGAAGCGGTACCATGCTACCAAATTGCAATTTGTGTTTGCGATTTGGTATTTGGGGAGGGCATGTTTAGGGCGTCTCTTCCTATTAGCGAATCTGAATGAGACGTATGAACTGAATTTCAACTGTAAATCAGTTCCAAAACATTCATATTTTACTGACTCCAGAAGGAAGTTGTAACCCATTCACTAATGGAAAGGGGGCACCACAGGACCCCTTCACCTTTAAGAATAGAAAACAAATATTGCCTACTGTTAATAAATGAAACTGCAAAGTTTCATTTTTTCTTTCTAACCTCATCCCGTTTTCCTTTAAGGACAATGGGCTGCATTAAAATAAAGAAAAGAAAAGATTGCTTTATTAAAAAGCCCTCACAAACATGGTGGTCTGCAGACCTCAGCAAGGCACCATCCGTGTGATGGCAGCAATTCCTAATGGATGGCAAATTGCGACCTACCTTAATCTGCTTGAGGTAGGTCTATTTGCAAACCATTAGGAATTGCTAATTAAACTCAAAAAAGAGTTTCATACCTTAGGAATACCGATTTCCTAATTGCAATTCTGGCCCAATATTCTTTATTATACACGCGTTTCAGCACAAGTGCCCGCCTTCCTCAGGATAGCCACATTTTAACAGGCCTAAAACGGCCTCCTCCAAACTCCTGCCGCGACACAGTATAATAACTTTTCTGAGCATTCATCTACTTTCACTAACAAAAATATAGAATACAAAAGGGAAACCTCAACCTAACCTATGTAGCAATATAGTGCTTATATGTTTAGCTAATTCCCGAGGCATGATGTGACCCCTTCACCAAATCCTCAGTGCTGTCCTGCTCTAAAACTACGCAAATCTATCACCACCAAAGTGCCCTTTATCATCACAAGGTGATCTATTAAAAATCACTCCCCATCCAAACTGCTGGGATACCGCACAAGACAGATCACCCACCAGGATTCAATGAAACAACTGCCAGTAATATACCAGGCGTCGTACTACCAGCAGTCGCAGTCAGGCTTATGTCACGACATGAGAGAATCCTTCCAAACTGAAATCTATTTCTAAACATATAGAGAAACCGTACGAATATGCTGTTAGTTCCTATGGTTAATCACAAAGGAGATCATAAGAAGCATTCTGGGGCCTCTCCAGGTGACCCTTAGTAAGGTTGAACTTACTTTATGAAATATACCATGGTTGACTCCTGTGTCCCTTCCTATATTCAGTAGCTTTTCTTATAATTCAATGATAACTGGATCTAGGAGGAGCCAAAAAGCACTAATATTTGACTCAGGTTATTAACGTCAGGATTCAAGGGACCAATAGCCCAGATACCAACAGGCCATGGTTGAAAGGCTATATACTAATGTAGGCACTGTGTTCAAAAACGAGAAATGTGCAAACAAGAGAATACTTCTCTGCCAGCACACGGTACAGACGGGTGAAACCTAGGAACAAATCTAGGATGTACGTACAACCGACACGAAAAAGTCTGGGCCACATAAGGAAAGCCAACCAATGGTTAGACAACATAATTCTTATCCCAAACGCAAACACCCATGCAAAAGGATCCATGCGTGTCCCTGCTACTTCAGACATGGCGTGGTAGGAGTTTGGAGATTCTTGATACGCGGCGTGGTGGAGCAGAACTGTCGCGAGGAGTTTTCCGAATCAGAAACAAGAGGTAAGGAAGAGAAGGTATAAGACACAGCCGTGAACTGTGGTTGCTTTTAATGCCAAATTCAGGCGGGCCGTGTATCTTGCCCAGTCCCGTGAGCTGTAAACAGCCTTCTGAATATATATATATTTAATTCATAGTAAACTAACTGAGCTGCATCTGATGACCATAGTGGGTATAAGGTTTAAGTGTTGCTTTTGTCTGGGGAGCAGGGAGCAGTAAACCCACTAATATGCTGAAGCCACTACTAACTATATACTCGCTAAAAGTTTGAACAATATATGACCAGGAAAGCACTGTTTTGCTACAACCTTACCAGTTTGAGCTAAAAGTGGTGTTAATTTTATTTATGGTTAACTCAACAATATAATGGTACGAACAGATTGTGGATTTAGCTATGAACTGTGAAACAGACCTACCACAAAAAACAGAACAAATGCCATCTAGGAAAGAAATAAGTGTAGGGAATGAACGGTGTGATAATGACTGCAAAATGTTGCAGCGAGAATGTAGCAGGGTTCTTGGTTTGTTTACATGGAATAGAGGTATAGTAAGGTTTTAGCCCTTTGGGGTTTAAGCTCCTCTCACCAAAATCTTGTTACTTCAAAAAGGGTGAATATACTAGAAAAACAAATTGAATGAAATGCAAGAGGCTAGCATTTGAACAGAAATCACTGAAGGAATGTTGTAGAATTGAAATGCAGAGTTGCTGAGAATGTGTGGATAGAGCATGTTTGATGGGACTGAAAGAAATAAAAAGGCAACCTCGCAGGCATTTATGCTAGCCATAATGACTTCATGATAGGTTTCCATTTAAAGTTTAGCAAAGGGAATTGAAGTTATCCCAAATTGTGAGGCCAGCTACCTTAGCGGCTATAGTACTGAAAAATAATAAAGGCTGGGGATGAGCCACAGACACAACAATCCCAAAGAGCACTTTATTGTGACCTTTGACCTGCACAAAGCTATGCTAATATTACGGGGGCGCCATTTTCCTTCGGTTGCCATTCCAACAAATTTCCACATTCGGAAGATCTAGGAAGAGGCCTGGTGATGGCAGTGTTTCCCCTCATACTCAAGATTTATTTCTTGCACATTTCATAACCTGAATTACAGGGAGAGCTTGCCAGGTAAAACAAAGGGGCCCTTCATGCAGTACTTTTATTTAGAATAAAAAGATTCACAATCCACGGCATTTTGCTTCCTAGCCAAGACTTTCTGGCAGGATTTTAAAGAGCCTTTCCTCGTCTAATAATACACTGGTGAAAAGTGCCAATTTCTGGATCTAGTGTTCGCTCGCTTTCATAACTTAAGCACACACCATTTAGAATATAGGTTTAGGTAGCGTTCTCTCTCCCCTCTGCCATACACATGAGCGCTTGACAATAAACCATGTAAAATATTAGACTGAGAAGACCCTAAACTGCTTTGAAGCACCCCCACCACGACCTACCTGGTGGCTGAGCTCTAGTCCCCGCCCTACAGCGGTGGAACCCTCCGTGCATGCTGCTTGTAGGTAAGTGCACTGCAAGGCCCACAGGACAGGACTGTGTACTGTTCCCGGATTCTCCACTTGACCATGGTGTGATCCTGGGCACCACTTTATCTGGCTGGGCTTTAGGTCACACATGATATGTGGACTCCCACTGCACAGCTGACAAAACGCCTTTCTTCCACCACACACTGACCTCGCTCCAGAGGCAGTGTGCCGTGCCTTCTTTTGTTGTGTCCATGAAAGTGGACTCACCGGACTCTCTGGATCCGTTCTGCCGCGCGCTAAATACATCTTAAGAAAATGTATAACACGTTATCACTCGCATGGGCCTCCGGGGCACTCATTTGCAGTATTTCGGAACCCTGCATTTGACATAGAACGCACGATGCACAAGAGTTTTGTAAACTGTATACAGTACTACAGGTACAAGATAAAGAGTTTTGCAAAAATAGCCCCTCCCCCCCCCATTTACACTTTATGTTGAGCAAGAGCGCGGAAGTGAGCATTATCGGCGCCATCTAAAGTTGCATCGACTGTTTGAGTCTTTTCACCGTGGACTCCATGACGCAGAGCACCAAGGAGACGCACTCCTGAGAGGCGTGGAGGGGACTTGTTCTTGTAGGCATCAAGAGACTGGTTCCGCCTGCTTCAGTCTGCTCTCTGGAATACCCAGCGTGTTCTCAATGTGAGAACCCCAAGGTCCCTCAGGAGAAAGGGAAGAAGAGATGAAATCTGCAACGCCAGAGACAGCTCTGGCCTTATTGAGAGCGATTCTTCCCCACTCTCCTAAAAAGGTGAAGACCTCCAACATCACGGCTTAGGAGTGAAAGGGGGCAAGACGGGATGCTGGCACAATTCAGTGGCGTGGCTAGGGGTGGGGCGCACCGCCCCAGGAGGCACGAGCTTTGGGGGCGGTGGTCGCCCTCCCCTCTCCTCTTTCCTGCAGCGAGAGCGTCCCCCCACCTCCCCCCCCCCCCCAACACCTGACCCCACCCGGCTCCTACATGAAGCCGTCTGGATCCCCCCCCCCCACTCTTCGATCAGGCGGCCGGCGGCAAACGTAGGCCGCCGCGGCGGCCTGAGGTCGAGCAACGCCACTGGGTACAGGTGCAGCGCAGGCTATGCATCTACATTCCACAAGGCAGGCAATGAAATATGCAGCCCGGATACGACCAGAATGGGGGAAGAAAGCATATATGGTTTGAATTAAAGAACACATTTTGCAGGTTCCGTAAGGAGCCTCGAATCCGTATGCAAGGAAGGCTTCAACATGTTTGCCTCGTATCACCCTCCTCTATAGAGAGGATCTTCTGAAATCCCAAACCCACAGAATGAGACCCAGAAAGGCCGAGAATCCCATGGGAGCTTCGTTTGTATAAACGCTGCGTATTTGAGGCATTTCTCGCTCTTTCGAATATTCTGCTTTCCCTTGCCATCTGCTGGATATTAAGAGTCACAGTCATCAAAACAGACTTGGACAAAGTCAGAGCGGAAGCCTATAGGTACAGCCCAGCTGAGAAGCATGAACAAGTGAGGACATTAGAGGCGGACTCAGCAAGAGGTCGTGGTTGGAGTCACCCACACCACACAGCGTTGGCAGCCATCGACTGAGCCCTGGCGGAGGCACGTTAGAGGGGTTCAGTACACAGATTGCCAACATCGCCTTCAGAAGGCCTCAATTTGTGCCCAAGAGGACCCTCGAGAGGTGGAACTTACCTCTAGATGAGGCCTGCAAGACACAAATCAGTTTGGGAAGATCAGGACTACTGCTTGGACCTCTCGGATCTCAATGTGTCCCTGTGCAAGGAGGAGGAAGTGTGTTCATACTTGCAGCACTTTATATGGTGCCAGTGAGAAGAGGGCCTAGGAACAGCCCTTTCAGAGGGGCTAGGGGCTATTTGGTCTCCCATTCACTGAAGGCCTCTGAGCACAAAAATCACAAGAGGAATCTGTTTGAGAATTGATGGGACATCATACACATACTACTTATGAGTGCCCATAACACATCTCCATCTCTGGCACTTGGTCACGCTTGGAGACATGGAGTTTCATCATCATCATAAGCTTTATGTCAGTCGGTGACCATAAAAGTGCAAGTGCGACAATTTGTGGAGTTTCAAACATAGGACCGAGTGTGGCTGGAGTTTGTGTTTCCAGTTTCTGTTTCACCACTGCTCCTTCCTGAGACGCTGTGGCTGTTGTCAGCAGTTGTTGACAGCGGCCCCTGCTGCCCCCTGTTCACTGTGCTGCCCTGCACGGCTGCCTTAGTGGTTCCAGCGGCTGTGTCACTGTTTGCTCTGGTCTAGTCTTCTGTGGCAGCCCGCGTCCCAGCGTCTGCATCCACTCGAGCTATCTTCATCGCTCAGCCTAGCTCCGGAGAGTTGGAGGCGGAGATCAGGTGACCAGTGGGCTCAATGGTGGTACTTCCTGTGGCCTCGTCATACTGCAGGTATAACAGCCTTCCAGATTCACCAGCCCCCCCAGACTCCACTGGTGTTAGACAGGACCGGTGACAGTAGAGACAGCAAGGGTGCTCGTGCAACCACCCACCTCCCCAATCGATCCAATTTTCAAGCTTCTCGAGTCCCTGAGCCCCTTGCACCTACACCCCATAGTGTTTTGCGTCAGGTGATTATGCACCACCCCATAGTGTTTCGCGTCAAGTGATTATGCCCCCAGTGGTTTAGAGTGGTGGATGCCACGTAGTACAGGGTGCTACATTTCTTTGCACATTGCTGGACATTGTGGGACAAGTCTGATTTTCCTTTAGAGGCCGAGGGCGGATGCCTGGTGGCCCTAGTAACAGTGGTGATTCCAGTGGAAGCTGGAGAGGAGAAGCATGCCTGTTTGCAACATTTATTAAAGGCCTCATCTCATCAGGATCTGGAAAATTTGCCCCATAGTAAAACAACTTTTTACCAGCAACTTCCAGCAGAGGATGTGCCATTTGGATTAAACTGGACTGAGTAGGCTCCACTGTGCCAGCTCAACATTCATCTCTTTTTGCCTAAATAAGTATGTACCCAGTGATATAATGAGATCTGGAGTTCACTTCTCGCACAAGCACGCCTCCGTAGGAACCTTGTGACACTCAAAGGCGGACTGAGATCCACAATGGACAAAGATTCCTTTACAGGAATTTCCACCTCCACAAATGTACCACCTATGAATGGGCAATTCCCGGGCGTGGCTTGCAGGCTGATGGAGGCGGACGCGTGAGCTAGGAGCTCCGCGCCGGCCCCTTGATTTATCCGCGATAAATGCCGTCCTGACCCCGTGAGAGCATCGCGGAATGTTCCCACCGTAATGACAAGCCCTGGGGAGGTGATTGTAGCCCCTGCCTGACCGAGTTGGGGCGCGCGACTGCAGCGACGGCCTCTGGAGGTCTCTGGCCGAGGCAGGCAAGATGGCGCCGAGCTGAGTGCCGAGTGTACACGGATTGCCACGCGCCTGGAAGCTCCTGCTTGGGATGCCCTGATTGCCGGTCGCAGGGGACCGAGTGGACGAGGCGGCCACTAGAACGAGAGGGACGCGGCTTGGATGAACGGAGGCCCCGCTCTGCTGCCTTCCATAGCGGACTCCTGGCAAGAGCGGCCGGGAAGTGCAGACGCGCTCAGGCCGTGTGGCACAGCTTGCAATCATCGAGTGGAGGAGCTTCCTGGCTTGGATTGAGACTGCCCGATAGCCGCGCAGGAGGCCCCCGCATGAGGCCCTGAATTATCGTTGGCGCTTGCGGGTGGGTGCTATTCCATGCGCACTGCAAAGAACCGGACATTGGGGCTGGAGGGGGTTTCCCTCCCTCCCTCTCCTGCAGGCTGCCCGTTGTTGCTGGTTGCCTGGGGAATTGCACGGGCCATGTGCTGCTGAGACTGGTCTACCGTGACTCAGGTTTGGACTGCCTGGATACGGTGCTGGGAGCCCTGTGGCCCCCGGGCTCTCTGAGTTCAGATCCGGGCTGCTGCCTGCTCTCTTGTCTGGAGTGGCCTGTGCACTGAGGTCACTGCTTGTGGATCAGATAACGTGGGCCCCACAATGTCCTGCTGGAGATTTGCAGGGCATTAGCTTGGTGCTTGTCGTGGAGAGAACGACACAGAGTGTGATCTGGCCTGGAGGGACTGATCTGACCCCCAACTGCATAATGGGGAAACCTAGAGGGAAGCACCACCTGGCCCCGCCGGATCTAGAAGAATTGAGGCAGGAGAGACGACTGGCTTCACCTGAAGCGCCCAGTGAAGCAGGGGTGCAACATCAGTTGGCTTGAATACTCCAGGCTATCACAGACACGAGAGAGGACCTGCACCAGGACATTGCTACTGTGTCGGTGGGGCTGGGGCTGTTGCGGGCCGAACACACCAAGTTGGCGGATAGAGTAGAGCAGGCCGAAACATCCTTGGCGACCCTGGAGCCGGTGCAGAGATCCCTCGCTGACCAGGTAGGAGACGTCTCCCGTAGGCTTTCGGTGCTGGAGAAAAGAGCCGAAGACGCTGAGGGAAGAAACCGGGGGAACAACATCCGCGCATTGGGCCTGCCGGAGGGGGTGGAAGGGTCCAATATGGTCTAGTATTTGGAGGACTGGCTCCGCGAGAAGGTCGCACTGGAGGGGCTGACACAGTTCTTCACACTGGAAAGGGCTCATCGAGTACCGGCCCGCCCGCTGGCGCCGGCCTCCGCGCCCAGTGGTGGCCACACTCCTCCACTATAAGGAGAGACCTCCTCCTGCAGACAGCGCGCACCGCTGGGCCTTATACGGCGGACAACAACAAGGTTTCCATTTGTCCCGGATTATACATTGGAGGTCCAACGACGCCGTGCATCTTTCCTGGCCGTCAAGAGAGCCCTAGGGGATGACGGTCTTTAATATTCCTTGATGTTTCCGGCCATACTTCGGATTATTCTTGAGGACACAACACATTTTTGCGAGGACCCGTCAGAAGCATGGGACTGGCTGGAAACCTACAAGACAGGCAAGAGGCCGGCTGGGGAGTCTGGGGCGCGTGCACCTTTGGAGCGGCTGCCCCAACGCCTTCGAGGGTCGCGGCGGCATCATGTCACCCTGAAGACACCCAGCTCTTCCCAGACGGAGAGGGAGAGAACTGAGGCTCTGCGGGCAGTGTCGGAACTACTCCGGGACCGTGAGAAGGGGCCGGGGGCTGGCACAGAGACGGATAAAACTCCTGAGGGCACGGACATGGATAGGTCCCAGTCTAGTAGTGTCCAGTTGCCACATATCACACCAGGCACTGCTGACGAAATTGTTTGATGCTATTAATCCAGGTTTCATTGACTCACTTCCTCTGGCAGACGGGCTGTATGCCATTATGTTTCCTTGTGCTGTATGATTTCCGTTATTATTGTGATATTGATTGTTGGTTGTAGCGGAGGGGGAGTTTATATACTCCTGCTGGTGTGATGCCTCCCGGGGGTGGGGGCAGATAGCACTACATGGGGCACGGGCGTCATGTATTCTTTATAATCTTGTTGCTGGTAATTGACAGAGTGCAGCCACTCTTCCCCATTGTTCCTCTGTAGTTACCAGAGGGAAGTAAGGTAAGTTTCAGTGTAGTATGTATGGGGGCTAGTCTCTTAGGACCTGTCCTGGGGTGGGGTTGTTGGGATTGTTCTTTTTGTTGTAAGGGAATGTTTCAGGATTCTTGGCGTAACTTTTTAAAACAATCTGTGCATGGCAAGTGTGGAGTAATACCATGGGTTCGATGGCTGACTTGAAATGTATATCTTGGAACGTCAGGGGTATGCACACCATGTTACGGAGGCATAAAATACATGCGTACTTAGTCCGTAGGGGAGTCCAACTGGCTTTCCTTCAGGAAACACACGTAGCACCAAAAGGGGATGTGGCATTGCAGTGTAGGTGGAGAGGGCAGGTTTTTTGCACGACTTACTCCGCCTTTGCACGGGGGGGTCTTGATATGGGTCCGGGCGGGCATCCCTTTTCGACCCACTCGTCAGCTGAAGGATCCTGAGTGCCGGTATATACTAGTGGCGGGCCAGCTAAATGGTAGGGATGTGGTGCTGGTCAGTATATATGCTCAAAACACGGAACAGTCGGCCTTTTTTGCACAATTGTCTGGGAAATTCGCTCAATTTTTAACCGGGTCAGTACTCATGGGTGAGGATTTTAATTCCGTCACGGATGTACTACTGGATAGATATCACCCTCCTCTCCCTGAAGCACCTATCCATCACCTCTCAAGGGTCAGGCGGGAATGGCAGCATAGGTGGGGATTGGTAGATACCTGGAGGGCGCAACACCCGACCTCTCGGGATTATTAGTTTTTCTCTGCTATGCACGACCTCCATGTTCGATGCTTTGCTCTCCTGACATACATGCTGAGGTACAACACAGCGAATATCTTACTAGAACGTTATCAGATCATAACCCCTTACTATTACGCGTGAACCTGTTGCCCGATCGCCCTAAAATTACGACCTGGTGCTTAAACACAGAACTGTTGGAGGATCAGGCATTTCGTGAGGTGCTGGGGACTGGCATTACTGATTATTTTCAAGACAACACTGGTACTGCCTCGTCGCTAGCAGTGGAGTGGGAGACTTTTAAGAGTGTGATACGGGGGCATTGCATTGCGAATAAGCTGGGAGTGCGTAGAGTATTATTGCAAGACTTAGAGAGAGTGGATCAGAAATTGCGGGACATTGAAAGGGAGAGGCCTGAACGACCAGATCACCAGCAAGATTTAATAGCACCATGGGAAGAGGTCGCTGTGCAGGTAGAGCGGCTGCGCTGCTTTGATTATAAAAAATATGTTACGTGTGCGCATGCAGAGCGCGATAAGTCTGGGGTGTTATTGGCATGGCTAGCTAAATCAAGCGCAAAGGGGGACGGACGGTCATCCTGGAACTTCATGCCCCAGGTGGGGAGGCCCATTACACGCAGCAGGGGATAAATGACCTGTTCTTTGCTTACTATAATGATCTGTATCAAAGCAAGGTGGCCCCTAGCGAGGAGGCCATTCAAGATTTCCTGGAGGCCGCAGATCTTCCAGCATTAAATAGGGAGAGGGCGGAGCTGTTGGGTCAGGACATCACCATGGGAGAGGTCCGTGGCGCGATTAAACATATGGCCCGGAAAAAGACCCCCGGAGTGGACGGCCTCCCGGTGGAATTTTATAGCGCTTATGTCGATATTTTGGCCCCTAGACTGGTGGCATTGCATAATATTGCAAGAAAAGAGCGCCGTTTCCCTGGCATCACTCCCGAGGTGTTAATTATACCATGGCTAAAACCGGGTAAACCTCCCCATGACAAGTTGGCCTACCGTCCTTTGTCAATGCTGACCACGGATTATAAAATTTTGAGTCGGATTCCGTCGACCCGGCTGCTCCCATATATGGTCCAACTAATTCATACGGATCAAGCGGGGTTCATACCGACCCAGAATGTATGGCACCTTATTAGTAAATGTAAATGTATGTGTCTTGTAAAGCGCACTGCTACCCTGAGGCGTCGTGGCGCTGTAGACCGCTGGGGAACCCGTCCTGGCTATCCCTGTGAGATGGTCCCTCCTGGGTATCTCCAAGGTGAAACCAGGCATCCCCGGCGAATGTGGGGGGCCGTTGTGGAGATGAGGCAAGCTAATGCCCAGAGTTGCCGAGTGTGTTCCTGGTTAGAGTAGGTACCGAGGCGAGAATTATCGAGTCCGTTTTGACCCTGGTCCACGACCCTGCCGCGTCGGGAATTGAACCCTGGTCCCTGGCCGATTCTCTGCTTGCGGATCTGCCGCCTCTAACCAGTGAGCCACACCTCTCCACTATTTTAGAAGCTGACACTTACCACAAAGCACCTGCTGCTATCTTGGCAATAGATATTGAGAAGGCCTTTGACAGCTTGGAGTGGCCCTATTTGTTTCAAACCATGCGACAATTCAGACTAGGAGATGGTTTTGTAGATTGGACGTCTCTTTTGTATTGTCAGTCCACAGTGCGGGTGAAGACGGGAGGGATGATATCGGATGCTTGCACTGTGGGTCGGGGAACGAGGCAGGGCTGCCCCCTTTCCCCACTGCTGTTCGCCCTGGCCATGGAGCTGCTGGTAGCACGGGCCTGCATTATTCGGGATTACGAGTGCGCAAGCAAATTCATCATATGGCATTATATGCTGATGATCTTCTTATGCTCTAGGCCGATGCGGAGGGCGCCCTTCGTGGTGCGAAGACATTATTGGAGGATCTTGGCATGATTGCCGGACTCAAGGTAAACTGGGCAAAGACCTGTCTGTTCCCTACCGCGCTTCAGACCGAGGGCCCCATATCTACACAGGACATACTGTGGGAACGTCAATGTATGACGCACCTTGGCACTCGCATTTATCATACCCAAACTGACCTATTGGAGGGAAATGTGGTCAGGGCCATTAGAGCGCTTAAGGGCTGTATTGAGTTTTGGGGCACGCTTCCACTGTCGGTGGCTGGACGAGTGGCCATTCTTAAGATGATAGCACTCCCCAGACTGCTGTACTACTTTAGGACGCTACCTATTTGGATTCCAGCCTCGGCTTTTAAGCAACTGCAGTCGATGGTGGTTGGGTTCCTCTGGGCTCGGGGACGACAGAGAGTGGCTCTTAACACATTGATGAGACCACAGTCGGAGGGTGGTCTAGCAGTCCCTGACTTTGAAACGTATTATTTGGTGGGGCAGATACAGTGGCTTACTCAGGCAGTAGCACGGAAGTTCCAGAGCGCTGACGACGTGGAGGGGAATTAGGTTGATAGACAAACGCTCTCCGGAATACTACTGCAATTACTGCTCTCGGCCTCCTCACTCACTCGAGAGATGGGGATGTTTAAACCCTGCTGGAACAGAAGTCAACGGCGGGCATAAAAAGTGCAGACATATGCCCCTGAGATTTCAATGATCGTGTGCACTGCTTTACCGCACGGCGGTAACTGGGCGGCTTTGCTTGCCTGGGTGGAGAGGGGGTTGATCACCATGGGAGTCCTCTATGAAGATGGCGCCGTGATTTCATATGAGGTATTACAGGACAGATATGAGCTGGCTTGTGGGGACTATTTATTACACTTGGCACTCATAGCGGCCATCCAGGCGCATTGGAAGATGGGGCTCAGAGAACCTCCAACTTCAATGGCTTGCCAATATGTAGTCCTGGCTGCTGGTACGATCATTGACAAACGAGAGGCTGACCCCATTGGTAACGCTCCGACGGCGGTGGAAAGAGGACTTCGGCAACAAAACTCCTGAGAAGGTGTGGGCGGGACTGGTGGAGCGCGCATGGAAAAACACCAGGAATGCGCGCTTTCAATTGGTGCATTTTTTTATTCTTCATCGGGCCTACCGTACACCAGCAAAAATTAATAAATATTTTAATGTGGATTCGGCAATGTGCCCGCGCTGTAGCACGGTGGGAGCAGATTTCTGTCACATGCTGTGGAGTTGTCCTCAACTTGGAACATATTGGGAGGAGGTGGTCACACTTTTGGCTGTTGTCACGGATAGGGACATAGAATCCACTATAGGCCTCTGTTTGCTGCACTGGTCCCCCCATACCCCTAGGAATAAGGTAACAAGTAAGTTTATAGATTTGGGGCTTTTGCTGGCGAAGAGGGAGATTACCGCTTACTGGAAAGCCAAGAAGGGGCCTAGTTTTCAGAGATGGCGCACTGAGTTTATTCAATGAGCGGAATGTGAGGGGTCCACGAGACTGCAGCTCGCGGCCCCATTAAAAGTGACAGGGCGTCAGAGATGGTAAGGGCTTGGGAGGCACTGGTGCACTTATTGAAAATCCCGGATACCAACTCTGATGAGGAATCGAGCGCGTCAGAACTAGAGGCGCCACCCTGAGGGTAAAAAAACTAGTACAAATGGTGAAAGGTGAAGCTATAGCTGTATATGAAAAGATCCAGCAGGTGGCGATCTTTGTTTAGAAGTCTTTGTGTAAAATATAGCAAAAAACGGGTCGAGAAAGGCATCCGTTATGTTCACGAAGGAAGCGTAACTATGGGAACCAATCTGAGCCGTGTGTATTGCGGAAGCAGAGCGAGGGGCTGAGGCACGTTCCTACGTCTCCCAGCAAGTTGCAAGGAGACGCGGGAATCAAGGAAGCACAAGTTATGGTTCGAGCGTTAAATCTTCGAAATGATTTTCGCTTGTAGCGGACAAACGCTTAAGGAAGAGACTTTTGGGTTTAAACGATGTCAGGGAAAAAAACGCCTGCCTCGTGAGCAGTGTCGATGGGACACTTATCAAATATAAATAAATAAATAAACGATCGTGAATGCATGCGATCGCTAGGGGGATAAGCTTACGATCGCTATTGAGCTTGAGGACATTACCAAAATAGGTTAGATCAGTAATGTTAATTAGGAGGTAATCCTGCCATAAATTGGACAGGAGAGAGCTGAAAGGAAAGGATGTTAAGTACATAGTAAAAGTACATAATACATCCTATAATCGGCAATATAGATGTATAAAGGTATAAGATGTGAAATATAATATCAAAAGGCAGGTAAATCGAATCAATCAAGAGGTAGACAAACCAAGAAATAAATGGTACTTAGCTGTGTCAGGGCAGCGAACAAAAGAGGATGATTGGAGCCAGCACAGTCTACTTTTCATGTTACTAATGTTCTATTTATTGTGATGTAATAACATTCTTTAAAGGGCTGCATGTTTGGGCAGCAAATAAAAGTATTTGCCCAATGATAGCCTCCGGTCTTGTAATGAAATCGTGCGCGTCAGAACTAAAGGGCGCCACCCTGAGGGGATACACTCCCCTAGGGGGATGACTACACTGGTTTCTCACATGGGAACTACCTCTGACAGTAGAGAATTGCATCGTTGTTTGCTGTTTTGTACTCATTCCCTATCGACACAGCTGTGACTTGTTACCACCATTGATCACATATAGTTGTTACGCCAATGGGGAGGAGGGAGGGATGGGAGGGACTAGAGGCTGCATTTCCTGTTATTAGATTCATGCTGAGAGGATAGATGCCGTTAAATGACACTAGCAGGCCTGTTTATTGCACAGGGACTCCGTTTGCTACTACGGCGATTCATGCTCGACGAACTTCTATGGAGTGTAATCCTTCCGCTGTACATGTTTGCCAGATATGCGAGGTATTCCTCAGTTATAATTCAATTTCATAGCCTGCTACTGTGACTGTAACTGTACTTTGATATTGAATGCAATTGTTTTGTGTGGTATAAAACAATAAAAATATATTTAAAATAAAAAAGAAAAATGAATGGGCAATTCACCTTGAAAGATGAATCCGCCTGCAATAAACACGCCTCAATCGAGTTGTCTGCTCTCATGAATGTGGGTCACAAGTCCCCCAACCATTGGCTGATTAGTCGCATGTCGGTGCCTTCTCACCTTATAATTCCTATGTCTCCAGTCATCTTTATTACCAAGAAAAGTCCCATAAGTGCCTCTCCCTCGGCCCAGGATAAATCAGTGGCGGTCTGCAGTAAAACATGTCTTCACCTCTAGAGCACATCCAGCACAGCTGCATGCTGATAAGCTAGATGTGCAAATTACAAATCTTCAGAGACTGGCTGCATAGATAACGCCTATTGATAATAACTTAAACAACTTAAATAATTTAATCTACAAGGTCCAGAAGGAAAATAAAAATATGGAGGAACGATTTCGCCGACAGGGGTGAACAAGCGGTTGAGCAGTCCCCAGTTAATCCCCTGCAAACAATAATAAAGAGAATGACCCAGACAACCGAAGACCCTTTTTTGATGTAATTAGTAATATTTTAAAGAAATTGAATGGATTTATTCTCCATACAGGTATGGAAACTCCACAAGTCCAGCAAGATACATTACCATTGTCAAAAAAACCCAGAAAAAGGTTGGAAAAAATAAAATAAAAATTAAACCAGCCACGCAACTTAAGTCAGTCAGCCCCCAGCTTGAATCAAAATAATGTATCCATCTTTAATCGAACTAACCCGCAGACTTGTGCCACTATGGATATTTTCTATGCTGAGGACAGCCCCCAGGATGCCATTTTTTACTGAAATAGAAGGAATGAAAAGTCCTGCTCCCCCTTCGAGCCTAACAAGGCCAAGCTAGAAGATCTCTCTGGCAGCCCAGGAAAATTGCTTTGTGAAGGGAAAAATCAGACATTTGTCCAGCTAACGAAAATCTTTCCTTGGCAGCTGTGGAAAGCAGCGCTCCCATGATGAGGCAGGCCCTCTCCTCAATCAATTAAAAAAGAAATGCACTATCACCCCCCAAAAGTAGGTGGCTAATGCATCATGGGCTCCTATAGTGAACTCCGTTGAGAACCAGGGTTCTTAAATCTCGATCTCAACTGATACCGGTGCCTTACTTGGGAAAGTGGCGACCTCTGTGATCATGTCGCCCCCTCGCTAACATAAAGGCTCTTGAAAACCAATCCTTAGCACCGGATACAGATGTAACCCTAAATTCAATACTTAAGGCTCCACATCTCAAGGCCACCAAGGCACCAGAGAAAAGGCACATAACTGTATATGTGGAATATCAATCCCATGGCTACGAAGACATCTTTAACTGGTGTAATATTGTCAAGCTACGTAAAGCCCTACCAGGACTTAATGCTTAGAGACATCAATACAGTTGCATTCTGCCCCTGAATTGACGGGGAAGTGAATTAATGCACTGTTACATTTTTCAACAACTCGGTTGTCCGGTGGCTGGAAGAAAATCGCTTAATTCTTTCTGATTGGGGAATTAAAATAATTACCCTGGATCTTTCTAAATATCCTACTTTGTTCAAACAAACATCTACCCGTCTTCCATGGCCATTGCGAGATGGCCGCTCCATTCACAGATGCAGGGGTGCAACATATTCTATATTAAATGCGGTTGTAGGCATTGATATAGGCATTAACCACAGGAGTATGGGTTTAACTGTTACCACTCCTACAGGAGAGGGTACGAGGAGTTGTTTAATTAAAGCCACTTCAGGTGACTACTGGCCCTGGATGCTTGCTGTTCTCCAAAGAGGCTGCTAACGCCAGCAACCCCTGAAATAGCTCCCACATTGTCATCTGGTGATGGAATATTAGGGGTATAAATGGACTGAGCACTAAACCTGAAATGCAGAGGTTAATTAAGGATATCAACTTTATTTATTTCCAGGAGACATGGGCTCTAGCCTCTTTCCAGATAGCCAACTACACTGAGTTCTTTAGGCCTGTTTTCCCATCCTTATGTGGCGGTCATGCATCTGGTGGGGTTTCCATATACATTCACAATTCTGTAGTGATTAACATCTGCTGTCTCCACTTGGACTTAGGAGAATTTGCAAATTTGCAACATTTACCCGAATCCTAGCCATGTAAAGAAACAATAGATTGCAACAGTTCTTCTGATCCGGATTCAAGAGCTAAAGAAAGAAACCCTCCAAACAATGTGGATTTTAATGGGGGTCTTTAATTCTAATCTCCTTTCTATTGCTACAGACACCAATTGGGATAACATTAATATTGGAACTGACCTCAAAAGATTTAAAGGTTTCAGAAGAAAGACAAAAAGGATGAAGCCCTTGCTAATGACCTAAAAATCCTAGGACTATGCATGCTCAATAGATGTTTTGCATCTGATCAACTGGCTGCTTGTATGCATTTTTCAGCCCAGCTTCTGGCCACCCATGATTATACCTGGGTCACAATCTCTGACTTCCATTGCTTGGTGGAGTTCACAATTGTTCCCACGGTTGGAAGTGATCATGCCTTCCAAATAATAATCAGATGCAATAGCGTGGAGTGACTTAACCGTCTCACCTTAATTGGCTCAGAATCAGAAGTGGAGTCAGGTGGCATTTAACCAGCTCAGCCAGTATGACTGAGGAGGTGAAGTAAGACAAGGAGACATACCACTCCCCTGCCAAAAATAGTACATCTTCCACGATCCACTGGTCCGCCTTTCTGTAAGGTTTGGGTAGGATAATGACCAAGTGGCCCTCCATAAAAATCAAGTCTTGTGGTCCAACTGGGGATGTTAACCAGCAGTGTGAGATCCAGATGAAGGAAGAGTTGATTGGCTTTAAAAATCGCTTCATCAGGTTATTAAGAAGGAGAGCCCACCCAGAGGAACACAGCTTTAAAAGAGGATCTAGCCAAAATAACAACTCATTATAGGAAAAACGCAGAACTCTGGAAAGAAAGACAAAGAAATGCATTGCATTCAGCTACATGAGGCAGCAAAACTTAAAGACTTCAGGAGATTTTAGATGCTAGTCGATCAGTCCCTCTGCTGGCATAAACACACTCCTCCTCCGAATATCGCCCTGGCGACCTGGTTCTCATACCTTGGTCTGCTGCACATGGAAAACGCCATCTTCCCAGCTCCTAATGATACAGCAAATATATGACCCCCACCTAGATTCAGGAAATGCTGCATGCCAATTTACCACTATCCAGGAAGTCAAAAGTGCCCTCAGGTCAATAGAAATGATATGGGCCCCAGGCCCTAATGGCACTCCAGCATTCATTTTAAAGCAAGCACAATCCGTATGGGCCTTTATGTTGTCTACGTTTTACAATCATTGCTTCTAGACAAACACTATTCCAGATTGCTGGATGGGCTCCGTGGCTGGTCCCAGTTCACAAATAAAGGATCTCGAAATCCCCAGAGAATTACCATCTAAGTGCCCCTTATGGATATGGAAGGAAAGTGCTATGCAAAATTGCTGCTGAAAGAACTGGAGCAAAGGGTAACCGAGAACCATCTCATACTTTCAAACAGGGTTTCAGAAAGGGTTCCGCACGGACGAGAACATACTGGCCCTAGCCACATTTGTAGATTAAAACTGGTCCTAATAGGGCAGACTGTTGTATGCAGCCTTCATAGATTTCACCACAGTATTTGATAACATCAGTAGAGGAGACTTGCGGGCCAAATTAACCAAATGGAACCTCCCACCTTCTCTGCTGACAGCAATCATAAGGCTCTAAACAGATACATGGGTTAAAATCAACATCGAAATGGGTGATCTCAAAAAAAGGGTTTATGGATAAAGGTCTGAAGCAGAGCTGCATATTAGCTCCACTGCTCTTCAATCGTTATTTGGCTGATATGGAGAGGGCTTTTGTGTCCGCAACAACCTGCCCTCCCAAACTAACAGGCCGCAGCCTAAAAATCCTACAGTATGCAGATGATACAATACTTTCAGATCGGACGACAGTGGGGCATCAAAGACGAACAAGCTGGCTACCATAAGGAAAACGGGATCAAGATAAATACTCCCAAGACTAAGGTCATTCCCTTTGGCTGGACTGTGAAGAAAAAGGGCGTCTAGCAAATTGACAGTGCAAAAATATAAAGCGAAAGAGTCACCATGTATAAATACTTGGGAGTGCGGTTTGAGGAAACGGGTCAGATCAGATGCTCATAAGCAAACCCTTAAAAGTGCAGCTCGCGATGAAAAATCTCTGTGGACCAGATGTCACTAGGATACGTAAGGTTATAGAATGCAAATTAACTCCCATGCTGCTATACAGTATGGTTCCTTTAGAAATAAGTTAGTCTGCTTGGTGGACAAATTGCAGTGCAGCACCTTTTGTCATGCCTTCCGACTGCCAGTCGCCATACCGCAAGCTCAGCTTTGACTGGAATTTAACAAGTTATAAGCTGCTGCTCTACTCAATGATTCCTGGCATATTGCTGAAAACTAAAAGAGGCCCCCTCTAATTTGATTGAAAAAATCTGCTATGGCTAACCTTAACTAGTAATTCACCCTGGAAATCGTAACTTGCCATGGGCCGATGAGAATCAGCTGCTGAAGGAATATGGGTTACGGAGCTGCCTTGCAAAATAAAATCTAAATTACTAATGAGCAGGCCAAATTAGCATCTGCCTAGTTGGATCTGGAGGAACTGGACAGAAACTCTCATGGCAATTTTGCCATGTCTCTTTACAATCCTCCCTCTAAACAACCGTTCTTAATGCAACTAATGGCAATTTGAGAACAAGCATTTGCAACGCAATAGGTCTTACATTACTGAAAGTTTGAGATATTGGTGTTGCATTATTATTTACAATGCCAACAGCTCAAACTTTCAGTAATGCGAGACCTATTGCATTGCAAATGCTTGTTTAAGGTAAGCCAGTGAATCATATTTATTGAACTGTGCCCCTAGGGTAATAAAAAATTCCATCACTTCGGCAAATGCTCTAAATAAACATTTAATTTACTACTTACAAACTCCGTTCTCGTAAGTATGTGCTGAACACCTCCTGTCAACGGCTGTCATGGACTGGTTGATGCGGGGGTGCGAGTAGGGGATGAAACCGACATGAGGGCGGGGTAATGAAATGAAGCGGCGACGGGGCATGTGGGGGAGCAAGAGAAAACCGGGGGTTTTAAAAGCAGCGAGAGGTATGCTGCTAGCAAGCTAGCCTGCACCATTCGCAGATCGAAATGAACGTGCAAGGAGGGGTGGGGACGGGGAGCAAGGGAAACAAAACGCACAAAGTGCTTGATGTAAATAATAATATAAAACAAGCAAAAGTAAACCAGCAGGATAGAGACTGTGGTGTTCCCGCCAACTTCAGACCTGGGGAACAGGGTTTGAGTCTTGGCGTTGGTAAAACTGTGCTGATAAAAAAAAGAAAATAAATAGAATGTGAATACATGATGCTTGTTGTCGTCACTAAAACAAGGGCAGGAATGCTGATAAACTAAAAAAAAAAGATATCCAGCAGGGGCAGCTGCACAGTCTGGACATCTAGGAGAAACCTGAACGAAAGGGAGAGTGGCGAGGAGTGATGACAGGGGAAGCACGAAAAACAAAACAAATGTAACATTGTAATTAGTCTGTAAAAGTTTAAATAAACAAAAATTAACATCCTGCGAAGTGCAGAACGTGCATCAACACTGAAGCGGAAGCACTGGTTAATGATTCGGCTGGGAAACTTTCAGCCTATGCAAGTAAAGATAACATGCACGCATGAGCAGAGGAAGGCCAATAAAAAGAAAAGAGAGCTCTCCAAGTCCCATAAATCAACATGAAGAGTAACAGCACAGTAACAGGGGCAGTCTTCATGGGAGGTTACAAAAGTAGAAAAGAAGGGACAACTAAGCATATTAACCAATGAAAAGTAGGCATTTAGGAAGGACAGCAAGAGGACCCAATGAAAAAGATGGGCGTTGTTTAATGCCAATACGCGCTCTTTAGGCGATTGCTTAAAAGAGGCAGCTAATGAGATTACGGGCTAACCGGATTCCTTTCAGAGCACAGCCTCTGAGACACTGCTACACATAGTCTGCATTCAACACAAACTTCAGAGGTTTTGAAAATGTTGGCCTTTTCAGAGTACTGAATAGCCACTCTTGCAAGGCCGCAGTGGAAATGTGTCTAAGAAGCAAATTTAGGCAGCTAAAGGCTTGAATCGTAAAATGTATGAAGTAGGTCACATAGGTGCTGTGTAGGGTTGACCCAATATGATCATAACTAAAACTTAGCTGCCTGTGCCTCCTGCGATTTATCCAAATCACACATCTTGGCACATTATGGCAACCTGTATTGATAGGACTAACCTATTATGGCAGGAATTACAAATTTCACTTTAAGCCTCTGCCTTAGTAAGGACACAGCCAGTGGCATACTAAAAATTCAATATGTCCTTGGTGATGCGAGGCGAAGGCTGCCTTTCCTTAAGACAAGCATGACCTGGCCCGGCCTGCATCGGTGGACACTTTGTACTTTATTCCTCCTGGCTAGAAAAGATCGCAGCCAACGGCACTTTGATAACGATACTTTCTGATCCAAGTCAATGCTTTAACATATGTATTAATTAGTCCATGTTATGGAGAGTGACCAGCTTTGTTTTTAAACTACTCTTATTAATTGGTCCAATGTGTTTGCCTTTTAGTTCTTCCAGATTTTATGAGAATGGTAACGATTTTAATTAATCTTTCGATAAAGCTATCTATCTATCTATCTATCTATCTATCTATCTATCTATCTATCTATCTATCTATAACATGATAGAAAGGTATAAAAAAAGTCTATAAGAAATCTGAGGAAACATGCAAGAAAACACAGAGACTTGGGATCCTGAGGAGTGGAATAAAAGTGACAACAACTTCCATCCATGGACAATATGGGGTCTATTGAAGTCATTAGGGTGGAGATTTGTGGCTCCACTAACCATGCCGAGTGTCACCTGGGAAACAAAGGTTCATACAAGGAATCTGTGGGAGTAAGCATCCATTAGAAGTTCCTAGAACCATTTGAGGGGAGTGGCAAAGCTGCTCAGGAAGAGACTCACAAAAAACACCTGATGTATAGATACAAATGAGAATGACAATGAAGGCTTATTTTACAGCTGGAGAAGAGGCTGACAATATGATTAGGCTGGCAAGGGACTGAGCTTTTTAGCTACAGAGAACACCCGGATCCCTAGCAAATAATAGATAATTAGTCTACAGCGGAAGACGTGACTGAAAAAGAGGATTGTGTAAAGCTGCAAAAGAAGACTGTCGACAGATGCAAGTTCAACAGAGACTGGGAATTTATACTTTTGTTACAGAGTGAATAAGGACTGGGGATGTGGGTTTCACAGCAACATGATAATAACCAAGGGTATCTGTGCACTGTTATCAAGACAAATTTAATATTGATTGAATGATCCAAGTTTGGATAGGCACCCCTCGGATTCACTAAATGTTCATGCACGTTTCATGGGGATGTGTTACACAGCTGGTCTCCTGATGCACACGTAATGATGGCTGTAGGCCAGACGGTTGGCAAAGATGCGAAGATGCACGATCCTTAAGGGCCAAACACTCAACACGTGCACACAGCGAGGCACATTTATAGAAAATATCATCCACCAGACAGCATCACTGTTTCACAAGTGCAATCACTAGACCCCTTTAATTGCTTCCACACAAATGCCTATTTTCTCATCTGGTCAATATATCTGTGACCCGGAAGACTTTTGTTTGCAATCGGAGAAGACGGTTGGTTCCTGGTGATTGACAACCATGAAGTGCATCATTTTGCTCTACTCGTTATACTAGTTTATTTAAACACTGATTCCAATAAACAGAGAAGGAGTCGTCCATTTTCAACAAAAACCTAATGGGTAAACACGGTTAATGAAATTGCCATTAGTCACCTTAAGTGAAAGTGATTTAAGGGAACTTTGTAAGTAAATACGCAGTAGCAGCAGTCTTTCCCAACCATTTTAACAATTGCAGGAGTCGCAAAAGAGACCCCACAATTGGGCGACTTACAGTTTCAAATCTAACCTTAGACCACCACACCCACTGAATTCCTCGTTGAATGTACCTATGAGGTATATTGGTGCCATATGTAAAGATGATAACTGAGGAACATCTTAACTGAGACCTACATGCTTCAAGTGTGTGATTGCAACAGAATACTTACAATTATGTTTTTTGGCTGTATATCAGGGCCTGCTATAAAACAGAGAGAAGGAGATCTCACGACTCAGTTCAGAAAACTGTACAAGCTATCAAGCAATCAAACATTTACAATGCGCAGCAAATCAGCCGTAAGGGTCTTGTGGCGCTGGAGAGGTCTAATTCGTGGTGGTTTGTTTATTCGAACATTCAGGTTTTCAGTTCTTTCCTGAATTACTGAAGTGACAGAGCGGTCCTGAGGTGCAGGGGGAGGTTGTTCTATGCCTTGGCCGCCGGTGTGAGAAAGAACGTCCTCCGCTGTTGGTTCGGCGAACCCGTGGGGTGTCTGCGAAGAAGAGGGAAGTGACTTGAAGGTGTCTGGCTGGTTGGTGGAAGGTTGGGCGTTTGTTGATCTATGCTGGTTGTTTGTTGTGCAAGGCCTTGTAAGGGTTGGTCAGCATTTTCAACTGGCATCTCTTTTAGATCAGAAGCCAGTGAAGCTTCTTAAGGAGGTGTGTGATGTGGGTCCTTCTGGGGGTAACAACAAACCATCAGATATCTTGCATCAAACAAATTCACTGCATACCACTGGCTCTAAACTGGCTCCCAGTGGATCTAACAACTAAAGTCAATATCTTGTGTTTATTGAAGAGCCTAACAGAGTATGGGGGTGATGCTGTTTCAGAAAACGAATCCTCTATTACCGTTGAGATTCAACAACTCCGTAAAAGTCAGATGAGGTAGCACTGCGCAAATCCATCAAGGATCAAGGCGCTGAGATAAGAAACCCATATCTGAGAACATTGCACAGCTTGTCTCTCTTCATAAAGAACCTGAAAAAGGGAAGCCATCCACTCAAGATGACCTGTGATGCTTAGAACACTCACCTCGTGAGGAATGTACCCTCCCTCACACTTACAACACGCCTGTCCAACAACCCCTCCTTACCAGAAGAATGTGTACCACCTCATGAAGCTGGTGCCCCTTCTGAGGAACAATAGGTGACAGTCACAGCATACTCCTGCTAAAAGGAGAAAAGAAGATGCTACAAAAAGAATAAAATAATAAAAGATGCATGTTATTACCAATTCCTCCTAAAACGAGGCTTTTGGGATGCATATGTGGACTGCATCAGACCTCTGGGCTGTAGACGTGGGACCACTCTAGAATGAACAGTGAACCCTTTGGGATTTGTGTGTGTCTGGCTCAGAGTCCTGGGTGGTACTACTGGTCACTGAGACCTCTGCTTCATATAGTCCCCGGGATTCACAAATTGAGCACTGTGGGTTAAATATGGGGGAATACTGTAGGGGTCCTCAAACAGAACCCCAGAGGGGCTAGGAAGAGATCCTTCATGGAACTTTATGTAATGACCACCCATTGCTCAAGATTCACATTATAAAATCATTTAGAATAATTTGTTTATGCTGCAGAGCTAGATGTACTTTTGAATTCAGTAAATGAGGCATGAAGTGGGTGAATATTTAAAGAAAATTGCAAATTGCTAGTAAAAAGAAACTCACTTCGGATGAAAAGCAAATATTGCATGCACTACCTTTAAACTTACATAAAATGCCACACCTAACAGAAGACCTATCATTACAGAACACTTCATAGATGTAAACACTGTTTCTAGGATACATGGTGAAAAAAGGTGGTGGCAGCCAAAACTGGTTTGCCACCTGCTTCACGACACTGACAGCTGCCAAAAGAACAGCAAAAAAATCACCTTTTAAAAGAAAAACAAGGCTTCACAATTCAATCAAGGTGCACTGGGGTGATAGGCAGAATGAAGGAATAATATAAGGAAGAAAATGTCATTCAAAAAGGCTAATGGATTCTGGCATCTGGCATGTGACTGGATCCATTTCTAAAAATCTATAAATAAAAGGTTAAACCATAGACCGGACACTTCTATTATCACGTGCTGTTGAAACCCGCGCAGGGAGGAGAGTGTCCTGTCCAGAGACTGCATCAGGTAGGTGCTGTGGTGTCTGGACATTGGCAGATGCCCCTCACTCCCTCAGATGAGAAACAAGTGCAGCACAAACGTGTGTGGTGAAACGGTCTCTTCTGTACCTCGAAATGTTTAGAACAAGCATAAGCAAAGTCAATGAGTCTGGTTTTGATGTATTAACCTCTTCAGTGCCCATGACGAGATAGTCTCGTCATGGAGCACGGTTGCGCTGTGCCCATGACGAGACTATCTCGTCATGAACCCTGCCCGCTAATGCAACGCCCGGCACAGGGCGGGGAAAGGGCGTGGCACTGAAGGGGTTAAGTTACGCAAATAGAGGCATGCACACATATTGCTTGCATGCATTAGCCCTTCAAAGCCAGGCATACAGGCGTTAACGATGCCAGGTAACACAATGCATCGGGTCTTGTACAACAGATCGGTAGGGAAGGATGAACTTCGTACGCAGCACTGTATATAGGACAACGAAGGAGCTGGAATCCGCAGACTTATTTTGTGAACTGCGAGTCCAACAGAAGGAGAAAGCAGAGCAGTCACAGGTATGTCGCCCGTTAATCCTTCCCTGAGTAAAGCAGCAAGCGTTTGGCTAAAACACACTGTGAGCTTAAGGGAAATGTTGGACGCTGCCCAATGACAACACAGCTGGTTTCCCGCTTACCACCAACCTGTCTATCTGATGTGTTCCCTTTACTTTGCTCTATATCGACCTCTTTCACACATCCAAGGCCATGGTTAATCCTTGTAGATGGGCCAATGTCTTCCCTTAGGAAGAGACACCCTACACCCACATTTCTGATCTAATGCTCCGACTTCTGCATGTAAGCATCTATCGATCCGCAACGTGCATGCCACATTAAGGACCAACGGGCAGTAACTACAATAGGGGGTGCTGTTAGACAATTCTCCATACTCTTCACTCCTTAGTTCACAGAGATGCAGAGAACTTACAATACACTCAACTTTGGCACAAAACGTTGATTGAGCGGTTTTTAATTTAAATTCTAGATCCTGCCCCAATCAGGGCACATTGCTTAATTCAGCCACAGATCTGCCCTTTAGCTTTCAGCATTGTGCTAGAGAGGAATGAGTAAAGTCGTTTCCCACTTTTGTACAATGTTAACTTCAAAGTAGGTCAGACAGGTGTCAAAACATAACCTCAAGGGCCGACGTTAGGGTTTTACTACCTATTAAGCACAAGCAGCAACATCCATCAAAAGAATGAGTTGGAACACAGTAATAGAACCCCATTGTCTAGAGTTGTAAGAATCCAGTATCTTCAATCGTTGATGGAACATACGGTCTTACAGGAGTGGAAGCTATGATGAAGCAAGACACGTGTGATATTAATGTGTCAGGTCAGCCAGAGAAACGTCCAGTTGGATATTACATGAGCTTGAACCAGTCGGGCCATACTGGTATATTGTCATAATGGGAGGTGTGTGTTATAGTTCCCTCAATAAGATCGCCTCCGATTGCCCCAGGTATATGAAAGATTCCCCAATCAGCACACAGATAGCTAGGGGCAGCAAGTTCATAAAGCCCAGGAGCATATTGTACACAGTGGTGCAAGCATGAAACTAGCTCTCAATGGTATGCAAGTGTACCACTGAGTTCCCAAGATGTCCGCCGCTGCAATGGATGACATTCAGCAGCAGATGCATGCAGAAACCTTGAAACAAGTCAACCAGAGACTCTGTCCACATGAGCTCAAACCGTCCAATGGCGAATCAATGGCATAATCCATAGTGTAAATCACGCATCAGATCTGCATCGGGTGAATTATTACCCATGAAAAAAAATGACAAACTAAAAAAGCCATGAAGAAATTTGCACTCACCGGAAAGAATGCACAACTAGGTGTAGTGGCCCGCCAGAGGTGTGTGGAATTCCTCACTAGCCGTAATATAAGGTAGCAGAAAGAAAGGGGAGCATGCAGGCTGCAGAAGTAGGCATGGCCATTACACAGCAGACACAAGAAGCACTGTCTCTCAAAGGCACCTTAGCTGGGCCAGCAAACCCTCCTAGCATGCTCAGCTGCAGCACCTAGAAACATTAAGGTTGGTGGCTGTTACACAATCCGGTTATTGGGAACGGAAACACCACCACCTCTCAGACTCCCTCCTTAGTCCTTCACTTGCTCTACAATCCATGTGCTTGTACTATGCTGAAGTACTGCTGTTGCAGGGAGGCCAAAGTGTCATGATGTTGATGCGATAGGCATTATCGATGAGGGACTTCTGCTTAGAATCAATCTTGCGTGCAGAAAATGGGATCCCTCATCGAAGACGACTAACTGGTCATGAAATGATTGCAGCCATTGTCAATGACGCAATAACCTTGTGCCAAAACCTTGTTTCGCAGATTACTCTTGCAGTCGCCACCGCCTTAGCTCAGCTGCAGCACCTGGACACCTTCTGGCTCCAGGGTGGAAGAAGGCAGCGCCAGCTGCATGTCCCCAAGCATGGTCGTCTGCCGCACCCACTCTCTTACCCCTACTGCCATGGCTGGGAGACGGAGATGGCTCTTGGAGCGCACACTGAGGTGCTGCTGGCGAAAGATGAGCAATGGCACAGAACAACGCGATTCCCTTAATGTAAGACGGCCACTATATCATGACGTTGATATGGCAGCCATCTCAGAAAATGTGATTCCCGACAGGGACTACTTTTACTTAGCCACCAATAGAAAAGCTACATTATATGTTAGATACGTTAAAGATTTGTGAAATGCTGACAGCTGATACCACAAGGTGACTGACAAGCCAGTGAGCTAGAGCCTGAAGGGCCTCACCCAAACAAGACATTGGCTGGAGGGGCGCATCCTAATCCCCGTTCAGCATGCTTTATGAGGTCATGGTATGAGCACCCCAAAACAGCTAAAGCAGTCTGTAGCTAAAACAGCTTCCTCTCCCACAGCTCGCTGCCTCTACGCTAGCCTTTGGCCATGTACAGCGCTCCGCTGCGTTTCAAGTAGGAAATACCATATACTCACATAGATACATACATATTCATGCATCTTCAAATTAACACCCACTGCCTCCTTTCATGTCAGCAGTCTCAGAATAAATGTTTTCCTTGAACATAACTTTGCTCGTGCAGCCTAAATACATTCCAGGCAGCCGCAGAATAAATTTGATTTCTTAAATTATAGGGTTTCATTTCAACTGGGCAGAATGATAATGTTCTGGTGAACTAGGGATGCCACTACTGCCTCCCTCGTTTCCAACTCTCGCCCGCCCAGAACTACCAAGATGACAAGTCGAGTTGAGGTAATTTTTAACAAACAGACTAGATAACAACTGTGTCTAAAACAAAGTTTGAAGTACAGGGGTCGCCTCTGAACTTGCACATTCGTGTCAACCTCCCAAAATCTAAATGACAGCAAGCAGCAAGCCGAGCTGTTCACGAGGCCTCACTTACAGAATGAAGAATGTGACGCCTGTCCGCTAAAAACGAAACGAGAGTTCAATATCACAGTCACTTGGGAAGAGGTGTGGGGACTGCGGCCACGTTCCTTACTTGTTTCAAGCAAACGCTGCGTGTCCAAGTTACAAGATATCGGCAATACTCCGTCACTCTGACAAACTAAGCCATCGTTGAATTTTGCTGAAAATCGGCCAATTATAATTAAGAAGCAATACTGTTTACTAAGTATTTTTAACTGTTGATTTCGAAGTCGTTAAGGCAGTGTTTACTTCCTGTTTACCATGCTTTGTCCGTCGTCGCTGTTAATCACTTCATGGGAGCCCAGTACATTACATTTTAATACAGAGTCTACATAACTTCCCAAGTTCACCTTGGCCATCCTACCAAATTGGCTGGTAAATGGCATAGTATGTTTCACTCAAGTTTTTTAAAGAACTGAAAACAAGAATACAGACCAGTATTACAGACACGCATATGCACAGGCGAAACAAAGCACAGATGCACCACTCAATAAGAAAAATTTAAATCCCTAAAAATGACTGGCAAATGTATATACATTCAAATTCTTTGAAGAACATTTCGACATTAGTAATTAGTGTTTCTTTATCTCTTTTATTATTTCATTTTTCTTTTTTCAATTTTCAATGAAGACGTGCGATGTTTGGCACGTGAGACAGCCGACGCGTTTCGTCCCCTTATGGGACTTCTTCAGGGCAAATAGGGAGGATGTAGTTCAAAAAGTATTCAGAAATGATCATTTGTAAAGAAATCACGATTTTCCAGTAGAAGATACTCCCCCATCCATTGGGATATATTGTCACGTCAAGTGCGTCGTACAGATTGCGACGACCACACACGGTATGGTAAATAGATGGTCCAATTCCAGTGAAATCACGATTATTGTATATATAAAAGTATCAAGTGTAATCTTGTCCCTCCACGGTCCTCAGGGACAAATGGAAAATCAAATGAACTCTTCTTTGAGAAAAACACGTAGACGTCCACTTATAATTCTAGTGGGCAAACCACCCCATTAAGGCGGGATAACAAACAACCCCGATAAGGCTGCGCAAGAGAACGTATGTAGGAAAATGTAAAGAAGAGTTCATTTGTTCAAGTGTATAAAGTGTTCTCTAGGTGTGCATTCCAGGGTGTCATGTATCCTGGTACGTTGGGGGAGTCATGTACCCTCTTTAAAGTGGTTTGCCTAGGTGTGTGTTTCAGGGGTCAAATACCCTTTTAAAGTGTTTTAAGTGTTGTTTAGGTGTGCGTTCTGGGTGTCATGTATCCCGTGAGCGTTGGGGGGAGTAATGTACCCCTTTTAAAAAAATGTAATTTTGCCTAGGCGTTGGGTTCAAGGATTAAAATACCCTTTTAAAGTGTGTTTAGTGTAGTCTAGGCGTGTGTTTCTAGGAGCAAGGTACCCTGAGAGCGCTGGGGAGTCATGTACCCCTTAAAGTGTGTGTTGCCTAGGAATTGGTTTTAAGGTTAAATACCTGTTAAAGTGTGTGTTATGTGTTGTCTTGGTGTGCGTTTTTGGGAGTTAGGTATCTTGTGAGCGCTGGGGAGTCATGTACCCCTTAAAGTGTGTGTGTTGCCTAGGCGTGCGTTTCAGGGAGTCGCGAACCTTGTGCGCAGTGGGGTCATGTACCCTTTAAAGTGGTGTTGTATGCAGAGTTCAGCGCGCAACCAAGATGGCCGCGTAGGTGCGAGGCTCCCGAGGACCTCCGTGACCTCCTACATAAATCCTGGAAATATCCTGTCCTAGATGAGGGGACTGTGTTGGTGAGCCCGAGCTGAGGTGTCACCCGTTTTCCGCTTCCAAATTGGACCTCGGACACCGGCGGGAGCACCGATTGAGGTTTGCGGCCTTCTCCACGCCGGCCCCCCAGATTGGAGTTACGGGGCGATCCGGAGACAAAGTGATCAACAGCGGCGGGCAGGGCTGGGCGACTCGCGTACCCCGCACTTTCACTTTCGCTTTTGCACCCTCCTTGCTGTGTAGGCGAGGTTGGGTTGCGGGGCGGTGTGTGGTGGTGTGGCCTCGTTGGGGTGCCCTGCTGGCCCGCCGGCTGTGATCCGTCCTGCGGACCTGTGGCTGCCCCCCCCCAGAGCCCGTGAACTGGTTTGTCGGCCCTTTCCGAGGTGATTGGCACGATTTGGGGACTGGAACCATGTCCTCAAAACAAGATGGCGACCGGGCAAAGGTGAAATCGACCCGCCGTGGCGCAGCCCATCAGTCCAACAGCATGGACCGTTACACCCTCCAGAAGGGATCTCCCGAGGTGCCGCGTAGGTCTACTGAGGACCCGACTGATGCTCCTGCGCTGCCCGCGGATCTGACCCTGCGAGATGTCATGGGCGCTATCGCCGAGATGAAGGCCTCGGTGGACCAGCGCTTTGACACACTGGCGCAAAAGATTGACTCGGTCCACGTGGATGTTGGCCTGGTGAGGGCTGATTTATCCAAGACCAATGACCGGGTCGATTCTTTGGCCCACACCACCTCGGGCCTTACAGCGGACGTGGCGGCCCTCCAAAAGGAGGTGCGCCGGCTTGGCCAGGCGAGCGCCCTGATGGATCGTCGACTGGAGGATTCCGAGGGTCGGGCCCGGAGGAACAATGTCCGCATTGTCGGGGTGCCGGAGGGACGTGAGGAGGCGGCGGCGGACCTGTTTGTGGAGGACCTGATACTCACCCATCTCCAGCCCCGGGGGCTGAGTAAATTCTTTGCGGTGGAACGTGCCCACAGGGTTCCTGGAGGACGACCTAAGGCCGGAGCCCCTCCGAGGCCTATCATTGCCCGGATTTTCAACTTTCGGGACAGGGACGCTATCCTTCAGACTTCTAGGCAACAAGGACCGGTCAGACTTGACAATATGGACGTAAACTTCTATCCTGATTTCACCCCAGCGGTCCAGAAGCAGAGACTGAGCTTTCTCGGAGTCAAACGTCGTCTACGGGACTTGAACCTCAAGTATGCAATGCTTTTTCCAGCTAAGTTGCGGGTGGAGGTGGATGGCCGCACGCACTTTTTTGATCGTCCCGAGGCGGCCGGGGACTGGTTGGACTCCTTGCCCGGGGATCGGGGCCGGGGGGGTGGGGGGGCGCGGTTGGAGGGGAGGGCTCGCCGGATCAGGAATGAGGGATTAATAGTAGGCCTCGCTCTGGACAACATTGTCGTCATTTTTGACTGTTCGTTAAGTCTCCCTCCTGTGGAGGTGGTACGGGGTCTCCTGGGGGCTCTCCCTCCTCCTCTGGGGGACTAGTTAGTTTAATCATTCATGGGGCGACAGGCACACTGCACTTTGGGGGGGCTGTTTGGGCTCATGCAGGGGTGCAGAGAGGGGGGGAGTTCTGTTGGGATGGGTGGGTTGGGGTGGGGTGTTGTTCGTTTTTACCGCAAGGCAAACCCTTTATTGTATTGGTGTTTTTAAGGTGCTCTCCGGGGGACGAATGATGGCTTCTGTATGTAATGGGGGGTAGGGACCTGACTGTATTGTCCTGGAACGTTAACGGACTGGGGGATAGGATTAAGCGAGGTGTGGTCCTGCAGTATTTGAAACGACTTTCACCAGATGTGGTCTTTCTGCAGGAGACACACCTTATTGGTAATTCCTTTTGTGCCATGAATCGACGTGGCTATCGCTTGGTGGCCCACTCGGGCTTCACATCGGGCTCACGGGGGGTGGGCATCATGGTGAAGAACTCGCTCCCGGTGGAAATAGACGAGGTGCGCCATGATGAGAGGGGACGCTACACTGTCTTAGTGGGGAGAATGGAGGGTAAAGTAGTTGTCTTTGTATCAGTGTATGTCCCACCGGGGCTACAGTCTACGACTTTTGCAGACTTAGGGCGCCTCCTCCTTGACCTTCCGGGGGGGCTTCTGGTGATTGGGGGGGACTTCAATGCGGTGGTTTCTGGGACCGTGGATCGTCACCCCCCTAGGGACCTCCCCCGGGCGCAGGCGTGGCTGTCCGGCTTCTTAGATACACTGGGACTGGTGGACTGCTGGCGCTTAAAACATCCCACGCAGCTGCAGTACACTTTCCACTCGGGTGCCCATGGTAGCCTCTCACGGCTTGATTATGTCCTTGTCCCTGCGGCCTATGTTGGGAGGGTAGGAGAGGTTCGCCATTTGGCGCGGGGTATTTCAGATCACTCCCCGCTCCTGTTGCACTTTGATGTCTTCCCGAGGGGGGAGGGCAGGGTAGCTCCAATCAATGCCTGGTATCTGCGCGACCCCACTATTCGTGCTGATTTGATTAAATCCTTGCAGCGGTATTTCGATGAGAATGTGGGGTCTGTCCCTTCGGCTATCTCCCTGTGGGAAGCCTTCAAAACAGTTCTTAGAGGGGAGGCCCTCTCCTTTATTTCCCATGCCCGGAGGCGCGAGCAGGAGGAGGTGACCCGGGTGGAGGCCGAAATCGCTGAATTGGAGGGTGATCTAGAGGGTGGGGTGACGGACGCTGCACTACACGTCCTACAACTTAAGCAGGCGGCCTACAGGGCCCTCGTCACGGAGGCGGCCAGGGGCCTCTATAGAGAGCAACAGGGGCGACTGTATGATGTGGGTGATAAGGCTGGTAAACTGCTTGCATGGTTGGATAAAAAGGAGAGAGCGAGTCGTGTGGTCCTGCTGATTGAGAGGATGGATGGTGTGCGTGTCACCGAGCCAGAAGACATTGTCTCTTGTTTCGCGGATTATTTCCGCGAGGTGTATTCCCCGGTTTCTCCCTGCTCGGAGGAGGACTCCCATGCCCTGCTTAGGGATATCGCGTTGCCTTCCCTTTCGGTGGAGGACAGGGTGTCGTTGGATGCCGCTCCTACCTCCGACGAAATTGCCCTCGCCATACGCTCGGTCGCATCCGGCAAGGCCATGGGCCCGAACGGCATCCCTATTGAGCTGTATAAGCTGCGACCGGATGTACTGGCACCCCACCTCCGTGCGATGTTCCTGGCGGCCCACTCGCTGGGCTCCCTCCCGCCGGACCAAAGTCTGGCTACCATCGTGGTGATCCACAAGGAAGGGAGACCTCGAGACCGGGTTACATCCTACCGGCCTATCTCGCTCTTGAATGCGGAGCCCAAAATCCTCGCCAAGGTGCTGGCTAACCGGCTGGTCGGCGTGGTGGGCGATTTGGTCCACCAAGACCAGTCCGGCTTTATTCCCCATCGCAACACGGCCCTTAATCTGCGGCGCTTGCACGGGGTGCTCGCGCGTGTCCCGTTTGTGCGGGAGCCGGCCATATTGGCGTCCTTAGACGCCACCATGGCGTTTGACACGCTCGAGTGGCCATACATCTGGGCTATGCTGGCGAAGTTTGGATTTGGTCCGGGGTTCATCAACTGGGTCAAATTGTTGTATTCGGGCCCATTGGCACAGGTGGTGGTGAATGGAAGAGTATCGGTCCCGTTCGAGCTGGGACGGGGCACGCGACAGGGCTGTCCCTTGTCGCCGCTCCTGTTCGCGCTGGCCTTGGAACCCCTGGCGGAGTGGCTGCGGTGGCACCCTTCCATCCGTGGTCTCCGTTGGACCCCCGAGTATGAGGACCGCGTGTCCCTATACGCTGACGATATCCTATTGTACTTAGCCTCCCCGCGTAAATCACTGATTGTCCTGGTTGATGTTTTGCGCTCATTCGGCCGCAACTCAGGCCTTGTCATCAACTGGGCTAAATCATGTGTGTATGTGCTTTCCGGGGAGGCTCCCGTCCTCCCGCGGGGCTGCTCGATCCAGATTGCCTCGCAGGGGTTTCGTTACCTGGGCGTCTATATTACGCTGGACCCGGTGGCCCGCTACGAGCGGAATTTGCTTCCCCCCCCTCCAGCGCTTGAAGGAGGACGTCGCGCGCTGGCGGCGCCTGCCGCTTTCGCCGCTCGGCCGGGCGGCATTGTTTAAGATGATGTCGTTGCCATGCTTCCTGTACGCTCTCCAGAATACTATGGATTTAGTCCCGGCGCGCTACTTCCGTGAGGTGGAGAGTCTCCAGCGCCGCCTGTTCTGGGACGGGAGGCCGCGTATTGCCCTGGCGAAGTTGACGCTCCCATGGTACGACGGGGGGATTGCCCTCCCGGATATTAAACGGTATTACTGGGCCTCCCAGCTAGCTGCAATTAATCATGGCCTTTACGGGCCCGCCTTAAACCCGGCATTTGAAATGGACAAGATGCTCCTGCCTGGTGGCGACTATAATCGAGCGCTCTACTCTGGCACGCCCGGACCCCGCCTGACGGGACCTACGCGTGTCATGGTACGAGTATGGCACGCGGCTAACGCAGCTATGGGGTGGAAAGACCGTTTGACCCGGGCATCACCGTTGTACGCGTCTGAGAGATTGGGCTCCCTGTGGACCTCGAAGGGCTTCGAGAAGTGGGACACGATCGGCATTAGTAAAGTGGGGGACCTTTGGACGAGGGGGGGATTTAAAACATTCGAGACGCTGCAGACGGAGTTTCAGCTGCAGGGCAGTGAATACTTTCGGTACTTGCAGGTCCGTCACGTACTGGGCTCCGTCTTCCCAGACGTCGCCTCCATCCCGGAGTCTTCCCCCCTGGAGGATAGAGTGCTGGATGGCCACGTTCCGGACAGCACGATCTCCCTTATTTACAAAAAATTGATTAATGACCGCTCGGGCTTGCTGACTGGCCTCCGCGAGGCTTGGGTTGCCGATGGGCTGGAGTTGGACGACGAGGACTGGATTTCTGCGGTGGCCTCTCCGAAGGAGGTGGCCATACCGGCTCGCCTTCGCTTCGTCCAGCTTAAGATACTCCACCGGGTTTACATGACGGGGCCAAGGCTTCTGCGTATGGGCTATGCTGAGGATGGGTTGTGTAAGCGTGGGTGTGGTGCTTTGGCGACTTTTTTGCATATTTTGTGGGAATGCCCGAAGGTGGAGCGATTCTGGCGTGGTGTGCATGAGGTCCTGCGAGTGGTTACGCATGTCGCGCTGCTGCCTGAAGCGAGGAGATGCCTGCTGAATGTGTGGGAACCAACTGACTACTCGGTTCCGCAGACGCGATGGGTGACTCTGGGATATATGATAGCTAAGCGTGACATTGCTCAACTGTGGGGATCCCAGAGGCCCCCGGCGGTGTCGGCCTGGAAAGAACACATGGATTGGTGCATGTTCCGAGAAAAGGTGGTGTATGTGGCGAGGGGTAAGCCTGGGGCATGGGTGAAAGTATGGGGCCCCTGGAACGCCTACCGCGGGGGTATCTGCGCGCCACCATTGCTGCCTGCGGCCTCACCAGCCCCGTCCCCTTAGTTGACTCCCTTCCATAGCCCCGAGCACGGAGTTCCCCCAGTCCTCGATCTGTTCCTTTTCCCCTCTTTAGACTCCTGTTGATGGCTGGGGTCCCCCATTCGGGGAGCACGTGCTGTTACTTTCGATTGCGGGTTGCCTTGCGGGTGTGGTTTTTGTGTTGTGTGTATAAAATGAAACCGTATTGTGGGGTCAGAGTGATGTGGCCTACGACGTCGATACCTCCTGATTTTGCTTCTCTGCACCGCCCAGGGTTCTTGTATCAATGTCATATGCTCCTGTCATTCTAGCGGCCGGCCGGAAGGTTGTAGGCCCATACTTGTATATTCTTGAGATTGCAATAAACGGTTTCAAAAAAAAAAAAAAAAAAAAGTGGTGTTGTATTTTGGGCATATGTTTGAATGGTAACTTTAACTTAATGTGTTAACCCCATGCTGTGTGTGTTTGGTGTAGAAATTCTGCGTTCCTGTCCTGGTTATTCTGAGGGGCGCCATTCTTTTAGTTTGGGTTTCCCTTTTATCACTTTTTGTGCTGGTCTGGCCAACTGGCATGATTTGTGATAGTTGGGATATTTTTGGTTTGGATGAGGGATGGTGGTTAGGTGTTGTGTAGTGGTGCCAGTCGAATGGTTGAATTCGTTTGGTCATATGTGGTTATACATTGGTTATTGTCGGATGAGTGATCGTGTGTGGTTTTACATTAAAGTGTTGGATTGTATGTCTTGTATGGTTTTCATTGGGTTAGTGCCTCTTTTCATGTTAGTGCAAAATGTGACGTCCTATCTTTCTTTTGATTTGGGTGTGAGAGGTGCCGTCCTATTATCCTTTTGAATTTAGTGGAGTGGTGTTTTGTCATGTGGTGTGATACAATCAATCATACCATTTTAGATTATTCACCATGATTGGTGTTCTTATATTGTGATGTAATGCTATTTCAAAAATTTAGGTGAATTTATTCATACATTCTAGTCATTGCTTATTTGTAATCCTGGCCTCGTCATCGTCAGGACTTACTGTGATTTTCTCTTGTATCTTTTGTTTTTATTGTTTAAAGGAGGGAGATGTGGTATTCTTGTCTTCTCCTTCTCCCTGCTGCTCAGCCTGTGTGTGTGTGATGTCATCGGAATGTTCGTGGATGCATGGTTTGAAGTGTGGTCAGTTTGAGTGAGATGGGCTGAGCAGCTGGATGCTGCTCCCGGTGGGGCATTCTTTACCATCTAACTTACTATGAATAAAACTACTTAACTACACCTATGACTCCTGGATTACATTACCTGCCAGAGTACTTTCTTCAATGTAACAATAACGATCAAATGCGATTCCAAATACTGACTCGCAAGTGCCTTGAATACTAGTGTCAAGAGGCAATGTGAGTGCTACATAAAAACAATAATACGTAAATGACTACCAGAGGCAATTACAATGATTTGTAAATTCTGTCAGTATTTGGTGACCTCAACCACCTGTGATGCAAGGCCTATTCCGCAGACATATGTTAATGATCTAGAGTGCATGTGGAAATATCAAAAGACAGCCAGCCCATTGGGGGCAGTAAACAATCAGTGAAAGAAAGCACGCGTTCCTGATTAAACTGACGCTGCCAATTTTGGCGATGCTTTCCCTTACTACTACATATACCCAATTTATGTTAAGGGGAGGATACTATCTAGATTCTGCATTTTCTCTGCCAATCACATTGAAAATGATCTCATAATCTGAGCACGGTAGACTTCCTCGTTCTGAAGATTACCCGTAAGAGTACATTAGCGACCAGAATATTTATCTGAGTAAAACACCAGCATGATCAAACACAGTGATTTACAGACAGTTATGTAAACACATACACATCGTTTGTAATCTGGTTTAGTAAAGGCATCATATAGTTCTGTTGACATGTACACACGGTTTAGTGATCGCCTTTGTTGAGTGCAGGAAGAGGTCATGAAATGCTAGAAGCGGACATTAATGGGTTAAATTAGTTCGGTGTTGTGGAGTAACGTGTACCGTAGGTGCAGTACTCCTTAAAGCCATTACGGATGTCTATTTAAGTACTGCCTGTCCATATTAATATGTACTTTAGATAACCAGGTCAGTACGAAGTCCAGTGCATTAACTATCAGAAACAACTGGGATTGAGCACCAACAAAAGCTCATCTTCAAACACATAATGGTCATTTGGACTAAAGTGTGTGTTTTGACTCCAAATAACGTATAGCAGCTTGTACATTCGTACTTAATGCACCACAGGAAGCACAACACACACAAGAATGTACATCCGGTCCAAAGTCCAAATAACAGAGACAAATGTACATTGTTCTCATAGCAGCGCGTTCACATAAGTCAACACAACATGTAATAAGTAAACAGACCGCAAAGGACAACTTTCATTCTGCAGGGAGGCATATCAGACATGCAAAGTACTAAACCAATGTGAAAGCAGCACAAGTCAAGAGCGACAACTGTGGGATGTATTACATAACCCTGCCTGCGAATTCACTGGCAATTACTGTCTGCCATGGGCACCTCCGCGCAGCCACTGCAGGTACCGGAGAGGGAGTGTGATAGAGGGACGGGGGACCAGGGCGAGGGTGGAGTCCTGGAAGGGACATAAAAGAAAGGCTGTGGGGCAGAGCTTGGCGGGCAGAAGGAAAGGGGAATAATCAGAGAGATGAAGCTAGCGGTTAAAGCGGGTTATAAGGTGCATTACAGAAGGGAATTGGGACTTTAGCCTGGAGCTCCAGACAGTGCCGTGGGACGGAGGACGGTGGGGAAGTAACGGGGTTCTGTGTCATAGTTGGAAAGCAAGAGTCGTGGAGGGGAGCAGAGTGTGTCTGTCAAGCGCCTGCGATGCAATGAGAGTGTCTGTGGGTGTAGGGAAGGGCTGGGTCACACAGGCTAGGAGTTCATGCGATATATACCATGGGCTAACAGACAGCGGAGACAGGCTGGGAGTTCATGTGATATATACCATGGGCTAACAGACAGCGGAGGCAGGCTGGGAATTCATGTGATATACTTAGCGCTGGTGTCTTATTCATGGACAGAACAAGTACTCCGGCAATCACTACAAAGGGTCAGAGCCTGCAGGTGCTATATTATACACAGATTCATACTTGGTATATGACTCTGAGAATATTGGAGCTACCTTACTGTTGGAACAGTGCAGTCACAGTGTAAGTCAATTACAACTTAAGTTACCGTCGGTTGAACTCAGTTCGGGCTGGCGCGCGTGCGTGCGTACACACACACACACACACATGTACACACACACACACACACACACACACACACATGTACACACACACACACACACACGTACACACATGTACACACATGTACACACACACACACACACACACACACACACGCGCACACACACACACACACACACACACACACACACACACAAGTGCTAGTGCACAGCCTGCAGCCTTACTTAGGCTGCTGCGCAGCTTTATTTTAACTGTTTAGGCCTGCTGGCAGGCCCTGCCTCATCTGGTGGCTGGAGCTGTTACTGTGGCACTCACTGGCCAAAGCAGAGTCAGATTTCACTGTCACTATTAGGCTGCCGGCCGCGGCGCAGCTTTATGTTTTTTAACTCATGATGATTAGGCCTACCAGGCCATGCCTCACCTGGTGGGTGCTTAACTCTATGTACTGTCCAGACCAGTCTACTCCAACGAGTCCACCTCAACGCGGCCAACCACGTCGTCCAGGTCGCGCTACTTTGAACGGCGGCGACCGTTGAACCACGATATTAGGTGCCGGTGCGGTGGTGAGGTGCACCGTGCGGGTATGCTAGGGCATGGCAAAAAAGCAGCAAATGCGCGCGCATAGCAATGTAATCTAGAAAAATCTGCGCACGCTGCCTGCTGCCACGCACAGCCCCAAACCCCGCAGAAGCCCTGCCCTGCCCAACTCAGTGTCCCGCCCACTGGGCCGGCAAAACTGATCTGCGCGGCCACGCCACAACTTGAACGTGAAGAAGACAGAATCGGAGTCACACAAAAATGAAACAAGTTCTTTCAAGACTTCCATCAGTCATCAACAACAACTGAACAACACTACCAGTAACACTCTTAAATAGTAACACAGCAGCACTTACGGAAGAGCAGCACATACTCTGTGCCACTAATTATAAATCAATTACTGACGTGCACTAAATGCGTGTAGACCCGGCCCTGATAATTAAGTGCCGGTGCTCAGTACCGGCACAAATTTAGCACTGCAGGTGAGACTATGATTCTCGCCTGCGGAGAACTGGAGTTCGAACCCCGCCTCGTGTCAGAGGCTGCCTCAATGGACCCAAGTGCTTCTGGAGAGTTGGACGTGGATTGGTGATGAGGTCCCGCCTAAGTTCTTGTGTCCTTTGATGGTTATCACCTGTGCCCCGTCAGCCTTCGTCTGTTCCCTCTATTTACTGTTGCTATCCGCTCACAGTCATCAGTTGTGGAGTTAGTCTCTCTCCCTTCAAGCCCGACTACTGAATAGGCATTTCTTAATCTAGTGTCTGTCTATGTATTTAGTTACAAATTATTAGTTAATGTTTTGGGGAGATAACCAAGACTTTCGAAATTATCAAATCTACATCCAGGTACCGACTTAATCATTTTAGTACATGTAAATATGATTCAAAGTTTCGGTTTACAAAAGCTTTGCTCTATTTCCCTGTAGTGAGTTCTCTCTGAATACGTACAGGCATTGTTAAGTTAGCATAACCACGTTAGATGTTAGAAAGCCATCTTTTTGCTTTTGCACACGGCACTGCGTTTACATGTTATTTCTTAAAACAGACTGTTGACTCGAGACTTGCTTCACACAAGCGCGATCTGTTGTTACTATCCCAAGCTCTGCGCAGCGACCTTGGTCTGTACATGGTGTGACAAACAGTCTGGGGTATTACACAATGCATGTTTTTCACTCTAGGTTGATCGGCCCACTATTTAGCCATAACACACGCGCAGCTGCAAATGCCTGAAAATTAGTGCTTTTAGTATCACAGACCTCATGTTTATTATTCAGACCGAAGACGAGCCTTCCTGCGAGAAGTCTCCTGATGCTCCTGTGATGTGATTTCACTAAGCTGATCTTTGAGGTATGGGGTCCCCTATTCAAGCCTAAGAGACCTTCTATTAGCATAATAATAATATTAGCTTCTTAGTAAAGGGAAGGTGGTAGTATCCACTGTCATTATAATATGATCACCCCTTTTATATTCTATGGTATTGTAACTATGTTGCTGGTTTTGATATTAATCATTTGTCTGCTTGTATTAGCCAAAGTACTGCATCTTAGGACACGTGGTCTATAAAAATAAACCCCTTTTATTTACAACGTGTCTCTGTTGATTATTGTTGTGGACTGATGTGAGAATAATATACGAACAGGTATTTCCGATTCCCACCATTCCTGAGTATGTACTGAGTCGCTTGTTCTGGGTTGTCTACACATTGGGACCGCCGAGCTAAATCTCGGATAACGAATGGGACACTTATGCTAGCCGGATACTGGGTTCTGGGTTCTGAGGTGAGTTTCTGGTACACCACAATTCACTGAGGTCCTGGGGTTCTTCGCATAGTTCTGTGTATCAGCAGAATCCCTGCAACATGGCGCACCTAACGTTTGGTCTATGAGTTGAAACGCCTTAGTAGTGCTTACATTTAGTCCACAGCACCCTCATTCTTGTTTCCGGATAACAAGTCTGACGGATTTCAAACCTACCTAGTTCTATTGATATAGGTTCCTTCAAGCTTGATTATTAAAAAGGTTATTGAACCCTTGTGCTACTGAATACTTGAAGTGTAGCTTGTCCTTATGGCAATTAATATTGCGGCGCATAGCCGTGCGGCCCTGAAACGTCACTTGACGCAGTATGGGGTGCCGGACGCGGGCATGGACGTCATCTTTGTGGTGGGAGCCGATGCGGCTCACCCCTTTGAGTTGTTCTACTCTTGGGTGACGATTCCGGCAGTCAGTGGTAATGATAATACATTTCATTCTTACACTGCCACTGCCGTGCCTGCCGCCTATGCGCCTTATAGGACACAGGAGATACCAATATCTGCTTGGCAACATCAGATTTGGTTTAATGGCGCCCTCCCCCATGTGGTTATACCGCCGAGAATGGGCCCTTTATCAATTGCGGGGGCCACTTGGCCGGTACTAGCCGGATTTACGCCTCATCCCCGTTACCTCACGGTGACGGTGGATGAATTGCGTGTACTACACACTGCCCTTATAACAGTATATAGGGCGTTAGTGCAGTATGTGTCGCGCACTGTACAGGCGGGGGCGCCTGTTAGTGCGGGACAACCTAGTGATCGTCACGCGGTGGTCATTAGTCCTGTTATGGTCAATTCTGTTGTGGGCAAGCGCCCCCTCACAAGGGATGAATATCCTTTTTGGCTTGCTGAAAAATTTGACCAAATAGAGGCGGTTTATCCGCATACAACTCCTGTGGAAAAACACAGGATCCTCACCATTAGTTTGCCTAAAGACTTAGTTCCCCATATAGATGACTGTGTATCCTGGGGTAAGATTTTTGCTGCGACGTACGCGCAGTGCTTCGGCACTCCGTCTATGTTACAGCTACCCTCCATCATTAAACAGGTTCAAGAGGACCATGGAGCGGAGTCTGCGATAGAATTGGGGATGCGGCTCCTCGGAGATTTTGGCCTGGTGGCTACCATGATAATGGGAAACCTTAAGGGTGATGCGTTGCACTTTCAGGTTCGTAATGAACTGAAGAAGGTTGCTGAAGAGGACAAGCCGCAGGAATTTGCTAAAATAATCGCAGAAGCATATCGTGATTTGGGTCGTAGCTCTTTAGGAGTTAAGCCTGTGATCAAGAATCCCGATTCTAAGCAGCAGGGTAAGGCAGGAACTTCTGGTAAGGATGAACGTCCCTTTTTCCCAAAACAAAAGTGGCCGTTTAAACAACAGGGCAAGCAGCAGCAGAAACAGGGCTCTCGGCCTGCCTCTCCCGTACAGTCAAGTAGTGAACGCACTTATGATCTGCGAGATCGTGCTACTATTAAGTCTCCTGATAGATTTCAGGTTTCTGAACCGCGTTCTCCTCGTTCTTCACAGGAAACATCGGCTACACAGTCTGGTGGCGGAGGCGGTGGCAAAGGTCGGGGTGCTCCACAACAGCGTGACCAACCCCGACAGACTGAGGGTAAAGGCAAGCAGGACGAGTTTGCTCGACAAAGACCCCCGTTTCAGAAGAAGAAAGTGGCGGCTCTGACGGCAACATATGCCTCAGATAGTGCGGACACAGCTTCAGAACCGGACATGGGCGCTGACGCTACTAGACAGCGCAGCGGAAATTACCATAGTCCGTCAAGCTCTGCGTCCATTTCTGGCGGCGACAGCAACTGATGTATTGGTTACTGTTGAAACAGCTGACACCAGAGTGGCTCCCCCTGATAGACTTTATGAAATAGTCTTATTAATAGAGGGTGACATACAACGTACTATAAAAGGGATTTTTTGGGATAATCTGACCACCACCTATGATATCCTCCTAGCGGAGGCAGATTGGCCCCCGGCCTTCATTTTGAAAGCTCCTAGAGGGGAGGAGAAAATCCTCCCGTCCTTTGCGCACACGGTGCCTAAGGACCAAGCTGAAATGTACGCTGGTGAGTGGGCGCTGGCGCTTGCGCCAGCGGTATATCGTACTCAGGTGGGTTGGGACCGGTTGTCCCCCTGCCATGAGATTCCATTGCGGTCTATGCCCCAGCCTCAGCCCCAATATCCCATGCGTCGTGAGGCTAGACCTCACGTCGCGGCGATCCTTGAACAATTGGAATATCAGGGTGTAATTGAAACATGTGTGTCCCCTATGAATAACCCTTTATTCACTGTGACGAAGCCTGACGGCTCGTACCGTTTAGTTTTGGATTACCGGCACCTAAACTCCCATTGCCGGACCTGCGCGGTACAAAATACACATAGCTCGGCTCTAGTCGACAGTCTCGTGCGTAAACGATTTAAAACGACACTTGACATTTCCAATGGCTTTTTTAGCCATAACCTGTCCACACTGAGTAGCCAGTGGACAGCGTTTACTTCGGGCGGTAAACAAAAACAGTTTACGAGATTAGCCATGGGCTACAAAAATAGCCCTGGCGTCTTTTCCGCTCGCGTGGTTTCCCTCTTAGAAAGAATAGACCCCGAGGCATACTCCTATGTTGACGATATCTACCTCACGGATGACGAGCTGTTGCCGCATCTGTCTCGAGTCGACAATATTGTAGTGAGTTTTGCGGACTATGGCTACAAATTCAATTTTGCGAAGTCTCACATCGCGGAATATACAGTGTTGTTTTTGGGCTACGAGCTCAATAATGAAGGAAAGGGGTTAGCTCCCCACTTTCTGGAGAAGTGCGCATGCTTGAGTGCGCCAACGACACTAAAGAAATTACAATCTCTACTGGGCTTTCTGAATTTCGGCCGTACGTACATTCCTGATTATGCCCAGCGTATCAAGCCGCTTTACGCCTTGGTACAACACACATTTTCGAAGTCTAGCTGGCAGCTGGAACATTCTAAAATTTTACAGTCTTTACAGGCTGACCTTCTTGCTTCACAATATTTGCTGACACGTGATAACCGCACCAACCTGGTAATAAGAATAGTGCCAGGCGCCGTGGGTTTCACGTATTTGACGTTTAATGAGGGCGATACAGTCCCCATTGCGTACAAATCCCACTTGTACACCTCTGCTGAATTACGTTTTTCCGCGGTCGAAAAAGTTCTGACTGCTGTACAGATGGCGATCCTTAAAGAACGCGCACTGTCACATGGGAAACAGATTCTGGTTGTAACACCCTATCCCGCCTTAGAAGCGGTGACAAAGGCAAGTGTACCAAATTCTAAAGCTTTGCATCCTCGGTGGATACAATGGGCCACAACACTGACGTCGCCAGACGTCACCTACATCTTTGATGCCTCATTACAGACTCAAGAGTTCTTGCAGTATGAATTCGTTCATCCGGCTCCTCTGTCTTTGCGCCCGCTCGAAGAATACCATTGTGTCATATACACTGACGGGTCTGCGCAGCCCGCAATTGGATCAAAGCACGCCTACTCAGCGGCTTGCGCAATTGTCGTAGGTACTTTCGTAAATGGTGAATTCCAATCTGATGCAGTGCATACGCAGTCATTGGGCGATTGTACCGCGCAATTGGCGGAGCTTCGGGCTCTAGTGCTTGCACTGGAGTTTGCCGATCCCCGAGTCACTACTCTAATTGTGAGTGATTCTTTCTACTGTGTCCAGTCCTATAATGACAATTTACACTTCTGGTCTCAGAATGATTATCGAGACACAAAAGGTGGCACAATTAAGCATAAAACGCTTTGGGTTCGAGTGGCAGACTTTAAAGAACGTCTCCCACTCGTGAATGTAATTCACACTCTTGGTCACCAACGACTTGGTGTCCATGCTGTCGGCAACGGCTTGGCTGACGAGGCAGCAAAAACAGCAGTGGCTACATACTTAGTGGCAGCAGTAACCAGATCAAAGAGTAAGATTGATGATGACATCTTGGCAGCTATTGCTGCTACAGAAAAGGGAGGCGATTACCCGAAGGGTTTTCCTTCTCGTTACATTTACCATTTAAGTCCTGACAATGTCCCATTAGTGAGGATTAACGACGTTGGTGACAGAATTATTCCCAACGCGGACTGCAGACCCGCACTGATTCTGGCTGCTCATGAGGGGTTGGCGTCAGCCCACGCCGGAGTGTCAGCCACTATATCTCTGCTACAACAACGTTACTGGTGGTTCGGTTTATATAAACAAGCGCGCGCTTATGTTCTCGATTGTGACATTTGCCAACAGATTAAACCTTCTACTGTTGCGCGCCCATCACAAACACAGTTGTACATATCCAATAAACCATTTGGTTGTGTTTATTTGGATCACTGCGGTCCTTTTTCTTCTGATACTGCGTACAAGTACATCTTGGTTGCAGTGGATTCGTGCACACGTTTTCTGTGGGTATGGCCACAAAGGAGTGCTGACTCGCGGACTGTCATCAGAGATTTGCGTGTCTTTGTGGGAACTTTTGCGTGTGGTACCTTCCATTCTGATCAGGGCCCTGCGTTTGCCTCTAAGGCTTACAAGGAGGCTATGAGAAATTTGGGGGTCCTAGTCAAATTTTCGTCCCCCTACCGACCTGAGGGTAATAGTGTGGTGGAGCGAATGAACCGTGACTTAAAGCAATCATTGACAGCCCGTGTTTTAGGCACAGGCCGGAACTGGCTAGCCCATTTGTATAACGTTCAACGTGCACTTAATAATCTCCCTAGAAGGTCTCTGGGTGGGCGGACCCCGTACATGATGCTCTTCGGAATCAGAATGTTTGTACCAGACCTTGATGGTCTAGACATGGCGGCGTCGACCGCACCCTTTGACGTAGATGATCACTGTGCTGTTTTACAGACTCTGCAAGAAGCCAGAGACACTCTATCGAAGGACCACATGCCCTCCACATCTGAAGCTGAAGTTCAGATTCCGGTAGTCGGCTGGCTACCCCGAGTTGGTGATCTGGTCCGTGAGAAGGTGGAGAACAAGAAGGAGTTCGGCCCCTCTTATCGTGCACCAGTTCCAGTGCTTGGAGTGCAGGGTACAAGAACAGTCATTTTACCTCCACTTCCTGGTCGCAAAGAAAACAGGTACATCTCTATTGACAATGTCAAACTTCAGCGATTGGCCGATACTTCTTAGTGTGACTCCAGCAGTTTCATGCCAGACGATGCAAAGAAATTCAATGTTGACTCTTGCTTCTAACACCTTGCCTGATGTTGCCATCGAGATGCAATCGGTTACTGATCCCTTGTTGATACCATCGGCTGGTGGTTTGCCCGAAGAGACTGAGTATGCTTATCCTACACGTGGTCCCTCACCTGTTTTACAATCTACGGCGCTTGGACAGTCCCGTTTCTCCTTTGACACTAACTCATTGCCCTCAAGCCCCCCATCGAACATTGTAGTTTTTTTCAGCTGGTTTAAGAGACATTTTTTGATTGCCCCTTGGACATACATTTGGCTGTTGCTTTTCAGTGTTTTTTTGTTTATGTCCATTGGATTTGTAATAGTTTTTTTCCGTCTTGTGGATGGCCACTATCTGAGTGAGAGATCGACAATTAGACTTATCAATGGAACTTTGGCCCCCCACTCCTCGTCCCACATCATGAAGAGGGACCAGACTTTTGTGAATATTACTGCCTGGCCCGTCTTGGATGGAATCGCATGGGATGCTGTTAAATTCCAAATTCATGGGCCTACAGAGGTCATTAATGTACCTAATGTATTTCGTGTTTCTATGGGTGATGTGGTTAGGCAGAACATACGTTCTGATGATTGGGATGTACACGCCATTGAATCACTGTTTTCTGATTTGAAATATTATGCCGCTTTTGATGCTGAAGATTTATACGAAAATGCGGCTAATTATGCGGAACAGTATTGTTTTCAACATTATGGCAATCATTTCCTGCATAAAGCAAATACGTTTAGAAATTTTGTAAATTTTACCCAATGGGAACACTGTCCTACTCCCGAATTCGGAAGTTCACAAACACTGGTTAACAAGTATTCATATTTTACCGATTTCAGTGTTTCCAACCCGGCAGCGTTTTATTTTAAGGTGCTGCCTGAGTCTGCCGCAAAGGTTAGACTGACACACACGAAGCTACTTTATTCTAAGTCCTTTATGGACGAGTTGTCAATCAAAGGTTATGATGTATGGAAGGCTACTATTGATCTAAAGTCGGTTTGGGGTTCCAAGCCGTGGCAGGTACAGGGTACAGAGGCTTTACATCGTGCCTGTCTTATACCAAATCATATTTTATTTTTAAATTCATCCATCTTCCAAACCACCTGTTTCGGATTGGCTACTTCTAAACAATTAAAGTCACCTTCTGTGCCAGATCTGGGCGCTTATCCCAATTGGGATAACCACACAGATCTGTCCCGCGCTGCTTTGCAATCCTTAGTTTCAAATACATCTTTCAATATTTCGAAAGTTAATAGTGAGGGTTGGTTAATTTGGCAAAGCAGTTCAGATATCTGTCAACGACGTTTTCTGGGACTGAAACCGGGGTATACTCAAGAACGTGTAGACCCTCGGTTTGAGTCGTCACATACTGTCACTACATACTCTGTGGGCAAGTTATGTCAATCTTGGCTGCGACATTCCACTTTGGCGTCTGTCAAGGATCACTTATCACAATTACATGACAGAATAGATTTGAATGATTTTGTTAAGGGTCCTGTGGGCGGCAGAACCAAAAGGTGGGCGTATGCTATTTACAACGAAGTCTGGAAGTTGTCACAGATTGAGGCGGCTTCCAGATTGAGAGCTATTGACCAAGCAAACATGGAGAAGGTTTTAGCCGTTATAGATAATAGCATTAGCACTCTCTCTTCTAGGATTTATACATTAGATAATATTGTTTCGTCAGTTGTTGATATTGTGCATGATGATATGTCTGTGTTATATCATGGTCAAAACCAGTTGCGTTCTGTTATGCAGTTTGCGTGGACATTGCAGACGTTAAAGGCAGGGAGGGTCCCTTGGGACTATTTGAACACTACATCGTTATTCCTTCCCTTTAACCTTACTGACAAGCAGCGCTTTATGTCCATGAAGGATGCTACATATTCATTGTTACATATTGAAAAATTAGAGCCATTGCCCTTCTCAGTAGCGGAGATCAATTCGGCTACGTGGCTAGCACACGGATTGATAACTCTCCCTTTTGCGCTTTTTAAGTTTACGTCTTGTATGAAACATTATGCTTTAGGTAGATATGAACCGCTAGGCACCGCTTTCATACACGAGGTTTGGTCCCTCCCCTTTACGTATAGATGTACTAGGGACGGAACTGAGGTTTATTTGAAAGGCGAGGAATGCACCACGTCACCAGACCATTCCTTGGTTTGTAGGCACATTCAATTACACGGCGCGTGCAATGTACAAGCCCCGAATTTGGCCTGCGTTCTGCGAGGTATCCCAGTGCCTGTGATTACCCCTTCTTTCACGCTGCTTGCTAACGGTAGTTATTTAATTTTGAATAATGAAGCTTGCTGTGGGATGTTAGTGGGAATCCCATACATAGTAACTGTCTCGCAGAAAGTTGTCTGCTGCAATAATGTTCTCTTTCCACCCCCGCATGGGTGGCTGGATGTTTCTATCTGGCCTTCGATTCCAACCTTGAAAGCAGAGTTCAACAAGTTGAGCAGAATAAGAGCCTTATTGTCCCAAAAAGAGGTGTCTTTGACTTCCTCTCGTGAAACATTCGACCTTCACGTTGCTAATACGCGCACAGAGGTACAGGCGCTTCTGAATACTGACCTCCCCCTACATTTCGGCTCTTTGATCCAAACTATTTTCAATGCCTCGTCCACGACCGGCCTGGCTCATTTTTTTAAACTTGTGGGCTCGGGTCTCGTGACCTCTTTCCAAACTATTTTTGGTGTGGTTCCGGGCTTTTTTCATTCCCTTTTCTCGAGCATCTTTGGAGGTGTCCCGCTACTTCTGGCGCTAGTGGCAGGTGTGCTGCTTTTCCTTTTCATACTACGAAATGGCTGCTCCATCTGTGCCACTCGTGCACCTGTCCCGCCTGCAGCTTCTTCGGGATAGGATGCTTGATTTTTATGGAACTCTGCCATTGGCGACATTAAGCCTGGCGTATGGATTGTCCTTCCGGTATTGCTACTTCACCTGCGTACAGCCTGTGCTACACTGCCTGGATTGCCCCTTTGAATGGCCTTTGGATTTGTGCTTGACCAGCCTGGTGTCTCCGGTGCCGGATTTCGATCGACTAATGAGGCCCTTAGTGTCTCACGAGTTGACCTGTTCTGGTGTCCGGATAATGGCTTGTGGAGCAGCACATGGGATCCTGGGTAATTGGGACATCTCTACAGCTGCCTACAACTTCTTGGCTATGAGCTATTTGGAGGAACATTCCGGGTGCCCTCTGATCGTGCTGGAAGCTCCGCTGATTGAAGAACACGTGTGTTCCTTCTCGTTGATGGATTGGATGGCTGAGACCTTCGCTGGCCCTGCAAATGATTTTTTGTTGGAAGCGGTTGCCACATATGCTGCCTATACATTCATGGATTGACTGAACTATCGTCCTTGGCGCCTGTCGCTCCTGGACAGCACCCTGCCGCGGCATATACACTTTTTTACTTTCTTCCTGATGGTTGTTTTGAGTTTTTTTTTTTTTTTTTTTTTTTCATTGATTATATTTTTTTTCCGGACTCCACAGTTTCCCCTGTTGCTTTTCAATTTTTTTCGTTTCAGACTTTAACTCATTCTGAACCTTTGAATTGGTTACGCCTTGTTCTGCTCTGACGAAACTGAACTCTGCGTTCTCTCTTTTCTTGCCTACTAAATAGTGCTTCGATCAAGGGGGCGTGTAGTGAGTTCTCTCTGAATACGTACAGGCATTGTTAAGTTAGCATAACCACGTTAGATGTTAGAAAGCCATCTTTTTGCTTTTGCACACGGCACTGCGTTTACATGTTATTTCTTAAAACAGACTGTTGACTCGAGACTTGCTTCACACAAGCGCGATCTGTTGTTACTATCCCAAGCTCTGCGCAGCGACCTTGGTCTGTACATGGTGTGACAAACAGTCTGGGGTATTACACAATGCATGTTTTTCACTCTAGGTTGATCGGCCCACTATTTAGCCATAACACACGCGCAGCTGCAAATGCCTGAAAATTAGTGCTTTTAGTATCACAGACCTCATGTTTATTATTCAGACCGAAGACGAGCCTTCCTGCGAGAAGTCTCCTGATGCTCCTGTGATGTGATTTCACTAAGCTGATCTTTGAGGTATGGGGTCCCCTATTCAAGCCTAAGAGACCTTCTAATAGCATAATAATAATATTAGCTTCTTAGTAAAGGGAAGGTGGTAGTATCCACTGTCATTATAATATGATCACCCCTTTTATATTCTATGGTATTGTAACTATGTTGCTGGTTTTGATATTAATCATTTGTCTGCTTGTATTAGCCAAAGTACTGCATCTTAGGACACGTGGTCTATAAAAATAAACCCCTTTTATTTACAACGTGTCTCTGTTGATTATTGTTGTGGACTGATGTGAGAATAATATACGAACAGGTATTTCCGATTCCCACCATTCCTGAGTATGTACTGAGTCGCTTGTTCTGGGTTGTCTACACATTGGGACCGCCGAGCTAAATCTCGGATAACGAATGGGACACTTATGCTAGCCGGATACTGGGTTCTGGGTTCTGAGGTGAGTTTCTGGTACACCACAATTCACTGAGGTCCTGGGGTTCTTCGCATAGTTCTGTGTATCAGCAGAATCCCTGTGTCAGTGTAGCGTTTGCCCTGTAATATAGTTATGCACTATAGAGCTCCCCTGAAGAGTGTCATGTCTTCTTACTAGGATCCTAACACAAAGAGGGATTGGTCATCTGTACTTTCCACTGCCTGTGCTGTAGATTATTAGAGCTCCTTGGAGGTTTGGCAACATTGTGGGGTCCCAATACAGGTGAGTTAACAATGGGGGGTGTCTGATATTGTGTCGCAGTTCATTTGTGTTTTTCACACATTGATCTTTTCGCCGCTCAGCAGTTCTTTTTAATAACTGGTGTGCTCTATTTTATGAGGAGGAGACAGTGGAGTAGGGGGGGTTGATGGAGTCTGCCAGCTGCATACGCTGTCAGTCCAAGACAGGATATTTCCTGGATACAGTTTGGAGCCGTGACATTTTGCCTCTTTTCTGGGAAGGGGTGTTTGGCTGCTTGGAAGATGTGTTGGGCCTGACCTTGCCGAGGACCCCGCAGTGTACCCTGCAGCACTGCGTGGAGGGGGTAAAGACGGTAATAGATGCAGACAAACAGGCCTTGGCTGGGCCTAGCCATCGCCAAGAGTCGCCAAGAGAGACAAAGCAAAAGCATAGAAAGACGCCCGGGCCTCCCCCCTAGAAGGGGGTTAGGATCGCAGTACGGGGTCGGAGCGCCCGATTTACATTGTTTGGGAATGCCCCAAAAATATTACAGAATATGTAACAGGTGGGCAGCTGTATGTGGGATTCACTTGGTGTTATGTTCCCAAGCCCCCCTCACCCGGGGGTGATCCCTGGAGGCTGAAATCAGAGCGTTTGGTACATGATCATGTAATGGATGGGGAGGGGCAGGTGGCGCGGCGTCACAGCTGGCTTTAGGGCAGTGTGGCCGGGGTGCTGACCTGTGGAGGGGGCACTGACCTCGGGTGAGAGGGGGGTGTGTTTAGTATTAACTTGTGACTGGAGAGATGAGGGGAACCTTTTCCTTGTGGTAGTGAGAGAATCCGAGGTGGCGGTCATGGAGTGTGGGAGCACCAAAAGGATTGTCGCACAGGGGCGCCACCAGCGCTAAAGCCGGCCATGCGCGGTGCCAGCAGATTTTTTAGGTTTCGCCTGAGCCAGCGCATGCGTTGCTCTGGCGAGACTTTTAGTAAGTGGGTTTTCAAAGTGCTCCCCACCAGCTTTTGCTGGCCTAAAGCTTGCGTTCACGTGAACGTGCACAGGTGCCAGCTTTCAGTGCCTGAGGCACCATCTGGAGCATGATTACTTTCACTTCTGGCGCTGCTGCGTGCGCATCACTCATGTGTTTGCCGGTGTGCACGCGATCCCTGCTTTTACTTTTGCCGTCTTTTTTCTTTTTAACTTCTCGCTCTTCAAATGCAAAGCACCTTGAAGAGATCTTGTTTCAAATGCATTCGGCCGCTGCTTTTACTGATAAAAATATACAGCGCATAGTGTTTTTTGACATTTAACAACACGACTAAACAAATCAGAGATTAAAAACATAAAAAGCACAAGGACTGAGCGAGCTGCTCATATTCGTCATGGGTGAACTCGAGAGCTTTGGAGACGCTGTGAATATCTGTGTGCCTGGACATCTCACGTGAGGGGCCAAAGGAAGTAACGTAGTAGAAGTGGACAGCGCGTGGACTTGGAGCGAGTACCTTGGAGCGTGCGATGCGACCAGAGCACGCCACTTGCTGTGTGTCTGCTCGGCGTACAGACAGCCCCGGTAATCCTTAAGGCTAATGAGCCTCTTGGCAAGTGCTTGCAATGGAAGTCTAGAACCGTGGTTATAACCGGTACCTTTCTCTGCTGAGCTCCGTGAGGCTTCCGAGATCTGGGAGATGGAGGCAGGAACTGCAGAGTTGAGCAAACCCGGTGTTTTATATCACAGCGTCCGTTGCAGCCCCAGCCCCCACAGCACTTAAGGCTTCCAATTCCCTACACCTGAACCAAACCGCTCCCATACGCAGTCTAAATTTTATGCACCATCTGCACCTGCTCAGCTCAAATACTGCATTATGGCGCCTCTTCTAACTTCGAGGTTGTAGTAGATGTATTTGTTTGCAAGGCCGGCTCTAAGGCGGTGCGGCCAGTGCAGCCGCACCTGGCGCTGACTTAGAGGACAGGGGAGGGACCTATTTAGAAATAACACAGATTTAAAAATCACCTGCTGCAGTTTGAGGCAACAATAACAAGCATTGGCATAGCCAATAGGTCTCGCTCTTGGGAACTTATAAGTGTTTAGCCATGCAACATTTGATGTTGTTGCACCAAGGATATTGTGCTGCATAACTAAATACTTATAGGGTCCCAAAAGCGAGACCTATTGGCTATGCCAATGCTTGTTTACTGTGGTTTGCAGTGCTGCTGGACGGTGTGCTTTTGTTTTCTTGTACTGTATACTATTATTGTGGTAGGCACAGCAGAGGTGGGGGCCCCACTGGTCCAATTGTCAGCCGGTCTGTGTGGTAACGGAGCCTACCTGCTGTCTGCTTTTACTCTTTTGCATTGCTGTCAAAAATACAATAGAAATATTCAGATAAAAATAAGTAACTGGTAAGTTTAACAGCACTGCTAACCAAACCAAAAATATCAACCAGCTTTTATATTTTATTTTTACTGGTTACCAGGGCACAAGTCCCAAAAAAAGAAATGGGGGGACTGACCAAGTTAGGCAGTATGCAGGTGACATCACGGCAGGTGACATCATGGCCAATGACAACACTGTGTGTGACATTGCATGTGGCATCACAGGAAATGACATCAGAGGAAGTGGTATCACAGCCATGACTTCACAAGAAGGGACATCTCTAGAAGTGACATCAGATCTTAAGACCTCACACATGTTTAGCAGGTATATCGGGTACATTTGAACACATTAGGAGTACACACACACAAACACTCCTGATTTAGGCAGAAGACAAGCTTTTGTAAGCAACACATAAAACAATGTTGCCTTTTCTCAGCGTCACAGGTTCCTTTACCCAAGGATTGACAAACTAACTCTGCTGCCAGCCTACCCCACCAGGCGTAATATTCCATGTGCAGGACACTTCCATGAAGATGCGATAGCTTTAGCTGCCTGCGCCCTCAGCAGGTGAGACTGCTCTCCTATGCAAAGTATGCTTACTCAGCCCTACCCACCACTCAATGTGCCTGCGGTGGGCACTGCACCTGCACTCATTTTAGGAGATTGATGCTCAATTTGCAACAACAGCATTTGACCCAAAGCAAGAAAGAAAGACGGAAAGAGAAACGAGGAGAAAGAGAGATAGGTAAACAATGCCGAAGGCAGATGAAAACAGAACCAGAAAGAATATGCAAGTATAGAGTGGTTAAAGAAAAGGTTATGGCAACATTTTCATTCAGAAATAGGACCCTAAGACGTTTGGGGCTCTGCATTTATGTTTTTACAAATTAAACACTGTCCCCTCCACAAATGTTACCTCCACATTCAGCAGCAGACATCTTTCATGGTCTTATTGTTGGTGTAACTATAACTGATGTCAAAAATATAATTCCCTGTGGGTGCATAGAATAATAAACACTCTGCATATGCTCATATACATCCAACCATAAATCACAGGTGCAGGAATTGACAGGGTATTGAAACACTTATAATTACAATTTAATTTAAAAAAATTATTTGTCATAAATACATCAAGTAAACAATTGCTAAAAACATGGATCATACATAATTCATGATCTAAAACTCGGAAAGGATTTCAAGAAGACAATCACATTTATCATTAAATGCATTCATTTGTCACAATGCATCAACTGAACATCATGCAAACCATCAGTTCTTTGTCTGTACGTTGTTCCGTGCAGAACAAATTTAATGACAAGACAAGGCGTGGACGAGTTTCGGTGGGTTTAAAACAATGGAACCACCTTCCTCAGGACCAGAGCTTATTATTCCTCTCCTACAGTTAATCGTCAAACCGGTAAAAACTCGGTAAAGCAACAGTTTTCATCAGGTGTGAATAGACCGCAGACTCATCTATGAAAAGTTTAGTGATTTTCAAGACAAATATTTTTATGTTGTGCAACACGATGTGCGTAAATATCAAAGTTCATCTGCCCCTTATCCTGCCATATTCGATAATTTTATTTATCTGGATAAAAACAATGCCGCATTGGACAATTGCATTTATGCACTGACCCAGAGATGAAGGGCCACATTAAAAGACGAACGGGTACAAGTCCCCTGCTGAATTTTAAATGATGGAGGGAAGTTGTTCAACTCCCAGTACTAGCCTATGCTGATTTAATTGAACAGCAGGTTTTTATTCAGATAAATAAAATTATCGAATATGGCAGGACAGAAACCTGTGGTCTCGCCTATTCACTGTAAACTCATCCTGCAGAAGCCAGCCCTACGTATGCACACATGATCTTTAATTTCATATATAGCATAACTCTAAATTTCATCAGTTTCCCAGACCTAACAGAGCATCACAACAGCAAAGCTACCCTTTATAAGGCAGTACATCGCAAAACTTTACAGCATTGTTGTAGTAGGTAGGTGTAAGAAGGGCAGAAAGCAAGAACACCCATACCAGACACGGTAACAACTTAGGAAAATTTAACACAGCCATATCCAGCGCAATAGAACTTCAAGAGTTACAAAAGAACACCTTGTCTTCCTTTCAAGGAACACAGCTCTTCAACATTTAGTGACTGGAAATGTAGATAAAGCACATCATTTTGAAAGTTTGAAATCATTTTTGTTGTGGTGTGACGGATTTAGATGGTTCTGGAGGAGCAAACAGGGTTATGCAAGGCAGTCCTTATTTGCAGTGAAAAATGCTGTTGCTGCATCTACCTGCCACCCACGCTCCAACTCATGTGCCAAGAATTAAAGACAAAGCATTAACCTTTGAAGTAAAATAGGAATAATAAAGAGATGTCCATCCAAGGGCTGAAATTAACAATGTTAAAACAGAAAACCGGAATCCCAGCTTGACCAAATCGTATGATCCTAGGCACATCTCTCTCCTGTGTTTGATTTATTAGTCTGTTATGTTGCACCATGTCGAATAAGAATCTAGGCAACATATAGGATGCACTTGACAATGGACTTTCATGTGGCTTCTGCTGACCAGCCATATTCTAACCTCATGCACCAAGAATTTAGAACAAAACATTAACCCTTGACGTGAAATAGGAAAATAAAGAGATGTCCATTTAGTGAACAAAGTGAAGGCACAAAAGCGGTTTGCTGCCCATGACTTCCATATGTCAGGTGAAGGCCACGGTGATGAGTGAGGGCTGTCGCCCTTGAGCATTGCTCTATTGAGAAGAGGGTTGTCGCCTTACGCAACGCTGTGATCTGACGGTGTGTTTTGCCTGTGTGCGCTGTTACGAGTCCCACATGCCAGGGGGGGCTTTGATAAAGTGAGAGGGCTATTGCCCTGAAGCAGCGTGCAGCTGTGAAGGAGAAGCAAGCCATTACCTGCGGAGGAAGAGTTACGATTCAAATACCCAAGAATCCTGGATGACCAAAGACCTTCTGCTGGATTCAGGGAGGCTTACCGTGTAGGTGGAGGAGTGCCTCTACCGTTGCATGGAGACTTCTGCTCAACACCGGGCCGTAGACGTGTGCCAGGGCACTCCAAACCGCCACTCCCATAAGAGTAGGTAATAGTGAATACTGGGCCACAAGGCCTTTGGGGCAACTTGCGGTGACGGATATGCTACAGGCTTTCTAAGACGTCTTCTTTCTAAGTCTTGTACTCATTAGTGGGGCATAGCTTGAAAGTCATTTCACATCAATGGGGAATAACCACTATCCTTTAAAAGGGAAGTGGGACTCAAGAGCTGAACCTAGGAAAGCAAGTGTTGCTGCCTTAAGAAGATTGTGTGTTTTATTTATACAGAAAATAGATGGGTGGATGTATGGGCATGCCAATGTACCACCCATGTAATCCTTACCCGACACAGGTAACACAAGGCAGTGCAATGCGCTACCTTCGTTTTTTTTTTTACAAAGCCAGGCAAAAACTATCCTACGAGGCCATGTTCTCTTTGCATGTGTGCTGCAGCATAAAAGCACAGAAGAAATAATGAGGAGAAATAAATATATTTCTCCTTTTTACACCAGCCTCGGGTAGACTCAACAGTTTAGTGCAACCCTATGTTTACAAGTCTTTACAAATCTGGATTTGCATCAAAATACATGGGAGAATGCACAGGAACATTTACTCACCACTCTTCTAATGCCTACATGACACAAGGTAACGCAAGGCAGAGCAAAGTGCTGCCTTGTGTTAGTTTTTTTTGTTGTTTTTTTTAACATAGCCACACAAACAGGATTTGTGCAGCACAGTGGATGCCAAAATAGATTTTGCGTCAGGGTTGTGCCATTCTTTTTTTTTTTTTTTTTTTAACTCTGCCTCAAAGAATTTGGCACCAAGGAGACGCCTGGCAGTAAATCTGTTCTGCTTAATTGGTTGCAAAGTCTGAATTCTAAAATATTTTATGGTGTTAAGGCACCTGCTGGAGAAATCTTTTCGATATGAGGGAATAGTATTAAAGTTAAGATAACTCTGGTGGTTAACACATTTGATGGAAAGATCTGTGTATTGTCTAGTCCCAGTTTTGACTCAAATTAGCATACAGGGTCATTGTGCCTCCTGCAAAGCACATCATGTAACATGCAGATAGCAGGTTTTATTTTATGGAGATAGGTAAGTAGGTTATTGCTTTGAACAGAGATCCTTGTGCTACTTGCAGTTATATTGTAATCCCTCTAAAATAGCAGAATAAGCTACGAAGGATAAGTGACTCCTACACCCAGTATCCCTCACTGTCTTATGTAACACATCATGTACAATGATTTACAAACATGAGTGATTTATTGTCAATATATTGTGTATGTTTGCTGTAAAGCGCTCGGACACCTTATATTCGGATGAATAACACGGTAAAAGAAAAAAGACAGGTATTTAAATTGTTATTTTGCACTGGGACAGCGTAACACATCTAACATTCTTACAGTGCATGAATATCTATTATATATGGGGGTCTGTACAAAGTGAAAATCGTGCCTTTTTTAAGTACCTGTTAAGTGCTAACATGCTGCGTACTTTTGATTCCCTTTAACTGCATATACATCTCGGTGTGAGGCTACATACTCGAACACAAGGAGGCAACATGGCCCCTTAAGTTTGGCCTTTGTTATGGCCCAGCTGGAGTCTCAAATGACAAAAGAACCCCCTCCCTGCCTGCATGGTCCTGCTCGGAAAGAAAACAGATACCGAGCAGGCGCTGCTGAATGTGTACCGGTGTCTGAAAATGACACCGGGACGTATTCAGCACATTTTTCAGTGGAGCCTAACTTCTTGGCAGGATGGTTGGCGTCCATCCTGTGAAAATAGTGGGTGGACGCGGTCCACCCGCGTGTACGCGTGTACCCTTAACTTGTCTCCTGCTGGTAATTTTTAAAGTTCTCAGTGCAAACAAAGACAGGAGCAGTGCAACAAATGGGCCGGTACTGCCCGGCAGGACTCCGCAGTGCTTTAAATGGGCCGGTACTGCCTGGTACTGAGTACCAGAACTTTTTTATTTTGAGAAGGAGAGTACCGGCACTTCTCATAAACAAGCAGGTACTCTGCTACAGCGTACCTGTACTTCTATTTTACCATTACAAGCACTGGACAGGAGCACATAAATTTGGCGTAGAGACGGGGAGAAAGCTCGGTATTCGCTTCAGCGATCCGAAAAGAGTAAGTAATAACTGAGCCTAGCCGGGATACAAAGTTGTGAGCTATAGAGCCCACATAGATATTTCTTCAACCCGCTGAGCTATCTTCGTGGCAGCCAGCCTCCTCGGCTCTCCCACGAGTTACGGTGACCAGATCTTCAGAACCAAAAACTGGGACATTTTGCAAAAATAGAAGACCTACAATTTTACATCAACTGACGCAGAATGACAGCTCTCATCAACATAGGAACACAGAAAAGGCACAAAGAAAATAAATAAAAAGTAATTTCTAAATCCGGTATCAAAGATGTTTATCATATTGCTTACTTACAACAGCTGCTAACTAGCACAGCTGTAGAACACCTAAAAGGTGCCTCTCACTGTTTTCAGTTGACCCCCTCTAAAAACCGGGACACAAACCAAAATTGCCGAAATCTGCCGGGACAGCTGGTGAAAACCGTGACTGACCCGGCAAAACCGGGACGCCGGGTCACCCTAACACGAGTGCTAAACTCATCCACTTCACGGTAGATGGAGTTCCACAGCGATGGTCCGGCTGAGGGTGGCCAGCTAGTGGAACATTTTAGCACAGAAGGTGGGTGGAAGTGGGGCTGGTGCTGAGGGGTTTTCTGCAATTTCGCCGGTCTCCAGCTAAACAGGAAAGTTTATGGAGTATGAGGCCAGCGGCCGGAGAAATTCCAATAGAAGTTGAAGAGAAACAATAAGCATTGGCATAGCCAATAGGTCTTGCTTTTGTGAACTTTTAAGTATTTAGTTATGCAGCACAATATCCTTGGTGCAACAACATCAACTGTTGCATGGCTAAACACTTATAAGGTCCCAAAAGCGAGACCTATTGGCTATGCCAATGCTTGTTTCAATTGAAAAAGAAAGGCGACCCGAATGTCTGTGGTGCGTTGCATGGTTTCCTTTGTATTTGTGATGTATTAGCAATGGATGGGGGCACCCCTGTCTCCGGTCCTCCTCCTGGATGTCTTTCCTTGTAGAACTGGAACATTTCTACTGTATGGTATATTTCCATGTCCAGATGGTGCAGCACTGGTAAAGTCTCTGTCAAGTTACCGTTATAATATGCGGTTTATGTCTGAGTAGCAGTAGATTATACAGCTATCGGTATATGGAAGGGCTCTGGATTTGTGTGATATGGTGTCAACAGCATTTACCACATAATCATGGATTGACAGCACTTGCTACTTAATCTACTACCTTTGCCACATAATTCTACATGTCAACAAAAGTAAATTGTTTCTATGGCAAACGATCAAAAGTTACTTTTAAAAAAAGTGCCGGCTCACGGAGCACATCAAAGTGGCCATGCGGCCGCGAAAGTGATCGCGATCAAACATCAAAGCGGCCGTGCGGCTGCGAAAGTGAGGCGCGCGTGCCCGCGCACATGCACTGTAGCTCTAGGCTACAGTGGTAACACTTTTTTGAGCCCTCACAAAAAGTCTCGCCAGACCAGCACATGCGCTGGGTCAGGCGAGACCTAAAAAACGAATCGAACTGAGATTATTACTGGGTAACTTTAGTTGATTTTAAGCAAGGCAGGGTTTCTCGGCTCCAGTAATAACCAGGGCACAAGTCGTAAAAACACAAAGAAGCGGGGTGGGGGGGAAGGGGCGAGAATAATCAAGTTAGGCAATGTGCAAGTGACATCACAGTACGTATCCTGACGGCGCGTGAAAGCGCACGTGGCATCACAGGAAGTGGCATCACAACCCATGCCCTCACCTGAAGTGACATCAGATCTTAAGACCTCACACATATCTTTAACAGGTCCTTCATAATTACATTTGAGCACATTACAAAATTAACAAATTTGTGT